>NC_066617.1:190156099-191540700 GCF_025201925.1 Gopherus flavomarginatus
TTTCTTTCCGCCCACTCTCAAATTTTCCCTTCGCTCCAAGGGTATTTGAGAGGCATCCGGGCCTGGGGATCTTTGGTGTGATGGTGGTGTAATGAATTGCACTCGCATGGTGTTCTTGGGACAGTTGGCCTTGATATGTCCCAGTTCATTACACTTAAAGCATCTTCCATCTGATGGTCACTGGGCCGAAGTGAGTTACTGGAGACTGGTGAGGTGGAAGGGTAGGGCGTCTGTGCTTGACTTGGGTGGTATGTGGGGTCTTTGGCTGTCCTCGGTT
Source organism: Gopherus flavomarginatus (assembly GCF_025201925.1). Taxonomy (NCBI): domain Eukaryota; kingdom Metazoa; phylum Chordata; order Testudines; family Testudinidae; genus Gopherus; species Gopherus flavomarginatus. The sequence continues at coordinate 190,156,377 of NC_066617.1, forward strand.
GTAGGGTTTATGGTCTGTGTGCCCCCTGGGTAATCGTTCCCCTTGACAGTAGCTTTCTTGCTTTCTGCCAGTTCCATCCATTTGGCTCCAATCTCCCCCGCCTCAGCGATATTCTTGGGATTTCCATCTTGTATGTACCGTGTGATGTCTTCAGGACCACCATCCAAGAACTGCTCCATTTGTATGAGGAGGGTCAGTTCTTCCAAGGTTTGAATGTTGTTTCCTGTTATCCAGGCCTCATAGTTTTTGCAATGTAGTAGGCGTGTTTGGGAAATGACACCTCTGGTTTTCCACTTTTGGGTTCTGAAGCGCCGACGGGCATGATCTGGGGTTATCCCCATTTGTATCTGGCCTTGGTTTGAAAAAGTTTATAGTCATTCATTTGCTGCTTAGGCATTTCAGCTGCCACCTCTGCTAAGGTCCACTGAGCTGTGACCTCAATTCTACCATGTACTGGTCTTCGGGAATGCTGTACCCAAGACAGGCTCTTTCAAAATTTTCCAAGAAGGCCTCGGTGTCATCACCTGCCTTGTAGGTGGGAAATTTCCTGTGCTGTGGAGCAATAATTGGCGCCGGGTTGTTAGGTTGGGCTGGCACATGCAGCCCAGCTTTTGCCAAGTCCAGTTCATGTTTTCTCTGTTTTTCCTTCTCTTCATTCTCTTTTTGTTGTTTTTCATTTCTTTTTGTTGTTTTTCCATTTCTTTTTGGTGCTTTTTTCATTTCTCGGCGGTGGGCCAACTCTTCTTCTGCTTGTTTCCTTCGGTAGGCCACCTCTTCTTCTTCTAGTTTTCTTTTGTGTGCTGCCTCTTGGGCTGCCTGTTCTCTTTGGTAGGCTGCCAGTTTCATGCTTTCTCCTTTTTTTCATCTCCATCTCTTTTTGTTTTTATTTCCAGTCCTGTTTTGTTTCCATCTCTCGCCTGTGTTCAGCTTCTTTGATTTGTTCTTCGGCCTCAATTTTTGCCTTAGAAGTCATGGTTCCTGTTTTCTTGTGTTGGGGTGCCCTCCGGTGTTTATCTTCTGAACTGCAGGTTCTCTGTTGCCCTGAAGTCTGCTAGCAACAGTGCCTTTAGCTTAATTTTCAATGTTAAGTAAACCTGAAAAACACTTTATTTGCATGCATATAGTGCTGGTAATGACTCTAATGGGAGGGCTATTGTGTGACAAAAGACCCTTCAACAGTCTCTTAATGGCTTCTCGCTTAACATGCAAGCCACAAACTGCCAGAGAGAGCAGAAAAAAAAATTCTCTCTGGTCCCTTTAAAACCAACTGTTTCTCTCTGCTAAAAAGCCCTTAGCAGAGAAGAGAAAAATATAATATTCCTACTGGCTTCTGTCTATCCCTTAACCGCTGCACACCATATCATAACTTAGTCCCAGATTTTGGACCTTAGCGTCCAAAAGATGGGGATTAGCATGAAAACCTCCAAGCTTAGTTACCAGCTTGGACCTGGTACTTGCTGCCACCACCCAAAAATTAGAGTGTTTTGGGGCACTCTGTCCCCCTGAAAACCTTCCCTGGGGACCCAAGACCCAAATCCCTTGAGTTTCAAAACAGAGGAAATAATCCTTTTCCCTTCCCCCCTCCAGGTGCTCCTGGAGAGATACACAGACACAAGCTCTGTGAAATCCAAACAGAGGGGACCCCCTCTCTGTTCCCAATCCTGGAAACAAAAAGTACTTTCCTATTCCCCCAGAGGGAATGCAAAATCAGGCTAGCAATCCAACACACAGATCTCCCCTGATTTCTTCCTCCACCAATTCCCTGGTGAGTACAGACTCAATTTCCCTGAATTCCAGTAAAGAAAACTTCAACAGGTCTTAAAAGAAAGCTTTATATAAAAAGAAAGAAAAAATACATACAAATGGTCTCTCTGTATTAAGATGATACAATACAGGGTCAATTGCTTAAAAGAATATTGAATAAACAGCCTTATTCCAAAAGAATACAAATCAAAGCACTCCAGCACTTATATTCATGCAAATACCAAAGAAAAAGAAACATATAACTTACTATCTGATCTCTTTGTCCTTACACTTAGAAACAGAAGATTAGAAAAGTAGAAACTACTTCTCCAAAGCTCAGAGAAAGCAGGCAGACAGACAAAAAGACTCAGACACTCAATTCCCTCCACCCAAAGTTGAAAAAATCCGGTTTCCTGATTGGTCCTCTGGTCAGGTGCTTCAGGTGAAAGAGACATTAACCCTTAGCTATCTGTTTATGACAAGTTGCAAAACCAAAAACCACTATAGGAATGTGGTTGACAAGAATAAAATAATTAAGATAAATGGAATGTCTTTTTGCCTATATCAAACAAATGAGCTATGAGGAAAAATGAGCCAAGTGGGTGAACTTGCTAAAAATAAATCATTGATGTAACTTTTGATATTATCTATGCTTACTGTAACCCATAATTTATGCTATCTCGACTCTGCAATGTTTCCTTATTGTATATAAATAGCACCTTCTTTTATTGTTCATGTCAGAAAATTACTTGTTCTCTTTTAAGATGCTAATTTATTTATTGAAGATAAATTTACTGTAACAAATGAAGTGTGAGCTGCTAAATTTTTGCTTGTGGAACAAGTTGAGGTCTTCAAAGCCCCTAATCTTGCAAACACTTTAGCATGAACTGAATTCTGTCCAGTGGGACCGCTCACGTGTCAAGTTACTTATGTGCTACAGGGTACGTCTTCACTACCCTCCGTATCGGCGGGTAACAATTGATTTCTTGGGGCTCGATATATCGCATCACATCTAGACGCGATATATCGATCCCCGAATGAGCTCCTGTCAACTCCGGAACTCCACCAACGCAAACGGCGGTAGTGGAGTCGACAGGGGGAGCCCCGGACTTTGATCCCATGCCGTGAGGACGGTAGGTAACTCGATCTAAGATACTTCGACTTCAGCTATTCACATAGCTGAAGTTGCGTATCTTAGATCGATTTCTCCCCCTAGTGTAGACCAGCCCTAAGTGTTTGTAGGATTGGATCATAACGTGCCAAAATGCACAATATCTGTGCTACCAAAATGCTTTCCCCACAGTGCCTAAAAGTTACTCTTCTCAAAGGACAGTAGACAGCATTGATCAAAAGTCAGTGAGGTTGCATTTGGTAGAAGAATTTAGCCAAGTCTTTCTCCATGACATGTGTTCTAAACCCGCACTATTAATTCATCCTGTTTATAGACATTGCACTTACACTAAGGACTTGTCTTCAAAGGATGTTACTATGCGGCAAGATGGTGGGCTGTAGTCATACCCTGGCTTACTGTGCAGTAATCTGCCATGTAGACAAACCCTAAATTTAAAAGTGAGGCAGAGACTGCTTCATAATTTATCCAACATCTAGCACAATGGGATCCCAAACTTCTTGGGCTCTAGATATTAACATTTAAATTGTAGTAAATAATAATAAAATGTTAATCATTGGCCAATATTTTCAAAAATGACTAGTCATTTGGAGTACCTCAAATTTTGTGTGCCTAGCATGAGATGCTTTAAAAGACCTGATATTCAAAGAGTAGATGTTCATCAATTTCTGAAAAATAGGCCCCCCACCCTTTAAGATGTCTTAGACTTGGCATCCCAAATCACGAGTCACTTCTGAACATCTGAGCCAATTGTTTTAGTTGTTCCCCGGTATGAAAAGAACCTCTCTGGCCTGCCACTGCTAGCTATTGAGCTTGTGGTGCTATAATCCTTTTAGAAGTGTGTAAATTGTTATAAATGGGTCAGGACATTCTTTAAGCCAACACTAGCTCAATTCATGGGCTTGAAAGGGAAGTGAAATCAGAATCCCTGAGACCAGAGATCCTCTCCCAGCAGACAATGGTAGTGGGGAGACCTCTTTCTGCTTTGAATTCTATCTGGAGGAATCCCTGTGAATTTAGGAATCCCTGGGATCGCACTGAGGACAGAGAATAGCAGCAGTTGCTGCAGCTAACAGGGAGCTACAGGCTTTGCAGAAGGTACTGGGAGGACTTCATTAAACTAAACAATGCAAGATTTACTCTAAAAGAAAGATGGGGGTCTGTGGAAATGATGCAGTAATATATTTTAAATCCCTGAGTCAATTCATTCAAAAAATACACATTGGCAGGAGGAGGGGAAGTAGTTTAATAATTCTAATGGCTATCACTTAAGAAAAGATTAAAGGTCTAATACATTAAAAAGAAAACTCTGCTGATGGTAATCAGTTTTGTGGCTTTTATGCATTGTTTTGTGCTGCAGGGGAGGGTGGAATGATGAGTTAGAGATTCTTGCTTTCACAAAGGTATTTTATTGCACATTGGCAATTCTGGATTTAACTAGAAAATCCAATCGTGGAAAAAGGGTGAAACAATCTGTTTTTTCCTATAATCAATCATGAGGTTACAAGATGTATTAAAATAAATTTGTTAACCGCCATTCCTCTTCCTTTCTGCTGCCACTTGTCAATGCTGATGCTGTCCTCTTCCTTCAACCATTTTTTGTTACAAAAAATAAGGACAAGAAAAATGTATCAAAGTAAATGAAGTGTTTTAAAGGTACTTCTAAAATATTGTCAAAATTATGATAAATCAATTGAAATAATGGTGAATTTTTCATAAAGGAAGCACCAGTAACTCAAGTGTTTTCATACATTTTGCTGGTGGTTGCCCATTTTCTTGGTTTAATAGAGATTTCAGCAACAAAAGCTGTCTCCAAAGGTGGTGGTTATTGTTGTTGTTTTGGACCAGCAACTGCTTTGTGATATTTAGCAAATAACCACCAAAATCAAGAGCAATATTTTCATACCAGAGCAGAGTGCAGAATAACTTCTTCATAAATATTCCCCATGCCACAATAAATATTGGTGGCAAGAAGTCATAATGTCCATAATCCTCACTTTACTACATCAGTGTGTCAGGTCTTTCTCACTTTCCTTTCCTCTGACCTGAAGTGTGGATTTTTATATCACTTTCTGTACTTTGTGTTCTAGTTTCCCCAGGGGCAGCAGTCCTAATGGGCAACACATAATCAGATTAACTAAAATTTATATCTGCGGACCACGTTTGCCGATGGGATGCAGATACAAATTGTGTCAGCACGGAGCCCTGTGCACTTGGGATTGATAGCTGAGAACAAATGAAATATGTATTTTGAAGGATGCTGGTGACAATGTAACCGAACTAAGCATAAAAGGCAACACATGTATTCAAGAGCTTGATTCCCTTACTCACATGACTAATCCCTGTCAGGGTTTGTAGGAATTGGCCCCAAATTTGTAAGTGTCAGTATTTGATATTTGACATTTTGCTTATAAAGGTGTTCTCCTGACAGGTAACCAAGGAATAGTGATGTGTATAGAGAGCTCTATTGATAGATGTAGTGAGACAGTGCCGGTATAGACTGACGTCACTGCTATATGGTGGCCATTTTCTGTGGCATTTGTTCTCTGCCTCGTATCCTGGGGCTTGTTTCTAATCTTTGCTTTAGTTGCTTTTCATACAATATAAAGCAATGAACGCATGTAAAATATTTTATTTTAACAAATATAGCTGTATAAGCTACTTACCTTTTCTGGTTTCTCACATCACTGTAAAGTTATAATTGCCTTTTTACCTGCATACAATGAAATCATTCAGAGTCTGACCACATATAATCTACAAAGTGCGGAACATGTAAATATTTATCAAACATAGTGTTCAGTGCAAAAACTGCATTAAACTTTATCAAATCCAATTTCATTTTAAAAAATACTAAGCCAGCATATTGAACTGTTTTCTGGCACAACTGTAAGATGTTTTTCCCCCTTTACTGTCATTTTAATTCATTATATTACTAGGCTATTTTTAAAAGAGCCCATTTATTTTGTACACTGCAGTTCAATAGATTAACATTTGGAAAACTAAAGATGGATTTACAGGAAACATAAGGAAAGTAGAAAAGAGTAGAGACATGAGTTAACTTGAGTTATCGTATCATATAATATATTGCAAGATCTGTATCATGCCATGTATTCTGGAGAGGAATTATTTTATGTCATAATATCTTGTTTTCTGGTGTATCATGAGTAAAGCTGGCTGAAACACAGGATTTTCAGTTCACGAGAGATTTAAAAATTTGGTTTCACTCCAATTTGTACCAAAACCAATTGTTCTGACATTTCTGAGGAACCAGAAATCCTAGCAGGAAAAGGGAGAATTATTTCAGAAACACCGACACATGGTATTTCTAAAACAAAATAAACTTCTTGGGCCATCAGCTGCTGACTGGAATTGACATTGTCAAGGTTCTCAGGGGTTCCGGGCTCCCAGTTCCATATCCAGCAGCCTAGAAAACCTGAGACACCTCTCTCCCCCCAGTTTTCCAGGAGCCTTGCTTTGGAGCTGGAGCCATGTCCTAGCTAAAGTCAGGGTTCCTAGGGCTTCCAAGCTTCTAGCTCCACCACTAGGAGTTTGGAACCCCTGGCATGGTTTGGCTGCCACAGCCAGACCCAAGAAACCTGAACTTCCCAGCAGACTGGCAGAGAACCAGGAAATTCTATTCTACCAGAAAATATCTAACCAACTCAAATCATGAAGATGATCTCATGCCAGGGCTCAATTCAATTAATAATCTTTACAGAGTATGGTGTGGGCTAGTGGATAGATGCCTGGCCTGGTTATCAGAAGACTCTGGTTATGTTCCTGGCTCTGCCACTGACCTGTGGTGTTAACTTGGACAAGTCCTTTTCCCCTCTATGCCCCTGTTTACCTTCCACCCTTTGTTGTTCTTGTCTATTTAGATTGTAGGCTCCTTGGGGCAGGAATAGTCTTCCTTGTCATTATTGTAAGACAATCAGAGTAAAATGTAGCATAACATTTTTATTACTATGTTATATCTTTGTTACTATAATTTGATTTGAACAAAATACCTGAAATAAAAATTCTGTTTCCTTTATAAGGAAAAAAGGAGTTGTTAGATAATATTAGGCCATGTCTACCATACAAAGTTTGGTTGACACAAGTTATGTTGGCGTATCACTACTGCAGTTAACGTATTGAGTGCACATGTATACTTATCAGTGGTGCATGTACTCATCAGGAGTGCTTGTGTTTGATGCACAATGTGATGCACATGGCTAGGTATCCCAGTATGCAGCTCACCATCATCTGGTGCACTTCATTTTAGGAAATTTTGGTAAAGTATGGTGGGCAGACACGAGTCATCCAGGAGTGATTGGGAGCATGGGCTCAAGTTCCTATCATGCACTTTCTTCATCCCATAATTATACCATATTCTATAACTTTTGTGCCTCTCTTTAGAATCCCACAAATGAGATGGCATTATTCCCTCTCTGCCATCTCTGACAGAAGCATGGAGTCCACCTAGCTCTGCAGTATTATCATGAGCATTACAAACACAGGACCAATGATCCCCCAGTATTTGCAGAGCTGCAGGAAGAAATGCAGCAATGGGGGTGTGATAATTTTGTGGAGGACAGTTTGCTATGGGACATAAGGAAAAACCAATTCAAGGTTGGTGGTGGTGTCCAAGGAGCAGGTGCAGATAGTGAAGTGCTGATTCTGGGCCTGAGAAATGACCAGGTAGTGGCAGTGCTCCCTCTGCTCTGTATGCTTCCCTGACTCACTGATCATTACATACAATTCAAAGCAAATACAATTTATTAAACAGCAATCAAGGAAAAAATAGGAAAGGTTAAAGAAAAACACATAACCCTGCTCTGTGGCATGGGGATGTCACAAACAGCATCTCTGGGATGTAAAGGAGGTTCAGTCTGTTCCTCACAAGTTACAGGCCACTTCTCAGGCCCTGGCTGTGCTGCCAGGATGCTGCGGGTCAGAGACTTGATCTAGCTGTGGTCACACTCTCTCAGGCACTAGGTGGCAGGACCTTTCTTCCCAGAGTCGCCCCACCCCATTGGGGTTATGATCCCCCTTCAAGTTTGGCCTGCAGAGCCTCCTGGCTGAGGTGTCTCCCTGTGCTGGGCCCACTGCCCAGGGTCCTCCTCACTCTCCCCAGCTGCTCACCATACCCAGCTCCGCACTGCTCCTGCTTCAGCTCCAACTCCATTCTGCCTTAGCCCTGGACCTGCTGCTCTGCCTTCAGCTCCCTGGGCTGCTTCTCTGGCTCCTCTGGCTTTGGTTGCTACAGCTCTGCTCCCAGGGCAGATCTGCTCTTGCTGGGCTGTGCTCTGTCCTTGGGGCTGCAGCTCTGCTCCCAGCAGCTTAGCTTGGGCCTCTGCTCTCTCCTTAGCTCAGCCCCACTTTGTCTGACCCAGGCAATTCCAGCTCAAGCGGAGGGACCCACCCTGGCCTCCTGACTCCTTGATTAGCCTGCGTGTTCTGTCAATAGGCTGACCTGGAACATTGGCCTCTCCCCATTGGTCCTGGGGACTGTCAGTCTCATGGTCCCGATTTCCCATCGACCCTTCCCCTTTCTTTTGGTACTGGGAGATAGCCAACCAAAACACCCCCCACTGAGTTTTAGTAAGGGAACACCTTACATAGGGCATATGCATGCTGCAGGCATCTTTAAGAACACAGGACTGTTCAGAAAGCTACAAGCAGGGATATTCTGTCCTGACTAGTGGATTACCATTGGTGATGGTGAAATGCCAATAGTGACCCTGGAGGATCCAACCTAAACCCTCTGCCCCTGGCTCATGAAGCTATACACCAGCCACCTCAACAACACTAAGGAAAGATACTATAACAGTCTTGGGCTTCATTAAATAAGAAACCAGTGAATGGGAAAGGAATAAAACTTTAATAAAACAAACTGGAGAACATCTCTGCTGAACTGCTGCACAAAGCCATGTGTTATTCACAACCCCCACCTCCAGGGGGTTCATAATACTCTCCCTTATGAGGGAGTGCCTCTAAACTATAATCTTCTACAATCCCCATGCCATGGAGTAAGAATGCTCTTACACCTCTGGATAGGCTCCCCAAGTCTTGGGGCTAGGCACTGGGTATTCAGCTAGGGAATGTCTACACCGCAATTAGACACTCATGACTGGCCCATGCCTGCTGACTCAGGCTCACATGGCTTGGGCTGCAGGGCTGTTTAATTGAGGTGTCAGGCTTGGGCTGCAGCCTGAGCTCTGAGACCCTGCACCTTGCAGGATCCTAGAGCCCAGGCTCCAGCTCAAGCCCAAATGTCTACACTCCAATTTAACAGCCCCACAGCCTTAGCCCTGTGAGCCTGAGTCAGCTGACCTGGGCCAGCTGTGGGTTTTTAATTGCAGTGTAGACATTTCCTCAGGGCTTATTAGCAGCCTTATACCTCTCTAAGGACTGATCTCATTGAGTTGAGTTTACAGTAAAATGGAAATGTCTGGTCCTTGCTATGTTTTTTACCTTGGGATAACTCATGCATATTAGTTACCACATGGTAAAAAAAGAACCCACCTTTTTTAGCAGTGAGTCACAATTCTTCCCAGACCTACTCCTGGGTTGGGGCAGTTCATGCATCAAGTCTTGCTCAAGGCTGTGCTTACAATCAAGCTCTAAATCTCCACATCTCTTCACAATAACAGCAGGAATGACACGCCCAAAGACTGTAATAAAAGGCTTTTACAAACTACTGTTTGCAGTAACAACTTTAGATGGATTGCATGCAGAAATACCTGAAGTTCTCATGAGTGCTAACATTAATGCAGCATTAATCAGAACCGTTGCAATGAATGTAAAGCAGATTCTAACAACAGGACACATAATGTTACTAATATAAATTGTAAAGCTGACTATCTGCTTAAACTCTGCCACAAAGCTTTCTTACATGGTGGCTGAAGTGTGCTACTAGTTTTGTTATAGATCAAAAATGTAATAGTTACCTCAGCAAGTGCAATCACAGGAGTATGAAGAACTCTCAAGTGTTCAAAGACAATCCAAAAGTCGCACACCGATGCAAAATAAATACTGGTATAATTTAATAGGAAATGTAAGGCCACTCTCCACTGTTAAAAGATTCAGAATCAAGTTGGAATGGGAAATTTCTACAAAAAACTATTTGACAATTACAGATTCAGGTTTCAATTTTTCAGAATTTTTGTTGTAATTTTTTATTCACATATCACCTCCTTTGACCTTGAAAGTTGAAGGGGTCTTTGCCTGTACACAACAGGTGCAAATCTATAAGATGGTAAATGAAGTTTTTAGACTAGTGTAATAAGCAGGACCAGCGCTAGGGGTTTGAGCACCCTAGGCGCACGGCAATTTCGCTGCCCCGCTCACTGCTCCCGCAGTTCTGGTGGAGCTGCCGCAGTCGTGCCTGCGGGAGGTCCACCGGAGCCGTGGGAGCAGCCAACCGTCCGCAGCCACGACTGCAGCAGCTCCACCGGAGCTGCCTGCCGCCCCTTCCGGCAAAATGCCGCCCACTAATAATCCTGGCGCCCTAGGCGATTGCCTAGGCCGCCTAAATACAAGCGCCAGCCCTGGTAATAAGTGATAGGCTCAGTTTCTATGAGTGTTTCAAACCTGTATTGAAGTTATGTTCACCTGGTCTTGGAGGACAAGGGCAATGTCCAAGTGACCTAACTCTCAAAGAAGATAGCTTGCCTGGAGAAGCCCCTAATCAGCTCCAGTCACTCCAGCCCCAATCAGGGAGAATGGATTGGGGCTGGGTGAATTGCCCTATATTTGCCTGGTAACTGACTACACCTACCAGACTTATTAGCAGGACCTATAAGGCTGGAAGGAAGTGAGAGAAAGGAGGGTGAAGACAAGGAGGAGGAGGAGGTCAGGCTCAGAAGGAGTAGGAGCCTCCTAGTCTGTTGCTGATTAGGTGTGTGGTAGGCCAAGCAGTTGTAAAGCCTGTATATAGTTGGAAACTGGTGGTGGGAAACTGATCATGAATAAAGAACACAAGTATTGCACCAGACAGAAGTGTGCCTGATTCACGGAGGAGAGGGGCCAAGAGGCCGACTTTGGAGGAGCGCTGTGGGTTCCCCTTTACAGTATGATACCTTGATGACTATTAATCTTGGAAGACATTGAGTGAAAAATGAAAAAAGGAAGCACTGGGAAAAGATAGTCAAAGCTTTGACACATCTATCATTACAGCTGAAAGAGACACAGACTAAGAACAAGTGACTTTGCAGCAGCGACCCAAGGACTTATTTTGGATAGTTATACAAGGGAAACAGAGAAGTCAAATCCACATTCTTTGTGAAAACAACTTTTCATAATGGACAAGATTTCCAGGCCCTATATTTGTTTCCATGATAAATGCACTTGCATTAAAAAAAAGTTGTAAACTACACACACAAATCACATTTAAATAACAATTCAGATATTACCAAGGCATTGCAAAGTTCAAATTGACATTTCCTCCTCTATGTCTTTCGTGAGGTCTGCAGGTAAAAAGCAATACATAATTTTTTTTGTAGGTGGACTTTCTCCAGGTCCCACAGACTCTTTAATGACTTTTGGATTATAAACTCTCTGGGGCAGACACTTTTTCTCTTTTCACAGTGCACACTGCAGCTTTTTAAGTGTAAGATCTGCCATAAAGAATAGTACCCAGATTCCCTGGCTCCCAGTCTAGCGCATTACCCACTAGACAGCTCTATCTCTCCTGCTCTTAAAATAAAGAGAAAAACTGATGGGAAGAATTGGAGAAACAAAGATGCAGAAGCCCTGAGCCATAATGTATTACATTTTACTCATCTTTCTCACTAGTCTCATATTATAAGGCAAAGGGCAGCCACTAGGGAAAATCTTCCCTGGTGGTTTTTCTCCTCTTCCCCACCCCCAAAATTAATATCTGTAATATGAATACACAGACAAAAAACTTAATGCTATCTTTCCAGGGAGAGGACATATTCCATTGAGCATCAAAAAGCATAGTGAATACAAGCTCCATGGAACCTCATTTCTACTCCTTATTAAAGAATCTGCTGTGGTATGCTAGGTCATATCACTTGTTCTGTACCATTGTTAACAGTGGAACATAAGAACGGCCGTACTGAGTCAGACCAGTACCCTGACTAGTCCAGCCGAGTACCCTGTCTACAGGTGTGGCCAATACCAGGTGCCCCAGAGGGAGTGAACCTAACAGGTAACGATTAAGTGATCTCTCCCCTGCCATCCATCTCCACCCTCTGACAAACAGAGGCTAGGGACACCATTTCTTACCTATCCTGGCTAATAGCCATTGATGGACTTAACTTCCATGAATTTATCTAGTTCTCTTTTAAACTCTGTTATAGTCCTAGCCTTCACACCCTCCTCAGGGAAGGAGTTCCACAGGCTGACTGTGTGCTGTGTGAAGAACTTCCTTTTATTTGTTTTAAACCTGCTACCTATTAATTTCATTTGGTGGCCCCTAGTTCTTATATTATGGGAACAAGTAAATAACTTTTTCTTATTCACTTTCTCCACACCACTCATGATTTTATACACCTCTATCATATCCCCCCTTAGTATCCTGTTTTCCAAGCTGAGAAGTCCTAGCCTCTTTAATCTCTCTTCATATGGGATCCATTCCAAACCCTTAATCATTTTAGTTGCCCTTCTCTGAAACTTTTCTAGTGCCAGTATATCTTTTTTGAGATGAGGAGACCACATCTGTACACAGTATTCAAGATGTGGGTGTACCATGGATTTATATAAGGGCAATGAGATATTCTCCGTCTTATTCTCTATCCCCTTTTTAATGATTCCTAACAGCCTGTTTGCTTTTTTGTCTGCCGCTGCACACTGCGTATGTGAGACTGGAGAGACACACAAAGCAAGTTCATTTTCAGGCCTGGTCTACACCAGAAAACTAGGTCAGTTTAACCACATCGGCCAGGGATGTGAAAATCCATACCCCTGACTGACACAGTTAAGTTGATCTTATTCCCCATTTAGACAGCACTAGGTCAATGGAAGAATTCTTCATTGACCTAGCTACTGCCTCCTGGGGAAGTGGATTACCTCTGCTGACAGAAGAATCTCTCCCATCATCGTAGGTAGTGTCTACACTAAAATGCTACAGCAACATAGCTGTGCCCCTGTAGCACTTTAAGTATAGACTAGCCCTCAGAGAATGGATACTCTGTGTTTGAACAGAACAAAGGAAACACAAGCAGAATTAGCATTTTAATGAGAAACAATAAGAGTCTGGATGTTTCCTTAATTTGGCTATCCAGCCTGCTGCTTAAAAGGCAAGAAAGCGAGAGAGCATTGTACCCAGATGTATAAGAAATTCAGCTTGTGTTTCAATAAGGGATGAATTGAAGTAGTCAATGCAGCTGACCTTGCTCGAGACACATTTTCCTGATGCAAAATGCTGGAATTTCAGACCCACTTTCACACATTCCATGAATAGATGTCATTTCTCATTACCACTTTTATCATTATAAGTGTTAAAACAATGAGGTGATAACAAGGGAGAAGTACAGAAATAGGTTTTAAAGAACTTTTTTAAAAAATTTGTTATATAGGGTATTATGTGGCAGCTTGTTAGAAAGGAGTGAAAAGCAGCTATGGACCAGATCTTGAAAACTCTTCCTCACAGGGGTTGTCCTATTGGAAGTCGAACTTCTCACTCTCTTATTCTTTCCAAAATTGGCATAAGACACAGTGCCAGGGTTGAAGAAATAGTGGGCTGGATGCTGTGCCATTGACTTCAACTGGTGCTTTGCCACTGACTCCAAAAACGGAGGGGGGGCGGTGACAGAGGATCAAGCCCAACGTGTGCATGGTTACTGCTGTTTTGAAGTTGAATCAATACATTTTTATTAGAATGATGAGGTATGTGGTGAGCAATTCCAGAGACAATTTCCATATCTATTTGTAGCAAACTACTAGATAGCGGGTAGCTATTGTGAAAAGAAAGAAGCATATAGACTGGGATGTGCAGATGGGTGAACATCTGATGTGCCAAATGATGGAGACTGAATTTAACTGATTATGGTCACCTCTCATTAGCTTTGAAGAGAAAGTGTACAAATAGTTGAACTGTGGTCACAGATGATGGTGAGGGTAAAAGTATTGCAGGATCTTTGGTTTCATAGTGCTTGTCCTCTGTTGTGGATTGATAGGGTAGATTTTGAAACTCTTTAATCATTTCTTTTTTAATAGAAAAATGGCAGTTCACAAATACTGAATTCTGCTGTTTGCAAAGAAGCTGGCTTTTTGGTAAATGGTATCAGTCAAAAGAACTCTGTCATCTAGCCAATTTCAAATTCAGATGAATAAGACTAGCAATTATTTGAATGATTTTGAAAGCAAGATATTCAGACATAATAGTATGCTTCATTTTGATACCCAATTCCTGTTCTATCTTTATATTTGCAACGCCATCCTCTATACAAATGACAATGCCATGGGTTTTTATATGGATTTTTCTCATTGGATCAAACTGATTATCAGACACAACACCTAAACAAAATGAATCTAACAGTTTCCTTCAGAGACTGCTCCATTGTGACCAGCATCACAACCAGAGCAAATGGAGAGCTTAGGCAATTTTACTATACTTCTCCAATCTATTGTTTATGTGGGGAGGTGACAGCTAATTGATTCCAGAGTCCATTGAACCAAGTGTGCTACAGTTGGAGAACTGTGCTGTGTGACATCAAGGACTGGCTCCTACTCGCATCAAAGTCAATGACAAAACTTCTATTGACTTCAATGGGAGCAGAGGCTTAGGCCATAGTGTTGCATTTTCTTACACTCCTGTTTATAGCCTGGCGCTTAACTTCTTTGCTTTAAATAACAATGGGATTATTCATACAGTTAAGTGTTTTGCTGAATCAGGAACTATTGGGGGGGTTAAATTCTGGAATAATGTGAGATGAAATACAAACTAGGCCATGATGGCATATGTGTGATTCAAAATGCTTTCTTAAAGAAACACGGATATTGCAAGGGCAGAACAGAGAGATATGTTGGCTGATGGTGAAGACAGTCTGATTTCCATAGACTGCTCATAGATTCATATATTTAAAAAGCAAGAAGAGACTATTATGACCATTTATTCCTACCTCCTGCGTAACACAGGCCAGTAATTTCTGCATCATATTACAATCACATCATACTTTGCAGTTTAGACATGCCCTTTGAAAGATACTGATCATATGAATGACTCATCCTAGACCTGTAAATAGGCCTAGAATGAGTTTGATAATTTTTCCTAAATTCCTTAACTATGCAGGACGGAATAAATTTTTTGTTTTAAAGAAAAACTGTGCCTGGACTTTTTTTAATACTCATGAATGGTTCCAAATCGTCATCCCTGGGGCATGAGGTCTTCCATTTGATCTGAGAACAGGTACAACTTGGATGGCAAAAATATGCTTCCCCAGTGCCCATTCAATCCTTGGCCATTCCCTATAAGAGTGACAGTTTGCGTGGCAGTTTCTGTAATGTGGACAGTCATCAGCTCTGAACTGAGACCAGTGAATTCATTTCACACGGACCACTGAACAGCCCTCAGATAACACAGTTCAGTCACTGTGAACTTTGACTGGATTCACACTGGCAGTTTACAACAGAAGTGATAAACTCCAATACACTAGTACCCCCTCTGAGATTTGTAACTAAGGCCTGGTCTATAGTCGAAAATAGGTTGACATAAATCACTTTTGTGTCAACCAGTTGTGCACATATCTATGCTCAAATGTGTCTCCAGCCAATGTAAGTGCTCTGTTATGGTGACACAGACCTCTGCAAGCAGCATTAAGCCATGGTCGACATTCTGAGGTCAGTGCATTGTGAGTGTAGACTTTGCGTGACCTATATTGACCCTAACAGTCCTTCAGCAGCTGTCCCACAATGCCTGACACTGAGTGCTCTGCTCTGCTCACGAATTATGAACTGCACTGCTTAGAGACACCTGAAGCTACCCACACACACACTTTTAAAAAATCTGCGTATTTTTTAAATGCCTTTTCCTGATTGCCCAGCTTAGTGAGCACACCTAGCAGCTCTTCCTTGTTGTGTGAAATTGCCCAGCCAACCATGCCAGTTACATGCTTCTGTCTGAAGTAGACAGGAGATATTGGCTCTCCTGGTCTTGTGGGGCGAAGAGGCTGTGCAAGCACAGCTATAGAGCAGTTGTAGAAACATGAACATCTACAAAAAGATTGTACGGGAGATGCAAGTGAAAGGGTATGGCAGGATTCAGCAGCAGTGCCATATGAAAGTGAAGCAGCTGCAGCAGGCATATCACAAGGCCTGGGAAGCCAAGAGTAGATCTAGTGCCAAACCACAGATCTGCTGCTTTTACAATGACCCCACCAGCATCCTATGGAAGACCATAGATACCTCCAAGAAGCCTGAGACCCCTGCCATTAACAGAAGAAGAAGGAGATGGGGAGAGGCATGCTACAGTGAGGTCCAGCTATGCCTCAAGCCAGCACTTGTTTTTGAGACTCCATTGCAGTTTAGCCAGACCTGTCAACTGAACCCAATTTCGGGGAAGGAAACTCAAATAAGTGTGTGAATGCATTTCCCATTACAAAATTTAAATGGCACCCAACCCCAGGTTAGCAGGACACCATTATCAACTTGTCATTGTTGTACTAAAAGTAGTAGTGATATGAAAAACAGAAAATGTTGTTATCTGCTTTCCATTTCCCCATAGAATTAGGTGGAGAGGAGTGCGGGAAGGTACATGGGGAGCAGTTTGTTTATGTCCACAGGGATGTCCTTTGAATCCTCTTGAGAGATCTCAATGAAACTTTCATGGAGGTTCTCTGCAATCCTGATGGTTTCTAGGGATGGCTGCCTTATTTCTTTCTCTGCGCTAGGACACTTTCCCACACCAGTCCATGACTTCAGCAGCCACCCATTGCAGTACGCAGGCTAGCTACATGTAGGCCAGGTTGCCTTCAGGACGCCAGCAGCAGCTGTGCTCTCTGTGCCTTTGTTATCCTCTGGAGTGAGCTATCAGCTAAAAATCACCATTTCCTATGGAAAATAGTGCCCGTGTTCACTGCCATTGCCCTGTATTCATACCCATGGAAATAGGGGCTGAAATTTTATTGCTTTATGCAACCAAACAAGTCCCTCCTCATTCCCCCCAACTCACCCCCTATAGGCCATGGTCACCAGGGTTGGGACTGGAGACCAGTGCTGTGCAGAGGTGCTCCAAAGCTGTCTTGTTTAAAACTTTTAGGGGAGTAAGAGAAGAGAGTTCTGAAATTACTTTCACATTACATTGTGACTATAAATACAATGGTCCATTTCTGTGTTTTATCTGTAGCTGCTGCCTCTGCTGTCTGGAGGGGTGCCCCTCCACACACACTAAGTGACTAACGCTGAGTACAGGAGAAAGGATTCAGGAGTATATGTTCAGTGAGATGCTGCAACAGACCATGAACATAGGACCTGGAGAGTGAATACTGAAGATAGTATGGAGAAGGAAAGAGTGGACAGAAGAAAGGCCCAGAAGTCCCCTCAGGAAGAGGAAAGGGGCATGCATCCGAACATAATGGGGCTTCTCTAGCACGAACACAAATGCTGAAGGCTCTTGTGGAGCTACAGGTTCAACAAGCACAGGCTCACCTCCCTTTGCAGTCAATGGAGAACTCCATTTTAGCATCACACCTCACCACATTCCACGTGGCATCAAAGGCACATCCCTACCCCTACCATTCCAAGCCGGGGGACAGTAAGGACAACCCTAGTTTCACATACACTGGCCTTGGAGAGCCATGATTGATGTGAATGAGCTGAAATGGACAGGAGCCTTCTTTTCCCTTGTAAAGTTCTGTTCTATTAATTTATTTCAGAAGTTTTTATTATATTTGTTTTTTAATTGCACATTGTTGGGTTTTTTTGCACTGGTTGTGAAACACAATAAAATTCTATTTTGGGGAAATTAAGTCATCTTTATTACTTCACAATATATGCTGCACAGATCCTACTGCTACACAAAGCACTCATTAATTTTTATCGGACAGGACGGCAGAACTCAGGTTCAGTGACAACCACATTGTAATAATCATAAATGTACAGCAAGCACCACACAATTCCTAACCAGCCCCCAAAGTGCAGGGCCAGCTAGATCACAGCAGACCACACTTCATTACTATGGCTCACTATTAAAGTGCTGTTTTCAAGGCCTCCACAACCACATAGCTCCACACTGAGCTCTTCTAATAGCCCCTGTGTCTGACTGGTCAAACTCAGCAAACAGCCTCTCCACATCACCAGCGACGCCTTGGCCTTGGCCTCACAGACACAATGCAGGACACAACAGACAGCTATAACCATGTTTTATTAAAGTTTTATTTCTTTCTCATTCACTGGTTTGTTATTTAATGAATTCCAAGATCATTACAGAGTTGTGGTCCTAGTCATAGTCTAAGCCTTTTGATATATGTCATTACAGAAAACTGATAACATGAAAAATAAATGGCCCAACAATATGGCTGTCTCAATAGGAGGAGTCGAATTGTGTGTTCTTACCCGTAGTTCTGTTCTTTGCTCTTATAGGCAGGGGTGCTGGAAGTAGGGGTGCTGTGGTTGCAGCAGCTCCCCCTGGTTTGAAGTGATTTCCATCATATACAGGGTTTACAGTTTGGTTCAGTGGCTTTCAGCACCCCCACCATACAAATTGTTCCAATGCCACTGCTTAAAGGGAGTTATGATTGGGTCATATTGTTCTACTGTAGTGTCCTCCCTCTTACCCTTTAGAAGAAAGATGATTTTCATAGAATGTTCATCCATATAAGCATTTTTTGTATGCAGTGGGCTATTCAACTGAGAAAACATCACTAAGGAATTGCACCTATTGTATGTTTAAATCAAACCAGTAATTCAGTATCTAAGTGACCAACACTTGCAAGATCTAACATGGTTTATTTTTTTTAATTGAAAATCTGCTGATTGTAGAAGCATAAAGAAGAAAGGTAAGATATTTGAATAGTATATTAGGCAATGAATGTTTATTTATAATCTCTTTATGAACTGTGGGGCTGTCCAGTGAAATTGTGACTTCATGAACCATCTTCTTTTTACAAGTGTGTCTAACAAACACATGCTAAATTTTAGAGCCAAAAAATTATGCTTAAGGTTAAATATTTTAAACATTAGACTAATAAAGGGAGAAACCTCTTTAAAGTACACATATAAACTGATGTTCCTAAGAGATGTAAAATGGAAGAGTAGTGTTTGCTGCACCACCCACTATTATGAGAATACAAGAGAAACAGGCAAAATATTTTTGAAGCTCACTTTGAGACTATTTGAATAATGGACATTAGAGAGACTGTAATATTATTTGTTTTACCAATCATCATCTCTATCCTATTCACAAATGAGTTTGTGTGGTGGTAAATTTGTTAATCCCAGGAAAATATCAAATACTGGACTTGCTTTCTCAACTGAGTTCTTTGGTCTAAAAGGCTCTTATCCCTACCATATGAAAATTATACATTTCAAGATCTTTTGAATAAGTATGGTGGATACTGTCTCAAAGAAAGGGGAGGTAGTACAGTCCCTCTTCTTGCCAAACTCCCTATTGAGTTCAGCGTCTAACTTCTGTTATTTATCACGTCCTAAGAGGTAACCTTTATTGACAGTGGACCCATAACTTATTATTACTGCAATGAGCAAATCCTTCAGGCAAATAGTCTTTGAGAGTGAGAGAAAGAAATAGCATCTCACTAAAATGTTCAATGGTTTCTTTATTTTAGGGACAAGTTTTACTTCACACATTTCTTAATGGTGAATTTAATTCTGCAAAGTCACAATCCTGCAATTGCTTTAGTGTGAGTAGACATCATACCTTATGGAGCACTGAGCTTAATGGGACTCTACACAGGCACAGGCATATGAATCTGCCCTCACTGATCACCCTTCACGTACATGGACCTACAATTTCTTTCCCTCAAGCTCCTCCCTGCTTTTTTTTTTTTTTTGCATGATAGCTTCAGTGAACTGCATAGAATCCCCCCTCCCCCCCCACCCCTGATCCTACCTATATAGTACAGGCTTAAATTCAGTGCTTTGTTACACCTCCACAAACCTATTGAAGTTGAATGAGATCAGAATTTGGTCCTAAGATGTCAAGGAGTTTCAGTGATGTGGGACGGTAAAGTTTGATTTTTGGGGAGGAGAGGAGGTGAGCATTTTCTGAGGTTGCAGCAGTAATAGGCTGAAATTCTTCTCTTAGTGAGTAACACTTTTATGTCCAGTTCAATCCTATAAAAGATGACGTCTTAGAGAATGAGATTTTCAATACATTAAAACATTTAATTACATGGGTTGATTAATTGAACCAGAAACTGCTTCAGAAATCTCTTTTCATCTTAAACCAAGCTCTGAACATTTGCGACTGCCCACAAGTCTCTAAACACTGACCACATTCACACATTTTTATGTGCAAAGGAATACACTTTGGTTTCTCATTGAGTTGTTTTTCTCATTTAAAAGAAGAGGGGGTCCTCTAGTGGTGAACTACAAGCTTTACTCAAAGCACGAGACGAGAAGATTTCACTCTAGCTGTTCGTTGCATTCAGGAACGTGCATTCAAACTGTAAAAGATTGTTTGGCTTACCCATATTCACGCCCATTGTTAAGTATAAGTCTCCAACATTTGTGTGAACAGATTTTGTTATTTCAAAGGTGTGGGAGATTTCTCTTTTTCTTACACTTCTTCTCCAGAAAATAGAGGTATGTATATTTTGAAGTGACCAAGAGTACTGCCATTTGGTAATCCTTATTCTCCTGCTGAAAAGAAAATTGCCACATAATCAGGGAAGAGAAGTAATACGTGTGGCTTATGTGACCAACCAAACAACATCAGTGGCCAGATTAAACAGCTTCCAAAATGGTTAATTCAAAACTAACCACCAACTACTTACAAATAACAAATACATTCACAAAAATAGTTCACAAATAATTCACCAGTAAAAAAATAAAAAAATCAATTAACAGTGAATGTTAGTTAGAATGAAACGTTTGACCAGCTCATGATGTGACACAACTTGAAAGAACACAGTGTACTTCAAAAGGGCATTTATATAATAACAGGATGTGATGTGATGACTTTTGTTTGGTTACCTTATTAGCTGCACACAAAAATCAGTCAAGTAGTTTTAAGCAGCCCGGTAGATGTCTCAGCTTTTTGCTCCTGACTTCTCAGGTACTCCTGCTCCTGTACACCAGGATCACGGTCTCATGGTCGGCACTGTTCCCAATGCCACCACGCGTCCCGGCCCCAGGATAGCAGCAGATCATATGCCATCCTGGCCTCCCTTCGCTGTCGCCAGTTGATGGGCCAGGCTAGTCAGGCTGAACAGCCTGCTCCGCCGGTGCCACAGCAGGTGCAGTGGCGCCAGGCTCCTTGGCTGGCACCACGTGTACCAATGAGCCCTGTGGCCCCAGATGCAGCCCCCGGCAGTGGCTCGCTCAGTGGCCGGAGCCTCGGAGAGACCATCAGTGTCCCTTTCTCAGCCTCTCAGGAAGGAGTCAGTGAAACATTCATCCTCAGTTCCACACCTGGAGGGAAACCAAGTGGTAGGACCTGCGGCACCGGTGGGGACGCAGAGTACCGCACCCTCATCCTCATCCTCCCCGGATGAGGCGATCATGGCCACTCCTCCACCTGTCCCACAGGAGGACTCTAAAGCCCACCAGGAACTGTTGAAAAGGGTGGCATCAAGCCTCAACCTTCAAGCTGAGGAGGTGGAAGAACCCTTGGACTCCCTCTTCAACATCCTGTTGGCTTTGGCACCGGGCCGGGTGGCTCTCCTACTCCATGAAGGGGTGGAAAAGATTTTGAACTCCTTGTGGCAAACCCCGTCTTCCTTGCCCTCCATCTCTAAGAGGGCAGAATGGAACACCTGTATATCCACCCTGCCCCCAACTCCCCTGTGGTTGAGTAGGTCAACCATAGGAAGAGGCAAGGTCAACCAGCTCCTACTCCTAAGACTAAGGACTCGAGGAAACTAGATCTATTTAGTAGAAAGGTTTATTTGTCCTCAAGTTTCCAACCGAGCATGGCGAACGACCACAACCTGCTGAGAAGATACAAGTTCAATTTGTAGGGGTCTCTGCCCAAATTTGAGGATTCCCTCCAAGAGCGTGACAAAAAAGAGTTCAAGGCTCTGGTGGAGGAGGGTACAGCAGCTGACAGGGCGGCCCTTCAGGCAGCCTTGGATGCAGCAGATATGGCTGCAAGGTCTATAGCCTCTTTGGTGTCCATGAGGAGGGCATCGTGGCTCCTGTTGTCTGGGGTGTCCAGCGAGGTGCAGAACTCCTTACAAGATCTTCCGTTTGATGGCAAGGCCCTGTTTGCGGAACAGATGGATATGAAGTTACACAGCCTGTAAGATTCCCGCACAACACTAAAGACCCTTGGCCTCTATGTCCCGGCCCCAGCCAGGACCAAGCTTAAACCACAGCACGCTCCCACCCAGGCCACCCACTCTAAATATGAGCCCCCTTATAAAAAGTCAAGGGACTATAAAAAACACCCGCAACAGCAATCCTGGTCTGCGCCCCAACCTGGGCCCTCCAAGGGTAAACAGGTGGGAAAGCAGCAGTTTTGATGGGATGCTGGGGGCAACTTACCAGTTCATACCAAGGATCCACTTGCAATACAGCTTCCCTTCTCCAACCGGTTGTGTGCTTTCCTCCCGGAGTGGTCGTGGCTGACCTCAGACTGATGGGTCCTCAACACCATCTCTCAGGGCCACATCCTCCAGTTTACCTCTACCCCAGCCACCCACCCTTCATCCCCATCCCTCCTCAGAGAATCCTCTCACGAGACCTGCTTGAGCAGGAGATGAGGCTGCGCTTTGGCCTTGGAACAGTGGAGGTGGTACCAGTGGGGTTCAGATCCAAAGGGTTTTACTCCCACTACTTCCTTATCCCAAAGGCCAAAGAGGGGCTCAGGCCCATCCTGGACCTGTGAGGCCTGAAACAGTACATGGTAAAGCTCAAGTTTCACATGGTCACTCTGGCCTTCATCATCCCCTCCCTGGATCCTAGGGACTGGTACACTGCCCTTGATCTGCAGGATGCGTACTTCCACGATCATATATTTGAGAGACACAGGTGTTTCCTCCATTACACGGTTGGGCAGGAGCACTATCAGCTTACTGTCCTCCCATTTGTCCTGTCCAGTGCTCCCACGGTATTCACAAAATATAAGTCTGCAGGAGCGGCCTACCTCAGATGTCCGGGGTGGGGCAGGTCTTTCCCTATCTTGATGACAGGCTGGTCAAGGGCAGCTCCAGGTTGCAGGTGCAGGTTCACGTTCCACTCCTCCTGTCCACATGCGCCACTTTGGGCCTGTTGGTAAATGACACCAAGTCCACGTTAGTCCCAATGCACTGCATAGACTTCATTGGGGCAATTCTGGACATGATGTTGGCCAGGGCCTCCCTCCCACCGGACAGGTTCGAAACCCTGAGGGAGCTCATCAGCACAGTCCCAAGGTTCCCCATGACCACAAGCAGAGAGTGCCTCCAGCTCCTGGGTCATATGTTGGCATGCACGTATATGGTTTGCCACGCCAGACTCAAGATGCTGCCCCTCCAGCTCTGGTTGGCCTCGGTATTCTCCCAATCCAGAGACAGGATGGATAAAGTCTTCACTGTGCCTGAACTGGTGATCACCTCTCTGCAATGGTGGTCCTCCCAGAGGAACACACTCCAAGGGGTTCTGTTCAGGGGTCGACCCCTGTCTGTGGAACTGGTGTTCGACGCATTGGACCTGAGTTGGGGAGCCCGTGTGGGGAACATTCAGACCCAAGGTCTGTGATCTGTGCAGGACCTTGCCTTGCATGCAAACATCAAGGAGCTCAGGGCAGTCTGTCCGGTATGTGTGGCCTTCCGCTCACACCTGGAGAGCAGAGTGGTCAGGTTTCTCATGGACAACATGGCCTCAATGTTCTACATCAACAGGCAAGGTGGGGCCCGTTTCTCAGTCCTCTGCCAGGAAGCCCTCAGGCTGTGGGACTTCTGCATAGCCCACGATATTTGCCTGGAAGCCCACCACTTACTGGGCACCCGGAATTCTCGAGTGGATCACCTAAGCCAAGACTTCTCCTCTCAGCACAAGTGGTCACTACACCCAGAGGTGGTGCATAGGATTTTCCAAACATGGGGCACTCGCCAGGTGGACCTGTTCACGACATGGAAAGTGTTCCTGCTTCTGGTCCAGGGGTTGGCCATGGCACCATCTCCAATGCCTTCCTTCTTTCCTGGTCGGGCCAGCTTTTCTATGCCTTTCCCCCAATCCCGCTGATTGGCAAGGTCTTAGAAAAGATAAAAACGGACAAGGCCCGGGTCCTCCTGATTGCCCCAGGATGGCCCAGGACTCTCACGAGCCTGGCAGTCACCCAGCCATGGCCGTTGCCATCCAGCCCAGACCTGCTATACCAGGACCAGGGCTGCCTCCTCCACCCCAACCTAGCAGCACTCCACTTCACGGCGTGGCTGCTCCATGATCAGGCCAGGAGGAGAGGACTTGCTTGGAAGGGGTTCAGGGCATCCTTCTGGAAAGCAGAGAGCCCTCCACACATTGGACCTACCTGGCAAAGTAGTCTCAGTTTTCCTGGTGGGCAGCTGGTCGGCGTGTTTTGCCTGTGGCTGCTCCGATTCAGCTTATTTTAGACTACCTCCTTTACTTGAGAGCCCAAGGCCTAACACTCTCATTAGTCAAGGTGCACTTGGCGGCCATATCAGCCTTCCACCCACTGATGCAGAGCCACACAGTGGTCTCCTATGCCATGACTGGCCGATTCCTTAAGGGTTTGCATCATCTCTTCCCATATGTTAGGCACCCAGTCCCGCAGTGGGACCTGAACTTGGTGCAGACCAGGTTGATGGGTCTCTCATTTGAACCACTAGCTACATGCTCCTGGTCACACCTCTCATGGAAGGTAGCCTTTCTGGTGGTGTCATATCTGCTAGACGGGTCTCAGAGCTCTGGGCCCTGACCTCTGAACCCCTGTACATGATGTTCCATAAGGATAAGATCCAGCTCCAACCATATCCTTTGTTCCTCGGTGGTCTCCGCCTACCATATGGGTCAGGACATTTTCCTGCCAATGCTCTGTCCTAAAGCCCAAGCATCCAATGCAGAGTGCTGTCTCACATGCTGGATGTCAGATGGGATCTGGCTTTTTACCTGGAACGTACAAAACCGTTCAGGAAGTCCTCGCAGCTGAACGCATGAGAGGCTGGCCGATCTCCACTCAGAGGCTCTCCAACTGGATCACCTAGCGTATTCGTATCTGTTATGACCTGGCAGGATCCCTCCCGCCGCCAGTTGTGAGGACAATCATCGGCTGCATTTCTGGCCCACGTCCCCATCCAGGACATTTGTAGTGCTGCCACATGATCTTCGGTTCACACGTTCACCTCGCAATGCGATTGTCTCCCAAACTAGGAAGGACATCAGGTTTGGCAGGGCTGAACTGCGTCCCAAGTGTCTGTGAACTCCTACCCACCTCCAACAGATATAGCTTGGAATCACCTATTGTGGAATGCACATGAGCAATCACTCGAAGAAGAAAAGACAGTTACCTTTTCTGTAACTGGTGTTCTTCGAGATGTGTTGCTCCTGTGCATTCCACATCCTGCCCTCCTTCCCTTCTGTCAGAGTTGTCTGGCAAGAAGAAACTGAGGGTGGGAGGAGCGCACAGCACCCCTTATTTGGCGCCATAGTGGCACCACTCCAGGGATTGCTATGGGCCCTCCCCTATGGGTACTGCTAGGGGAAAAACTTCCAGCACCAGTGCACATGGTGAGCACGCACACTTATTGTGGAATGGACATGAGCAACACATCTCAAGGAACCCCAGTTATGGAAAAGATAACTGTCTTTTTCCTACCTCACAGAGAAAGTCTCAGATTAACCAATGTGCCTTGGGTGTACTTGCAAAGGGTCCCTTTCTGATTGGGGGCCCCAACTACCAGATTTTGGTGGGTGGAATGGCAACCTGGCACACTGGGTTGCAACACCACTCAAGTGTGGCCTGGCTGCCCCTCTGTCATCATGTGGAGGAGGGCACTTGGCCAAATTTGAATCTAGATGTGTGGATGGAGGCAATTTCCGTAGTGTCTAAGACCTCAAAATTCTTTAACCCAGCCACTGCATAGGGATGTTGTGAAGATAAATACATTAAAGGTTATGAAGGGTTCAGATACTTCGGTAAATGTGGAATGTATAATTACCTCAAATATATAAGTAGGTCAGAAAAGTTAAGTATTGAATAAAATTATTCCATAAATGTTTCTCAAGCCTCTTGAAGTGCTTTAAAGAATAATTTTGCTGAGTCTTTAAGAGACTTCGTAGCTTTTTCCAGAGATTGTCTGAACAGTTGACCATTGAGCGGAAACTAAAGTAGATTGCAGTACAAAGCACAGCCTGTGTCTGGGGTTCTGGGACCACAATACAAAATACTAGAGTGCTGGAAAGGAGGAAGCAAGCTGTGATCCAGGCTTTGTCTCGAGCAGCATTACAAATGGAGGACAGAGCTCTCCTCATAGTGCAAAGCTGGCTTCTGAGCTCTCTTTCAGTTTCTTTCTTAGAAAGAGTTTTTTCCTGGGTGAGGGATAATGATAATCTGGTGATGCTGTGCCCTCCTTTGTTGCAACTGAAAGGCTGTCAATGAACATTCTCAACCTCACAACATATTTCAATAACACATATAGCAATACTTCATAACTTCACATACAATGATAGCACATACAATCCAACAGGATATTAATGTTCCACAAATCCAGACTTTTAAAATGATATCTCATAAGGTATACTTTGTCCAAAATATATCATAATTATATGAGAGTAGTAAATATGCGGGTTCCAGGATGCTTCTTTGAGGTACAGAGTGTCCCACAACCATCTCCCCTATTTTTGAACCATTCTTTTATAGTAGGACTGTTTTCCTTTTTTCAGCGGGAGGCTACCAGTTGCCTAGCAGCTACTAACATATGAGAGATTAATTCTTCATTTCCTTTTGCATAACCATTTCCACTAGAAAGGCCCAGGAGGATTACTCAAGGATCATGTGGTAATAAATATTCAATAATTTGTAATGTGGGATTACGAATTGCATTCCAGTACTCTTTTATGGCTGAACATGTCCACCATATATGCATGAATCTCCTCTTTCTTCACTATTATTTTTAACCTATCTGGTGTGAGATACCATTGAAACTGTACCTTAAAGAAATTTTGTTTTATTGTGCTTGTGATGGGGTGTACCAACCTCATACTGGCAATGCAGGGGTTAACCAACTGCTTTGGGTCCAAAAGGCTACACCCCCATACCCCTGCTGGGCAGGCTCCCATAGGAGGGAGCATATAAAAGGAAGCAGCTCAGTTCAGTCTGGGCTGGCTGAGGAGGAGAGTGCTTGTATACTGCAGGCTCCTGCTTAGAAGCCACCAGGGCTCCAGACTGCCAAGACCAAGCACCCTGACTATGCCTTGGGAATCCAACTGATCATGAGGACCAAAGGGATGATGAGCCAGTACCAGCCAAGGAGATACCAGAGCTGGAACAAAGGGCAAGAAGCAACCCAGGAGACGTGCTGCGGGAATATGGATACTTGAGCCCTGTAACAGGATAACTGGTTTCAAAGGGTCCCAGGTTGGAATCTGGTGGAGTAGGTCCAGTTTCCACTAAGCTCTCTGCACTTGCCACCAGAAGAGGCAGCCCCATAGACTCTTGCTGCTAGGTGATACTGCTCACAAGGGAGGTGGCCCCCTGAGACTCTCTCCACTGGGCAACCCAGCCACCAGGAGAGGTGCCCCCCTCCAAGTCTCTTGGTGTTGGGCAATGCTGCAGCCATGAGGGGCAACACCATATACTCTTGCCCATGGGGCAATACAGTTGCTGAAGTAAGTGGCCCCTTTTTGGACTCTCACTGTTGCGTGATGCTGCTGCTGGCATAAAGGGACCCTCTTTGGACCCCCGCTGACACCTCGACAGTACTACAAAATAAGATTGATGGTTCTCTCTTCCAGATCAAACCCCACTACTCTGGAATAATTTGTTTGTCCAGGTCCTTTTCCCAGCATGTCGTATATGGACAACTTTTGTGAGGAAAGTTGTCTGCAAATATTGATATTAATTAGTTACTCTTTGTTTCCTAATTGACCAGATGCCATTGCTTCTATTAAAGTTAGCTTTCTCTGAAACAGATTTTCTAGAAGGTTGTGAAACATAACACCTGACTTGAAAATGCTGTTACCAGGGGAGAATGGGTCAGCTGAAGATAATTTTGATCTCTAAATAAGACCATGTCTACACTAGAGACTTTACAGTAATACCACTGTACTGATGCAGCTGCGCCATTGTAAGATCTCCTGTGTACCACACTATGCTGATGGGAGACAGCTCTCCTGTCAACATAATTAAACCACTCCCAACAAGTGGCAGTAGCTATGTCAGCAGAGGAGCATCTCCCACTGACATAACACTGTCCACACCGGCGCTTCTGTTGGCGTAACTTATGTCACTCAGAGTATGTATACACTACGGAATTATTCCGATTTTACATAAACTGGTTTTGTAAAACAGATTGTATAAAGTTGAGTGCACGTGGCCACACTAAGCACATTAATTCGGTGGTGTGCGTCCATGTACCGAGGCTAGCATCAATTTCTGGAGCGTTGCACTGTGGGTAGCTATCCCGTAGCTATTCCATAGTTCCCGCAGTCTCCCCCGCCCATTGGAATTCTGGGTTGAGATCCCAATGCATGATGGTGCAAAAACAGTGTCGCAGGTGATTCTGGGTAAATGTCATCACTCAATCGTTCCTCTGTTAAAGCAACAGCACACAATCATTTCACGCCCTTTTTCCCTGGATTGCCCTGGCTGACACCATAGCATGGCAACTATGGAGCCTGTTTTGCCTTTTGTCACTGTCACCATATGTGTACTGGATGCTGCTGACAGAGGCGGTACTGCAGTGCTACACAGCAGCATTCATTTGCCTTTGCAGGGTAGCAGAGATGGTTACTATCCCTATTGCACCAGCTGCCATTGTAAATTGGTGATGAGATGACGGTTATCAATCATTTCGTACCGTTTGCTATTGGAAAATGGCGATGACGGTTATCAATCATTTTGTACCGTCTGCTGCTGTCATGGGTGCTCCTGGATGGCCTCACTGAGGTCGGCCGGAGGCGCATGGACAAAAATGGAAATGACTCACCGGGTCATTCCCGTCTTTATGTTTTGTCTAAAAATAGAGTCAGTCCTGCCTAGAATATGGGGCAAGTCTACTATAGAGCCAGAGAGCACAGCCACTCCGGGTCAGAGCCCCAGAGATCCCACAGAAATGATGAGCTGCATGCAATTCTAGGGGGTGCCCCTGCAACAACCCCACCCCTTGCTTCCCTCCTTCCACACGCCTCCTGGGATACTGTGGCAGTGTCCCTCCATTTGTGTGATGAAGTAATAAAGAATGCAGGAATAAGAAACACTGACTTTTTAGTGAGATAAAATGAGGGGGAGGCAGCCTCCAGCTGCTATGATAATTCAGGGAGTACAGAATCTTTTCTTTAGACACGAAAGGGGAGGGGGGCTGATGGAGCTCAGGCTCCAGCTGCTATGATGAGGAAGGTTACCCAGCATTTTTCACCATCTGCCAGGAATGATAGGGATTCATTCCCATTTTTACCCAGGCACCCCCAGCCGACCTCACCAAGGCCAACCAGGAGCACTCACAGGATGATGACGGTTTTCCACCATTTTGTACCGCCTGCCATCAGGAAAGCAAGGGGAGGGGATGCTGCTGTTCAGTGCCACAGCACCACATCTACCAGCAGCATGCAATAGACAAACGGTGACATTGAAAAATGGCAAGAAACGATTTTTTTCCTTTTTCTTTCACTGGGGGTAGGGGTGGTAAATTGACGAGATATACCCTGAACTACCCGGGACAATGTTTTTGACCCTACAGGCACTGGGAGCTCAGCCAAAAATGCAAATACTTTTTGGAGACAGCGGGGACTGTGGGATAGCTGGAGTCCTCAGTCCCCGCTCCCTCTCTTCATGAGCATCCATTTGATTCTTTGGCTTTCCATTACGCTTGTCACGCAGCACTGTGCTGAGTCCTTGCTGTGGCCTCTGTCTATCATAGCCTGGAGATTTTTTCAAATGCTTTGTCATTTCGTCTTCTGTAAATGGAGCTCTGATAGAACAGATTTGTCTCCCCATACAGCGATCAGATCCACTAGCTCCCGTATGGTCCATGCTGGAGCTCTTTTTGGATTTGGGACTGCATAGCCATCCGTGCTGATCAGAGCTCCACGCTGGGCAAACAGGAAATGAAATTCAAAAGTTCGCAGGGCTTTTCCTGTCTACCTGGCCAGTGCATCCGAGTTCAGATTGCTTTCCAGAGCAGTCACAATAGTGCACTGTGGGATACCGCCCGGAGGCCAATACCATCGATTTGTGGCCACACTAACCCTAATCCGACATAGCAATACTGATTTCAGCGCTACTCTCCTCGTCGGGGAGGAGTACAGAAACTGGTTTAAAGAGTCCTTTATATCGATATAAAGGGCCTCATTGTGTGGACGGATGCAGGGTTAAATCAGTTTAACGCTGCTAAATTCGGTATAAACGCATAGTGTAGACCAGGCCTCAGAGAGAAGCACCCTGGCAACGTAAGTTATACCGACAAAAGGGCTAGGGTAGACATAGCCTGTGTTAGAAAAGTTTATTTGCTGAATAGCTGGACAACCGTTTGTATTCCATGGCTCTCCCGATCTTTGAAGTTCTCAGGTTTGTGATTTGGGTTAAGACTTGGATTGTTTACAATGAGCATCACTGGTGAGGGGAAAAAAATATTTTATGTCTAGCTCTATCTTACACCCATAGAATAGCCTTCAGTAAAGGATGTGTGTGTATTTCTGGTGGATGTGATTTTTGTTTTTAAATCCATGGTAGCGTAGCAATGTTTACACTGCCACAATTTTCTTATTCTTGTTTGTTTGGGTTAGAGCACTACTGCTTCTAGTTGACTGGCTTGATAGTACTGTGGAATACTTAGAACAGTTAATGGGTCTGTACAAAGTATCTGCACTCACTCTTGGTCTTTTTTTATTCTATATACATTCTAACACTCTCTGTGTTCTTGCTCTGGTTTTATCTGAGATGATTACAGGAAGAGTTTGAAACAAGAAAGATTTCCTTGGCAAATGTTCACTTTGACTGTGTCTGCTCTTTTCAACCAAGAAACAATACAATTCCTTTCTAAAAACATGAATTAATCTATGTGAGGTTTATTTGGCAAAACAGTGTTTCATGTTTACGTATTTTTCTCAAGACTCTTCTCTTTTTTTTTTTCTTCCCCTTCTGCTGATTTTCAGGCTTCAATCTGTTTTCGTATCAGGACATGAAATCAGATTTTTAACTCTATGGACCCCAAAAGCTTAGGAAAATTACTCAAAGTATATTCAACTTCTCATCATCTAAAGTAACTCTTAATACCATGCAATGTTTTATATCATAGCATTTTCATAAAAGAGGCAGTAACAAAGGTTAATTTATTTGTAACACAGAATTCCTAAGTAGTATGTGTCCTTTTTGCTCAGTTTCCCTCTTGGACAATTCCTCTCCTTGACAAGGCTGCCTAGAGGAGGGGGGAAATGGGGCAATTTGCCCCAGGCCCCACAGGGGCCCCCATGAGAGTTTTTTGGGGCCCCTGAAGCGGGATCCTTCACTCGCTCCGGGGGTCCCGTAAAACTCTCACAGGGCCCGGGCACCCGGAGCTTCTTCTGCTCCAGGTCGTTGTCAGCAATTCGGCGGCGGGAGGTCCTGCTTCAGCAGTAATTCGGCAGTGGGCGGCCCCTGCCACGGGTCTGCGGGGCATTTCGGCGGAGGGTCTCAGAGCGGAAGGACCCACCCCAGCCGAATTACTGCCAAAGCGGGGGCCCCTCGCCACTGAAGACCCCAGGCCCCCTGAATCTTCTGGACAGCCCTGCTCCTTGATAGTTGTAGACTGTAATTATATAGCCACTTATGTCATTTTTGGCCAACTCTGTGTATTTAGTTCTTTTTAATTTTTCCTTGTAAGTCACTTGCTCAGAGTAAGTGCACAAAATATTAAATGACATGAATATGTCTCTGTTCTTTGTGCTGGGAAGATTTATTATCTGGAGATCCCTCTCCAGTAACTTATGTGGTTCTGAAGCAGTGTCAGATTTTTTCCATCTATTTTTTGGTAGCACTGAGCAAAGTATGGACAGTTGTCCTGTGGCAGATCTGATGCTCTTGACTTCTGACACCTCCTGAGAGGATCCATGCAGATCATGGGTAGAAAAAAACTTCTTCTAGCTTTTAAGAAGAGGGGAAATGAGGATTTTCAATGATTAATAGTATATATTTGGCTCTAAGCACGAGCCTATTGCCTGTCATGCTGACCAATATTATCTCATTGTTTCTTTGTGCTCTCCTGTCAGTCTGTCTGTAATATATTTACCTATTTCACTTGTCTTATACCTAGATTGTAAGCTCTTTAGAGCAGACTTTTTTTGTTTTATATGTACAGTGCCTAGCACAATGGAGTCCTGGTCTATGCCTGAATCTCCTGTATGCGACTGCAATACAGTTAATAAATAACAACATTCCACTGGGTTGAAATGTGTAAAATGATGGCACATTTCATGTAAAAAGTGAAGCTGACAGATTATCTGCTTTCAGTGCCCACCACCCACCTAAAATGTGTGTTGTGGGGAGGGAGTGTAAAGACCCACTGATTGACATTTTGTGATTTTTCCTTATTTTGCCCTAAACAAGAAGCAGCTTTTAGCAGGAGAAATAATTAGATTTCATGAAAGATGCAGAAAATATAAAAAATGATGCAAATGAAAAGCCTTTTTGTTTGTATCAAATGGAAAAAAATTCACTTTGAAAATATTTTCATCTAATTGGTGAAACTGTGCAGCATTTGGCCATGAAAAATTGAAGAAAACAAGAAATCACCTATATATTTCACATAGCTCTAATGAAGTTCACATGTTTGGGGGCAGAGGGGAAAGAAACACTTTGCAGTTTTCATTTCTGTCTGGGTGTTCAGGTTAGGTTATAAGTTACGTAAAGGATAGTGAGAGACAAATAGTTTGATGTTCCTATGCTTTAGGCAAAATATAAATGCTTTGTCTTAAAAGAACCAAAAGAAATGCATAGTTAATGAATCACTACTTGAAAAGTGTTGTTGCAAAATGTCTTGGGGCCTGAAGGTTGTCAGATAAAAACTATGGGAAGTGAAGGGTTTATATAACAAATTATTTCAGATGATGATCCCTCACTCTTTATATAGGACATTTTTACTCAGTTCAAAGGTGACTCAGTACTTTTGTATAAATTATCTCTTCCTTTTCAGCTAACTGAGTGATCCTGCTGCTGGGCGCGGAAGAAACCTCTGCAAGGGCACAGCTGTTCATGGAAGGATTAAGGTAAAACAGAATAATTTAGTGTCTTTGCTATAAAACAGAAGTTCATTTGTCATATTAAAAGGAATTCAGAGCAGAACTTAATTCTGTTAATAAAATATCTTCTTGCTGAAAACCTAGTTTAGGCTTTTTGTGCATATGGTACCATGTATTAATCTATAACATTTGACTGCCATAGATATCAATTTTTAGATTATTTTTCTACAATGCTTGAAGAGTTTTGACTGCAAAATGGAAAGTAAATCCAAAATATTCATCAATTATCCATCAGCATCAAGGCAGAATCAGACTGCATTTTGAGAGAGCATGTCAAATACAGTATCTATAGTCTTTGACCAATCCTTGATCAAACTAAATTTTACACAGGGACTTGGGTTCAAATTCTTGATTTTAATAAAATACCCAGCTGAGAACATGGGTAATAGCTAAGCCTGAGAAGTTTCAGTATGCACGATAGACCCATCTGTTAAATACACACGTCATAACATTTTTCCCAGATCTGGACCTTAGCGTCCAAAATATGGGTGTTAGCATGAAAACCTCCAAGCTTAGTTACCAGCTTGGACCTGATAACGCTGCCACCAGCCAGGGATTTATACAGTGCCTAGCTCACTGTAGTCTCCCCAAAACCTTCCCTGGGGGACCCCAAGACTCAGATTTCTTGAGTCTCACAACAAAGGGGAATAAACCATTTCCCTTCCCCCTCCTCCCCTCCAGGTGTTCCCTCCCTGGGTTCCTGGAGAGATATACAGAAGCAAGCTCCGTGAATCTAAACAGAGGGACTCCACCCTCCCTGTTTCCAGTCCTGGAAAACACAAGTACCGAGAGAGCTAATCTCTCTTCCGCCCTCCCCCCCCACGAGGGTATGCAAAGTCAGGCTAGTAAATCTAACACAAAGAGATTTTCCCCCTGACTTCTTCCTCCCACCAATTCCCTGGTGAGCTGCAGACTCAATTCCCTGGAGTCCCCACTAAAGAAAACTCCAACAGGTCTTAAAAAGAAAGCTTTATATAAAAAGAAAGAAAAGGACATAAAAATGGTCTCTCTGTATTAAGGTGACAAATACAGGGTCATTTGCTTAAAAGAAAAAAATGAATAAACAGCCTTATCCAAAAAGAATACAATTTAACACATTCCAGCAACTACACACATGTAAATACAAAAGAAAACAATATAAACCTATGGTCTTACTATCTTTGTACTTACAACTTGGAAACAGAAGATTAGAAAGCCAAGAGACAGAAAAATCACTCTCATAGCCGAGAGGGCACAGACACAAGACAAAGAACAAAGAACTCACACCCAAAACTTCCCTCCACCCAGATTTGAAAAAGTCTTGTTTCCTGACTGGTCCTCTGGTCAGGTGTTTCAGGTTACTGGTGTTACCCCTTTACAGGTAAAAGAACATTAACCCTTAGCTATCTGTTTATGACAACACACGTGTATATATGCTGGTAATCGTTAAAAACTTGTCATTTCCATTAGATACCTCAGTGTGTATGCTATTGTCTATACTTCATAGCAAGCTGAACTGAAATTCTGAAGCATTTACATTTTAAAAACAAATATCAAAAATTAGCACAATCAGTCAGTGGCCCAGGTGTTGATTTTGATATTAAATTCAATTTATCATTGCTGTCTTCACATTTTCAACGTGTGATATGCCACAGATGTTTCTCCTGACAGTGCCTAGCTGCATTGTATACCTTGTCAGGGAAAAAGCTGGAGAATCTGGCAGCTGGGGCTTTTGGCACCTGGAGAAATGATAGAGGCAGTTATCAGTTGTCAAGTTATTAATTCTGTATGGACTCCCACTGATGCAGAGAGAATCGGTAGTAGTAAGAGCTGCAGGGAATGTAAGTGGCTGGCCTTCATAGAAAAGAAAAAAAGAGTCCCAGATGCATCTTGGATCAGACATCATGTAAGACATATTTGCATGTAACTCCTAAAAATCCAGATAAAACCCCATCAATTGGAAATCTAAGATTCTTCTTTTTTTTCTGCATAGCTCTATGCTCTACTTTTATGGATCTTCATAACAGAGTTGACATTGACCCCCTTCTCCACCTCTTCAAGGAGTTAATGGAACTGCAGCTCTTTGACACATCTGTAATTCTTCTTATTTTAACTTTTCAACTCAGTGCTAGTCTTTGAACCACTAATGACTACAACTCAGCTGATTCTTTAGGTTTTTTTCTGATCCATGTGGACACCTGACTCCAGAGATGATCTGCTTGTGTTACCCCTAGGCTCATTTTGAGTTTTATACACCTTCTGCTGAAGCATTTGGTACTGGCCACTGGTGCTGCCATAAACAGTAGAATGGATTGACCATTGGTCTGTCCTGATGAAGCAGTTCTTAAATTCTTAATTACTGAAACATTCTAGAAAAACAGCTGAATTATTTTTTTTTAAAATCTCACACGTTCACGCTGTGAACTTTTTCTTACACACACTTGTAAGATATGTGAATGAATTAGCTTGAAACTGTGATATCTCTTAAGCCATGTGTGGTTGTCCATAACTTGGGGATGGCTCTCTTCTCAGCCGTATGTTGTCCCTCCATAGATACGGCAGCTGACTCAGAATAAAACGTGAAAAATTAAAACAATCATTTAGAGATACTTGGAAAGAAATGGATCAATTGCGTATATGTGATGGAAGCCAGCTAATGTAAGTGAAAGCTTTTGTTTGATGCTTTAGCTCATTTGTGAAATAGCTGTTTTGATATCTGCATAAATTATGATAAACATATAGCTGATGACCAATATTTTTTTAAAATGGAAGCCTAAATTTAGGACCCTAAGTCCATATTTAGGCACCTAAATAAGTGACCTCTTTTCCAAGAGTAGTAAGCACTGGGTAGCTCTTCTGGAGGAACTGCTAAGTGCTCAGCACTCATGAGAATTTCAGACCTCTTATCTAACATTTTTGAAAACTTAATATGTGCTATTAGTGCGCCCTCACTCCCTTCAAAGCCTGAATACGATTGCTACTATGAGTTTGGCTACACTTGCGAGTTAGAGTTCATTAAAGCAGCCCTGGGTGCCTTAGGTCACTACCCATCCACACTGGCAAGGCACATAGAGTGCTCTGACTCCAGGACTAGAGTGCTCCTGGTACTCCATCTCAGCAAGAAGATTAACCTTCATGCACCTTGGCTGAAACTCCCTGGCATTAGTGTGAATGAGGTGCTTCATTACTGCACTCTGATCAGCCTCCAGAAACGTCCCATAATCCCCTTAAGTGAAGTGGTCACTCTTGTCATTGTTTTGGAATCACTGCAGGAATTCAGATATGCCCTTTGAAAGCTCTGTTTCTGACAGCCGGCATGCTTATCTGCTCTGAGACAAAGTAAGCATTACTGTGGAATGCTCTGTGTGAGAGAGAGAGGTGCAGGTAAGGGGGGGGTCTGCTGCTGTCTGAACTTACAAGACAGCATGCTGACATGCTCTCAGCCCCCTAAAAACCCAATCTCTCTCCCCTTATATATACACAACACACTCCCTGCCACACTCCACCCCACCTCATTTGAAAAGCATGTTGCAGCCACTTACATGCTGGGATAGCTACCACAATGCACTACTCGCTGTGGCCGCTGCAAGAGCTGCTAATGTGGCCACGCCAGTGCACTTGCATCTGTCAGTGTGGACAGATTGCAGCGCTTTCCCTATTGCACTCTACAAAGGTTAGTTTAACTCAAAGCGCTCTACATCTGCAAGTGTAGCCAATAAGTGAGAATTTTAACAGTTACTTTTGAACACCAGCTATTCATTTGCAAGTCCTTTAAAGAATCTAATTTGCCTATTGGTCTGTTTAAATCTCCTAAAAAAAAAAAAACCCTCCTTTTAGAACTACATACCTCCCAGGAAAAATCTGAAGAGCCACTCCCACACCTAATACTTTGAGCTCTAACCTCATCATCCTGCTGCCTGTCTTCCACATCTTATTTGATCTATATTTTTCTGCAGCATTCATAAATAATTGAAATTGTTGCTGCTTTTTTAACAGTACGTTACCAAAAAAAAGCTTAAGGGAAGGGAAACATGAAATAGCATAGAACAGCTCTTCATCTGAAAAAAATCCAGTTTCAGTTCCTAAAGTTTTAATGAACCCTAACATAGATATTTCATTAATTTTTTTCTTCTCCTTTTGTCTGTGCATTTGGTTCTTCTTACAGTACATGATCTAAATATTTGCTGTTTGTAAGCACTGCAATATTTGCATTCTTTTTCACTTTTTTTCTCTGTGTTTTATCATGTGCAGTGATATATAGTGTCTCTTGTTAAATTTCTGCCATCAAACTGAAAGGAAGGTTGAACTGATCTCCCTGTCTCTGGTGGGTTTAGGCTTGATGTAGCTCAAATGTTTGGAAAAGAGTAGCTGGTAAAAAAGCAAACTATTGCTTTGACTACAACAACATAGCTGGTCAAAGATAATCATTTGCCAATTCTGATTCTGAAAGAATAACAGAATATTCAAAGAATACAGCCAAGCATCATAGTTTGGAAGCCAAGTTTGATTCCCATTGGAATCAATGGGAGCTGCTGCATGGACAAGTTGTGAAAATTTAAGTGCCTGAATATGGATTTAGAATCCTAATTTTAAGCACTCAGTTTTGAAAAATTGGCCAAGAGAAATCAAGTTGGTGTTATTGCAGCATAATTCACTTGGAGTATATGGGAAATCTTTTATGAGTCCACAGCAGATGGCACTGCTGAGACATAGGTTATTGTCTTCCTCAACATACAACTATAGCTCTATGCAAAATGCATCAGAGCAGAACTTCACATCCAGTTGTAAACTAGAAAAGAGATGTAATAAAGAGTGGATTTTTACTAAATGTGTGTGTCTTTAAATAGCTATAGGGCAGTTAGGGAAAAGTAGGTCAAGTGCCATGCAGCTCAATAAAGGAAAGATGATAGTTTCTGTGTGTTACATTTTAAATTTCGGGATGCTCTTAAGTGATCAGAATGAACTTTTATTAAAGCTATAGTATATAAAACTGGTTAATTATCATAGCTACATGAATTGTGAGTTTCATTCATTGAGACTTCAGAGATGATATTGCATATAAAATATAGAAATAGCAACAAAAGAATGTTAGGTTAGTATACAAAAATCATATTCTGTACATACCTCATGAAAAATAGCAATCACATTCTTTTTAGCTTTTCAAATGACGTTTTCCCCCCAGTTCCTTTGCCAGAATGACAGTACTGGAAACTGAAGTCTTCTCTTTGTCCCCAAAATAGGCAAACATCAATGGCTGATGGTTTTGCAAGTTTATCCATACTCTGATTATCATTGTGCCTCAACCCAGTTTTGGAGAGACACCTTCTAGAGAGTATTGCTCAGTCTCTATGTATATCCTACCTTTGGCTTTTCTGCTAGATCCCTGCTGGATCGATCACTTCCCACCGATCCAGCCGGTAGTAAAGACATATGATCTTTCCAGTCCCACTGAGAGGAGGCAGGAGGCTGAAAATACTGGAGATGAACAGCTGGTTATGCAACTAGTGTGAAGCTTGAAGGTTTAGGTTTTGTGTAACATTGGGCCACTTTCTAGTGGATGAGAGGGCTGTCTGAATTGACTGCACCTCAAAAACAGGGGAGCTAATCTTCTGCATTGGAGACTAGCTGGAGCAAGAAGGAAGGCTTTAAACTAACAAAAGGAGGATGCTAATGGGACAAACACGTGTACAGATGCTTAAACCTATTACTCATACTCTGGATGTCATGAAGACATTAGCCTTAAGTGGTATGTGAAGAGAAGAAAATGTTCAATTTTCCATACCAATACTCAGAATCTGAGTAATCAGCAAAAATAATTGAAAATTTTCATAGATTAGAAGAATTTGATATAACTGACATTACTGAAACCTAGTGGGACTACTTGCTTGGAAATGAAATATTTTTGACAGGTAATTATTAGAGCAGGTCAAAAAATTCTGTTTTATTTCTACACAAAATTTTAAACAAAACGCTTTCATTAAAGCTATTTTGGCAAAACCATTCAAAGTCAAATTAAAATGTTCGTTTCATTTTATTTGAAGTTGAAATGCTCCTTTTGTTACCAAAAAAGGGGGAACTGGTGGGGGGTACTGTTGTGGTGTTTGTTTTTTAACTTCCCCCTTTTCTCCACTACTAAAGGAGGAAAAAGTTTAAAATAGAGATAGTGGACAAAAACAAAAGAAGATTTCTCCCACCACCTCTCAGTTTTTATCTTTTTTCCTCCTTAGCAGTGTAAAAAAGGGAGAGAGAATGAAAGAGGAAAGAAAACCAGGGTCCCCCCCCGATTTGCTTTCACATTTTTTCTTCTTTCCACTTAAAAAACAGGGACAACATTTTAAAAAAGATGAAAGGGTTACCACACCTTTTAAAAAAATGCTCCCACATTTTTTAATGGAAAAAAATGAAGTGTGAGAGGTTCCTCTCCCACTTTTTCCACTGCAGAAAAAAGAAAAGGAGAATAAATTTTAAAAAAAGTAGGTAGGCATTTTCCCATGATTTCAAAATGAAAAATTATATTTTTTTTGTCAATTCTTTGTTTGAAATTAAAACAATAATGGAACCTCATTTTTTACTCCTCCCCCCCCAGAAATTGTTGACCTTTTTTTGACTAGCTCAGATTTTGAGACTATGCCTGATCAATAGGTGATTTATCTAAATTTTAACAAATAACTAGTTTAGGGTGGACATATATAACTGACCATTTTTTCTTTAGTTGGCTTCAGTTGTTTTGTTCTCATTTCCTTTCTTAGTCTCTTTTGTTAAATTATAGGCAGTTAACTATTTATCCAGGATGGTTGCATAAAACTGTGCAGATGAGAGAATAGAAATAAAGATCATGTGGTCAGTGTCAAAGTTCAGGGCAACGCTACCTGTATTCCCCGTTTGTGGTCCCTCAAGGGCACCCACTCTAGGCTCCCCGCGCCTCGACTGTCACCTCTCTTGAGCAGAGACCTGCACCTCTCTCCTTCCGGAGTCTGTGCAGTTTCTCATCTACACCGTGACATCCACAGCAAGCTAGACAGGCCAGCATCTCTTCTTTTCTTTCTCTGCCAAGGCTATGAACAGCTGTAATTGCCAGCCATTACAAGTTACCCCATAGCTCTGTATAAGCAAGCACATTCATTCTTAAGGTGAAAACTTTACAGAGAAAACACATTAAAAACAATAAAAGATCCTATGTGTATGCTAAAAGCTTACCAGAGGTCCCAATCAGTCACATGGGGTCTTATTAGGACAAAGTCCTTCCAACTTTTCCATGGAAGGATTGGGTACACCCTTGGAATGCTCTGTCCATTTGCTGGGTCAGAAAGAAGGCCCTGAGTCAGTTTAAACTCAGAATATTTATCCAAAAATCCTTTCTTTGTTGGTCTCAGGAGAATCCAGTTTGAACTAGTATATGTGAACTTCTCCAGGTGGGGGTACCTCTCTGGAGGTGTTACAATCTGAGTGAATTTGTCCAATCACACCCTACTGTTCTTAATTCCTGGAGGAGCTGTGATCACCCTCCTCTATGGAATTACATACAATCCCTGACCCACAATGATACATAAACTTTATATAGTAAGATCTCCCACATATATTGTGGGAAATTGCTGTCTCTGTCACGATCAGTATTTATTCAGTAGAAAGATTAATACCTGCATGCTCTTTAAGTTGACTGGAGGTTGCAGATGAAAGCATAATGAGGCAGCAGTCAGATGTAGCACAGGTTGTACCACAGAGCACAGTAAAGAAAAATAAAACTAAAGGGACAAAATAATCTCAGGTGTAACACTGTGACGGGTTGGACCCCCCCTTTCAAGGTGCCACCGGATGTGCTGAGGTCCCACTGAGCCTGCCGGTCCTACCAGCCTGGGTTTCCCTTGCACTGGGTTGCTGTGCCAAGCTCTCAAGTCTCTTTCCAGTACACACTCAGGTAAGGCCGCACCCAGCCACAGACACAGACTGAGATCAGCTAGGGGAATGGCCAGCACTCTGGTGCACACACCATCTGCAGTGTAAACCCCAAAATAATATTGTCTTGCACTGAATAGAGAGATCATACAATGCACGCTCATAAAAATTGCCCGTCCCTCAATATGGAGGGAGATATGCACAGCTTTTTGCCCCCCAGATATGGATTGCACAAACTAGGTTTTGGAATAAGCAAGAAATAAGTTTATTAACTACTAAAGGTAAATTGTAAGTGATTATAAGGGATAGCAAACAGAACAAAGTAAATTACTGAGCAAATAAAACAAAACACACAACCTAAGCTTAATTCACTAAAGAAACAGGATACAAAATATAATTTATCACCCTAAATGTTGTTTTTGGCAGGTTTCAGAGTTTCTGCAGCTTAGAGTTCCAGTTATTTCTCTTTACAAACTAGACCTCTCTCTCAGCCTGCACTCAGCCCTTGCCTTTCACCAGTTTAGTTCCTTTGTCTCTTCAGGTGCTTTCAGCAGTCTTCCTTCTTGGGCAGGGGGGCAATGGAGAAGAGCCCTGATTGACTCACTTCCCAGCCTTAAGTAGGATTTACATAAGGCAGGAATCCTTTGTTTCCAGTGGAAAAATACCAGCAGTGTCCAAGTGACATCATCAGATGACCCTGCAACATCCCAGACAGCTCCTCAGGAAGGTGGGAGATTAGTATCTTCAAAGTTCTACTGTCCTTCTTAAATGGCTCATTCAGCTGATTGCCTACTGTCAGATGGGTGTTCCCCCAAGTACACACACTGTTGTAATTGTTACATAGTCAATATTCCTAACTTCAGACACAGAAATGATATATGCATGCAAATTGAATAAACACATTTAGTAGATCCTAACCTTTTCAACGAAACCTCACATGACCCATCTTGCATAAAACCTATCTTAGGTATGCCATATTCATATCATAACAATATATCTATGAAGAATATGGGGTGTAACATCACAAACACCATTGACATAAATGGAGTTATACCTGGCATGAATTTAGTCCAAAGTCAGAAGATAGTAGGGAGGGCTCATAAAGATGAGGAATTTACAGTGGAGAGAAAGAAAAGACTAGAACAGATGGGGGTGTCTGAAGCAAAGAGAGGAGGGTGAGGGGGCTGGAGACACACAGAAACACCTAGCAACAGAGAGCTACCCACTTTGCTATCAAGAAGAGGTGCTCTAGAAGCTTCCAGTTAGACAGACTAATCCAGTTGGTGGCAGCAGTTAATCAGGTAATGCAAAGCTACAGAGCCGCCTGACAAAAGTGGAATGGCTAACGTTAGCTCATTTAGTTTGACTATGGAAAGTGTGAGGCCACGACATTTTACTTCTCTGGAATGGGAGAGAGCTTTGATATGGTGGTGAGGGAGTTTG
The DNA here is from genome assembly GCF_025201925.1 of Gopherus flavomarginatus. Classification (NCBI taxonomy): domain Eukaryota; kingdom Metazoa; phylum Chordata; order Testudines; family Testudinidae; genus Gopherus; species Gopherus flavomarginatus. The sequence goes on from NC_066617.1 coordinate 190,199,062, forward strand.
AATGAATATTTCACACCAAAACCCAACAGAATTAAAAAATAGACTGTCTAGATTCTAGAGAAACTAAGTCCTTCCTAGTGCTGAGCCAGCAGCAACAAGGGAACTAGACAGGCCATACTGATTGAATCATTCTGGACAGACTATAGTACATTTTTTTAGCATGTTGAGACCATTTCCATCTCTAGACCTTGGAAGTGTAATATTAGTAAAAATGAGATTAATCATTATAGTGTTGTTCCAATTTCAATTTTATTCAAAATATTACTGACCTGTAATTGATATTATTTAGCTCAAAAAATGAGACATATCAGGAAATGGTACTCCATGAGGCAGTACTCTATGACTGCCATTATTTAAGATACTATGGTAATGCTGCCTCTGAGAGATATAAACATTAAAAAATAATGTAATGTAAACCCTTCATATTCATGGGTTGAGCAGAAAAACTCTTTAGCTAGATTAGACCCTGATTCAGCAAAACAAATTAAGCACATGAGTAGTCACACTGAAGTCAATTACTCATGTGTGTCAAGTTAAGTATGGCCATAAGTGTTTTGCTGAATTGGAATTATCATGCGTCCTGTCGCCTTGCAGGATTATGTTCTGTCTAATATGAGTAAGCAGATCATTGTTTCTATTTCATACTGTTCAGGTTCTTCTAATATACTCATGACCAATGGCAGATTAACCAGTGGGACAACGGGGCTTGTGCCCAAGGGATCCAGCCAATGAGGGACCCTGAAAAAATGGCTGCCCTGCTCCCAGAAGACCTCCGCTGCAGGCTGGCAGAAGCCTGGAGCCCTAACAGAAGTGCTGGATGGGTGGGGCGGGGGAAGCCCCCACACCCTAACTCCACTCTCCAGCAAAAGAAGCTCCTACCCCCCAACTCTGTGCCCCAGTAGAAGTGCTGGGCCGGGGAAGCCCTAGCACCTGGACCCCAGCTGCAGCCACAGGACTAGAGGAGTTCTGGCTCCCTGCTGCAGCCACAGGATTAGAGGAGATCTGGCTCCCTGCTGCAGCCTCAGTGCTGGAGGAGCTCTCACTCCCCGCTGAGGGGCAGGGGACAGAGCTTCTCCAGTCTTGGGGCTGTAGTGGAGGGGGGAAGAAAGGAGCAAATGGGTTGCGGGGATGCAGTGGAGGGGAGAAATGGCGCAGGACCATGAATGGAACAGGGGTGGGGCCACTGAGGGGAGGGGCAAAACAGTGTGGGGCCGTGGCGGGGCCATAGGCAGATGGGCAGAATGGGGGTTGGACCACAGGCTGAAGGGGTGGAGAGAGCCCCTACACACACACTTGCTCTGGCCCGGGGACCCACAAAACCTTAATCTGCCTCTGCTTGTGACTATGGAATCTGAGTGATTAAGTAATTCCAGAACTGCTCGAGTGTGTGGCACAGGGCCTAACGCTGCTATAATTAGAGGAAATTCTTTAGTTCAACCGCTGCAGGCCTGAGTGCTTTAGAGAAGGAAGTTCTGTGCAGCTAGATAGTGATGATCATGTAGCCCTATTTAACAGGCATTCTATCATGAGTGACATGGCCAGATCTGATTATTCATGAACTATTTATTAAGCACTAGCAGAATGCTGAGCATTTCAAAAACACAAAAGCAAGACAGTCCTTGTCCCAAGGATTTTATTAAAGTATCTGAGTCAGGCACAAAACACTTGAAAGATTAATTATGCCTGCAGTGACTTACACAAGATGGTGGTGGGTGTAATCTTGTAGTGTCCATAGGTGATAATATGGATTGTGGAAGTGCATTTTAAGGCAGAATGGATTAAGAGGTAAAGGTGGTCATATGATGCAGGAGAAGAGGGGCACACTTCCAGGAAAAGGAGGGGTGGTTTGGAAAAAAGCATGAAGAGGAGAGTGGGATAAGAATGCCAAGAAAGGGGTTAGAAGAAAAACTTGGATGAGCCAAGAGAACGTTCTCCCATTTATTTTGCATTAACTAAGTGATTTTTTTAATGCCTAATAAAATAAAATGCCTAATAATAATTAATTTATGAAATACTAATAGTAATAGTAACTTTTTCAATGTATTCATATTAGCTATTTTTAAAGAGCACTTGCTAATTTGAGGCACTGACTAAGAGTTAGTATGTAATTATGATTTGTATTTAATGGCTTATCTACAGTTGATGCTTCTTACTGCTGACTGCAAATGTAGATTCAGAAGATATAATTAAAATAAGTTACCCTCTGATGGGGGAAATATTGTCAGATGGAGCCTAATTAATAATGTTCTTTGAGGGTTTGCAAGGAGATCTGAGATGATTTGACTTTGCATCTTAATAAAAAATTGTTCGGAGTGTTAAGAGTCCCTTTGGTTTTTAAACGATTATGTTAATATTGTAACGTTTGAAAGGCAAGGACATGCTGTTGCAAACAAGACACAAACAGAAAGGGAACGAGTCACAATATTTGGCAATTTTTTTAGTGTTTCCATTTCGTAACTAGTTTGTCTTTGCATTCTGTGAACCAAATAAAGTATTTCAAAATTCTTCCTCAGTTTAATGGAAAAGATATAAAGCAAGAAATATGACTAAATGGATTTATTTACTCCTCAAAACCTGATAAGATGAAGAGATAGATCAGTGCAGAAGAATTTTGTGTGTAATCCATGCCAAAGTAACAGTCTGCTGAGGATACCCTGATCTGCGATCCACTGTTTTACCTCTCTGCCTCAGCAAGTGTGAGCTTCGCTGGAGGTTAGACTGAGTGTCAGCTCCTTGCCACACCAGTCTGTCTTCCTCACCAGCAAACTCATCAAGGCTCTCCCAGCCCAAACCTTGCTTGAGAGGTAACAATGAGTGAACTTCAGCCCCTGAGCAACTCAGAGATGTTTGTCAGCAATGCACTGCCTCATCACTGAACATTCACAGCTGATATTAAGTTCACTACTCTTTTAAAGAGTCAATGTGTTATAGCTTATTAACTTACCTGGGGTAAACAGACCATTCCCTTCAACCACACCACTGATTGGTTTATAGTGGAAATAAAACATTTTAATTAACAAAAGAGCATAGGTTAAGGGATAGCAAATAGAAGGAGCAAAAATAGCAGTGGCTACAAACAAAAGTAAAAAAATATGCTTTCTAATGACTAAGGCCTAACTTAACAAGCTACAGTCTTTGTTCAAGGTAGTTTCTTCATTAATCTTCCTTTCCCAGCAATAGCTGGCTAACTCTTAGCTAGAATCTCCACAGTCCAAGGCACTGTTTTTCCTTGTCTCCTCAGGTAAAGTATCATCCAAAATCTTTCTGTGTGTCATTATATCTCACAGTCTGCCTTTGTTTCAAGGGTCAAATTCGTCCCCTGAGTTTCAGTCTCCTATCTCCACCAGGGCAGCTAGCTCCATAAAGATTAAATTGTGCCCTACAGTGTTCAAATGTGATGTTTCCTGCGGCAATTTTATGATGTAAAATTACATTTGGCCATACTTTGTGTTGGCCTCTTTCCTTTGTGGGGAGAAAACTTGTTTATCAGCTCCCCCTGACAAACCTGTTTTAAACATCTTTTAGTAACAGACTTTAAACCATAATATCAGTATATATCCATAATTTCAAATACAGTATTGTCATACATATTTCACAATGGTATTACTGACCACTGTGCTGTTAGTTTTCAAATGATACCTCACAAGGCATATTGTATACAACTATAATTTCAACAGTGTGTAGAGTGTGCCTGAGATAACAGACAAGAGAGAAGGTCAATGAACCGAGCAAAACTGGAACAAAGAAACCCGATAGGTAGTAGTAAAAATGAACACAAATATAGTGCTCTTCATCCTGAAAACCTTTTTCGTGTAGTAAGGCTAATCTCATGACAACTGCTTTGTCCTGACCAGCTTAGCAATCAGTTGTCAGGCAGAGTATGAGATACATACAAATGCCTGTTACTTACACCCTATAAACACACTGTGTACTGCAGTAATATTCGTAAGTGATTAGTCACACCATATTCAGATATGTTGTAATTACTAAATATTGAATGGCTCCTAACTTTAACACTGGCCAAGGCGTAGTAATTGTGGAATTCTCCCTTGTCCCAGATCACAAAAAATACATGAACTGATGGCCTAATTATCCAGCTGCAAGGCTTTAAATTTAGAATGGGGGGAGGCATATCATTTGACTCAGCAAGGGATAAGTAATTTGATTACAAGCAACTTATAGTGGAAGCTAGAAAGCATGCTGCTGCTGCCTTTTTGGAAGAGCCCTGGAACTGGCAAGACTGTGCATCAGTGAACCTGGGCTATTTAGTTGGACACTAAAGACTTCTGTGTGTATGCTTGATTCATAGATCATTAGGGTTGGAAGGGGTCTCAGGAGATCATCTAGTCCAACCCACTGCTCAAAGCAGGATCAAGCCCCCAATGGCCCCCTCAAGGATTGAACTCAGAACCCTGGGTTTAGCAGGCCACTGCTCAAACCACTGAGCTATCCCTCCCCTTGTAAAGCATTTCCCCATATTCTGAGTAATCAATATGCCTCTGCTCTTACTGTTTTTTCACTTTATTATCATTTTGTTTTAATACTGAAAGTTTCAGAACAAATTCTGCTCCCTGATACTCTGGGCAACTACTGGTGACTTCAGTGTGAATTGCATCTGATATCACAATTTGGGCCTTAAGTGGCCAGATTTTCAGGAGTGCTGAGCTTCAATGTCCATGGACTTTAATAGGAGCTGTGGATGAACAATCCTTTTCATGTACCTAGTAATATCTGGGCTAATCCCAGTTTTCATGTTAAAATGAAGAGTACATTTGTAGTCCTTTTCATTGTGAAGATGAGTTACATTCTCAAAGCAATCACACAGTCTAAAATAGTTTCACAGGGCCACCCAAAAATGGAAAGCCTAGATCTGGGAGTTCCTTTTGTAGCTTAGTATTGAAGGTATCTCCAAAACAGTGGATGAAATTTCCATGCTCTGCCATGTGCAGTGCAATATTAAAACATAAGAGGGTGAGTTGAGGATTATTTTAAACTAGATATTCTGTTTTAAACCCAGAAAAGTAAGACTTTTCTTACATAACTTACTTAATGACCCTTCACATTATGATAAAGTAACATTCCTTCTTTAGAACATATCACTTCTTTAGTTATCACTACATAGAGTTACTGTATTGCAACTTGTAGCAGTTTAGATCCCTTATGCTTATAAATTGATGCCAGAGACAAATGTTAGTGTGATAAAAATTCAGATTTTTGTCTGCTGTGCCACTGATTGCTGAAGTTACTGTGCTGAAGTTATCAGTGGAAGCACGGATTGGGTCACTGAAAATCACTGTGGTCAAGGGGAAAAGTGATAGCTTCAGTCAAACAAAAATAATGCAAGCATTGGACAACTCATAGATGCTTTTGTCATAAACAGATAGTTAAGGGTTAATGTCTCTTTTACCTGTAAAGAGTGAACAAACAGGGAACCAAACACCTGACCAGGGGACTAATCAGGAGACAAGATACTTTCAAATCTCGGTGGAGGGAAGTCTTTGTTCGTGTTTTTTGGGTTTTGCTTTGTTCTCTCTGGGCTCTGAGAGTGACCACATGTACCTACAGGCGCTCTAATCTTCTATTCCAATTTTGTGAGTACAAAGGTAGAAAGGTGGTATAGTCTTTTTATTTGTTTTCCTTTATTTGCAAATGTGAAGTTTGCTGGAAGTATTTTAAATTGTATTTTGCTGGGGGGGGAGGCTTCTTTCTAGTTTCTATAAGCTGACAGACCCTGTAACTTTTTACCATCTAAATTGCAGAGATAAACTTTTACCTTTTTTCTTTCTTTTTATTAAAAGCTTTGCTTTAAGACCTGTCTGATTTTTTTCTCCTAGTTAAGGCTCAAAGGAACTGAGTCTGTACACACCAGGGAATTGCTGGGGAGAAGGGAAAAGTGAATTTCCTCTTTGTTTTAGATTCACGGAGTTTGAATCTGGATTGCCTCTGGGAGAAGGGACAAGAGGAGGGGGGAAGGTATCATTCCTCTCTGTGTGGTGATTCAAGGAGTTTGAATCACGGTGAGCTCCTAGTGTACCCAGGGTGGAAAGGAGCTGGGAGGAAGAAAGGAAGGGGAAGGGAAATGGTTTATTCCCCTTTGTTGTGAGACTCAAGGAATTTGGGTCTTGGGGTCCCCAGGGAAGGTTTTGGGGGAGACCAGTTTATCAGGCACTCTACTCTAAGTCCTGATTAGTGGCAGCATTACAGGATCTAAGCTGGTAATTAAGCTTAGGAGAATTCATGCTAGTACCCATATTTTGGACGCTAAGGTTCAGAATTGGGAATTATATTATGACAGCTTTCTATATGAGCTGAAGTACAGATTGCCAGCTAAGAGTAAAAATTTTGCAGATCAACATGTGGTTAAACAATCAGTTTAGGAAAAGCTCACATTTCAAATAATGTTTTAGAAGAATTAAATACAGAATCAGTTAAGAGGCGTTTGGACCACTTCAAACTATACTCTGCCTATCTCTCTAGGTACTTACATAGCTCTCATCACCACAAGATGTGAGCACCCATAAAATATTTAAAAATAGCAAAGACAATCTCTTTCCTTCTTTCTTCCTTCTCACCTGCAGAAGAAATAAATTGATGAGCTTACAGATTTGTTGTTTGGTTGTGAGCATGATACTGTATGCTCTGTGCATGTGTACAGAATGTATTAAGGAAAGCTAAGTCAAAGAAATGGGGTTGAAAGAAAAGAGTTAATTTGCTTATGAATGTGTGGTCATCTGCAGTTGTTCTTTCTGGGAGGAGGGGGTGACTCCCGCAGTCTGAGTCCAGCTCCTCTGAAAGGAGCTCATGTCCTCATAAGACTTCTTCTGTTTCATTGTTACAGTGGAATATAATTATTATGGGAGGTCATAGCCTCAGACACAAGCTGTGATATCTCCAGTTCCCAATGGGGGTCAGAGGAACCTCCAGGGCTCATACCACCAGCTAAATTCTGCTGTGGAACTGTCAAAAGCACTCCTCTTCCAAGACATCAAGTGTCTATTTAAACAGGGTGGGAAGCATTGTCCCATCACTTGATTAACTGTTAGACTGGCCAAGCAAATCATCCATATTCAGAAGACCTTCTATGCTGTATCTCCAAAACTGAATGTGAAACAAACAAAAAAATGAGTTTATTGATGAAATTCAGAAGCAAAACAAATGTCATACTATAATATTGGTCCTATAACCTGCAAACCAAGGCTAAATGCTTGCAATTAAGATTTTTGAGAAACACACTGGTGAACATGTTACATATCCCCTGGTGTTGGCGTATTGTTTCTGTTAGCTTGTCCATTGTGGCAGAATTTCCTCAAGCCCCAAAAATAATGACGATTTAAAAAAAATACATTTTGTATTATTCTATGTATAATGTTTTTGGGGTTTGGGGGCATCCACAGTGTATTTGGATCACATTTTTAAGCTTTATGTCTGGCAACCATGAGGGCTAGAAATTTACTATTTGTTTTTTAAATCAAAACCTAGATTCTCATGTAGTCACGGCACTCCAGGAGCTGTGGGTTTAAGAAAAACATCAAATTCCATCAGACTCATGCTAAAAATCACATGAGCAGGCAACACTTATTTATAAATAATTTCCTGTAGTCCTCATACTGTGTGAGGGCTGTGCTTGGTTCAAGCTCCTTAAGGACTGATGTTAAAATATATATGTGTGTATACAATGGATGTAAGTGGAGTCAGAATGAGCTCTACCCTGATATCTGGTGGTGAGCTGTGGAAAAGGACTTCAGGGGCTGATCTCGTTTGCCTGGGCACACCCACTCCACCTAGCATGATGGGATTGCTTGCCCAAATGGTCACTTTGGCTGCTGTGGGATCCCCAGTCTCTTTGTTATTGGGGTAGGAGTAATAAAGTGTTGTTATCCTGCTTATGTGAATCAAGGACAGCAGAACTGTACTTGGCATTTTATGATGGAGGGACTCGCCCTCAACTGAGGAACACTCGCTAGGCAAGGGACATGGGTTCCAAAGCCCAGTGAGCTGAGAGAGGTTTGAAATAGGTATTTGTATCTGGCAGTGTGGGCTCTAAATACAATTTTGATCTCTCTACTGTGTAATAACTGGTAATTTTGACTCTATTAGGAGTATATTATGTGCTATAAAGCTAAAATTGCTGATGTCTAGGTCTAGGCATTAGATCTACTTTGGACTAGTGGTTCTGAATGCACCAGCACTGAGGCTGCCCTACTAACAGCTGAAATCACTAAGGAGCTGAAGTTACTAAGTGCTGTGATCACTGAGTGCAGTGCTAAGTATGGGGGGGGGCTTGAAGACATATTGGTGAGTGGCTAGCAGGGTGGCTGGTGGAGAGGAGTGGCCAGCAGGATGGCTGGTGGAGAGGAGTGGCTGGCAGTGAAGACTGCAGCAGAACCCCACAGAGAGGCATGGCAATTGGCCATCGATCAGAGCATGTAAGGTGCCCCCATACCTCCCCCCTACTTCCACCCAGGCTGGGAGGTAAACTCCGCAGATGAATTCTGAACTCTGGAGGCTGCACTGACCAAAGACAGAAACTGTAGGAGGGGTGACTGTTGGGTTGCTGGACTTAAGACCTTAAGGGGAAAAGGACACTGCCAAATTTGCTTGGGGGTGAGTCTTTTGCTCAAAGTTTGTGTTATGAGTCCTGTTTGTGGTGTTTCCCCAACATAATGCCACATTGTTTCCATCCCTTATTAAAAGGCTTTTGCCACACTCAGACAGACTCTGTGCTTGCGAGAGGGGAAGCATTGCCTCTTAGAGGCACCCCGGGGGGTGGTATGTAATTGTCCCAGGTCACTAGGTTGGGGGTTTGAGCCAGTTTTGCATTGTGTTATTGAAATGGAACCCCTAGATACTGAACCTGGCCCTTGTTGCTGCCAACTCTGATGGGCAGAAGGGTTACATGTTGTGACAAAGTTCCTCCTCTACGTTGGTGGGTCCTGCGCTTAATGGCAGATTTGCTCACCTCAGTGATCTTCCCCACAGTTTGGGTCAGCTCCTCCTGTGTCGGATCAGGAGTTGGGAGGTTTGGGGGGAACCCAGGCCCGCCCTCTACTCCGGGTTCCAGCCCAGGGCCCTGTGGATTGCAGCTGTCTATAGTGCCTCCTGTAACAGCTGCATGACAGTTACAACTCCCTGGGCTACTTCCCTATGGCCTCCTCCAAACACCTTCTTTATCCTCACCACAGGACCTTCCTCCTGGTGTCTGATAATGCTTGTACTCCGTAGTCCTCCAGCAGCACAGCCTCTCACTCTCAGCTCCTTGTGCCGCTTGCTCCCAGCTCCTCACACACACTTCCTCTCCTCTAGCTCCTCCCTCTCTGACTGGAGCGAGCTCCTTTTTAAACCCAGGCGCCCTGATTAGCCTGCCTTGATTGGCTGCAGGTGTTCTAATCAGTCTGTCTGCCTTAATTGGTTCTAGCAGATTCCTGATTACTCCAGTGCAGCCCCTGCTCTAGTCACTCAGGGAACAGAAAACTACTCAGCCAGTGACTAGTATATTTGCCGTCTACCAGACTCTTGTACCACACTGGCCTGGGTCTGTCACAATGTATATGATCACTGTGTATTGGACTGTAGCATATGGCCCAGTCTTGGGATAAAAGACACTCTAAGATGGAACTACTCTTGCAAAGCAATATTCTGATGCATATCTAGGCCTTGCTCAAATAGAGGAATGATTTCAAAATCTTGTACACATGAATCTTCATCTCTATATTCTCAAGGGGAAGAAGAATGGCCTTGTGGTTAAGGAAGATGACTGGGAGTGAAGACATGGTGGTCTGTTTTGGTTCTACCTCATACACTGTATGGCTGTAGGAAAAACTGTTGAAAAAAATTAACAAAATATTTTCATGGCCATAAATTATTTATCTTCTCACTGCTCTAAAGAGTAAGCTAAACCTTTCAGGTATAACCATTGTATAATGAGAATATCTGTTATCCATCCTTTGAGATTAAAAATGTAAGTTCCCAAAGCAGAAGTCAATGGAGACACTAGTGTAAAAGAATTCTAAAAACATTGCTTATGAATGTTTTCAAATATAGGCATGTTTCCTCAGATGAAAACTATTTTAAATCAAAATTAGTGCCATTTCATTTTAACACCATACTTGCAGAATCCAGAAACAAATTTCAAGTTTCATTTCTGCAGCCATGACCCCCTACAGCTCCCAGGGGTCGTGGGTATGTATTGAACTTTGATATTGCATTCATCTTTCATAAAACTATGTAGAATTGGAGGGTCCCATTGGGCTTTGGAACCAACACAATGGGACTACGTCACTCGTTCTGTGACATTTTCATGACTCTCAGCTCTATCATCGCTTGGACTTCCTTTTCAACAGTTTCTTGTGTCTGTTGTGGGAACAGGCAGAGGTGAAAATAAGCTGGTGCAGTCCAGTACAGCGTACTGGCAAGAGCCAGTACACCGTGCAGGACCGCATCAACTTCCACAGCAGGGATTGAAAGGGCTCTGGGCTGCCCGCAGCCGCAGCTGGGATTTAAAGGGCTCAGAGCTCCCCACCACTGCGGGCAACCCAGAGCCCTTTAAATCCCAGCTGCAGCTCTGGCAGCTGGTCTGAGGCCAGGATTTAAAGGGTTCAGAGCTCCCTGCAGCTGCGGGCAGCCCAGAGCTCTTTGAATCCCGGCTATGGCTCTGGTGGCCAGGCTGGGGCCAGGATTTAAAGGGCTCTGGGCTTCCCTCAGCAGCAGGAGCTCTGGGCCCTTTACATCCCTGCCCCAGCCCCACAAAGTTCGGGGTTCCCCCTGGCGGTCAGAATCCCGAGCCCTTTAATTTGCCCCTGAGCCCCCTCTGCAGCCACCTCTGCAGCTGGGAGCCTCTGGTTGATTTAAAGGCTCTGGGTCTCTCAGCCACAGCTGGTTCCCCAGGGCCTTTAAATCTTGAGAGGCCACACCTCTTCTGGATGATGCCACACCTCTTCCGGATGAGGCCACGTCCCCCTCAGGACTCGAGCAGTACCGGTAAGTCCTGTAAGTTACTTTCACCCCTGGGAGCCGGCGAATGGTCTCTCGAAACACCTCCCTGGGATTCATCTGAATGGTGTGGTGGATGAAGCTAGTCTGGCCTGGGAGGGTGGTAAAAGTTGTGCAAAAGGCGTCCAACAGGCACTGAGCCTGTTTCTATTATTCCAGGGAGAGGGCGTCCCCCGTTGATGCTCCTTGGTCTTAGCCATATCCAGGACGTAGGGACCTAAGGTTGACTCAGGTGGGCAAGGGGTAACTAGCAGTCCCTCCCGTACATGCCAAGGCTTCAGAAGATTCACGTGATAAATCTGCTTTTTCCTTCTTCAGTCTGGTTGGTGGACTTTGTATGTGACCGGCCCCACTCACTGGACCATGTCATAAGGGCCCTGCCATCAGGGAAGCAGTTTTGACTCCTCAGAGAGGAGAAGGAGGAGTACTCGGTTGCTGGGCTCAAAGGTTCAATCTTGGGCTCCCTGGTTATAGCACCACACCTGGATCCCTTGTGCCACCTGGAGAGTCTCCTGTTTGTGAAGGCCCTTGCCTGAGTGAGAAGATCCTGCAGTAGCAGCACATATTGGAGAAGCCCCTGTGAAGGTGAAGAGGTACACTCCCAGGCCTTTCTCATCAGATTCAGTACCCCGCAGGGTTGTTGGCTGTACAGGAGTTCAAAGGGGGAGAACTTAGTGGACGACTGGGGTACTTCTTGGATGGCTAGCAGCAATGGTGGGAGCAACTGGTCCCACTGCTGCAATTCTTGTGGAGGGAACTTCCTCAACATACCCTTCAAAGTCCTGTTAAAGCATTCAATGAGACCGTCCATCTGCGGAGGATACACTGACGTGTTCAGCTTCCTAATGACCAACAGGGCACACACCTGACAGAGCAGCCGAGAAGTAAAATTAGTTCCTTGATTGGTGAGGAGTTTCCAGGGAAGCCCCACACAGGCAAGGACCTTCACCAGTTCTGCTGCGACAGTGCAGGCACTTGTGTTTTGCAGTGGAATAGCTTCGGGGAAGCAGGTGGTATAATCCATTAGGACAAGGATTGACAGAGTCCAGCCTGGCTCTTTGGGAGGGATCCCACCAGGTCCCTGGTGACTTGCTCAAAGGGAACACCTACCGCGGGCAAGGGGACTAAGGGTGCTTTCGGCACCCCTGGGCTGGTGGCCAACTGGCATTTGGGACATGCACTGCAATAGTCTCTTATTGAGCACAGAAAGTTCAGATTTGCAATATGTTCAGAAAGTTTAGCAGTAGATCAAAGAAAAAAGTATCAGTCACTACTCTGAGATGAAACAGGGGTCATATGTCCAGCAAGCAGTCCTTCTAAGGAACAACACATGTGAGTAAATTGATCACCACTATTGCTACCAGGTCTGACCCAACTCAGCTTCTGAGGTTGCCATTCAGTTTGTCAGTGTCAGCCAATCGGAATGTGCGTGATCTGGCCTCATAGTGCAAGCCAAAGCCAAGGGTCAAACGAGATGTCAGGAACTGGATGCCAGAGCCAAGGGTCAAACCGCAAGACAGGAACTGGAGCAAGCAAGAGAGCAGGCAAGGCAGGGGCAGAATAAATGCACAGCTGGGTGCAAGGCAGGAGCAACAAGAACAGGTAAGGCAGGAACAGGCACAGTGGTGGGTATGAGCACTGAGAAGCCAGCAAGCTGCTGCTGCTGCTGGCTTAAGAACCAGCCTGCTAGCCTCTGCAGCCAATTGGGTGGTGTGGCTAATCAGGCAGCCTGCTGTTGGCCAGCTGTACTGATGAGGTTGCCTGGAGACTAGCTCAGCTCTGATTGCTGACAGTACTGTTCCATCCCCTGCTGAGGACTCTGTCTAGAGGCCTCAGGACCTGGTTTCTCAGCGTATGTATGGTGCAAGGCACGCAGGAGATCTGGGGCATGGATGTGTTCTGAAGGTTCCAATTAATATTTGTCTGGACCATATCCATCATGATTAATTAGATATTGTAGCTTTCCTGGGACCCGACAAGAGTCTGTTATCTGCCAAACCACGTATTCTTCTTGACTGTGAATAATTATTGGCAGAGGAGGAGGAATAGTATGGAGTGGGAAAGGAGTTCTTGACTAATAGTTTTAGAAGAGAAGCCATGGAAGAAGAGATGAATCTTGAGGGAATCTGTTAACTGTAACTTGAAAGTAACTAGGTAAATCTGTTTCATGATCTGGAAAGGCCTCAGGTGCTTATGGTCCAGCTTTGTGGAGAGAATTGATTGCAGATTCCAGGCAGATGGCCACACCTTATCTCCTACCCTGAAGCCAGATATTGGCTGCTGGGACTGGTTGTCGTACTGTTTGTAGTTTGCATTGGCAACTTCTAACTGCCTCTGGAGCTCTTGATGTATCTGCTGGATATGGTTTGTGAGTTCAGTAATAGTAGGTATCAACACATCAGAGGAGATCTCTGGATGGGCATGAAGATGCAAAGCATAGTTTGCAAAGAAGGGAGTTTGTTTGGTGGAAACTGTATGGCATTGTTGTAAGCAAACTTGGTATGAGGGATCAGGGACAGCCAATCATCTTGCAGATAGTTTAGGAAGTAACATAGGTACTTTTTAAGGACCTGATTGACCTGCTCTGCCTGTCTGTTGGTGCTGGGGTGACAGGCTGTTGAGGTTAGGGTCTCTATACTCAGGCAGCACAGAAATTCTCACCAGAAGCAGCAAATAAACTGGGATTCTGCGCCAGATACTACACCTGTAGACAAGCCATGGAGGTGAAAGATGTTGCTCACAGATAGGCAGACTGTCTCCTGAGCAGAGGAACATGGAAAAAAATGCACTATGGAACAAAATGCACCATCTTTGTTAAGTGGTCAATCACCACTGGAATGGTAGCATAGCCTTGGGAGGTTGGTAATTCCATGATAAAGTCCATAAAAACAATGAACCAAAGCCAAGATGAAGTGGATAAGAGCTGGAGGAGACCCAGTGGTGTTGAATTGGGGGGGGGTCTTGGTCTGGGCACAAATGTCACAGGACTCTACAAAGGACGCAACAGACGAGCACATGGCAGGCCACCAAAACTTCTTGGAAACAAGATCTTGGGTCTTGGAAAGGCCAAAGTGGCCTGCTAGGGGAGCATTATGGCAAAGCTGTAGGACTCAAAGTGGTTTGGCCCCTCCAGGCACAGAGATATCCCTTGTGGTATAGGATTCCATCCGAGAATGTGAAGATTGTAGAAGTCTGGTCCTGGGTGGGTCTAAGTCTTGATGGGGGGCTGGATGGCAAAGGGAGCACTAGGTAATTGAGAGTGGATGAATGATAACAAGTCAGAGGATGTGGCATCAGAAATGAAATTTGAGGGCTTAAGAATCATGAATATAGTTCCCTCACCAGGTTTGTAGTACTCATCCTTTGATGACAATGCAACCCACTTCACATTCCTTGTCCCCAGCTGGTAGGTGACCACAAACTCAAATCACGTGAAGAAGAGAGACCAGCATGCCTTCTGCTGGTTCAGGTGCCTGGCATTTTTAGATATTGTGAATTGTTATGGCCTGACAGAATGTGAATTGGGAACTATTTTCTGGATGATGCCATTCTTCAAAGGCTGTTTTGATGGCCAGCAGTTCATTGTCCAGGAAGGTCTAGCTTATCTCAGTGTTTAAGAGTTTTTATAAGTAAAAGGTGCACAGATGAAGCCAACATTGGGAGCAGTGAGTTGGGAATGGACTGGCACTAGAGCAAAGTCTGAATTGAGGATGCATAGTAGCTTGTTCAGCATCAGATGATTTTAGAGCCAAAGGCATGCCACCCACCTCACTGTTTGAAATCTACTGTTTGCAGATGACGCTGCATTCGTCTCTAACTCACCTGGTGAATTACTGATTATGATGAAAAGTTCTCTGATGCATTATAAAGTTTGTCATGACAATCAGTATAAAGAAAACAGTTGTTATGTCACAGGGCACCAACTTTCCACCTAAAATCTTCTACATCAATAATGAAGCTCTGGATAGTGTGGATCTCTTCTGCTATCTCGGCTCAACCCTAACCAGCTCACTTAGCCTTCATTGAGAATTTGAAGTGAGAATTGGCAAAGCCTCTGTCACCTTTGGCAAACTTACCTCATGTGTCTGGAACAAGCTGCTGCTGCTAACCCTGAACACAAAGGTGTCCGTTTATCAGGCTTGTGTCCTCAATACCCTCCTTTGTGGCTGTGAAATCTGGGTCACCTACTCCC
The DNA here is from genome assembly GCF_025201925.1 of Gopherus flavomarginatus. Taxonomy (NCBI): domain Eukaryota; kingdom Metazoa; phylum Chordata; order Testudines; family Testudinidae; genus Gopherus; species Gopherus flavomarginatus. The sequence goes on from NC_066617.1 coordinate 190,214,243, forward strand.
AACAGGAGCAAAGATTGAACAGCTTCCACCCTCGCTGACTCAGACAAATCTTTGGAGTCACTTGGGACCAACGGATGACTTACAACAAGATCCTTGAGAGAACCGGCCTACAGTCTATATAGACTACATTGGACACTCAGGCTTCACTGGCTGGGACACATGGTGTGTATGCCTCTGGATCGTCTTTCAAAGGCTGTGCTCTATGGCTAACTCAAGAATTGCCCGCAACCCAGAGGAAGGCCAAAGCTCCGATACAGCACCAACATCAAGCAAGGTCTCAAGAAATTCAGCATTCCTACTGACAGCTGGGAGAATTCTGCCCACAACCACTCAGTCTGGAGAAGCCAGGTCAAGGCTGGTGCCATCATCATGAAGAGCCCAAGCTGAGGTCTGCAGGTGAGCCAGGAAGCAGAGTGTGCTCTAACTTCTATCTGGCCAGTGGACCTGTAGCACCAACCACCACTGACTGACTGATTTTTGTCGCATTTCCTTTCATTTATCAAGATGTTGGATGGCCATAACCATGTTCCATTTTAACATTTTAAATAAGTTTAATTAGGACATTTTCCCCCTGACCTTGAGATCTACTGATGTAAAGCACTATATAAGAGCTAGATATTTCACTGAAAGCAAATCTTTCTGTATTCACAGGATTCCTTTCTATATTCTTATACCAGATTTTCATAATCAAGTGATAGGAACCATGGCTTGCACCAAAGCCAGTCTCTGGACAACGTAATAAATGCAGTTGGTCTGTATTAAGATGCATGATTGGCTACGCTGCTGGATTGGCTACATCACCTGACTGGTGGGAGGAGTCAGCAGACCAGCTCTTAAACCTGAAGCACAAATAGTTTGGTGGCTTCTCAAAGCTTTTGCACATGGCTATGATAATTCAGGTCTTGGACCCAGCCCTAGCCCAACGTCACTCCACTACACTCCTGACAATCCATCTCTGATCTTCAGCTCAGATTCCTCACTTCTGACTTTGGCTCTGGCATCTGGCCTCTGACTCCAACTCTGACCCTGAACTCTTATTCCTGGCTACCAACTCCCACCCTATGCAACAGGCATGACTATCCGCAACCTAGTCTCTGACACTAGGAAGCCATCTAAAAATTGAAAAACTTACAAAAAGTATAGCTGTGTGTTTTCAGTATGTCACACACACAACACACACAGTGGAGTTCTTTTAGTTGCATCCTATAATTATGGAATGTTTTTGTGCTCATTCATTTAAAAAGAGAGAAATCATCTAGTCTCCTTTTGATTTGACAGAGTTTCTGGCCAGAAATAGTCATTTGTGGCCTTAAAGACAATAAGTTAAGAGAGAAAATGCTCCATGAAGGAGATTTAACTTTAGAAAAAGCTCTTCAGATATGAAGGGCAGCAGGAACTGTGAAAGCACAAGCCAAAGAGCTGAATTCATCAGAAGGGGTTATTCATATACTAAATACAAAAGAATATAGCCAAAAAGGTCAAATCAAAAAGTGGAACCACCTGCTATGAAAATCAGTATGGAGTGTGGGGGGCTGGGTTCAGAGCATTATGTAGAACAGGAGTCGGCAACCTTTCAGAAGTGCTGTGCTGAGTCTTCATTTATTCACTCTAATTTAAGGTTTTGCGTGCCAGTAATACACTTTAACATTTTTAGAAGATCTCTTTCTATGTCTATATTATATAACTAAACTATTGTTGTATGTAAAGTAAATAAGGTTTTTAAATGCTGAACAAGCTTCATTTAAAATTACATTAAAATGCAGAGCCCCCCGGACCGGTGGCCAGGACCAGGGCAGTGTGAGTGCCACTGAAAATCAGCTTGCGTGCCAAAGGCGGCACGTGTGCCATAGGTTGCCTACCCCCTGATGCAGAAGGTATGGATTGCAGCATGGCCCAAAACAGTGTTTTGCCTTTGAGGAAACTGTCATAAATGTAGAAAACAATCATTTTGCAAAATGCTGTGGATCCAAAATGCAGGAAAATCAAGTGCATGCGGCTGAAGACAACCTGGTTGAGGAGGTATATATAGATGTGCTGTGATCAGTCAAACTCACTGAGGGGGACTGCATGCTGCCAATGAAAGTGAATGAAACCATTATTCCTCTCAAACTGGACACAGGAGCTCAGGTTTAATGTTATGGCTGAACAAGATTATGAGAGACTGAAAATAAGACCATAATCAGGACCAACAAAAATAAAAGTGACTGGTTATCCTGGAACAAATATACCACTGAAGGGGCATTGCTATAATCAAATATAAAAGCACCACATATAAGCTCCCATTCATTGTAGTACCAAAAAAGGTGATGCCAATTTAAGGGTTGGCCATCTGTGGAAAACTTGATCTACTAAAATGGGTGCTGTCACTACAAGATCATACTGAATCTAGGTATGAAGCACTCACCTGGAAATATCATGTTCTGTTTCGAGGACTGGATTGTTTTCAGAGTGAACATACAATCCAGATAAACAAGCAGGTAAAAAGGTGCCATTTGCACTCTGTGAGAAACTCAAGGCTGAGCTTGCAAGAATGGAAGCAATACAAGGAATGCAAAAAAAATGAGGAGCCAATAGAAATAGGTGAGGTCCCTAGTAATTGCAGAGAAAAATAATGCCCAGCTACATGTATGCTTTAGATCCAAGAGACCTCAACAAGGCTATAAAAAAGATAACATTTGAAACTGCCAACCAGAGATGAGATTATGGCTCAATTTGTGAATGCACAGTATTTCAGTAAATCTTCAGGATTTTGGCAGCTAAAATTAACTGAAGAAACTCAGAACTATGCACGTTTCATACTTCGTTTGGAAGATACAGATTCTTACGCCTACCCTTCGGTGTAGCTTCAGCACCAATACCACAAAACAAAGCCTATGATCTATGAACATAATAATTATGTCAATAGATAACATCATCTTCTGGTACTCAACTAAAGAGGAGCATGACTCGATTTTGGGAAGTCCTGGATGCAACTGGTATTGTGAATTTGAAATGAAATACAGAGAAATGTGGTTTGGGGATTACAAAACTGACTTTTATTGGAGATATTATTTCCAATGAAGATGTAAAACCTGATAAGACAAAGATTTTGACTGTTGAAATGATGCCATATCCCCAGTCAAAGAAACATGTCCAACATCTTATTTGAATGGTTAATTAGCTTGGAAAATTCATACCTAATCTATCTATAGAAGCAGCAGCTTTGAGGAAACTCCTAGAAAATAAAAATGAATTGTATTGGGGTGAAGAACAGGAAGAATTATGGGAAGGTTTGAACAACTGATGCAAGAGCCAGTATGGAAGTTTTATGTGCCAAGCAGGCCTATTAAAATTTCAGCAGCGGCTTTACAGTCTGGGTTAGGTGCAGTGATTTTATAGAAACACAATGATTGTTAGCAACCAGTGGCATATGCATCCAAATCACCGACTGATGTGGAAACCAGAGTTAGAAACACTGTTTGCCTGTGAGAGATTAAATCAATATACTTATGGCCAGACAGTGGATGCTGAAGTGTACCACAAGCCCCGATAACTTTTATATGGCAAACTGCTAAATGAATGTACCTTAAGGATTCAAAGAATGATGATAAAGCTGCAAAAGTATGATTCAATTGAGACCTATATACCCAGTAAATTCATGTTTACTGAGGATGCACTTTCCAGAGCGATGACTTCCACTAAGAAACCATAGAAGATCTTAGAGATAGAGATGCAAGCCTATATAGATCTGATTGTACAGTCTATTCCTATAGCTAACAAAAAACTGCAACAAATAAGAGGGGACATGCAGAAAGACAAGTCATTCAGGATCCTTAAAGAAGTAATAATTAAAGGGTGGCCTGAAGAAATAGGCAGTTGCTGTCCAAGTGTAAGACTATTGGAACTGCAGACCTGAACTTACTATAATAAATGGGATTATTTTCAAGGGCAGCAAGGCTGCCTCAAACCTCCAGAAAGAAAGGCTGCAGAAGATAATTTTGGAATTGAGAAATCAAAACAATGAGTATGAAAGGTGATGTACTGGCCACGGAACAATCATGACATTACTAATGTGGAAGGAAACAGCTTTTTTCATGCTTGAAATACAAGCCTCGCCAACAGGCAGAGCCACTGAGACCTCATCCAGTTCCACAAAGGCCTAATGAGAAGGTAGGCACTGATTTATTTACCTGGCAATCAAAGGATTATTTAATAGCCACAGATTATTATTCTTTGTATCCAGAAATTTGAACATTGCATAGTACCAGCAGTAAGTCAGTGGTAACCAGCATAAAAGGAATACTTTCCAGACATGGAATTCCAGATGAAGTCATTAGTGATAATGCACCACAAATTTTCCAGCACAGATTTTAGGCAATTTGCTATAGATTAACCCCCAGTCAAATTATGTGTGGTCAGGTCTGTATGGATGGTAAAGAACCTTATGAAAAAAGACTTTTGACAGTGATTGTGACTTATATAAAGCTTTGCTGATTTACCTATGGAGAATGGCTCTTTTCCAGCTCAGCTGCTACTGGGAGGAAGGATCAAATATAATTCACCAATTACTGATAACTTCCTGAAATCTCATGACAATGAAAACATACGGAAGATGAAAGAAAATCAGAAGTGGAAGCAGAAAATATTATTTTGAAAAAAGGGCCTGTGACATCCCACCTCTTAACCCAGGTGATAGTGTGCCTGAAGAATCACATCTTTAAAACTTGGGGACAAAGAGGTACCATTAAAGAACATCTGCATCTAAGTGTATGTCTACACTACGAAATTAGGTCAAATTTATAGAAGTTGTTTATTCAGAAATCGTTTTTATACAGTTGATTGTGTGTGTCCCCACAAAAAATGCTCTAAGTGCATTAAGTCGACGGACTGCGTCCACAGTACCAAGGCTAGCGTCGACTTCTGGAGTGTTGCACTGTGGGTAGCTATCCCACAGTTCCCGCAGTCTCCGGTGTCCATTGGAATTCTGCGTTGATATCCCAGTGCCTGATGGAGCAAAAACATTGTCACGGGTGATTCTGGGTACATGTCATCAGCTCCCTTACCCCCCTCCGTGAAAACAACAGCAGACAATCATTTTGCACCTTTTTTCCTGGGTTACCTGTGCAGACGCCATTCCATGGCAAGCATGGAGCTCACACAGCTGACCATCACCATGAGTCTCCTGGGTGCTGGCAGATGTGGGACTGCATTGCTACACAGCAGCAGCTCATTGCCTTTTGGCAGCAGACAGTGCATTACGACTGGTAGCCATCATCATTGTATTCCTGGGTATTCTTTTAACCAACCTTGGTGAGGTCAGTCGAGGTGCTTGGACAGACATGGGAGTGACTCAGCCAGGTCATTCCCATCTTCTTCTGAGCACCCAGAAGATGATGATGGCTAGCAGTCGTAATGCAGCATCTTCTGCCTAGTGCCCAGCAGATGACGATGGCTAGCAGTCAAACTGCACCATCTGCTGCCTCCCTAAAGATGTAAAAGATAGATGGAGTGGATCAAAACAAGAAATAGACTCAATTTGTTTTGTATTCATTGCTTCCTCCCTCCCTGCTAAACCCAGGGTTTTGAGTTCGATCCTTGAGGGGGCCATTCTGTATGACACTTGTTTGTGTTTCTCCTTGATGCAAAGCCACCCCCTTTGTGGACTGTAATTCCCTGTAAGCCATGTCGTCAGCCACCCCTCCCTCCATCAGAGAAGACAATCGTTTCACGCCTTTTTTTCAGCCCAGATGCCATAGCATTGGGATCATGGAACCCGCTCAGAACACCGCAGCAATAATGAGCACAGTAAACACCATGCGCATTATGCTGTAGTATACGCAGAACCAAAACCTGCCAAAGCAAAACTAGGCAAGAAGGCAACGGAGGCACGATGATGAGAGTGATGAGGACATAGACACAGACATAGACGTCTTGCAAAGTACGGGCCCTGGCAATGTGCACATCATGGTGTTAATGGGGCAGCTTCATGCTGTGGAACACCGATTCTGGGCCTGGGAAACAAGCACCAACTAGTGGGACTTGCATAGTGTTGCAGGTCTGGGACGATTCCCAGTGGCTGCAAAACTTTTGCATGCATAAGGGCACTTTCATGGAACTTTGTGACTTGCTTTCCCCTGCCCTGAAGTGCAAGAATACCAAGATGAGAGCAGCCCTCACAGTTGAGAAGTGAGTGGCAATAGCCCTGTAGAAGCTTGCAATGCCAGTCAGCTACTGGTCAGTCTGCCATCAATTTGGAGTGGGCCAATTTACTGTGGGGTCTGCTGTGATCCAAGTAGCCAAGGCAATCAAAGAGCTGCTGATATCAAGGGTAGTGACTCTGGAAAATGTGCAGGTCATAGTGGATGGCTTTGCTGCAATGGGATTCCCTAACTGTGGTGGGGCGATAGACGGAACTTATATCCCTATCTTGGCACCGAAGCACCAAGGCAGCCAGTATGTAAACCAAACAGGGTACTTTTCAATGCTGCTGCAAACACTGGTGGATCACAAGGGACATTTCATCAATATCAATGTGGAATGGCCGGGAAAAGTACATGATGCTCGCATCTTCAGGAACTCTGGTCTGTTTCAAAAGCTGCAGGAAAGGACTTTCTTCCCAGACCAGAAAATAACTCTTGGGGATGTTGAAATGCCTATAGTTATCCTTGGGGACCCAGCCTACCCCTTAATACCATAGATCATGAAGCCATACACAGGCAGCCTGGACAGTAGTCAGGAGATGTTCACCTATAGGCTGAGCAAGTGCAGAATGGTGGTAGAATGTACAGTTGGCCATTTAAAAGCTCGCTGGTGCAGTTTCCTGACTCAGATAGACCTCAGCGAAACCAATATTCCCATTGTTATTACTGTTTGCTGTGCGATCCACAATGTCTGTGAGAGTAAGAGGGAAACATTTATGGTGGGGTGGGAGGTTGAAGCAAATCACCTGGCCACTGATTACATACAGACAGACACCAGGGCAGTTAGAAGAGTACAGGAGGGCGCGGTACGCATCAGAGAAGGTTTGAAAACCAGTTTCATGACTGGCCAGGCTATGGTGTTAAAGTTCTGTTTGTTTCCCCTTGATGAAGCCCCCCCCACCCCCCCGCCTTGGTTCACTGTACTTCCCTGTAAGCTAGCCACCCTCCCCTCTGCCCTTCGATCACTGCTTGCAGAGGCAATAAAGTCATTGTTGCTTCACATTCATGCATTCTTTATTAATTCATCACACAAATAGGGGGATAACTGCCAAGGTATCTGGGAGGGGTAGGGGAGGAGGAAAGCACTGGGTGGGGTTGGGAAGGAGGGAAGGACAAGGCCATGCTGCACTTTACAACTTATTGAAGGCCAGCCTTCTGTTGCTAGGGCAATCCTCTGGAGTGGAGTGGCTGGGTGGCCGGAGGCCCCCACACCGCGTTCTTGAGTGTCTGGGTGAGAAGGCAATGGAACTTCGGGAGGAGAGCTGTTGGTTACACAGGGGCTGTAGCGGTAGTCTGTGCTCTTGCTGCCTTTCCTGCAGCTCAACTATATGCTGGAGCATATGAGTTTGATCTTCCAGCAGCCTGAGCATCGACTCTTGCCTTCTGTCAGCAAGCTGACGCCACCTATCATCTTCAGCCGGCCACTTACTCTCTTCAGCCCGCTACCTCTCCTCGCATTCATATTGTGCTTTCCTGCACTCTGACATTGTCTGCCTGCACACATTCTGCTGTGCTCTGTCAGTGTGGAAGGACACCAGGAGCTCAGAGAACATTTCATCCCGAATACATTTTTTTCGCCTCCTAATCTTCACTAGCCTCTGCGAATGAGAAACATTTGTAGCTGGTGGAGGAAAAGGGAGAGTGGTAGTTAAAAAGACACCATTTTAGAGAAAAATAGGTACACTCTTTCACGTTAAACCTTGCTGTTCACATTACATGTGCTTTTGTTACAAGGTCACATTTTGCCTCTTGTATTGAGGCCAGTTTGGTGTGAGAGATCACTCATGCTTCACCCCTCCCCACACCGCATGGCTAACAGCAGGGAGCATTTCTGTTCAGCCACAGCCAAACAGCTGAGCAGGAACGGGCACTTCTGAATGTCCCCTTAATAAAAGCACCCTATTTCAACCAGGTGACCATGAATGATATCACTTTCCTGAGGATAACACAGCGAGATAAAGAACAAATGTTGTTTGAATGACAGCAAACACCGGGATCATACACTGCCATGCTTTGTTATGCAGTGATTCCAGACTACGTGCTACTGGCCTGGCATGGTAAAGTGTCCTACCATGGAGGACGGAATAAGGCCGCCCTCCCCAGAAACCTTTTGCAAAGGCTTTGAGAGTACATCCAGCAGAGCTTTATGAGATGTTCCTGGAGGATTTCTGCTCCATCCCCATACACGTTAACAGACTTTTCCAGTAGCTGTACTGGCCCTGAATGCCAGGACAAATCAATCATTAAACAAGCTTGCTTTTAAACCATGTGTAATATTTACAAAGGAACACTCACCGGAGGTCTCTTCTCCATCTGCAGGGTGTGGGAGCACGCCTTGGGTGGGTTCGGGGGTTACTGGCTCCAGGTCGAAGTTGAAAAACATATCTTGGCTGTTGGGGAAACCAGTTTCTCTGCTGTCTTGCTGTGAGCTATCCTAAATTTCTTCATCATCATTTTCCTCATCCCCAAAACCCACTTCCCTGCTGCGTGATTCTCCATTGACAGAGTCAAAGCACAAGGTTGGGGTAGTGGTGGCTGCACCCCCTAGCATGGCATGCAGCTCATAATAGAAGCAGCATGTTTGGGGCTTTGATCTGGAGCTGTCATTTGCCTCTCTGGTTTTTACGTAGGTTTGCCTTAGCTCCTTAATTTTCAGGCGGCATTGCTGTGTGTCCCTGTTATGGCCTCTGTCCTTCATGCCCTTTGAGACTTTTTCTAATGTTTTGGCATTTTGTTTACTGGAACGGAGTTCAGCTAGCATGGATTCATCTCTCCATATGGCAAACAGATCCCGTACCTCTTGTTCGATCCATGCTGGAGCTCTTTTGCGATCCTGAGACTCCATCATGGTCACCTCTGCTGATGAGATCGCCATTCACCTGCACTTTGCCACTCTGGCCAAACAGGAAATGAGATTCAAAAGTTTGCAGGCCTTTTCCTGTCTACCTGGCCAATGCATCTGAGTTGAAAGCACTGTCCGGAACAGTCACAATCGAGCATTCTGGGATAGCTCACATAGGCCAATACTGTCAAATTGCATCCACACTACCCCAAATTCAATCTGGCAAGGCTGATTTCAGCGCTAATCCCCTCGTCAGAGGTAGAGTAAAGAAATCAATTTAAAGAACCCTTTAAGTCAGAAAAAAGGGCTTTGTCGTGTGGACGGGTCCAGGCTTAAATCAAGGTAACACTGCTAAATTTGACCTAAAATCATAGTGTAGACCAGGCCTAAGGTCTTATGTAGCCCAGACAGACCAGGGGGACACATTTTGGCATAATTTAAGGGATCTAAAGTTAATCCCAGACATTTTGAAACATTGATTATAGATATGAACTCTGGCATTTACCAACTGTCATAAACAGATAAGAAAAGTTAATAGCACAGAAGTACTTTTTACCTCTTTGACTATAAAGGGTTAACAAGTTCAGTAAACCTGGCTGTCACCTGACCAGAGGACCAGTCAGGAGACAGAATACTTTCAGATCTTGAGGGAGGGAAGTTTCTGTGTGTGCTGTTAGAATTTGGTGGTTGTTCACTCTGGGGGCTCAGAGGGATCAGATGTGCAACCAAGTTTCTCTCCAAACTCTCCAATACAGGCTCTTATAAGTTCAGACTAGTGAGTACTAGGTAGATAAAGCGAGTTAGGCTTATGTTTGTTTTCTTTATTTGCAAATGTGTATTTGGTTGGAAGAAGTTCAAATGTGTATTTGGCTGAAAAGAGTTCAAATTGATATTTTGCTGAAAAGATTTTAATTTGTACTTGTATACTTAGGCTGGGAGGGTGTTCCCAGTGTCTATAGCTAAAAAACCCTGTACCTATACCAGCTTAAATTTACAAGATCATTTTTACTGTTGTTCTCTCTTTAATTAAAAGTTTCTTGTTTAAGAACCTGATTGTTTTTTTATTCTGGTGAGACCCCAGGGGACTGGGTCTGGATTCACTAGGAAATTGGTGGGGAGAAGGAGGGAAGGGGGAGAGAAAGGCTAATTTCTCTCTGTGTCAGGATTACTTTCTCTCTCAGGAAGAGTCTGGGAGGGGGAAAGAGAAGGAGGGAGGAAGGTGAATTGTCCTCTCTGTTTTGTGAATCAAGGAGTTTGAATCACAGTGATCTTCCAGGGGAACCCAGGGAGGGGAAGTCTGGGAGAGGTAACGGTGGGGGAAAGTGTTTGCTTTCCTTGTGTTAAGATCCAGAGTGTCTGGGTCTTGCGGGGTCCCTGGGCAAGGTCTTGGGGTGACCAAAGTGTACCAGGCACTGGAATTCCTGGTTGGTGGCAGCGCTACAGGTTCTAAGCTGGTAATTGAGCTTAGAGGAATTCATGCTGGTACCCCATCTCTTGGACGCTAAGGTTCAGAGTGGGGAATTGTACCATGACACAACCAACTGATTGTTTATCATCAACAGAGAAAGGAGAAACTTGCAAGCACAAGAGAACAACTCAGACTTTTATGAAAGGCTGACACTGATCATATGAGAGAGGGAGAGCTAACATCCTGAAAGATTCATAGAGATTTGCTATCTTGCTTGAAGAAAGGGGTATTTGAGGAAAGTAAGCGGTAAAGGCTCACTCCACAGTTATGTGTGGTAACCTTGCCTCTCTAGGTAGTGGATATATTGGTTATATGGACTGTAGTTTATGGAAATGTACTAGCTGGGTTGAGAATTTAATGTTTATGTTAGTAGATAGTTGTTAGTTTATAGACAGGGGAATTTCAGAGGGAGTTCTCGTGGAGGAGCAGGTTTTTGTAGTTTGTGGATTGTATTGTGTAGTTTGTATGTGTGGAGGCCACTAGGAGCAGTGTGCTGGGAGAGCAGCTGAGCCCTGATTAGGGGGCGGGGCTTACCTGATTAGGGGTCCTATAAAAGTAGCCAGCCAGTCAGGCAGCTGCAGCGGCACAGCAGCCAGCAAACAGAGCTGTAAACAGAGGAGTTTCAGAGGGAGTTGACAGGGGGAGGTTGCAGGGGAGACTAAGAGACCTAGACAGAGGAACTGACAGGCTAGTAAAGGGAGTGGCTGGTGGTCTGCCAGTGTTCTGGTGCCTGTTGGGGGTTGTGTTGTGCTGTGTTTCCTGGATTACCTGGTTTTAGGTGGGAAGGCTATGACTGATACAGAGGTAGCAGTGAAAGACACAATGAGGATGACTGCATGTGGAAGCTGCGGCATGTACATGATCCTGGAGGGGGTACCTGAAAAGAATTTTGTCTGCATGAAGTGCCGCCTGATAGAGCTGATGGAAGAAAAGATCCGAGGACTGGAGATGCAGGCGGAAACTCTGATCGAGTTTAGAAAGGGCTTAGAGCAGATGATGGAGCACAGACACGAGGAGGCTGAAGGGATAAGCTCAGACTTGCAGATGGAAGCAGGACCAAAGAATTCTGAGGAGAGACTGCTGGGTGAGGAAAGTGGACGGTGGAAGCATGTGACTAAGAGAACCAAGCAGAGGAAAAGACGGGCCAGTGAAGGGGAAATAGAACTCAGGAACAGGTTTGCAGAGTTGGAAAATGAGGAAGGGGCACAGCAGGTGGTTGCTGAAGGAGAGAGGGCAAGGAAAAAGAGAAGAGCTGTTAGTCCTACAGGAGGAGGGGAGGAGTCAATGGAGGCAACACCAAATATAAGCCCCAGGAGGACTGTAAGGGTGAATAGGAATCAAGAAGACTTGCAGCCAATGGGTGCGAGGGATAGACCAGAGAATCACACTGTCACCAGGAAAAGGCAGGTCTACGTGATTGGAGACTCCTTACTGAGAAGAATAGACAGACCTGTAACTAGAGCTGATCGGGAGAACAGAAGGGTGTGCTGTGTGCCGGGTGCTAAGATACGGGATGTGGACCTGAGGCTGAAAAGGATCCTAACGGGAGTGGGGAAGAATCCATTGATTGTCCTTCATGTGGGAACAAATGATCCAGCAAGAATCTAGCCATAATGTATCAAGGGAGACTATACCAGACTGGGGAAGACGCTTAAGGAAATCAAGGCTCAGGTGATCTTCAGTGGGATTCTGCAGGTTCCTAGAGAAGGGCAACAAAGGTGTGACAAAATTATGGCGATCAACAGATGGCTCAGGCAGTGGTGCTATAAGGAAGGCTTTGGGATGTACGGCCACTGGGAAGCATTTATGGACAGAAGACTGTTCTCTCGGGATGGACTTCACCTGAGTAAGGAGGGAAATAGACTTCTAGGATGGAGGCTCGCCCAACTGATTAAGAGACCTTTAAACTAGGAATTTGGGGGAGATGGTTGGGAGATGTCCAGGTAATCTCTACGCCGGAATTTAACCTTGAAAGGGAAGAAAACAAAGAAAGAGAGGATACAGCCATGGACAGAAGAATTGACATGAGGAGGAAGGGTAGTGTAGATACCAGTCTAATAGGTGATGCTGGTGGTAGAATGTCTGTGCCTAACTGGGTGAAGAATGTCAGTAAAGCCAAACAGCAAAAATTAAGATGTCTGTACACTAATGCGAGGAGCCTAGGTAACAAAATGGAGGAACTAGAGCTAATGGTGCAGGAAGTGAAACCAGATATTATAGGGATAACAGAAACAGGGTGGAATAGTAGTCATGACTGGAGTACAGGTATTGAAGGCTATGTGCTGTTTAGGAAAGACAGAAATAAAGGCAAAGGTGGTGGAGTAGCATTGTATATTAATGATGAGGTTAACTGTAAAGAAATAAGAAGTGATGGAATGGATAAGACGGAGTCTGTCTGGGCAAAAATCAAACTGGGAAAGAAAGCTACTAGAGCCTCCCCTGAGATAGTGCTTGGGGTGTGCTACAGACCGCCGGGATCTGATTTGGATATGGATAGAGACCTCTTTAATGTTTTTAATGAAGTTAACACTAATGGGAATTGTGTGATCATGGGAGACTTTAACTTCCCAGATATAGACTGGAGGACAAGTGCTAGTAACAATAATAGAGCTCAGATTTTTCTGGATGTGATAGGTAATGGATTCCTTCACCAAGTAGTTGAAGAACTAACAAGAGGGGATGCCATTTTAGATTTGGTTTTGGTGAGTAGTGAGGACCTCATAGAAGAAATGGTTGTAGGGGACAAACTTGGTTCGAGTGATCATGAGCTAATTCAGTTCAAACTAGATGGAAGGATAAACAAAAATAGATCTGGGACTAGGGTTTTTAACTTCAAAAGGGCTAACTTTAAAGAATTAAGGGAATTAGTTAGGGAAGTGGATTGGATTGAAGAACTTGTGGATCTAAAGGCGGAGGAGGCCTGGAATTACTTTAAGTCGCAGCTGCAGAAACTATCACAAGCCTGCATCCCAAGAAAGGGGAAAAAACCATAGGCAGGAGTTGCAGACCAAGCTGGATGAGCAAGCATCTCAGAGAGGTGATTAAGAAAAAGCAGAAAGCCTACAAGGAGTGGAAGATGGGCAGGATTAGCAAGGAAAGCTACCTTAGTGAGGTCAGAACATGTAGGGATAAAGTGAGAAAGGCTAAAAGCCATGTAGAGTTGGACCTTGCAAAGGGAATTAAAACCAATAGTAAAAGGTTCTATAGCCATATAAATAAGAAGAAAATAAAGATAGAAGAAGTGGGACCGCTAAACACTCAGGATGGAATGGAGGTTAAGGATAACCTAGGCATGGCCCAATATCTAAATAAATACTTTGCCTCAGTCTTTAGTTCGGCTAACGAGGAGCTTAGGGATAATGGAAGGATAACAAATGGGAATGAGGATATGGAGATAGATATTACCACATCTGAGGTAGAAGCCAAACTTGAACAGCTTAATGGGACAAAATCGGAGGGCCCAGATAATCTTCATCCAAGAATATTAAAGGCACTGGCACATGAAATTGCAAGCCCATTAGCAAGAATTTTTAATGAATCGGTAAACTCAGGGGTTGTACCGTCCGACTGGAGAATTGCTAACATAGTTCCTATTTTTAAGAAAGGGGAAAAAAGTGATCCAAGTAACTATAGGCCTATTAGTTTGACATCTGTAGTATGTAAGGTCTTGGAAAAAAATTTGAAGGAGAAAGTAGTTAAGGACATTGAGGTCAATGGTAATTGGGACAAATTACAACATGGTTTTACAAAAGGTAGATCGTGCCAAACCAACCTGATCTCTTCTTTGAGGAGGTAACAGATTATTTAGACAAAGGAAATGCAGTAGATCTAATTTACCTCGATTTCAGTATGGCATTTGACACAGTTCCACATGGGGAATTATTAGTTAAATAGGAAAAGATGGAGATCAATATGAAAATTGAAAGGTGGATAAGGAACTGGTTGAAGGGGAGACAACAACGGGTCGTACTGAAGGGTGAACTGTCAGGCTGGAAGGAGGTTACTAGTGGAGTTCCTCAGGGATCAGTTTTGGGACCAATCTTACTTAACCTTTTTATTACTGACCTTGGCACAAAAAGCAGGAATATGCTAAAAAAGTTTGCAGATGACACAAAGCTGGGAGGTATTGTTAACACAGAGAAGGACTGGGATATCATACAGGAAGATCTGGATGACCTTGTAAACTGGAGTAGTAGTAATAGGATGAAATTTAGTAGTGAAAAGTACAAGGTCATGCATTTAGGGATTAATAATAAGAATTTTAGTTATAAATTGGGGACACATCAGTTGGAAGCAACAGAGGAGGAGAAGGACCTTGGAGTATTGGTTGATCACAGGATGACTATTAGCCGCCAATGTCATATAGCCATTAAAAAAGCTAATGCAGTTTTAGGATGCATCAGGCGAGGTATTTCCAGGAAAGATAAGGAGGTGTTAGTACCGTTATATAAGGCACTGGTGAGACCTCATCTGGAATACTGTGTGCAGTTCTGGTCTCCCACGTTTAAGAAGGATGAATTCAAACTGGAACAGGTTCAGAGATGAGCTACTAGGATGGTCCGAGGAATGGAAAACCTGCCTTATGAAAGGAGACTCAAAGAGCTTGGCTTGTTTAGCCTAACCAAAAGAAGGTTGAGGGGGGATATGCTCGCTCTTTATAAATATATCAGAGGGATTAATATTAGGGAGGAAGCGGAATTATTTAAGCTTAGTACCAATGTGGAAACAAGAACAAATGGGTATAAACTGGACACTATGAAGTTTAGACTCGAAATTAGACGAAGGTTTCTAACCATTAGAGTTCTGGAACAGCCTTCCAAGGGGAGTAGTGGGGGCAAAAGACATATCTGGCTTTAAGACTAAGCTTGACAAGTTTATGGAAGGGATGGTATGATGGAATAGCCTAATTTTGGCAATTAATTTTGGCAATTGATCTTTGATTATCAGCAGGTAAGTATGCCCAGTGGTCTGTGATGGGATGTTATATGGGATGCCATCTGAGTTACTGCAGAGAATTCTTTCCTGGGTGCTGACTGGTAAGTCTTGCCCACATGCTCAGGGTTTAGCTGATTGCCATATTTGGGGTCGGGAAGGAATTTTCCTCCGGGGCAGATTGGCAGGGACCCTGGAGTTTTTTTGCCTTCCTCTGCAGCGTGGGACATGGGTCACTTGCTGGAGGATTCTCTGCAGCTTGAGGTCTTCAAACCACAATTTGAAGACTTCAATAACTCAGACATAGGTTAGGGGTTTGTTATAGAAGTGGATGGGTAGGATTCTGTGGCCTGCTTTGCGCAGGAGGTCAGAGTAGATGATCATAATGGTCCCTTCTGACCTTAAAGTCTAAGAGTCTATGATTAACCCACTTGTACCATCTGTCAGGGTGAGACATTGCTTGATTCAAATCCTGCTTAGTTTGTAGAACAAAACTGTGAATTTACTTTTATTTCTTAGGTAACCAGCTTTGATCTCTATGCTTGCTACTTATAATCACTTGAAAATCTATCTTTCCGTAATTAATGAATCTGTTTTATATTTTACCTATAACAGTGAATTTTGGTTGAAGTGCTTGGGAAATCTTAGCTCAGTTTACAAGGCTAGTGTGTGTCCTCTTGACATTGAGGGAGGAGTAGACTGGGTAATGAACTTACACTAGTCAGGCTTCTGACTGGTGCAAGATAGTACAGGTCTAGGGTGCCAGGCTGGGGAGCTGGGAGGAATTGGCTAGAGCCTCTCTCTTGTTGGTTCATGAATGGCTGCTGAAAGCACTCATGTAACTCAGTTGGGTGTCCCCCTGCCTGTGGATGTCTGTGTAAGTGCAGCACCTGTTTGTGGCTTGGAAACAGCATCACAGAGCAAGTGGGATAGCCCTGGCTGGGGACGGAGGGCTAAGCAGTATCCAGGGCCGGCTCTAGCCATTTCACCGCCCCAAGCATGGCGGCACGCCGTGGGAAGCGCTCTGCCGCTCACCGGTCCCGCAGCTCCAGTGGACCTCCCACAGGCATGCCTGCAGAGGGTCCGCTGGTCCCGCGGCTCCGGTGGACCTCCTGCAGGTGTGCCTGCAGATGCTCCACCGGAGCCGCGGGACCAGCGGACCCTCCGCAGGCACACCTGCGGGAGGTCCAGCGGAGCCACCTGCCGCCCTCCCGGCAACCGGCAGAGCACCCCCCGTGGCATGCTGCCCCAAGCATGCGCTTGGCGCGCTGGGGCCTGGAGCTGGTCCTGGCAGTACCACAGTCCAGGTTGCACTGTGGAAACCCTGTCAAAAACCCTAAGATCATTACAATTTCCAATGGAACTTTCTCAGAACTGACACTGTCCTTCAGAACATTCCAATTTTGATAAATTGGCAAATTCTGATGAAAAAATGTTTTGCTGAAATTTGTCCAACTAGCTCTAAATCTTACTCTGGTTTGTAACTCACACCAACACAGCAAAAGCACTGCTGACTCTAGGTTCCTAAATGGTTCATTTGCTTTAACAAATTCTATTTTCCCCAGGATCTGCTGTTTTGGTTTCTTTAATTCTTGAAGAATTTTGCTTTTAATGTTCTAAATGGACAATTCAGAAATTGGAAGCAATGAAATAAACCTTGGGCCACTTTCCAAACACTTCATCTCTTGAAGCTTTTGTTGCAAATGTTGCTTTCTCAGTAGAACATGAACCTTTCAGAAATATTTTTAAAGATAGAAAAATGCATCAATAAGATCATACAGGCTCTGTTTTAGATTTTTCAGCTAGTTACAAAGCATTAGGAAGAAAATTTAAACTGTTGCTTTTTAACACAACTTTGATAAACTGATCATTCTTTTGGATATAAAACTTTTTTGCATACCGTAGTGGCATTTAATAATGCTTTCTCCCATGTTAATAGTATTGATTCATTCCAGTACTCAGCTTTGGCTACTGAAGACAAAGAACTGAACTATGAAGACTTGCCCTTGTTTCTTTTAGATGACTTTCCACTTCTGTATTAAACTGATTAACTAGTGCAAAAATGTTGCATCTTGAGGCCTGGAATGATGTTGCATTCAATAGACTGTAATGTCACCATTCCAAATACTCTTTAGCAGTTGAAAAATATTACCTAATATTGGTTAAAGAAAACAAAAAGAAAACTAAAAATTCTCCTGCATGGGACAGCTTTGGAACCATTTTTGAGTGAAAGAGAGACATCTTGCCTCGGTGCCGGGGACTGAACTAGTTGACCTGTAAAGATCCCTTCCAGTCCTACATTTCTACGATTCTACCAGGAAGTGTGGGAAGAGGAGCTGAGGCATCAGAAACAAATGAATTGTTGTTTTGTAAAACTGAGATTGTGTGGACTGCCATATATTTCTATCTGAAGCACCGGTCAGCACTGTTGCTTCTTCAGGGACACAGCAGAGGGTCCTTTCTGCAGTGGTTGGGCAAGTTCACTCCCATCTCTAACCTCAGGCTTGAAATATTAGACTCATCAAGGAGATGCACTGGCACTCTTCAAAATGGACACAGGTTTGAAGAGGGTTCAATCAACTCATTACCAAAGGGCACCATCCCAGCAAGTGGAAATGAACAGATGCTCTTGCAGAAAATGGATCAACCTTTTTCTTGTTGAAAGTGCTTTTCTCTGGAAGAGAGTTGCAGGTAGGGCTGGCTCCAGGCACCAGCGAAGGAAGCAGGTGCTTGGGGCAGCCAATAGAAAGGGGTGGCAGTCTGTTCATTGTTGGGGCAGCACTTCAGCGGCGGGTCCTTTAGTGCCTCGCTTCGTCTTCGGCGACAGGTCCTTCACTTCCTCTTCCTCTTCAGCGGCACTTTGGCGGCCGCTCAGTCATTTTTTCCTTTTTTTCCTTCACCACTTGGAGTGGCAAAAAACTGGAGCCAGCCCTGGTTGCAGGGCCTGCTGCCATCACATTACCCAATACAAACAACCCTTCCATTCTGGGCATGCTCCAGCCACACTCCTTTCTCTTATATATCACAGTCCTGTAAAGCAGAAGACTAACTAAGCAAGGTGGAGCTTGCTGTTTGATCACTGACTACTGATATACAAAGCCTATGGGTCTGAGTTGACCTTCACGTTTTGAATTGGATTATATCTCTGAAGCCGTGCTGAGAGGCAGGGTATGTGTTGTGGGGAGACAGTGGCAAAGCCATTGACTTTGTGTTAGGCTGGCTGAGACTGGGAGCTGAAATGGTGATACAGTAAGAGAAACTTTTGGAAATCTGGGTAAAGGGTGCCCCCAGTTATTAGGAGTGGTTTTATAGAGGTGAAGGTTTATGGACGGGATTCCTACGTGCCTGAAGATAGGGCTCTGGGTCCTCCAGTCTATCTAAAACTGCTATTAAAGCTCTTTTTTAATATGAGGTAAAGTTTAGCACATGAAATTACACAGAGTAGTTGCACAGAGGACTATACTGCTGTAGGACTGCAACCACCATTTATTAGCTATATTTCTTTCTTTCTTGGCTTTGATCTGGTTCTGTGGAAACCAGGTATTTTTCCACACCCACACCTGCCCAGATATTTCTCTGTAGCTTGCATGGGAAATGTGCCCTCTCTGTTTTAACTGGCAAATAGCGAAGAGGTGGATTTCTCTCTGGCATGAGAATGTGTATCTATCAAAAAAACTGTTACCATAAGGGCAGGTTTACACTGGTGCAGAATTCACCTTCAAGCTATGTCTGAAGTACTTTCCCTTTCTCAAGCTGGTTATTCATTTGGTTTATTTTTATTTATATATGTGGGTATATAGAATCTTGCCCTGTGTGTGTGTAATCTATATTTAACTTTTTTTTGAAAAGCCAAGATAATGACAGGCCAACTCAATCATGTAAATGTGTTCAGATTCCACCTACCTTCCACCATATGCAGACTTATTGTAAGCAATAAAGTTGCACAAGGTATAAACTGGTAAAACTTAGCCTGTGACATCTATCAAAACATCAATATTAGAAAAAAGGCAGTCTATCATAACTAATGTAGCCACTCTCTAGGGTTCATATCCATACAAGCTTACAATTAAGAAACCAAGTTAACCCTAATAGCCCCTTTCTCTCTCTCATCTATTTAAATGATCAACCCATTTTTAATACGACTTTTTTGATAAATTTCACCCCTTTTACACCTACTACATACTACTTGCCACACCTTAGCTTTTTATATGTGAAATATTTTAAAATCAAATTAAATTTGGCATTATTTGAAACACTTTCCTAGAAAGCCAAATTTTCATTTGTATAAATTGGATTTCTCTGTATACATATAAAACTCCACTCAGCTATTCACAACATGTATCTTCAGTTTTAGAGTTGTTTGTGACAAAGTTCCTTCTCTACCTTGGTGGGTCCTGCGCTTATTGGCAGATTTGCTCACCTCAGTGATCTCCCCCAGTCTGGATCAACTACTCCTGTGTCTGATCAGGAGTTGGGAGGTTTGGGGGGAACCCAGGCCTGCCCTCTACTC
The DNA here is from genome assembly GCF_025201925.1 of Gopherus flavomarginatus. NCBI lineage: Eukaryota > Metazoa > Chordata > Testudines > Testudinidae > Gopherus > Gopherus flavomarginatus. Next base: position 190,234,174 of record NC_066617.1, read on the forward strand.
CAGATTCCAGCCCAGGGCCCTATGGATTTGCAGCTGTCTATAGTGCCTCTTGTAACAGCTGTGTGACAGCTACACCTCCCTGGGCTACTTCCCCAAGACCTCCTCCAAACACCTTCTTTAACCTCACCACAGGACCTTCCTCCTGGTGTCTGATAACACTTGTACTCCTTAGTCCTCCAGCATCACACCCTCTCAGTCTCAGCTCCTTATATCTCTTGCTCCTAGCTCCTCCCCCATCTGATTGGAGAGAGCTCCTTTTAAAACCCAGGTGCCCTGATTAGCCTGCCTTGATTGGTTCTAGCAAGTTCCTGATTACTCTAGTGCAGCCCCTGCTCTGGTCACTCAGCGAGCAGAAGCCTGCTTCTCCTGGGGCCAGTAGTGGCTCTCCCTTCGCCCACTCTGCTGAAGAGGAAGGAGGGAGAGGGCTGCTGCTGCTGCTGCTGTTCCTGCTGGGCACTGGGCCCTCAGCCCTCGCTGCTGCTGCCGTTCCTGCTCCTGTTGCTCCCTTAGCTGGGCTAGACACCACCACCCACCCATTTCTCTGCTGTCTGTTTGCTGGCTGGCTAGTGGATTCCCCTCCCCCCTTGGTTGCTGCTGTTACTCCACCTACAGCCCCTTGGTGGGGGGCTGCTGGCCTGCTTCCCAGAGAGGAAGGGAGTGAGGGACCCCAGATCTTGTTGCTGGGGCCACCACCATCTGAGCAGGGTCCCGCCTGCCTGGACACCAGACCACCACCTGGAGCTGCTGGGGCAACTGTGGCTGTTGCTGGGGAGCTGTTGGTGCCCAGAGGGGGAGAAGAAGGAGAAGAGGACCGCCCACTGATGGAGACCGCATGAAGACCACTGTGGAGGGGGCATTCCTGGACTGAGTCCTTTTTTGAACTGTGCATTTGTGGTGGGAGTTTGGACTGTGTTTGCTGGGGCCCTGGGGGTGTGACGTAGAGCCTGCCCCTGGTCCATCCGTGTCCCCTTTCGCCCCCACCACCATTGTTGCCCCCTCTACTACCCCCACTGGCTGTTTTCCTTCTGCTTCGGACTCCTGCCTCTGGGACTGAGCTGCTCGCCTGGCTCACCACGCCCACTTCCATCATTTGGGCCTGCGGCAGCAGCAGCCTAGCATTGACTTTTTGGCACAAGTGCCTGTGAGCGCGCACCCCGCCCACTGGGCTGACCCCCTCCCCTTTGCCACATTTGTCCACCCCACCTATTTCCTTCTGCCGCCTGATAGTCCTGCCCCAGCCCTGCAGCTGTCCCCGTGGTCCCTCTACCCCATTCCCAGCTCGCCCTTTCCCCCTCCACCCTGTGCTCCCCCAGCCCTGATTGGTCCCTCCCCTCATGCGCCAATGCCACCTCCCATGCGCTTGTGCCCTTCCCCATTTGGTTTCCCCTTGTTCACTGCACCCTCCCTCTGCCGTTGTCCCCCCTGATCCCCTAGTGCAACTAGAGGAGCTGGAACCCCCCTCTGCGTCGGTGCCATGAAACCCTCCCACTCCTAGGTCCTTGGTTGCTCCCCATGCCCCTTTAGCCCTCCTTTCTGGTGCCCTCCTCCCCTGCCTGAAGCCTAGCAGGGGGGTGGTTGCCTCCTCTCCTTCCCCTCCCCTCGCTGTTTGTCCCCCTTCCTGCTCTCGTTATGGCGGGGGACGCGGTGGGGGAGACCCCCCGCGATGCTCCCACTACCACTCCTCCACCTGCCCCCGTGTCCACTGCCCAAGCCACTACCTCGACCACCGCTGCCAATCCACCTACCACTGCCCCTGCTGGGGCACTGGTGGCGGCGAGTACTGGGGAGACCTCTGCTGATGCCACGTCCCTTGCCCCTTCCGATTCGGGGGGAGCCCCCCCAGCCGGTGGGAAGTGTCGGGGTGGGAAGAAGGGTGAGGGCCCCGCTAGACAGGCCAGGCCCTCCATGGCGGAGACTGCCCCCGCTGCCGCGGCCCCACTACCTGCTGCGGAATCCCTCCCTGCTATTCCCTCCATCAGCTCTGCAGGTGTCCCTCCCCCGGCCCCCCAGGGCATACGCCCAGGTGGCGGCGGCCCCCCCCGCCTGCCACCGCTCCTCCGACCACCGCTTCCGCTACCATCTACAGCGGCCGGGGCCCCTTTCCCACTTTGACCAGGGAGCACGGCGTCCGTTGCCTCCTGGTGCCCGCCTCGCCCCACGTGGAGACCTACGTGCAGGTGTTGGCAAGGGTGGTGGGGCCCACGGCCATCGTGGCGGCCTCCAAAATGTACGGGAAGGTGGTCTTCTTCCTGGCATCGGAGGCCGCCTCCCAGGAGGCGGTAGAGATGGGCCTGGCTGTGGGGGGCGTGTTCGTCCCCCTGGAGCTGTTGGAAGACCTGGGGGTCCGCTTAATCCTGACCTCTGTCCCTTCCTTCCTGCCCAATGCCGCCCTGCTACCTGCCCTTTCTGCCCTGGGACGCCCCATATCCATCATCAGTCCTCTCCCCTTGGGCTGCAAGGACCCCGCCCTCCGTCATGTTCTCTCGTTCCACCGGCAAGTGCAGCTTCAACTGCCGCCGCCGGCGCATGGCGGAGAGGCGCTCGAGGGGTCCTTTCTGGTCCCCTACCAGGGAGCCCATTACCGGGTGCATTATGCAACAGGGGAGGCCCTGTGCTACCTCTGCCGGGCGATGGGGCATGTCCGGAGGGACTGCCTCTTGGCTCAGCATGGAGGAGCATCTGGGACCCCTGAGCCCCGGCAAGGCGCTGGCCCTGTCATCGCCGGTACCGCTGGCTGCCCGGCACCCAAAGCTGCCCCTCCTCCTCCTTCTCGGTCCACCACTGTGGAGGAGGGTGTGGCGGAGATAGCGCCAGACATGGGAGAGGGCTCGTCCCAGGGGGAATCCTCCCCGGTTTCTGCTGTCCCACCACTGCCTCCCCGAGTCCCTGAGCCATTGCCCTTGCCCCCCGAACCGACTCCTGTTAGCCAGCCCCCGGATGATGCCATGGAGGGCTGGTCTTTAGTGCAGGAGAAGCGGGGCAAGCGGAAGGCTCAAGCCTCGTTACATCCTTCAGATTCGGAGGCCCCCCGGAAGAGCAGGAAGGGGAGCACCAATGACGAGCCTTCCGCCTTGCCCCCTGATGACTCCCGTTTTCTGGTGCCGGCTGGGGACGCCGTGGCAGCACCAGAAGGTAATACCACCCCTCCTCCAGGTTCCCTTCCTGTGGATGCCCCCCGAGGGACCCTCTCTCGCCCCCTTCCCACTCGACGCCTCTGCGAGCGCCTCGGTGGGTATTGCCCCGGGTGCTGGCAGGGAGGGCTCTGGGGTGGTGGATGGTGATCTCCCTTCCATCTATGAGGAGATCGAGGCCCTGGGTCTGACCCCAGTCACGCAGGGGGAGGACGACCCTCTGCTAGCTGGCCTCGATCTGGGAAACCTCACCCCGGTCCCCCTGTCCCCGAGTCCCCTTCCCCTACCCGCTGCTTCTGCTCCCACCTCTGAGGGTCCCCTGGATTATTCCATCAAGCCGGCTGTGGATGGCACCCTGTTGATGGCCGCCGAGCCCATTGGGGCGACGATCAGTGCCCCGCTGCCGAGACCTGCTTTCCAGGGGGTGTCCCTCTTGGGTGTGGAGGACCCGCCCTCCTTCCTAGGCAGGGACCCCATTGAAGAACATCTGTCTCCGGATGCCAAGGCTGCGGCACGTGCCACAGTGGCTGAGCCCGGCATCGTTAGGGGTCCCCTTCCCACTTCCCAGATCCCTGAGCCTGGCCAGGAGGAGCCACTGTCCAGCGGCTCAACTATAGAGGCTCAGGATCCTGCCTCTACCCCCTTCCCGGATTCTCTCCCTGATCCCTGCCCGACTCCTGTTAGCCCTGTCCTTGTCCCCCCCACCTCCTGTGATGCCAGTGCTGCCCCTGGGAATACCCTCCAGGGAGTGGCTTCGGTGGTTTTTCCTTGTCCTGACCCACCAGGGGCTGCTGTTCTCCTTCCGCCGCCCCTTGTTGCACCGGGGAGCGGGGCGGGTTGCGTGGCGTCAGCCCATCGGACACCACGTTGGGGGTCTGCCCCCTGCCTACCCGCCTTGGTGGGCCACGGGGCTGTGATAGGGGCCCCACTGGGGCACAGTCATCGATCAGTGACCCCGCCCCCCCCATGCGCTGAGGGAGGAGCTGCGGGAGTTCCTTGAGGACGTCCGTGGCTCCCGTAACAAAGTCCAGCTTGCCCTCCGGCGGTGGGGGGATTTCCATCAGGTCCTCCGGGCCGCGAGGGCCCTCATGGGGGAGGGTAAGAGGACCGGGAAGCAGGCTGCCGCGGCCTACCGGCGGGTCCATGTCTTCTGTGACTCTTTACTCACCCACGGGATATGTCACGGATTGCTGCGCGGCCTGCCGGAGGCCGTGGGCGTGTCTGCCGGCGAGGATCCCCCCCAGCCCTCCTCATGGCGCCGATCATCCTTGCCACTTTAAACACCTGGGGCTGTAGGATGGGTCTCCACAGGAGCCAGGTGCTCTCCTTCCTTCGGGAGGGGGAGTACTCTGTGGTTTTCCTGCAGGAGACCCATACAGATCCGGCCGCTGAAGCTAGCTGGCGGCTGGAGTGAGGGGACGGGGCATACTTTAGCCACTTCTTGGTTTGCGCGGCTGGAGTAGCGACCCTGTTCTCCCCAGACCTACGGCCCGAGGTGCTGGGGATCACCGAGGCTGTGCCGGGTCACCTGCTGCACCTCCGGGTCCACATGGAGGGGCTTGTGGTTAATCTTGTCAATGTTTATGCCCCGACATCGGGCCCGGAGAGGTTGCATTTTTTTCAGCAGGCTTCCGCCTTCCTCGGCTCCCTGGATCCTCGTGAGTGCCTGGTCCTGGGAGGGGACTTTAACACCACCCTCGAGGAATGGGACCGCTCGGGGACCGAGCAGTGCCCGGCCGCCGTGGACGTCCTCCGGGAGATCGTTGAACGCCACTCCCTGGTGGACGTCTGGCGCGACCACCACCTAGACGACGTCTTGACTTTCATCTTTGTCCAGGTGGAGGCCCATCGGCCACGCCACTCCCGGCTGGACCATATTTATTTGTCAGGTTTCCACCTTTCACGGGCCCACTCCTCCAGCGTTCGGCCAGGCCCCTTTTCGGATCACCGCCTTGCCACCGTGACGGCCTCTCTCTGCGCGGAGAGGCCGGGGCCAGCCTATTGGCACTTTAATAATAGTTTGCTGGAGGATGCGGGCTTCGTGGCGTCCTTCCGGGAGTTCTGGCTGGCCTGGGGAGGGCAGAGGCGCGCCTTTTCCTCGGCGCGGCTGTGGTGGGATCTGGGGAAGGTGCGCACCCAGCTCTTCTGCCGTGACTACACCCGGGGCGCCAGCCGATGGAGGGATGTGGCGATAGGGCAGTTGGAGAGGGAGGTCTTGGAGCTGGAGAGGTGTCTGGCAGCCAGCCCCGAGGATCCATCTGTCTGCAGAGCATGCAAGGAGAAGTGGGAGGAGCTCCGGGCCCTCGAAGACCATCGGGCCCGGGGTGCTTTTGTTCGATCCCACATCCACCTCCTTCGGGAGATGGATCGCGGCTCCCGCTTCTTCTATGCCCTGGAGAAAAGGAGCGGGGCCAAGAAGCACATCACCTGCCTCCTGGCGGAGGACGGCACCCCCCTCACGGATCTGGCGGAGATGTGAGAGAGGGCCAGGGCCTTCTACGCAACTCTTTTCTCCCCGGATCCGACCGATCCTAACGCTTACAGAGTGCTCTGGGACGGACTTCCGACGGTCAGCACGGGCGACCGGGACCGGCTAGAGCTGCCTCTCACCCTGGCCGAGTTCTCAGAAGCCCTCCATCACATGCCCACCAATAAATCTTCGGGGTTGGACAGGCTGACCGTGGAGTTCTACCGTGTGTTCTGGGACGTCCTCGGCCCAGACCTGGTCACCGTCTGGGCCGAGTCTTTGCAGAGTGGGGTCCTCCCTCTCTCGTGCAGGCGAGCTGTGCTCACCTTATTGCCGAAGAGGGGGAACCTCTGCGACTTAAGGAATTGGCTTCCCGTCTCGCTCCTCAGCACGGACTACAAAATCGTTGCGAAGGCCATCTCGATGCGGCTAGGGTCCGTGCTGGTGGACGTGGTCCATCCAGACCAGACCTACACCGTCCCGGGCCGCACCATCTTTGATAACTTGTATCTGGTCCGGGACCTTCTGGAATTAGGGTGTAGAGATGGTCTGTCATTCGCCCTCTTGTCCCTGGATCAGGAGAAGGCTTTCGACAGGGTGGATCACGGGTATCTCCTGGGCACTCTGCGAGCATTCGGCTTCGGACCCCTATTTGTGGATTTTCTCCAGGTGCTGTACGCTTCTGCGGAGTGTCTGGTCAGGCTCAACTGGACCCTTACCGAGCCGGTCAGCTTCAGGCGGGGAGTGCGGCAGGGGTGCCCCCTCTCGGGCCAGCTGTACGCTCTGGCGATCGAGCCCTTCCTCTGTCTCCTCTGCAAGAGGTTGACGGGGTTGGTGCTTCAGGAGCTGGAGCTGCGGCTGGTCCTGTCAGCGTACGCTGACGATGTGCTCCTCATGGTCCAGGACCCAGGTGACTTGGCGCGGGTGGAGGCTTGCCAGGCTGTGTACTCAGCGGCCTCCTCCACCCGGGTCAACTGGGTTAAGAGGTCTGGCCTGGTGGTTGGGGACGGGTGGCAGGCGAGCTCCCTCCCACCCACGCTTCAGGCCATCCGGTGGAGTGCGGGTCCGCTGCTCTATCTCGGCATTTACTTTTCTGCCACGCATCCATCTCTGCCGGAGAACTGGCAAGGTTTGCAGGACAGGGTGACGGAGCGGCTCCAGAAATGGACAGGACTACTCTGGTGCCTCTCCCTTCGTGGGAGGGCACTGGAGCTTAATCAACTGGTCCTGTCCATGCTCTGGTACCGGCTCAACACCCTGGTCCCAGCCCCGGATTTCCTGGCCAACCTCCGGACGGCGATTCTGGAGTTCTTTTGGCCAGGGACGCACTGGGTCTCTGCAGGGGTCCTCCACCTGCCCCTGGAGGAGGGGCGGGGGCAGGGCCTGAAGTGCTTATGCACTCAGGTCCATGTCTTCCGCCTCCAGGCCCTGCAGAGGCTCCTGTACGGTGCAGGTAGTCCGGCGTGGAGCGTATTGGCGCATGCTTCCTCCGCCGCTTCCGATGGCTCCGATACAACCGGCAGCTCTTTTACCTCCATCCGAGAGGTCTTCCGCGAGACCTCTCTGGGCTGCCGGTCTTCTACCAAGACCTCCTCCATACCTGGAAGCTCTTTTCAACGACCAGGTCCATGGCAGCCACCGTGGGGGCCGACCTCCTCGCGGAGCCCCTGCTACACAATCCCCAGCTTCGTGTGCAGGTGACGGAGTCCCCCACGGTGCGCCAGAGGCTGGCCTTGGCAGGAGTCACCAGGGTCGGAGACCTCCTGGACTAAGACCGGGAAGAGTGGCTGGATCCCCTGACGCTCGCTCAGCGCATGGGGCTCTCCAGACCTCGTACTCCCCAGCGCATACTTCAAGAGGTGAAGGCCGCTTTACTGCCTGTTTACCTCGACTGGGTCCTGCGAGAGGGCATGCCCCGCCCACCCTCCACCCCAGGCCCCGTGGACATTTTTATCGGGCCCCTGCCCCATGGACCCAATCAGCCCCCTCACCCTTACACTGCCAGCCGGCTGCACGATCTGCAGCCTGTTCTGTTCCAGACTGCGCCACGGAAACATCTGTACACGTTTGTGCTCCACACCCTTCACTACCTCACCCTTGCGTCTTGCCTCGATACCAAATGGCGGGACCTCCTGCCACCTCTCGAAGGTGAGAAGCCCCGGTGGGCCAGCTTATACTCTGCCCTGGTCCCGAGGCCCGCCGGGGATATCAGTTGATGGCTCCTTCACAGGGCCGTGAGCACGGGCGTGTACTTAGCACGGTTCACCCCTGTTCCTAGCACCTGCCCTTTCTGTGGCGAGAAGGAGACCTTGGCGCACATTTATTTGGAGTGCGCCAGGTTGCAGCCCCTGTTCCGGCTCCTCTTGAATATTTTCTTTCATTTTTGGCTGCACTTTTCCCCTCAACTTTTTATCTACACGCTCCCCATCCATGGCCCTACAAAGTCGCAGGATCTCCTTCTCAACCTCCTCTTGATTCTGGCCAAACTGGCCATCTACAACACCAGGGAGAGGAGGTTGGCCGACGGGATTACCTGCAACTGTAGGGCCTATTTCCGTTCCTCCGTCTGTTCACGCATCTGGGCAGAGTTCCTCTGGGCGGCGTCCACTGGCTCCCTTGATGCCTTTGAGGAGCAGTGGGCGTTGTCCGGGGTTCTCTGCTCGGTGTCCCCTTCAGGTTCCCTTTGTTTAGCCCTATGACCTCACTCCCGATCCTGTTTTTTCATTAGCTGTCCCACATAATTACTTGGTGTCCCAGACCTGTGGGTCTTCCCTTTAGGCTGGGGGGAGGTCCTTTAGAAGTGGGCGGGCAAAGCCCGCCCACCCCCGCTGGATACCAATAGGACCAGATTCCTGCACCCCACTGACAGACCCAGGCCAGTATAAGCTATAAGTATATATAAACTAATTTAAAATTGGATATAATATGTATATATAAGAAAATGTTAAAGCAGGACTTGACCCAAAATGCTTACTGTCTTGGAACAGAGTCAAACAGAGGTTAGAGGTAAGGAATCAACTAAAATTATTTATCATGTATGGTACTGAAGACAGCCAAAAGTTATTTAAAAATGACATCACCACCGATGTCCAATGTTATACATAATTTTTTTTTAAGATCACTGCCTTTAGAAGCAGTTACTCCACTGCTTCATTCTGAGTCTCCAAAGCATTGGAGGTGAGAAATCATGTATGTGTAGAAATCAAACCGTCTTCCTGTAATTCAATTCCCCAATTAAAAACAGCTAGAGCAAAGGGCTATTACAAATATTCTCCTTGTCAAAGTAGAGTACAACATATTGTACCTTTACTCGGAGCCACTAAACGCTGCAAAAATTTTGTTTTGCAAAACTGTCTGTAATTATGGAAAATACATTTTATTCAAACAGCTACACAACCCAACTACAATAGAATGTGTGCATACATAAAAAGGTTAAAAGAAAAATAGCAATTTTCAGTAACTTCTAATAATCTAAACAATTCAAATGCCTTTCCATCTAACCATCAGAATAACAACAGAATTGAAGTATCAGAGGGGTACCAGCCAGTCAACTTTAAATATATTAAATACATATTTTTATTGGTATCCACTAACAACTATATTCTTGCTCTTATACATTTAAACATTAAAAAGTAAAATGTAAGATGAAAAGAAAAAAACATAACTTTAGCTGCTATAAACTCCATTAATTGCAAAATTCACTGATTTGCTGCAGCCTTCCTCATGGGAAAATATGAAATCCAAGGTTAGGAAGGTCAGATATTATGCAAGCTGCTTTTGGTTGGTGGAGTATTTGTATAATTGTATGTTAATACCTCATTTTCAGCTCAGACTCAGAGAATTAGTTATGCAGTTTAGCATTATATACCGCTTCCTACAGTTTCAGTGCTTACAAAAAATTTCTAGATGGGTCATGATGACACTAATGCAGACTTGATGGTATCATCTAAAGCAGAAGCTGTTGCCACCTTCTGAACAGTAGCAGTAGATTAGGTGATGTCACCCATTTGCTCTTTCCATGTGATTCAGATATGTCATCATTGTGGATACTGACTTGGGAGAGTAGTGGGGTGAGAAAGAGAGGAGAGCAGGATCTGTAACAAAGTAGCTATAGAAAACAGTGATTGCACTCTAGTTCTTTTGGGAGAGGCAGAAGAATGAGCTAATGGAGCAGGCTTTTCAGATGGCTTCTTATAGTTACTCAGCACACAGATTCATGCTAACATCTCGAACTAGCACACCAAAAGCAACAGTGTGGATGTTGTGGCTCTCCTGAAGACTCAGGCTAGCCATCCATCCAAAGCTCAAACTCAGGGAATCAGGTGGGCTTGAGAGCCTGAACGGCTGCCTCAGCTGCAATGTCCACACTGTTATTTTTAGTGTACTAGCTAGAGCATGTCTGTCAGCCTGGGCTGGGATGCTTGTTCCCAGCTGCAATGTAGAGCAGGGTGACCAGACAGCAAGTGTGAAAAATTGGGACAGGGGGCGGGAGATAATAGGCATCTATATTTTAAAAAAAAAAAAGCCCCAAATATAGAGACTGTCCCTATAAAATTGGGACATCTGGTCACCCTAGTGTAGAGAAACCCTGAGAGGCTTAAAGAAGATATTCGTAGTGGAGCCAGAAGGAGTTGAAGCTCTCTTTTTCCCCAAAAAGTTGTCTAGGCAATCCTTCAAACCAATCCCAGACTGTACTAAAGATGATCCCTGTGGCGTATGCAACAAAGGCTCCAAATCAGGAGACTCTGGTATATCCTCCAGATCCAAAACTGGACCTCCACTCAATCCCACCAGTAAAGTACCAGAGATTGGCATAACGGGAAGGGCTAGAGACACCTTTTGAATGAGAGGAACTTGAACCTAGACTTCTGATCCATCTATACACTTCCTGGAACTATGACAGTTTTTCTTCTTTCTCCTCTACTATGGCACCAAGCCACTCAGGACAAAAACCCACTCTGAGTTCCTTTTATCCATATGCTTGAGGGTGGAGGATTCCCAAGTAAGATGTGTTAAAGGGAAGCTAAAAGTTTACTGTTAATATGCAAGACACTTCATCATCTACTGAAAACACCCGTCAGCCACCTATCTGCCAGTGTTTGGCTAACAAGAAAAGTAAAGCACTCAGAATTGAGAGCTGTGCATTAATTCTCTAGTTAGATTACTAAACTCACCTTAAGAGGCCTCAGGAATCTGTAAAAATGACCAGCCAGTAATTTGTAAGTTGCTCCTCTGTTTTAGTGCTTATTTGGAAAACTAATTGATGAATTGTTTATTTTGTGAAGTTTTGTTGTCTCCCACCTCTGTCATTTTCCCCAATAAATTTCTCCCTTACTGACTTGCGCTAGGTATTTTTACTGTGTATATTCTGCCTGGCTGCCTCACTGACTCCTTGGAATAGTGTCTGAGCTATGTGGTATATTGAACTTGTTCGAAGAGACAGGGTCATATTAGCTGTACATGTCTTAATGAGAATTACATGGTAGTTGATGACACTAGATCCCGTTGCCAGTGTAGAGAGAATGCCACAAGACTAATACCTCACAAACCAATGAACCTAGCCCCCTTGAAATTTTTGGCTAGCACTGCACCTTCAGTACTGATCCCATTTTAAGTCAATGAATCCTTGACCCCACCAATGGCTTCACTGCATAGTGACCTTCACAATTATGGTGTCATAGTAGTGCCCTATCTACTGTAACTCAGATACTGTAACAATCTGTGACATCTCTTCATAAATGTTGACTTTGAAATTAAATGGTGAATTTGGTACTACCAAAGTTTGCCTCTAGAATGGCTTTCCATGGCAACTATCAAATGTGTAATAGTGCCCTTTGGATAAATAAAACCTTTGAAGACATCCTGTGGAATGTTCTTCCAAACAGATTACTAAAGTCCCAAAGAACATCAATGAAAGGTCCCTACTGAGTAGCAAATGCCAGTGAAGATTATTTGTCAAGCAATATGACTCACAACACACTTTGATCTCATCTCATTGGGCTCCAGTTTATTTAATGTGTCACACTTTGTCTTATATTTCACCTCAGCTGTTCATGTTTTAACATTTAAATGCCTTGCTTCCACTACATCTGATACTGTAGTAGTGCAGTAATCTGAGATTACTATTAGGTGGCTTTCTTTTTATATATCTTACTTGATGAGGAAGAGTCATTGTTAAGTTTGTCAACAAGATCAGCTTTAAGTGTCTTGCATATTAAACTATTTTGTTTTCATTTGGAGTATTCAATTCCACTGTGGATAGAAATGTCATTACAATTTAAATAATAGATCTTGTGACTCCCACTGTACACTTAGGGTCAAATACTGTGTGTGGTGTGTTCATGGAGAATGCAGCTGTACATTCAGTCAGATACTGCCCTATGTCAATGCACAGAACGCTCGTTGACATCAATAACATTGCTGTCTACAGGAGTTCTGTGCATGGATCAAGAGCAATATATGGTTTTTACAGTAGAACATTCAACTGTTTTTTCCTTGAGTAACTTGACCAACCCAATTTCAATCATTTTATATTTTCCTCTTTATTCAATTTTAAACTAAAATGCAGATTTGTTCACCCAAAGCAGGAGATGGGCACAAACTACTTAGATCAGAGATGTCAAATCAGAGATATGAAAGTGATCTGTAACTAATTCATATTTTTGCTGTAAAATCTGAGTGAGGCAGCCTTATCAGTTAAAATCGTAACAGAAAAATGGAAATTAAAGGGTTTTCTTTTCCTAAGATACCTACTGACTCACAACATTCTTGTTGCATCTGTCAATTAATCCTGTGGAGCTATCTCAAATCATGAGCTGAAAAATGGGGAAAACATTTTTTGTTATTCCAGAAACAAAGATTTTATATTAGAATACTTTTCAGTATACATGCCAAGGATACATTATAGCATGGGCCTGAACCTATACATACATTAATATGTTCAAGTCCTATTATCATTTTTTTTTTTTAAATTGTAAGCTTAGTAGAAAACCATAACCACTACTCTACAGTTTGTACAGAAAAATGACAGGTGTTTCCATGCCTGGCTGTGGGAGGGTTGAAGATAGTTTATCAGGAAAATTGAAATGCATATGCCCCTTGCATGTGGTGCAATCAACACCAATCACTAGCCCCAGCTTGAGTGCTCACTAATTGGATGTTAAGCTAAATCAGACACAGTGGGTTTATTTGACTTTTACCTTTTGTCTTGAGGTTTTAAGATTTTAACTTTTTTCTCTTTTTCTTGGGGAATAACACTTATCAAGTTCTGCAACATACAACAGCTAATATAAAAAAGACAAAATTTAACACCATTCTGCTGCAGAGACACTTGAGACAGGCTGGTAACTCTGCCTTGCAATGTTATTATGAACTGAATACAGTGAAACCTGTTAATAATGATGTTATATGGGAGCAAGGACTTAGTTCCTCAATCCTTGTCATGGTGGACTATGAGAGACTTTAATTAAGGATGTGTCACAAGCAGAGAAAATGGCTGTTTGCACAATGCCTAGCACAGTGGGATCTTGGACCATAACCAGGACTCCTAGGCATTACGGTAATACAAATAATAGTGACATTTAAAACTAGTCCTACTGGTCTTATTTGGAATCTTATCTCAAGAGAGATGTTAGTGGATAGTGACCTCATTTATCCATCCATGCTGTCAAATGTAAGTTATTGGCTAATGAAGCAGTTGCCATTCATAATTTAATTAAGGAAGAGGCCTTGATCCTGCATGTATGACAGACTTGGTTAGGGGATACTGTAGGCTGTTCTATTTGATTCAACAGAAATTAAGAGAAGATTGGGAAGATCAGTGACAGATGAAATTCACTGTTGACTAGAGTTGGGTAGGAACTGAATTTTCCATGTCACAGAAAATTTTGTGATTTTTGAAAAATTCTATTACAAACAGCAAAAGCTGAACATTTCCCACAAAACAAAATTCTCACCAAAAAAAATTCATTTTCAATGAATCAAAAGTTGTTTTGAAACATTTCATTCTAAAAATATCAACACAAAATATTTCAACTTCATCAAAATCCTTTTCAATTTTTTTCCCCTTGAAATGAAATATTGTAAAAAGCAACAGATTTCCATAACAAGTTTTGCTTTTCATGAACTGGAATTTTCTGATTGAAAGAAATTCAGTTGGAAATTTTGCAACCAGCTCTACTGTTGGCAAATGCCAGGTAATGCACATTTGAAGGACTATTGTGAATGGCTCGTACACTTTGCTGAGCTCTAAATGAACTGTAACCTAACCACTCAGAAAAGGGCTTGGGTGTCAATGTGGACAGCTCAATGAAAATATCTCATCAATGTGAAAGTGTGGTCAAGTTTGGGGCACTACACTTTATATGTAAAAGGTTGTTATAAGGAGGCTGGTGATCAACTGGTCTCTGTGTCCACTGAGAGTGAGACAAGAAGTAATGAGCTTAGTTTGCTTCAAGGAATAGAATATCAGAAGGTCATCTAGCCCAACCCCCTGCCCAAAGCAGGACCAATTACCAGACAGATTTTTGCCCTGATCCCTAAATAGCCCCCTCAAGAATTGAACTCACAACCTGTGATTTAGCAGGCTAGTACTCAAACCATTGAGCTATCCCTGCCTGGAAGGAAAATTTATGTTAGAAAATAGAAAAAAGCTTTCTAACTATAGGCATACTGAGACACTGGAACAGGTTAACAGAGGACCTTGTGGAATCCCTGTCACTTAAAGTTTTAAGAACAGGTTAGTCATCTGTCAGGGATAGTCTAATCCTGCCTCAATGCATGTATGAGGTGGATTCAATGACTTCCTTAGGCCCCCTCCAGCCCTACATTTCTATGAAAGCAAACAAAATATAAGGTTATATAAACTTAGATGACAGCAGTCCAGATTCGCAGAATTACTGAACACTTGTAACTTTCATTAAAGTGAACTTGATATATGTGTGCTCAGCTCCTCTGAAAATCAGGCATTGCTACAGTGAATTGGTGGATTTATATGATAAAGTGGGATGCAGTCATTTACATAGGCTAGATCATCTCAATTGCAGGGATTGTTCTTGTTATTCTACGTTTTGATTATTTAGTTAAAAAATTGATTGCTCAAGGTCATACAACAAATTAAAAACTCAGAAACAGAGACCCAAAAGCTGTAACTTGCATTCCCCTGCTTTAACCATTAGACCACCTAAATAAAGAAACAGTTAAAGTAGGTTACTCTGTAGAGACTGTGTTTAACTAAGGGTTGAAACAATCCTGTTGGAAATTTCAGGGAGCATTGAAGTGAATTGTTTAGCACAGGAAGTTTTTGTTGGAGATGGCTATTGTATATAAGGAAACCTATGCTAGGGTGTTGGTGTTTTTGAGTTGTCTGAGGTAAGGATACAGATGAGGCTCCAGGCAGAGGTGTCATAGATAGCTATGGACTGTATTGTGTAAGATTTTAAACTCTTAACAATGACAATTTATGTGGAAATTTTCAAGAGTACAAATGACAGTTAGATACCTAACTCCCACTGACATTCAGTTGATCTCCTATGCATGCAGGCAATGTAAGCATTAAGAGAAATATGTTTGTGGTTGCTCAGACTAGTAAGCAAATGTGATGCTGCTGCTGCCGTCCTATTTGTTTCCTGTGAATCAGAAATGAACAATTATCTTTGTTTACTTCTCTTTCTGTGCACTTACATCAATAAGGTCAGCTACAAGTCACAACACTGGGATTGTGCGAGCTAAATGATCACTGCAGACTAGCAGGGAGAGTTCATACACTGGTTTTGTTTTTGTTAGGGAGTCCTGCTTAAAAAGCAATATTATAAAGAAAATTCTTAGTAAAAGATTACCAGATGTAATTCCTGTTGTTCTCTAATTAAGTGTAAATTCCAATCTTGCATTAAATGTACTTAATATAGAACATTTGTTGTAAATCACACACAAATTCAGTTCCATCTGTTTTTCAGCAGTGCCATATGCATTACAGAATCATAATTTGCATTGCTATGATGCAGACTGTCAGCATTTCAATTATAAATCCCTATTTCAGGAGTGTATTAGTCAGGTGTATATAAAAATTATCATTACCACTCTGTATAGAAATGATTTGTAATTTTTAAATTATTTTACAAAATGTGAGTTTAGGTTATCTTGCTCATGCATTAAAACGGGGCACAAATTGAAGTTTATTTAAAACATTTTCTTTGGGGGCCCATTCCTGCTTTGATGGTGTGTAAGGAAAGCATTTTGGTATGTGGTTTGCATAGGGACAGCTGTGCTCCTGTGTATGTTTGTGGGTAGAGGGGTATTATGCTGTTTGGGTAGTGGCAGCTGCGTATCAGGTGGTTGAGGCAGCTTGGCAGACAGATTACACAATATACAGGAGCAGGGGCCCTAGAGCAGGGTGAGATGGCAGACTCATACGTTTAGATGTTTGAAAACTATTAAATTATCATTTTAATTTTTAAAAAATGTTTACATTGTACATATACATGATTGAAAATTATGTTCATAACACCATACACCAATACAATATACAAGTGTGGTTTAGAAGAAAGCTGTTAAAATATATTAAAAATAATATATGACAGCCCAATATACTTAAGCACATGGATTTATGAGGAAACTATGTACTGAATTGAAGGACAAAGAGCCTGGTCTTGTCTTTGGGGCACAACAATACAACAGAAATTTTTTATAAAGAAACAAAGTACTACTACTCATGTGGCGCCAACCCTTGACTGAGCGTGGAGTCTGAATCACGGCTCTTAACCCTGAAAAGGCACCTTTGGATCACTGTCAAATCTCAGTATTTGCTGCCTATTCTACAGTAAATTCTTTGTTAAATTTTATTTTAAAAACATATAAATTGCCTAGGCCACCTGCAATGATGGCCAAAACGTTTTAAACTGCTACTACTATGTCTCTGATCAGCAAATCTTAGAAGACCAAATGTTAACAAATTGCAAAACTACCCCCACAAAAGCTAACATAAAATAAGGAAAGAAAAAAAACAAGCAAAAATATTGGACTGAAATAATCAAATGCTAAAGAAAATAACTGGGCCTACACTTGCTCAGTGAGGTGGGCGAAGCTTGCTTTGTCACTGATACTGATGTTCTGGCCATGGAGCAGATATACAGTAACATTATCCCTACTCCAATGAGTTTACAGTTTAAATGAAAACCCAAAGCCTTATGACAAAGTAGAGAATCACAAAAAGAATCACTTTCTTCTAACACTGATTTAAGAATTTTGTTAGATTATGGAAAATTCTATTTTCCCTAAAAATACTCTCTCCTCTTCACAGCCAAGCTTTTGCTTAGAACTTTCCCCAGCTCTCTTCTGTCCAGCTTCAGGATATATATTTAAATAAGCCATACACATATACTCACATAAGGTATTAGAACTATGAGTTTGAGTGTGAGGCTGGGGTAAAAGATGAACAGGAAGAGGAGGAGGGCGATAATAATTTGAATGACTGTGTAGGGTGGGAGGTGAGCCTGTGAGGATGTAACAAGGATTGAATTGGGGGAAAAACTCTAGTGATGTTAGTGCTGCCTTCTCTTGTGAATTTATCATGAGTTTCATGTTATTTGATATTTTTCTTAAAGCCTCAACTTTTGGGGTCGTTTTTATATCAGCAACTCAGCTTTTATTTTTAACAAAGTAAGTTTCTAGTTCTTCCAGTTGCAGAGAATACTTGAAATTGTGAACCCTAAAGGCTGAACAATCAGAAGGCAAATAAAAAGAAGCTCTAATTCATTTGTTAAAATCTCATTATTTTTGGGAGCTAACTTACAATTTTTGAATTCTTGTGGTTGGCAATCCTGTGCTTCTCCTGCAAACTCGGCTCACTTGAGATCAGTGGTATAGTGATTTAAAAAAAAAATGTGGGTAAACTAACATAAACTCCATATTCCCAAATGAGAAGTAGGTAAACTCAGCTCACCTGCATTTACCCTTGACGGCATTATTGTTTGAAATGCCAAAATGAGGCACTGCTCATAGTGTATTTTGCAGACATTCAAGATATGATCAAATGGGCTCAGCTGGACCTGACTCTCTCTTGATAGGTTTCAGATACACCATAGACACAAAAAAGCATGTGTCTTGGGCGACAGAACCCAGCATCACATGATGAAGTGAGAATCTCAGCTTTCATTTTAAACAAATTGTTTCTAGCCCTCATGATCGTGAAGAAAACTTGACCCAAATATGACTAATGCAGTGCTGACTGCTTGAGTCTGCACAGAGAATCTGGAAGAGGCAGGAACAGCTGCCATTAGAGCATACCTGTTTCCACATCCCCTGTCAGAGCAGATCCTGTCCCTACTGCTCTCCAGGGTTGGGAAGGCACATTGGCTAGGTAGCGCTTGGATGCTTCACTGCACTCCGCAGATAGACTGACAGCTTACTAAGAACTCTGTTCTCTCCCACTTGTTTCTTTGCTCCAAAGGTGGTATCCCTCCAATTATGACACCAAAATGAAAAGACAGTCACAGTACATGTTTCATATCTGTGATCCTCCCTCTCCTTTCTTATATGATTTTTTAGCAGTGAAATTGTTAAAAATGTTGAGATTTAACTCAAAAGCCCCAGGATGATGATTTAACAACGCAAGGAGAAAAATGGAGTGCTTCACATCTCTGGGCTGTTGTTTCAGGCTTTCTGCAGATGCAGGCAGATACTAAGTTGACTACATTTGTTTCATGTTTTTTACGATTTTGTCTGCAACCATATGTGGGAAGACTTTTTTCTAATTAAAGTAGAGATTCTAGAGAACAAGATGACTGCTTCAGAAGTTGCCAAGCATGACCTGAGAGAATGGAGGGATGAAATAACATTAATGCCTGGGTGTGGAAGGGAGAGATAAGCTTCTATTGCTGCTAGATAGGAGGAGGAATCACATGTCTCCACTGCTCTCCTTCTGTTAGCAGTGACTGTCCCCACCAGGAGTGCCTCCACTGACTGAAGAGGGACAGTTTGGGAGGCTGAGAGCCAGGGTTCTCAGCTCTGTGCAGCTTCCAGCCAGGAGCCACCTGGCTTCTGGGCTGTCTGAGCTGGGAACAGGGAGCCTCCTGCTAGAAGCTCTAGCTGCCCCCTTTTCTTCTCAATTTCACAGCTCCATGGTGGAGCCCTGAAATCAACAAGATAGCCAACAGCTAATGTAGGTTAATACAGTATGGACATAGACACTGCCTCATTTACATAGGTGGACATGGCTATAATGTGTACATTGATATAATAGGTCAACATAATCTGTGGACCTGACTGTGTAGTGTGGACTAGGCCTATGAATAGGGAGTTGGTTGAAGCTAAACTGTTGCTGCTGAAGAGTAAAAGGGAGGCCAATAGCGCTAGTGGAAGAAGGGAAGGAAGGTTACTGGAATGATTGGGTAGGAATTCCTCCTCTTCTGCAGCAGCAGCTGGAGAGGATGGGTAGTAACACTAATGATTAGGTAAAAGCTCAGTTGCTGCCCTGGAAGAGATGGGTGAGGAGGACATTGACATTGGTGACTGGATAGTGAGGGGAGAGAGCGGAAGTCCTGTTGCTCCTCTTAGGCTGAGTAAGTACGAAGAGGAATTGGAAGTGAAGAAGGGTGTAACACTAGTGACTAAGACAGGGAGAAGGCAGAATGTAAGAACATTAGTGATTAGAGGGGGAGAGGAGAGGTATTAGCCTGGGGAGGGTGTACACTATATTGTGCTTGTACAGTATCTAGGATAATATAGTCCTGATCCACAAACTGTTGTTCCCAGGCACTATGACAATACAAAAAGACATATGATCACTAGTGATTAGGTGGGAGCAAGAGAAGGCGGGATCAGAGTGGGAAGGGAGGCCAGGGTTGTGAAGAAGTTGCTGCTGTTGTAAAGAACTAGGAAGGGAGTGAGGAGGGAGGGCAGTAGCACGAGGCGGAGAGGAGGCAGAGGAGAGCCGTACTACTAGTGAGCAGCGGCCAGGCAAACGAGGCGCGGGGCGGAGGGAAGACAAGGCCGCTGGTGACTGGCTAGGGAGAGCGCGGAGCGCGGAGCGATGAGGGCGGTGGCGGTGGCGGCAGCCGAGGGAGGGAGAGGAGGAGCGGAGGCGGGGCGGGGCGGGGCAGGGCCGTGGTGGGACAGAGCTGCCGCTGGTTGGCTGTGGTGCTGGCCGGGCCGGGCTGTGAGCCGGGGGCGGAGCTGGCGGCACATTCCAGGGCCCGGGCCGGGCTGGGCTGGGTGGCAGGCGGTACCCGGGCCTGAGCTCACCGCTCTCGCGCTCTCTCTCCCCCCCCCCCCAGGGCTCCAGCTCCGCTGGGCGGTACGTCCGCGTTGCGCCGAGTCGGGCTTCCCCGTCCTGAGTCCTCCTGGACTCCGGGCCTGGCACCTGCCTCTCCGCTGCCCGCGTCGCCGCCGCCTCCTGCTGCTGCTGCACTGCGCCGGGGGGACGCGGCCAGCGGCGCCGGGCCGGGGCCATGACCGTGGAGCAGAACGTGCTGCAGCAGAGCAAGTCCCAGAAGGTACGGACCGGGCACCCGCGGCCCAGCCCGCGCCGCCGGCGGAGCCCTCCTGCGCCCGCTGGGCTACGCGAGGGCCCCGGCTTTGGAGCCCGAACGCCGGGCCGGCGGCGGGGTTCTCCCGGCCGCTCCGCGCTGTGACCTTAGCAGGGAGCCAGCTGGGCGGCGGCGGCGGCGGTGCGGGCTGGGCTGGGGGTGGTGGGCACCCGGGGTGCGGGCTGGGGGCTGTGGCAGTGGCTGCTGTGAGCGTTGTAGATACAGTATCCCATGATGTCTCTTCTCCATTAGGTCCTATCAGCCCCGCCCCATGAATTTCTCTCTCTCACCAGGACATATGTGGGGTGTAGCCATTCACCCCTTGTAAACAACTCGCCCCTCCCGCCTCCACAGCCCCTTTCTCTGTGCCCTCCCCTACGCACCATCCCCTCCCCTCCCCCAAAAATAAATAAATCAGCGTTTCCCTCTCTTCCGTCCAGTCCTTCCCTGAGAAAATCTTTAGAGCAGCTCTCCCCAGGCCTTTATAGTTCAGGAGTGTTTTCCATCTGTATCTTGATTGAGCATGAAAGTTATGAACAAAATCTGTTTGTCTATGTAAGGTTGTGAAATCAATACATTTCAGTGAGTGGATCAGTCTAGTTGGAGCATGCTTTTATAGTAACCAAGGTGCCATTTGTCATGCCTGAGGAGAAGTGGAGAGGGGACTGTCGCAATTGTAACGTCTGAATTTCTTTATGTAGATGTAGTTAAAATGTGCAGATTCTCTCAGGCTGTGCTCAGATGTGATGAGTAGAGGTTCCTAAATAACGTGTGGTACCTATGTAAAAGAATAGTATTGTGTGCTGAGCCTCTAGTAAAATCACATCCCCCCCATCATTGTGCAGTGTGCTCTGGAGTGCAAGTTCATGTTGCTTCTATTCACTTCAAAGGTGGCTGTACTTCAGTGATGGTACAGGTATGCAGGGCCCGGTCTTCAAACTCCCTCATGAGCAGGCCTGTTGAACTCATGGGATACTTACCTAAGGAAAAAAAATTCACATGACTAAGGATTAGAGGATAGTACCCATATTTTATAATGTTCCTTGTAATTCTCTGAGGAGAAAGGTGCTATGCTGTACATATAAAATATGGAGTGAAAAGTCTTAGTTAAATGTAAAATACAAATACTGATATCATTGGATATTTAAAGTGGAAGCTATTCTAAGCATATAACAATGGAGTAATATAACGATTGTAAAATATGTATGGAGGTCTTATTAAAATTGAAGATTGTATATGTAATGATTTTGTCAATTGCATTTTTCCAGTTGGATTTAAGCAGCTATTGGTGATGTGGAACCTTTCAACTCTGTCACTGCTGCAAATCGGTACTATCTGTTGCTGTTCGTTGGCTAACATGAAATGCGTTGATGACAGTCTCCACTACAGACCTTGCAGCAGCACAGCTGTACCACTGCATCTGTGCTGTTGTAAGGTCCCCAGTGTAGTGACAGAAGAGAGCTCTCCCATCGGCATAATAAACCACGCCCAACGAGCGGCAGTAGCTATGTTGGTGGGAGAGCATCTCCTGCCAATATAGTGCTATCCACATTGGCGCTTCTGTCACTCAAACTTACGTTGGTCGGGGGTGTGGTTTTTATCATACCCCTGACCAGCAAAAGTTTTACTGACAAAAATGCTCATGTAGACATAGTCTTAAGGCTGTCTGCACTTTCTCTTATCAGTGTAACTGTGTGGGGGTGGGTGGGCGATGTATTTAACCAAAATTGTCGTACCAGTAAAACTCAGGTATGGATGTGGCTATACAAGTATAAAAGTGTGTACTGGTATAGTTATTCTCACCTTCCCATATGGGAATAACTACAGCAGTATAACTGTCCTTACTGTGGAGTTGTGCTGTTTTTTCTATATTGGTATCATTAAAGTAGTACTGCTTTCTAGTTTACATAAGCCTTCAAGAGATGTGCCAACTTCTAAAGATTGCTGTCACAATTAGCAATAGTTTGCACTTTTTTTTTTTTCTCGCAGTTTCAGCAGGGAGGGGAAAGGCTGAATGGACATGGACTAAATTTATCTTCTCATTCCTGAAGTGTTCAATATCAAGCTAGCAAGCTACTCTTGCAAAGTCTTGCTACCAGTGCCTGTGTTTTGTGAATAGTAGAGAACTTCGTTTTCTTCTACTGCAATTATGACATCTTTTGTGACCAATAAATTGACTTAAAATGCCATTATTGGTGAGATGTACTTGAATAGCCTTTAATTATTGTACTGGAGCTTGGATTATAGACGTGTAACATCTGGTAGGTCTGCATGCTTACAGTTCTTTCTGTCATTTATGTCTGACAAGTAATCAAAACAATCATGGAGCTGGTCTATTCTAGAAAGTTAAGTCAACCTGGCTACATCACTCGGGGTTGTGAAAAATTCACACTTCTGAGAGGGTTAGTAAAGTCAGTCCCAGTCCCAGTCCCAGTGTAGTCATCCTTTGGTTGATGGAGGAATTCTGTTGACCCTACCTACCACATCTCAGAGAGGTGGATTTACTACACTGATTGAAGAACCCCTTCTGTTTGTGTAGAAAGGCCATGTCTACACTACCCGCCAGATCGGTGGGTAGTAATCGATGCCCGAATCGACGCTTGTACTCCTCCTCAGCAGGAGGAGTAAGCATAGTCGATGGGGAAGCCACGGTGGTCGACTAAGCGCCGTGAGGACGGCCAGGTAAGTCGAACTAAGGTACTTCAACTTCTTCAGCTACGCAAATAACTTAGATGGATCCCCGCCCTCTCCCATAGACCAGACCTTAATGTCTGTGCTGAAGCACTGCAACTGTGTCACTGGAGAGTTTCTACTGTAGACCTAGATATGACTGTCGGACCAGTGGGCAATAGTCTGTAGCTGAGGATTCCTTTCTCTTTCCCTTTTGGAAGTTAAATTTGGAAGTAGTTGGTTGTGATTAAATTTCAACTAATGATTCAGCCTGGGAAAAAAAAAAAGTTGAATTACCAAGAACTCTATTACTAAATTTTGCTACTGCTGGTAGTTTATTATTTACACCGCTCCAAAGAGTGTACAGTAAAACTGTTTGCATTGTATCATCTGAGTAAATATTAAACCTCTGCAGTTCAGAGGATTCAGAGTTCATTAATTTTTCAACCCAAAAAACTGATGCAAAAGCATATTAGTCTAAAATTACTTTAGTTTTAATATCCAGCAATATTTATCAGCTATATGTAACATGAAAAATCTCCCTTGTACTACATTTTCTATAAATTATTTCCCCTGAAATGTATGTGAAAAAACCTTTAGTTCAGGTTGTAAATTTTGTCTTCCAAGTGACAGCTCCAAATCCTAATGGATACAATCAAGAGTTTACGTGCTGACAGATTTAAATAAATAATAAGACAAATAATACGTTATAGAAAGTATACTAGCAAATTATGTAAAAGATTAAAGTGCACTAATACCTTATCTAAACTGGGAGAATTTACAAAAATTCCTACTGGTTTAGCTGAATTGGTGCTAAACATGTTGGGAGTTTGTTTTATTGGGGGAGCAGAGTAGAGAGTGCTTTTGTTTGTTTTTGTTTTTTGTGTTTGTGGGCAAGGACTGAAAGTCTCTTATGATGATCCTCTGTTAATGCAGAGAAACTACAAATGTATTATTAGCTTTCCAAGAGATGACTTTGAGTCAGCAGAATACCCTTACTCATCATAACAGTGGTTTTCAGAAACTAATTAATCAGGATCCTTTTCTGTTACTCAGGAAGTATTTAGCAGCTTTTGTAATACAGTACTTTAAAATACAGGTTTATTTTGGTACAGTGCTGTATAATTAGCTTTAAATCTTGGTTCACTCAGACTAGGAGCCTGATCTGCGCTTAAGTTTTGCTGGCATAACTGTCATTCTAGGAATGTGAAAAAAACTTACCCCTTACCACCATAGCTATGTTGGCAGAAGCACTAGGGTAGACAGTTACTCTGGCAAATCTTTTCTAGTATAGACAAGGCCTAATATTGTTTTCCTTACTCAGTCAGAGAATCTGTGTCTGTTTAAAATTGGATCTTTATTTCCTTCGTGTTTACTGAGCATCTTGACTTTTGTGTTACTCAAGATTTGCTCTCTATTTCTTGAATCAAAGAATAACCAGGATCACATTATCAGTCTTGTTGCTATGTCCAACTTGGGAATCTGTAACATTTAGTATTTATGGGGTCATCTGTAATGTCCACGTTTATATACAGGTATTTTAATAAAGGTTAATAGGGTGGTAGCTGCTTTTTTTGGTCCAGAGGTATTCCCAATATTTGGTTAACTTTTGGCTCCTATCTGACTCTTATCCTCTTTTCCTTCCAGTAAAATGTTGATTTTGATCAGGTTTCTTGTTGAGAAGGTTAAAAAAAAAATTGTTTGATTCTGCACAGTTGGCTGTTCAGTTTGGTATATGTGTCTTCAAGTTGTCTTTTCAAAGGAACACAGTTGTACTCTGTCACTCTTGCTGTGGAGAGCCTCCAGTCCCTTGGACACAGTGTACACCACCAAAACTCAAATGCACAGTTTGAGAAGCAATAGTGTACACAGATCATATACGTCGTCACCATTGTGTCACTTAACTCCACTGAAGTGTAAGCTATAGCTGACCTCCTGTCTAATAAGAAATGACTTTAGAACACTAATTCATTTTACACTGGCCTCTGAACAGCCAACACATGGTACCAATTTGCAATGGTTATCCTGTTTTGTGTGCCAATCAGAGAAGGATTGTATGGTGGTTATTGTGTGAAGTTTTTAAAACAAGCTTATGTTTTATTTATGCTGCAGTTCCCATGACTGTTATCATTCCCACTGAACTATCTGAATTTTACCAGTGTAGTTGTGATCATAATAGAATAAAATTAGAGGTGGCAGTTCATCTCATCTTTTAGAAGTATGCTGTATTAAGGATATGTAGCACTGGCTTTGTAAATGATATATAGCACTTTGCTAGGAAAAAGACAATTTGCTTTTTTTCTTTTAGCATCTTCCATAGGTTAAAATGTGTTTCCTTTAAATGCTCCTTTCCAAACTTTCGGTTTGAGGTTTGCTGGTAGCCTGTGGAAAGTTGACTGGTCATGTGATTCTGACTCTTCCTGTTTTCTGCTGCTAAACTGCATTGAATAACAGCTGAAATGTTACTCCCTAATGTTACCTTTCCATGAACAGTTGCTGCAGTTGTCATGATAATATTATGCTGTTACAAATGGGAGAGGGGGAAAGAAGTGGTCCATGCAGTCATGAAAGGGAGGGGAGATTATCTGAAGGACCATTTTCCTATCATGTGGTTTACTCTGTAAAAAATATTTAGGAAATGTTGTACCACTTTTTCCACAATTCATGGTTTTAAGACCAACAACCACTGAAATAATGGTATTGTGAACATGATCTTGAACTCTTGCTATTGCTACCAGTTAGTTCACTGTGTGCCGGCATCAGCTTCAGATATTCAAAATATTTGTAGTGGGTTCATCGTAAAAGCGTGTCTGGAGGGAATGCTGTGTATTGTGTTGTGTGTTGACTATTTTTAAAATACGTATGTGTGTGTAAAGCCTTACTATCTGTAACTTCTGCTTGAACACAGACCCTTCTAATTATTTAATACTACAAGAGCAGGTAAAACTCAATTTTATGAAAGTCTAATCAATACCAAATATCTTTTGCCCGTCTCCTCATTCCCCCAGCCTAATAAGTTATTGAATATTTCCTGGATTTTATGGACATTTTTTTAATCTGTCTTTTACAACCTTTGTGAAATGGGGATTTATATTTATTAAGTCAGTGGACCATGTTATGACTTTACTATTAAATGAATTTCAGGACCTAATCTAAACATCATTGAACTCAATGGGAATGCCCTCAGTGACTTTATGATGTATTATTTATGTTGTGGTAGCATCTAGGAGCCAGAGTCTTGATGCAGGACCCCATTGTACTAGGCATTGTTCAAGCCCAAAACAAAGAGAGTTCCTGCCTCAAAGACCTCACTTGAAGAGCTTTTGGATCAAGTCCAAGTTCAAAATACACACACACGGTGTCTTTTAACTAATATACAGAGAATTAAAAACAGGTTTAGCTCCAAAATGGCTTGATTTATGTTGTTAAAAACAAAACAAAAATATATATGGCTATATTAAATAACATTTATTTAGGTTTATAAAAGAATTATACAACTTTGCATTAAAAGGTTAAAACATACTTTCAAAAACACATTATTTTAAGTGCTCCTAAATATCAGTATATCTTGGACCATTAAAGGTGATCTGCAACGGGGTGTGTGTGTGTGTGTGTGTGTGTGTGTGGGAGTGACATCTGAGCTTTTGTGTAATATATAATGAACCTGAAAGGGCAGGGGTTTGTGTTTATTGAAAATTTCCTGCCTTTAAAAAAACACTGGATATTCAGTTCTTGTCTATCATGGAAGAAATGGAGACTAATCTACTTTTGTTTACTTTTTGTAGTAATTTTGTAGTAGTTATGTAGTAATACTTAACTTATTACAGGTCATAAACCTCTTATGGTGAGGAGTTCTTCTGACTTAGCTGGAATTGCTTATCATAGTTTTATTACTACTCAATAGTGAGAAGTTGAATGTTTGTAGGGTTGGGCTACGCTAGTTAGTTTCATTTTCTGTTCTGCTCTAACGAAGCACAGTTATGCGGTATATGGATATCAGTGCAGGGAGAGGTTTAAATGAAAGCAAGCCATGTCTTTTCTTGAAAATGAAACTTGTACATTTTTGTTTTTAAAAAAAGTAGAGGTTTTTCAAAACTAAGCTACTGCACCAGACACTTTGAGAATGGCCTCTGTTCCTTGTTCTGTGAGTTGAGGGCACTTAACATCCTGCAGAACCTATCCCTAACTTTATATTAAAGGATATTATTCCAGCATCACAATGTGAATAATAGCCACGTTATTAGGAAGGTGGTACAGTAGTACCAATGTCTATAGTGCAGAAAAGTTATTGTAACAGCAATAAATTCCAAAATGAATTGGAAATGTTTAGGCCAGACAGTTCTTTTTTCTTTATTTGTTATAAAATATCACTATTTCTGTTAAAGTGGTATTTGGTGTACTTAAAAATAAAGCAGCCACTCTCTTAATGGTATGAAATATTGAACTGAGTGAATTTTTTGTTAAAATGCTCATTGAGTGACAACTGATTACCATACATCTGCTTTCAGAGGTTTATATGAATAACGTGTGGTAGATTTTAATCTGATTCAGTTAGTGCTTATTTATTATAGCCTTCAAATCTCTAGGTAAAAAAGAGTGAAGTAGGGTTAATCATGAAAGACTGTTGATGCAATAGCAGCATTAACTGCAGTATTTTGGTTTGGTTTTTTTTTTTTTTGCATATAGTAGAAGTGAAAGTGTCTGATTGCTTAAGAAGTGTGTAGCTTTCTTCATCACTACCTTTGCGACTTTTTAAAAAAGACTGTGGTCTCAGTGATTTATAGCTGTGAAGCTGAAAAAAGAATACAGTTGCATGTTTAGCTACTGAATAGTACTCAGTAATTGGGAGTACACTCCCTCTTTTTTTTATTTTTGGAAAAAGGCATGGGTCTTCTCTCTCTCTCTTCTCCCTATGTTTGTTCGTAGAATAGAAACTGAATACTTTCAATATTCCCATATGAAGAGTTCCATTCTGAGCAGCAAACCCCAGTTTCTTAATGCTAGTTCACATTCTTAGTTTCTGATAATATAAATGTTGGTAATTGGTTATGTTTCAAAATAATGTATTTTTAACCTTGGGAAGCTGGAACCAGTTTATACTAAAACTTGCTTTAAGTCATATCTTATTTAGCTAAAAAATAAATGGGGCTCCAAAACAGCTGTGCCATGCCATGGCCAAGCAAAATTCAGCTAAATTGTTGCATTATATGAGCACTCCAAATCCCGGCACTTGCTCATGTTCCAGAATTTGGAGAACTTGTTAGTATAGCAAAGCTTGCAATAAATTAAGTCCTATTCCTGAAGTTAAATCTCCTGTTAAATTCAATAGCAAAATTCTAGCTTACTGTGATAGGGGAAGGTCTTAAGATTGTTGAAAAGATAAATAGGGGTCTGGTGTGGTGACTAGGAGAATGTGATTATTTCACAAATGTCTGTGCGAGGCGTTGTGCATTCTGTCCTGTGCACTGCAGATCTGCTCTTCATAGGTACTGATGCATTCAGAAATCACAATTTAGGCTCCCAGTTATAGTTGTCTTAAAACTTATAAGTTTAAAAATATTGGTTTATTTTTATTTGCCTTCTGTTTATTGAAACATTAGAGGTCACATACTCAACCTTTTCTTTGAAAAGGTGAGGTTTAAACTTTGTTTAAAGAAAGCTGGTGTTCTCACATGAATCCAAGAGTTGAAGCTTTGAGGAAAAAAATACCAGTATTGTGAGAGTTGGTAACACTGAATTATTTACTCATTTGTCATGATAGCTACTCTGGGTGAGGATCGAGATTCTATAAGGAATCCTAGTATCTTACAGTACAAAGTCATTGGAATTGGAGTAACAGAGCGATCAGATTAATATTGGAAATTAGCATCAGACATTTAACTTGTATGTCTAAACCACTTTTCTTAAAGCAACAAAAATACTGAAATGCAAATTCTAATATCAGTCTGCTTTTTTTCTGATGCAAACCTTCTGATTTGGTATGCCTTGATCAAAACAATGCCGTTTTTACGCTAGGTTGCTAAATTAACTGCAACAGAGACATTTTATTTAGCATAACTTATTTCTTTTAAAAGAGTTTCCTATATTAATATGATAGAAAATCAGCAGCACTTCATCTTACTCATTTAAATGTACAAATGTCTCAGTATGACAGATTTCATGTAAAGATACTGACATACTTCGAATGTTCTCCTTAAGTTTAACACTTCTTATGTTTTTTGAAGTATCAAACTAATAATCCTCTATGCATTTTCAAGAAGTATATTAGGTTCTTATGTTTGAGAGCAGAATAATTCGTTTGGCAGATGGTCTTTAGAGACCACACAGCTTTAAGGGCTTGATCCAAAGCCCATTAAAGTCAGAGGACCTGTGAATCTGACTTTAGTCATCTAGATTTGGTGCAAAGTTCATGCAAGTTAATCCTTGTGATGTGATACCATGAATAGGTTTCTGTGGGTCCTTCATACATATTCAACAGTTAGTTATAGTTTGTTGCTGTAAAATTTGTATAATAAGTAGTTATGAAATACAGGGAGTCCAGCTGGATTAATTTGTCTTTCTGGTTCACTCTGAGACTGTAAAGTATCAGTCTGAATTATATTATGAAAAATCCAATTCAGGGATCGGCACCTTCGGCACGCGGCACACCAGGGTAAGCCCCCTGGTAGGCCGAGCCGGTTTGTTTACCTGCCGTGTCCGCAGGTTCAGACGATCATAGCTCCCACTGGCCGCGGTTTGCTGTTCCAGGCCGATGGGGGCTGTGGGAAGCGGCGCAGACCAAGGGATGTGTTGGCCGCCACTTCCCACAGCCCCCATTGGCCTGGAGTGGGAGCTGCCATCAGCCGAACCTGCAGACGCGGCAAGTAAACAAATGCCCAGCCTGCCTGGGGGCTTACTCTGGCGGGCCACGAGCCAAAGGTTGCCGATTCCTGATCTAATGTATATGCATTGTTACTTTTGGTGAATAGCATATGCTATAGTAAAATTTGCTTTTGGTTTTTGTTTATCCTTTTTTGCACAGGCATATGAAGTTATGAAAAGTTCAGTTTTTTGGACAAAACTTTCCATCCTTGTTTTCTATCTAAAAGTTTTTTAATTTTTTTCTTTAAATTTCAGCAATATCCTTTTTCAGCTTTGTGCTAGTTTAAAGTTACCAAGTTGAATGTTAAAATTAGTATTCTTTTTGCTATAGTAGATTTGAAGAAAATTTTTTTGTATTTCTCTGGCTCATTTGAAAACTATATGGAAGATCAGCACAATATCTATTTTAATCAGTAAGTGATGCATAGTACATGTATTCAGTGTTTGGGAAGTACACACATTTCAAATGTGCAGTTGCCCATAACATCTCTTTGCTATCCTCAGCTGAGAGTGTCCTGTGAAGTCCCCTACTCCTTTCAGCCACTGAAGGTGGTTCTGAGTCTACTCTTTAGCTCCTCTCAACCCATCTGGGAGCTTGTGCTTGTTTTTGTTTTCTCCCTTTTTGACTTCATAGAGACATTGGGGCATTTCTTCTAAGTGATGTGCTGGTGCTTCTTTATGAAATGTGCACTATGGGAAGCACCATGTGTAAATATTAAGGAGAGAATGTCCTGTTTCAACACATCACGGTAACCTTAATTCTAACCTTTAAAGTGAGGTCTGTGTTCTTTTTCCCTACTTGGTAAGAGTGTCCACAATTTTGAATTACTAAATAAAAATAAGTGTTTGCTTCAAGAAAAAAGTCTAACTATTTTTAATGTCTAAAAAAAATTTATAAATAGCTTCGGGATTATTTGCAAAATTGAAAGCATCACCCTTTCTTTCTCTGCAGAGTCCCACTCCTTTCTCCAATTTCTTTTTCCTTTCTCCAAAGCGTCTCCTCATTTGTTTGTCTTCCCTGTAACTTCTGAGGCTACTTCATCTATTCTTGAAGGACCATATCACTTTTTGCCTACATGTGCATGATTCTGTTTGCCTGTATTGCTTGCTTTCTACTGTTTTCTTCCCCCACAGCTTTTCCCTCACTTCTGTGGCCTCCCTCTGCAGAAGTTATTTGATTCTGGCATCTTAAATCTCTTTTTTAAAAAAAAAAAAAAAAAAAAAAAAAGAGAGAGAGATACTAGAATTAAATAGTCCTCCTCACCCTTTAGGTCTTTTGTCTTTCCTTCCCTCGACTGTCCTGGAACCTTCAGTAGTCGGATTTCCTTTGGTGAGTTTTAAAGGGACCTCTGAACCTGAAAGATTTTTCTTTATTATAGGACCCAGTTCTGCAAGCCAAAGAGTGTCGTCAATTCCCATTGACTACAGTGCACCAACTTGCAGGACTGGTCTATAATTCAAGTCCCAGGCAAACCTGTATAATGAAGGATAAAACATTCTAGTGTTTGTGGTTACTGATTGCTATAGAAGGATACGGTAGTCTCAACGTTTGTTCATTTTTCAGTGCTTTAACTATGTATTTCCTAGTTTTCCATTACTTTTTCTTGTTTGTGGGATTTCTATCATTATGTTACTGATATGTTTTCTCAATCTTTTTAACAAAGATTTTTGGTTGGGGAATTTCCTTAGATTTATTTTTTTTAAATATTTCAAACCTGCCTAGGGAGTAACTGAGGAATGGGACAGGACACCTTATGGAGGCCACAACATTCTGCACAGTAGTGGAACCAGGTGGGCAAGGGCACTAGGCACTCTTGTGGAGCTTAGGAGCTCTGCCTGGCCTTGGCTTCCTAGTTAACCTTTTCATAAGTCAGCTTCTCACTATCCTCGTGCTCTCTCAAGGTCACACTTTGATTCCTGCTCTTCTTTCCATCTTTGCATTCCTTTAGGTTTTCAGAGAGCCACAGGGTCTGAAGATTTAGCAGATTAACAGGAACCGTAGACTCAATGGTATATTACACTGAGGTCTTTAGAAACCCTGCAAGGAGGAAAGTCTGAGAGCGGGAGCAGGAATCAAAGTATGGAGACTGTGAAGTAGAGAGCAAATAACTTCGCTGAAGTTGGCTGGAAGACAGAGATCTAGAAGGCCTGGAGGATTCCACGGGGATAGCCCAAGTTAAGGGTAGAAGGAAACTATGAGAAGTTTAGAATATCAGTAGTGTTACAGGAATCCTGAACCCGGGGAAGTCTGTCCAGTTGCCTGTGGTTGGCTCCTCTGATGTGCTGGTGGCTACCACCTCCTCTGAATCATTTGTATGCATAATGTTGCGATTAGAAGTTACGTATTCCATTATTTATCCATCTTTAGCTACATTATTTTTCTCTTCTCTTCTCTAGGAAGAAAGAAGTTGTGTTATCATGAGGGAAGATACAACCTGTACCCTCTGAGAGTGTGATAATTCTGCCACCTACTTCTTAGTGTAGGTAGAGTATGTGCAGAATGTGGGAGGGGGCGTTAAGTCTGCTTCATTATCTTTCTGCATGGGAAAATGGAAAGATTCTGCTGCCTATTGGCTTCTCCATGCAGAATGCTGAAGATTGTATCCTCACATGTCCTATGAAGGTGAAAGCGATGAAAAAGCTATTGCTGAAGTACAATAGCATCTCTGTTCTTGCCTCTTCGGGGACCCTGTTGGAAAAAGGTTGTTAGAGTGGGGTGGGCAGGGGAGGAGTAGGACAGTTTTCTTCTGTTTGTGTACATGTCAAGTAGCCTGTAAAATGAGAACTCTTCTCACCTATAGAGTTTTCCACACTCCATTGGTTCATCTCAGTCCATAGAACTGCAGCATGCAAATTGACTGGAGAGGAAGGATGGCACTAAGTTACTATCTCAGATGTCACAGCGCTACTGAAGAGTGACTTGAGCTATTGACATGACCCAATGATAAGGTTAACAATCATGAACAACATTTTTTTTTTTTTAAATCAGTTTAGCTTAGTGGCAACCTAATGTTTTCAAATGTTGTATATGCTCAAGGTTTCAATGAGCATTATCTATGGAAAGTTAGAATTATCTGTATGATTCCATTAAAATCATTCAAGGAAAAAATAAAATGACCTAGGAAGTGCAATTGCCCTTTCAGCAGCATTCTATCAATCTTCTAAACAGATTTAAAAAAAAACAAAAAACTGTGAGATTGGGGAGCTTTTACTCTAGCCTTAGGTGCAAATCTCAATGCATTCTTAATAATGGACATACTACTGGTGCCTCCATAATGTTCTAATATAATCTTAACATATGCAATGATTACTTAATAAAATCAAAACTACTCCAGTGACCTTCACAGACAAAGCCTCCTGCAGATAGTCTGTAATGTTTCAATAATCTTCCTGCAGAGATGTTACATGTGTCAGTGGTGTCCTAGTGTTTGGCAGTAGATTCTTTTCCAAATCATAGAAATGAGAACTGGTTTAAAACAAACACACACAAAAACCCCTCACAATCCAACATGCTAAATAACTTAGTGTAGTCTGTTCTTCCCTTCTGGTATGGAATTGTTCTCTTGAGTCAGTGCCTGCTTATTAACAGACCTTTTTTAAAAACACCTGGAAAGAGTAAAAATAACACCATGGGGATATAGTAGGATTAATAATTGTTTAATTACACAGAGTGGTTAACTTTGTCCAAAAAAAAAAAAGAAAAAAAGACTTCTTTAAAGCTTTCACAGAAGGACCAGAGAGCTTCAAGTGAAACAGTCAACAAATCACATTTACACAAATGCGTCACTGATAGTGGGGGACAAAAAATGTGATCTCTTTGTAGTAAAGACATCATCTGCAGTTTTTCCTTTGTTACATACAGAAATCTTAAATCCTACATATTGTGCAGTATAAATTTTTCCGTAGCAGAAATCTGAGTTGAGTGTATTCTCTTTTGTGAAACATTGTTTAAGTTGGAATATTTCATTTTCCTGCATGCTCACAGAAAAGCTTCACTTGCCTGAGGAACGTGAGTTTGACACAGCAAGCTGAGGTGAGGTCAGTTCAGTGGTGTCTTTAAAGATTCTCCTTGTTGACAGCAACACTGATGGTATTTATATCCTAAGGGATCTCAGCATTTAAAAAGTTGTAGAATAATATGTCAATAAGCCACTTCAGGGTTTATGTTAGGAGGCACTTCGGGCATTCTCTTGTGTGATGTTCAGTCTTGTCTTCAGCCATTGAAAAGTGCACCAGTAGCCTACTAATGCACACTCAGCTTATTGCTGTTAGGCCTATTACTTTTACATTTAATTAAGAGATTGCAGAGTTTATGGGAAAATAACAGAAGTATGGAAAAGGTGCTAAAAATATCTTTACTCAGCTTTTTTTGAATATGCTTATTTTAACACTCTGTGTTTTTTGGTAAGGTTTCCTGGACTCCTCGAGAAACCTTGCTGACCTTTCAGAAGCAGATTTTCATAACAGCCACTTTCAGCGTGCTTTGTTTCTTTTCTTCTTTTTTTTTTTAAAGGGAGAACAGGAACAAAATATAACCCCTTTATACTGGAAAATGAGTTAAAAGTGGTTGGAAGGATAGCAAGCTGCTGCTGAAAAGGTAGCTTAACACTTCAGGAGAAGGGGCAGTTTAAAATATATCCCCTTTTCTCCTTCAGTATCTCACTACTCCCTAGGTGCCTCTGTCTGCCTCCAATCCCCATAACGTGACCTATCTTTGACCCTACCCACTTTAAACTTGCCCTTCGCTCAATAAGTATAATAGATGCTGGGAATTAATTGTCTCATAACTGTGTGAGTGATAAAACTGTAGCTTTGTTGGTGTGTGACTGTGACAGCATAAAAAAGATCCATTCAGCCAATCAGAACGCAGAATGGGGCAACTGGTGTTCCAGCTAGATTCTGGTATAGATTATTTACACGCTTAGATTTAATGCTCAATTTAGAAAGTGTTTCTGTAAACCTATATTATCCTTCGAATAAAAAACTGCCTAAAATCATGTGGACTTCATAAGAACATCTGCACTTGAATGGAACAAAGATATTTTTACTAATGGTTAATCATAAGTTACCTAAGAATATAAAACACAAATAAGACAGAGACACTTTCCCAGAAGCAAAGGTTCACTTGATTCAGTTGAATGGTAGCGGAAATTCATTTTAGAACAAATGAGACTGAAGGTAAGTCATTTTACTTTACCAACATATTTTGTGTGTTAAACGATATCATGTGGTAAAACCAGTATTTATTATACCTTCTTGACACTGGGCCCAGTGTTGCTACCATGAAAGTCAGTGGCGACACTGAAGTTGATTTCAACAAGAGCTAGAGTGACCTGTAAGAATTAAATAACTTGTAATAATGTGATGGGTTACATTCAAAAATATTAACAAGTAACAGAACTATCGAATGGCTGAGTTTAATCTTCATGCGTATGTTACGTATGTACAGTCTCTCATCGTTTAAAAACTTGAGATTCATGGCCTCTACTGTGGAGATGTGAACAAAATAGAACAGAAAATCCTTCAAAGAAAGGAATTGTTTCTGTTGTCCCCAGAACTCCTGAAGTTTCTCTGAGAGAACAATATGACGATACTTCTGTGAATCTTGAACCATGGAGTTATGGAAAGGGCTGCTGTGTGTAGCATCTCCCCCAATTCATCATCTCCTAAATACTTGTCGATTACACATATAAAAGGGTGCTGTTTCTTCCCTTTTCCTCTGTAAGAGCCTTTCTCCCTCCCCATCCCTGGGGAGTTGAAAGATAGCTCTAAGGCAGGGGTGTCAAACTCCAGGCCCGCAGGCCATCTGTGGTCTGTGAGCCTTCCCAATGTGCCCAGCAGGGCTCCAGTAGTTTTGGGGCCAGGTCTCTCCCTTGGCCCCATCTGCCACCCCCGGGCTGTCCCCCCTCAAGGTCCCCGGCAGTGCAGTGGAGCTGAGTAGCATCTGCCTGCTCGCTCCAGTGGTTGCCGGCCCCTCCCTGTGGCCTGGGGGTGGGGCGGGGCTGTACCTCCATGCGCTGCCCCTGCAGCCAGTGGGATGCTGCATGGGTGGTGCCTGAGGGAAGAAGAGTGCGAAGGCCCCCCAGGTAAGCGCGGTACCCCCAAGCCCCTCCCAGAGCCTGCACTCCCACCCTCTTCCCACACATCCCCTCCCACCCCCAAACTCCCTCCCAGAGCCTGCGCCTGGTCCCAGGTCCCCATCCCTCCTCCAGACTCCTTCCCAAAGCCTGGGCCCCCTCCCCACACACCCCATCCCGCCCCCAGATTCCCTCCCAGAGCCTACATCCCAATCCCCTCCCTCACCCAAACTCCCTCCTAGAGCCCAACCTCTCACCACCTCCCCCACCCAAACTCCGTCCCAGAGCCTTAGGCAGGTGGGGAGTGGAGTTTTTGGGGAGTGGGTTCTGGGCGGCATGAGCGACATTGGCCCGCTGGGAGGATTTGAGGACTGGCACTGCCCTAAGGTAAATTGAGTTTGAGACCCCTGCTCTCAGGGTTTGTCTGCAGTGCACAAAACAAAACAAACCCCAAACATGGCAGTGAGTCTCAGAGTGTGCGTCTATAGCAGTGGTTCTCAGCCTATTTTTCATTGTGGGCCACAGGTTGAGAACCATAGTGCCCTTCTCCTTAAAGCCCTCCCCAACAGAGTTCCCTGTGCCCAGCTGTCATAACATTTTTTCCCAGATCTGGACCTTAGCATCCAAAATAGCATGTTAGCATGAAAACCTCCAAGTTTAGTTACCAGCTTGGACCTGATAACGCTGCCACCAGCCAGGGATTTATACAGTGCCTAGCTCACTGTGGTCTCCCCAAAACCTTCCCTGGGGGACCCCCAGACTCAGATGCCTTGAGTCTTACAACAAAGGGAAATAACTCCCTCCCCTTGTTTCCTTGTTACTTCCTCCCAGGCTCCCCTCCCTGGACGACCCTAGGAGATTCCCTGCTTCCAGTCCTGGAAACACAAGTACCGAGAGGTCTAATCTCCCCCCCGCTTCACCCAGAGGGTATGCAAAGTTAGGCTAGTAAATCTAACACAAAGAGATTTCCCTCTCCCTTCGTCCCTTAGCCTTAACCAGTGAAAAAACAGGTCTTAAAAAGAAAGCTTTATGTAAAAAGAAAGAAAAGGACATAAAAATGGTCTCTCTGTATTAAGGTGACAAATACAGGGTCATTTGCTTAAAAGAAAAAAATGAATAAACAGCCTTATCCAAAAAGAATACAATTCAAAACACTCCAGCAACTACACACATGTAAATACTAAAAAACAATATAAACCTATTGTCTTACTATCTTTGTACTGACAACTTGGAAACAGAAGATTAGAAAGCCAGGAGATAGAAAAAAAATCACTCTCAGAGCCGAGAGGGCACAGACACAAGACAAAGAACTCAGACCCAAAACTTCCCTCCACCCAGATTTGAAAAAGTCTTGTTTCCTGATTGGTCCTTTGATCAGGTGTTTCAGGTTACTCCTTTCCAGGTGAAAGAGACATTAACCCTTAGCTATCTGTTTATGACACCAGTGTCCCCACCCAGAGACTCCTCCACAGAGCACAGGGAGCCCTGGGCATGAGGCCAGACCAGAGCAGCAGCTATGTGCTATTTGAGCCGTGGATTGAGAACCGCTGGTCTACAGATTTGGGCTTATGCTAGGGTGCTAAAAATAGCAGTGTAAATGTTCATTCTCAGGCTGAAGCTAGGGCTCTGAGACCCATCCTCCTTGCCAGGTTTTGGATCCCATGTGGGAACACCTACTCTGGTAGTTCTAGTGCTGTGGAGCAACCCTGAGTCTGTGAACCTGGGCTCTGAGATTTGCTGCCGTGGCTTCTTTTGGCAGTATGTATGTACCCTAAGTTACTAGGCTATGAAAGCATGACAGAGCCATCTTGTAATGAAGGTGGGGCTTAGATAGTCTGACATGTATCCCTAGCTCTGTGTAGAACCTGGGCCATAGTGCAGATTTAGGGGCTCAAACTTCTTCCCCTTGTGTGGGGGTTTTGTGAGGAAGAGTTGAGTACAAAACATCCCCTCCCTGCCCTTTGCCAGGATGGGTTGGAGGAAAGTCCACATTAGTGAACTTGCAGGGTTTTCTGTTCCCTGAACAGGTCTTTCTCACAGAGAATGCTTTGGCTTACAATATTTAGGTAACAGTTGATTTTTTTCCCCCTATGTAACTATTTGCTTTGTGCATCATGTTTTATGTAATTTCTAGATACACATTTGTAGTTGGAATGCTCACTAATTCAGTCCTTTTTAAAAATCTCATTGTTTACAGCTCTTTAATGCACTGGTAACTTGAATTAAAATTTACAAAACCAATCACATTTTGCTTTGTTTTAAGACAGTAAATGACAAGTCATGCCAAGCAGTCAAAGCTTAAAATATTTAGGATGCTATATAAAAACATTTATGAAATAAAAAAACAAAAATTCAGTGAGGACAGTCATTTCTTCACACAGGGGAAAATGGCTCTTTGTGGTGGTCAGCAAAAATGTGGAAAAGTAAACTAGTTCAGTGTTAAGGCCAAGACTATAACAGGGTTAAAAAAAGACTTAGATAAGTTCATGGAGGATTATTCCATCAATAAAAAGAACAGGAGTACTTGTGGCACCTTAGAGACTAACAAATTTATTTGAGCATAAACTTTCGTGGGTTACAGCCCACTTCTTCAGATGCTATTAGCCAGGATGGGCAGGGATGGTGTGCGTAGCCTCTGTTTGCTAGAAACTGGGAATGGGCGACAGGGGATGGATCACTTGATAATTACCAGTTTTGTTCATTCCTTCTGGAGCACCTGGCATTGTCCACTCTTGGAAGACAGGATACTGGGATAGATGGACCTTTGATCTGACCCAGTATGGCTATTCTTATGTTCTTAATCATTTGCTGTTTTATTAAAACATGTTATAAAAACATTAATTTTAAATGATAATTTCCCTTTAAAACTTACGAAGGACTGGTTGACTCCAAACATTGATAATGGATTTTAACACCCTTTTCCCTCAAAGTCTCCAAATTGATTGCAACCCATGCTCTTGTGGACTCATAGTTCCAGTGACTCTCCAGTTGCCTCTTTGAAATAAGTTTGGTCTCAGGCCAGTTCCAAGTGGATAAATGTCTATCTTGCACAAACCACAACTGTAACTGGCATTTTTTGGCAGTCTTAGTAGAGAAGCCAAGGATTGAACTCCCCTTTTGCCACATAGGTGATCCTTTCAGAGAGGGTTTGAGGCATATTGGGAGAGTGTATGGCATTATTATTTGGTAAAAACTTATTTTTATCTGATCAGTGTTGCTTTAGTAGCTCCTTATTGGGTACACTTCATGGCATTAAATAAGAGGCTTCCCTTAAAGCAGGGGTTGGGTGCCTTGTGTTGTGAGGGCTCTCAGTGCAGTACCTTTCTAGAGTATGGAAGGCATTTTTTTTTAAACTTTGGCTTCCTGCCATCACAAGTACTGTTTTTTTTTTTTATATAAGAAGTAGTCTTAAAACATGAGTAGTAATAAAGCAAGTGGCGGCAGCAACAAAGCATTTTGATCTGCCCAAATATCTATTGCTTATTGACATGTTGTTTTACCTAGTATCTTCATGGATAGGCATCATTTATCAGTCATGTAAGCAAGCTATCTGTTTTGAACCTGACCAGTAAAGAAAAGCTTACTATTTGTTGGAAAGCACGGAGTACAGAGATGTAGGCTTGTTCTGAACTGTTCCCAGGAGAAATAATGAACTTTGCAGAGATGACATTCTCTGTGGTAATTGAGGGTCTTTTGTGTGTCCATTCTGCATAATTTTCCTATATCTTTGTTTAATTATTTGTTTATAGTAGAAACTAAAAGCCCCTTTATAGATTAGAGGAATGTAATCCTTTAATCCCTCATTATTTTTCCCATTACAGCAACAGCATCACATGATGAGACCAGTTTATGAGCTAATTGGCTGGGGGCAGTTTCAGTAACAGCTGCATTTAAAATGAATTCCTATTGGAGTAAAAGAAACTCTAATTTAGAATAAATATAGGGGGCCAAGTACTGCATTCTTGTTCTGATAATTTTTCCTATTTAAGTCAATAATGCTGTACTTGTGAGTCAGATAAGCAGGGTTTGGTTTCTGTATTGTTCGAAGGGATTTGAGATAACATACCATTCTTGAGCATGTTTTTTGTTATTTTACGTGACTTTGAAAAATATATCCCTAGCACTGATAAATGCTCAAGTATTTGTCCCATAAGAGGGAAGAAATTATCCTAATCAGTTTTGAACACTTTTCTTTGAATGAAATGTTGAATCCAAAAGTGCTGAATGTGATGTTTTATGTTAGGCCGTACTTCTCATTACTAATGTTTGAGGCCGTCTGGTTCATCACCAGGAATATAACTGTCTTTGTGGGCCTTTGAAACAAAGGCACATGAAGTGTCTTAAATGATCAGCGTGCACTTGCAATATGAAAATTTTAAAATTAGAAGTGTCATGAGTAGAGCTGGGATATAACTCTTTAGGAATATATGAGAGATTTGGAGATGCAACTGCAAGAAAAAAAAGGCATGGCTACAATTTTTTTTCCTGCGAACCAATACAGTAGCTCAGAATGGAAGCATGACAGGATTTGTCATGAAATATGGTGGTGTAAATTACAGTTGAACTTTGGCACCTGATAGTGTTTAAGTTATCTGAGTTTATAGCACTGTTTGGGATTAACTTCTGCACAGTAGTTTTTAGTATCTTCTTCAACTGTGTGAAACTAAATGTAGTGCAGATCCTGTCCTGCTTTACTTGTCCAGGCTCAGCCAGTAGGACTGTATATCTCAGATAATGTTAATTAGACATTTCCTTACATGGAGGGGTGACTGGCTGGAAAGGGCAAAAATTGGGAATATGGGCACACAGAATTATAAAGGAAAGGATTGGCATTAAGCCAGAAAAATAGAAAACTTCTGTGTTAACGGCAGTAACTTTAAGCTAGGTAGTTACACTCAACGGTTGTATATGCAGCACTATAGGTATTTGTGGTGCTCTATCAGTAGATACAATTACAGGCTCTGAATAAGTAACAATCTAAATTTGATATAACACAGCATGGGGTGACAGATATGTGGAGCAGAGTGTGAATATGGGCAGATGACTTCCATAAGAAATTGAGTAGGCCTATACTTACCACTGGTTCCAAATTAATAACGTCTGTATGAGGGTGGTGTCCAGGATGGAGGTCAGTCCTGAAAGGCTGATAAAAACGAAGTGAATTTTGAGCAGAGTTTTGAAGGATTAGAATGAGTCTTGTAGTGTGCAGGCATCAGGCAGGAGAGACAGATTGCTTTGTGGGAGGAGGAGATACATAGCATATCTGTGATAGCGTTTTTAGTTATACTTGTAACTCAGCTTAACTGAATCAGTTATTTTAGTGTAGATACTCAAATGTGTGAATGCTAAGGGTTTGTCTATACTTGAAATGCTACAGCAGCACAGCTGCTGCGTAGACATTACCTACATCAGTGGGATGGGTTCTTTTATCGGTGGAGGTAGTCCATCTCCTCGTGAGGCACTATCAAGTCTTTCACTGACTTAGTGCTGTCTATACCGGGGGTTAGGTCAATTAAACTATGTCATTCAAGGGTGTGGAATTTTTCACACCTCTGGGAGACATAGCTGTGCCAATGTAAGTTCCCAGTGTAGACTAGCCCTAATACAGACACTTGCTAGTGTTGATTCCGGATAGTGACTTACTCTGTGCTGAGTGCCATCTTTTTCTGTCAGTGAACTGTGTGACCAGGCGCAAACATTGGTGAGGTGTGTAGTAGCATTTATGTGTTTGAGTGTCTGCACTAACATATGCAATTATGTGTGCATGATCAAAAACTTTAGTTTAGACATGCCCAAAGGAAGCATCAATATGAGTAAAAATGGAAGGACGCAGTTGGGGTAGT
Organism: Gopherus flavomarginatus; assembly: GCF_025201925.1. Classification (NCBI taxonomy): domain Eukaryota; kingdom Metazoa; phylum Chordata; order Testudines; family Testudinidae; genus Gopherus; species Gopherus flavomarginatus. Next base: position 190,275,745 of record NC_066617.1, read on the forward strand.
ACTTAACATTCATGCATAGCTTCAGTGGACATATTTCAAAGTATTTAATAAGTTGTACTGAAAATGTTAACATAGTTGTGCAAACTTGGCATTCTGATGGAACTGTTAATAATCAAATCAATCTGGAAATTCATTTTCTGAGGTTGATGGAGAAAAATAATACTGGGGCAGCATATCTCGGTGATTAACAAAAGCTCACACAAAGGATTTGTCTGTTGTTTTTCCATTGTTTCTCTAGTGTAGTGTTGCTTTTTGTAACCATACTTTATATATGTTGGTGAAGTAGTCAGAAGCACTGAAATTCAAGAACAAATGGATTTTCCTCATTTTAATGGTGACAAAGGATTGATACTAGAATGGAAAGCTACATTGAAACCAAAGGGAATGTGGATGTAGGTGCGGTTGTATCTTATTGTCTCATGCAGTTTAGCAAATAAAAGACAAAAAAATCCAGAAAAGTGTTTGTTCAGATTTCTAATTTGTATTAAAGGAAATGGAGCAAAACTGCCAAAGTAAAAGATCTCTCTGAGGTATTTGATGGAGAAGCACAACTATTATTTGGATATGATCTAGAAAGAGAAGACAGGCTTCATATTTTTAGTGAAAAGGACATGAACACAGGTGATTTTACTACTTTACACAGGGGAGAGCAAATCTATAGTAAAGCAACTATGGAAAAATAATAAGTGAATCCTGAACATGCAGTTCAGGGGAAACTCCTCCTCCCGTGCCATTTGAGTGTGAATGGGATGAATTTCCTGTAGTAAATTTCTAGTGGATGAAACAAAAGGCTGTTTAATGTAGTAATTGCTGAATATATTGTGGTGTTTTATAAAACCTTTTTGAGGTGTTTGTCAAAAATAGTCATTTTTTGAGGTAAAAAGGAAAATTATTTTTAAAGTTTTAATTTTTCCTAGTTTACTCCCTATATCCTCATGTTCAATTCCATCGGGGGAGTTAGATAGTAGAATAATGCCAAATTGTTTTGAGACGAAGAATTTCCCCCTTTGTCACCCTCCATGCTATTGTCTTGGACAGTTTTGAGACTGTCTGACAAGCCCTATCAGTTTTGAAGGTGAATGAGCATTCTGTCCTCTCAGCTGCCACTGAAACAGACATTTCTCATCCCAGGAAGTGCTCCGTAAATTTGTGGTTAAATAGTAAGAACACTATGAACTTTGAGAAACAATATATTTCAAGTACAAATAGTTGCCAAATTCTCACCATTTATATGAGAACCCTTTGTTCTAAACGTTAGCAATGTGTATACATCATGGATATGTAAAGTGAGAGGAGGTAAATAAATAGGGCCCTACCAAATTCACGGTCCATTTTGGTCAATTTCACAGTCATAGGATTTTTAAAATAGTCAGTTTCATGGTTACAGATGTTTATATCTGAAATTTCATGGTATTGTAACCGTGGGGGTCCTGACCCAAAAGTGGGTGGTGGAGAGGGTGTCACAAGGCTGTTGGAGGAGGATTATATTGCCACCCTTACTTTTGTGCTGCTGCTGCTGGCAGGGGTGCTGCTTTCAGAGCTGGGCAGCTGGAGAACAGCGACTGCTGGCTGGGTGCCCAAGTGTAAAGCCAGCGCCACCTCCAGTAGTAGCGTAGAAGTGAAGGTCACAGAGTGGGGGGGTGTTACCATATGTCCCAGTTTTCCCAGAACCCTCCTGTCTGGGTCGAGGGCTGACCGGCTCCCTCACTTCTGCGTTGCCTTCAGAACTGGGCTCCCAGCCAGCAGCCACAGAGCTTCATGCACCCAGTGGAGGTTCCCAGAGTTGGGTCTGGCCCAGCTCTGGGAGCCGCCTATGCAGGGGAAGAGGGAGTCCTGTCCCTCCTCAGCCTGGGCTGGGACTAGCAGTTGGAGCCCGGTGCACATAGGACCCACTAGCTGAAGCATTCCTAGCCCTGCCCCTCCCCGACAATAGCCAGATTGCATGGGGAGATCAGATTTCACAGTCTGTGGTGCAGATTTCATGGTCAATGAATTTGATAGGGCCCTAGTCATAGGTACAGAGGATATTGTTAAGGATTTTATCTTATTATCAGTAAGTGGATGTTAGTGGTTTTAACTGCGTTGTCCATTATAAGGCTATGATTTAGTCATGGATATTTTAAGTAAGTCATGGACAGGTCATGGGCAGTAAACAAAGTCACTGCCTGTGGCCTGTTTGTGACGTATACTAAAAAGGCCTGTGATTATATCTTGGGGTGCATGAGGTTGGGGGGTGCCCAGGGCCAGCAGCTCCAGTTGCCTGGGGCCAGCGAATCATGGGCTGCTGCGGCCAGCCGCTCGGGAGCCCGCTGCCCAGGGCCAATGGATGCTGGAGCTAGCTGCTTGGGTGGCCTTGGGGTCGCCGAAAGTTGTGGAATCCATGACTTCTGCAACCTCCATGACACACATGGAGCCCTAATTATAAGTAAAGGCCAACACATTTAAACCTAAGTACCTAAACTTAAGTTCTTAAATCCAGATATAAGAACCTAAGTGACCCCCCCCCCCCAAAACAGTGCTGAACACCTCTAGCTTTGATTGATTGCTTTCCACAGGATTTGTGAGCATTCAATAACTTAGAAAACAGTCAGTGGTTTTTGTTTTTTTTGTTTAGGTGAATAAATACAGATTTAGGAGGAGCTGTAGAAATCCATGTTTGTTTTTTTTAAAGGCTTTTACTTACAGTAGGCAGTGCAGCTAGAACAAGTAATATCATATCTATTCAAAAATCTCAGTGACTATAGGACCTAGTTCTGCTACTCCCACTGTCCTTTGCAAACTTCCTCAGTTTATTGTAGCAATATCGTTGAGGAATGGTTTATGTTGTAACTATTTCCCATGTTTTTGATCCCACACCTTGTTAGGTAACAAAACTGTCCTGGAAATCCCTAGCCAATTTGAGTGATTTTATGATCACATTTTCAAATTATTTTTATTTTTTTCTGTCCTTTGTGTCAAACTCACACAGCAGCAAATAGGGGAAACTGACTATTCAGGGGAAAACAACTAAATCCACTGTACACACAGTGCTGTCAAATGCCTAAAGTTTAAAAAAAAAAAAAAAAAGAGAGAGAATTTCTCCTCCGATATTTCAATTAATCGTAGGCCTTGTGATAAGAGAAGATTTAAAAAAAAAAAAAAAAGTTCAAACAAATTTCATTGTTATCCCTTAATCTTAATGCCTAGAGCCCCATGAAAATTTTTTTTTTTTAATTTTCATTTTATTTTTCAGGAATTTTTTATCTATTAAAATGTTTTATTTCTCTTTATTACATTTACATTAATACCTCAGATGACTGTGTATAAATAAAAACAGTGTATAAATCCTAGTTTAACTGTACCACCATTGTAGTATTAATCAATATTCCAGGGTAGTGAAAGGTTTTAAGAATTAAAAACAAGCACAGACCAATTCTCTGCATTTTCTTTTTTCATGGTTTGTGCTCTGTTGCTTACAATCAATGTATACTTTGGCGGGGGGAGGGGGGAAGTTCACAGTCTACACTAACTGTAGGGGGCATGAAACACTAAATGGTACTGGATAAACTGGCATTTTGGCACATGAGCACAAACAGTATGTCAGTAACATCTAGATCCATCAAAATTATTCTTAAGTATATCTGATGCACTTTTTGCTCAGTTTCAGGTACCATAATAACACACACTCCTTTTTGGTATTTGTTAGCAGTGACACATTTTTAATAGTCCTTGATGATACTTTTATTTAGGATGGTCATGTGGCTGTCTCCAGTGGTTTACACAGTAAGCTAAATGAAACCAGTAATTTGATTGCTGCATTTTCTGATATTTGTTTGACCATCTTATCAAGTGAGTTTTGAATGGCCGCTTTTGCCTGTCTGACGCTTGGTCTTCTGTGTCTGGCTCCATAGCAGCAACACTAATTTTTCATCTGAGGTCTCTACATTGATTCTTAATAGCACAACATTTCACATGAACATCAGTACTTTTCGGTTAGCAAGAGTGCCCAAGGCCTTTTGGCTTAATCTAATTGTGTAATTAAATCTTATATTTGTGCACAATGTGCCTTTACGAAGCTACACTGAAACTTTACGGTAGAATAGAAACTTACATTTTTCATGATCTTTAGAAACGCTTTCATAATGGCTGGCTTCTTCAGATCAAAGAAAGCTAACAAAGCACAGAACTGAACCAGGAGTTCCACCTGGTTATTGCTTGCTTGATATATAAGAAAGAAGACAGCTCGGGTTTGTTTACTTTTAGGAAGACTTCAGTGTCTTGAGAATGAAAACTCTCTCTCAAATCTTGCCACTGTTGAATTTGTCAGTTAACTGATCAACAAATCCATTTCCAACTAAATGGAGTTTTTGTGCCCAGTGTGTCATATGCAAAACTTCAAGAGCACTGAAACACTTCATCATATACACTGCTGTGTCACTCAGTGGCAAGCACATCAGAATGCTACATGTTGTAGCTGTTCAACATATCCATAAATGCCTGGGAACATGTGGTTGCATTGGCATTTTTAAGAAATAAGACTGAAGCCTGGTAAACGTTTTCTGTCTCTGTAGCACCAAATGTCTTAAACAAAAGTACAGAGACACATCTTCCTGCACATCGTCATAAATCTCAGCCAAATACTTGCCTATGACAGCATCATAGGAAGATATTCCAGCCTCAAGCAGTCAGCACTTGAAAGGTCACTGGCTCCTAAAATAGGACACTAGTTTGAAACAATATGTTGGGAAAATACTGTAAATGCTGTAAAGTTGAATCATTATGCATCAGATGAGTTAAGTACACCTCTACCCCAATATAACGTGACCCGATATAACATGAATTTGGCTATAACGTGGTAAAGCAGCGCTCCAGGGGGGCGAGGCTGTGCACTCTTGTGGATCAAAGCAAGTTCGATATAACGCAGTTTCACCTATAACGCGGTAAGATTTTTTGGCTCCCAAGGACAGTGTTATATCGGAGTAGAGGTGTACTCTTGGGCTGAAGGATGGTCAAGCTTTTCTAGTGGGTGTTATTGCTAGCGCACATTTGAACTGCATCCTCTACTAATGCACTTTTTTCTTCTTTGGCTTTCTTGGCACTTTGCAATGTTTCACCATTTGTACTTTGGCAGGTTCTTTTGCTTATATCAGTGACTGCAGTTTTTTTTCCTCACATGATTGACATATCAACAATCTGTAATGAGCCTGTCTTTTTACTCTCATTCCAGCTGATAGTTGGAAAATCTGCACATCATGTCACTATCAGCAACGTATGTCCCTTCATGCTTAAATTTTTTACTGTGTTGTTTAATTATGACAGGTGGTTTAGGATTTTAAACCACAGCATCTCTGAGGGCAAAACCTGTGAATTTCCACGAGGTGTTGAACAACTCTTGCTATCAATACATTTGCACAGGTGCTAACCTGCCTTGAGACACTCACCACCCACCGCCACAGTTAGCTGTGCCAAAATACCCTGGCTGGCTCCTTCGGGTTCCCTACTTGAAATTTACTCCACACTGCAGCCTCCAAGTAAGCCTCACCTCTCCATCCCAATTTAGTGACATGAGACACCCTGAATGGTCCCAGCCTCTATTGTTTCCTTCAGTTCCCCCCATTCTAACCCCCCAATATCACCTGGGATCATTTCTCCCCCACTTAAATATTTCCTATATCTTAGTGCCAGGCATCCCTCCCCTAGCCCTTCTTATACATCAGGGATCCCCAACGCGGTGCCCGTGGGTGCTGCGGTGCCTTCAGGGGCATCTAAATGCACCCGCGTACTGGCTGGCGGTGGAGCATCTGCCAAAATGCCGCCAAATTTCTGCGGCGTTTCGGCAGTGATGCCTCTCGATGACATCACTTGTCACCGACAAGTGATGTCATCAAGAGACGTCACCACCGAAACACCGCAGAAATTCGGTGGCATTTTGGCGGATGCTCCACCACCACCACAGTCCTTCGTCTGGCGCCCACTGTTGTACATTGTTCCTTGCTTCGGGAGTTGGGAAGTCCTTCAGGGAGGTTACGGTGTGAGCCCTCACTGCTTTTGCCCTGCAGCAATAGTTCCCCAGCTTGGTTGACCCCAGCTCCCTGCTCTGGGTGTTGTGACCTGGTGCAGGGGTTTACAGTGCTGTTAAGGTGTAGCTTGACAGCCCCTCCCTGATGACAGAGGTGTGGCCAAGCCAAATTTGAGTGACTGGTGCGGACACACCTTATGCTAGGTCCCAACACATGGAGCGAGGAGTTGAGCCCCGCTCTATGGGATAGGAGCTGTTTTTATGTTCTTTTGTTTTTGTGTTGCCTCACATTTGCAAAATACATGGAGCTGCCATAGAATTGTAGGATTGGAAGGGACCTCGAGAGGTCATCTAGTCCAGTCCCCTGCATTATATAGACCATCCCTGACAGGTGTTTGTCCAACCTGCTTTAAAAATCTCCATAATGGAGATTCCACAACCTGCCTGGGCAATTTATTCCGGTCCTTAACCACCATGACAGGAAGTTTTTCTTAATGTCCAGTCTAAACCTCCCTTGATGTAAAATAAACCCCTTGCTGCTTCTCCTATCCTCAGAGGCTAACAAGATGATTTTGTTTTTAACCCTCCTGCTTGTAACAACTTTTTATGTACTTGAAAACTTTTATCTTGTCTCCCTTTCAGTCTTCTCTTTTCCAGACTGAAAGAACTGGGTTTGTTTAATCTTTCCTCATAGGTCATGTTTTCTAGCTCTTTAATAATTTTTGTTGCTCTTCTCTGGACTTTCTCCAATTTGTCCACATCTTTCCTGAAATGTACAACCCAGAACTGGACACAGTACTCCAACTAAGGCCTAAGCAACATGGAGTAGAGCAGAAGAATTGCATCTTGTGTCTTGTTTTTAACACTCTTGCTAATACATCCCAGTTTGTTCAGATTGTTTTTAAATTTAATCGTGTTCTCCAAAGCACTTGCAAGTGCTCCCGGCTTGGTATTGTAACACAAACTTTCACTGTATATAATACATAAGCTCTGGAAGTCTCAGTGTAAAAGTAGAATTAGGCAGGCCAAAATAGAATTTGAAGAGCTGCTAGCAAAAGACACAAACTAACATTTTTTTTTTTTTTTTGGTTTGTTAAATACATCAGAATCGGGAAGCTTAACAAATAATTAGTGGGGCCACTGAATGATTGAGGTGCTAAAGGTACACTCAAATAAGACAAGACCATTGCAGAGAAGCTAAATGAATTATTGGCATTGGTCTTCACTGCAGAGAATGTGAGGGAGATTCTCACACCTGAGCGGCCACCCCCCTTTTTTTTTAGGTGACACATCTGAAGAACTGTTCCAGATTGAGATGTCAGTAGAGGTGGCTTTGAAACAGATAGATAGTACTGTTTAATTTGTCAGAGTCGCAGGACCAGATAGTATTCACCGAAGAGTTCTGAAGGAATTCAGATGTGAAATTTGCAGAACTACTAACCGTGATATGTAACCTATTGCTCTGTACCAGATGACCAGAGGATAGCCGTTTTTAAAAAAAGGATTCAGAGGTGATCCTGCAGGCTGGTAAGCCTGACTTCAGTACCAGACAATTTTTTTAAAACTATAGTAAACAACAGAATTACCTGATCCCTAAATGAACACACTAAGTTGAGGAAATGTAAACATGGCTTTTGAAAAGGGAAATCGTGCCTCAGCAATCTTGGTATTCTTTGAGGAGGTCAACAAATGTGTGGACTAAGGTGATTCAGTGTATATAGTGTACTTGAACTTTCAGAAAGCCTTTGACAAGGTCCCTCACCAAAGGCTCTTAAGCAAAGTAAGCATTTTATGGGATAAGAGAGGAGGTCCTCTTGTGAATCAGCAGCTGATTAAAAGATAAACAAAGGGCAGGAATAAATGGTAAGTTATCATATTGGAGCAAGATAAATAGCAGGCCCCCCAAAGATCTGTACTGGGACCGGTGCTGTTCAGCATATTCCTAAATGATCTGGGGAAAACAAAAAGCTTATCAGTGAGGTGGCAAAGTTTGCAGATGGTATAAAACTACTCAAGATAGTTAATTCCAAAGCTGACTGTGAAGAGTTACAAAGGGATCTCTCAAAACTGGGTGACTAGGCAACAAAGAGGCAGATAAAATTTCAGTTTTGATAAATGCAAAGCAATGCACAGTAGAAAACATAATCCAAGTATCTGGGCAAAATGATGGTCTAAACCAGCTATTATCACTCAGATTTTGGAGTTGTCATGGATTGTTCTCAGTGTGTAGTGGCAGTGTTTGTTAGCGTGTTTCTGTTTGTTTGTTAATTTTTAGGAACAATTAGGAAAGGGATAGCTAATAAGGCATAATCATAATGCCACTATACAATTCTGGTTGCCTTGTCTCAAAAAAAGACACATGAGAATTGGAAAAAGTACAGAGAATGCCAACAAAAATGATTAAGGGAATGGAACAGCTTCCATATGAGGAGAGAATAAAAAGACTGGGACTGTACAACTTAGAAAAGAGATGACTAAGGGAGATATCATAGAGGTCTATAAAATCCTGAATGGTGTGGAGACAGTGACTAAGGAAGCTTTATTTACCCCTTCACATAACATACAAACCATGGGTCACCCAAATGAAATGAATAGGCAGCAAGTTTTAAACAAACGCAAGGAAGTATTTCTTCTCACAGTGCAGTCAACCTGTGGAACTCTTTGCCAGGGCATGTTGTGAAGGCCAAAATAATAACAGGGTTGAAAAAAGAATTAAACAAGTTGATGGAAGATAGGTCCATCAATGGCTGTTAGCCAAAATGATCAGGGATGCAACCCCATGCTCTGGGTGTCCCTAGGCCTCTGGCTGCCAAAAGTGGGACGGGACAGTAGGGGATAAATCACTCAATAATTGCAGTGTTCTGTCAATTCCATCTGAAGCATGTGGCCCCAGCCACTGTTGGAAGACAGCATCCTGGGCTAGATGGACCATTGGTCAGATCCAGTATAGGTATTCTTTTGTTCTTATACTGGACAACTGGCCTTCTATCTCCGCTTATTTGGGCATGAAATAGTGCCTTTCAGTGTAGTGTTACTTTTGGTATTCAGTAGTTTAGAATTATCTATCCAAATGGTGTTTGATTTCTTGATTACATCTAGTTACAAAGATGAGATAATGATATGCACACTCTTGTATCAATGTGTGTACTGCATGTACAGATTTGTACTGCATGAATGAAATACTTGGATGGGTTTTATAATGTGTCTACGTCTTGTGAAATTTTAAAAACAAACTCTACTAAAAAGTTAACCTGAAAAGGGAATATGTAACAATATCCCCAATATTTATTGTTACAGAAAAGTATTTTGGAATTACTTGGCAAGACACTCACTGTTTGTGTATTGTTGTTCCATTTTGAAAATGACTGCATTTAATTTTCATTAATAGGAAGTGCATTCAAACCCTATACTTTACTACACCTTCTCTTACACATATAATCACTGTTTTGATTTCAGGATGTGGTCAACAACATTAGGAACAAAAAATGTCTTGCAAATGCCAGTAAATATTTCCTTCCTTTTTTCCATCTCCCAGATCAAAAATATAATTTGTTAGTTTAGAGCAGTGGCCAATAATTTTAAAGTTTTTGTTGTGATGATTTAGTGGAACTTCAAGAGCTATTATGATCCCTGTATTTCACACTGTCAGAATGAAGCTATACTTTTTTGGGATGAGTGGAGAAAAAGAAAACAGTTTTGCTTTTTTTTAAAGCTATGAAAAAACACATTTTAAAATGTACATGTTTGTGCTATTATCATGGAACTAAAAATACTACATTTTTAAAAGTTACTTCATGAGTGTAGTCATACTTGAGGGAAGGTTAAGCCATGTTTTATTTAACTTAGTTATTAATACTTGTTTTCATTAGTTCTTTAGATTATCAGATCATATTGGCAGATATAAAGTGCACCAGATGTTTGCATGTTATGATATTCATTGCTAGAAGGGGATTGATATTGTTAGTTTAAGAGCCAAACTAAAACTTAGAAGGGAAAATGGGAGAGACTGCTGATTTCAGATGCTTTGTCTTATTCCACAGGAATGCTTTTTTTAACTAGGGGAAAAAAACCCCATACGGCTGCATTTATCAGTGCATTGTTGAAAAACAAAATAAAATAAAAATAAATTCCACACTTGGAGGAAAATAGTGAGGTGAATTTTTGAGCTCTGACAATTCCAATGGTTAGGATTTAAAACGTGTTGCATATGCAAAGTAAATTTTTGAGGGATGAGCGAATTTGTGATGTCTGAAGAAATTATTTATGAAATAGACGTACGTTAGTTAAAATTACTTTCTGAGCTTGTTCAATTGACTGTTTTCCTTACATACTTTAAAGCCCTGGTCATGCAATTGGCTCTATACAGGAGGACGATGGCAGCCTTATGGAGCGCTCCCCCTTTGAAGCCACTGAGGCTTCATACAGGCACAAAGGTCTGCTCACATGGATCCAGTTGCAGGATTGGCAGGGAAGAGGTTTACAGTGAACACACACAGTAGATAATTGGGTCTCCTAAGCTAATGTTTAGGTTACCATTGCTGAGACCGTTTGCAGCTACCCAGCCAGTCATTCCCTCTGTTATGTAACCTACTTAATCCTCAGCACCCTTAAAAGCAGTACAGGAAGGGCCACCAATGGGAATTGTGGTTCTCTGTCAGGCGCCAGTAGATGTAATCTGAAATTTCACACATGCTCACCGGCTTTCTGGAGTGCACAGCCTGAGAGCAGGAAAATGCATAAAGGAATGTGCAGTCTGTCTTTGTGCATAAACATATTCTTTTGTATCTCTTAAAAATACAGATAAATACACACAACTTTTTACTGATGTATTAAGGGTAAGAATTAAGATGCATAAGTCATGGGGGAAACTAAAATAAATGATGCCCCATGCTAACTCTCCTACGTTTTGGATATGTACACAATATATATCTTTCCGTAATTTACAAGGGTGCACTATTTTTAGACCAAATTAAAGTAACACAATTATTTTGTCATTATGTAGATATTATTCTGACCATTTATTTATTTGTTTACAGCACCAGCAAACATTTTTGAATCAGCTGAGGGAGATCACTGGTATCAATGACATCCAAGTACTGCAACAGGCCTTGAAGGTATGGTGGATTTTTAATGAATACCTGACAGGAAGCAGCATGTGCACATGCTGTGAGTTAACCTCCTGTGATGTCACCGTCTAGCTCTACTAAAGATCTTAACAACAAGACCTGATATTCCTCATGTGAAAAATAAGTTGGAAACTTGGGGGGGAAAAAAAAAAAAAGGGAGGGGGGTAGTTGGCCAGGCGGAGGGGGTAGTGCTTGGTTGTTGCATCTATCTATCTATAAATAGAATTAAAGGTAGCATCCTGATTCTTTCCTATGGCATTTCGCTTTTAGTGGAACAATGGCACAATACCTATTAATGGTTTCTTGTGTAATTTGAAAGCACAAAATTGATATCTGGTTAGATATTAATATCAGTTGATGTGGTGGGTGGGTTGTGTTTTAAAAAGAAGGAAAATATTCTCTAGCCATTTCTCATCATTGTTAACTTCCCTGCTATTTTACGATGCGCCCCCTCCAAAAAAACCAAAATCCTGAGAGGATTATTTTATTTTTCTTTCATTCTTTCCTTCCTTCCTTCCCTCCCTCCCTATGGTGCTTTTTTACCTTAGAAATATCAGGTGTATAAAATGTGGTCTTCCCTGGTTGTGTTGGAGGACCTTTTAGTTATCTGGGCAGGTTTTCAGGGAATGAATCTCAACCAAAATGTTAATTAGGCACTGAAGTTGAAGACTACAAAAACTAAAGCATCTCAGGCCTCATCCGCACAGTTTGTGCACAGTCTAACTGTTGGTTAAGGGTGTGCTAGGTGGTGGCTTTTTTTCTTTGTTTAAGCTATGTAATTAGTGACTCTACTATCCCACTGTAGAGTCAAAACAGTTATATCCCTTATAATTTATATATCTTATTCCCCTTTCCATACTGGAACAGCTGTACTGATATAAGATACCTTTATGCTAATATAACTGCATCCTCAGGGTGGGTTAAATACGTTGGTTTAGTTAAAGCAGTATAAGTTTTCTAATGTAGACATGACCCTTCAGCAGACTGAATAAGGATCTCTTCCTGTCTTAATTTGTCCTTATTTGCTCTCTCAACTCTTGTGATAACATAATTTCACTAGTTCTTCAGTTGTCATAAATTCTTGCCGAGAAACAAGACCTGCTTTTTTTGAGGCGAGGAGGCAGGAAGGGGGAGGGAGAGGCACAGCAGGAGGATAAGCCTCCACACTTGGCTTTCCCATTAAAACTAAATAAAATTCCCCTCCCCTCAAGCTTACTTTTCAATCCATTATACAAAAATATACACACAGAGTTTTCCCTCCTTCCCCAAGAAAAAAAACAAAAGATGAAAGAAGTGGGGGGGGGGCGCGAGGGAGAGGCTATATTTTTAACATCTGTATGTGTATGTCTGTTACTCCTGGTTAAATTTAGACTAGAGGAAATGTTAATAACTGAATACCCAAAGCCTTAAAAATAAAAGGGCCAGATCCTCAGGTAACATAATTTGGCTTAGTTCTGTTGAAGTCAATCAAGCTGTGCCAAATTACAGTAGATGAGAGTGCCATCTGAAATTTATAATTTATAGTGCTTTTTAAACTAATTTATCTTTTGATGGGTACAACTCTAATGAAGAGTAATTACACAAGAAACCTGTTGACTGCTCTGTCTTATAATTGGAAGTAGACATTATGCCCACAACATTATTTGATCAGAAAGTAGCTGATTATATAAAATAAAAGTTTGAAGAGTTAAAATGGTTTTAGGTTGTGGCTTTCTGACCAGAATTTAACATGGAAAAAATGAAGTGCAGTTGATTGTTTGACAGTTGAAGTTGATCATCATAAACTCATTCTGACCTACCATTTAAATTAAAAAAGTGGTCTTTTTCTTTTTCTTTTTTCTTTTTCTGTTAACATTTAAAGGACAGCAATGGGAACTTGGAATTAGCGGTGACTTTCCTTACTGCAAAGAATGCCAAGGTTCCTCAGCAGGAGGAAGCAACTTACTATCAAACAGCACTTCCTGGCAATGACAGATACATCAGTGTGGGCAGCCAGGCTGACACAAGTAGGTTTTTCTTTCTCTATATAAACTATTTTTAAAGCAAAGAAACTAAGAACTTGGCTGTAAGAGATTTACTGTCAATTCTGCTTGTAAATTCCCTAACTTCACATTTCCTAGGTTTCAGTTGCTTGTTTCTTTCAGCATAAATTTTACTTTCTTCAGCTACCTCTCCATTTTTTTTTTAACATGTTCAGTTATGCTATTAGTTAGAAATTGAACTGTACCTACAATATAATTTTGCCCATTGTGGGGTTCCTGGTTGGGACATGCCAGTTCAAGAAGAGTGAGTAGCTTTAAAGAGAGGCAAAAGTCCACAAACATAGGAGTACTTCAAACCTGAATAAAAATAAATACTAAAGCCATAAATACAATGTTATAGAAGTAACATTGCCACATACGCATTTTAAGGACCCTATATTGATAGTCAGTGGTGTCCACAAGCTAAACTGATAACAACAGGTGTTAAGCATGCTTTCTGCCTCTCAGGATTAACTCCCAAGTTTGTTAAGAAGTTGGCAGTTGTCCCATGAAAAAGAGAAACCATTAAAAATGGTTAAGATTGTTTCATATGGGAGGCGTTATTTTCTGATTATTTCTTTGTGTTGACTTTTTTCTTATGTTAAGAGTGTACAGTATTTTTTCAGTCCTGGAGAGGACACTTGTCTTGCCCCCACATAAATGCTATAAATTCACATGTTTCGCATTTGTTACCTAAAGTAGAAATTATTCTCTAAAGAGATAAGAGAAATAACGTGGAAGAAACAGAGTGTATTGATAGGTGTGTACAAAGGATTTGAGTTCTATAGTAACTTCTGAATTTTCTGTTAATATTTATGTGTTTCTAATCTCTTTTAAACACAAACCTAACGTTGAATTTTTAAAATTCTGTGCACTAGACCCCCAAGCGGTGCAAATCTGGATACCTTAACTGAAGTCAGTTCTGCTTTAAAAGAACATGGGCTTTTGCTCTTATGTTGCCACCACCTCCTGAAATAAAAACTAACTAAAGACATTTTGTTCAGGGTTAGGGTTTCATGTTATTTTAAGCAGACATTATCCATTATAAAATCTAGTTTTGCCTCCAACTCCGAGTAGTTGAAAGAGTAGATTTGTATCATTTTAAAGCTTATTTATGTTTTGGAATAGTTGAGCTAGTTCAGGTTTTCAGCAGTACAGTGCAGAAAAGTGTTAACCCTCTGTTTCTGGTCTACCTTCATAAAATTTATCAGGTACATTGTGGAAAATTAGAATTTCCCAAGAAGAAATTTAAAATTAAAACATTGTGTAACTGTCACGGAGTGTAGGGGGAGACAAGGCCCTGCCTCTCTAGCTTCCTGCTATTCACTATGACTCTCAGCCAGCCAGTAAAACAGAAGCTTTATTTAGATAACAGGAACACAGTCCAAGACAGGTCTTGCAGGTACAGACAACAGGACTCCCTCAGTTAGGTCCATCAGGGTGGGGGACAGGGAGGCCAGAGCTCATCTGGGCTCCCCTCCATTTTCCCAGCAGCTCCAAACTGAAACTTCCTTCAGCCATCTTACCCAGCCTCCCCTCGGCTCCTCCCCCACCCTTTGTCCATTTCCCCTGGGCAGAGGTGTCACCTGGCTCTAATCCCCTTCCTGAGTTCTCAAGTTATGTACTCAGGTATCCTCCCTCAAGGCAAGTCTCCCATCCCCAATGCAGACAGTCCCAGCAAAAATCCCCTGCAACCTTTCCAGGCCAACACTCCCCACTCAGCATTCAAAGAACACATCAAGAAGATTCCCACTTTGTCACAGTAACTAAAGTCATTTAGGTCTGGGTAAAGTCAGAAAAGGTTCTGTACCAAAATGGTGTATACTTAACGTATCAGCTTCCTCTGTGGATCCAGAATCACATCTGCATACTTTCCTGAGATACAGGAGTTTGCTACTGCAATATTTACAACTATTATTCCAGAGCAAGTACAGATAAGGAATAACTAGTTGGATTCTGTTGTCGCTTGTGTTTCATTAACTACTCTATTGATGGAAAAAAGTCCAGATGCAGAGTCACATTCTGCCCTCATTTATACCCCATATAATCTTACTGGAGACAAGAGGGTTGTATAGGATGTAACAGAGGGTATAATCTGGCCCACAGAGTGCACGAAATAGAGCACATCGTGACTTTGAAATCCATGCTTAATTTGCAGCACTGGTCATTAGAAAAAATAAATCTTTATGGCTCTGAAACTGATTAAATATTGAAAGATAATCAAGAAGGTAGCAACCGTTGTGGAGTGAAAACACTGACATTTTGGAGACTGACATCCCTTATGTTATCTGCTGCTGACTGTTCAAGTTCATTGGCATCAAAGCTAGAGAGCCCTTAATTCTTTGCAGGCTAGCTTTAGGTCACAGAATTCATGTATTTTGGAGTCTCATCCTAGTTTATTTCTGTACATGAGAAAACCACTAAACTTCGTCTGTCTCTGAAGAGAAAATCCCTGACCAGGATAGCAGAACTTTTGCATATCAGAAGAGAGGAGACTTTGCAGAACTTTGAGAAACTTAAGCTACACTATTTTCTGCTCAATCCATTCTCTGCTGATAAGTACCTTTATCGCATCCACTACATTTGTTCACAATTTCTTTATAAATAGAAAAAACTCAAAATAAATCACCAACACACACTGTTACAATCAGAGTATGAAGGGGGAGAGAGAATAGGACGGTGGTTGATTTGAGAGAAGAATGGAAGTAAACATGGGTTAAGACGAAATATGAAACCGCAGTAACATGATTATTTTAACCTTCATCATTCCCTTCAATGAAGAGGGATGTTGATGCCACTGATGACAATGTTTTGACATTTAAATTTGTTGAACCCCCGTTAAATAATTACACCTTGGTGGAGTATCTCAAGATAAACTCATCGTATCATGCCCTACTACTTAATCATCCACATTCATTTGAAATTTAAGATATCATGAGTCATCTACATGCAGAGTGCTATAGTTTCTTAGCCATCCAGACTGGGGATAAGAGGTCAACAGATAAATACTGGAAACTCAGTCCCTTACCAGGGGAAAAAAAAATCTGTTTGTTGTGGCTTTTGAGTGTATGCCAAACGAAAAGGCATAGTTGGCTTATTCTTGAGGTTATTGGCTTAACTGGCTCTATACCATTGAAAGACACTTAGTAAAGAATAAAATACCTGGTTGAGCCACCAAGTACATTATCCAACATGGAAGGAAGTGTTAGGAAACTGAAGTTCCTCAAAAGTAGTAGGCTTTCTGTCCAGACCCTGTTTATAGGAAATTACTGGCTTGTCAGCAGTTGGAAAAGCTATTAACTGAACGTTCAATTGTTAAGATTTTAAAAACATGACTAATGAAAATAAAGAACCTTTCTACTCCTACCTTCAACAGTGCTTTATATTTTATAAATTTGGTTCACTACTTATCAGAAATTAATTCAGTATTAAACACAAAGGCCGCATTATCACAAAAGCCTTAATACACTGGTGCATGCCAAACTTTGCATGTCCCAACACCTGCATGTACAGTTTTCTAGCACCAACAGCTGCATATACAGTTGATTTGATCAACTCTGTGTGCAAGTGGTAGTTGTCAGTTTGTGTGTATGCAAATTGAAAACTTGTTAAATGTTGGGGTTGTTGCAATATACCCATACAAAAATTCTGATCTAGAGTTTTTGTTGTATCATGTGGATCCCAGGCACAAAAGAGACCTTGCAGTTTTTGCAAAAGACCACTGCACCTATAGCAACACAAAAAACTAGAGAAGTACAGTAGTGTTTAATTATGCTGTGCCAGTATAGGGCACTTGAAGCACTTCCTACCTGAAGTTCAGTGCTTTTGGTAGCATGATTTACAACAACTTACCTCAATTTATTTTTTTCTGTTAGTCAGAACTGTTACATTGTTAAATGTAGTATTTATTTTCTCCTTTTTATTTGAGAAACTTAAAGAATCCAGGATTAGGGGAGGAAGCAGCAGCAGCAGAAGGGGGAGAACTTCATTTTAGAAAAATACTGTCTTTGGGTCAAACTTCAGCCAAGCCTTGCAGAAATAACCACATGCCCCTCTGTTCTAAAGTACAGGAATTTCTTTCCTTCATACCACTAAAATTGTATCAAATTCTAAGTCCTGAAATATTTAATATATAGAAGAATAATTTCTATGTAACTCTTAAGCTCCTCTGGCAGAGACAGTCTTACGAGTGTAAAAGTCCCTTGCACATCTATGGAGCTATATTAACTAGAGAGTCACAGGCTTTGGTGCTTCTGTAGGCTGAGCTTGTTGCACACGCTTAGAGCTCCTTGCATTCCTCTTTTTCCCCATAAACTTCTTGTGTGCCAAACTCTTCTCCCTCTCTATTTCAGGGACCCCCTGCAACACTACTGCTTTTGTTGTCATGCCAAAGGCTGTATGTCCCTTGATTCCTCCCTTTGGCACATGCCACGGGCTCTGTGTGCCCCACCCAATACCACTGCCCCCATTCTCTCTCTGTGGTGGGCTCAGTGTTCACTCGCATTTACCCCTGTCCCTCCACCATTTTTACTTATTTTCTTTCTGTTTGGAAGATGAGTCATTCTGGATGTCAAAATTTAAACTGTATTGGGATTGATGGGCTGGACTGAGATGAGGACTGGTGTTTGTTTGTGGTTGCCATCAATTGGTTCTTCGATCTGTAGACAACAGGAAAGCTGTTGGTGCTGAGTCTGCAAACTGGATCCCAGAGGCTCCGCATTCACTCATATCCCTCTTTCTTTTGGTTTTTTGATTTTCATCAAAATCAATAGAGTTCTGCCCACTGGTGCTCACAACATTGCCCGGAATTGATTGGATGCCACATTCAAAAGGTAACACTTTAAGAACGAAGAAATTCCATGAAGTTTGAGTCTAGGACCGTGGTGAGCAAGCTATGGCCCGGTGGCAGCATCCGGTCCTCCAGACGTTTTAATCCAGCCCTCGAGCTCCTGCTGGGGAGCAGGGTTGGGGGCTTGCCCTATTCTGCGCTGCTCCTGGAAGCAGTACACCACTTCCTCCTCCCCCAGTTCCTACGTGTAGGGGCAGCCAGGGATTCTGCATGTTGCCCAAGCGCTGCCCCTGGAGCTCCCATTGGCCAGGAACTGTGGTCAATGGGAGCTGCAGGGGTGGTGCCTGCAGATGGGGCAGCACGCAGAGCTTCCTGGTTGCACCTCTCTGCATAGGAGCCAGATGGGCGAGGGACGTGCTGCTGCTGCTTCTGGGAGCTGCTTGAGGTAGATGCTGCCTGGAGCCTGCAACCCTGACCCCCTCCCATGCCCCCTGCTCCAGCCCTGATACCACTCCTGCCCTTGAACCCCTCTATTCCAGCCTAGAGCACCCCCTGCAGTCCCAACTCTTCATCCCCAGCTCACACCCCCTCCCACACCTTAACCCCCGATTTCATGAGCATTCATGGTCCGCCATACAATTTCCATACCCAGATGTGGCCCTTGGGCCAAAGAGTTTGCCCACTCTGTTCTGGGATCTCACTTTGCTTAGACAGTAATAAATAAATTTTATGTAATCTTAACTCTTCAATCTCAATATGGCAACTATTTGAAAATCTTGGCCTTCCCATACTCATCAGCTTTTCATTCAACAGACCAAAATCTTCATTTTCCTTCTCCTGCGCCAGCAGTTGCGTGACCATGGTTGTTCACTGCATGCTCCCAGGTTCAGTTGCCACTCACTGTCCGTGTCTCCTGGTGTCATAGCCTGCTCACTCTTCCAGGTTCCTCCCACTTGCTTTTCCCTTTTAGTGCCATTGATTTCACTCTAGTAAAATCTTTGACATGAAGAACTCAAATAGTGCTATAATTGTCTCTTAAAAACACAACTCCGTTACACTAGAATGTGAATAGTTTATTTTAAATAATCTGATGGGAACTTCCTGAGTAAACAAACTGACTATATGAGTTGGAAAACAATGGACCAGTAGTGTCTATATATTGACATACTTGAAATGTTTTCACTTATTAACCCCATTTGTGGCAATACACAATGCATAGGAAGGATTTCAAACATTTGACCTTATGCACCACAAATACATACTGCTGCATAGATTAAAAAAAAAAAACAAAAAACCAAGAACTATCAAAAGCAGGACCAGTTCCAATAGTAGTTCCACTATTCATCTGTGTACACTAATTGTTTGTGAGTAAAGGTCACTAGTGTACCCAGCTAGACCTTTTGAAGATCATGTCACCTTCTTTCCTATTCAAAATTTATCTTTCTGAACAGCAGATATAGCATGATGTTTCAGTGCTATTGGCATAACTCTGAGGAGCTGCTTTGCTTATTAACAAAATTAAGAGGTCATTGTTGTTTTGTCCCACAATAATCATATTTGGCTGCAAAGTTTGAGAATAAATTTTGTGCCTCTTACAGGATCATTTGTAAGGGATTGGTCCAAAGGTGAATTAATTATGGTGTATAAATACCTTCATGGGGAGAAAACACTGTGTCCTTTAATCTAGCAGAGAAAGATATTACAAGAACCAATGGCTGGAATTTAAAGCCAGAAAAACTGAAATCAGAAATAAAACATATTTTTCACAGTGAGGGTGAATAAGTGTTGGAACAAACTATCAAGGGAAGTGTTAGATTCTTTGTCTCTTGAAATGTTCAGATCAAGACTGGATGCCATTCTGGAAGATGTGCTTTAGTCAAACACAAGTTAGTAGGGCCAAATCTGAAGTAACTGGGTGAAATTCTACATATGGCCTGTGTTATATGGGTCAGACCAGGTGATCTAATGGTCTCTTCTGCTTTAAAATCTATGAATCAGTAGTTATCCAAACACAAGCCTCACTAAAGGTATTTCAATTCAGAACCTTTAGCTCCAAAATCTAAATTCCTACTTAATCAAAGGATAAGCTTTAAAAATGAGTAGGTTCATCATGCTCCAGTGGAAGTCGCTATTCAGTAACCACAAACCACTGGTTCAGTGTTGCAGCAGTATGTAAACTCATAAATCAAAGGAACGTCATAAATCAGATGAACAGTCAGCCAAAGTAACCAATGAATATGCAAAATTCAAAGTTAGGCCCTTTCATTTTCAAGGTATTGCACCAAAAGACTTCAGTACACTTAAGAGTTAACTAGCTACAAAATATTAATCAGAATTTTAAAAACAAACACTGTTTGAATTTTTCTTGGGAGGACACCATGTATGCTTGGAGAATCAGGAATTAGTATATAGAGAACAATCGAAGTACATTAGTAAAGGAAGTTTAGGTAACATCAGTTTTCAGCTATGGGTTATCCCCTATTCAGTGCCACAAATTAATTACAATGAATGTGTATATGATGAAAGGGATAAGTAATAGGTAGTAACTGCTTGGGGAAAAATGCTTATGAACACATGAGAAGTGAAGTACAATTTATAAAAGAAAATCATATAGCACGTGAGCTAAAGCCTGTTAAAACCAATTGGAGCATTTCTGTTGACATCAGTGGGCTTGGAATCAGGCACCATATAAACTAAAGCTGTTTGGTGATGTGTAATTATATCTCATCTTTAAAAATACTTTTCACTAGCAAAATTTTTAGAAACAAAGTATAGATGGGGAATCTCCTTTTTGTTTTAATACTATATGATCAACTTTTGTTCTTAGTACACCAATTAACAGTACATTTTTCTGATGTTCTTAGCATTTAGGCTAATAGTACATGTTAGTAAACATTTAAAATATTAAAAATGTGTTGTCCATTAACCAGAAAAAAGGAAAAAAAATACAATTTTGGAAAAGTGTCAGTTGACTTTGACCTTGAAATATTTTGGCAGCCTTTGCTTTTTTAGCAATGGGAACTTATGTCTGGGCTCGATGCAGGGTAGTTTGCAGTGAAAAAGCTACTGTATGGTTTGTCTTGGATGCTATATTTGTGTGTGTGTGTTTGTAAAGAAAATGAGATTTCCAAGTTTTTATTTTTCACTTAAATATTGACTCTACCTTTTAATTTTTGTATAAGATGTGGATAACTCAAAGATTTCTTATCAACCCCAGTGAAAAAGGAATGGCTGCAGAAGCCTCCACCCCTCCAAAGAAGTGACCGACGTAATCCTAGATTCACCTAATTAATGAGGATGCCCATTTATTCCTACCTGCTTTCCCCCAATATACCCCAAACTAACCTTTCACCATCGTGGATCACTTGATGATAACCTATCTGTTCATTCCCTTTGGGGCACCTGCAATTGGCCACTCTCAAGAGGACAGGATACTGAACTTGATGGACTTTGGTCTGACCCAGTATGGCCGTTCTTATGTTCATCCTTTATTAGTTGTGATCGCTACCAGCACTCTGCAACTGGAAATATAGGAAACTTTCAGTGAGACTGCAGGATTGCTTAGTGACTACCAGCAAATGGTTGGGAAATGCATAATGACAGATAATTATAAATTGTGGAGCTATAACTCATTAAATGGTTTTGTCGATGACAGAAACTGAAATTTTGTTACTTTTTAAATTTTTTTGAATAACAAGTGGATCAGAGCCCTAAATCAACATGCTGCCCACTGGATAACACTCCCAACTGTTTCACTGCCTCTTTTCTCTGCAATTGTTATTAATGTATTTTTTAATCTGCCATCAGTGAAGTGTTCATACTCCAGCTCTGAATGGCCAAGTCTCTCAGTTTGCAGATGTGGTGCCATATTTGTAAATTTCCAGTTTTTTGTCTGAATTGTCATGTCCAGAATACTAAAATCCATAATGCATTAGGTGTTACACTCAGCTAATAAGGAAGCTATCATTTCATAATGGATTTAGCCCCCTCTGGAGTGAGATTTGCAAGCCTGAGACTCTAAATGTTCTTTTAAAAAAATGAAAAATCAATTCAGGAACTGTTTCCAAGCATCACACAGATACTTAAAGTAAAATGAGTTACTTTGCTGTTATTCTTGCTATTGTTTCTTACTAAGATGCTATAGATGTGTATATTGCTTTACAGGTAAGAAGACATGGTTGCTGCCCCTAAGGGCTCAAAATCTAAATTAAATTGAATTTCAGGCAAATAACAGACCCTGGTGGAAGCTGGTGAGAAGGAATGCAATGGGAGAAGGGCCAGTGCTATGCCTAATTTCTGAAGATGTGAGAAAAGAACTGTTGTTTCTTAGCTGCAGCTTCTATTTGCGATTGGTGTGTAGCTATGGAAATGATTGTAACGTCTCACTTTCAGTGTATTATTTTGATTCAACAGAAAGTATCCACAGCTGTATAAGACTGGGAAAATAGTGGATACTGACTCCACCGCAAGCTAATCTATCAGGGGAAGGCTAAAACGAGAAGTTCTTGGGAATGAGTTACAAAGGCCAGGCAGTGAAAGGGGACATGTAAACAAATTGCCTCCCCTCCTTTCCTCTATAATTCCCAAGTTTGTAGCTCTCTATTCTGTCACCTGCCTCCCATCTGCTTTTAACATAGGTTTTAGGCTGGAGTTACCCTTGGCATAGCTGCTTTTTTTGACTTTGCTCTGGCCCTTAAGAACAGGAAAGAAAGTGAAAATGGCACTGCACTGACTCTGGGTTTGACATCGTACAGGTTCATGTGAGGGTCATCTTTGTACAACATAATTCCTTCCCTCCCGCTGACTAGCAAAGTGGGATTTTCAGCCATGGAAAGTCTGATACATTCAGTCCCCTGTCCTCCTAGCAGTCTTGCACAGCTGGCCGTCATTCCCATTAGCCTGACTGCTCTGGGAAGAGTTTCTCTGCTTGACTGGAATGCATAATTTAGTAGTGGGAGGCTGCTAGAGAGAATATGCTTCCTCTCCTGAGTAAAGAAGAGTTTCTACTGCTACATGCAGTAGGTTGGGAAGTTTACATAAGTTACGTTTGCTGGCAGCTGATAAATTTTTTTTTTTTTTTGTGGTGACTGCGATTGTAGGGAAAGTAAGAAATAGACCCCTTACATTTTTATTCATTTGGTGGTTTAAAAAAAAAAAAGGCTGGATGGATTGCCAGAGTGGGGACTCTTATTTTGAACCTCAATCTCTGATCATTTTTCTTTGATGTTTTTGGTAATTGAATGTTGTGCTGGTTGCTTCCACTATTCAGACTGAAGGAAATTCAACATGTTGTTTAGTTTGAAACTAAACAAGTGTGAAAGGGAGGAGGGAAGGGAAGATTTAGCTTAATAATGTGCTGACTCCTTGCTCAGGTCTTAATCTTGCAAATGCCTATGTATGTAATTACCTTACCTACATCACTAATCTCATTGACTATGTGTGTATACAGTACACACACAAGCGTTAGCAGGATTGTGCTTTTATCTGTGTTTTGGGGACATTCAGCATGCATTGCTCTATATGAGATAATAGTGACTATTCTCTTTGAAGATATCCTTTAAGAAAAATCTATTCATCAAATGTAATTTGGGAAAAAACAGTATCTTGGCCTTGATAAAGACAGTTACACCACTGAACTTAAAAGCAGTAGTAGAGAAGGGACTTTGCAGGAAGCTATAAGTTTGCAGAACCAGTCCTATATTGATGAGTAACTTGATGGAGACCACTTGGGAAACAGGAAGATTTTGGAAAAGGGAAAAATGCTCTTTGTAGAGCATGAGTTACAAAGGAGCAAGTGCTGTGTTTTTCTTTTTCTTCCTTATTATAATTATCACATAGGAGAGGGAGTAGGTAGTGAAGACATTAAGATTAGTGGTGGAAAGCAAACCAAAAGAAGTGAATTTTGAGGAGGAATTTGAATCTGGTTTAGCAGTCCATGCTGGTTTTGTGTCCTCTACCGTAAGATTTATTTTTCATTCTGTTTCACTTTTAATTTTGAGAAAGATAGTTTTGCTTTTCAGATGTGATTGATCTCACTGGAGATGATAAAGATGATCTTCAGAGGGCAATTGCCTTGAGTTTGGAGGAATCAAACAGGGCATTCAGGGAGACTGGAATAACAGATGAGGAACAAGCCATTAGCAGGTAAACAAACAACTTACATAAAGCAGAAATAAAATTTTAAAAGACTCAGAGATTGGCCTGTGTTTTCTCCCCCCCCCCATCTTATAAAGAAGAACTTGTTAATTTTCATCTGTTGTGCTGCTGATACATCTGGCTTTAGGAGTGTTGCTTTACTGCACTGTATGCTTTCTGTTGAAAAACCAGCCCTCTATTTTTAAGGTAGAAATTAATGGTATATTTCATGGCTGCACATTTGCTTAAATACGTAGGACCAGTTTGGAAGCAGAGACCTTTGATCAGTTTTTTCTAAAATCAGACCTAAAATTGAAAGACATTTCTATGGTGTATTTGGGAAAGAGTTCAAAAGCAAAATATGATTACGAAGCTAACCACTTCTTTTTATGCTTGCAATGTTCATTATTACGATAACACTTCCTCACTTCTGTGGCAGGAAAGTATAATTTTGTTAGTGTTCTTAAATTTTAGCGGAAACAAGAGCTAGCGCGTTACAGGTGGCAACTTGGTTTTCTGTTACAAAACTTGTTTCTGTTTCAGAGAGTCAGAATTCTGAAAAACATTCACATTTTGGACTGAAATTTTCTAGGCTTGGTTTTGCCTAAGGTGGAGGGGTGGGATGAGGGTGTGTTTGTTTATTGCTAAAAAGTTAAAAATAAAAAATAAAATTGGAAAATATATTGTGACCTCTTTTGTGAACAGCAGTAGAGCTGAAATGACAGAGTCTTGCAAGTTGCAATTAGCTGTGGATATAGTTCTCGCTGAAGAGCTATGCATAGCCTTTTTGTGGAGGAAAGTAGCTTTGATTTGACCCAAGGTACGAGTGTTCGAAAGTGAGGTACTGCCCAGTTGCAATGGTTATTTGGTAATCTTGTTAAGTGTGCACTTAACTGAGGTTTTTGTGCATGCCTGTGGTTCCCACAGAAAGTTAAGCTGCTCTAGCTGTTGTTGCTTTATCCTCCAAAATGGCCCTTTACCTTAAGTCTGAGACAAGTTGGAGCTAGGAGGCCACCACAACAATTGCATTGCTTAGTACATTGTGTTTAGCTAAGTCAGGGATATAATGAAAAGGCTTCTTCTCTGAAGTGGAATTTCCCACCTTTCCCTACAATATTTTTCTTCGATTGCAAACATAAACATGCCCATTAAAGGGAGTTCTTCCCATATGTCTGGAAGGCTATTTAGTAATCAGGGTCCTCTCATTATTGGACTAGTTTAAAATGTGACATTCCTTAGGATGACAGGAGGGGCTGAGACAAGAGGGAGATTTGCTTCTGGTTGTTAGTTAATGTGGCTGGTGATATTGTTCTTCAGGTTTCAGTGTGTATGTTCTGGCATAATTTCTCATAAATTACTATTTTGTACAAGACAGCCAAAGCAGTTTTCCTCTAATTTCATATGAGAAGTTCAGCTCTTGTGAACTTTTAATTAGACTGTTTTCATAATCGTGTCGGAGGGTTAGGTGCATCTTGCAGGACGACTTCCTTTTTCGTTCTTTGCTTTGGCCTCTATTCATGACCTTTTCTTTTGCTTTTGAAGGGTCTTCTAGACATAGACCTTTTTTCTTTTTACCCATAGTCCCTTTTCCACGCTGCAGAGATTAAAAAGACCACTTTTGGTAATCTTCTGATGGACAAGTAAATACTGCAGATTTTTTTAGTATTTTTCTCTGGTGGCAGAAACTAGCAAACCAATATGCCATTTTATTTGTATCGCGTATACAAGAAGCATATAGGATCTCTCTGGTCAATTCTATACAGCCTCACCAAAATAATATAAATATATGTTTGTTTATACTAGCAACATGCCTATCTTTTAATTATAGATGTGTATTGTTCATGTAATAAGTTTGAATCACAAGTCAAATACAGAAATTTGACACTTAAGGTTTATAGAGATACTATGGTCAATTTAAAACAGGATTTTAGGTTTTATTTTTTATATGTATAGAAAGCCTAACACACACAGATTTTTTTCTTCTTGAATACTAACATTCATTCCTTTCCTGTGTGTTGGCAGCTTTTCTCTGTTCTGAGAACCAGAAAGCAAAACTGATTTTTTTAATTTTTTTTTTTTAAAAGGAAACAAGGGAAAATACAGTAATCAGTTTTTATTTCTTAGGATAAGGGAACGGCAAAAGTAAAAAAAAAACTCCAGCGGCAAGAAAGCAAAACTGGAAAACATCAGTTTTAATAATTGAAGGACACGTATATTTTAATTTGGTATCCTCATTATGGGGAAGATTTTCAAAGGCACAAATGAGAGGTCCTAATGAGTTTGCTAGGGGTGGAGTTAAGGTTTCTGTGGGAGCTTTATGAATTTATTGATTTGTGTGATCACTGTATTCATGAAACATTACAGTAGTTTTGTTTTTTTGCATTAAATTGACATTTTTTAGAATTGGTCAATACCAGGTTATTGAGAGAAGTGTAACCCAAATGGCTATCCGTGCACGCAAACTGTTGTCATTGAGGAATATTTATTCTGTTATTTTGAAGTAAAAATGTCCTTTTCTTCCCTGCTGAATCTCTCCATAAATCATTTAAGTCCAGTGCATTAACACGATAAAGCTCTCCCAGTTGTTTTCTTACAAACATTCCTGCGATATATGTTTTTATTTTATAGGACATGTGATAGCAGCTGCATTGTGGTCCACAAATTACATTTGGCCATAGCTGCCTATAAAGAAAAAGCAAGCTTAGAGTATCCAGAACACTTAGTCACCTGTCCTGATAACTCAAAAAGATGCAAATATACTGCTTTTTGAATATTAATGACCTTAAGATTTCTCAGACAACTAATGTGTTCTGTTATCAAACAGGCAGCTGTCCTTACTAGAATTTCTATAACTTACTTCATCTGCTATATCATTTAAAACTTGATGGTTTCAAACAAAATATAAATATATGAGTAAAATAATTAGGATTATAATAGTATGAGCATGTAAATAGCTACCATATTTAATGGCAGTGGTAGAAAGGGGTAGAGTCCTCCTAGATGTCAAACTCTTTAACTCTAGAAAGTACCCAGACAGAATGCCCACTGATGATAGTGGGACTTCTGGTTGGCTAAAGAGTGCAAGATTGTACACAAAGGTCCCTTTGCTTGTTAAAAACTAAGGTCATTTTTTCTACACGGTGAATCCTGTCTAAAAATGCATCAAGAGATTCTTGCTGTTCCAATTAAATAACATTTTTTTTGTTGTTGGGAGCCATTTTCTCTTCCATATGCTGTGATTTTGAAAAGAGTTGATGATACCCAGAGCCCGAAGTAAGACACACTCATCCCAATTATCTTGACAGATCACTTCCACGTGTCAAGGACAATGCGTGAGGAATTCTTTTTCATAAGTCCCACATCATATTACATACGTAAGAATGGCCTAGTATCAAACTTCCTTTGCTTAACCTTTGGCAGCAATTTCAGTATGAGTTGAGAGGCTGAGAGGGTTCAGGGTTCAATATACCCCATATATCCCATCAAGTAATTTATGTTGAATAGCTGTTTTACTGAGCCATAACTGGTTCTTGCACACCGTAGATACGGTTGTGTCGAGAACTACTTCCTTGTCAAAAACTGACTAAGGAATTGAAAAGCTAAATATCATACTGTGACATTAATTTATTTGAGGCTGATGTTTGAGTCTGTGGTTATTGACTATAAAAGCGCTATGTTATCTGAGGGCAGATAGTGTTAGGCCTAATCCTCTCCCAGCAGATGATTTCTTTCTAACTAGGAGAAATTGCCACAAGGCTAGTGAAAGTCAGCTTTAGTAATAAAACTTTATCTAAACTGAGCTAAGACAGACCTATAGGTGATCAAACTGATGAACTCTCTACTATTAAAGGAAGAGAGAGAATTTTAAAAAGAAAAATAATTGAAAATGAACTGAATACATAAATGCTATTGGTCTTTGGCAAAACCTCTGGTGTCAGAAGGTAAATAGGTAAAACATCAAGGGATGCCAGTTTCACTCACTTGTGCCAGGGAATGGACCCCTGTAGTTGCGCAGGTGACAGAATTCCTCTACCTTGCTCTGGGGGTTCTGCCTGGGGAAACCAGTCTTACAGTCCAGCTGGAGCTCTCTCTGAACCTTGCTTGCAAAGGCTGCGTAGGAGGTTCACAGTAGGGTATTCTGACTGCCCTTTTTTTGGCTAGGCTGAGCAGATCTCACATGAACTGTATTGCACATTACAGGGGGGAGGGATAGCTCAGTGTTTTGAGCATTGGCCTGCTAAACCCAGGGTTGTGAGTTCAGTCCTTGAGGGGGCTACTTAGGGATCTGGGACAAAAATCAGTACTTGGTCCTGCTAGTGAAGGTAGGGGGCTGGACTCTTTCAAGGTACCTTCCAGTTCTAGGAGATTGGTATATCTCGATTTATTTATTTATTTATTTATTTATTTATTTTATTTATTATTCTGACAATTGTTGACCAAAATCAGTTGCAAACCAGAGTTTAGTTTGTACTTGCTGTTCAAGAAATTGTTTTAAATTGATGTGATATTTGCTTTGAAGTCCTCTTTAATGCCATCATCAAATAGCTGATCTTCTCCCAAAGTGTAGCTGTCACCTAACTTTGCCAAAGAAATGCTGATGATGGGGGAAGCAAATTAAAAAAAAAAAAAAAAAAAAAAAGGTCCTTTATCTTTCAGGTTCTCTTGCTGCAATACTGATTTTTGCTAATATGGGAAGTAATTTGTTTTAGTTAATAGCCAAATTAAAAGGTAAAATGCCTGCCCTACAGTGCCCTATATAGCGAAATCTCAATGATTTGAATTCAATGGGGTTCTTGAGCTTTTGCTCCAGTTTTGGTTATGCTTCTGTATAAGGGATGAATCCTTTGCATCTGAACAACACATTTCTTACAAGGAATATAAAATCTTGAATATGCCAACTACTCTGTATGGGAGCAGTTGAAGATTTTCTGGGTAGAGGAGTGGGTTTTTCCTAATCCACAAGGTACACTTGAGCTACAGATGGCAATAAATCCACTGCACAGGATGTGGAAATGAGGATCCAGAAACATGGATTCCATTATCTGCTTGTCACTGGTATGCTGCATGATCTTGAGTGAGCTAGATAAATTTCCTTCATTACAGTTTCTCATCAGTCAAATGGTGGTGGTATTCTTTCTAAAGCACTGATACGTGTGGATGAAAAGTGACTACTGGTAGATTCTCAAACTATTTTTGTTTCCCACTTTGTTGTTGTCTACCTAAACAGTTAGGACCCAGTTTTAAATGATTGGTCTTTGTTGACTTTTTAAAATTAATTTCCTTTATTTAGTGGAATTAAAAATAGGTATCTTTCAGTCGTCATGAAAGCTTACTCCATTCATAAACATGACTATGTAATGCCATTTATTGTGGAAAATCAGCTACAGTACTGCATCTGCAAATAAAGTACAATCTTATTTTTCAGTGTGCATTCTGGCACATTAAAAAAAAGTGTTTGAGTCAAGAATAAATCTGATAAATTACCAAATGGTTAGTTATTATTTCCGTATTAATATTTGTAGGTGTAACTACATGTCATACCATTATCTTACTGTATTATTATTTTGCTTTTAATTTTTTCATTTGTCTTTCTGCTTTCTAAGAGTTCTAGAAGCCAGTATAGCAGAAAATAAAGCAAGTTTGAAAAGGACGCATCCAGAAGTATGGAGTGACTCTCCAAACCCCTATGATCGAAAAAGGCAAGACAGTTGTCCGGTTGGATTAAAGAATGTTGGCAACACATGCTGGTTTAGTGCTGTTATTCAGGTAAGTGCATTTGCTGATTAGCTGTACTTTCTGTTGTAATATAATTTATGCAAAATTAATTGGTGATAGTATCTAAACTTACTTTCCCTCTCTATTCTGAAAGCTAAGGAATAAGATATATTTTAGCATTATCTCTTTACCATATGCCTATAAATGTTCACACTGGTTTTAGTACGGTATGTATAGTGGATTACCGATCTGATTTGGTGAGGTGTCGAAGTAAGTCATAAAACTTGTTAATGACGAAGGGCATGATTTTTCAAAGGTAATGAGGGCCTGTAGCTCACACTTACTGCTTTGGCAGCTGCTGGTGCTCAGGGTATTTGAAAATCAAGGAATAAATATTTTAAATAAAATGTTATGTGCAAATGACTTAGAGGTGGGAGGAGGAGGAGTGGCTGACTAACTTTTGTTGCAGTTCTGCTGATTAGGATGTTTCAGTCCCACCACCCAACAATGGACTGTTCATAGGATAGCCACAAAGCTGGGGTAAGAAACAGAGAGAAGATCTTTGGAAGAGAGGAAAAAGGCCAGTGCAGCCCGAGTCATTCTGTCTTGGATTTGTCTGGCTAGCCCAGCTAATATACGCATATTGTTGTACTGGATAAGCTGTTTGTATGTACAGCTGGTATGAAGACTTCTTCATTGTTAGTTTTGACACAATTATGTATACGAAACCTTTTTTATTTTCCTTTGTAACAAGGTGAAAAGAATTCAAGTTCCTTGATCAGGAATTGAGTCTTTTGCTCATTTGGTTTTTAAATCCAAAAAGCAGTAAAAGCAGTTTTCAGTAGCCAGAATTGGTATACTAGGTTTACATTTGAGTGGAATCATTTAGAGTAAGCTATTAAGAAATAGGTTAAATGTGTGAAGTAAATTAGACTGTAAATAATTTCTCAAGGGAAGCAAAAATCTCATCACTGAACATGATCAGGGCAAGATTAGACTAGGATTGAATTGTATTCCTGTAGAAATCTTCAGTACTAGCCAGTGATTCAAGGAGATAGACTTCATGGCCTAAAAGACTTTTTGCTAGCCGAAATAATCATGAATCTATACAGGTAGGGCCAAATTCTGCCATCCATACTCACTGTAATACCTTATTGCTCAAGCAGTCCTCAGTTCAGAACTATTTGAGAAATAAAGTAGTACTCGAGGTGGATAAGTATAGCACAACGTGTCTCTGAACTAGTAAAATATTGTGTTAGACTAATATCGAATATTTTTTATGCATAATACTTATGAAGCCTTAGAATTTTTTTAAACTAAATTACTCTAAAGGGAAAATCAGTTCACCTTTAAATGATTCTGTGGATATCTTGAAAATATGTATCTATTAGCCGTTGAATATTGTGAAAATAACTGAGATCTAATTGGAGAGAGATGTTTCTTAAACAGTATGCAAAGAATAATTAAGTTGTAGGACCACTCCTGCATCATAAGACGTTAAACTAGATCATAGAATCGTAGAACATCAGAGTTGGAAGGGACCTCAGGAGGTCATATAGTCCAACCCCCTGCCCAAAGCAGGACCAATCCCCAACTAAATCATCCCAGCCAAGGCTTTGTCCAGCCAGGCCTTAAAAACCTCTAAGAATCTGCCACCTCTGTAGGTAAACTATTCCAGTACTTCTTCACCCTCCTAGTGACGTAGTTTTTCCTAATATCCAATCTAGAGATCCCCCACTGCAACTTGAATATTTCTTTTTATCTCAGTTTTTGATGAATTTCTATTGTACGGATGCTGTCAGGCTAAAAAGTATTGTGTTTTAAATTAAACTATTTATTTTAGCAGAGCTGCAGATAACACCTCAGTCTGTAAAACTAAAAGCATTAAAAAAAATTCCACCAAACTGTTCTGTTGTTCATTATCTGTTTTGTGTGTGCGCTTCTCTGCTTGAATGGTGGAAATGGGCCAGTTTAGTTTCAAATTTGTTTACAGTGGTGTTCTTCCCAGGGTCTCATGCAATAGCAAAATGTTGAAGGGCTTGAGTTTTATGTATCTAGCTAAGTTTTTTAACAACACCCAGTTTTCACAGATCCAGTCCAGTGCCCTCTCTTGGTCACTCACCAGATTGTTTTTGGAGGAATCCTGCTGCTGATCCCTGAGTGTTTAAAGCTTCTGGATTCTGAACAGAGTCCAGGCATTGCCCTTGGGGTCCCTTTTACTGAAATATTGGGTCTGCCTAGCTGAGAGCCAATAACAGCCTGACAGGGATAAGGAAAAATGCTTTATTTTGCAGAAAAAAGGAGAGCCTGTACCTTGATACAAAAGACTGTCTTACACAAATTTCACAAACTTTTTATACACATTCAAAAAAAGACCCTTGCGTGTTAACACTTCATTGGTAGTTGTCAAACCTCACACTCTGTTATCTGTTCAGTAAAAACTGGTTTGAAGCAAGTTTTCTCTGCTTTGAGGCAGAAGAAAAGAGAGAGTTCAAAAGTTCAGGCTACTGTGGCCGTGAGGCTTCTGGCCCCCTCCTCCCCCCCGCTGGCCGCTTGTAAACTATTAAGGGGAGCCAGCCACATGTAAGCTCTTAAGGGGGGCTAACAGTAGCTTTCACATCCCCAAGCATATTCTTTGGGTGCAGACGCTCTGTCTAGCATCCTATCCTACAAACTGCCTACAGCATCCAATCCTACAGACTCTTGAATCGCTGTTGGTCTTTCAGACTCACGCTATTGCTTAAGCACACTCAGTCCCAGAACTCCACCTGATGGCGTGAGCCTTCTGGTTTACTTCTTCAAGGGCCCACATGATGAGTGTAGCATGTAACAGAGACACTTTGTCCAGAATTTTAATGTGATTGCTCTTTACTTGACCCTATGAGAAATACAGACCTAACAAAAATAATTAATATACACACATTCCTTCCTCAGTTTCCTCACCCATCCAGGGCATTCTTTTGCAGGTGTCAGGGTTGTCTGGGGCTGTCCAATGTCCTTCTGTTGCAGTGTATTACTGGGGGGGGGGGGAACAGTCAAGACTATAACGGGGTATAAAAAAGAACTAGATAAATTCATGGAGGGGAGGGGAGGTCCATCGATGGCTATTAGCCGGGATGGCAGGGATGATGTTCCTAGCCTCTGTTTGCCAGAAGCTGGGAATGGGTGATGGGATGGATCACTTAATGATTACATGGTCTGTTCCTTCCCTCTGGGGCACCTGGCATAGGTTACTGTCTGAAGACCGGCTACTGGGCTAGATGAACCTTTGGTCTGATTCAGTATGGCTGTTCTTACGAAACTTGGAGCCTTCTTCCCCACCTCAGCTTCTCCGATCTTGCTCAGTTCAAGTCCTTCCCCTCTCTTGCCTGCAAGATCTTTTATAACTTCCTGATTAGTCACCAGTTTGTTAGTCTTGCTTGATAGCCTACCACTGCTCAAGCCCCATGCAGACCAACTTGGTCAAACTGGTTTTCCATGTTAGGCACTCTCCTTAGCAGAACTAGTTGTGGTCAGAGTACAGTCATTAAGGTTAAATACTTCCCATTGTCCTCAGTCTGGTACGTGCCTGTTGCTGGTCCTGCCAGCAATAATTACATCCACATTTATGTAGGGGCATTCAGCGAGAGCAATTTTCATAGCAAAAATTCTATAACAACTTCATAATATCAACCAGCATTCACAAATAGTACAAGCAAAATCCCCAAATCATCACAGCAACACTATAGGTTTTTTAAAAAGAAAAGGAAAAGCTCACCACTCTTGAAAATATTTATCTTGATAAAATATTTTTTCAAATTGTGAGAGAAACTTGACTTGGTAGTTCTTTAATTTGTTGCTTTGTCATTCTCTCATTCACATATTTCTGTCAGATTTTCAAGAAGATTGACTTTAGCATTCTTATGTTTTTTTTTCTAGTTTGATACAAAATGTCAAATTAATAGTCTAGGTTTTTGTCCATCAGCCAATGGAAACACTGAACTGTGACTGGAGAGTTTAGAAGTTGATGCTAGACCTATGATCTCATGTTAATTGCACTCAATGTGCTACTTTATGCCTTGAAGCTGGATTATAAAAGGACTGGCCAGTTTTTTATGGTCGCTACTTGTATTGTGTGAAATTCTGTAGTATTTACAATTAAAACATTACACCTTGATAAATGGTATATTTCCTGTTGTTCATAACTAGAAAATTTAATCGAAATAAAATTACTCTTATCATTTGTTTCTATAGTCTTTGATTGAAAAGGTAGGTTATTTATGTTTTTTCTGTCAACTATAGAGAATTATGTTTCAGACAACCATACTAGTGTACTATGTGTAGGTTAATTCTGGACATTATCTTATTCAATATTTATTTAAACACAGGATGGATAGACACCTTGGATTGCATCCACTATAAAAATATTTCAGGCTGTTTTTAGGATCATTTTGAAACCTGATTAGAGGTCAGCAATATCTAGTGTTGCCTACGTGAGTCACAATAATATACTGTGCAACATAGTCCAAACCAAAATGAAAATAAATACAAAAATCAGTGATGCATTTTTCTGTTCTGTTCTGTATTATAGCAGAGCTTATAAAATATACATTTAACATTTCAATGTGCGGTCTCATGCAATATTGCTTGGCTTCTACTTGTCGATTTCTCTGCCAATTTTGATTTGAACATGTAATCATGGACTAGTTCCAGTTTCGTTTAGGGAGTGTCTTAGAGCAGTCATTTAGAGAGAGTGGCAGCAAAAAACCTGTTACAAGAAGCAAACATTTCTAGAAATGGCATTTATGATGTCTTGTGTTGAAGCATGTCTTTTTTTTTTTTTTAACTGAGAGGAAGGTAGGAGAGTTCTGCAATTTTTATTTGAAGACCAAACTTCAGTTAAAAATAAACTCCTATAAACAAAATTAAATTAAATAATTTTTAATAATGTACCATAACTTTAAAATAAATTCAGAAAGCTATTTAAGGATCCTATATCAAAATAAAATACATGTTTAGATTATCTCTAAAGACTACAAATGAATCCATATTGAAACAAAGTGGTTGTAAAATGAGTTTTCCCTTCACTTACTTGCTAAGACATTAGTTCAAACCCTCAAAGATTCTTCCTCCTCAAGTACACTTGAGAGAATCACTAATATCAGAAGTATTAAGAAATGTATGTGGATGCCTTTGTACAAGTTTAGAAGTATTAACTTGGTAGGAGAAGTGCAGAAACTTGAGCTTAGAGTATGTTTTTAAAACATTCATAATTGTAGATGTACAGGTGTATTCTGTTAATGACTTAATATCCTAAGTAACTCATATAAATGCTAAATAATATCTAGGTGGTGGCTATTTGTATTCTGGTAGAACCTAGGGGTGACAGTCAGGATAGAGGCTCCTTTATCCTAGATGCTATGCAAACACATATGGAAACTAGGTCCCTGGCCAAGTCTACAACCTACGGCCCTGATCTTACAAATGCTTATGAATGAGTAGTCCCACTGAGCTCAGTGGGGCTATTCTTCTGTGTAAAGTTGAGTATGTGCTTAAGTGTTTGCAGAATTAGGGCATAATTTAAGAAAGAGTGGTCCTAATAAATACTAGGAAGGAAAGTGGAGGGATGGAGAGGTTAAGGGTACAATGATACAGTATCAGTGGTTGCTATTATTGGGACCATAGGCTAGCTGTGTGTGCAATGTGTTAGAATATTTAGAATATCAGGGTTGGAAGGGACCACAGGAGATCATCTAGTCCAATCCCCTGCTCAAAGTGTTGATTCTGAGGCATTTAATTTGCATAATATTACACACAGACACAACCCTACGTTAATCATTGTGTCAGAGCAGCAGTTGAATAACGTGTAGTAAATAAGGCCCAGGCGTGTACATTGTTCAGTGTTCACAAAACAACATACTCAATAGCTGCTCACTCAGCAAGCACCGTCCAGCCTCTGTGATAAATCGGAGAGTGTGCTACACAAAAAATTGTGTATGAACATATGTCACAGGTACCAGGTGAGCTGCATGTTAGACAGTGTGTATTTTTTTTCCCCCACTCAGTTCTGAAGCTTTTCCCTAGCTTAGAGAATATTGGGATATGGGTGTTATTTACTGTCAGTTTTCATTGTTTGTTTGCCAAAACTATCGTTTACAATACATTCTTCTGATAGAGTTCTAAATTACATTTATCTCACTCCTCTTTGAATTACATCAGTATTCTTGTTTTGGGGTGGGTTTAGTTAGATGGGGAAAAGCTAAATGGAAAGAAAAGGGGAAGGGAGAGTGGGACAGGACAAGGGAAGAGAGGGTAAGAGGGATAGGTGTGCAGTGAAGCTGAGGTAAAGACTGTGAGGGTGAAGTTCAGAAAAAAAAAGGTCTGAGCAAAGTTGTCCATGCTATCAACAACGTACATCACCAGACACTTGGTTAAACTCATTATTTCCATTTGGAACCTGAATCTGTTTTGTTTCTCAGCCAAATTCTACTTTAATTGCCTAAAGTTTATGTCCCCATGGAGTCAGACTGTAAAATACTACACCTCTACCCTGATATAACACGGATTCAGATATAACACAGTAAAGCAGCGCCGCAGGAGGGCGGGTCTGCGCACTCTGGTGGATCAAAGCAAGTTCGATATAACGTGGTAAGATTTTTTGGCTCCTGAGGACAGCATTCTATCGGGGTAGAGGTGTATTTTTAAATGTAATAGTGGCTGTAAGACTTACTAACTCGCAAATTCTTTGTTTTTGACCATTCTTACCTCTTTCTAGTTTCTAGCTTTCCACTGTGATAGTGTTCTTGTATGGAGGCTGTTCCTTCCTTCATGCCCAAGGCAACTCTGTTTCATTTTTAGCAGGAGATATTTCCTTGCTTTTTTTCCTGTCTTGTCACATGTTCTAGAAGTTTTTTTTTTTAAAAATAGTACTAAAGATTTTTGGTCATCTGAGCAATTATTTATCATGCGAGAGGGCTCCCCACTAACTTAACCTCTCTTCTTTTCATAAACAATAATTAATACTGCCTGTGCTACCATTTGTTTAATAGCACAATTATATGTCTATACTGGAGCATATGTGAGTGATGCCACTTTTAATTATGTGTCAGTGTGGAGTGTCCTGTTAGTAGCTCTTGCGAACTGTTTGCTCATCGTGCTCACTTGTAACAGTGCTCTCTGGTTTTCTGTTAAGTCTTCCTTTTCCTTGATATGGAAGGACCCTTCTTCATGCTAGATTTTTGTTTTGTTTCTCTAGTTCAGTCTGTCTTATTTAGGTGTCCTCCTAAAGAAGCAGAAGAGATTCAAACTTTGTTGCCAACTCTATTTGTTTCTTTTCAGCTACTTTCCATATGTCCCCTATATCTTTCATGCTTTGAATGCTCAGTAGCTTCTTTACTGCTCAGAGACTTATAGGTGTGTATTTTTCACTGTGATAGGTATGACAATATCCTACAATTTTCTAGACAAATAGTTTCGAACTATGTTGAAACATCTAAGAAGATCATTGTATTAATGTGAATGGGTTTATTTATTATCATGGGATGGTATGTGACTTCTTATACAGGAGAGACAGGAATGTAAACACTGGTAAGTTGTATGTGCTTCAAAGGACTCTTGTTTTGAAACACTGAACCAAACAAGATTTAATGTTTCACTGAGTGATTTTTAATAGGAAATATTTGGGAAGAGAAGAATGGAAGTTACTCACCTCTGGAGCCATCCTTTTGAAGCTTCAAGAGAAACCTATTGTCTGGCTGATTACCTATTAATGGTCTCTTCAAAGGCCAAAACTAGATAAAGGAGGGACTCTCTAACTTGAGGAGGAGCGAGTTCTAAGCAAAAGTGGTTATGAATTGGTGACTACAATTAAAAACCTTGTTTGGGGTTTGAAGGGCTAATCGCTAACCAGAACCATTGCTGGAGTTTGGGGATGATGTCTGGTAAGCCTGTTAGCATGTGTGTAGCTCCTTATATTGTTTTTAATGTTTTCTCTGTAATGCTTTTACTTGCACTTGCTTAGAAGGAGCTGTTTGTAATTGCCACAGTCACAAGTTGCCATTGTTGTTAGTCTCTGAAGACAAAACAAAGTGAAGTTTAGGCAGTCTTCCCTGCTGGGGGTTATCGGGGAAATAGCCATGTCAAGAGGGACAAGAGAGGTGACTGTTGAGGAGCCTGAAGCCTAGAGTGGATACCCTTGCTGGACCACTGAAGGGAAATGCAGGTGAAGTTGCCCCAAACTGCGATGTTCACCATATTTCCCTTCTACTTAAATTTATTTTTTTCCTATCAAACAATCCAACTGCCGTGACCCAACTCTCAGTGCTCTAACTTTGCTGCTAGAAGCTACCAATTGCTAGGCAGCATTTTCACTCTTCCTCAGGTTTCCTGTTGCCATCGTGCTCCCTGTCAGTGTAGGCATATTTGGCAGAGAGCCACCATTTCCAGCCCAAGTACGTAATACATATTTTCAAATTATTTAGTACTTTGTACAGCAGGTAGCTTGAATACCTAACATGTTTGTGGTACAATCCAGACCAGTATGGGTGTGTGTGACCACTTCCCCTGCAACCCTGGGTTCCTCGCAGTGCTTCACTACTCTAGCATCAAAAGGCGTTACTGAAGAATAAACTACATTTAGGCTCAACATGATGAGAGTGAATTCGGAGAATCTGTTTTTATCTTGATTGACAAATAGAGGGGAACCTAGTAGTGACATATGTATTTAGATCACCTAACACTTGTCACTATGAAAGATTCTTGTGGTGCTTTATTTTTTTAGAAGCTCTAACACCTTCATTATTTGCAACTCAGCTTTGAAATTTCTGCTAGACAATTCTGGCTAGGGAAGTGTTATTTTCTGGTCCCCTGAAATTCAGTTCAAGTTTAGCTGAGATGTAAGCTGGTAAAAATCAGTGTTTGCCACCTTTTTTGTTTGTATGGCTCATGAGAACTTCTGCTGCATGCCAAAATATATGAACATGAACATTCCAAAGAGCTGGGCCACTTCAAAAAGTAGCAGAAGACGACACTGCACTAGTAACACGTGAGAGCTGCCAGAGGAGCTGTAGTGGTGAGCAGAGTTGGGAGCTAAATCTGACAGTTGACCTTAGTATCCCCACTCCCTTGCAATAGAAAAACACAATGGTGCCTGGCTCAGGAGCTCTCCCAGTGTCTGTGGGAGAGATTGCCACTGCTCTCCCCCATTTCCTCAGCATGTTGTCAGTAGTACAGCTTTCTTCTATTGTCAGTTGTATATTTCAAGTGGCAGACATGTGTCGCATGCTGAAACTTGAGGATTTATTCCCTGATGCATGATTGCGTACTTGGTAAAGTTGGTTGTATTTGTTTTTACCTGTTTTCCTCTGAATGAACCCTAAGAATTTTTTTTTTAAATAGCGATATCAAAATTAATGTTCACACTGTGTTAAGCCAAACACTCAAAAATTAAGATATTGTCTACGCAACCTTAATTTGTCCCCTATGTCTAGATGCATTATGATGTAGTTATAGTATTTTTTTTTCCTTGGGACCTCTGCCTCAGTCAGTGCACAGGATCGATGCACAAGGGGGCAGAATTATGATTGCCCAGACAATCGTAAATCTGGCATTTCTGAACTTTAACTGTTGGACTGTGCAACCAGCTAAGTTTAATTTTAACATAGATTTTTTTGGTTGGAAATGTATAGAATCTCAGTACTGCTTATGTTCTGTTCCTTTGATGCTTTTTGTAGGGTATGTCTAATCCCGGACTAATCAACCTCAAGGCAGTTTAACGAAACTTTTCAACAGAGGGTTTAGTAAATTAGGTTTTTACTGCAACTTAGTTAACCTTTACTTTTGGCCTTGGTAAACTAGAATAGCTGAAGTAACTTCCCGTTACTTTGTCTAATCTTAAATAGCAGCATGCTTTTCAAGCCCTCTTGTTGAAATTTTTTCTCACCCTTATTTTGCCAAGTAAAGAGCTAAATTCAAACCCCATTGATGTCCATGGGAATTATTCCATTAACTTCCAGTGGGTTTGGGTCAGGCCCAAAGTGGGTAAATAGTTTAAAAACACAAAACAAAAACACACAACTCCTGGCCCTAGTTGTTGGGAGACGTGTACTCCATTCTGGACATGGTTTCCATACAATATTATTTCTTGCTATTAGAGTAGCTTCTTTAGTAATGGTGTGCATCTTTTACTTGAGTATAACCAAGCTTGCTGAAATTTTTTTCAAGATGTCAAAAATTTGGATGAATTGAATTTAAGTTAAAAGGGGGCAAAACTAATCTACTGGAGTATTAGCAGTACCAAAGTTGTCCCAAACAAAATACGTTCATTAATAGCCAGCATCAGTCAAGCTCTAACCAAGTTGTAATCCATTTATTATCTTAGAGTAGAAATAATATCTGATTTGAGTAGCATACCTGATGACATCTTTAAAAGAGTGTATTTGGTACTGCACAAAACACAATCTCTGACACGATCTCTGCTGTAAGGTACTAAAATCTAAATAATGAAAACTATACAGACATTAAGTACCCTGGATGAGCTGAGGAAGCATATTACGGTGATGAAATACTTTTATTAAATATGTAAAAGCACTTCCTATTTGTAGAATATATTGTATATTAGTTAATATATAATAAGTACTGTATTCTAAGTGAAGAACTTTACAGAAATCCATGATGGCTATCTCACTCTCTTTGTTAAGGTGTCTTATTAACCCAACTTGAAAAGTGTCTGTGATTTTGGGTTTCAGCTAAGTTAATCTCTTCTAAATTTTTCCTCAGTCTACATCTGAATTAATTTTGTTTTTTTTCTCTCTGTCTCTTAAGTCATCTTGTTAATTTACTGATAAAAATCATTGCCGCTTTGTGCTGCTGACACATTTTTATCATGCACAACAGCTCCATCAGTGGTATCATTGTGACCACTGTTTACCCACTCATTGTTGCTCTAGGAATCGAAACTCAGTATGGCAAAAAATCATCTACACAGAGATCCTCTCACCAAATCATGCTATTATTTTTTAGCATCTCATTAATTGGTTGAACACCAGTATTCAAAATCGCGTTGACCTCTGAATTTGAGAGAAAATGACCTATGTAAGAGATTCGTTTGACACTTAAGTTACCTTTTTCTAATTGAGTTTTAAAAATACATAATTTAAGTTATATGTAACTTGCAATGTGGGAAATGAAAGTTAAATAAAATTTTATCAGTCTTTTCCTAGATTTTTTTTCTTTTTCCCTTAAAAGAAACTAAAAAGAGTTGACAGCCAAATATTTTCAAACAGTAGTCATACATTTGGCATTGAAGCAACTGTTTCTTAGTACTATATGCTGGCAATCTGCAGACAGAATTTGAAAGGTTCCCTTGAGAAAGTATCTGTCTGAAATTACATAAAACAGCCTGTTGATGATCCTGCATCTAGAGGCAAAAATAGGATGCTTATACCCAGAAAGAATTATTGGGTTTTTATTGTTTGCTCTTTTAGTATTATAATGGCAACTGGTACCTAAACAATAGTGAAGAATCTGTTCATGGTTCAGTTATACACCTGTTCGCTGGATTTAATGTGTTCACTGTCTCCACACATCAATAATTTAATATAATATTGAGGTAGATACTTACTAATCCCTAGAATATGGAGGATATGGATGTTCAATGTTATACACTGAAGGCTGTGTTGTGTACAGTTGGCATTATTTGTATTCCTTTAACACCTAGAGAGCATACATAAAATCAGGATCCCCATTATATTGCCTGTTCTAGAAAAATACAACAAAAAGATAGTCCTTACCCAAAATAGGGTCTTATAATAACTTTTTAGTATTTTTTCTATTTCTCTTCTATTACTAAAGCAAGTTTGATCTTGCTCCCTTGTGAAGTGCTGGATGATCTCTCTTTCTTCCCATTTTCCACCAGCTGGGAGCCTTAGCTTACCTGCCCTCCTTAGCATTCTAATAGTCCCATCTCTGTCACTGCTAATGCTGGTTGCTTTCTATACTTGTTGTTTCCTAGGAGTAGAGGGAGACTATATTGATAGGCAACAGGGATCAGAGATGCCTGTGGCAGGATAGGTCAGGACTTGATCCACCCAGGAGTCCCGCCCTGTTTTCCCAGGAGATAGAAACTGTCTGATAGGCTTATTGCGGTCTGGTGTCTCTGCTGTAATTTCTTAGGTAATAGGAAATCAGCTAATTTCCGAGTTATAATACTGCACTTTTGTATCTTGCTGCACAAAATAAAATACACTGATATATTAAAAATGTAATAGCATTAAGTCCTCTTAGAATTAATGGGATTTTCAATATTCATTGTAGTATTTTTGTGCTAAGCATTACTGTATATTCAGAAACTTTTTGCAGCAATTTGCAAAGAACACAAACTCAATAGTAAGAATATTTGATTTAGTTTGATTTATTTCCCAAAAAGAGAGGATTATTTTTAGTTGTTAGCCACTAAAAATTAAGCTTATAAAATGTGAAATATCACTCCCTGGACTAATGCCTTCTCATCAAGGATTCAGCTTTTTTTGAGCATATACTTCATTGTTATGGGTTTAGGGCTATATATAGCAATGAATGTAGCTGGCTTTTGTTGAAATGTTCTTAAAGATCATTCATGGTGAACTGAGTCAATTTGTTTTAAAGATTCCTTTTCATCATAGTTAATTGCTTGTATAGATTTTTGAGGGTTATTCCTCCCCCCTCCTACACAGTTTCACTTTGGAGTAATTCTCCATGTTGTTTGCATGACAAGTACTTGAATGCAAAACATATGGTGACAAAGGAGGCTCTACCCTAATTTATGTGATAAAAATGTGTGGCAGAGAAGAAAAGATTTAAATAAGCACTCCACTTGTGCACTGTTTGGGTTTAGTGTAGGGATCATTAGCTAATATAGGCAAATAAAAATTATTACAATAAAATATGTGAATCATCTTCATAGTAACTACTTTTTTTATGTTAGAGCTTGATAGTGGGGGTGAAATGTATACTAAAGTATCGATTGAGTTGTTTTTTACTTTATTTAATAGCTTCCAATTCCATTGTTGCTAACTTTAAGAAACAAAATGGTTGCTTAAACAACTGGGATTTTCTGCTGCATAGAAAATATGTTCTACGATTGTTCTATCTGGGCAATGAAATCATAATGTGGTAAATTATACTTATGGCCTCACAGTAGTCATCTTGGTTCCAGCTTCACCACCCTCCTAGTGTGTGTAAAATAAATAAATAAATAAAATAAAAAATATTTTTTTTTCCCCTAATATCCAACCTAAACCTCCCCCACTGCAACTTGAGATCATTACTCCTTGTTCTGTCATCTGGTACCACTGAGAACAGTCTAGATCCATCCTCTTTGGAACCACCTTTCAGGTAGTTGAAAGCAGCTATCAAATCCCCCCTCATTCTTCTCTTCTGCAGACTAAACAACTCCAGTTCCCTCAGCCTCTCCTCATAAGTCATGTGCTCCAGCCTTCTAATCATTTTTGTTGCCCTCTGCTGGACTCTTTCCAATTTTTCCACATCCTCCTTGTAGTGTGGGGCCCAAGACTGGATACAGTACTCCAGATGAGGCCTCAACAATGTCGAATAGAGGGGAATGATCATGTCCCTCGATCTGCTGGCAATGCCCCTACTTATACATGGCAATGCCCCTACTTATACTTGATGGCTTGCTATTTGGGTTTGTGAGGAAAGTATGGGAAAACTGTTTTTCTTTTGGAGAAAAATGATTGGGCTCATAAGTACTCTCCTGGACAGTTGCATGTAAACTTGGTACAGGTCTGCAAGTCAGTTTAAACCAGCAGAGAATTTGACTCAGTAACTGTAACACAGACATTCCTTTCCTTACTAATTCTAATATTCTATGCAACATTCAATATGACATAAAATTTGGAGCTCTGTTACTTGCCTTTTGGTACATAACAATTTTTGGCCTAATTTCTACTACCCTCATATGGCATTAATATTTTACTCTGAACAGGTTTCCATACGATTACACAAGTAGTAAAATACTGCTCTACATGAATAAATGACTTTTCCTGAGTACATATGGGCTGCAGTTAAATAAGCTGTCAAAATGTTTTGTACTTGGATACCTTGTATGAGAAATTTTATGACAACTCTGAGTAAATCTATTCTGAAAAACATAAAATGGACAAAGTGCATAAAATAAGTTCTTAGATGCAGATGTTTCATTATTAGTCTACGGGTAGAAGGAGAAGCTGAGGTTAGTCAAGTGTCAAGTACTCTTGATACTTTAAAAACCCTACCAGAAGCTTGTTAATCCCAACGAAGTTGTGGATTCAATTTTATGTCAAAACATATGCTTGTGTATAACTTTGTGTGTGTGTACGTGTACACGTGAATTTGGCCAGCTTGGCTATATGATAGCACTTGAGTTAGTCATGGAAATAGGTCAGTCTTTGAACGTTATCTGTCAACTGATTGATTTTATACATATAATAGTGCTGTTACTTATTTGATGAAAAGCCCATCATCATTTCTCTTGAGTTGCTAGAAAGAAACTTAAATTAAATATTAATATTTCAACTTTCTTAGCTTTGAAGGGTATAAACAAAATACTTGATCAATTTAATCATCCTTGTTTGGGAAGAAAAAGAGATACTGAAAGGTTATTGCAAGGTTAAAAATGAGTTGCTTTTTTTGGTTCTTGTATAAAGAATTTCTGAACGGCTTTTTGATGATTTGTTGGAATGTCCTCTGTTGGGGGACTTACGGCTGTAAAAAGGATTTTAATCTGAGAAATAACTATTTTAGACCTTGATTGAAGAGACAATATTGGAACTTGACCAAAATGGTCTTTTCTCCCAACCATTTTTAAGGTTAAAAACCTCAAGAGTTTTAAATGATCCGAGTAAGAATAAAATGCTGTCTCAATCAGGTTTCAC
This sequence comes from Gopherus flavomarginatus, assembly GCF_025201925.1. Classification (NCBI taxonomy): domain Eukaryota; kingdom Metazoa; phylum Chordata; order Testudines; family Testudinidae; genus Gopherus; species Gopherus flavomarginatus. The sequence continues at coordinate 190,320,417 of NC_066617.1, forward strand.
TTTCTTGCTCTGTGATATGATATCCTACTAATTCTCAGTGGCCCATACAGTTTTAGGTCACCTACCTCATGCAGAACCAGTGCACAATCTCAGATGCTTTGTGGGTAGACAGTATGACTTTCTAAAGTAATTAAGTAAAACACCAGCAGAAAAACCCAACATTTAGGGGATTCTTAATAGATCACGAAGAATCAAAGGGCACAAGAACTCCCCACCATTGCCCCATTCTTGCAGATCAATGTTAACTTACCAGCATCCAGAGTCTGTTACTCTTAGGCCTGGTCTACACTACGCGTTTATACCGATTTTAGCAGCGTTAAACTGATTTAACGCTGCACCCGTCCACACAGTGAGGCCCTTTATATCGATATAAAAGGCTCTTTAAACCAGTTTCTGTACCCCTCCCCAACGAGAGGAGTAGCGCTAAAATCCGTATAACTATATCGGATTAGGGTTAGTGTGACCGCAAATCAACGGTATTGGCCTCCAGGCAGTATCCCACGGTGCACCATTGTGAGCGCTCTGGACAGCAATCTGAACTCGAAGGCACTGGCCAGGTAGACAGGAAAATGCCCGCGAACTTTTGAATTTCATTTCCTGTTTGGCCAGCTTGGAGAGCTCACCAGCACAGGTGACCACGCAGAGCTCATCAGCACAGCTAACAATGCAGTCTCCTGAGAATCGAAAAAATGCTCCAGCATGGACCGCACGGGAGGTACTGGATCTGATCGCTATATGGGGAGAGGATTCTGTGCTAACAGAACTCCGATCCAAAAGACGAAATGGAAACACATTTGAAAAAATTTCCAAGGCTATGATGGAGGAAGGCCACACCAGGGACTCAGTGCAGTGCAGAGTGAAAGTTAAGGAGCTCAGACAAGCCTACCAGAAAACCAAAGAAGCAAATGGAAGGTCCAGGGCAGGGCCGAAAACATGCCGCTTCTACGCTGAGCTGCATGCAATTCTAAGGGGGTCCGCCACCACTACCCCACCCCTGTCCATGGATTCCGAGGTGGGGGTGGTAATGTCAGCCATGGCTGAGGATTCTGCAGATGGGGAAGATGAAGAGGAGGACAAGCTTGCAGAGAACACACAGCACTCCGTTCTCCCCAACAGCCAGGAGCTTTTACTCACCCAGACGGAATTACCCTCACAGCCCTCCCAAGCCAGTAGCCCAGACAATGAAGCCATGGAAGCAACCTCTGGTGAGTGTACCTTTTGTAAATATAAAACATGGTTTAAAAGCAAGCATTTTTTAATGATTGGTTTGCCCTGAGGACTTGGGATGCATTCGCGGCCAGTACAGTTATTGGAAAAGTTTGTTAACATGTCTGGGGATGGAGCGGAAATCCTCCAGGGACATCTCCATGAAGCTCTCCTGGAGGTACTCCAAAAGCCTTTGCAGAAGGTTTCTGGGCAAGGCAGTCTTATTCCGTCCACCATGGTAGGACACTTGACCATGCCATGCATGTAGCAAGTAATCTGATATCATTGCATGACAAAGCCTAGCTGCGTATGGTCCCAGTGATTTCTGGCATTCAAGCAACATCCATTCTTTATCTCGCTGTGTTATCCTCAGGAGCGTGATATCGTTCATGGTAATCTGGTTGAAATTCAGGAATTTAATTAAGGGGACAGAGATGGCCATTCCTACTGGGCTGTTTGCCTGTTGCTTAAAAGAAATCCATCCTTGCAGGTAGCCAAGTGGGGGGAGGGGAGGCGGGGTAATGGCACTGAGCTTTTTCGTATTTGGCTAGCAGGGATCTTCCCTGCTACCAGCCACGCGGTGGGGGGCGGGGGAAAGGAGGATGATTAGCAATGATCTTCCATGATACCAGCCGCGCAGTGGGGGGAAGGGTAAAGCGATCATCCTAGAGAATTGGATGGAGGGGGGTGGTTTCTGCTGCTGCATGTTAACAGGAAAGAAGCAGCACTGAACAGGCTTTGCTTGGTATTTGGGAAAGGAGGGCACTGTGTATATGAAGGCTGCAGAAGCTGAAAGACAATGGCTTACAATGGCCACCTGCAAGCTGAATTCTGCTGCCTGGACCTGTGTCTGTGAGATCTCCAACACCAGAGTCGCAGGCACTCAATATTAAGATGCAAAATGTGACCTTGTAGTGAAGTCACATGTGTTATGTAAGGTGAATAGTGTTCACTGTGAAGGAGTATAACAATTGTTCTGTAAAATGTATCTTTTTAAATGCTTCTCTCCCTTTTTTTACCTCTCTCATGCAGCTGCAAATTTTTCAAGCCTCCCTACTCCATCCCAATGGCTATCTCAGATGAGGCAGAGTAAAAAAAAAAAAGACGTGAGACGAAATGTTCTCGGAAATCATGGAAGTAACCCGCAATGAAAGAGCTCATCTGAATGAGTGGAAGGACATGGTATCAAATTACAGGAAAGATGCCAGTGAGCATGAGGATAGGAGGGATGAACGTGAGGAGAGGAGAGATGCTCGAGATGAAAAGTGGCGCCAGGAAGATGAGAGGTGTAGGCAGGAAGATCAGCGGTGGCGGGATGCAATGCTGGGGCTGCTGCGTGATCAAACTGGCATCCTCTGATGTCTGGTGGAGCTTCAGGAACAGCTGCAGGGTCACAGAGTGCCGCTACAGCCCCTGTGTAACCACCCTCACCCCTCACTATGTTCCATATCTTCCTCACCCAGACGTGTAAGAACGTGTGGGGGAAGGCTTCATGCACCCGCCCACTCCACCCCCATGGACAGCCCAACCAAAAGGCTGTCATTACATTGAAATGATTTTAGTGGCCTTTTCCTTCCCTCCTATCCTTCTCCCAAACCACACCCGAGATACCTTGTCAGTTCTCTCCCTCTTTTTATAATGAATTAATAAAGAATACATGATTTTTAAACGATAGTGACTTTATTTCCTTAAGCAAGCTGTAATCGAAGGGGGAGGTTGGTTGCTCACAGAGAATGAGTCAACCAAGGGGGGGGTTCGTCAAGGGGGAGAAAACACAACAGTCACACTGTACCCTGGCCTGTGATGAAATTCGTTTTCAAAGCTTCTCTGATGTGCACCGCTTTGTGGTGTGCTCTTCTAATTGCCCTGGTGTCTGGCTGCGTGTAATCAGCGACCAGGTGATTTGCCTGAGCCTCCCACCCCGCCATAAAGGTCTCCCCCTTACTCTCACAGAGATTGTGGAGCACACAGCAAGCAGCAATAACAATGGGGACATTGGTTTGGCTGAGGTCTGAGCGAGTCAGTAATGTGCGCTAGCGCGCCTTTAAATGGCCAAATGCACATTCTACCACCCTTCTGCACTTGCTCAACCTGTAGTTGAACAGCTCCTGACTACTGCCAGGCTGTCTGTGTATGGCTTCATGAGCCATGACATCAAAGGATAGGCTGGGTCACCCAGGATAACGACAGGCATTTCAACATCCCCAACTGTTATTTTCTGGTCTGGGAAGTAATTCCCTTGCTCCAGCCGTTTAAACAGAGTAGTGTTCCTGAAGACGCGAGCATCATGAACCCTTCCTGGCCATCCCATGTGGATGTTGGTGAAACGTCCCTTGTGATCCACGAGTGCTTGCAGCACCATGGAAAAGTACCCCTTGCGGTTTACATACTGGGTGCCCTGGTGCTCCGGTGCCAAGATAGGGATATGGGTTCCATCTATCACCCCCCCACAGTTAGGGAATCCCATTGCAGCAAAGCCATCCACTATGACCTGCACGTTTCCCAGAGTCACAACCTTTTGTAGCAGCAGCTTTATGATTGCTTTGGCTACTTGCATCACAGCAGCCCCCACAGTAGATTTTCCCACTCCAAATTGATTCCTGACTGACCGGTAGCTGTCTGGCATTGCAAGCTTCCAGAGGGCTATTGCCACTCGCTTCTCAACTGTGAGGGCTGCTCTCATTTTGGTATTATGGCGTTTCAGGGCAGGGGAAAGCAAGTCACAAAGTTCCATGAAAGTGTCCTTATGCATGCGAAAGTTTCACAGCCACTGCGAATCGTCCCAAACCTGCAAAACTATGTGGTCCCACCAGTCTGTGCTTGTTTCCCGGGCCCAAAATCGGTGTTCAATGGCTAGAACCTGCCCCATTACCAGCAGAATCTCCAAAGTGCAGAGGCCCGCAGTTTGAGATAATTCTGTGTCCATGTCCTCATCACTCTCGTTGCCGCTATGCCGTAGCTGCTGCCTCCTCGCCTGGCTTTGAAGGTCCTGGTTCAGCATAGACTGCATGAGAATGCGCGAGGTGTTTGCAACGTCCACGATTACGGTTTTGATCTGAGCAGGGTCCATGCTTCCTGTGCTATGGCATTCGCACAGTTCACCCAGGAAAAAAGGCGCAAAATGGTTGTCTGCTGCTTTCACGGAGGGAGGGGTGAGGCTGTACCCAGAACCACCCACAACAATGTTTTTTGCCCCATCAGGCACTGGGATCTCAACCCAGAATTCCAAGGGGCAGGGGAGACTGCGGGAACTATGGGATAGCTACGGAATAGCTACCCCCAGTGCAACGCTCTGAAAATCGATGCTAGCCTCGGTACATGGATGCACACAGCCAAATTAATGTGCTTAGTGTGGCCGCGTGCACTCGACTTTATACAATCTGTTTTACAAATCCGGTTTATGTAAAATCGGAATAATCCCGTAGTGTAGACATACCCTTTCTTACATTTAGTAGTACCTTATTCCACAAGCAGTCCTACTGAAATGAAGAGGACTGTGAGGTAAGAGTGGCAGAATCTTGCCCTAGGGAACCGTAGCTCTTTAGGGAGCCTTAGCTCTTTAGCTCAAGTTATAGCAGCTCACTTGATATGGGAGCCCTCAGTTCAGTTCCCAGCTCTACCACAGACTTTTTTTGTGTGATGTTAGACAAGTCACTGAGAGTATGTGTATACTGAAGAGGGGGAAAAAAATGTCTCTTAGAGCTGGAGTCAACTGATCTGGGCTTGGAGGGCTAATGCTGTGGGGTTTAAAATCGCACTGTAGAAACTTGCTACCAAAGGATTCTTCCTCCCCACCCCGTCTCCCCCTCCCCCCTCCCTTCCCCCGCCCCCCAGTAAACATACCCTTCATCACTTTGTGCCTGAGATCCCCATCAGTAAATTGTGGATACTAGTACTTTCCTGCCTCACTGGGGTATTGTGAAGATACATACATGAAAGATTGAGGTGTACAGATACTATGGTGATGGGGGACATATGAATATCTTAGATTTATATTAAATAAGAGATTAACCCATATCTTCATGGAATAATTTCTGTAAGTTTGCAAGAGTAGCATTTTTGGTAAAGAAAGTAGGAGTTTCTTTAGAACTTCAGTTTTCCATTTCTTGTTTTGAAAATAATGCCACCTTTAAATCTGAATTATAAAAAGAATTTTATTTTACTGCCATCTTAAGTTATAATAAAAACTTTATATAATTTTTTATTATGTGATTTCTAAGATTTATATAAATCTTGAGATCACATTCAAATGACTTTTTTAAACTATGCCATTTTGTCAATATACATTTTCTCTCTACTGTAAATATGGCAAACAAAGCTTTCAATCTAAATAACAATACTTGTGTAAAAAGAACTTCAGAATTAATTTTGTTAAGGCACATTTGAAAGATTTTGTTTTCCTTTGCAAAAATATTTTCTTTTTTAATTTTTCAGTCATTATTTAACCTGCTGGAGTTTCGAAGACTAGTTTTGAACTACAATCCACCTGCAAGTGCTCAAGATTTGCCCCGAAACCAAAAGGTAAAATTAGAAACATACGTTTCCAGTGAATAACCCATGGCATTTCTGTAATAACTCAGTTTCATACTGTGAGTGACTTCTAGTTGTTAATTTCAAAGGCACTAAATATATTTACTTTGTGCTTTGTAGGAAGGAGAAATTGGAGGCATTGCAAGTTCATGGTAGAATATAGGGCTGGGAGTTAGGAGATCTGGATTTTGCTACACTTGGAAGACTTTGATGGCATAGTTAGACAGCAAACTATACTAGCTAAATATTTCCAGTATGTACGCAGCTTATAGTAGCAAAATTTCACTTTTGTTGTTACAAGTTTTGCCCACATAACTGCATCTGCACTAGGGGCTTTTGCCAGCACAGCTGTGTAGGTCACAAATCACGTCTCATCATACCCCCTAACTAATATAGCTGTGCCAGCAACAATTTGTGGCCTAGACCTGGCCACACTCGCTGTTTAATATTGAGCCTGATTTTCACAGATGTTAATTAACAGAACCTCCTTTTGAAATTAAGTACTGTACTATTAAGTTACTCATCCTCTCACAACATAATTGGGAGGAAGGTTGGTTTTGTGCCAGTGGCTCTAGAATGGGACTCAGAGTTGAATTCCTACCTTTCCTCAGACTTCCTGTGTGACCTTGGGTGAATTACTTAATCTCTCTGTGACTTTGTCCACAGTGTGACAAAATAGGGATAATAACTTCCTTGCTCTTTGGTGTGTTTGAGAGGATAATTTCATAGGTACTTGGAATGCTCAGATTCTACAGTGATGTCAGATGGGAACAAGCGAAACATGGAGATGTTCATAGCCTGGTTTTCAGAGGTTGGGCAACTATAGGTCACGGCATCTAAGTAAGACCACAAGATGATGCGCAACTGGTACCATGTAGGCTGTAGTGGGAACTTATTAAGTCAGGGTAAGGGGACAATGTATTCTATTAATTGAAGGAGATCTGATCTCATCATAGCTTTCCATAGCAAAATAGCTATCCTAAGATATTTTTCTTTGTACATTACCCACTGATCTCTATCTAGCATCTCAACATCAGTTACGCTACCTGTCTTAGTGGCAACGACACATACTCTTGAGTTCCTTGTCTTGGTTTTCTAGCACTTAAAATACGGTTATCTCATTACATGGCATCAAGTAAATGAGCTTCAATTGTTGCTATTGAAGAAGAACCTCCTACACGGGGGTTGGCACTTGCAATATTATTCAGATTCCATTTCCAAACATACTATCTTGTAGACACTCTGACCATCTCAGGCTTTGTACGACTAATGATGCATGGAATAGCACGTCAGCCAAACGTATGGGCTTGAGTGTAGCATCTTGGCAACTGGTATATTGAAGATTCAGATTGGTGAGAGCAAGAATCCTTCGTAAGGGTCTACATTTTCCTTCTATGTTTAATGATAACTTATGTTTTTATAGACCACCTTCAATCCTGAGGGGAACGAATAATATAAATTGATGTACATGCATTTCTTTACCACTGGAAAGTGACCACCTCTGTGTTGAAATGCTTCTTGTTCTCATAGCAATGCAATAATTTGATGTGAAGTGAAAGGACCATCTCCAGCTGAGACTGCAGGGAGAATTCAGAAACATTATTGGTTAGCACTTGGACAAATATCCGAGCAGAGACACTTGCTTTTAGGATGCATCTTCACTAGGCAAAAGATGTTTTCTTAAATCATGTTAGCTGTGTCTACACTAGCACTTATGTCAGCAAAATTTTGGCATTCAAGGGTATGAAAAAATACCCTCCTGAGCGACATAATTTTTGTCGGCATAAGCACTTGTGTACAGTGCTATGTCGGCAGGAGATGCTCTCCTGTCGACATAACTACCACTGATTGTTGAGCTGGTTTTATTATGTCGACAGGAGAGCTCTCTCCCATTGGCATAACGTGGCTACATGAGCGCTTTTACAGTAGCACAGCTGTGTATCAGTACAGCTGTGCTGTGTAAGCTAGTAAGCGTACACATGGCTTAGGCAAGACAAAATCTTAGTGAAATAAGGCATGGTATAGTTTTAACATTGGCTAACAGTTGAGGTGTACTGTTTATCTTCATTAGTATTGTATCTTGTGTTAGCTAACATGAGTTAAGAATGTACCACTTTTTCCCTAGTGCAGGCAAGACATTACTGACCACAAATTTTCAAGAGCTTTATTTTACATGTCTTCATGCTCTGATGGATTGAGAGTAAGGTTGGATGCCGGGAACTCCTCATTTTAACTTTGGCTTTGCTTTTGTCTCTGTTGGTGGGTGTGCCTGGTTAAGTTACTTAAACGTTGTTTTCAACTCTTCTCACTAATGAAAGAGCTGTAATACATAAAGGAAAGTTTGTGCTAATTTGCACCGTAGGCAGAACAATTTCTTGCAGCAATGAAGTATTTCTTCAACACTGTTGTCGTCCATGTATTTAACTGATATCACTCAGTTCAGCAAACAAGTCTGATAGAACCACACTAAGAAATGGGTTGGCTCCAGGCCACTTACTCATAGTCAAGGAGATATGCATTACAGCTTTTTGCTGCTGGTGTAACTTTGGGAGACAACATAAGCTACAGTGACCGCACGCTACCATATTTTGGCCTGTAGAATAGGGCATAGTATTACAGATTGTGAGGGAGACGACGTAGTAATGTTAAATCCATATTTTTGTGAGCACATATTTGAATTTGAAACTAGAACAAAGAAGGTAGTGGCATTGATGGTCATATTTACATAAAATGCTCATTTTCAAGTGCACAATGGTAGAAAGAAGCACACTGGAGTAATTTAAATAGTAGATTTTAATCTATTATAAAAGCTTTAGCATAACTTGAAAATTTGTGGTAGTTCAGTTTTAATCTAATTTATAATGCACTACATTATAAATATGGTTGTTTTTTTAAAACTGATTTATTTCAACATAACTACTGGCAGGGTAAATTATTTGAATTTTTCAAATTGCTATAGACCAAGAAAAATATATAAATTATTTTTTCTATAAATTCTTTCCAAATAGTTTTTTCCTAAACACAATGAGTTTGTGTCTACAACCAAAAGAGAATTAAGATTTAGTTTACAGTGTGCTAAATAAGCTTTGTCTTATAGACATTCACTGTTCTACCTTGTCCTAGTGCAAAAAATGTTTATGGGACCTGTGTTAAAGTATTTTGAACTGTACAGTATTTGCTAGAAGATTCTAGCCTGTGATTGGTCAGGTATTGCTAATTATTTGTATCATGGTAGCTCCTAGAAATTCTCATCACTATCTTCACAAACATTATGAAAAGATGGTTTCTGCCTCAAAGAATTTACAGTTTGTCCCCCATTCTGCACAGGCTTATGCACTGAGAATTCCTCTTAAAGCCGATGGGGCTATTCCCTTTGGCTATAGTTAAGCATGTGCCTAAGTCTCTGCAGAGCTGGAGCCTGTGTGATTGTATGACACAGGACTGCTGTCTGCATGAGTACCCCTAACAAGTCAAAAGTAGCAATGAGATGAGCACTTCAGTTAGGCCTAAAACTCTTCAGAACGTTGTCAGAATTTTAAAACAGCACCACCACCCTCCTACCCAGTGCTTTCCTGGAAGATACTGCATGCAGTCTAGTCTAAAATACAAACTATGAAAAGATGAACTTGAAAATTGAAATTTCTTGGTAGAAGAATACCACTGTGTAAAATCTGAAATTCTATTCACCTGAATAATTTAAGACTCTAAAATGGGAGAAAACTGAAGAGCTAGGAACACCTAAATGAAAATGTGATTTAAATTTAAAAAGCCCGTTTAAAACTTTAAAAAAATATATTTTTATTAACATTGGAAAGAAGAATATATTAGATTAAATGAAGATTCTATGAACATTGCTCTTCTTAACTTATTGTGAAGTAGGCTGGAAGAGCAGGTAAATCTACCTGGAGGCCTATATGAATATGAAAGGTATTTAACATGTATGCAGAATATATTCACAATTATTATTCCTACTTTAAAAATTGTTTGACGCCATTTTATACACTTTGTTCTTAAATGTGCGAGGTAGCATTCCACAGAACTGCCTAAACAAGTCCATTCTTTGTTTGATTAGACTATGCAATTGTTTGTTACAGAGCAATCAATACCAGTTTGACTAGCCAGCTTGACATCTGTACCGTGTTAGGGTGTTGGTACGTTTAATTTATATTTGGAATAAGTAGTCTTTCTGTCTTTTCTTTCTAATTAATAAGCATCATTCATGAGCAGTATCAGCTATCCTTTCAGAAGCCAGAGAGGTGTGGCTAGTGTTGTACTGTACCTTTAACCTGGGATAAATTAAACCTTTACATTTCAATTCATTTGATTTTGATTCTGCAGGCTCCTACCCTTATTATTTTTATTTTTCTCCTGAAATTAGAGAAATCTACATATTACTGTATAGGTATTTTTAGTAGGATTGGAAGAGATCGAGCAGGTCGTTATGTAGGGGATCTTGCTCCTAATTCCATCAAGGGAAGCAGTAATGATGCATGCCATCTTTGCAAATTTATGAACCATCTAAAGCATGTGTATTCCAGGGAGTTTTCTGAAGCAGTGAGTTCATCAGAAGTAGATGGGCTAAAAATCTGAGTAGAACCGATATAAGATTGTTCCAGCTTTGTTTCCTAGGGTTTTTGCAGTTTAGTTCTAAATATATCTAGTGATGGGGTTTCTGCTACTTTCTTTCGGAGGCTTTTACAGACTGATAACTTAAAATCTTCCAACAGTGAGATTTATCAGTTTAAATTCTTTTTCTTAAATTTCATCTCATTACTCTTGTTTGTCTCTTCTTGGACCCACTCTAAAACAATTTCTCCCCCTCCTTAGTGTGCCTACACACTAAATATTTCTAGGCAATTATCTTGTCATCACATCCCATTCTCAGTTAGCCAACATACTTTTTAATTGCAGTGTAAAGTAAATAGTATAGTTAGCAAAAGGTAGTTTGCCTCAATATTAACTATTCCTGTACTATCATGGATTACAGTTGATCTCATGTAGAAGTTCACTTTATAAAATGAAATGCTTTTGAACTGAAAGATCATTAGATAGTATACTTTTTTCCCCTGGTGTTAATGGTAAATTGAGAGTGTCATGTTAAACCTTACAGTTAGTCATGGAAGGATTACATTTTTATTGGTAATTGTCAGTAAACATGATTTCATCATACACACACAAACTTGAAAACTTGAATTAGAATAAACATCTAGAGATTCAGAGTTTTGAATTAGGTTTGTTACAGATGGATTAGCGAATGAATAGTAAAAATAGGTGTGATTTGTTGATTTAAGGATATTTATTTTGTAATTTTGACAGTGTTGACAGCTTGTGTTTTAACAGTGTATAAAGTTTAACAATTGAATCTCAACATGTACTGTCATTAAATGACACTGCTCTACAGCCAAAATGCTTCTGAAATAAATGTAGTCCAACTTTACTGATTCTGGGTCACTGAGAACGAAAATGATGCTTAAAATTGTTGATTGGCTCTAGTTTTCAAGATATGATATTGGGTCAGTATGTACGATCCTTGACTTGGGAATGGCAGAGGATAAGTGAGTTACAAAGGGAAGGGATCGCAATTTAAACCAGAAATGACTAAAATACATATTTGATTGGATCTATGAATAAATCTCTGACTGGGTTTGGACAGTACTTGCTTTTGAGGCAAAACAATGAATGATGTAATCTGAAGCTGGTATTGCATCATACTTGATATGAATTGCATCATGTTATTCCTAGAAGTCATGGATGATGCAATCATAACGAAGCTTACATCACTCTGCTGAACAAATTGCCCTATATCAGCTCTAGAAATCATACAGTGTCGTGCTCTCTTATTTGTCAGTGTTTGATTTTGCAAAGGGACACATTTCTGTTTAGCCAAAGTGAGCAGAGATGCCTCGTACTTGTGTGAACAGTGCAGATAAGTTCTGCTATGTTTGTGGTGAAGTGACTTTTGCATCACAAAAGCGCAGTATAGCCACTATGGTTAAGAAAGCCTATCACCTTTCTTTTGGCTGCAAAATTGGAAGTAAGGACAAGAGGTGGGCCCCACACATATGCTGCAACACTTGTGCAACAAATCTTGGCCAGTGGTTGAACAGGAAAAGGAAATCTATGCCTTTTGCAGTGCCAATGATTTGGAGAGAGCCAACAGATTATAGCAGCAATTATTACCTCTGCGTGGTGCCTCCAGTGGGAAAGGTGTGTCAAAGAAGAAAAACTGGACTGTGCATTATCCCAACATTCCATCAGCTATACGCCCAGTACCCCACGGAGAAGGACTCCGGTTCCTGATGCACCAGAATCATTCTCACTTGAGTCAGACGAGGAAGAGGATGAAACTTCTGGTCCTGAACCATCAATGTCACAGGACCCACATTTTCTCCCATCCTCCTCCTCTGAACCACACCTCATAACACAAGGTGAACTGAATGACCTTATCAGGGATTTGGAACTACCCAAGAGTAAGGCAGAGTTGTTGGGCTCCAGATTACAGCAGTGGAATCTCCTGGCAGGCTATCAGGGCAAACAGAGCCCATCGATGCTTGCAGACTATTGCTGGCCAGTGACAAGAGATACTCCATTGAATGAATACAAGAGACAAGCCAAGAAGCGCCGAGTAGACCTTGAATAGGACTAAACTATGTACATAATAGTTTTTTGCCTTTTGTTTCATCATAAATTTTATTTATATAACCCTTTTGCTGATTTTTAAAGTGTTACATAAACAGGACAGGTGAAATATTATCGTGTAAAGCAACCATAAACACATGAAAAGACCTAGGTTTACAATTTACGATTAAAACTCTACACAATATACATAGACATAAAATGTAAAAACTTAAATATTTTAGAAACAGTAGCCAATCAGTTGTTTTAATTGTCATATTTGAATTCAGCACATCAAAATACAAAATGTGATATTTATTATATCTCTGAAGCAGACAACTTCTCAAAAATTATAGACCAGTGTAATTGGCTAATTATACTATAATTTCCTGCAACTGTTAAAAAATGTAAATTGATAAAAATTAAAAATTCTTAAATATAAAATTGATGATATCAGTTACAAAAAAAAATCAAAATCAAATTCTGCAGGCCCATTTATAGTATTAAACACAACCCCATGCTTCCACCACTTACACTGTTCAGCTATGCCTGATGTCTGAAGGCTAAATAACCGTTAAAGTCTAGTTTCTAAGGGTTTGTACCACTGTAGCACTTAGTAAAGACGCTACCTATGCCGATGTGAGAGCTTCTCTAACTCTCTGAGAAGCAGTAACTATGTCAACAAGAGAAGCCCTCCTGTCGACAGGAGTTCGGTCAGTTGTAACTGCATCAAGTGACACACCTCTGAGTGACATAGTCATACCGACATAAATTCATAGTGTAGACCAGGGCTTAGAAGCTAAATTTCACTACTCAAGTTTGACTGCATTTTTTGCTGGGGTACATTTTTTGGGGGTGGGGGGTCCACATTCCACGTAACATGGCACAAGTCTAAAGTAAATTGGCGCACACTCATGCATTGCTCATGTTAAGTTTACATCTTATATGGTAGCAGACAGAATATTAGTAGTGTGTGTGTAATATGTTCACATTATACACTATCTTTATCGTTACAAAACTGATCAAGTACTTCATGGAAAATTGTTGAATGTTTGTTTATATTCTTTTAAATACAGGAACACAGGAATTTGCCTTTCATGCGTGAATTGAGGTATCTGTTTGCACTTCTCGTTGGTTCAAAGAGAAAATACGTTGATCCGTCTAGAGCAGTTGAAATTCTTAAAGATGCATTCAAATCAAATGATTCTCAGCAGGTAAAATTTATAATATTTATATTTAGAATTGGATCTCCTTATGGTCTCTGAACAGTAGCAAATATTTAATCTAAATAAAAAGCAAAATATACTATATTCATAATTGGTGACAATAAGAAGTCTAGTTCTCTTTTATTTGTGTGCTTGTTGGCCACATGCAATGTTGTATGATCTCACTGAAGTGCTGCTTTCAGACACAAGGTCTAAATCCATTTGGAAAATGGAAGGAGGCTTGTGGCTGAGTGTGCCTAACATAATCCATGCTTTTAAATTAATCCTCCCCTTCCAAACCCAAACAAAAAACCAACTTCAAAGCAATGGTAACTATTACTTTACAAAGATTTTTAGCAGTTCCATGCTCCTGAATTCCAGCCTCACATGTAAGATCCAGAAGTTAAATGGAGTTAGTAGTCTTTCTCAGAGCCTTACTCATGGGGAGCGCAATAAAGCCCTGAGCGGGACTATTTTTAGTCCCACTCCCGTCCCATCCCACAATACCTGGTCTTGCTATTATGACAGTGGGTCCTGTGGGACTGGTAGGATCCTGGTCCCACCACAGGAGTCTACACTAGTGCCATGCAGGGCTCTACAGCACATCTCAATTATTAATCTTGGCCTGTTGGATCCCCAGATGGGGGGAAGAGGCTAGATATTTATTCATTTGGAGAGTTTTGATACTTTTTTGTTCTAAATCATAGCTGTTACATTTTACTGTTTCCAAGTCGTTTGTTTCTACTTAAATCTGTCATTTTATCCATATGGACTTAGGTGGCTAAATCATTTGCTTACAATACACTGAGTTCAGCATTCCATGTGGATAGCATCAATCACCACATGTCACATGCCAGAGGACTTAAACATGTATTGGAGCACTGGGGTGCATGAGATCTGCTAAAGTGTTAGGGATGTCTAGATAGTACTGACTGAGGAACACAACACGTTCGAAGAGCCAAGATTGGAAAACCATTGTAGCATGGTCTTGAAACACTTGGATTTTGGAATTCTTGTAGGTGGGGAAGCCACTGTGCTGCACTCAAGTGTTCAAGAATACACTTAAATATGTATTAATCATTGTTTGTTTTTTTTTAACAGCAAGATGTGAGTGAATTCACTCATAAACTGTTAGATTGGTTAGAAGATGCCTTCCAAATTAAAGCTGAAGAGGAGAGGTAAGGGGTTTTTAATATCTAAAAATGTATATATTCATCTAATTTCCCATCGTAACAACATTTAAACTGATTTTTAAGACAACTGACTGCTCTGTCCTTTCCATCCACCAATGGCCCATATTATAAAAATGAAATTTTAAAAAAGGAGATAACCTGGGTCCTGTCTACACTGGAAAAAATAGGGCTTATAATATATAAGTGCAGCTCTACTAGCAGTAACAGTGGTGTAAGTTATGTAAGGTAGTTGTAAGGTAGTTATGGCTCAGGAATTTTTATCACTTTTAATCTAATCCTGTTGAGAGGCATTGTTCATCTTTGCACTGGACATTTTTTTCATCTTTCAGGCATATATGCAAATTGTTATTTCATTGACTATAAATTTTTAGGATTGATTAAAAAGAATTAGTGGACACTGAATGTCAATGAGAAATTTCTTGTTTTAACTATTGTAATGGCCCGGTCCAATTTATGATGAAAAGACTTCTGCTGAACTCAGTGACAGTTGAATCTGACCTTAACTTTAGGGTATTTTTGTTTTCTTGTTAGTGTTATTCTTCTCCCCCTTCCTAAAAACCTATTTATTTTGTTGCTTGGACAGATAACATCATATTGTACTTCAATAAAAACCTGATTTTTCTAAGTGCAGATGTTTCTTTCTAGGTACTGTCAGTAAGTTTTTGTTTTATTTATTTTGCTATCTTATCTTTTTCATCTTGGGAAATGTAGGGAACTTGGTATGAAAATAGCAAAATATTAAAGAACTGAAATGCATCATGGCCAGTCAATTGACTTTTGCCTTTAAATAACATTTGTTTTTAAATACAGTAGTTCAAATACTTCCAAAACTTTTTCCAGTTTCTTTTCACAAAAGCTAACTATTCACTATGTCACCAAACATCTGTACATTTTTTTGGACAATTAAATTTTTTAGGAGGATGGCAGGAACTCACTCTTACATGGTTGTGTGGCCTGGTCTACACTATGCATTTAAATTGATTTTAGCAGCGTTAAACCGATTTAACGCTGTACCAGTCCACACTACGAGGCCCTTTATATCGATATAAAGGGCTCTTTAAATCGGTTTCTGTACTTCTCCCCACCGAGAGGAGTAGCGCTAAAATCGGTATTACCATATCGGATTAGGGTTAGTGTGGTCGCAAATCGACGGTATTGGCCTCCGGGCGGTATCCCACACTGCACCACTGTGACCGCTCTGGACAGCAATCTGAACTCGGATACAGGGGCCAGGTAAACAGGAAAAGCCCCACGAACTTTTGAATTACATTTCCTGTTCGCTCATGCTGGAGCTCTGATCAGCACCGGTGGCGATGCAGTCCCAAATCCAAAAAGAGCTCCAGCATGGACCGTACAGGAGATGCTGGATCTGATCGCTGTATGGAGAGATAAATCTGTTCTATCAGAGCTCCGTTACAGAAGACGAAATGCCAAAGCGTTTGAAAAAAATCTCCAGGCTACACAGTGCTGCGTGACAATCGTAACGGAAAGTCAAAGAATCAAATGGACGCTCATGGAGGGAGGGAGGGGGGACCAAGGACTCCAGCTATCCCACAGTCCACAGCAGTCTCCGAAAAGTATTTGCATTCTTGGCTGAGCTCCCAATGCCTGTAGGTTCAAACACATTGTCTGGCGTGGTTCAGGGTATAGCTCGTCAATGTACCCCCTCCCCCCCACGTGAAAGAAAAGGGAAAAAAATCGTTTCTTGACTTTTTTTAATGTCACCCCTATGTGTACTGAATGCTGCTGGTAGACGCGATGCTGTGCCGCAGTAAAGAGCAGTATCCGCTCCTCTTCCCTCCCCGGTGGCAGACAGTACAATATGCTTGATAGCTGCTGAATACCCCTGGCTGGCCTCAGGTGAGGCTGGCCGGGGGGGGCGCCTGCGTAAAAATAGGAATGATTCCTGGTCATTCCCAGTAGATGGTACAGAACAGCTGGTAACTGTCTTCATCATAGCAACTAGGGGCTGAGCTTCAATCAGCCCCCTCCCTTTCATGTGTAAAGAAAAGATTCTGTACTGCCTGGACTATCATAGCAGTGGGATGGTGGGCTCCTCTCCCCCACACTGCTTAATGTCCTGCGTGGACTGTCATAGCAGCTGGAGGCTGCCTCCCCCTCATTTTATCTCACTAACAAGTCAGTGTTTCTTATTCCTGCATTCTTTATAACTTCATGACACAAATGGGGACGACACTGCCACGGTAGCCCAGGAAGGTTGGGGAGGAGGGAAGCAATGGATGGGGTTGTTGCAAGGGCAACCCCCGTGAATGGCATGCAGCACATCATATCTGCGGGATCTGACATGGAGCAGCTGTGCTCTCTGGTTCTCTGATACACTCATTCTCTAGTACACTTGCCCCATATTCTAGGCAGGACTGACTCTATTTTTAGATACCATAAAGGAGGGATTGACTCGGGGAGTCATTCACATTTTTGCCTTTGCGCCCCCGACTGACCTCAGCCAGGAGCACTCATGATAGCAGCAGACGGTACAGAACGATAGATAGCCGTCATCTCATTGCCAATTTACAATGGCAGCAGACGGTACAGAACAACTGATAACTGTCTCTGCTATCATGCAAAAGCAAATGAATGCTGCTGTGTAGCGCTGCAGTATCACCTCTGTCAGCGGCATCCAGTACACAGACGATGACAGTAAAAAAACAAGCTGAACGGGCTCCATGGTTGCCGAGCTATGGCGTCTGCCAGGGCAATCCAGGGAAAAAGGGCACGAAATGACTGTCTGCTGTTGCTTTCTCGGAGGAAGGAATGAGTGACGACATTTACCCAGAACCACCCGTGACAATGATTTTTGCCCCATCAGGCACTGGGATCTCAACCCAGAATTCCAAGGGGCAGGGGAGACTGCGGGAACTATGGGATAGCTACGGAATAGCTACCCACAGTGCAACGCTCCAGAAATCGACGCTAGCCTCGGACCATGGATGCACACCACCGAATTGATGTGCTTAGTGTGGCCGCATGCACTCGACTTTATACAATCTGTTTTACAAAACCAGTTTATGTAAAATCAGAATAATCCCGTAGTATAGACATACCCTGTGTTTACAAGCAGTCTTGTGAATTCTCTTCAATTCTGAGTTTGGATATGCATGGAACTTCCCAGAATAAAATACATTTACTTGCTTTGTAAATACACTTCACCATTGTGAATACATAAATCCTTAGATTATTATGAACAGATGAAAGTACAAAACTTGACATTTACAATAATTAAAAATGAATTATGCCACTATATAGATTTATGTAATAAATGCAAATGCTTTTTACTATTGTAATTGTTGGTTTATGTGGCTGCTGTTGTTGTTCTTGGTCTTACAGTTGCATATTTCATGTTTTAGGGATGGAGAAAAGCCAAAGAACCCAATGGTAGAGTTGTTTTATGGACGATTTCTAGCAGTGGGTGTGCTTGAAGGTATGCATTTTATTGTGCTTGAACTAGAAAAGATGTCAGTTGATGCATTTTTTAACATATGTCTAGTTAAACAAATGAACTGTATAATTGCACGCATTTCTAAATGATACCTTACTCCACAGAATACATCTTTAAAATATGTACCATAACCTAAGTTCCCTATAAGCCACGCAGCTGCATGGTCCTGGAGCAGCCTATCAAGGGCTGAAGCAGGGAGAGGCGTCTCTCCCCTAGACCCAGAGGTGCTTCTCCTCTGCCTCAGCCCTGGAAGTGTTGCAGCTGGGCAGAGACGCGGAGATGCTCTCCACTGGCCCTGGAGCTGCTGCAGCCAGGGAGGGGCACCTCGAAGCTGCCGGGGAGTCACCTCTCCCCTGGCTGCTGCGAGGAGAGAGGGCTGGGGGTAATTCTCTCTCCCTGCCATGGCCCCGAGGCAGCCTGCAGTCCAAACCTCTCATCCCCGGCTCCACCCCAGAGCCTGCACTCACTGCTGGAGCCCTCACCCCCCTGCACCCCAACCCTCTGTCCCCGCCCTGAGCCCCCTCCTGCACCCCTCATCCTTGGCCCCAGCCAGAGCCTACACCTCAACCCTCTGCCCCCGCGCTGAGCCCCCTCCCACACACTGAACCCCTCAGACCCACCCCCACCACACATCACCTCCGTATTGATGACATAACAAAATTTGTTCTGCACATGCATGGGAAAAATGAGAGAGAACATTGACCACAACTGTGACCAGTTTTTTTCTTAGAAAAAGCAAGGACATGGATGTGGGGGGGGGAGTTTATTTTGTTTTTTAAACTAATTTTAAGAAGATTCGATAATTTCCAGTAGAATTGAATGTGTGTTCAGGTGCAGCACAATTTAGGTAGAGTTGAGTGTAAACACACTTGAGAACTCGCAAATATTTCATACTAGACTACAGAAAATCCTGTTCCAGTATATGATTGCAAGTGAGCTTGTTCTCTCTCTATGGAACATATAACAATTTAAAATTTGTAATACTCTGAAGATTATGATATTCCACTTCTACAGAAATCACTGAAAAACATTTCAAACAAATTTAAAGTGACTTCCAGTTGTGTCTTTATCTGGAACATCCTCCCTCCTGTGCCTCTCTCTGCTTCATTCTTTCTTCATGTCTATCCTACAGACTCATTACTTTGAGCTAACATTCCAGCTCCTATCTGCACTCACACACGTTCATGTTTTCCACATTGGAACATGGCAAGGTTACAAAACCAAAGGAGTAGAAGAAAAGAAATGGTTCATAAATCATGACTCTTGTAATGACTGACATAAAGTATGCCTAAATAAATACATGTAAAATAAAATTATTTTCTCCCTTTGTGGTGTTACCCGTTCTTACTCTCCCTGTTTCCTTAGCTGGAAGTCTTTACAGATTTGTATAAATTACTGTAGCATTCTCAGGGCAGAAGTCCTAGTAGTCCCATTGACCCTGGGACTATGAAGGTAAGTAAGAACTATTGAATTAGTTTCCTGGGTCAGGCCTTTACTTTTCACTTGTAAATGCTATGCACATGAGGAGTGCTATATCAATAATAAATAAAACTACTTGTTAAAGTAACATAAATGTATGAACTAAAATATTTAGTAGATTTTATTGGTTGAGGAGCAAAATAATCAGTCATTTTAATATTTCATCCAAATCATTTCCCCTCCGAAGTAATTTATTTTCATGCATCTGATTGATTTGTTCAATACTAGTATATAATTTGGAACAAGCGAACATAGTACCTATCTTTGCTCCCCCTTTTAAGGAAGACTTGATGAATTATGCATCAGTCAGCCTAACTTTGATACCTGGAAAGATACTGGAACAGATTACTAAACGATCCATTTCTAAGCAAGTAGAGAATAATAAGGTTATAAGAAATAGGCAGCGTGTATTTGTCAAGAACAAATCATGGCAAACCAACCTAATTTCTTTCTCAGAGTTTACTGGCCTCTAGTGGATAGGAGGAATTTTAGTAAGTCTTTTAACCCAGTCTTACATGACATTCTCATAAGCAAACTAGGAAAGGTGTTTTAGATGAAATCACAAGTTGGGTGCACAACTGGTTGAAAGACCATATTCAAAGAGTAGTTATCAACTGCTTGCTATCAAACTGGGAGGTTGTATCTAATGGAGTCCCACAAGGAGTCAGTCTTGGGTCTGATACGGTTCAACATTTTCATTAATAACTTGGGTAATGGAGTGAGGAGTAGTGCAAATTTTATAGGCATATCCCATTCTAGGGTGCAGTCCAGACAGTGAGGAGTTGTGACCACCTGTCCTTCAACCTTGAGTGCCTCACAATGCTTTGCTGCTGTAACTCCCAAAGTGGGCCCCTTACAAACAGCCAGAGAGCATGCAGGTCACACTGAGTGTGTGTGTGTGTGTATATAGCTGCAGCCTGCCAGTGACTTCTGTCACACAGTCTTCCATCAGCCTCGATTACCCTTTGCAGGGTGATTCCCAACACACTCCCAATTCCAGATACCTCTCCCCCCTACCCCAAATATGTGTTCTCCAGTATCCAGCCCTCTCCAGTTTTTAGAGGTCCGTTGCCCCTGTAAGAGGTCTGTGTACAATAGTTTACTACTTAGGTTGGAATTGCCAGACAATTCAGTTTAAAAACAAAACAGAATTAGCTTTGATTTTAAAGAATAAAACAAGTTTATTTAACTACAAAGAGAGAAATTAAGTGGGTACAAGTATAAGGTATTAAAGTCAGAAATGGTTGCAAGAGAAATAAAGATAAAACACTTAATAGTAACTAAAATTCAACAAACTAGAGTGTTCAAGGTGACATTCTTACCAAGTGTTTCCTGCAACAGGTAAGAACCCCTCCCAAAATCCAAAGGCTGTCTGTTTTTTCTGTCTTCTCACATGAAATAGTGAGATAGAGATAGGATACTTAGGGTGTTTTTGCCTCTCCCTTTTATAGTTCTGTCAACTTCTGAAATGCGTTTTCATGAGGGTTACCCCTAGATGAAGTTCCTTCAAGCTATGAGGATGGAGACTTGGGATCTTATGGTGAAAGAGGTTCTGTGGTGTTTGTTAAAATGAAAATCAATCTATTTCTGCTCCCCTTCTCTGCCAAAGAATGGCCACTTGACCAGTTATTGCCAGTCAACTTTGATGACCCTTGGCTAGATGCGTCAGCATGTCTTTTGTCTTCAAGAAACTTGTTTACCCAGTCCGCAGACATGTCTGGTAAACACATTTCAGTAATAACTTCAGCTTATGTTCATAACTTTACATATTATGTTGCTACACGTGTTTCAGCACAATATTATTGACCAGCAAGCTATTAGTTTTCAAATGATAGTTTACAGGACATATGCTATACAAAGACTATCACAGTGGTGTGTTGGGGTGTGAATACAGGGATGCACTGTTTGCAAATGACACCAAGCTGGGAGGGGTTGCAGGCACTTTGGAGGACAAGATTAGAATTCAAATTACCTTGAATAATTTGACAGTTGGTCTGCAGTCAGCAAGATGAAATTTAGTAGAGAAGTGCCAAGTACTTCACTTAAGAAAGAGAAATCAAATGCGGAACTGCAAATTGAAGAATAACTGGCTAGGCAGTAGTGCTGCTGAAAAGTGTCTGGGGGTTATAGCAGATCACAAGTTGAATATGAGTCAGCAATGTGTAGCTGCAGAAAAGACTAATATAATTCTGCGTATATTAACAGAAATACCATATGTAAGATGCGGGAGGTAATTGTGCTGCTCTCCTCAGTGCTGGCAAGGTCTCAGCATTCTCTAGTTCTGGGTGCCAAACTTTAGGAACAATGTGGACAATTTGAGGAGAGTCCAGAGGGGAGCAACAAAAATGATGATAGGTTTAGAAAATCTGACCTATGAAGAAAGATTTAAAAAGCTGGGCTTGTTTAGTTTTCTGAAAAGAGGACTGAAGGAATATCTGATACCATTTTTTAAATAAAGAGGTCGGTGATCAGTTGTTCTCCATGTTTACAGAAGGGAAGACAAAAAATGTAATGGGCTTACCCTGCAGCAAGGGAGATTTAGGTGAGGTATTAGGAAAAACTTTCTAACTGTAAGGGGGGTTAAGCTCTGGAATAGTCCTTCAACGGGGAGAGTGGACTCCTCGTCTTAGGAGGTTTTTAACAAGTTAGGCAAACACCTGTCAGGGAGGATCTAGGTTTACTTGGTCCTTCCTCAGCACAGGAGGCTGGACTTGATGACCTCTCAAGGTTCCTTCCAGCCATATGGTTTTAATTCTCCTATTCCACATGACTGACTAGAAGCTTAAATGATAAATGTTTATGCATAAAACCTTAATTGTTAATACCTCTCTCCTGCCAAGGTAAGAAATTTGAAAACACAGAAATGTTTGGCCAGTACCCACTCCAGGTTAATGGCTTTAAAGATCTGCATGAGTGCCTAGAAGCTGCCATGATTGAAGGGGAGATTGAATCTTTACATTCAGAGAATTCTGGAAAGTCTGGTCAGGAGGTGAGTTAAATGTTTGGTTCCTGTAGGGGCTAATAGTGCCTCTTTATGATGATGTAAATAAAGAGCAAGATTATTAACCAAGAGTGCAGATCCCCACACAGCACTGTGCTGGTGATCATGCGGGCTGTTGCTGTAGTGGTGTAAGCCTATCCTAAATCGTTCCTATGTAGTATGCAGTGTGTGTGTGTGTGTGTGTAAGGGGTGCAGATGGCTACTCCTCACCCGACATATCAAATAAAAGGAGTCAATTCAGCATTGGGCTCTGGAGAAGTGTATGCTGATGGGAAAAAAAACTGCTGAATCTGCTTACATCGTGCAGCCCTGAGTGAACATTGTGTCTTCAGTGTGACTGGAGATGTTCCACTGCTAAGTTATGGGTCCATCTTATTCTTTCTGAGAGGGTATTGAGGGTCACATGACCATTTTTTGCATGAGCTGCCCTGCTTTTGCCTGAACACAGTTGCCAAGTTAGACAATTACAGTGGTGAAGGTGGCACAGGCTGTAACAGTGCTCATTTGCATAACCCCTCCCTGTCATAGTTGACTCAATCCTTATTTATATATTGTACTACTGTGTCATAGAGAGCGCACACAGGCTAAGCTGTGCTGTGTTCCTTCTGACTATTTAGACAGTGAATTTGGGTGCCTTACTATTTGCTTCTGCAGATTTTAAGCTCCTGTATAACCTAATGAGCTGGCATTTTGCAGGTAACAATATTAGTCTGAATTTAACATACAGATGACACAATGTTGTTCATAGTACAATTACAGAAATGTGGATTTTGCCCGGTATAATTGTCATTTTTTTCTTCTGACAACTTATCCCCTTCAGAAAAGTCTCACACGCTACGTAGTGACTGCATATCTATCTAGTCTGGGACTAGCCTGTTTGCAATATGTTAATAGAACTTAACTCTGACCTATGATTTTTATTAATAATAATAATAAAAAGTCAACACTCCATTATTTGGGGTGGGCTGGATTATTTAGAAATATTTATTTGAATAAATTAGGATGTAAATATACAATATGTATGCAAAAGTAGAAGGGGATGAGATGATTCTTTTTTCGCATCCTCCCATAATGATTAAGCCACATTCTCTCAGTTTATGTATTTTCACTATCCTATCACACCTATCTCAAGAATGTGAAATCCTTCCTAAAAGGATTGTGTTGTCTCCTTAGTTCAGATGTATTCCTACCTTTCATGTAAATATGTTACAGTAACAAAATGTTACTTCTGTTACAGTGATGTCAAAATATACATTAGCTTTTAATTACAAAGCATAATAAGAGCATCCTCCAATTTGTAGCTGTAATTTCCAATTTGCTAATACTGACAAAAGTTTTAAAATTTCTCTTCTGCACTAATTGCTTTTACTGTCAACTGCTGTTTGTTTTACCTTTGCCTACAGATCCCACATTCGTGCTGCTTTCTTTTCATATGACATTTTCCATTTGTTTTATTATGGTCACCTGCACAAATACAACCTCAGCATAAATTCAGTTTTTTTATGATAAGGCTGTAGGGTAACACCTTTCCTGAAGCAAACACATAAACAAAGACTTCACTCAAGTATCTCAGTGCAGTATGAAGCACAACTTTTAAATGAAAGTAAGTGGTTTTTTGTGTGTTGTGAACACTGGACACTACCCCATCAAAATTGTGTATACACGCACATGCGCCTGCACACACACTTGAAATGGAGCAGTTAATTATAATCTGTTAGTTATAAATTGCAGGGTTCAGTGGTTTTTGGAATTTGCTATATGAATGTTGGCAAATTGTAGAAAACAGAGAATTACCATGTGCTGTTCTAGATTGTCCATCTTTACATGTTGTAAAGTTAAGACACTGTATTTAAACCTGGCTTCTATTTCTACATGAAGGCAGAAGCAAAAACAGTCACGTAGCATATTATAAAGAATTGTTGACAGTGGTACAAACAGAAAGAAAATATATAAGTCCAGCAAAGAAAAATATTGCTGCACTATTACCAATCTAAGATGACATCAGATGTACATTAGTCATATTTCCTATGGAAGATATTAAATCATAAAAATGAATAAACCGGTAATTTTGTTTTGGAAATAGCGAGCAAATCTTTAAGGTGTTGGAAATTATTGCAGAAGGTTGAATTTCTCACTGCTTTAACAAAGGATATACCACTTCAGAAAGAAACCTCAGGTTGCCATTTGTCCCAATTGGTGATGTAAGGAAACAAAACTTGACAGCCATAAGAGCCTGGAAGGTAACTAAATGTCTTTAGTTACAAACGCTGGTGATCCATATCTACTCTCAAAGTGACCGACTTTCTGCCAGGTTTTAATTCTGTACTAAACTGCTGGGGTGTGAAAGATATTGAAAACTCTTGATTACCTGGGTTGAACACACAAGGTAAACCTGTTGGTAACAATTGGGCTCTAATGATCTGAAGTTTGAATAGAAACAGTCAGTCTTACTTAAACTAAAGATGAAAGGTAGGGGAGCCATACGAAGTTGACACTGATCCATTGTCAGAATCATTTTATTTACCCACAGTGTTGGAAGCATTATTGTAACCCTATGACCAAACAATTGCAGTATGGTTGAAAATAATTCACTGTGTGCTTCTTTTGTTTGTTTTGTTCAGCATTGGTTCACTGAACTTCCTCCTGTGTTAACTTTTGAGCTCTCAAGATTTGAGTTTAATCAGGCTTTGGGAAGGCCAGAGAAGATCCACAACAAATTAGAATTTCCTCCGATTTTATATCTGGACAGGTACGTTACAGTGTATTCAGCAGAATCTTAAAGTGTGTTTACAGATTAAATCACATGGAATTGGTTAAACTGCCAGTTCTTCTTACGATGGGTTAACTCATGGTAATCATAGAACTGGAAGGGAGCTCAAGAGGTCATCTAGTCCAGTCCCCTGCACTCATGGAAGGACTAATTATCTAGACCAGTGGTGGGCAACCTGTGACCCGTCAGGGTAATCCGCTGGCAGGCCACAAGACAGTGTTTGCATTAAATGTCCACTGGCTGCTGCTTCCTGCAGCTCCCATTGGCCAGGAATGGCAAACCATGGCCGCTGGGATCTGCGGGCGGCCGTGCCTGCGGACAGTCAATGTAAATGCTGTCTTGTGGCCTGCAAGCAGATTACCCTGATGGGCTGCAGTTTGCCCACCACTGATCTAGACCATTCCTGACAGGCGTTTGTCTAACCCGCTCTTAAATATCTCCAATCATGGAGATTCCACAAGCTCCCTAGGCAATTTATTCCGGTGCTTAACCACCCTGACGGTTCAGAAGTTTTTCCTACTGTCCAACCTAAACCTCCCTTGCTGCAATTTAAGCCCATTGTAATGTTACCATTGCTGAAAGAGGTAAATTAACTACATCAATGGAAAAAAACCCTTCTGATCATGTAGGAAGTGTCTACACTATGGTGCTGCAGCAGTGTAGTAACAACAGTGAAGCTACGCTGTTGTAGTGCCCATGGTGTAGACATGGCCTTATAATTAGTCTCTTCTGTTATACGTTTTTTTAATGCGTCATAAGTGGAAGAAAAATGATTTTAATGACTCAAACTTAGTTGTTGATAGTGAATGTGTATGACAGTTTAATAGAGTTCAGTGTCAGTATTGAAATGCAGCCGGGTGACTCCTTGTCTACCATTTTGTTTTCACAGATACATGCACAAAAACAGAGAAATTACAAGAATTAAACGAGATGAGATCAAGAGACTTAAAGAGTATCTCACAGTGTTACAGCAGAGATTAGAACGGTACTATAGATGATTTTTCCAAACATAAGGGCAAGTGACATTTGAATTGTAGGCTATACAGAAGAGAATAGTTCATTGTCTTTTATATTAAGTGTTCTGAAGTTTCTCTTAGACCTTTTTTCCATTCCACTTGCAACTTCTATGGAATGTTTATTTAAGCAAAAAAATGCATGGAATTTATGATGACAGGTTTATTTTACTTAATTGTAGTCTGCCAAAAATTCCATTTTCTATGAGTGTCAGGATATTTATACATTTCTGTGGTTAACAGATATTTAAGCTATGGTTCTGGTCCTAAACGATTCCCCCTGGTAGATGTCCTACAGTATGCATTGGAGTTTGCATCAAGTAAACCTGTCTGCACTTCTCCGATTGATGATATTGATGCTAGTGCTCCCCCTAGTGGTACTGTAACAGCACAGACCATTCCAAGGTAAAAACGAGATCTCATTTTTCTGTGTTCTGTGTTTAGCGTTTCTGGTTTTAGGTGTTTATTTTTAGGCAAATTATGGATCACTTTTAAGGAATGAAGTTTGTCTGAGGTGAGGGATAGTCAGTGGTTTGAGCATTGGCCTGCTAAACTCAGGGTTGAGAGTTCAATCCTTGAGGTGGCCACTTAGGGATCTGGGGCAAAAATCTGTCTGGGGAATTGGTCCTGCTTTGAGCAGGGGGCTGGACTAGATGACCTCTTGAGGTCCCTTCCAACCCTGATATTCTATGAGGAAGGACTAGGAGGAGGCAGAGATGAGTGTGTGTTTGGTTTTTTAAAAGTGAGCTCCTGACTAACATGGGAAGTTCTAGGATTTGCTCCTCCTCATCATGAATATTTTTCAGTAATACAAAAATGCTATCTATATATGGAGTATTTGTTATGTATTTATAAAAATTATTGTCTAATTTTGTTTTGGTGGAGATTTGTCAATTTTAAACCAAAACCAGAAGCCATATTGCTGTGTATTGTGAATTAGCTCTAAGAAAAATTTATCTTACTGCCACAAAATTGTATCACTATGAGCTCATCTGTTCTCTGTTAGTATAATGTCTGATTGTAGTTATAAAGCTGAAACTTTCCTAAAAGCGGAATCATTATAAATAGTTTAATGAGAGTGACAATTACAATTCTAAAATGAATACAAGATTTTATAAGTGTGTAAATTATACATCATTGGAAAAATGTTATCAGAATCCCAGAATTTTACACATGCCTGTGTTGAATGGCTCCAAGTTTTGCTTTAATCCAGCAATGATCTGCATTTCTAAATCTCAATCATACACTATCTGCTCTTCTTGTGCTTCACTACTTCAGTTGCTGTTTGATCATGTTAAAATCATTCGCAAAATTTTTGCTCTTTTATGTTTTACGTAAGTGTTGAAATACCATGCTGACAGAGGTCAAATTCTGCCCTTGTTTCCACCCCATTGAAGTAAATGGAGTTGAGAGATTTGTACATTAGGATTGAACACAACACTGTGACAATGAATCGGTGCTTTCATACCAACTGATTCATTGGGACAGTAGGTCCCAATCCAGCAAAGCAACTGAAGACTTGCATAACTTGTGAGTATCCCTGCTGAAGTAAATGGATGAAAAGTTTTCTTTTTAAAAGTGCTGAAGTGCTCTGCTAGTATTGCTGTGATCATCATGAATATAGAAACTTCCTATTAATAAAACAGGTGACAGACTCCAGCAAGGGAATGCTGTTTGCCTGAATTACGCTACAAAAAGTGCCTTGCTGTTTAAAATTGTGCTGTAAGATGTGAGTTTTGTGACTTTTAGGCCTATATGTTAAAACATTAAAAACACAAAGTAGATTAGCATAACGTCAACTATAAGTATTCTGTATGTTCTCCACATGACAATATATGCCAGTCAATCTCAGATAACCTTCACAGCAAAACACTTATCTGTTTACTTGGGATTATGCCTCAGGAGGTTAACAAATTTGGGCTCTGTCATATGTACAAATCTGGAAACTAGGCATAAGCTTTTTAGCTGACTCCAAAATGGGAAGGCACAAGGGCAAAAGTGGTCTCTGGGGCTGTGTATAAACTTGATTGTTTTTTTTATTTCCCACCATTGGGGATAGTAATAGTTACTCCTGGTGGAAGTCTATGCCTCAAAATTCTGTGCACAACATTTTAAAATTCTACATTATTTTGCATATCTTACTTTTCAAAATAGCACAATATAATCACACTAGTTTCAATTATTTTGGTAATTTATTTCAAAATACCTGTCAGCACATATATCTATTACAATACACACAACAAAAAAGATTCAGGAAATGTTCTTTGACATGGATTACTTACTAGGTATATTAATACAGAACTTAGAGTAATCATTCATTTAAACTACAATACCGAACTGTATTTCTCACCCCTTTCAGAAGCAGTGCAAAGCCTTGGTGGAGTCAGGGGTAACAGAGGAGCTGAGGGAGAGGGAAATAATGGCTAGACAAGGGTCTGGGAGTGAATCTGGAGGGTGGTTGGATATGGGTGGGAGAAGTGTGGAACAGTTTTTAGGGTTTTTTTGCATAGGAGAGATTGTTAGAGAGTTGGGAAGCTTCCCCCAGGCAGACCCTGGCTGACCCCTGGCTTCTCTCATTCAGTCAGGCACATCCCCATGTGTCCCTGCACTCCCATTCAGCCACCCCTCTCTCATCCTATCCTTATGTGACCCTCACTCCCACGGCCATTCAGCCCCTGGCTCAATGCTATCACCCCACTAGCTCCTGTGCCCTTTCCCCAGTCTGTTCCCCCTCACTAGCCCTTCTGAACCCCAGTCTGATCCCCAGCAACCCTGTTTGCCCTGTTCTGTCCATCCTCCCATATCTTATATCTCCTCGCCTGGCCCCATGGGCAGGGTGCTGTGAAGAAAGCAACCCTCCCCCTCTGCAGGTGCCTGCTCAGGCCCTGAGCTGGCTGCCTTCTCTTCTGGTACCACAGCAGCCCTTGCTGGGTGAAAGGTATAATTGCAGCATCTCCCTGGCAAAGTGTGTTATTAGAGGGGGAGGAGGGAGAATCTGCAAGGAATATGAATTCTTCGTGTGTGCAGTGGTGCAGAATTCTCCTAGGAGTAAATAGTGGCTGCGTTAATGCAGATGTTTACCCTTCTCAGAGGAGCTCTAAAATGCCAGTAGCTTGTGCTCACTGGAGTTCCCATTGTTGCTAGCTCTGTTGGATTAATACTAGCTTAACAATGGTGGAAATCTGAAGGAAAAAGTCTACTGTGGACAAAGTATAAGGAAACCAGTATTTAAATTTTAAAATTTGTGGTATTAACTTGCATTAGGAAAAAATTGCCTTGATGAAACCATATATATAGTGTTTCCTCTTTGAGATGAGCAGCACATGCTTTGAACCACTTTGATAAGTTACGCAATTTTATAATACTATGCAGACGTTCTGATCAGTTTTGATAAAGTAAACTCTGGCTTGAAAGGTTTAATTGTGATTGTCTCTTCACAGTATGCCATGTGGCAACCACAATGACAGAAGATATGAGAAGTCACATGGTGACTCCATTTTGTATTTAATATACTCTCTCTGTACTGTGTTGCTTTAACTTGATAACTGTTAGCTTTAAAGTGTTTAAAACTGCTCAGATTAAAAAACAAAAATTATCAGGGATTGGTTGGTTTATATTTCAGCTCCAAGTGTTTGTGAAGTAAATTTCTGTAGTGTATAGCTTGTGTATAGGAAGCTTGAAATCTCATTTCATATTTTAAATAAATACAGCACAACAGAGCAACAGGGGCCTTCATCATCAGAGATACCTAGCACATCACCTGTACAAAGATCAGTAATACACAAACCATTCACACAGTCCCGAATTCCTCCTGACCTGCCAATGCATCCAGCACCAAGACACATAACGGAAGAAGAGCTTTCAGTGTTAGAGGGCTGTTTACATCGTTGGAGGACTGAAGTAGAAAATGACACCAGAGGTACTGTGAAAAAGTAGGGACTACTGCTGCTTTTGAAAAGAGTGACTGAAAATGTTTCAGTTCTGGAGGAAGAAAATCAGTGTGTTTGACTTCAGTAATTTTTCACAATTCTTACTGGATTTACATTTGTCTTCAACAGACAGCTGAAGGAAAAAAATCTAGTACTAACAAAAATGTCAGTCTGTCTCAGATGGTAAAGCATTCACCTCTAGCCTCAAAGTTTGCCTTTTCACACTAGAGTTGGGCTTGTACCCGATGCAGGCATTGCTGTGAGATATGGAGTGGGGGAGAGGAAGAGAAATGGTACTTGCATTGGTAGATTTTTCCATCCTTGTCCTGTAGCCGTCAGTGTGACGGGCAGTTTAAGGAGTTACGCCAGATTGTGACTGGCCCTTTTGTGGGTGCACAACCTGGGCTCTTTTGGGAGAGTGCAGTGAGTTTCTTTGCAAAAGCTACTTACAGTTGCAGAGCCTTTGTTCGGGAGAGTGCATGGACTGCTCCCTTGGTGTGGGGCATAAGGAAGGGCACTAACTGTTCAGACGAGGACAGGAACAAAGTAGAGTCATTTTCTTGCCCATAGAGCATGCCTGGTATCTTGTGGGAAGCAGGCTGCATTGTCCCTGGGATTGTGGCCTTTACATTCAGGCCTGAGAAACTTCAGTGTCTGGCATGTGAGTGGTTAACATCAATTTTTAAATAAGATTAGGACTGTTTATCCTTATTTGAGCCTTCCAGTTGAAAAGAGTGAAGATGTAGCATATTGTAGAAGCATATAGATAACTCATAGTGGTGGCGCAGAAGGATGTGACTTTTTTTTTTTCCTTATTCCTTTAGACTTACAGGAAAGCATATCTAGAATACATCGGACAATTGAATTGATGTACTCTGACAAATCAATGGTCCAGGTAAGTAAGGTGATCATTTTAAAATAGATCATTTTAATCTTTGGAATGAAAGATGTTTCTTTAATTCTTAGTTGCTTAAAAATTAAACAGTATAGAATGTGTTGAGATTCTTAATCAGAAGATCAGAGAGTTTTGTAGACCTTAATTATGCACCACCAAGTCAAATAATTATACTGTCATACCTATTTTAAGGAAAGTCAGGCAATAGAAATGAGATTACTTAACCAAAGTTGTGCTACAAATCTGTGGCAAAACCCAGAATACCTGATTCTATGCAGCTGCGTTGATGTGAATGCAGTACTGTAATTTTAGCATTGCACAGGAGAAGCTATTTAGGCTGTTGAGTGAGATACTTCCAATTAAGACACAAGCCCATTTTAAAAAGAGGAAAAAATATTTGAATAAAAATACAGGAAACATATTTCCTGTTTATATTTCATCTTCATTTCTTATTCATTTTACTTTGAAACTTCTACAATATGACTCAATTTCACTTCTATTTAACACTGGGTTAAACACTCCTTAACTATTTGGACCTACCTAAATGAATCCATATTAAGCGACAATTATTTTAATTCTGTCCTGATTAAGCATCAGTCAGTCTTTTTGCTATCATGCTAAACCATTTTCTTGGGGAGGACAGCTTGTTAAGTGATATGGTTTGTACTGTGATCAGCAATATTAAGCCATCAGGATATATAGTAGTTGTCCCTTCAATAGTCTCTTATCCACGTAATCCTCTTTCCATGTAGTGGGTGGGGTTTTTTTGGTTGGGGAGGGGGGTGCGTGATTTTGATTAGTAATGTTGGTACGTGTTAGTGGGCATGGCAAGTCACAGACATAAGACAATGCCTCCAGGCCCCAAAGAACTTACAGGCAAAATTAAAGGTAAAGGAAAAGGAGGGACAAGGTCTACAACTGAAGAATTATCTGTCCATTTCTTTTGTCGCAACAAGGAAGAGATGAAAATTTGTTTGATCCAATTTACTCAAAGAGGCTATAGGTGATGGGGGATGCTGCATGAGCATCCTTCTGCTAGTCTTACGGAAGCCCTCTTGTGGTTGGTTGGTTGAGGGCAGCAGCCAAGGTGCAGAAAGGATGCTGTGGAACCGTTCTGAAGACTGGTTACAAGATGAGATGTAAGCATAGAGTTGTGTGTCTAGGAATTGCCATGCTGGATCAAACCCAGTTGTTTAAGTCCAATATGCTGTCTTGTAGTATAACCAATGCTAGCTGCTTCAGAGAAAGGTGTAAGAAACCCTACAGTAATAGCCTGCCTCAAGGGCAAATTTCCTTCTAACCCTAACCCTCAATAAGAGGTTGGCTAATACCCAGAAGCAGGAGGACTTTATATCTTTTCCAAAACTCTTGTTGTTCTTCTTCGAGTGATTGCTCATATCCATTCCAGGTAGGTGTACGCACCGCGCGTGCATGTTTGCCGGAAACTTTTTACCCTAGCAACTCCAGTGGGCCGGCAGGTCGCCCCCTAGAGTGGCGCCACTATGGCACTAGATATATACCCCTGCCGGCCCGCCCGCCCCTCAGTTCCTTCTTACCGCCGTGTCGGTTGCTGGAACTGTGGAGTGCGGCTTGCTGTCCTCCACGTACCTAGCTCTCCTGTACTCTGTTCGTAGTCATAGTTGTAAATAGTTCATAGATAGTTTGATAGTATATTAGTTAGTTGTGTATTATATATAGTTGTTTAACTTGTTCGCGGGTGGGCCGTTGCCCTTCCCGGCGCCCGGCACCGGGCTCATGCCTGGCTCGCCGGGCTTCAAGCAGTGCTCGGCATGCGAGAAGCCGATGCTGACTAGCGATCCCCACGACGAGTGCTTCAAGTGCCTGGGGGAATCGCACATAAGTGAGAAGTGCCGTATATGCAAGGCCTTTAAGCCTCACACAAAGAAGGAGAGGGATCAAAGACTCCGCGCTCTCCTAATGGAAGCGGCACTGACTCCGGCACCGGCAGCGCAGCCGGCCACTTCTACTCCGGCACCGGACCGCGCCGACACTGGCAAGACTCCCCGGCACCGACCATCCCCGGCACCGGGAGCAGATCCACGACCCTCGGCATCTGCAACACCATCGAGGCAGGCCCGAGTGGAATGCCCGGCACCTACCTTGGCCGCGGCACTGCCTGCAGGGCTGCTGTCGACTCCGGGTCCGGAAGGTCCGTCGAGTCCAGCCCCTCCTAGCTCCCCCTTGAGATCAGGGGTCGAACTGTTAGTCCCATCTACGCTGGAGACCTTTGCCTCGGCACGGGACTTGATAGCGCTAACGGAGCCATCGCAGCCTCAGACGGCACCCCCGGGATGGGTAACCTCCAGAGGCAAACCGATGCTAAGAGCGCTGTCTCCAGAGTCCCGGCACCGATCGCCCCGGAGACGTGAACGCTCGCGCTCGGGGCGCCGCTCACAGTCCCGGCACCGTTCTCCCAGGCGGTACCGGTCGCACTCGTGGCACCGATCAGTATCTGCACGGTCCCGGTCTGGCTCCTCTTACCACCGGCACTCTAGGAGCCGTTCACCTCGATGTTCGGCCCCTCGGTCGACCTCCCAGCACCGAGCCGGTGGTAGGTCCTGATCCCGGTCGACCTCCCGGCACCGCGTCGGTGGCAGGTCCCGGTCCCCACTGCCATCCCGGCACCTCGCTGATCGAAGGTCGCGGTCCCGCTCCCGGCACCGAACTCGATGCAGATCCCGCTCCGGATCCCGGCACCGGCTACCACGCCGTTCCCGGTCCCGATCCCGGCACCGATACGGGTCGCTGCACCGATCCTCGGCACCGAGGAGAGCGTTGGAGTCGGCATACAGAGACGCCTATCAAACAGGCTCAGCGCCTCCGTGGCCTTCCAGGGAACCATCTGTGTCCTCTCAGGCAGACAGCGCCTATGCCTTGGGCCAGGACAGACACTCGGCCCTGTTTCAGGACCCTCCACCACAGGAACGAGGGCCTCAACAGTGGGGGTTTTGGACCCCATGGGCGTATCGCCAAGCCCAGGGTCCACAACACATTACCCCTCGCCCTGCGGCGGAACGCAGGCCACCGGAGGCGACGGTGTCTAGACCCCCTCCCTCCCCAGAAGCAGACGGCAGGTCCAGCCACCAGGACCCAGAGCTCCCTCCAGTGACGGAGGTGCAGCCCCAGATAGAACCCCCCGTGGACACTCTGTTGCCGGGGGTTTCCTCGTCGTCTTCACCAGATGAGGCAGTGGCGGGTACCTCGTCCTCCAGCCCTCCCCCGCTAGATCTTAGGGCACACCAGGACCTCCTCCGACGTGTGGCACAGAACCTGGACTTGCAAGCAGAGGAGGTCTCTGAAATCGAGGACCTGGTGGTGAGCATCCTCTCCGCCGATGCGCCCACCAGAGTGGCCCTTCCCTTTATCAAAACTATCCAGGCCAACGCAGCTACTATCTGGCAGTCACCGGCCTCCATCCCTCCGACCGCCCGAGGGGTGGAAAGGAAGTACATGGCCCCCTCGAAGGGCTATGAATACCTGTACATTCACCCGACACCCTGCTCACTTGTGGTCCAGTCGGTGAACGACAGGGAGCGCCACGGTCAAGAGGCCCCAGCGCCCAAGTCGAAGGAGGTGAGACGGATGGACCTCCTGGGCCACAAGGTCTATTCGGCGGGGGCGCTACAGCTCAGGGTCTCGAATCAGCAGGCCCTCCTTAGCCGCTACTCCTTCAACTCGTGGGTAGCGGCGGGGAAATTCGCTGAGCTGTTACCACAGGACGCCCGCCAGGAGTTTACCACCATCGTGGATGAGGGCAAGAAAGTAGCGAGGACATCGCTACAAGCCTCTTTAGATGCTTCGGACTCGGCCGCTCGGACCCTTGCCTCGGGGCTCACGATGCGCCGAATTTCCTGGCTGCAGGTCTCTGGCCTTCCACCGGAGCTCCAACATACTATCCAGGACCTCCCCTTCGAAGGCCAGGGCCTGTTTTCTGCTAAAACAGACCCCAGACTAAAGGACCTCAAGGACAATAGGGTCATAATACGGTCGCTGGGGATGCATACGCCTGCGACACAGCGCAGGCCATTCCGGCAGCAGAACCAACAGCAGCAGCGTCGGCCGTACCCTCAGTTCCGTCCGCGGCAGGACCTCACTAGGCGCCGCGGCAGGAACAACCGACGCAGACAGTCAGGTGGCCAAACGGGGCAGAACCAAGGCTCCGCCAAGGCCCCTCCTGGACCTAAGCCTTCATTTTGAAGGTGCGCCCGAGGGCACAGTACCAGTTTCCCCTCGGGATCCTTCCCCGCAGTTTTCCAACCGTCTTTCTCTTTTCCTCCCGGCGTGGACCCAAATAACATCGGACCGTTGGGTCTTGCGTACGGTGCAGGCCGGTTATCGCCTGCAGTTTTCTTCGCCCCCCCCCACCCACCCACCATCCTCGTCCCTCTTCAGGGACCCCTCTCACGAGCAATTCCTCTGTCAGGAGGTGCACACGCTCCTCATCAAGGGAGCCATAGAGGAGGTTCCAGAGAGCGAGAAGGGCAAGGGGTTTTATTCCCGCTACTTTCTGATCCCCAAGTCCAAGGGCGGCCTCAGGCCCATCCTCGACCTGCGGGAACTCAACAAGTATATGGTGAAGTTGAAGTTCCGTATGGTATCCCTTGGAACCATCATCCCATCCCTGGATCCCGGAGACTGGTACGCCGCCCTCGACATGCAGGACGCTTACTTCCATATCTCTATATCCCCCCAGCACAGGCATTTCCTCTGCTTTGTGGTCGACCGCCGACATTATCAATTTGCGGTCCTCCCGTTTGGCCTCTCTACAGCCCCGAGGGTGTTCACGAAATGCATGGCAGTCGTCGTTGCACACCTTCGGCGTTGCCGCATTCACGTGTTTCCCTATCTCGATGACTGGCTGATCCGGGGCACATCGGAGCTGCAGGTCTGCCACCACGTCCACAGGATCAGCAGCCTCTTTGCTGCCCTGGGCCTCGTGATCAACGTGGACAAGTCTACTCTGCTCCCCACGCAGCAGAATAGAGTTCATCGAGGCCGTTCTGGACTCTACCCTGGCCAGGGCCTTGCTACCCTTGCCCAGGTTCCAGTCGCTGTCGGCCATCATTCTGCGCTTGCAGGCGGCCCCGCTGACCTCTCTACGAACATGTCTGGCCCTCCTGGGCCATATGGCAGCCTGTACGTTCGTGACGGCGTATGCCCGACCCCACATGAGGCCTCTTCAATCTTGGCTCATCGCGCAGTACTGGCCGGCCAGACATTCGTTGGACACAGTCGTCACCATTCCTCAGAGGGTACTGGACTCCCTTCGGTGGTGGCTGGACCAGTCCGTAGTCTGTGCGGGGCTCCCGTTTCATCCGCCCCAGCCCTCGGCATCCCTGACTACGGACGCCTCAGATCTGGGCTGGGAGGGCGCACTGCGGCGCCCAAAGAACTCAGGGCTTGTGGACCCCTCAGGAGATGGACCTCCACATCAACATACGAGAGTTGAGAGCGGTCCGTCTTGCTTGTCAAGCGTTTGTCCATCTCCTTCAAGGTCGTTGTGTCGCGGTGTTCACCGACAACACGACGACCATGTTTTACATCAACAAGCAGGGTGGCACCAGGTCCTCTCCCCTATGTCTCGAGGCAATGCGTCTCTGGGAGTTTTGCATAGCCCATGCCGTTCACCTTTCCGTCTCCTATCTCCCGGGAGTGCAGAACACTCTAGCGGACCGACTGAGCAGATCCTTCCGCTCGCACGAATGGTCCCTCCGTCCAGACGTCGCCCTCTCACTCTTCCAGAGGTGGGGTCGTCCCCGGATGGACCTCTTCGCATCCAGGGAGAACAGGAAGTGTCGAGCATTCTGCTCCTTCCAGGGTCGGGAGCCAGGGTCTATAGCAGATGCCTTCCTGATCCCATTGGCAACCCACCTGTTTTACGCATTCCCTCCTGTTCCGCTGATACACAGGGTTCTCCTCAAGGTGCGCAGAGACAGAGCTCGGGTGATTCTCATAGCTCCAACATGGACCAGACAACATTGGTACCCCATGTTGCTGGACCTCTCAGTAGCCAACCCAGTTGGCCTGCCCCTACATCGGGACCTGATCACCCAGGACCACGGCAGGCTCTGTCACCCGGACCTTCCGTTTCTGCACCTTATGGCATGGCTCCTGCATGGTTGACAGGCTCCGAGTTACGCTGCTCTACCTCGGTTCGGGAGGTTCTCCTGGGCAGTAGAAAGCCTTCCACCAGGGCTACTTACTCGGCTAAGTGGAAGCGTTTCTCCTGTTGGTGTTCGGAGAACGGTCTTCTCCCTGTGGAGACTCCCATCACCACTATTCTAGACTACATCTGGTCCCTCAGGGCCCAGGGTCTGGCGTTGTCATCCCTCCGGGTCCACCTAGCGGCCATCTCCGCATTTCATCCTGGAGTGGACGGATGTTCCGTCTTCTCCCACCCTATGGTGGCGAGATTCCTGAAGGGACTGGAGCGTCTCTATCCACAGATCCGCCCTCCTGCCCCTTCATGGGATCTCAACCTGGTCCTAACTCGGCTCATGGGTCCTCCATTCGAGCCATTAGCTACTTGCTCCCTGCTCTATCTCTCGTGGAAGACCGCCTTCCTAGTGGCCATCACCTCAGCTAGATGGGTGTCAGAACTACGGGCCCTCACAGTAGATTCCCTCGTATACGGTCTTCCATAAAGACAAGGTGCAGCTGAGACCACACCCTGCCTTTCTTCCCAAGGTGGTCTCAGCTTTCCACATCAACCAGGAGATCTTCCTCCCCGTCTTTTTCCCAAAGCCCCATTCGTCCCGCAGGGAGCAACAGCTCCACTCGCTAGATGTCCATCGGGCGCTAGCATTTTATGTGGACAGGACCAAACCGTTCCGCAAGTGCCCCCAGTTATTCGTGGCGGTAGCGGACCGGGTCAAGGGGCTACCGATTTCCTCGCAGAGGATATCTTCCTGGGTTACCTCCTGCATCAGGACCTGCTACGACCTGGCCCACGTTCCGACGGGCCGTGTGACTGCTCACTCCAACAGAGCACAGGCATCATCGCTGGCTTTCCTTGCCCGCGTACCAATCCAAGAGATTTGTAGGGCGGCGACCTGGTCATAGGTCCATACATTCGCTTCCCATTACGCCCTGGTTCAGCAGTCCAGAGATGATGTGGCCTTTGGCTCTGCAGTACTCCAGGCTGCGACCTCTCACTCCGACCCCACCGCCTAGGTAAGGCTTGGGATTCACCTACCTGGAATGGATATGAGCAATCACTCGAAGAAGAAAAGACAGTTACTCACCGTTGTAACTGTTGTTCTTCGAGATGTGTTGCTCATATCCATTCCACACCCGCCCTCCTTCCCCACTGTCGGAGTAGCCGGCAAGAAGGAACTGAGGAGCGGGCGGGCCGGCAGGGGTATATATCTAGTGCCATAGTGGCGCCACTCTAGGGGGCGACCTGCCAGCCCACTGGAGTTGCTAGGGTAAAAAGTTTCCGGAAACGTGCACGCGCGGCGTGTACACCTACCTGGAATGGATATGAGCAACACATCTCGAAGAACAACAGTTACAACGGTGAGTAACCATCTTTTCTTCGACTGCTGCTCCCTGTGTGCATGTTCCACTGTGCATGTTCATGAGCTGTGTGCACCTAGAATTCTTATACGCATTGTCCTTAAGTCCACACATGTGCCCTTGCCTTCCTCAAGTTTCAGCCGAAGTTATGAAGGGCAGAGTGCACTGACTGCTTCTCCAGTTCTTTTTTAACCTGGGTCAGAACCTCCAGTGTCCAAAGCTTTCCTTCAATTTCTTCAATCTGTAAATTGTTCAGTTTCCCTTATTGCCATTGTATATATATTTTTTTTGTTAGTAAGTTTCTAATTGTTTTACAAGTTTTTAGCAGAGTTTTCTAGTTAGCTTCCCCACCTTCAGGGAATCCACCTCATACTCCTCCATATTGTGTTACAGAATCCTGGATTATGCCCAGAATTCCAGGCTTCATAAACGTCAATTATACTTACATTACAGGGTGTGTAGTGCTAGGGGTATCTCAGTTCATTGTATCTAATGCAGTCCTTTGAGAATCCTTGTATCAAGTACTCCTGGTAGCCTTTGCTATGATACATGAGTGATTACTGATGCACCTCAAAGTACAGTTGAGACACATGACCAGAAAGGGCTAAGCATTCTGCAGGATAAATGACTGAAATTCAACCCTTAAAGACATATGGGGAGATAATGTTTGTGTGTGTGTGTGTGTGTGTGTGTGTGTGTGTGTGTGTGTATATAATATGGGTAGTGTTCAACAAGGGGCCCCTGGGACCCTGGCCTGAATGCGGCTGTGCAAGCACGGACCAGAGGACTCAGGAGGAGAAGCGGCACTTTCCCCTTCAAAGCCAGCCAGAGAGAAGTGGCCCTTTGAAGGGGAAAGCGCCTCTTCTCTCCCGCCACTGGCTGCACGGCTTCCTCTGATCCTCCTACTTTGTTACCTCAGTTTGATGCAGGGAGGAAACAAGAGAATGATTGTGGGTGGGGCGGGGCGGGGGGGGCGCTTAACACAATTTTTGAAGTTTCCCTTCCTGTGGATGCCTCGCTCTTGTTACGTACGTTAGTAGTCACCACATGGAAATTTAATGCTAATTACATACTTTGTGTGTTGCTGTGTTACCATTAATTGCTTCTTGATATAATGTAATGGTTTATTGTGAGATACAGCTACGGGTACAGAATTCACTTGCTAGCACTAAACATCTCTCTCTCTATGAAAGGCTGCAATTAACATTCCTCGATCAGACTAAACAGTTCTGGCAGTTAGTTTGCCAGAGAGAAAGAGAGAGAGAGTGAAGTTTAACCCAATTAGCACAATTTTATTTAAAACTCAATTAAAATCTCAGTCCCAATGGGTTGTACTGTGCTGTGCAATGGTGAGGGAATGTCATCAGAAAGGCATACAGCCCCCTCGCCCCCCCATTAGTCTTTCTAATTAATCTGCATACCCATATTCCTTTTAAAAATGCTTCTAACGTGGTTTGGTAACTCAGTTGTATTTGAACAGTGTTACCCATCCAGGACACTCATTTCAGAGGACTGCCAAGATTCTTTCAGCTGAAGTTGTCAGCACTAAGGAGTTTTACAGAGGGCAATGTTCCTGTCTCAGGGACAGGTGCAACCTTTGCTCCCCTTCTGCTTTTCCTACTGGCTAACTGTGAAGCAGACTTGTAGTTTCAGGGAGTTTGCATAGCCTCATAGCTCAAAGAAACTGATATACAGTAGAACCTCAGAATCTTGGGGATGGAGGTTATTTGTAATTTTAAAATGTTCATAACTGAACAAAAACATGGTTCTTTCAAAAGTTTACAACTGAACGCTGATTTTAATACAGCTTTGAAACTTTACTCTGAAGGAGAAAAATGCTACTTTTAACCATCTTAATTTAAATGAAACAAGCACAGAAAGTTTCCTTACCTTCTGAAATCTTTTTTTAATCTTGTCAAATCTTCCCCTTTATTTTTTTAAATTTTTTTGAAGATTAATTTACTGTATTTGCTTTTTCTTGGGTCTCTTGTGCTATCTGTGTACTTCGTTCCAAATGAGGTGTGTGGTTGACTGGTCAGTTCGTAACTCTGGTGTTCGTAATGCTTAAGTTGTATTGTTTTGAGAATGGCAACCTGGAATATATGGGGCATTCCAATATCCCTAGTTATTGTCATAAGTGATCTTATTTTTTTTATCATGACAATAACAAATATTAAACTTGAAGTCCCCTGCTGCAATAATACAGCTTTCAAGATGTGTGCAACGAGAATCCAGCAGACATTCTCCTACACAGATCTTCACTCTAGGCTTTAAATCTTAATAGTAATAAACCTGAAAGATAGCTTACATTTTTAATATCAGACCAGCTTATTAACACTGAGGATTGCTGTATAAATAGCATTTGCATCTCTTCCTCTTTATTTTGTTTTTGTCAGACTGCTTACCTTAGATTAAAAAACCTCTCATTAACATCCTCAGTCCTTCTAAGAAATCTCTTCTTGTATTAAGGATAATAGTAATATTTAATGCTATTTTTATAGAATTGATATTTTTTCCCTTGAACTTTTTTTTAAGAAAAACACCTTAATCTTTTTTGTAAAGGTCTTTTAAGGTAAAGTGGATCATTCTTCCTTCTCTACTCTTATGGTCTTTAACACTTATCTCTACTGCAAAAAGTCTTCAAATTTTGCCATTGGTGTTGCCAGAAGATGGTCACTAGCTAGCATCCTATGTCCCTAAGGTGTTTAGACTCTCACTGCTAACTTATTTGATTCTTGCATTCTACTGGTCTTGAAAACCAAGGCAGATTTCTTGGCC
Organism: Gopherus flavomarginatus; assembly: GCF_025201925.1. Classification (NCBI taxonomy): domain Eukaryota; kingdom Metazoa; phylum Chordata; order Testudines; family Testudinidae; genus Gopherus; species Gopherus flavomarginatus. Next base: position 190,362,027 of record NC_066617.1, read on the forward strand.
TTACTCATAGGTTTTTTGGTTATTTCCAGCCACTGAAGGCGAGGTAGACCGTGTAATCCAATAAGGCATCACTGTGAGCAAAGGTCGATGTGTGGTGGTGACTGGTAAAAACTTAATTTGTCTTCACATCTGCTACAAACCTTTGTATCAGTATTTTCATTGATTAGGAGCTAAAGTTCATGCTCTGAGGAAAGTACAAGAATGTATACACGTTGGCATGGTCTGGCCTAGACATTGGTATGAAGTCCCTCTTCTGTTATCTCAAAATGAGGGGAGGACCCCTCCACCTGACTTTGCTTCTCTCTAGCTAACAGTTTCTTCACTGACTGAACACAGTAATGCAGCTGTTTTCTGATGTGCTCCTAATTATGATAGATCTATTGGTACTCTCAAGATGTACTTTAAGATGGAAGTGTTCAACTTTCTGATGTACACAGAAATGAACTGACTGAAATATTACTTATTTTTATTAAACCATCAATACGTTACTATTAATTTACATGGCCCTTTACAAACTTAGGTATAATGCATTCCCTGTCCCAGAGAGTTAACAAGTCAAGTAAAGCAAGACAGACACGCTCAAGGGAAAGACATGGGATAATATTTAATGACATTTAGAATATAGGACTGATAAGAGAGGAGGGATTGCTTGAAGAGTTGGATGCTTAATGGGGGGGGGCACCTGACATATAACAGGAAGTCAGTTCTGTGCATCGAAGGCTGGAGCAGAAGAGTACACTCAAAAGGTTGGGATGAATCCAGGAAGTGAGAGCGTGTGGTTTGGGGGAATAAAAACAGATGTGCAAACTGCCAAGATGAAGACTTACCTTTTTTCTTTACCGTTTTGTGTTAATTAGGAGATGGTAGAATCCAGTGAAAACTTTAAGTGATTTTATATATTTTACCAGATGTTTTGGTACAGGTTGACTGTATGTTTTACCTGGCTGGTTTTTTTCTTCTAATTTTAGTGTTTTGTTATATTATAAGATGCTTAGATGCCTATCTACAAATGGCTTATTAATGTATTAAATAAGTATCATCTTTAAGTACTCAAATGGTTGACACAACCTCTCCGTCTTTGACAGGCAGATGGCCTCTGTTCTCTTAAATGTTTACTCAGAGATGACAACTGGTGCATTGAATGCACCAATTATTATATGAGGAAACCATTCATTTATGTAATTTGTTAGTGATGCAGTCAACATGATCAGACAATTAGAACCTAAACTCAGTATATTGTTTGACTTATTATTTATCTCTGCTGATGCACTCTTGTATTTATGCTTTGGAAAGACTTGTTTAAACCAGGAAACGTGGCTTGGCTGTTTTTTTTTGGGGGGGGGGTTAAGCTTTTTAACAGTATGTAATCTAGAGTTTGAAGTTGGTTACTTTCAGAATTGAGAAAAGGAAGGTTGAATTCCTAGTTTTTGGCTGATTGCTTGAAGTTCCAGACATGGTACTTGAACATGACAGTGGTAGAAGAATCATTGTGATGTTGGCATGATGAGTAGTATTCATTCTGGGATGGAGCTGACCTAAACGTTCTGTGTGTCTGTACTGCACACTGAAGAATGAAAAAGAACACGCTCTAAGGAAGAGATTGCTTTTGAGTAGTTTGTAGTGACTATACCTGGGTGAATCACCACTCAGAAATTGTTAGTTAGGCAAATAAAATTGTAGCCACCTTATAACCCATGTTACTTTGTCTGATTTTTCAAGTGTCCAGATCAATATTCTGAGCACTGTTCGCTACTCTCCCACTTGAAGAAGAGGAGGAGATTACTTATGGTAACTGGAGGTAGTTCTAGATGTGTGGTCCCTATTTGGATTACCATACCTGCCCTCCATCCCCTGCATTGTGGATTGGAGTAAGCTAATCGCTTACTGGTAAGAGGGACTGGCGTTTACCCGCATAGCCTCTTAAAGACTTGGACGCACCAGGCAGCCAATGTATGATGTACATGCAGATCAACGGACAGTACTGTGAACAGTTCTGGCACCAGCGCTTGGCGCATATGCACACCCATGTCTGGAATCCAGATAGGGATCACACATGTCGAAGAACCTCCAGGTACAGTAAATAATCTCCTCCTCCTGTAATGGCAACAACATTTAAATTGTTATCTTTCTGTTTAGGTTCCTTATCGGTTACATGCTGTACTAGTTCATGAAGGCCAAGCTAATGCAGGGCACTACTGGGCATACATTTATGACCACCACCAGAGGAGATGGATGAAATACAATGATATTTCTGTGACAAAGTCAACTTGGGAGGAGTTGGAACGTGATTCTTTTGGTGGTTACAGGAATGCCAGTGCATACTGTTTAATGTATATCAACGATAAGGAACAGTTCTTGATACAAGGTAATGTCTGGGGTATATTTTCAGCATGAAATACAGTATGTGGAAGTTGTGCTCAAGGTGTTAACTTCCTGAGTGGTTCTGTTGCTTTGTTATTTGTTTGTCGCTTGTCAGCTCTCTGAGCTCAGCGGTGAAAACATTATCTAAAAGTTGTATCTGAACTATGGCTTATATAGCAAAATTTAAGAGCTTGAAATTTAAACTTTTATATAATACTTTATTTACATGCAAAGTAATAGTTATGATTATTTTAATTCCTATTGTTAACGAAAATGTTACATATGCATTTATAGTTGCTTAGTTTTCTTTGTATTCAACTTCCCCCGCCCCCCCCCAATCCCTGCATTCCTGTAGAGTTGAGTACAAATGCAGCAATGATATCCTGCTTTTATACAATTTTACAAGTGAACATTGCTTAATAGTAGATCAGCTGAAAGGTGTTTAGATAAAGCGCTGCCCAAGTTATAGCCCAAAGATGGGGTTATTGTGTGGAGTAATGTCAATCTTTAGTGTTTAAACAAATGAGTAGAAAGTGAAATGTTTAATTATGCTCATAGGTCTGTTTATAGTTTTCTAGATGGCAAAATACTACGCATCTTTTGAGTATTAAACATCATAACGTCACAGTACGTAGTGCTTCAGAATTATTAAAATAGCAAAATAAAATGTTTGCCAAATGAAGTCATGGTGAGGGCACAGGTTTATCACAACACCAGAGAGTAAAACCAGATAAGTTAAATGTTAAAAGTTATAGAATAGGTCACTTTTACATGTTCTCAGCAATATTTTTCTTGCCTTCATCCACTTAATGTACTTTTTCCATGGAGTGTTTAAAAAAAAAAAAAAAAGAAAAGAAAAAAAAAAAGAAGCCTGTTGCAAATTATTGAAATGAGCATTTCATAGTTAACTTACATTTTGAGTTCTTCCTTGTGAAAAACAAAACAGAGGAATACAGTAAAAACCTGTTTATTCAACCCTGCCTTAACTGGCTCTCTACATTTACTGAACAACCAGGACTCCAGGACCAGAAACAACCATTAGATGGCACTGCAGCATTGCATTTTCCAGTTTATCTGTAGTTTAGATTATCTGATCTGGCCCCAGTTGGCCAGTCCCAATTAGACCGGCTAAAACTTGCATAGTTTGAAATTTGTCTCTTCAGATAACACTCCTTCGGAACATATCCCTTGTTGCATTAAATCATGTCCAACCAGAAAGCAATAACTAGGAAGGATATGCATATGCTCCCAGAAGAATACAATTGTTGACTGCAAAGATACATGACAAAAAGCAGTCCTTGTCTGACCACGATAGATAAGTGTATCTTTAACCATATTATGAATAAGTTGTGGTGATGGACCATGTGTTCATCAATCCTCTTTTTTTATAACTAATTTGTAGTTTAAATCGTAGTTAAAAAATGTTTTAAAAGAAAATATATATTCTCCTTCACTGTTCCCTCTTGTGGCCATAGATTATATAGACTGACTATTCAGCAGAGGTTGACTGCTCATCTGACAGACCAAGGGGAGAGTTTCTTATGCCTATAGTGCTATGGCAGTTGCGGCCTTCACTGTTCTCTTCACACCCAGACATTAGTGAATTGGTCCCAGAAATCAAAGGACTATTTGTTAAGGGTTACATGGATCTGCAAAACCGCATTGTGTAGAATGAAAATATCATGAAGAACTTGGATCTTTTGATTACAACTTAATGACAAGTTTCCAAGCCTAGTAATAGATTTATATTACTTTACATTGTTAAGGCTATCTTCATACAGTAAAAAGTTAGAAATCTCACTTAGTTTGAAATTATTACTAAGATTAGTCTCGACATTTCCAGGTCCCCAGATTCATAAGGGGCCTGCCACCACAGGCTTCATTGGCCTCAATGTGTGGCTCTGCCAATCTAAAAGTTCTAAATGTAACTAAGACCATGTGGAATGGAAAGCAATTGGACCACAGTCCCTTATGTACTTTTGCTGTGAACATTTTGATTCATAAGGTGCACACAGCCCCAAAGGTTTGGCGTTCTATGTGGTAATGAGCTTGTGGTGCCCAAGTGCAAGACTTAAATTGCAGAAGCAAAATGCTTCATGAAGTCCACCTCTGGGTGAGTAAACTTCCTGCGTATGACAAATGATAAACTGAGATGTATTCGTAAATGTGAGACAACTTTTGAAATTTCACTGGTATATTGTGTGCTTTCAAGAATGCTCATTCTGAATGCCTTTCATCCACATGTATTCCTGTTGCCTTTCATTATTCTGTGAAACATATAAACTATTTGGTTTTACAGAAGAGTTTAATAAGGAAACTGGTCAGATGCTGCTTGGAATGGACACTTTGCCTCCTGATTTAAAGGACTATGTCAAGGAAGACAATAAGCGTTTTGAAAAAGAACTAGAAGAATGGGATGCAGAACTTGCTCAGAAAGTACAACAGGAAAAGTTGTTAGCATCTCAGACACCCAGGATGGCAGCACCCTCCTCTGCTCCAGGTTGGTCTGCATACATTTTTTATGTTGGGGGGGGGGAGGGGACAAAAATAAAACTTTGTATGTGTATACATTAATGCCAGCTGTAAACTATCATATCTTTGAAGATACTGAACTAGTTTTCTTCACATTTGAATTGTTTTCAACAGTGAATTCTATAAAATAACCACATTAGAAATTTATTTGGTTTTTAAATAGGCATTGGTTTCTGTTCGGGGGGTTTCTTTTCTCATTAAAATTAAAAATTAAAAAAATGCTTACTGGATGGTCTTATTAATGTTGAGTAATTTGCTATCCTTATGAAGTTCCAGTACCACCTCAGCTGAAAACATTCTTAAAAATTGGAAATGTGGCCTGATTTTTCAAAAGTACAGAGTAGCTAGTAGCTTCCGTTGGCCTTTTATTTTAAGAAATTGGTATTTCCAGGGTATTTTCCCTTTCTCCTCTCTCTAAATTTTCCTGTTACTCAGATACTCTAGATTTACAGTAATGTGAGAGCAGAATTTAGCTATAAGGAGAGGGAGAAATTGTGTGGTATATTACTGTAATATAGTAATGGAATTAAATTAAGAAATAGGAAAACTTTAGGCTGATTACCAGGAAAATACTGAGAATGTTAGGAATGGTGTGGTGGACTCCAAAGAATAGTGGTGGAAACTCCACTGCTTGGGACTTAGCTGACCTGAACAGACAATTGGTGAACTAATTGTACTGACAGTCCCGCACTGACATAGAGAAAGAGACTAGGTAGGGTTAATAGGCTATGTCCATTTCTAGCTTTGGTGGTTCTACAATGTAATACTTAAGATGACTGGACAAGCTTGGATAGTGGGAGACTGTCATTCATGCATTCTTGTCACCCTTGGATCATTAAAGATTGTATGTTGTTCATTTTGTAGTGATGGACACACAGATCATAGTTTGGCCAAATATATCTAGAAAATTGGTGTATTGATAATGTTAAACTGCATTTTATTTTACTCCAAAGAGTGATTTCATCTTCTAAATATCTTGATTTTCAATTACTTGGAACAGCCTAGTTTTTGTTCTTTGTATTATTGATACAAAATATTTAATTTCTCTTGAAATTTACAAGTAGATGTTTATCTTTTTTTGTTTTACTAACTGAAAGCAATAAGCAAGTCTGTTTTATTTTTCTTAGTGAAGATTCTACATTTAAATGGAAAGGAATTTGTGTTGTCTTAATTCTTTGAAAAGTAAAATGTATTGATTGTAATGTATGTTTATTTTGCAATATAAATCTTTCAGATTTAAACTGTTAGAAATTTTAGGCCACGCACCCACAAGGAGATTCAGGAAGAACCTTACACTCATGCACAGCCCCAGACTCAACATGGGTACTGTGTTCTGCCTGAGCAGGTGTTGCAGGCAATTCAAATATGTTAAATGTGGTTTTAAATGTTTCTAATCCTAAAACTATTCACTAAGCTCTTTCAGTGCTTTCTTAAACTAGAAAAGATGGGACTAATTTTGAACACAGATCTAAAGCAGATTTGTGTGAATTATTTGACATAACTTGCATTTTTGTGCAAGTTTCTTTAGCACTTACTTGTTAACCCAAATAACGCAGATAGACTTATAGCTATGTTAAGAATATGGAATTGCTTATATTACATTTTTTGTCACCTAAGTTCAAGCAGGAGAGCCAGAGTATTTAGAGCAGCCATCAAGAACTGATCTCTCAAAGCATTTGAAAGAAGATTCTGTACGAGCAATCACTAAAGCATTAGCTGAACAGGAAGATAGAAGTCCTGAAACTGTCATGCAAATGGTGAGGATATTTTCAAGTTTTTAATACCCCTTCTTTTCTTATCTTGCAAGAGGCAGGTATTATAATACCTGATAAAAGAAAAATTATTCCCTTGAAGAAAGCATTAACCTTTCTTTAGGAACTATTCAACCTTTATACTCTGTCCAGAAGAAATGGAATATACCTAAAGGCTGATAGTAGAGTAAAACTAGTGATGTACATACATTGTATGTAATTATCACACTTCTTTGTGGAGCACAGTATGTTGTTTCTTAAATAATGGTCACACATGTCTTTGTATCCACCTATAATTAATAATTTTCTAGTTATGGGAGTATATAAAGGAGTATTCCTCCCAGAACACTGAAAAAATTAGGTTTTTAAAAAATTTATTTAGGGATTTTGAGACGCCATTTGGAGTCGTCAGTATCCTTGAAAGGCTGCATCAGTTGATGTAGTTTTTAAGGTTAAGCATTGTATTTATGGAGTATATACGTAGTTAGTTGAATACTGGGGGGGAAACATGAATATCCTATCCTAGGTTTTAGTATTTAAATTCACAGACTTCGAAATAGGTCTTTATAATTCATTAAATGTGTATATTTAACTTAGAATACATACATTACACCACTCCAAAGACTTCCAGTACTTCACTTCAGATAGTCTTCAAGTAATTTTGAGTTTTGAATAGAATTGCAAATAAGAGGCTGCTTTGTGAATTCTTTATGAAGGTAAAATTCAATGAATTTTACATTCAGCAAATATTCTTTGACCAACTGTAGGTATAAGTATTTGATCAAATATGTTTCATGAAGAAATACGTTTTGAAACCACAGGCAACTTTAATGGAATACCTGTTTTTAGATAAAATAACATAACATGTCTCAGTTTATTATTTATTATTTCGCCAGTTTGGCTTGCTAAGTCATCGTGGAGCAGTGTATGAACAAGTTGGGCATGTGCAAAGTTCATGCATTCTTCCTTAAAAAATAAATAAATAAAACAAAAATGTGGCCTGAGTCCTAATTGTCCAGAGCTAAACAAGCCCACTTAGACCCAAGAACTCGTAGGCAAGCATATGCCAGTAAATGCTCATATTTCACATCAAGAATTAGGATACTTCTGTGGATTGATTCCGCATGGAAATGGAATCCTGGATTGGTGCTTAATCAAAGCAGAAGTGTTTTTCTCTTATGTCTCAACCGTTGTGATGTCAAGAGAGAACAGACACTGCCGAGTTGTGGTTAAAATCAACAAGGAAGCTAATCTGACTCTTGACACCAAGACATACTGTCACCAATATTCCTAGGTTAATGTTTAGATGGTCTTCTGTGTTCTCAGAGAAAATAATCTGTCATGTTTAACAAAACAGTAGAGCCTAAATCAGAAAAATCAATGCCAACATAGCAAAACAGACTGGGAAAATTATATATTGTGTCTTGTACCTATTTGTGTTACCCGAAAATGAGGATATGAAAGTCCTCAATGATACCTGCCTACCCCTCTTCTCTACCTTGGGTCTGCTGGCTTTCCTCCAGATACACCAGGATAGATGCATACTAGCTTGGTTTCAGGGAACAAAATACGACAGTTCAGGCCTATCATGCAGAATAAACAGTCCCAGTCGTTTACAAGATTGTAGTTGGGGGGAGGAATTAATTGTAGGAGAGGCAGAAATTGTATGTGTATGTTTGAGAAACTAAATGTCTTCATCATGTTGTTAAGTCTGTAATGGAAAGTTTTTTCTTCAAGTAGTGTCTCTGTGGGTGCTCCATTTCAAGCACTCCTGCACCTTTGATCAGAGACTTTTGGTAGCAGTGTCCATTTGGCCTTTATGCACTCTATGCATACTCCTGTCCCGTACCAAAGATACATAGGGCTACACAGGCGAACTGCCCTCAGTTCCTGCTCAGCTACCTTTGGTTTAAGATGGAGTGCTGCATATGCCTGTTTCTATTAACTGCCTTAGTGTTGTTATATACTTAGTTTTATACATAGCTTGTTTTAGGGTTTTTGTCTTTCTCTTTTGCTTGTGTTTTCCCAACTTGCAGGGTCATTTCGGACTTGTATTTTCTGAGGTATGCAGGATCCCCAGGCAAGGGAGAAGACTTATGCTAACTTGGCCACCTTGAGATCCCAGTCACCGAAAGATCCAGGCTGAGTAACCTGCCTCCGTGTCTGCAGTGCTGAAAGCTTTGCATTCTAAGATGATGGTATTGACAAGGAGCAGGCGTATTAAATCCTTCTCAAAGACATCTCTTTCACCAGATACCTCAGGCACCAAGAAGAATGCTGTTGAGGCTCCAAGTGCTTCTGGTATCATGAAGATGTCTAAGACTTCTCTTAAAAGTCATCCCTCTGCCAAGAACGACTCAATACTGAAGACCACCTCTGTTTCTGGTGGTCATGTCCATGCAAGTAGATGAGTGCCATCAGATTCTTCGGTATCCTCAGTATTTAATTCAGTGCTCCAGACTGTTACATCTGAGTCTATGCTTGGGCGTGCTCATTCCTCAATGCTGATGAGTCAGGTATCTACCTTGGTACTGATTCAACCTCCAGAGTTCCTCCACTATCCCAGAAGTTCAGATACTCAAGAGACCTTTTCCTCTCCAATGAACCAGAGAGTTCACTGCTTGCTGGTACCACACATGTCTCAGTACTGAGGCCTTCTGGGTCACTCTGTAGTCATTTCTCTTTGGGACACACTCTACTTCTCTGACTTATGCTGTCCAAGGGGAACGATTATCTCCATTAGAATGTGTGGAAGAGAAATCTGACTTAATTCGCAGCTTTCTGTTTAAATGTTTCACGTTTATTCAAGGATAGTTTACTCTCCTCCCCACGTGGCGAGAAGGGAAGATAGATGATCCCCACTTTCCTACAGCTGGACGGGTAGGAGGCAAAAGCTGACAAGGATGTAGCACCTTGCACAAATATTTCCTGATTAGGCTATAATGCCTACAACACCTTCCATGGCAGATGACTTTTCAGAGTTCCAGGAGCTGATGAAACAAATTGCTCTTTTACGCTTCCTCACGGGAGATTTGGACTTCCATGATAAACCCCTGGATATTTTAAGTTCCTCAGCTTCAACATGTGTGGCACTTCCAATTAATGAGGCTCTTCTAGAGGCAGCTAAGACAGTCCAGCAAACCCCTGCCACAGCACCACCTGCATGCAAACGTACTAACCAAAAATACCATATGTTCTGGTCATGGATTCAGAATTTTTATTTTCAATGTGACACCAAATTCTTTGGTTGTGGATGCAGTTAGAGGGTGGGAGGCAATAAAAAACCAATGCTATCCCATTTAACAAGGACCAAAAGTGTCTTGATCTTTTTGGTCACAAAAATTACTCCTTTGTGACACTACAGTTTAGGAGAGCAAATCATCAACAGTTCATGTCAAAATATCACTATCTGAATTAGAGCAAATTAAATGTTTGCCACAGGACCACCATGAACAATTTAAGACCATCATAAATGAAGGTCAGCTCTTGGCAAAGATGTCTTGGATGCAGCCGATAGCTTAGCCTGTTCCATCTCCACCATGATGTAACAAGCACCTTGGCTCTAGCTGTGCAGCTTCCATAGGGAGGTAGGTTACTGTAGAGGGTTATAAGTTATTTTCAGACTCTACAGACGGTCCCTTCATACTTTGAAGTTTGAGGGCCACTCTTAGGTCCCTTGGGATCTATACACATATAAATGAAAAGAAATTTAGCAGGTGTTAGATGGCCCAAAGGTCTCGCACAGTTTACTTTTCTACTTTCTGTAGACCACCTTATCCTGGGGCCCAGAGACCAAGATATTCCAAAAAGAAAACAGCTGCTGACAGAGCTCCTACATCCCAGTCATCTGCTATGGCTAAGCTCCAGTTTTGATGGCTTGATCAGGAGTCTGAACCACCTCCTCCACAGGGACTTGCTGCTGCACTGTCCTGTCCTCCCTCCACTCGGATACTGCCTTTCCCAATTCCACCCTGCATGGGCGACAATAACATTCGACAAATGGGTTTTGGAAGTCATAACAGATGGTTATTCCATCCATTTTACCTCCAAGCCTCCCTTCCACCCACTTTTCCCTTCTCTGTTCAGGGACCCAACTCACAATCAGTTGCTGAGACAGGATGTCATCTCCCTTTTACTCTTAGGGGTCATAGAATGAGGTCCAGTCTAGCACAGGGGAAAGGGGTCCTATTCCAAGTACTTTCTGGTCCCCAAAAAAGAACAGAGGATGGAGACCAATATCAGATTTCAGACTTCTAAACAGCTACATCAAACAGATTATCCCTAGCTGACTATTCAATAGGATAGATTTTATAGGACTTTCTCTAGATGCCATCACAGCCAAAGCTTGTTTACTTGTGGACACATTCACAAACCTGAAAATCTTATCTGAAGGACTCAGATAAGTCCTCAGACCTTGGCAAGAAACTGTCTTCAGCTGTAGGGTCATATGACAGCTTGTGTCTTCATTAACCCAACATGCCAGATGACATCTCCAGTGTTTACAGGGATGGCTGAGGACCATTGACACACCAAACGAGCATAGTCTAGACAGACAAGTCTCTTTTCTCATTGGGTTCTGGAATCATTCAATATGTGGAAGAATCCTTCCAAGAGGATGAGAGTTTGTTTTTTTTTTAGGTTCCTCTTACCATTGTCATCGCTTCAGATGCCTCTCTCTAGGAATAGAGAGCTGATCTCAAATCACACATCCAGGACAAGTGGACTCCCCAAGTGGGTTTTCTGCATGTCAACATTTTGGAACTGAGACCAAGCAGAAGGGTATGCTCTCTCTTCCTTCCACTGATCAGAGCCATATCCGTCATGATCATAAGACAATGCGACCTGCATATTCTACATCAGTTGTCGGGCAGACATGTTCCCCTTCGCTCTATGCCAAAGTGATAAAACTCTGGAATTGGTGCATGGCTAAGCAGATAGTCATCTCATCATCTTCTCTTCCAGGTATTAAGAACACCGTGGCTGACTACCTCAGCAGACATTTCTCTCGGAATTACAAGTGGGAGTTGGATTCACAAGTCCTCAGCAGGATATATTTAACCTGGAGGTTTCCAAAAGTGGACTTCATTGCACTGCAGCCAAGGCAAGGCACAAGAAATTTTGTTTGAGAGGGGGACCTGAACCTCAATCACTAGGAGATTCCTTCCTCATCTCATGGATGAAGGGCCTCCTTTATGGATATTGGCCAATACCATTGCTCATGAAAATTCAAAGTCAAGCAAGACAAAGCCAAAGTCCTCATGTTTGCACTGACTTGTCCATGAAAAGTTTGATATCCTTACGTCATTAGACTTGCTTCTCGTCTTCCACTGCGACTTCTGATCAGTTCTTGTTTGTTTGTTTGTTTGACTTCTGATCAGACACTTCACCCCAGTCTTGAATTTCTCTGGCTCCAGGCATGATTTCTCAATGGTTCTCTGGATTCGAGACTACCCATTCAACAAAGGTGCAACAGGTGTTGTTAAACAGTAGAAAGGAATCCATGTGACATGCTTAACTTCAAAAATGAAGGAGATACCTCTGACAGACCCACTGACAGATTTCTCCTGCCCACTCTCTTCTTGTTCCATTGTCCTCGGCTACATCTTGGAATTAAAAACATCAGATCTTCCTATGAGTTTCGTTAAGTTTCACTGAGTAGCTGTAACAGCCTTTCGATTCCCTAGTGGAAGGTATTTTGGGTTTTGCTCATCCCACGATGTCAAGATTACTTGGAGATGTGGTTAATCTTTTCCCTCAAATTAGAGAATTTACTTAACAATATGGGACTTAAATCTGATTGATAATTACCTTATGAATTACCCTTGTGAGCCATTAGCTATGTGTTCATTGGTTCACCTATAGCTGAAAAGAGGGTTTTTTGGTGACCATCACCTCTGCCTGGAGAGTCAGAGAACTAGAGGCTTTCATGGCAGACCCTCCTCCATTTCCTGTGTTCTTCAAGGAAAAGGTCTTGTTACAACCACATCCAAAATATTCATTTAAGGGATCTTCCAGTTTTCAGATTAACCAGATGATTTATCTACCAGACTGCTTGTTTCAATTGCAGACTGATCCAAAGGATCTACAGTCTCTCTCCAGAAATTTTCAAGATGGAGATCTGGATATTATTTTATGTTACGACTTTCCCAGCATCAGCCTCTTTCCAGAGCATTAGCTCATTCTACAAGGTTACAATTTACTGAAGAATGTTTCAGTTGCTGAAGTATGCAGAGATGCAACCTGGACTTCAATTAGTACTTTTTACAACCACTGTACTTGGGTTCATGCCTCTAGATCAGATAGTGTAGTTGTCAATGCAATTTTGTCTTCAGTATTATACTCTGTTACAAAGCTTCCCTCTCCTTGTCAGACTACTGCTAGGGAGTCACCTGAAGTGGAGCATCCATAGGAACACTACTGTATGAAGGGGGAGAGGTTACTCACCTTGTGCAGTAACTGGACTTCTTCAAGATGTGTCCCCCTATGGGTACTCCACTACCTTCCCTCCTCTTCTCTTTCTGAGTGTTTTTCCTGCAGGACTTTGCAGCAGAAAAGAAACTGAGGATGATTTGCCTGTTCAGCTCTGTATACAAGGATGTATAGGGTACATACATGAGCCGAACGAGAACGGCTACCACAAATCTCTGATTAAAGGTGCAGGGGTGCACATGCACCTGAAGTGGCGCACACGTAGGAACACACATCGCTAAGAACTCTGGTTACTGCACAAGGTGAGTAACCTCCGTGTTCATAAAGAGGCAAAGTAGTGCCCCCTTTATAAAAGTATTTGGAGAATATTAAGGATTTAATAACATTTTTCTGAAATTTTCTGCCACAAATTAAGCAACTTTTCAGTATAAATACCTTGTTTAGTAGCACTGTTCATTGTAGCTTCAAAACAATTAGGTCCTAAAAACAGGTTTGAATTGGTCCAAACACACTTTTTTTAATCTGGTTTCAATAATCTTTATTACATAAACATGTACAGTTCAGATAGGCCCATACTGTCATCCTTTCCTTTTTTCTTTTTCCCTTCTCGTCACAGCCATCTTCCCCTTCCTTTGTTATTTTGCTCCCTTACTCATATTAACCTTCTCACCCAAGCTCTACCCCCAGCTTAAAGAAAACAAAACCCAAACCCAGCAAAACTTGTGACAAGCCATGTGCCAGTCACCACCACCACATTTACTTATTCTATTTATGTCCCCTACCCTTTATCTGTTCCTTCGTTTCCAGTGGTAAGCTCTTCAGGACAAGAACTCCATCGTCTTGTGTAAAAGCAGCAAAGAATCCTGTGGCACCTTATAGACATAGGATTCTTTGCTGCTTTTACAGATCCAGACTAACACGGCTACCCCTCTGATAATCGTCTTGTGTGTTCATACAGTTTCTGAGACAATGGAGCCTGCTCCTTATTGGGACTTCTGCATGCTAATAGAATATAAATTGTTGTTATAGTGCTTCCAACAGAATATAGATGTTAGAGGATTTTGTTTCTGTGGCACATGATTGCCACATGACTCTAATCCAACTAGATTATCAATTGACATAAACTGTGGTAGCTCTGTTGAAGTCAATGGAGCCATGACAGTTTGATTTCAGTGGGGCTAGGACAATTTATACCAACTGAGGATCTGCCCCTTAGTGTCAGAAACAAAAAAATTACACCAGAAACACATTGCATCACTTTAGTGTTACAGTAACAGAGAAGGTATGAGTATTACAAAGGCAAATTTTAGAGCAAAAAGGAAAATCATTTTTCTAGAAAAGTGTTAAGACAAATTGAAGGCCAAGACTTGTGGAAACATTGAGTGTAGAATTCACTACTTAAGATTTTTCATATCTTTGAATTTCTTTCAAAAATCCAAATAGTGGGAGAGAATGCAGGTTGTCCAGTACTATAAAGTCTAGCAAATCCCAGCAACACAGATTGTTTTACTTATCAGTCTGTCATTTTGTTACTTTTTTCTTTTCTCTTCTTTTTTCTGACTTTTTCATACTGATTTTCTCCCGCAGAGCTCTGATAACGCCCCAGCTCAACCAGCTCCTAACCCGCGTGTTGTAGAGGTGGCGATTCCTGATGTAGGGACTTTTGTGATTGAGTCAGAGGAGGGGGGTTATGACGATGAGGTACCTTTGATTGCAGTCTTGTGCACAGTTGCTACACTAGTGTTTTCTTTTGCTGCCTGGTGTGAATTTTTTGGCATGTTGCACATTGTGGCGCTTAACAGATCTCTGCATAACTAAAAGCTTAGCAATTTGTGATAATGATCTCTTGAAATTCACAACAGAAATTTTCAGAAAAGATAGCAGCAGTTACCCGAATTGGGCACATTATTTTTTGTGTGGTGTGAAATGATTATAGGAAGGCACATATATCTCTACCTTTGAGCTGTTGGAAATTGAGTATTATCTTAGGCCAAGTGTAGTCTATGAAAGATATTTGTGAACAACTATATTACATTTTTTTAAAAACTGTAAGAATGAAGACATTCTTAATTTCCTTATTTTTGTCTGTTGAATGAAGTTAAGGGGTTCAAACTGCATCTCTTATTTGCCAAACTTAGACATTTTAGATTCAGAGGAGCAAATTGTCCTACAGATACAAGCTGAAATATTCAGACGCAGCCATGAGTTAAGGACAGATTAGCAGCCAGTTGTGTTTCCTGGCTCTTGACTTTTCAGTTGTATTTCCTTTTATGCTAGGGCTCCAACTTACAATGGTAACAGTTACAGAAGAAAGTGTAATGAAAAAGGGAAATATTAAAAATGTTTAAAAATTCTCAATTATTTCATAATTGCATTCCTATGACATGACTATTAGAAAAGCAAATTAAAGGTTAAGTTGTTCCTTGTGGTGCAACTTAAGTTTCAGCTCTGGAGGAGTAGACCAGAAAGGCATAGAACCTCAGAGCCACCCCTCTGAGAAAGTTTCCTTCCTGCTTTTCCCTTTGCTCCAGAAAGGTAGTAGTTTTTTGCAGGCCTAGATCAGCAGCAAATTACAATACTCCCAATGTAGCTTAGTTTTTCTGGCTCGTGTGTGAGAATGCAGAGCCATGTATTACTGGGTTACTTCTGTATGCAGCAGTGAGTAGGTCAAATCATATTCTTCTAATCAATTGTGAGAAATGTTAATTGGCAGAATGGAGAACTTAAATTGGTACTGTTGTATTTGTAAGAAGTCAGACCCACTGTGATCTGAATGCAGCAGTTAAATATCTGTGTCCTTTGACCTTATATCCTACATACTGCAGCTCTAAAGTAAGTTCTTCCGATATCCTGACTAGCTCCAAGGGAATTGTTGTTAATGTTCACCTTTAAGGACATTGACAACTCAGCCTCTCTCTACTTATCTGCCTTTGCCTTACAGCAATGCCATCCCACATCCCCTTCTTCTCAGTGGTGCTGCTCTTGTGTCCATTTGTCTGCTTCTTCCATAAATGTATTTGTGCTTTTTTACATGCTACTCTTACATATGGGAGGTCCTCCCTGAACTATTCCCAAAGCTTTCTACCCTCTCTCCATGAAGACTCACTTCTGTTGTGATGCCTCCAAGAAATTAGCCAGCCAATGATGCCTAGACTGATGGATGTTTGGAGACAGAGCTGGCTGTTTGTTTATTTGTATATAAGTAGGAAAAAGACCTTTCAAGTAACTTGGAAGTGTCAATCTGAGCATATAACTAACCTGTGTATCTTGCATAATCTTGCTGGTTTTACCTCTGTCTTCCCTTCTCACTTCCCTCCTGTTGTAAATTTATTGCTTCTTAATTCAGATTGTTGTAAACTCTTCAGGGCAGGGACCATGTTGTCTTGTGTGTTTGTACAGCACCTAGCACAATGGGACCCTGATCCTGATTTTGAATATATATTTTATGTAATAATGCAATTATTAAATTATGAAGTATCTGGAAAAAAGGGAAAATGATATAAATATTTATAGTATTGAACTTCAAAAATTCTCAATTTTAATGGATTCTTTTAATTTGAAATAATAGAAACTTTGGTTTTATCCCTTGCTAGTAAGACAGACTCTTAAGTTAGTACTAATTAATTTTGCAGTATTTGTGAAATAACAGTATTGAACAGTCTCTTCTTTCCTTGGACATTTTGCCCATATAATTCTTAAATTGCTTTCATTGCATTTGGAATAATTATTAGTACTTACTTTATTCTAATATAAACATCTGTTAGATCGTATATAGCTGTTGCTTTGGTAGAAGTAGAGAAAAATGTTGATTCATTTGCAGAACACAAACTCTAACACTGAAGCATTTGCCATTCCAATGTATGCATGCAGTAGGTTGTTCTTTATGTTGCATGAGTCTAAAGGTATATTGACTTAAATCATTAAAATATTAATCATTCGAAACTTTTACCTTAAATCCCCTGTGGCAGGTCATGCTGACCCCGAACATGCAAGGTATTATCATGGCTATAGGTAAAGCCAGGAATGTTTATGACAGGTGTGGGCCAGAAGCAGGGTTCTTTAAGGTACAACTAACATTTCAATCTTTACTTCTCCTCTGATTTTTTTTTATTGTTGGAATATTTTTTCTTATTAATGCATATTATGATTGTTCTGACATTTGTCTGTTTTCTTTTTCTTGGCTTCAGTCCTCTAGTAATACTTTTGTCCTGAAAGAAGCATATAGAAATCTTATTGTGTGTGTGTTTTTATAGGAGTGTGTGTTAGCAATAAAGCTTTCTGATGCCACTAGTCACAGCTTCCCACATTTTCTAAGAAAGATAATATTAAGGCTAGCTGTGTGAGCTTGAACAATGACAGCATTTGTTTATCTTTTTCATAACTAAGCGCTTGTCTCCATTTACAACACTGCAGCAGTGCCGCTGTAGTGTTTCAGTGGAGAAATTTCCTACAGTGAAGAGAGAGCTTCTCCTGTTGGCATAGGTACTCCACCTCTCTGAGAGGCATTACATAATGTCTATGGGAGAAGCCCTCCTGTCAACATAGCACTGTCTACTCTGGGGGTTAGGTCAGTAGAACTACATCACTTAAAGGCAGCAAAGAATCCTGTGGCACCTTATAGACTAACAGATGTTTTGGAGCATGAGCTTTCGTGAGTGAATACCCACTTCGTCGGATGCATGTAGTGGAAATTTCCAGGGGCAGGTATATAACAAAAAGAGCTCTCCAACCTGGAGACTCTTATTAATAACCAAACTTCCATACAAATGGACTTCACTAAAATAAACAGGAGATCTACATTACTCACTTCACCTCTCTACAAAGGAAAGAGGACTGTAAGCTGTCTAAACTCCTACCTACCACATGGGGCCACAACCGTGGTACCCCTAATCCACCAGCAATGTCGTCAATCTAGCCAACCACACATTCAGCCCAGAAGAAAACTCTTTCCTATCTCGGGGACTCTCTTTCTGCCCTGCCTACCTGTCATAAACAGATAAGAAAAGTTAATAGCACAGAAGTACTTTATATCTCTTTGACTGTAAAGGGTTAACAAGTTCAGTAAGCCTGGCTGTCACGTGACCAGAGGACCAATCAGAGGACAGTATACTTTCAAATCTTGAGGGAGGGAAGTTTTTGTGCTGTGCTGTTAGTTTTGATTGTTGTTCACTCTGGGGGCTCAGAGGGATCAGACGTGCAACCAGGTTTCTCTCCAATACAGGCTCTTATAAGTTCAGACTAGTGAGTACTAGGTCGATAAAGCGAGTTAGGCTTATGGTTGTTTTCTTTATTTGCAAATGTGTATTTGGTTGGAAGATGTTCAAATGTGTATTTGGCTGAAAGGAGTTCAAATTGGTATTTTGCTGAAAAGATTTTAATTTGTACTTGTATACTTAGGCTGGGAGGGTGTTCCTAGTGTCTATAGCTGAAAGACCCTGTACCTGTTCCATTTTTTTTTTTTAAATTTACAAAGATAATTTTTACTGTTTTTTCTTTCTTTAATTAAAAGCTTTTCTTGTTTAAGAACCTAATTGGTTTTTTTATTCTGGTGAGACCCAAGGGGACTGGGTCTGGATTCACCAGAGAATTGGTGGGGAGAAAGGAGGAAAGGGGGAGAGAGAGGCTAAATTCTCTCTGTGTTAGGATTACTGTCTCTCTCAGGGAGAATCTGGGAGGGGAAGAGAGAAGAAGGGAGGAAGGTGCATCTTCCAGGGTAACCCAGGGAGGGGAAGCCTGGGAGAGGCAACGGTGAGGGAAAGAGTTTACTTTCCTTGTGTTAAGATCCAGAGGGATTATACCATGACACTACCCCACCAACATGATACAGTTCTGCGGCGATCTGGAAGCCTGCTTTCGCTGTCTCCGACTCAAAGAATACTTTCAGGACAACACTGAACAGTGCACTTACACACAGTTACCCTCCCACCAATGGCACAAGAAGAACTCCACATGGATTCCTCCTGAGGGTCGAAATGACAGCCTGGACCTATACTTTGAATGCTTCCGCTGACGTGCACAGGCTGAAATTGTGGAAGAATAACATCGCTTGCCTCATAACCTAAGTCGTGCAGAACGCAGTGCCATCCACAGCCTCAGAAACCACCCTAACATTATAATCAAAGAGGCTGATAAAGGATGTGCTGTTGTCATCATGAACAGGTCTGACTACCAAAAGGAGGCTGCCAGACAACTCTCCAATACCAAATTCTACAGGCCACTTCCCTCAGATCCCACTGAGGAATACACTAAGAAACTGCACCATCTACTGAGGACACTCCCTACACTAACACCAGAACAAATCAAGATACCCTTAGAGCCCCGACCAGGGTTATTCTATCTACTACCCAAGATCCACAAACCCGGAAATCCTGGACGCCCCATCATCTCGGGCATTGGCAGTCTCACTGAAGGACTGTCTGGATATGTGGACTATGCTCAGACCCTATGTCACCAGCACTCCCAGGTATCTCCAAGACATCACTGATTTCCTGAGGAAACTACAATGCACTGGTGACCTTCCAGAAAACACCATCCTAGCCACCATGGATGTAGAGGCTCTCTACACAAACGTCCCCCACACAGATGGAATGCAAGCTGTCAGGAACAGTTTCCCTGATAATGCCACAGCACAACTTGTTGCTGAGCTCTGTGCCTTTATCCTCACACACAACTATTTCAAATTTGATGACAATATATATCTCCAGATCAGTGGCACCACTATGGGCACCTGCATGGCCCCACAATATGCCAATATTTTTATGGCCAACCTGGAACACCGCTTCCTCAGCTCTCGTCCATTCACGCCCCTTCTCTACCTATGCTATATTGATAACGTCTTCATCATCTGGACCCATGGGAAGGAGACTCTGGAAAAATTCCACCACGATTTCAACAGCTTCCACCCCACCATCAACCTCAGCCTGGACCAATCCACACGGGAGGTCCACTTCCTAGACACCACGGTGCAAATAAGTGATGGTCACATTAACACCACTCTATACCAAAAACCTACCGATCGCTATGCCTACCTTCATGCTTCCAGCTTCTATCCCGGGCACACCACACGATCCATTGTCTACAGCCAAGCTTCTGCTCTAACCCCTCAGACAGAGACCAACACCTACAAAATCTCCACCAAGCATTCTCAAAACTACAATACCCGCACGAGGAAATAAGGAAACAGATTAACAGAGCCAGACGTGTAACCAGAAGCCTCCTACTGCAAGACAAACCCAAGAAAGAAACCAACAGGACTCCACTGGCCATCACATACAGTCCCCGGCTAAAACCCCTCCAACGCATCATCAAGGATCTTCAACCCATCCTGGACAATGATCTCACACTTTCACAGGCCTTGGGTGGCAGGCCAGTCCTCTCCCACAGACAACCTGCCAGCCTGAAGCATATTCTCATCAGTAACTGCACACTGCACCATAGTAACTCTAGCTCAGGAACCAAGCCATGCAACAAACCTCGGTGCCAACTCTGCCCACATATCTACACCAGCGACACAATCACAGGACCTAACCAGATCAGCCACACCATCACCGGTTCATTCACCTGCACCTCCACCAATGTAATGTACACCATCATATGCCAGCAATGCCCCTCTGCTATGTACATCGGCCAAACTGGACGGTCTCTACAGAAAAGGATAAATGGACACAAATCAGATATTAGGAATGGCGGTATCCAGAAACCTGTAGGAGAACACTTCAACCTCCCTGGCCACAGGATAGCAGATCTTAAGGTGGCCATCCTACAGCAAAAAAACTTCAGGACCAGACTTCAAAGAGAAACTGTTGAGCTTCAGTTCGTCTGCAAATTTGACACCATCAGCTCAGGATTAAACAAAGACTGTGAATGGCTTGCCAACTACAAAACCAGTTTCTCCTCCCTTGGTTTTCACACCTCAACTGCTAGAACAGGGCCTCATCCTCCCTGATTGAACTACCCTCGTTATCTCTAGCTTGCTTCTTGCTTGCATATATATACCTGCTCCTGGAAATTTCCACTACATGCATCCAACGAAGTGGGTATTCACCCATGAAAGCTCATGCTCCAAAACGTCTGTTAGTCTATAAGGTGCCACAGGATTCTTTGCTGCTTTTACAGATCCAGACTAACACGGCTACCCCTCTGATACTTTACATCACTTAAGGGGCTGAATAAACCACATCCTAGAGCAATGTAGTTATATCAGCTTAAATTCCTAGTGTAGACCAAGTGTAAATGCAAACTTCCATTAGCATGTGTCTGAGGATTCCAGCATTTTCACACAAGAACATCACTCTGTTCACCAAAGCTTTTCAAATAAATGTTGTTCTGACTCTTGTCCTCCATTAAAATAACAAGCTGAATGGTTTGGTTTGGTTTACTTGTTACGGTGTCAATATTATCCCTTTTGTATAGTGTACTTTATTATGGGGAGATACTGTTTTAGGTGCCCATTCTTTAACTTTTCAAAGTAACATTAAATTTAGTAAACATATCCAGATGTTATCAGTTTTCCTTAATATGTAAGTGTTCTGAATTGTTGGTACACAAGCTTTTGAATCATCTGTGTGCCAGTGGAAGAGCCACCATGACATAGTGCAGAATTTTTATTTTTTTTTCCCCAGTGAGAATGTGTTTGTAATATTTTAAAAGGAAAAAAATGGAAGTTGAAATTTTTTTACCTTGGAGTGTATATTTGTTAACATTTGTTTTAAATATGCATAATTTCTGGTGAGAGTTATGGTCTTCTATACTCTTACCATATATAGTGAGTTAATTTGGTTAGAAAATGTGGTGGGAGTTTGCTTTTTCCTTACTGATAGAGCTGGTCAGGAATTTTTCAACTAAACATTTTTCATTGGAAAATGCAGATTCATCAAAACAACTTTTTTATGAGAAAAGGTCCATTGCAATGCATTTCCTGTTTTTTGAAAAATTCGTATGCGAAGTGCCACTTTTTGGTCAGAAATCACTTTTAGTTTTGAAGTTCAATTTAATGTATAGTAAAAAAAATACATAAAAAAGGTCATAATGGAAACAAAAAACTTTGTTCTGATTTGAATTTTGTTCAGTTCACACAAACTTTAGAGATTACTATTTTTTTATCCTGATTTGAGATGGGGGAAAATATTTTAAATCTCAAAAATTCCCATGGGATGGGAGAACCATTTCACACTTAGCTCTATTGTGCTTACCTATCTGGGGTTAGTGGTGTTGTATATAAAAACCATTCATATAATATTTTCAGTTAATACTTTGGCTTAAATGCGCAATATGAAGTGACTGACTCTGTATTCAGCTTCCTAACTTGAGAATATTAAGTGTAACTTCGTGTTACTTCAGTGTGGTTTTCCATAGTCTCTTAGCTGCTCTGTGCCTTAATAAAATTATATGCCATTTTTTGTTTTGCATGGTATTTTAGATATAATAGTACTTACAAAGATAATTTTCTGTTTTTCATGTTTTTTTCTTTAGTTTGTTTTAGAATATGTTTGCTTTACTGTTGTTCTTGTTGAAACATATTTGAAATGAGTCAATCTTTCTTCACTGAAACCTGAAGTTTTTATAGGGTAGTTTGTCTGTTTTCAAAATCAAGCAAAACATATTCTTCAGGATTTTTGGATATAACTTCCTTTGAGAACTAGGAAGAATCTTTCTCTGATATATTGGTTGTACTGTAATCCCATTTTCTGTATACTGTATAAAGAAAAAAACTATGATTTTGCTCAGCATATAAGAATCTTAGAATACGAATAAGATGCCTGTTACTGTACTAGGTCAAGGCAAAAATGTGTATGGAAACCGTTCTTTTCTTCTGTTGGTAGACTGTCTGTAAAATGGTATGTGTCAAGTGCTTTTCTCAGGCCTTGTCCATGCTAGAAAGGGTTTAGCTGCTGGTATAGCTACTGGTATAGCTGCACCAGCAAATGCTCCTCTTTTGCTGGTATAGTTACCTTGACTTAATTAGATCTTTATTTTGGTCCTGGTAATCGATCCTTTCAATTGAGATCATGCAAAGCTTGTCAGTAGTATTTTGATATGTCCAAAGAAAAGAATAAAAATGAACACAGACACACACCTCTAACTTCCACTAGGCTAGTTAAAGTCCCACCCTCGAAAACGAGATGAGGGCTTCCTCCTGTCTTCACATGCCTCTGAACATATAACATTTCACCTGTGCATTGAGTATCTTGGAAGGAACGAGAAGGAAACCCTTGAAATTCCTAAGCAGAAAGAGGAACCACCTGCAATGTCCAGTTTATTCTGTGAAAAAAGACTGTTATGTTTAAGTGTTAGTTACAGTTTTGGAAACTGATAGAAACATGTATAGAAGAAGAGATTTTAATTATGTGAAAGAAATAATAAGTCTTGCTGAGAGTAGCGTTGCCACGTGTTTGGGAAGAAAAGATTTTGAAATATTAAACTGGATGTTTATTACTGAGTGCTTTGAAACTGCCTGTTGTGTTCAAGATTTGTTAGTGTTACAGCATTAATATACATTATCTTGCTTACAGGCATTGTATACATTCACTCTAGTTCAAGTTGACATTTGTTTACCATAGTGCTTGACCATTTTTGTACCTTTAGGGAAAAAAAAATCTTGAAATATTATAAGATCTGTCACCATTTCTCTGTGATTTGTCTTTTGTTCCACACAGTGGTCAGAGTCAGTAGTTAATGAGCACAATTGAAAAGTTTTCATGAAAACTTTTCATCTTTTTTTTTTTTAAACAGAAAGCCTGCAAAGATGGAAAAGTATTTCTTGTGACACTATCATAAAGGAAAAACAGTGTAAAATACTAAATATTTATGCCGTTAAGGCCTTTTAAGGCAGGGTAGAAACTTGTTTTAAGTATTTGTTTTCAGTAGAAATCAGATAATTATGTTCTTAGTGTAAGACATTTCCATCATGCTTAAATATATTTTTGCGTGTTCATTCAACTTTCTCTAAAAAATTTTGTATTTTAACCCTGGGCAATAACTATTTTTCAACATGAAAGCTTTCAGAATAATTCACTGGCTAAAATGGCTGCAGTTGTCTTGTACAGCTTCTGGCTATAGAGACATATAGTAGGTATCTTTTTACCTTGGGTGAAAAGATGGGATGGCTAGAGAAGTGGCTGGATGGTAAAAAGCTAAATCTTCCCTGCGGAGGTTTTAACACAGGTGAGAAAATGATGTTGAAGTTCTGCCCATATGGATACATAAGTACTGCCTTATTGCCAGTGATAGCTGATCAGAGAGAGAACAACCACCTCAGTTTTGTTTTTAAGTTAAATGACTCCCATTACAAGGGTACTTTGGGAATATGTTTAAGTAGGACAGGGTGGGGGGATTACTGAGCATCTTGTAGCATAGTCAGCAATATGAGGATGTTAACTTCACAGAAGTAAAAATAATAATTCAATTGTCAAGGGTTAACTAGAAAAAGTAACTTTTTTTTTTTTGGTTAAATTATGTAGGCAATTAAATTGGAGTATGCACGGCTACTAAAATTGGCTCAGGATGATCCACCACCCGAATGTGATTACCGTTTGCATCATGCAGTTGTCTACTTTATGCAGAACGAGGCACCAAAGAAAATAATTGAGAGAACATTACTGGAACAGTTTGGAGATCACAATCTGAGCTTTGATGAAAGGTAATGGGAAAATGAGACATGCTAATCTTATACTAGTAAATTTTTTATTCAGAGGATACAATAGTTAACTCTCCTTTATGTATTGTAGGTATAATGTGGCTATTAGGTATCCATCATGAACAATATATTTGCCTAGCCACCACTTCAGTAAAGGTTTCCCTTTACACAGTGTTGCAATTTTCAACATGAAATACTACTTTTAAGAAATACATAATAAAATTGTGGAACTATTTGCTTCAATGTAACAGTGCATCCAAGAATGTAGTAGCATTCAGGATAGAATTAAATATTTAAATGGATAATGGGAACATCCATGGTTAATTTAGATAGAATAACATTAAAGAGAAGTCGTCATGTTTGATGACACAAATCAATCAATGATTATTAGAAAGAAATGGTATAAATATTATTCCATAATTTACCATTATATATTCTCATTCCTTTCTCTGAAACAACTTGTAGTGATCAATGTAAAAAACAGCATACCCGGCTAAATGTCTAATAACTTGTCTAATTCACTGTGGCAATTTCTGTGCGACACCCTAACACTTGTTCACCTATTTAAAAAACACAAACTGAAAGACTGCATCCTCCCCCTCTCCCAATACCAGCACTTGAAGCTTCAGATCCTAATTCTCTAAGATTACATTTAAAAAAACTAGTTAAAAGTTCAGAAAGATTTAAGGCATCTGATTTTTAACTTTTAAAAAAAAACTGATATGGCAGTTTGGTAGAGGAAGAAAGTTAAAATATAGTGACTGTTTTATATATTTAAGTAATTATGAGAAAGTCGTGCCTGTGAATACGTGGCAAGGAACTTAAGAAGTATACAGGAAATCACACTTCCTGTCTGTACTTTAGTCAAAGATATAGTGCTCTAATGATGTTTACTTACAGTATTTTTAGGCTAATATCTCTGCAGTGTTAACATGTCTGTGAGTTTTCAGTGACCACCAATTAATTTTTTTGCAACTCTTCTTTCTTTGTTTTTAAGGTGCCGCAACATAATGAAAGTGGCTCAAGCCAAACTTGAAATGATAAAACCTGATGAAGTAAACATGGAGGAGTATGAGGCCAGTATTTTTTCTTTCCTAATAAATTGTAACATAAAATAGTTATCTACTAAAATTCAGAAAAGATCTTTTGTTCATTTACAGTGCACAGTTTCTTGTTAACGAAATTTCCAATGTTCAATGCAGTTGAAAGACTGTTTGTTTATTTTTGAGAAGATCAAATTTGAGTAGGACCATAATTAAAAGATAGTTTATTGGTCTTGGCCGACTCCCTAATGACTTGATATCATTAACAGCGCCCCATAGTTTTTCACTGTGTGAATTGATTGGCTTTTTCTACAAGAAGTGGCCATCTGTTAAAATAGTATGGGTGGTTTCAGGTGAGTAGGACCTGGCTACAGTTTATCTCCAGCTGGTATGCTGTCATTCCCAATGTATTGTCAAGAATCCTATTCATGTACATCCTGTCTCACACCGAGACTACTTACTGATGAATCTCTCCCAATCCCCCTCCCCCCAAAACCCCTGAAATATTGAAGTACTTGATCAATACATCCTGATTTTAAAATGCTGACAAATACCACTCAAGAATGAAACTTTGACAAGTCATTTCTGAGAAACTAGTCACATTCCAGCTAAATATCAAGTAATATCTATTTAGCAAAGCATTTAATCACATAGTTGAAGTTACGCATGTGCTTTAAATGATTTGGGGCCTAAATTCTTCAGATGCAGTTCTTTTCCCACAGAGGTTCCCATGCATCACTTGAACCTCATCTTTTTGCCAGTAGGGCCAAAGAGAGAGTAATTTTTTCCCCTCACCTAACCAATGGAAGACAGAGATGATCTGCACCTCTTCACCAGGCTCCGTGGCCTTTCTGTGTGCTTTCCGTCCCCAGTGGAGGTGAAGGACTGGAGCATTCGCAGAGTGGCAGATTCTCACACTTCTTTTTCTGTTCTGGGTTCAAGTTCTTTCCCACTCTTGCATAACTTTACATAGGTGTGCACTACAGATCTTGGTTCTGTCACACCTGGGTGCCACCTTTCCCCCTTGCACATGTATAAAACCATCTTTTTTTCTGCTAAATGGGAGGGGAAGACGTATCTGCAAAGGTAAAATTAGGATTTTTCATAAATAGACTGTAAATGTTTCGTCGAACCTCATGCAGGCTCTTTACGTTGGGGTGAATTTCACCATAAAAGGATATCTGGAAAGCCATGTTGGGATTGGAGTTCTGTCCCTTGCAGGCAATTAAGAGCAGCCATTCTGACCAACTGAAATAGAAACATGCTACAAATTTGAAGTAAAACATTTGTTTGCCTATAAAATACTGGTAAAGTGACTCCAGTACAAACCACATGGCTTTTGGTTTGCAGTATTGTAACATTTTGCTTCAGGATCAGTTTTATGATTTTCTTCAGCCTCTAGTATGACAAAATAAGATTCTCATTATTTCCCATTTTACTTTTTGCCATCCACTTTCCCCTGTTCTTAGATTAAAATTAGAGTCTGATGTTTCTATCATATCTCTCTCGCTCGCTCGCTCATACACACACATATATAGATAGATAGATAGATAGATAGAGATGCAGATAAATAAAATGGTCACGTAAATATTTCAGCATGACAGAAGGCCAAAAAATAGATAATCCTATTTTGATTGTTCTCCTTCCCACTCCCAGGAGATAAAAAGGACATTTTACAATCCTGCCTGAAATTCCTCTTAGACTGCTGTATTTGTTCCTTTCAAATGGCAATGAATTATGTAAACATAATCCTATGGAATTTTTGTTTTATCACTTTACAAAGTTTAAGAATTTTCTTTTTCTCTGTGTGACAGACATTTAGACAGTTGGATTTTTTTCTTTTTATGTGAGAAATATTTTCCGTATTCTTTGATTTGTCCCCCAAACAATTCACGAGTGCTTATTATGTGTATGCAATGCTGTGTGAAGAGTGCAAAATATAGTTCTCCTTTTTATGAATGAACATTCTTGATACACTTTCTTATGTGCAGAGATGGCATCAAGAATATAGAAATTACAGAGAAACAACCATGTATCTCATGGTAGGATTGGAACTTTTTCAAAAAAAGAGGTAAGAGGTGACATTATGGAATTCAGACACTGGGGTTATTTTAAATTGGTTACGTTACACAGTTTCTGAGCGGGGGGAAAAAGCAATGTAAATGATAAACCAAATTAATGGAAAAATAATAAATGTAAAAGAAAAAATAATTTGTAAGTGTATTGCAATTACACCATTCTTTTTCAGAAAAGATCAATATTGCTTTGAATATATTAGAATGGGCAGCTGTATATTTTTGGCAATTAGTTGCATAAATTAAAATGACACAATACAGAAGAACCACGCATAAATATTATCATCTCCACTATCCTCATTTTGGAGGGGAAGGTGGCGGGGCAACTGGCTTTCCAAAATGCCCAGTAGGTTAGTAAATGTAACCTCGGAAGACCAAAATGGAGAGCAATTTCCAAAGTCAAGGACCTCTTGCTAAGAATGTCCTGCCAGCAACACCCTCTTATTATGCAAAGGGAGCTTGAGCACCTAAGCTTATTTTGAGAACTTAGAGAAAGACGGAATAAGGTCCAACAAATTACAACCTGCATTCAAAGTTATTCTATCACATTGATCCAAAACTGGACTTTGCTCAGGGTTTATGTGGATAAATAAGGCTGATGGTAAAACATGCTCAACCCAAAAAGAAGTCTGCAAAGATGAAAAGAATATTAATGTGCACTTAACCATCCTGAAGTGGTGAAGTCACACAAAGCTCAGATCTGGTCACAGTAGTAGTAGATGCAGTCCCTGCACCCAAAACCTGTGTAGAGTACCTATTTTATATGAAGTCTGTTCTGCCATAAAGAAATTGCAAAGCGGATGTGATGCTGGATCTGATGGCATAACCCCAAACTTTTCAGTTGCTCCATACAGTCCGTAAGTGTAGCATTACACCAAAGTTTTTTCCCCCGGGTTTGTACAGGGAAGTTACCAGCAGAGTAGACGGAAGGGATCATCCCACTTTGTAAGGGGTAATGCCCATGTGCTGAGTTAGGAGAGACAGGCCCATAACCTTACATTCTGTTACCGGAAAAGTTTTTATACATGTCCTACTCACCCAACTCCAGCCTACCTTGTGAAACACCATCACCCAGGGCAGTCAGGCATCACTGCTGAATGATCTACAATGTGTGTTGTACTTGGTCTTCATCTTTTATCTGAGTTCCATCAAGAATTCAGTCATCCTTTGACAGGAGCATATGAAGACTTAGTCTTCAATTCTGTTGTTAGAGCTGCCCTGAGGAAGGCCCTACAAGGCACCGATGTTCCTGATATCTTCTTGAGGTAAATTAAAGAGCTACATAATAACTCTCGGGCACAGGTGCAGTGCAGGACCTCTAGGTCTAACAGAGTTTACACTAGATCCCAGGTGAAGCAGGGATGTGTCTTGCCTTCAGCACCATTCTGCCATAAAATAGATTGGCTCCTTGATCCAGTCTCCACAAATACCAGTATAATTGTCCATTCAATTTCTTTTACCAACGTGGATTATGTGGAGAATGATGTCGTCTTCAGACAGCTTGCATATGACCTAAAGACAGGTCAGCCTCTGCTATGGGGAAGCTGCCCTTGGGCTAAAGATTCTTGGGCAAAATCAAAAATCCAGAATATCAGGGCAAAAATTGTGATACAAGACATCTGTGCTGCCGGTAGAAGTGGATGATTTCAGCTCTGTCGGCAATAATTTGTCATCAGATGGGCGCAGACCGACAGACATCCTAAGAACAGTCAGTTTACCAGCCTCAGCCATGAAAGACCTGCGTAGGGTCTGGAGCCAAAAGAAGATGAAAGTATATACAAAAGTACAGATTAATCAAACCTGTGTACTGCCGATCCTCTTATGGATCTAAAACATGGATGATGCTTAAACAAGACAGCAGGGGACATTTCATATGTATGTCAGTGGCAACTACCAGCCATAAGTTTGATTTTTATCAGTAACAGGGACGTATTATTGAGAACTGGCCTTGACATTACTGAAGTCATCATCGATCATTACCTCAAGCACTTTTTGGTCATGTAGCCCATCTTGGAGATAAAGTCCTGGCACATGGAGCGCTGAAGATCAGACTTGAGAGGACATTGCCCAGCCATGGACTGGTGGCAGCCACACAGCCAATGGGCCTCATGCCGTCATAGGCAGTCTCATCACAGCATCCCCTCTATAAACTTATCAAGCTCGATCTTAAAGCCAGTTAGATTTTTTGTCCCCACTGCTCCCCTTGGAAAGCTGTTCCAGAACTTCACTCCTCTGATGATTAGAAGTCTTTCTAATTTTGAGCCTAAACTTATTGATAACCAGTTTGTAGCCATTTGTTTTTGTGTCCACATTAGTACATAGCTTAAATAACTCCTCTCCCTCCCTGATATTTGTCCTTCTGATGTATGTATAGAGTGCAGTCGTATCTCCCCTCAGCCTTCTTTTGCTTAGGCTAAACAAGCCAAGCTCATTGTGTCTCCTTTCATAAAGTAGGTTTTTCATTCCTCAGATCATCCTAATAGCCCTTCTCAGCTCCTATTCCAGTTTGAATTCATCTTTCTTAAACTTGGGAGACTGGAATTGCACACAGTATTCCAGATGAGGTCTCACCAGTGCCTTGTATAAGAGTACTAGCACTTCCCTGCCTCTACTGGAAATACCTCACCTGATGCATCCTAGGACTGCATTAACCTCTTTCATGGCCGCATCATCTTAGTGACTCATAGTCATCCTGTTATCCACCAATACATCCAGGTCTTTCACTTTTGTTGCTTCCAACTGCTAAGTCCCCAGCTCATAGCAAAAATTCTTATTAGTTCCTAAATGCATGACCTTGCACTTTGCACTATTAAATGTCATCCCATTTTTATTTCTCCAGTTTACAAGGTCATCCAGATATTCTTGTATAATATTCCAGTCCTGCTCTGTATTGGTAATACCTCCCAACTTCGTGACATCTGCAAATTTTAATAGCACGTTCCCACTTTTTGTGCCTTAAATAAGATTGGTTCCAAGACCAATCTCTGAGGTACTCCACTATCTTTGCAGATGACACAAAGCTTGGAGGTGTTGCCAATATGGAGGAGAGCCGAAGTATCATACAAGGAAGTCTGGATGACCTTGTAAACTGGAGTAATAAAAATGTGATGAAATGTAATAGTGCAAGGTCATACATTTAGGGACTAACACCCAAATTTGTAAGTTGTGCCACTATGAAGGCCCTGGTATATCCTTCCTTGCATGTATTCTATATGATTTTCATGTGTATGTAATGCTTAAAGGTACAGAAAATGTCCAAAGAAGATCTAGCCTCCTATTCTCACTAGTGTAGCTGCAGCAAACACACCTCAGTGCTCTGTTGCACTGTAACTTTTTTTATTGAGGCATTCACCTAAAGCTGTTTGCTTGTACAAAAATACAATTTTTCTTTAAATGAGCAATCATTTCAAGGCATCTTTAGAAGATACTTGCCTTTAAAGATTTTTCTCTTTCTGTTTCTCTAACTCAGACTATGCCAAGGTTTCCTAATATATTCACTAAAAGTGAAAGATGCAACACTGGCTAATCCTTTTTAACAACTAGTGTCAAAGCAGTGAGGTCTGTTTTGTCTGTCTATCAGATTTTGTTGTCAGTTTTTTATTATTCATCCCTGTGACAGTAGTGTACATATCTCTGTCATTACTTTATTTTAGTTTAAGATGAAAATTGCCAGTAGACTGATACTACAAATACTTGCTTTTGGGGAGGCCATGCCAGTCTCACATCTGTGAACATTTCCATCAGTCTAAATATTAGTGACAATTTGGGGACACTATAATTAACATACCTGAAAATAAGTTTTCTCTTAGAAGTTCACTCTTGAAAAATGAAATCACACTATCCCACACCCAATTTGCAAAGGTGTAAATGGCTACACAAATTTCAGGATAGTGGAGAATCAGACCGAATGTGTCACGGATGTGTTGAAGAAAACAGTTTTCCTGTGTATATAAGGCCTAATTCATAGTCATTTGAAGTCTGTGGAAAACCTCCCATTGATTTAAGCTTTGCATCTGGCTTATGGTTGCAACAGAAAGTTGTACTGATGTGCATTGAGGAGAAAATGTCCTAGCCAATACAATGGGAAACCATATCAAGTGTGAGTGTTTGAATGTTTTTTTTTATTGTATTGACCTTTGACAAGATACAGAAACAAATGATACCTACCTGTACAAGGGCATTATAAATCTGATGTGTGTATATATATGTTTTTTGTGTGTGTTTTAGCTATATGGAAGCCTTGCTTTACCTTATCTATGCTTATCAGAATAACAAAGAACTCTTGTCCAGAGGCCTATATAGAGGGCATGATGAAGAGCTGATATCCCATTACAGAAGAGAATGTTTGTTAGTAAGTGGAATATGACCCTAATTTTTTAGTTGTTGTTGCATGTGTGAAATACACCTCTACCTCGATATAATGCTGTCCTCAGGAGCCAAAAAATCTTATGCATTATATCGAACTTTCTTTGATTCGCCGGAATGCACAGCCCCCCTCCCCCTCCCCTTCCCCCCAAGCGCTGCTTTACCATGTTATATCCGAATTCATGTTATATTGGGGTAGAGGTGTAGTAGACAACCTTAGGTAATTGTGATGCAAAGTCACAATTAAAAAACTCTTTGTACATTCATTTAAGAAGTTAAGAGCATCCCTCCTCTTGTAAGAACAGGGCCAACAATGGAGAAGTAATCAATGTAAAATATGAGAATTAAAAGGAAAAATTATAATTTCTGTTCCTACAGAGTGTGTAGCTGCCTGTTTTACTGTGGCATTATAATGAATCTGTCCACTGCTACACATAGTGTGACAAAGCATAGCGGCACATCCTAGTTTTGGACAGCAAACAGTCACATTGCCACAGTGGAACTAGCTGACAGGAGATCAATGCTAGAAAAGGCAGCAATAGAAAATTGATTCTTTTCTCTCTCCTCTTCTCCCCCCTTCCCCCACCTCCTTATCTTGATTTTAATCAGCCATAGAAAGAAGTAGCAACAAAGGGAATGGGGATCTAGCCTTCCGCAGGGATGGCTACAACAATTATGAGTAATCAAGAAACCGTTCAGGGGTCTGTTAAGAGGGAAGACTAGCATAAGACCTGACATGTTTAGTGAAGAATTTGCAAGATTGCCCTGACTTAAAACTTGTGATATGGTCACTGCTGATTTTTTTTTGTTTGAGGAATAAATCTTTTTTTAAAAAGCTGATACTTGGCGAAATGTGAAATACTAAGTACTTATAAGTTTTCCTTTTCTGTGGTGTTGCATGAAGAAACTAAATGAACATGCTGCAGCACTCTTTGAGTCTGGAGATGATCAGGAAGTAAATAATGGACTGATCATTATGAATGAGCTTATTGTCCCATGTTTGCCATTACTACTGGTGGATGAAACGGAAGAAAAGGATATTGCTGCTGTAGAAGATATGAGAAACCGCTGGTGTTCATATCTTGGACAAGAAATGGAACGTAAGTCATATGTACTTAGGGTGATCAGATGTCCTGATTTTTATAGGGACAGTCCCGATATTCGGGGCTTTGTCTCATATAGGCACCTATTACCCCCTCCTCCTGGACCCTATTTTTCACACTTGCTATCTAGTCATCCTATACGTATTTTTTAATTTCGAAGGCTCCTCCACACACACAGTGCTGAAGACAAAATTATTCTGATCTTGAAGTCGGATAGAGCTTTTATTTTATCTTCAAGTTCTATCTTATTTTACCAATCTTTTATTCTTTTGAAATATGCTTTGAAATCCATAGATGACAAGTATCCTTGTATTGAGTCCTAAAAGAGCTAAGTATTGTATGAAGTTTGTTTAAAGATGGAAAAGGTTTCACCTTCATACCATTGCATATTTAATCTTTGTTTCAGTATATTCCTGATGATCTTGAGAATATTTTAGTCTAGTAGTGAGCACTGTCATACTGAATGACTCATTTATTCCTAGCTGAAGCCTAGCGTACTAAGGAGAAGTGTTTTTAACAAAGTGAAACTAACTAAAAAAGCAAGTTGGTGCAGTGGAGCAATTTTTCACTTTATTGCTCCTGTGGGAAGCAAGTGTTTATATTGACTTTTTTTATATATATTTGCAGCTAACTTGCAAGAAAAGCTGACAGACTTCCTGCCAAAACTTCTAGATTGCTCTACGGAGATTAAAGGTTTCAATGATCCACCAAAGTTACCTTCCTATTCCACACATGAACTGTGTGAGCGATTTGCCCGAATCATGTTGTCACTCAGCCGAACTCCAGCTGATGGAAGATAAACCTTCATGAGCACATCATATAAACTTTTTTAGTTCTTAACCCTTGCCTACCTGTCACAGGGTTTGCTTGTTGCTGCTATAGTTTTTAACTTTTTTTATTTTAATAATCGCAAAAGACAAAATGTCTGTACAGACATTAGCCAAACTACAAACAATTAAAGCTGAGAATCGCATGGGGCTCGGTTTTTGTTTCAACCACAATTGTTGCAACATTACAAAACTGCTTTTTTGCCACCTGTCTGTTACAGTATTACTTTGCTTTTATCTTAAGATCCTTTACTTTATCAACGGCTTTCTGTTCAGTCTGGATCATTCTGTGACTGCAACTATTTTAAGTGTCCAGTGCTGTGTAAATACATGGTACTTGATAGCTTGTAAATGAAATGGAAGAATAAAGTTTTATTTATGGCTACTCCTGTGTTTGCAAGCAGATACATTGTATATTAGTGTATTATATAGCTATTTTTTTAGACCAGAAACGGATGCAATATGTTGATGGGTCATTAAGTTCATAGGCATAGTTCTTTAGGATTTACAGCCAATTTCTTTAGAGATGGTCACGGAATACTGTATGTCAGCACATTGGAAATCTGTCACAGTATTATTACACATCTTACTTTTTGTATATTCCTTACTGATCTGTATAATACTGCATCTGAACACATTTATTTTGAAGCCACATTGGGTTTAAAGTGAAGTTAGAGGCTTGTTTCTGAAACAAAAATTAATTGCACCTTTCTTCTATTCATAGGAGACCTTTTTTAAAAAAAAAACAAAAACTATTTTCCGTAGGACTAGAAGCTATATTAGATACAGCAGGAGCTCAGATTTCTTTTGAAAGACTTGATTGAGTAGAGTAAATTAAATGGGAGCTTTGTAATTGTGAAATATGTAAGAATCTAGAATCCATCACAGATTAAATTCTCATATTTTTTGTTTTATGAAGTTTGTGTTTTAATTATATAAACTGCACACTACTCTAGCTCAGAAATGTAATCTTCCACTAACTCTTGCTGTGAAGTTGGTTGCTAGTACTGTTATAGTAAAGGATTTCAGAAATAATATATCTGCGCTAATTTACTTTCTCTCAGAAGTAAATGAAGAACTTTGTAGAGTTTGTTTTGTAGAACTGAAATACTGTCTGATTTTAATGAAGAAACTCGATTATTTTGTGAAAAGGAGTTAATGCATCCTTAGGTAAGCCTGTTACCTGAAAATATTTTGATTCCTCATCCTTACAGAGAACATTTTGTGCTAGAACAGTAAAAGATGTAAATATTTGTGTGTACGTGTTTATTGGAGCGACATCCAATAGTACTGTTGTTGGTTCTATCTTGTCTTTTTCTTTTACTACTAATAAAATAGTGAAAAGGGGAGGAAAGAGGGGATAAAATTCAAAAATTGCCCATCTGGCAGTACAATGGGTCTCACTTTGGACCTCACAAAAATAAATGGTTTAGTTTATCCTTAAATCTCATCAACAACCTTTAGGCTTCTTATTTATTACATTTTTTGGGATGGCCCCATTATTTTGTATTGGATTGAAGTATGTAAACTGTTGACACATAGATTCAAAGTCTGTTAAAGGATTTTTCTCTGCTGTCATATCAAAAATATTAATCATATTCAGAAATATGCAAAATAGTAACACTACAATAATGCCCAGAAGCCAAGTAGTATTTCTTCTTCCAGGAAAGGAAAAATATAAAAGTCTGAAACTCTGCATATTGTCTTGCACAGCAATTAAGGACAGTGTTGAAGAGCTACAGATATGTGCACTAAGCAGGTGAAAATATGATTTCAAAGGGTGTGGTGATGGTTATCTATCTGTAGCACATTCCATCTGAAGGTATGACTCAATTGTATATTTACTTACAGTAACTATTTTTAAACCTAGAGCTTTTGACAGATTTAACCAAAACTGGTAAGCTTACATCTTCAGTAACAGATAAAAGTGAACTGGGGATTAGATTGAATAAAATAAACCATTATCAAGATCATGAGCTTCTTTTATAGTATATAAAAAAGGCCTGAATGTGATTGAGACTGTTTTAATTCCCTCCTCATTTTTCCTCCACTTGGGAGAAAATCTCTTTTTTTCTAAATCTCCAAATATCCACAGCTTCAATTGAGGGCTGAGGAATCTCCCTAACCAGTCCTCCATCAAAAACAGAGAAGACAAGACATTCCATATTTTTAAAATGAAAAGTGGGGGGAAATCGCTCTGTTTGAAAGAAAAGGAGACTTTCAAGATCTTTTATACACAAGAAAGAAGCAAACAGAAGGTAAAACACAAGTGTTTTTCCTGTGAGTTATCTCCAGTGTTTTCCAGCTAACTTTTTCAGCTCTTCGCTGAAATATCGTATGCCTTTCAGTGTAGCATAGTCCATATTGTGTGTTTATTTCACTAGGAAAAGTTTTAAAATACAAATAATTTATGTTGAAGAAAAATCCTGTTTTGGATACTTGTTTATTTTGGGATCTTGATCCAGAAGAGCCATACAATCAAAAGCATTTTCTCATACCTTTTAGGTGAACTTAAAACTTTGGCACTTATAGGTGTTGTATGGAAAATGTGGAACTTTTGCATTGCCAAAATCATAAGGTCAAGGAACCTGATGGGAGTTGCATATTCTTTGGCTGCACAGAACTTAGACAAACTCTTTTGGTGAACCCTAAAATATATAAAAACATTCAGCAGTGTAATACTATTTCATATAGTGAGACATTCTCACTGCACCACATTAGTCATTGGACTGTGACCAAATCTTCTCAGTGTATAACTACACATACATAGAATGGGGTAAAGGAAGTGAACCCAAGCTCTTTACCAGAGTACCAGTAGCTATAATTAAATGGACGCCATTTTTTGCTGTCGTATAAAACTAAGGACTGTAAATTTTATCCAAATTTGAGTAAATGAAGTGCTTGTCAATTTACTGTTTCTGGTACTGATCTTTGTCTGTCTGAGCCATCATGTTGCCACCAGTACATTGAAATCAATGGCAAAATGCCATTGTCTGTCATTAGTCAATGCTGTTGCCAGAGTACCAGCCAGTACCACTGCTAATACCAATGCCTTGGACAGAAGGAGCAAATGAATCTGAAGAAGTGGAAAGGATGGACCTGGACTGAATCCATGCCCCTAGCAAAAATGTTCATCTTGAAATCATATCTGATGTCAGTAAGGAAGATGATAACCTCACTACTGCATCACCTTTGCATTCATGCACTTTTTTAACTGCAGTGCTTCATTGACAATGTAAACAGCTTTGTTCTAGGGCACTTCACCTGTCGGCTCCCTCTTCTTCCGTTCTGCCACTTGTGATAATGAAAAAATTGCTGATGCCTGTATTATGCCTAAATATTCTTTTTCCATTTATTGTTTGTAGCGTAGTATGAGAATATGCACATAAAAATACTGCTTTTTTTTTTTTTTAAGTCCAAGTGTAGTGTGAAATTGAACCATTACAACACTGTTTTCAAGGTTTATTTTTCTGGTTTTGCTGGGTGAATTTTAATGAATATGTTTTTCTACTTTGAACAAAATCTACCTTCAACTTTTGGGAGGGAAGCTCATTGAATTCAAGACATGTATCTTAAAGTCAGATGGAGGCTTCCTAAAAATATAATTAATCTAACTAGAAAATCTAATTATAATCACCATACAAAATGATCAAACTCTAAGAAGGCTATCCTTTAACCACTTGGCTGCTCAAAGGATTTGAGGAATAAGAGCAAGAAATACCTCAGATTTCCTTATCCACCAGAAGATTTAAAATTTTCTGTGTAAAATAAAACATTATGGTAATGTTCCAGTTCCAATCAGAGCGTGATTCTTTTGTTTCTTGTGCAGATAAAACTCCCCTTGATCCTTTGGTTCAGATTCAGAAGGGACATAAAAGTTAGACTCCCTAACATATCAGTAACTCTGTCCTTTGGTTTAATATGCACATTGGGATCCAGAGGAAGGCATAAATTACACCCGCTTATACCATTGTGTTACTTGCTACTCTCCTCTCTTCTGGCTCTTCAGCATGTGTGTTACATCAGCGTAGACTCCTATCATACCTTTAGTCCCAGATTTGGACCTTAGCGTCCAAAATATGGGGGTTAGCATGAAAACCTCCAAGCTTAGTTACCAGCTTGGACCTGGTACTTTCTGCCACCACCCAAAAAATTAGAGTGTTTTGGGGCACTCTGGTCCCCCTGAAAAACCTTCCCTGGGGACCCCAAGACCCAAATCCCTTGAGTCTCACAACAAAGGGAAATAATCCTTTTTCCTTTCCCCCCTCCAGGTGCTCCTGGAGAGATACACAGATACAAGCTCTGTGAATCCAAACAGAGTGACTCCCCCTCTCCGTTCCCAGTCCTGGAAACAAAAGCACTTTCCTCTTCACCCAGAGGGAATGCCAAATCAGGCTAGCAAATCCAACACACACAGATCTCCCCCTGATTTCTTCCTCCCACCAATTCCCTGGTGAGTACAGACTCAATTTCCCTGAAATTTCCCAGTAAAGAAAACTTCAACAGGTTTTAAAAAGAAAGCTTTATATAAAAAAGAAAGAAAAATACATACAAATGGTCTCTCTGTATTAAGGTGACAAAATACAGGATTAATTGCTTAAAAGAAATATGAATAAACAGCCTTATTCAAAAAGAATACAAATCAAAGCACTCCAGCACTTATATTCATGCAAATACCAAAGAAAAGAAACCATATAACTTACTATCTGATCTCTTTGTCCTTACACTTAGAAACAGAAGATTAGAAAGCAGAAACTACTTCTCCAAAGCTCAGAGAAAACAGGCAGACAGACAACAAAGACCTTAGACACAAAATTCCCTCCACCCAAAGTTGAAAAAATCCAGTTTCCTGATTGGTCCTCTGGTCAGGTGCTTCAGGTGAAAGAGACATTAACCCTTAGCTATCTGTTTATGACAACTCCCTTCAACCATGTGGACCAAATTCAGAGGTGATATGAAATGGCAGAAACTTATTACACTTTTATAAGTAAATGTGTGTCTAAAGTTGAATGGGGGTGTAGTTTGGGGATGCTGGGAGAAAAAGTAAATTATGCCAGTTTAGACTCCCTCTAGTCTTACTGTTACCACTGAATTTGTCCCTGGGATTTCAATCGAAGCGTAACTTGTATAGCCACCAGCTTCATGCAAGTGGCTTGGAGCACAGCTTAACAACCTGGCTTTAGGAACTCCAGCCCAGGGCCAAAACTGCAGCATCAGAGGAGGGAAAGGTAGCCACTTCCAACCTCCTATCTGATTCTGAGGTGACCCTTCCGCCATCTTCAGTTTGAGATTGCAGAGGGGAAATGAAAGTATATATCTTTTTAAAGATTTTTACATATCCTGGCTTCATCTGCTGTGTCAATTCAGAAAACCATTTATATATAGTGTCCTATATGGGGGTCAGGGGGAGGGATAGCTCAGTGGTTTGAGCATTGACTTGCTAAACCCAGGGTTGTGAGTTCAATCCTTGAGGGGGCCACTTAGGTATCTGGGGCAAAAATCAGTAC
Source organism: Gopherus flavomarginatus (assembly GCF_025201925.1). Classification (NCBI taxonomy): domain Eukaryota; kingdom Metazoa; phylum Chordata; order Testudines; family Testudinidae; genus Gopherus; species Gopherus flavomarginatus. The sequence continues at coordinate 190,401,655 of NC_066617.1, forward strand.
TTGGTCCTGCTAGTGAAGGCAGGGGGCTGGACTTGATAACCTTTCAAAGTCCCTTCCAGTTCTAGGAGATAGGCATATCTCCAATTATTATTTATTATTAACAAAGTTTTCAAGAGCTGGGGTTTGGGAGCTTAACTAGTCACTGTTTCCCAGTACTGTGGGTTTGATCACATACATGTTTTCCCCTATTTAGCATTAAAAAAGTCTAATCATCCCATGGTTCTATCTCTCCAACCCAATTTAAACATAAGTTTATCTATGTGCTTCTGTCTTTACAGGATCCAGAATGCTTATCAACAGTCCAGTCCTGTTCTTTAATCCCCAACAACTTGATTGTTTGTTGGAGTTCTCTCGTCTTTCATCCATCCCACTTCCCCTTAGGAAGAGTCACTTTGTTTTGCTTTTTCTCTCTGATTTGTTTAACTGTTACTTGGCTTTGAAAGTCTCTCTGGAATGGAAAGGGATGGATTGCTAGCCTTTAGTATATACACCTCTACCTCGATATAATGTCCTTGGCAACCAAAAAATCTTACCGTGTTATAGGTGAAACCGTGTTATATTGAACTTGCTTTGATCCACTGGAATGCGCAGCCCCTCCCCGCCCACATGGAGCGCTGCTTTACCACTTTATATCCAAATTCTTGTTATATCGGGTGGCGTTATAGCAAGGTAGCAGTGTACTAGCCTTGACTGACTGACTGGGGGGAGCGATGAAGTTTATCATTACTGACCAAACAGAATTAACAGCGAGTAATTTTTCTCTTACAGCATTGTTTCCCGAAGTTTCATTTTCCCATGAAAACAGTTGTTTCTGTTCAAATCTGTTAAGTGTTACAGACCAAACCAAGATGAGTAAACATTCAAGACAGATTGTGTCAGTCTTTCTCATATGATGTTTCTTCTTTTCTGAGTGCTTGGAGCAAGGAAATAGTTAAGTGTTGACATATAAAGTATCTGTTACTGATAGGGAGTTTCTCTGTAGTAATGTAAGTAGCTCTGTGTTTGTGTGTTGTAAGGGGTGTGACTGTATGAATACTTAAGGAAGAGATTGACTGCACATAAGCAGGAAAGAATACTATGATTTCAAATGGCCATCCATCTACCAACACTTAAGGGACAATGCAAGAGACATTCGTTTTGAAGTTATGCTTCCAGTACTCTGCTGAACTCACTGGACTGGCTTTCAGTGGCAGAGCCAAAAGGGCTGGGAAACTGAGCCCTGGTCACCAGGAAATTAGGTTGGTATAACTACACTGCTCAGGGGTGCGAAAAATTCATACCCCAAGTGACACGGTTAAATCAATCTAACCGCTGATGTAGAGAGCACTAGCTATTGCCCCTCGGGAAGGTGGAGTACTGACACCAATGGAGGAAGCCCTGTTGGCATAAGTAGTATCTCCACTGAAACGCTACAGCAATGCAGTTGCAGCATTTTAAGTGTAGACAAGCCCTGAGATAAAGGACTTCTAGCTGTATATAAATGATAATTTCTGGGGAGGAAGCAGTTTGGGGAAGAGGATAAAGGGAATCCTCCCAAAGGTCCCTGCCAAGGTATGCCAAGCCTCTAGGTGAGATGGACCTGTCTTTTGAAAAGCTTTTTTCTTGTGTGTTATGCTTTGTTCCCACTGTTTCAGATTACATAAATTTTTGATTTAAGAAGACTGTCTGGTCACTGCTCAGAAGATCCCAAAGGAAGCAACTGTAGGTGCTGAAACCAGTCAGCCCTGCTGAGGTAATCAAGGTTGATCACAGGGTGCTGTAGTCCAGGCCATGGGCTACCAGAGAGAGAATTGTGGGATTCCACCTCAGGAGAGGTGAAGGCACAGGACCCAATACCACAGAGGGCTCAGGGGGGTGGCTAGCCCTGAAACAGTGGAACTATCATCACTGGGAGACACAAGGTTGGTGAAGTAATATCTTTATTGGACCAACTTTTGTTGGTGAAAGATACATGCTTTTGAGCGTGTCGGAGCTCTTCAGGTCTGGGGAAGATACTGTTTAAGCTAAATAGAAGTTGAGACAGATCGTTAAGCATAAAGGGGTCACACATGTTATAGACCACTTACAAGGAAGTGGGCAGTTAAGGGTTAGTATCCGTTGAGGCATGCATGCAGAATGTAAGGAGCCATAAAACCAGTGTCTCTGAGTCCATGGTTTTTAGTTTTAGCAGAGTTGTGAATGTAATTTCCCAGACTCTTCTTCTGAAGGTGTTGTGCAGGTTTCCTTTGAGGACCATGTCATTGACATCTGGGTTAGCACCTATTGGGATGAATGGGACATTTCAATAGAACAGAGCTATTGTTTCTCGCTCTCTGCAGTCTCAAACAAATGCTGCTGCAGCAGTTACATTCAGATTGTTGAGATTTTCTTCATTGTCATAAAAACTAGAGTCTTAAAAACCAAAAAAAAAAAAAAAACCGCCAGAAGACCAAAAGCTACAATCCTGGAGAACAACTGAGATGTGTATGAGCCATTTGTTGCACCACTTAATTTGGGAAACACTACTTTTGAGAGATGGCTCTAATTCACTAAGGTACTTAAAAGCCAGGCCTAATGTCTAGCATGTGAGTAGTCCCTTTTGGTTTCAGTGTGACTACTCAAGGTGAGCACCTTGCTGAATCGCAGCCTACATTGAATTACTTCAGCCACCAGTAAATGAAGCTATTTGAAAATAGAATGTAGCTTGGGTGAAAGTGATCAAGACATGATAGAATTCATGATTCTAAGGAAAGGTAAGAGGGAAATCAGCGCAATAAAGATAATGGATTTCAAGAAAGTAGGTTTTAGCAAGCTCAGGGAGCTGGAAGGTAAAATCCCATGGGAAGAAAGTCTAAGGGGAAAAACAGTTCAAGAGAGTTGACAGTTTTTCGGAGAGACTTTTTTAAGGGCACAAGAGCAAATTATCCCACTGCATAGGAAAGATATGAAGTATGGCAAGAGATCACCCCAGACTTAACCAGGATATCTTCAATTATATAAAAGTCAAGAAAGAGTCCTACCAAAAATGGAAATTAGGTCAAGTTACAAAGGATGAATATAGACAAATAGCACAAGTATGTAGGTACAACATTTAAAAAGGCCAAGGCACAAAATGAAACGTTCTTCAAATACATTAGAAGCAAGAGGAAGACAGGGTAGGCCCATTACTAAAGGAGGGGAGAAACGAGAGGATAAGAGGCTAAAGGTAGGGAAGAACGAGTTAAAATTACTTAAATTAGATGTCTTCAAGTTGGCAGGGCCTGGTGAAATGTATCCCAGAATACTCAAGGAGCTGGCAAGGGAGATATCTGAGCCATTAGTGATTATCTTCAAAAAGCCATAGAAGATGACAGAGATTCCAGAGGACTCAAAAAGATCAAATACTGTGTCAATTATAAAAAGGGGAATAAGGACAACCTGGGGAATTACAGACCCATCATCTTAACTTTAGTACCTGGAAAGATAATGGAGCAAATAATTAAGCCATCAATTTGCAAACACTTAGAAGATGATAAAGTGATAAGTAACAGCATGGATTTGTGAAGAACAAATAGTGTCAAGCCAACCTATCTTTGACAGGATAGCGAAACTTGTGGATAGGGGAAAGTAGTAGATGTGGTATATCTTGACTTTAGTAAGGCTTTTGATGCTGTCTTGCATGATGTTCTTATAAGCAAACTAGGGAAATACAACTTAGATATGGAGCCACAATAAGGTAGTGCATCACTGGTTGGAAAACCATTCCCAGAGAATAGTTATCAGTGGTTCACAATCAAGTTGGAAGGGCATATAGAGTGGAGACCCACAGGGATGAGTTCTAGTTCTGTTCAATATCTTTATCAATGATTTAGATAATGACAGAGAGAGTACACTTATAAAATTTGTTGATGATACAGGTGCTTTGTAGGATAGGACTTAAAATTCAAAATGATCTGGACCAACTGGACAAATGGTCTGAAGTAAATAGGATAGAATTCAATAAGGACAAATGCAAAATACTCCATTTAGGAAGGAACATACAAAATGAAAAGTTACTGCCAATGAAGGAGTACTAAATATGAGTCAACAGTGTAACACTTTAAAAAAAAACATTCTGGAATGTATTAGCAGGAGAGTTGTAAGCAAGACAAAGAAATAATCCTTCTTCCACTCTACCTTGTGCTGATTGGCCTCCGCTGGAGTAGTGTGTCCAGTTCTGGGCACTACATTTCAGGAAAGATGTGGACAAATTGGAGAAAGTCCAGAGAAGAGCAACAAAAATGATTAAAAGTCTTTTTTAAAGACTTTTAAGGGAAGATTGAAAAAATTGGGTTTATTTAGTCTGGAGAAGAGAAGACTGGTAAGTTTTCAAGCACATAAAAGGTTCTTACAAGGAGGAAGGAGAAAAATTGTTCCTATTAATCTCTTAGGTTAAGACAAGAATCAATGCACTTAAATTGCAGCATGGGAGGCTTAGGTGGGATGCTAAGAGAAACTTCCTGTCAGGGTGGTTACGCACTGGAATAAATTGGCTAGAGAGGTTATGAATCTCCATCACTGGTGATTTTTAAGAGCAGGTTAGACAAATACCTGACAGGGATGGCCTAGATAATACTTAGTCCTACCTTCAGTTCAGGAGACTAGACTAGAAGACCCCTCAAAGTCATTTCCAGTCCTATGATTCTATCTCTTGGAAAAAAAAATCAGCAATGTTTATTGTCACATAACAATATTTCATGACAGTTGAGTACAAGAAGTATCCTGCTGAAACTGAAAAGGAATTTTAGGTAGGCAAATTCTTCAGTAATTGCCAAGTGACTGAGGTGGAGGAGTGCCACCCGTTGGATTACCAGCACTGCTCCCTGCAGCATCTATTTTTTTTTTCTTTGGAGGTTTCTTTCCAAGACAAGATTAGCTTAGTTCAAGAGCATTGCCCCAGTTAATGTGGTTATAGAAATACCAACAATGATTTATGGTGAAGCCAAGCCCAGTGGTCATGTAAAAGTGCAGTACAGTTTGAAAGCACAGTTATTTACAAATTACATGGACTTCAGGATGTAAATTGTTGAATGAATCTTGGTTGACAAAAATTGTTTGGCATTTGTTTTTCTGATGCACTTGGAATAATTTTTTTATGCCAAAATTTACCTTACTCTGTCATATTTAGGACTGCACTCTACTGTTCATGAATCAGTAGATGTCTTGAAATATCATAATACAAAACTATAGGGTCTCTGCTTTTTTAAACTTCCCCGGTACTATTCCTTCTTGATAAAATCTGCTCTTGCTTACCATACTGTACTGGACTTCAGTCAGACATTGTAACCCACTGGAGGAACTGTTATCCTTTTCATTGGCCATTAGTCTACTATAATCCCTTTAGAAATAAAAAATGGGGCCCAGAGGGCTTTTTTCTTAAATCATTTTATGAAAAAAATTACTGCCACTTTTTATTCCTTTTGTATCTTGTTAACTTTTCATAGGTTTATTCTGTCTTTGACCTGAGCATTTTAATTCTTATGCACTAGAAATCAACCAAATGGATAAATGAGGCTAGCACAAAACAAAATGCTATTTAAATAGGCAGAATTTTAGGATCGTTGTCAGGGAGATTAAAGAAGAAATTGTACGCTACACTGTCACCTGTGTCACTTTAATTCCATATAAAGACTGCCATGTCAGATTTGGTGGGCAAAAAAATAACAATGTCAGAATTAATCAGTGCTTAACAAGCTTTAAAATGGTTACATCCTACTTAGGCAAACATGCAGAAGCGAAGTTACTCAGCAGGACATCAGTAGCCAGACGCAAGACCAACAAGAATGTCTTAAAATCGTTAGTGTGACCAACTTAAATATATGTTTAATCCATTGAATTTTAAAATGTAGCAGCAGTGAGGCCCAAATTCTACTCCATTTCCATGAGGCTTTAAGTCTCAAAAGTAATAGAGCAGGTGTAGTTTTACTATGCAAATAATTATAAGGTCTTAAGGCCAAAAACACCATTATGACCATCTACTCTGATTTTATGCAAAACATAGGCCATAGAATTTCACCCAGTAATTTGTATATCAGGCTCATAATTTCTGGTTGAGTTAGAGAATATCTTTTAGAAAGACATCCAATCTTGGTTTAAAGACTTTAAGAGACAGATAATGCACCAAATCCCTAAGTAAGTTGTTCCAATGTGCAATTACCATCACTTAAAAAAATTGTGCTTCATTTCCAGTCAGAATTTGTCTAGTTTCGATCTTGAACCATAGGATCTTGTTAAGCCTTTGCCAGTTTCAAACAAACAAACCCAGAGATCAGAAAATTTCTCTCCGTGTAGGTATAGACTTTGATCAAGTCACAATCTAATCTTTTCTTTCACCAGAAGCTAAGTCTTTTTAGCATAAGTTTCTTACACTGTAAAGGCAGATTTTTCCAGACTTTAAATCATTCTTGTAGCTCTTTTCTGAACCCTGTCAGCATTTCCACCAGCATTTTTGAAATGTGGACACCAGAATTGGACACAGGGCTGCCGAGAGCAAGTTCGGGCCCTGGTGAAATTTTTTTCAGCCCCCCCCCAGCAAGGGTGGACCAACTAAACAGGGCCGGGGAAACTGGGCCCCCTTCCGGACCGCTGGGCCCCAGTAATTTGTACTGGCTTCCCCCTCATCAGCCCTGAACACAGTGTTTTGGTAATAGTCGCACTGGTGCTGTACACATATGCAATATCTCCTTATTCCTACTTGATGTTCTCTTGCTTTATATATTGAAGGATCACATTGTCCCTGTTATCCAGAGCATCACACTGGAAGCTCATGTTTAGTTTGGTTATTCACCATCCTCTTGAAGTCTCTTTAAAAATAACAGGATAGATGCCATCTTGTAAATATGCCCTACTTTCACTTTTCTTCATTGGCCTTCCACTTGGCTGTTTTAAAATGCATGTTGTTCAAATGAGTCTAGTTTACCAAGCCATCTAGATTGCTCAGTACAGAACAACTGTCTTTGCTATTCACTGTTCTCGTGTCATCTGCAAACTTTATCAGCAATGATTTTATATTTTCTTCCAGCTCGTTGATAGATATTGAATAGCAGTAGGCCAAGAGAGCCCCCTGAGGGTCTGCTCATCCACTATTCAAATTTCCTGGACTAATGAGGCTGCTGCAGTGGTCTTCAGCCTCTCTCCTCAAGTAACAGAGATCCCCTGCATGTGGCTTCATTCAATCAGGCTTTGGACAGGAGCCTTAGATACAAGAATAACATACAGTGATGGTGTAGTAATCGTGTTTCCCCAAAGATAGCACAAGTTGTTCTAAATGTACAAATAGCCAACACACAAGAGCTTCCATAGGAAATAGATTGGGTGTAAAAAGCCTGTGGTGTGTATATCATTTGTGAAATATATTGACAAACTCCCAGGATTTCAAGGTTAATGCTAACTCTCCTAAACCTGAGTTTGACGTAATAGTTGTTCCAGAGCAATAGGAATATAATTAAGGTTGCATCTGAGTTTTCACAGGAGTGATTAAACCTTATTTTTCAGAAATGCTTTAAAAGGGGCAATAAACTACATGTTGAAATTTTTTTAATGACATTTGAATTTTTCATTGGTTTAATGGTGATTCGGTTCATATAATGCCTCATGTTATCATTTTTTTTTTTTAATTTTAAAGGGGGCATCTCCACTTTGATTGGAACAATGTGCAACACAGCTTATAGCCTTCTGGGGTCTGATTGTGGTTCATGTTTTACTGTACTCCTAGATGTGCCGCTTACTACCATAACAATTAGGTGATCATGCTTTTTTAAATAAAAATTTCAAAAGAGAAAAATAATTAATAAAGAGGAGATGTTAACCCAGTTTTTCAGGTGTGAAGTTTACTATTCTAGAGAAGCTCCAGCAGACACATTGAGGTGACACCATGGGTATGTCTACCCTAGAGCTGGAAGGGGTAAATTTCAGCTCAAGAAGCCACACCTGTGTTAGCTCTCATTGAACTAGCATCCTAAAAATAGTAGCTCCAGTGGCAGGAGGGGCTAGACTCCCTGCGTATGTACCTGTGATCTCAGGCACCCCTCCTTCCATGCCTGCTGTCATAACGATATACCTATTTTCAGTTTGCTAGCTTGATCAGAGCTATTGCTGGTATGTCACCTCAAGCTAGAATTACACCCAGTGTTTGAATCCTAAGAGTTAACACAACTGTGGGGTTTTGGCACAAGAGGTACTTTGACAGACGGTTTGGAGCATGAAGCTTTTCATGACAATATTGCCACCCCCAAACATTCTGTATCTTCAGGGTTTTTTTATTATTATTACTTAATTCTTTGCCTTCTGGTTTCATAAGCCTTTTGAATACACTTGCTTCATATTTTCCAGGATTTCTCAGCAACCATGAAGCCTAAAAACTTCTTTTTTTTTTTTTAAATGAAAGCTGAGATTTTCATACAATTCTTTGTAGCAGGTAGGATTTAGATGGGGGTTTCATTCTCCAGTCCATGTTACAGAAGCTTACCACATTCTTCCAGTTCACTGGAGATGAGACAGCGTATACTGACAGACTAATAACCTAAGAGGTTATAAACACTGTTGCTGAATCTGCAAATTCTCCAGTGTCTTTAGCCAAACTGCTGACTTCTGGATCCCCACTGGCTACTTACAACTTGCATCCATGTAATTTGTAAACTGCAAGCAGTTTGCACTACCAGAACCCCACTCCAGTTGGCCTTTTAGTTGTGGCAAACAAGTATATGCCAGGGCTAAATCAAACCCAGGAAGTGTCCATACAGAGTAACTCCATTAAATTCGGAGCTTTTATTTGCATGTTTCTTTGGGAAAATAGATCGCTCTATGCAGAAACCCTGAGCATTTTTAATCATACATTAATGTTCATCTGAATATGATGGGGACAGATCCTCAACTGGTGTAAACAGTCATAATGCCATTGAATTCATTGGCATTACTCCAGCTAACATCAGTTAAGGAGCTTGTTTGTAGTTTGAAAATGACTTATTTACCCAACAAACAATAGGTCTTCTAGAATTCATAGTCATAGAAATGTAAAGCTGGAGGGGACTTCAAGAGGTCAGCAAGTCCACCCTTTCTCTGCCACTTCTCCCTGGCCACCCACATTGAGGCGGGACCAAGTAAACCTAGACCATCGCTGACAAATGTTTGTCTAACCTATTCTTTAAAATCTCTGATGATGAGAAATACACGACCTCCCTTGGTAACCTATTCCAGTAGTTAACTATCCTTATAGTTAGAAAGTTTTCCTGATATCAAACCTAAATTTCCCTTGCTGCAGATTAAGCCCATTACTCCATGTCCACTTAATGTAGGACAAGAAGAATTGATCGCCGTTCTCTTTATAACAGCCCTTAAGACTGCTATCATGTCCTCCCTCAGGATATGTCTGCACTACTATAAAAAACCCACAGTACCGATTCTCAGAGACTCAGGGTCACATGGCTCAGGCTGCAGGACTGAAAAAAGCAATGTAGATGTTTGGGCTGGGGCTGGGGCTGGAGCCTGGGCTCTGAGACCCACCCCATCCTGGGTAAACATACTCCGTCATTTTTTTCCCCCCTCAGACTAAATTTGCCCAGTTTATTTAACCTTTCCTGAGAGGTCAGGTTTTCTAAACCTTTCATCATTTTTGTTTCTCTCCTCTGGATTCCAGTTTCTCCACATCTTCCCTAAATTGTTGTGCCAACTATGAAACATACATAATATATGTTAATGTATTGCAGCAGATCCATATTTGGATTACTTATTTGTGAAATGGTTTGCAGAGCCAGGCTGAAATACACTGGGTTGATCCCATCAAGGGCAATAGGGAAGCTCCCTTTGTCTGAGAGCAGGATCAATTTAATTATCTGTCCTCTAAATCTGTGTGATCTGTTTTGTTTTTAAATTGGATTTTTGACTTAGAGTTTTGTGTCATCAAAGGCGTTGTCATGAACTATTATGTTAATACCAGCTTCTATGCCTCTGTGCTAATCCACTGATCAAGAAAGGCCCCAGTCCTTTAACCAGTTATTCGTGGGTGAATCCCTGTGCCTGCATGCAACCCCATTGAAATAAAATAAATGGGGCTCCATTTTGGTGCAGGACTCCTCCCAGGCTGTGTCAGTTGCAGGATCAGGGCCTTAATGCATAAACTTTTTAAGCAATAAAAGTCTTTTCAGCCTCTGCACTCCAAGCATTTCTAACAGACACAATAAATGTAAAAAGAACTCTTGTTTTAAGTGACAGCACTGTAGACTGATGTCCTGGTTTTCTTTCAGAGGCTGCGTACAGCATGGCCAAAGGCAGTGTAAGCTGCCACTCTCTGTGCCCAGCCAATGTGCACCAGCTTTCTTTGAAAAGGCTCCTCCAGGGCTAACAGACTTACTCACTCCTTGGTGCCTCCACTGAGACTGCCAACAGGACTGTACATCAGTGCCAACTGTGATGGTGATCTTTGTGGTGTGGAACCATGTCGAGGAATTTGAATGCTTTTCACTCTATTGCTGCGTAATATCTGGGAGAAAAGTTTGTAGTGTATTTTAGGGTATGACTGCGATGGGGAGCACCAACCTTCAGTATTCATAGAACACTTCGGGCCTGTATCCTCCCTACCCCAAGTGGATCCCTGGGTAAAATTCCACTGCTCCTGCTACTACGCTGCCCGTACACCTCTTAGAGTGAGTTGCTGAGGTTGAGTTTTTTCTGGTGCTTTCTGGTATTTTATTTGCCAGTAATGACTGTTCAGAAATGGCTGGTGGTTAAATCAGCAGGAGAGAGAGAAGGATCAGCCAATGAAAGAAACTTTACCAATGGAAAGTACAAGATCTATGTGGCATTTTTGGGGGGCTGTAAATGGTATTCAGTTGCTGAAACCTCTTTCATTCTGTGGTGGTTAGTGGGAGGATATCTGTAGTGTTGGTAAAATTTCACAGTCTGGCTAGCCTCTCATCCCTAACTGAATCTTGTACACTTGTTTTGTCTTCTGATAAAATATTTGGGCTGAAATTCTGGTTTTGACATCATCTTCAACAGAGAAAACTTTACCCCTAAAATTTACCACAGAATGGTCTAACTTATGTTTATGTCCTAGTGATCCAGTGCACAGTCAGTAATTTAGAAACACTGCAAAAATACACATCCACACTGTTATTGATTATAAATTCTACAAAAACCAGGTAAACCTCTGACACAATTATCCTCTCAATTTTCTGCTCTTCAGAACATTCAGGATATACACACAGTCATGTAATGCTCCCCATGCCTCTTTCACATTATCAAAGCCACTTCACTGATGCACAAACAGGATTTTTGGCAGGGTTGAAAATATATTCCATGAAGACTTTGCCAGGTCACTCAAGTAATCAGGGCCAGGAAGCACACACACAGTAAGTCCTGTCTCTTTGAAAATGACCACACTTTGAATTTTTGTAGCCCATTTGTGAAATGTTGCTTCTCTTTGCTATCAGAGCTGACACTGTTGTCAAAGAGGAATATAGGAAACTGCTGGGAATTTTTGCCAATACGTGCATCAACCTCACTCACTTGAATCTGAAGAAAATCCGTGTAAGGCAGTTATCACACATCTGTGGAATTTCTGTGGTGTGGGGTTTTTTTGTTTGTTTTTTGGTTTAGTTTGGTTTTTTTGCATGAGTCCAAATGTACTCCTATACTTTTAATGTTGGAAATCACAGCAAGAGTCAAAAATAATACTTAGCTCTTACATTGTCCTCTTCATCGGATCATCTCAAAGGACCCACAAAGAAAGTTATTTTAAAATAAGTGCATTAATTGGACTGCTTTTCTTGTGTAAATATATAAAACTTTTGTGATGTATCATTCACCATGTTCCCTAACCTACAAATATCACAATACCCAGCCGGATCTGTTTATTTTTTATACCATTCAGAGGAAAGTGGCTACTGTTTTTGTTATCCTTTCTGGGGGTTCTAAAAATCCCTAACGCTTGAGAATGGCTAATACCATATTATTAGCTGGATCCACAGCCCCAGAAAAGCCTGAAGCAGTTTGATCACTCACTTAAATAAGGTTTCTTGTTTCTAACCATGAGTTGGTGATTCCTTATCTAGGACCTCTGCTGCTGAAACTGCATTATTGCTCTGGGAAGAGTCACAGGTTTTTAACCTCTAGTTTAGAGAAACCCTACACACCATTTCATATCTCAGCCTCTCCTCTTTCAGTGTGTACATGCCATGAGTCTGGAATCAGAGAGTTATTTCGCAGGAGGATTTGCAAGGTGATCTGTTCAAACAGGAACAATTTCAAAAGACCATGGACAAGATTTTTCAAGTGCTCAGAACCCACAACTGGAACCAGATTTTCCAAAGACTTCAGCTCTTATTTAGGCACCCAAGTATAGGCTTGATGTTCAAAAACACTCAGCATCCAGCAGCTCCCGTTTTGACACTGATCAGATTTTCAAAAGAGCTCAAATCACACTGCCTAGCACTTCTGAAGATATAACCACTTATTGTGATGGAGCTGTGCTGTTTTGAGGAATCTGCCCCATTGAATCATTTGAAGATGCTTGTCTGTCTGTACACAAGTTACACATAGCAAGGGCTAGTACAGCTCCTATTGCCCAACACCAGTGGATTTGCTCACATTGATCATGGGCATTATATGCTACCTCCTATCCAAGCAGGAAATTATCCTTTAGGATCTGCCTGACTCATACGATGAAAAGGACTCTTCCAGTTGCATTTCTGTGGAGCAAGAGTGACATCCAGTGGCTAGCAGATTAGTTTTCCACCAGGAAATACCCAAAAAAGTAATTACCTGTTTTGGGTGTTTGAAGATCAAAGAATTATGCTTGGTAACACAAACTATTCTTTTTTTTTTTTCGTTTTTTTTTAAAGCAGATGTGTAGGGGGGATAGGTGTCCCAGTCAGGAAATGGATTCTCCTTAAGTGTCCCTGGGCTAGCTTGACTTGCCTTTCCCCACCATTGAAAAACAGAGCTGTGTTCTGCTATGTCCCTGTCTGCTTAATAACAGATGGCCTGATGCTTCTTTGCCTCTTCTGTAGAAATTAATGGGAGTGACATGAATGCTTTAATGTTGTTGTACTTTGAATGAATAACACAACCTTTGATTAAATAAAATCTAGTGGGCTTCTAAATGAATTTTTACTTCTTCAGCATTTAACCCCGTACTAGCAAGTACATATGGTCTGATAAACGACACTTTCAGAATCTCATGGACAACAATGTATCCTTTGTGTTCTGATATGTCAGTTCTGCATTTAGCCGTACTCAAATTAATTACTGAAGACAATTTCTTCATGCAAATTGGGACTGCGTCTCCCTTTTTTTCATGAAAAAATAGCATAGATTGGAAACCAGCTATAGAGATTAAGGTGTTGGTTTTAACCTATAAAGCCCTAAATGGTTTGTGTGCTGGGGTTGAGAGAGATCATTTATGCCCTAGAGTGATACTGTGGCAGCTGTGATTATTGAAATCACCAAAGGTGATAGTTCCCCAATTTAAATAGGGAGGGAGATTGGCAGCATAGCGTTCTTAGTGAGGGGTTGTTGGCTTCAGAACTCACTCCTTGCCTTGACTTGCCAGTGGATATGGTATCTGTAAGGAGAAGCTAATACATGCACCTAGCTCCCAGGAAGTTGATTGGGCCTCCTGAAGCTACAGAGCGCCTATTGGAAGAGTTTGTTCTCCGTCATTCAAAAAGGATTGATTCTTAAAATATATCTGACACATTTCATATTGTGAATTATATTACACCCTGAAGTTTGGGACTAAATGGGGTTTAGGAGTAGCGGTTGGGTAGGAGACTATTTCAGGCTTAGGGAGGGAATTTGATGGATTGTGCAAGCTGTTGCTAGATGAGACAATAAATCAGAATGAAATGCACTGTAAATAAGACATCATTCACAAGACATTTTGGGCCTGATATTGATAGATTCAGAGATTTGAGGTACGTCTTCACTAGCAACCTTAAAGCGCTGCCACGGCAGTGCTTGAACATGGCTACGTAGTTGTAGCACCAGCGCTGGGAGAGAACTTTCCGAACACTGGTGCACTGTCTACACTGCCACTTTTCAGCGCTGAAACTTGCTGCGCTCAGGGGATGTTTTTTCACACCCCTGAGCAATGAAGTTGCAGTGCTGTAAAGTGGCAGTGTAGACAAGGCCTTACTCATTCTCAGACTATAGAGGGAGTGGTAGGAAGTCAGCTCCTTCCAATATCAGGCCTGTGCTACTCTACAGGAAAATACAGGTAGAAGATGTTACACTACTACACATGTACAGTTTTAAAATATTATTTGAGCTATTTTAAAATAAGGAAAAGCTCTCCATGAAGATACATGAGTGAAGAAGTGAAATTGCCACTGCTTATTATTCACACAATATTTTACCGTTCACTGTTTGGAGGAAATGAGGTCTTACTAGGGCTATATTTGACCAGTGGTGGCAGCTCCAAAGTTAAGGTTGCAAATGAATTCCTACAAGGGCTGTCAATTAATCGCAGTTAACTCGCGATTAACTCAAAAAAATTAAGCGTGATTTTAAAAAAAATTGTGATTAATCATAGTTTTAATTGCACTGTTAAACAATATAACACCAATTGAAATGTGTTAAATACTTTTGCATGTTTTTCTGAATTTTCAAGTATACTGATTTTAATCACAACACAGAATACAAAATGTACTCTGCTCACTTTATATTACAAATATTTGCACTGTAAAAATGATAGGATTAGTGTTTTTCAATTCACCTCCTGCAAGTGCTGTAGTTTAATCTCTTTATCATGAAAATGCAACTTATAAATGTAGATTTTTTTTTTGTAACTGCACTCAAAAACAAAACAACGTAAACCTTCAGAGCCTACAAGTCCACTTAGTCCTCCTCCTTGTCCAGCTAAGACACACAAGCTTGTTTACATTTTCAGGAGACAATGCTGCCCACTTCTTATTTACAATGTCACCAGAAAGTGAGAACAAGCATTTGCATGGCACTTTTATAGCCAGCAGTGCAAGGTATTTACATGCCAGATGTGCTAAAATTCGTAAGCCCCTTCATGCTTTGGCCACCATTCCAAAGGACATGCTTCTATGCTGATGACGCTCGTTTAAAAAAGTGTGTTTAATTAAATTTGTGACTGAACTCCTTGGGAGAGAATTGCATGTCTCCTGCTCTGTTTTACCTGCATTCTGCCATATATTTCATGTTATAGCAGTCTCAGATGATGACTCATGTCGTTCATTTTAAGAACATTTTCACTGCAGATTGGTACTTTCTTTGCGTTATGTCAAATGTGAAATTTCTAAAGATAACTACAGCACTCAGCCCAAGGTTTAAGAATCTGAACTGCCTTCCAAAATCTGAGAGGGATGAGGTGTGGCGTATGCTTTCAGAAGTCTTAAAACAGCAACACTGCAATGCAGAAACTACAGAATCTGAACCACCAAAAAAGAAAATCAACCTTCTGCTGGTGGCATCTGACTCAGATGACGAAAATTAACATATGTGTTGGTCTGCACTGTGCTTTGAATTGTTATCAAGCAGAACCTGTCATCAGCCTGGACGCATGTCCCCTGGAATGATGGTTGAAACATGAAGGGACATATGAATCTTTAGCACATCTGGCATGTAAATATCTTGTGACGCTGGCTGCAACAGTGCCATGTGAATGCTTGTTCTCACTTTCAGGTCACGTGAACAAGAAGCAGGCAGCATTATCTCCTTCAAAAGTAAACAAACTTGTTTGAGCGATTGGTTGAACAATTGCTCTAAAGTGGACTGAATGGACTTGTAGGCTCTTAAGTTTTACATTGTTTTATTTTTGAATGCAGTAATTTTTGTACATAATTCTACATTTGCAAGTTTAACTTTCATGATAGAGATTGTATAAGGTGAATTGAAAAATACTATTTCTTTTGTTTTTTACAGTAGAAACATTTGTAATAAAAGTAAACATGAAGTGAGCACTGTACACTTTGTATGCTGTGTTGTAATTGAAATCAATATATTTGAAAATGTAGAAAACATCCAAAATATTTAAATAAATGGTATTCTGTTTAATCACATGATTAATCACTAACTTTTTTTTAATGGTTTGACAACCCTAACTCCTACTGCAGTCCATAAAATATGGATTCCCCACTTCTTCTGCCTCTTTCATTCTAAAGTCTGCACACAACATATCACCCTGACATCTACTATGTGAGGTCTGTGGCTGAAGTAGAATTTATTTGTCAAATCTGAGTTTGTTCTGCCTAGGGATTCATGATATACAAAAGGTGATCAGCACAGCTGATCTGTTTCAAGTTTTTTGTTTTTCATTTTTTTAAATGGAGGAAAATTTAGAACTTAATTTACTGGATTCATCCAGTTTTAACTGTTAACTAGACTCTTTAATTAGGTGTTGAAAGTTATTATTTTAAATAAGCTCTTTAGAATGGTACTTAAGCAGCTGCTGAGCTAATTTCAGCCGAATGTTAGTTCCAGATGCAGGGGTGGGAAGCAGAAGTCAGGGGTGATTCACTCCCTGATGAGTGGAAATGGAGAAAGAGGGTGACATTTTTTAGGAGAGCCCTAGTTTGCTATGACATCAGAGGCTCAGGAAAGCAAGCTGGGGTGAGGCTGTTGGTGCTCGAATTCTAGAGCCTGAGCATGCAACACAGGGCAGGAAAGGTCTCTCCTACAATGGTGCCCACTAATTGCATTGCTTATTGCTAATGAAACACTGCCTAGTGTAACACTCCAGCACAGGACATGGGGTGGAGGAAGAGAGCGATGTTACCACCTTCTCCCTGCAACCACTATGCTTGATGTGCTCCCCTTTGCTCTTATTATTTCATTTGTTACTTGGCTTTTCTGTGACACCTATCACCATAGTGTCTGATCACCTCACAAGCATTAAGGTTGCGGGAAAGTGGGAGCTGTACCCAGGGGGCTGTGGGCTAGTCTGGTATAGGGGTGTCTATCTCTTCCATTGAAGATGTTCTACTTTCCATAAGTAATTAAATAGTCATTTGAGCAAGGACTTGGGTCTCCCACCTCCCAGGTGAGGGCCCTTAAACACCAGGCTACTGAGTCATAAATAGCCCATCAGTGTCTGTCTGTCTGTCTCTCTCTCTCTCTCTCTCTCTCTCTCTCTCTCTGTCGTCTCCCCTCCCCCCATGACTATTTGCCACCATCTCCTCAAACTATTTGGTGAATCTATCCCTTTCTTTCCTTTGCTTTTTTTTAAATGCCCCAAAACAAAATGTGTGTGTATTTTAACACAATGCCCCTCCCAAACAGCCCTCTTCTACCCTTTCATTCAATTGGAGCTGCACCTATAAAAGCAAAGGCAGGTTTAACCTTAAGTATCTTCCCTTCTCTAATGTTCAGTTTTCATGCACCACTGAGAAAGTTACAAAACAAAACCCAAGCCCAGAATTGCTGACACTGAATTCTTTTGCTGTTGAAATTTATCTGTGGATGTGGAATGTTGCACCTTGGTGAGTGTTTACTTCTTGCCATAGTACATGGTGTTCCATAGCTAAACCACTGGTAAGTCAAGCCAATTACTTAGTGACTGGAATGCTGAGCATTTTGAACTCTCAGATGCATTTGGACACTTGTTATGGCAGACACTGAAAGCAGGTATTTGAAAGGCTTTATTAAAATAACTGCATATTTTGTGCTTACTAAATTCCCCACTACCTTCTTGATCCAGGATGTCCTGTATGCTGTGCAATATTTTGAATTCTTTCACTTACTAACAGAGACTAATTACATGCCTTGTGGGGCCATATCATCATACTCTACCCCTTTGGTATATGGAAAATTGGAATCTTTACAACAGCTGTTAGTTCAAGACATATTCCAGCCCCAGTCATGAACCTGTGGTTAGAAGGGGTAGTGTCACTCTATTGCTACTGACATATTTAACACTTGTCACACCTACACCTCAAGGTGCTTTCCCAAAGTGTAAGATCATTGTCCCCATTTTTACATATGAGCATGCCAAAGCATCTAGTGAGAAATGGCATGCTAAAAGTCAAACATGGCATGCAAAATGGGAATGGAAGTCAGATCTCCTAACACCCAGTCCTTTGACCTTTCATCCCCAGTGATGCCTTATCCCTTATTTATTTATTTGCAGGCAGTGCATCTAATTAGAGCTGTGAAAACATTTTTGGTGAACCTTATATCTAGGTAATAAACACCAAACCTAGCCCTGGTTCCCAGAGTTCTGAGCAGACTGACTGATGCGTAGACACGCTGATGGCTGATGCACAAGAAGTACTTATCCAGAGTTCATTTTTGATAGAACTCATTGGTTTCAACCTGAAATGAAGCAAAATGTAGTTATTTTGGCCAAGTTCCATTTTGAGATTTTGGATTTGTCTGAATGTGGCACATGGGGGCTGGCAAACCACCCAAAGTGGGCCCTGCTTAATCTTGACAACACTAGCCTTGGGCTTCTATGAAGGAGAGGTGCTCTGATTATGGACTTCCATGCCCCGGTGGCTATTTTGAGTTGAGACTTAATTTGTTTTCTGGGTCTTAACTGAGAGCTGACCTGGCTGGAGGGCTAGGCCATCAAAGCTGCAAACCATTATGGAACCAGGACACAAGGGGGTACTAGAGAGCAAGAGTCCCTGCAGTGCCACATCCTGACCTGAGGGGTGTTTCACTGGTACCTATGTTTCCTGCTCTTAGTTATCCTCAAACTATTTAACACTGGCTCTGTCTTCCTTGTAATGTAGAGGATGGGGGAAATGCAATTATCTGACTCCTCTGCACCAAGGCTGTCTTCCCTTTGGGGCGTCTGCCTGTAATCATGTAGAGTGAGCATGGATAGAGCCATCTCAAACTATGATAAACATATATTTACATTAACTACTAAATATCTCTGTGCTTTATATTGTTTCAAGTTTTATTATATATCCTTACAAGATACCCTGCTAAGATTTTTTTAACAAGAGTTATGAAAACTTAACCTCACTGTCCTGTTAAAAATGGGGTTTCCTTTCAGAGATGGGCTTATTGCTCTCCAGGCTTGACACGTGCGCATCATGGATAGAATTCAGCCTGGGAGTAATTGAGCATGGCGTTCACTTTATACCTGGGTGGAATTTTAGACTTGCACTTGTTTGTATTGCAGTGTTATCAACATCAACAATATCAGAATAACTGCTCTGTAGTACAGTAGAGCCTAGAGGCTCCATAGCGTGAGGCACTGGATACAAACACATATGTGGTAAGAGACAATCCCTGCCCTGAACATCCTACGGTGTAACTAGACAAGACAGGTGAAGGATGGGGCAAAGGAGGTACAGTTAATCTTTGTACCTTGGTTACTTGCCCACGTACTCACAGGTAATGAGTAATAGAGTGGAGAACTGAACTCAATCTTCTGAGACCCCAAATTCCACAAAAATAGTGTGTGCCTACCAGTCATGGAAAGATCAGCTCCAACAATTATAAGATGTTAGAAAAACAGCAACACAACAATCTGATTCACTTCAAGTCCTTGGGCTTGTTTTTCCTATGGGTTACTGACACTAGAGAGCAGTTGCTCAAAGCCTAGGACTCGGCAGAAATATGTTCTTTCACTCTCCCAGTAGTTCATGCCTATTATTTATAAACAGATGCCTGATCTGCAAAGGAGAAAATCAATTGCACTATATATCCAGTGGAAGACAAAAAGCTTTAGAGACTCGTCGATACACTTTAAGCATTACCTCATGGCTGTGGGTTGCTGTATGAGTATGGATGAGAAGTATTTTGTTGCTCTGTATGCTAGTTTCTAGGCTGTCTGTCCCAGAGTGTGTGGACCTTTACAAACATTGTCACTTCAAGAATGAGTAAAAGGGAGATTTCTGAGATACCAGGTTGGTTTGATTTTGTTTTTTTAATTTCTAAATAATGGTGGTGGTTTTTTAAAGTTTCTTGCTTTAAAATTTAATTACAAAAATGAAAGTTTCTTTAGATAAGGATCAGCGGCAACAAAGTATCAGGTGTTATATGTACTTTAAACAAACAGAATATTAGTGATGCTATTCTATTTGGTCTGAGAGCACTAGAATGTAAATAACTAAATCTCAGTGTTACTGCTTTGATTAATTAGCAACTTCGTTTAAAAAAGTAGGCATTTTAAGGAAATGGTTGCTCTGAACAGTACACTAGTATACGTAAATTATTGTTGAAAACTGATACTTACGTTGTGATTGCATTGTAAGTGTAATGATATGTTTACCGACAGTGTATTTTTCAGCCACTGAATGTGTCTGTGCTGTACAGAATTCCAAACAGGGTGTGGTCCCTGGTTTTATTAAAAAAAGACAGACAGACAGACAGACAAAACTGGGAGTCAAACTGTGTGGAAGCCTGTTTGTATGTCTAGTCTGCTTTTCTTTATTAAAATTTGCACATCTAAAATGTGGATTAAAACCTCTTTCTTTCCATGACTGCAATATTATATCATTCTTTGTATGAATAACTGTAGCATCTCAGATACCAGTGCATGACAAGTTTGGATAAATAATGACCATTTAATGGTGATTGCTATTTATAGAACCAACTCTTGGGGTCCTTATTTAGTTTCACTCAGAAAAAACTTCTGTTGTAATCAGCGGAAAGTTTGCCTGTGTCATGACCACTGCCATACTACCTAGTCACAACAGGACAGTGTAACCATATTGAACCCAATTCTCCCCTTTGAGCCTTAAAAGGGGTGGAATGAGAAGGCAGATTTGAAGCTGGAGTCACTGCTGTCTTGCTATGTTGAGAGCAAGACTGGTGCTGGAGCAGATCTAGGCAGGGGATCTGAAGGCCAAGGATCTGCATACTGCAGGAATTTGCATCAATGGGTCTGTGGCATTGCTACATGGGACACCCAGCTTCCCCCCATGACTAGATGGCTGCTGTAGTATTGAGATTCTATGAAGAGGAATTTCTGCTGCTTCCAGCATCATTAACTTATGATTAACTTATGATGCTAAATGAATTGCCCCACTGAGAAACATCATTAGGGATAGGATAGATGCTTGCTTGACTCTTCCTCTTTGCCTTCTCCTGGACATGCACTGCCCACCCTTCCTTTTCATGCCTTTTTGCTCCCCCTCTGAGTTTAATGCTACTACTGATGTTGGAAGGGCAGTGGTTCAGGAGCTTCAGATTGCCCTCCTATTCCAAATGATTGGGGGAAGGGGAGTAGAAGCCAGCCTGGTGTGTGTGTTTGTGTAACTTAGTATTTAGTATCTTTCTTCTCCCACAAAACTCCCCTTACCCTGAGAGCCTCCTCCAAGATTCAGCTGCCCTCTGCAGTGCACATGTGATTCAGGGCTGGGAAGTTCTTAAAGAATGAATATTTGTAAGGATTTTTAAAAGAAGTTTATTAACAGCATCAGAAGGATCCATATGAGGTTTAGAAAATGTATCTGAAGTGTTTCTCATAATTGCTTTGTGGACATCTTTTGTTTAATGTATAATAGTATCATTTCTTTTAGGAAAATTAAAATGAGAAATTAAGGGTTTGGAGAGAACTTTCAAAAGCCTCTAAGTCAGCAGTTCTCAAACTGTAGGTTGGGACCCCAATGTGAGTCGCAACCCCATTTTAATGGGGTCATCAGGGCTGGCATTAGACTGCTGGGGCCTGGAGCTGAAGCCAAATCCTGAGGATTTTCCGCCCAGGTCACAGGGTCCCTTCCTGGGGCTGAAGACCTTGAGCTTCAGCTTTGCCCCAGGGCAGTGGGGCTTGGGCAGGCTCAGGCTTCAGTCCCCCCCTCCTGGAGTTGTGTAGTGATTTTTTTTGTTGTCAGAAGGTGATCACGGTGCAATGAAGTTTGAGAACCCCTGCTCTAAGTCCCATTTTCAGAAGTGACTTAGATACTTAGGGACTTGAGTGCTATCGAATTTCAAAGAGTTAGGCTTATAAGTCCCTAAGTCACCTTTGAAAATGCACCATAGAGTAACATTTTCAAAAGACCTTTGGTTCCCTTTTCAAAGATGGCTAAGTTGTATTGGCCTCCTAAGTTATGTAGGTGCTTTTGTAACTAGAACTCAAGTCACTTTGGCACTTTTGAAAATATTATCTTTTCAGAACTGCTGTAAATAGAATGGAGGAAGTAAGGATAAGAGAGAATGTTGACTTGTAGTGTCAGCCTACAAAATATTTTTGTTTCCTTAATTTAGGCTTGCTTTTTTCAAAGAAGGCTCAGGGAGTGAGACACACACATCTCACTCAAATTCAGCAGCAGCTGGGCACCTAACTCCTTTAGGCACCTTTGAAAATTCTGCCCAAAATATCTTAATGGACAAAGAAATGATTGTGGGGGTGGGTGGAACCAACCTAAAAGCTAAATTCTCCTCCTATCCCAAACAAGTACATGAACTATGTAAGCTTATGCCAAGTCCAAACATATCTCTATTAAGTTGGTTTGCCAACTTTTGTATGGTGTCTTATTAATGGATGTGCACAGTTTAATGGGAACAGTTTGTTTAGATCTCTTCATAGCATTAAGGAAAGGCGAGGGAGCCATAACTTATTGTCTGTGCAATACATTTAAATATTGATTTTTTTTAAGAGAAATGAGCACTTGAGTAACTGACAGGCTTAATAGGTATTATTAAATATTGGCATTTCAAAGGCGCCATGAGGGTGCTTTTAAGAGCCTGTGGAATTTTATAAAGTAGGCTTCAGAAACTGCACTGTGTGCTGTGAGGTATTTTGGTATGGGTTCACAGAGCTGCTGTGACTGTTGCTTTCAAGAAATGTAACCTTTATTTAGAGTGTTGTAAACTGAGGGATTGTTGGGGAAGTAGGATGTCTATAGCAGATAAAGGAGTGGAATCTAGCCCTGCTGTCTTCCTGAAAGCATCTGTTAGGACCGAGTTTGGCATAGTTTAGTTATGAACCCAAAACTCCCGTAAGATATATACATACACCTCTACCCCCATATAACGCTGTCCTTGGAAGTCAAAAAATCTTACCGCGTTATATCGAACTTGCTTTGATCTGCCGGAGTGTGCAGCCTCACCCCTCAACCCCCGAGCGCCGTTTTACCATGTTATATCCGAATTCGTGTTATATTGGGTCGTGTTATATAGGAGTAGAGCTGTATATCAAATTTGACACTTTTTTCAAATAAGTTTGGCCAAGCATGGCTAAGCTCCCTCCTCCTCACATATCTGTCCTTTCCTGCTTCTTGTGCCAGGTACTATGTTCATGGTTTAGTGTGTGTTTGGCCTGCTGCCTTTTTCCATCCCTTCCTCAGTCTTAAAGGGACAGCCAAGGGGTCAACAACTCCGTGCTGACCTTTTGGAAGTGGTATTAGGAGAAGCCTGCTTCCACCCACTGCCATTCTTTGGTATCTTCTGGTGAATGCAGCCTGCCTTCCCACCCCACTGTTTCTGCAGAATCATAGAATATCAGGGTTGGAAGGGACCTCAGGAGGTCATCTAGTCCAACCCCCTGCTCAAAGCAGGACCAATCCCCAACTAAATCATCCCAGCCAGGGCTTTGTCAAGCCTGACCTTAAAAATCTCTAAGGAAGGAGATTCCACCACCTCCCTAGGTAACCCCATTCCAGGGCTCCACCACCTTCCTAGCAAAAAAGTTTTTCCTAATATCCAACCTAGACCCCCCACCACTGCAACTTGAGATCATTACTCCTTGTTCTGTCATCTGGTACCACTGAGAACAGTCTAGATCCATCCTCTTTGGAACCTCCTTTCAGGTAGTTGAAAGCAGCTATCAAATCCCCCCCTCATTCTTTTCTTCTGTAGACTAAACAAAATCAGTTCCCTCAGTCATCGTCCTCCTTTTTGCATACACTGAGCCTTCAGTGAGGAGATACACCCCATAGGATAGAATATTAGGTTACAGAAAGTATGGAAATTAGCAAAAACATGCTCACTTTGCAGAACCTTCCCATAGAATGCATGTATTTTTAATTTGGAATTAAATTGAATGTTGGCCTAATGTATGTCCTTTAGCCATACAATACCTCTTGGAATGTATCTGTAAGATACAGTATATGTCAGACCTGGGTAATTTAGAGAACTAGTTAGTCTGAAAGAGCTTTAACTTAATTATGGTAGTACAGAATAATTAGCAGAAAACTAGGGTCCAATTTAATCTAAAGAATGGCTGTTCTGAGGCTTTACCTCACCTATAGGCTTTCAAGGCTTTTAGTATCCTGACAAGCAATCTGTCAAGGGAGGAATGTTGAGTGCACTTGTTTTTTTTTTTTTGTTTTTTTTTTTAAACTTCAATTCCTTCATTACAGCAGCTCAAGTGACTCCACTGGAACTGTGGCATTTATCACAGACAAAATCAGGTTGGAAGAAAGCATAAAGGTACCAAACTAAAAAGGGATCTATATTCATCCTTAGAAGAAAAACGTTCTCACTTTGCAAACTGGGGGTTCATTCTGCTCTTTCACATAAGGTAAGAGTTTTCCTAAGGGAATTTCCAGCTGGGTTTACAACATATATGGCATAACTATACTTGTACATAGGTTTATATATAGTATAACTATACTTCAGCGTTTCCTAGAAAAAGAAATAAATATTTTGTGTCAAGCTGTGTGATTTGGAGTTGCTAAAGGGAAGAACTCTTTCCCCCTCCCCCATGTAAATAAATACTGATTAGGAAGAAATTTGCATAAAGACTGGGCATATGCTATGGGCCCAATCCTGGGAGGTGCTGAGCATCCTTAGCTAATAGTGACAGCAGTAGAAATTACTGTCCTCATCACCTTACAGGATGATTGTATGTATTAATCATGATGACAGGAATGATAGCATGGGTAGGAGAACTAGAGAGTGTCAAATATTAGCTGCTAAGTAGCAATTAGAGAAGCAAATGTTATTTTTGATACAAAAGTCATGTAATATTTTATTTCAACATGCACACTGCAACCATTAATTTATGTAAGGTTTAGGACTTTTCCAATGGGCATGCCTATTGAAAATATGAAAGTCTTTCTTTAAAAAGCAAGGGTTAATATAGAAAGAATTGAATGCACACAAGTAGCACAGCATAGCTTTCACTCACATTGACATTCTGAAAATAAATGCTTTTGGTTTCATTACTCTACAGGATCTGTTTGCTCTTCAGCACACATAAATTACTTTGATCTCTTGCTCAATGGGCATTCTTTTTCAAATGCCTTTGTAAGTAAATAGGACAGTAAATATTGTGGCAAGATTAAACAATGCGAGGACATTGTCTCCTTGAAAAGGTAAAATTAGAAAGTGATCCTTGTAGTTTATGTATCAAACACAAATGTTTTGGATATATAGTGATCGATAAAGGATTTTTTTTTAAATCCTCTTATATAATCTAAAATTCTCCTTTTAAAAAGGGATTGTCTGAACCAGACCAAATTGCTCTATATCTATCATATGTCAATGCCATTGGGTCTCTGGATTTGGCATGACACTCAACTGCCTGGAAAGGCAGGAAAGTAGTACAGGTGACAGCTCAGGTTTTGAAGCATTCTCCTGTGACAATAATGTGTTCCAGTGCAGCTCTTGGTACAGGTTGTGGAGACTGGGCTCCAGTGCTTAACTTTCCTGTCATGGTTAATTTTCATTGGGGCTACTTATGTGAGCAAAATTCAGCGCAGAGCAGGGTATGTCCTGACCAGGAAGGGAAACTTATAAGAGCAGCAAGAACTTCATAGAACTCTGTCCACTGGACTGTAATAGTAAGGAAAGCCAGCACAGGTGGCCACTGAGTCCTAAAATAATTAAATACAACACCAGTGAAATACACACAGGTCCAAACCATGGAACCATTAAGCCTGGTGACTGTCAGTTTGAGGTGATGAATTGGAATGTGCATCCCATTCTTCAACATATTAAATATCTGAATAAACCCTCCACCAAAACTCCACATCAGCAGTCCAAACCCCTGGGCCTGTAATGAGCTCTGTGTGGGCACAGTTGGGCCTAAGACTAGGTCAAAAGGTAGCAACAAATTCCTTCCTGTTTTGAATGTAAACTAAAGTAGACATTTCTTAAATGAATACCTTTGTTGAATCAAGGTCCTGCTTTCCACAGCTCTGTGCCTTTAACAGATCTGTATATAACGAGATTTTGCAGTTCTTCAAAAAATACTTGATGTGGCTGGCAGAGAACATTATTTATTTAAAACCAGCTCTTCTCTTATCCGGTCACTTTCGTGTAGTAACTTAACTTTTGATTCTTTAGAAACTGATTTTAATAAGCTTCCCCACACTCCCCAAGTTGTCAAATATTCATATTAAAGGGATTGCCTGTTTATCTGGACATGTCCTGGGGCATTGAAGCTGGATTAAAAAAAATCTATTTTAAGAGTGATGGTAGTAGTCTTGCAGATCTCCTGGAAAAATCAAATTCACAAAGAAGAGGACTTTGCTCTGGTTAATTAACCAAAGTTATTTTGTCAAGATTTTAAGCTGATTGCTAGAGCATTTAATTTGCCAGCATCTAAAGAATGACCAGATCTGCATATGGCAAGAAATCACTGAGGTAATAAGAGCAAGACCTTCTTAATGTCCTTGTAAATAACAAGAAAAATGCTAAAGATTTGCCTGTGAGCCAATGCAAAAGATAAAATTGGTGTAATGTGCTGACCTGATCATCTTCTGCCCAGTAACCTTGCAGTAAAGTTTTAATTCAGATGGAGCTTTTTTGTAGACCTACCAGAAACCAATGTGAATAATGAACTGTCTTTTGTTGAACGAAACAAGGAATACCCTGGGATTTTATGTATTTACAATGGTGGGAAATGGATCTATGCTTAGACTATCTCTCTCTCTCTCACTGTGTGTGTGTGTGTGTGTGTGTGTGTGTGTGTGTGTGTGTGTGTGTGTGTGTGTGTGTGTGTGGAGAGAGAGAGAGAGAGAAAGTGAGTGAGTGAGTAAAATTTGTTGTGAGCGTCTAGGTTTTCTTGATAAGACATAGATACTTTTAAAAATCTGAATAATAAATATTTTGTAACATACAATCTTTTGGAGACCCTATGTCCTCCTTCATTTGACCAAAATGTCTTCAACTATTAATCTCTGAAGACCTAATAAACAGAAATCTTGTAACGAATAAATCAACAAAGCAAGCCAGAACTCCTGGTCTTGGCAGGAACAAGCAGATTTTCAACAGTTGATTTAAAATGTTTTGAACGTTGTGTGTGTTTGCACTCTAAAACATATTTTAAAAAGAAGTTAAGGTTGCAAAGTCAAGCACAAATAAATTAGGAAAACAGGCCTGCGTTGTTTAGTTTCCTTGAGTGTATGATTAGAGCCAATTGGGAATTTTTTGATGAAATGTTTTTTTGTTGAAAAATGCCAGTTCATATGATTTTTGATGAAACTCTCATGGAAATATTCTCAAGTCAAGATGGAAGTATGTGCATGAACATGAGCCCCCTCTTTTTTCACGGCCCCCATGGGATTTGAACTTAGCTCTCTTACCTCTGAGGTGAATGTCCTAATGACAGAGGTAGGTATCTCTCCCAATTTTTTTTCACAAAAAAACAGAAGGTCTAAGTTTTGTCCTGATGCAGAACTGGAAAAATGTTTGAAATCTCAAAAGTTATTGGATTCTAGTTTTCTCAAAAGTTTTTGCCGGACAGGAAAACTGCTGCCCACCCAAGTCTAATGAAGATAGCTTTTAATTACTTGATCTCATGCTATTTTTTTTCTCTTTGACGACTGCCTCATTCCATACATTGGTCTGATAATGCTCAGGGAACAAATCATGGTTGTGTAGTTAATCAAATCAGTTGCTGTCTGTAAGTCCCCTGTCTATTTGCTGTGGAATTTGGAAGGCATGTAGATAGGTACTGAGGCAGGGGATTGCAGGAGGAGAAGAATGGACTTGAGTAAGGTACCTGAATCGCACACAAGAGATACCATGACATTCTGATCAGAAATTAAATAAAATAGCACTGTACAAAAACATTGATTACAGAAAGTAATTGTAAATAAGGAATCATCATATTAGGAGAGTGTTTCTACCAGGGTCCTGTATGGCTCTATTCTTGGCCCAGTGTTGTTCGATATATTTATCAATGTTCTGGAAGAAAAAATAAACTGTAACACCATTGCTGGTTAAATCTGTGGATGAAGTGGTAAATAATGATGGGAGCACAGCAGTTATATAGCCCAATCTAGATCGTTTGGTAAAGTAGGCTAATCTGAACAATATGGGTTTTAATGCAGCCACATATAAATTCATACATTGAGTACAAAGAATATTGGTCATACTTACAAGATGGAGAACTGTCTTGGAAATCAATGAACTGAAAAGGATTTAGGGCTCACGTTAGAGTGAGTTGGATTGAACATGAGCTCCCATTGTGATGCTGTAGCTAAGAAGGCAAATGTAATCCGAAGATGTATAAGCAGGGGAATGTCCAGTAGGAGTAGAAAAGTGGTATTAACTCTATTTACAGCATTAGTGAAACCATTACTAGAAAGTTGTGTCCACTTCTGGTGTTCTTACTTCTAAAAGCATGTTGAAAAATTGGAGGGGGTCAGAAAAGAGCTACAAGCATGATTCAAAGTCTGGAAACACGCCATGTAGTGAGAGAATAAAGACATTTGATTTATTTAGTTTATCCAAAAGAAGGTTAAGAGGTGACTTGATCATATTTTTCAAGAAGAGGTTTCTTAGAGTAGATTGGTTTTTAACCTAGCCAAAAAAGGTATAGAAGGATCCAGTGGTTGGAAACTGAAACTAGACAAATTCAAACTAGAATTAAGGTGCACATTTTTAACAGTAAAGGTAATTTTCTATTGAAACAACTTATCTAAGGACATGGTGAATTTTATGTCATTTGCTGTCTTTAAATCAAGACTTCAACATAGGGGGACTGGAGCCTGGACTAGATGACTTCTCGGGGTCCCCTCCAGTCCTGTGATTCTATATCTTTCAAGAAGATATGTTATAGCTCAAAGAGAGGGTGTGGGCTTGAGGGTGCTTGTGAAGTTCTGTGGCCTATGTTATGCACAAGGTCAGACTAAATGGTCATAATGATCCCTGCTGGCCAAAATATGACAATCCCATTTCCTGAAACCATTCTGAAAATTTATTGGTTTTCCACATCATTCCAAGGTTTTAACATTTGTTTTCATTTGGCATTGTTTTGCCTTTTTCTTTCAGTTCTCCCATCTTCAGTATTGCCAATACCAAGCATTAAAAAGTCATGAATCAGGCGACAAAATAATCTCAAGTTAAAAAAGAAAAGCATTATTTTCTATTGCCTTCTGATTTTTTTTCTCATTTAGAGTGAAGCTGCCCGCCCCTAATTAGTATGTGATCATTTAGGTTCAAAATTCAACCTTAAATACACACAAACATGCAGACGTCCCTATTCATAGCCTAGAGTGGACTCTGCTTTGCCCTGTCCTATCCCCCTAGTGGAGGGGAATTGCTCTTCTATTCTTCTGTATCCCTTTCCCCATATAAACGGGATAGATAACTGCCACACTCGCATTCTGTCTCAATGCTCCCTCTATATTTCCAACCTTTTTCTCCTCAAATCTTCTACATATCATATTTTCAAAGGCATTCAGATATAGTACAGTGATGAGCGTGGTATCATGACATATATAATGTAGAATAGAATTCTCCTCTCAGTCCATCTCCTGCTTCCTGCATTGCTATGACTCCTCAGTGCTGTTCTGTTTCCTGACACATACCCCCTCCCTGCTGCCTTCACTCCTAGCATCTCCACATTCTCCTGGCCTGTGCCAGACCTTCATATGGTGAATAAGGTGCCACCAACTTCCCGAAGAGCAACCTGGCTCCAACCTCATTGGAAACAATGGGAAGTGGAGGCCGTCTTTGCTAGGCGCAGCCTGATTTTTACCTACAATGGTTGAAGGGACTTGATGACTATCTTGCTGAGGGCTGCCTCTGGCTTCAGTCCCATTGACAGTAATGGGAGATGGTGGTCATTTTGAATAAGGGAAGAGGGGAATTAAATTGAAGGTAGAAATTAGAAAACTATGAGAACTGATTATTTTGTTTTTGGAAACTTTGGTTCCTAAGACTAGGCAATATTGAAACTGTAAAAGTCGGGTAATACATATATTTTACATACATATCACAGGAATGCTATGAGGATTAATCAATCTATATACAGTACTTTGAATGTACAAAATGTTGTAAGAAAACGCTAAGTAATCTGAAAAATCAGTCCTGAGATTTAAGTTGGGTGCCCACTCAGTGAGAAACTCAACATTTTATTGAGAATTTTTGCAAATGTTGGACTTAATCTATTTGTATCCCAGTATAATAGTTACACTGTTGTGAAGATCGTGTGAGGCAGCCAAATACAACAGTGATGAGTGCAACTGAGTATTCCATGAAGAAAATAATAAATCATTGTCAAAGCTTATTTTGAACATCACATTGGTCATATATATGTAAAAGCTCTGTCCTTCTCCCAATTATATTAACCCCTCCCCTTAATTAATTGTTAAAGTTGCAAAGGGAAGCACGCAAAGGATAGGAAATGCCAGAGCTAAGGTTGCCTTGCCTCCATGTATACACCTATCGAATCTTTGCACACAGGCTTTAATCGATGATCACATTGTATTTTTTTCCACAGCACCCTGCCTCATTCAGTGCACAAAATGGATGGTGCTCACTGAATGGGTAACTATTCACATTTTCTTTCAGACTAGAAATAAGGTGCACATCATTCACTGTGTGACACTAGGCCTTAGTTAGTGGATACCATCCAAATTCTGATCTGAGTACAGAGTAGGTCATATGACTTGTATTTCTTACTCTTACTGTTAGTCACCCCTCTACGGTGACTAAATGACTAAACGAGTAAATGTGCTGGATTTATCATACATCTGATAGGTGACCTGGTTTAGCATTAGGAGTACACGTAATCCATTACACCAGGATAGTATGAGATCCAGGGTGGCAGAGGATTTCTAATTTGCTAACAATTTCCTTTTAGCAATGACTCGAGCTTTCTGGAGGTTAGTTTTTACATAGACTAGATAGCTATTCCTTTTAAATTATCCATATGATCTACTTTTAAAAAAAAATCAGTGGGTCTCATGGTAAGTTCATGTCTGTTCTGTTCTATCTCTGAGTTCATTACAAGGTATTGGACTAGTCCCACTTCGATGCTATTGCAGGGAATTGTGCACAAGTAGGAGCCAAAGTTTACATTTGTATTGGAGCATAGGATTCAGAATCTTTCTTTTTTTTATACCTGTCATGCAAATCTTTGCTTCTCTGTTTGTGTTATGGAGTCAGATACCTTGGGCTCCAAATCTTAGGCTAAATCCTGCAACTTGACTTCAGTGGTTTTAGAGGCATAGGTTTACAGGAAGATTACACAAAATTTAATGAAGAAATGTTCTGAATTTTTAATTTATTTAAGGAA
Organism: Gopherus flavomarginatus; assembly: GCF_025201925.1. NCBI lineage: Eukaryota > Metazoa > Chordata > Testudines > Testudinidae > Gopherus > Gopherus flavomarginatus. The sequence goes on from NC_066617.1 coordinate 190,432,991, forward strand.
AAGTTTTGCAACCCAAACATTGCAGACTTGTGCTAATGCCTAAAAATGGTCAGTTTCTTTTTGTTTATAGTCAATCTGTTTTCATTTTCAAACTGAAGTATGATAAATGAATACACAGTGAATGGTGAAATGTATTTTTGCTTTTAAATTTGCATTAAGTATCTAAAGTGATCATCAAGCTGTAAGGCAACATTATTTTTAATATCTGAGTTTTAAACTGTTTTAACATGTATGTGTATCTTATTAAAGCTGCTTCGCAATTTTCCCCAGCCTGTAATGATGGAATCCATTTTTACAATTGTCCTGTAGCTTTAGCTGAAGAAGATATTTTAATGCTGAGATTTATCATATTTTGGTATACTCTGATTGGTTATAAATATTCTTGATCTTCTGCATTTTACCCAGCACTCCAGGAGCAGTTGAGAGATGCATTTGTGATTATAAAATAATAATAATTAAAAAAAATCCTGAGGGAAAGTCTGTATCTTCATCAATACAAGGTCAGAAATCTCCTTCCCTCTTCAGAATGGGAGGCCCTTACAAATTAGCTGCTGATTTTGAAAGGTATTGAGCACTTGCAGCTGCCATTGACTTCCAGTGGAGTTCTGAGTGGTCAGCACTTTGGTAAAACAGGCTCTTCTGTCTCAGTGCTGCAGGCTGTTAATCACATTGCTGTAAGGTACTGAATGCCCTCAATTCCCATTGACTTAAGTGGGAGCTGCCCAGAAGACTGTGGGATTGAGTTGTCATTAAATGGAGAAATCTTTCCCTATCTTTTCCACCTCCATCCTAACACATGGGGGATACATTAAGTCCTTCCTTCACTGGCTTTCCTACCAGTTTACACCAGTGCTTGAGAGAGCCCTAAATCTCACATGGAGACACTGAACTTTTCAGTCAGCAAGCAGGCCCCCAAATATGCCCTATTGACGGGCTTGGATCCTCCTTCCCTATGGAAAGATTAATTTCTCCGTCTCAAAACCATGTCAGTACTGGGAGACTGTGGTCCCTGCTGTCCTGACCAATGCTTTTAACCAGCCGCCTTCCATTCAGAAGTTGAACTGGAAGTGCTGTGTGCAGATACAGCAGAACCCCATTTATCCAGTCTAACTAGGACCAGGGGCCAGATCAGATGATCAAAAATTCAGATAATGGAAAAGTGCAAGGCTGTAGCGCCACCTAGTGGCCACATGAGACCAACCACTTCAGGACCTTTGTGTGCTGGTTGTTACATTAAGAGAGAGCCTGATAATGGAGGGTAGGATAAATGGAGTTCTACTGTATTCCATTTTAAGCTCTTAGGGGCCTGATTCTGCTCTCACTGAAGTCAAGGGGAAAATCATACCCTATGTGCTGAGGGGATATTACACTTGACCCCAGGCCCTTAGAATAGTTGTTATAAGCAAGTCTCCAAAGCAGATATATTTACATTTATATCTGTTTATTTGTTAAACCTGGGCAGCCTCAAAGTATTTTGGACTGTGTTGGGGTTCTCCTGGAAAGAAAGTGGTAGTCTTTATGTATAAGCCATTAGAATCTTTAAATATCTGCTAAATTCAGGTCTTCTCCCATTATCATTACTTTACACACTAAATGTCTCCCAACGGAGCTCTTTTTGGACATACTGGGACTGTTTCTCTCTTGTCCTGGACTTTGTGTCATCATATTCCCTTCTATAGGTGTGGATGATTTTTGGAAATCAGACCTTTGGCCTCCTTGCCACATACTCCTCTTCCTAAGATAAAAGTAATTTAAAATATTAAAAATCACGTATGTCGCTAGAAAATCTTGTGTTTTTCCTCGTCAATAGCGGTTACATTTGGAAGCTGGTGAAGTAGTTCAAATAAAAATAGGTCTAGCCTGTGATGTGGATATTGCCACATTTATTCACTTATCAACTGCCTTCTCTAATTGCAGAATAACACTTCGGGTCATTTATCATACAGCGCTGTGCAACATCAGTCTATGGACTTTTTCTGAACTCTTTAGACTTGTGACTTTTCTTTGAACTCCTGCCTTTCAGTGCCATTGACCGTGTTGTTCATTGATAACCGGTGTGCCATTTATCACTCTCAAGCTTACAAATATTGTTGGGGAAAAGCCTTGAAGTGCAATTATTCATAGTATAGACGCTTTGTATTTGGACTTCCCAGTTTCCATATAGTGTAACTGTTAGGGAGAGATTAGTTACAAAGCTGTAATTCTGTTGAGTACTGTGATACTGTATCATAAACTGTATAGTGATACTCAAGAGGTTTGCGATTGTTATAGCATCTACAATCCATCTCTGTCAATATCCATTTTATAATAGCTTTTCTTGTAAGCTAGATGTAAAATATTGGTTTTTCTATAGGTTATTAAACTATTTGTTGTATTAATCCTTTCAATGCCACAGCAGCTGTTAACCAGTGCCAGACAGAAGCCAGATGATACAAACAGACATAACTGTGCATTCTAAAATGCTATAAAGAAATCTTAAATTCTGATCGGTAACTAGATCTTGGAACATCAGAATAAATCAGAACTGCTTTTGCTTATAAAATTGTATTGTAAATAATTATCCACTGTAAAAAGTAATGTAGGCCCATTAGAATGCAGGAGTTTCTGATGATGATTGCATGTTTTAATCCAGTCAAAGCTCAGTGTGTAATTAAAAATCAGACCAAACCTAGCCTTTTTCTCTCCTGCATCATCTTCTCCCTTGTGTTCTTTCTGCTCAGGGTTTTATTTATTTAATTTTGTTTTGGTTAATAATGTACAATATTATAATTTCAGTAACTTTTGTCTGTCTTGAAGACAATGGCTTTAGCCTTCCCGGTTTACTGCTGCTGCTTTTCTCTTCTTTTCATTCTCCCTCACCACCCAGCTGTTCTTCATTTCTTATTCCTTCCTCTGTTCTCTCCTTCATGTCTCACTTTTCTATCTAATCTCCCGTCCTCTCATGGAATATGTTCATAAGTTTACATACAAAATCAAAAGATGTAAAGTATTTTTCATTCAGCAGTTTATTAGAGGAGCAAAGGTTATGCCTGTCTCAGAAATTCCTTCTTCATCTGGCTGCATGGAAGAATCCAGTGGTGCTTCAGGCTCTAATGGCCCTTTTTGGCCAAAGAATATTTGTTCTTTTAGATCAATTTGTAACGTGGAATCACTTTAAAACTCCATTTGAAGTATGAAATAATTTCTCTGTTCCAGCTAAGATCTCTTTTTCAACACTTCTTCCCTCCCCTCCCCCCCCCCCCCCGCCAAAAAAAAAGCATAGTGGAAGAATTTAGAACAGGGAAGAGTTTAGAGAGTTGAAAACCCCTAACCAAGTGTAATGGGATTGAATTGTCTAGTTTCTTTGTCATTAGTAGAGTTGGTCAAAAATCAGAATTTCATGACACAGGACACTTCTATATTTGTGTTTGTCTGAATTGAGATGAAAAATAAAAAATGTTTAATTTTTTTTCAGAACCTAAAGTTCAGAAAATATTTGATTCAGAAATGTTGAAATATTTTGATCAAAACAAAATATTTTGACATTCTCAAATCATTTTTTTTTCTTTTGTTGAACCAAATCAAAATGTTTAGTTTTGGCTTTCTTTGACATTGAACTATGTCTGCCTGATGTGCCGTGGTCCCTTATGGGACTGTTCGTGCAGGTGCCTCATGCTCCCTTATAGTCTGGCTAAAGAATTCTGGAATTCCCATGATACACCATGGTAGTTCAACCAGAGTAAAGACCATGAGACATCATGGGAGATGGCTCAAACTCCCTGCCTGCACTACATCCTAGGTGCAACTGAAATCCAAGTAAGTAATAGTAGTTTTATGTGAGCTACTAAAGTATTTTCCCCAGTTTACAGATGAAGAAATTCAGGTGAAAAGGTTGAGAGACTTGCTAATGTTCCAACAAGTCTTTGACAGACCTCCTGAGAACTAATCCTATGCTTTAATCATAAAGAAAAATATTTTGATCTGAGAATGTCAAAATATTTCATTTTGTTCAAAATGTCTCATAGACTCATAGACTCCAGGACTGGAAGGGCCTCGAGAGGTCATCGAGTCCAGTCCCCTGCCCTCATGGCAGGACCAAATATTGTCTAGACCATCCCTAATAGACATTTATCTAACCTACTCTTAAATATCTCCAGAGATGGAGATTCCACAACTTCCCTAGGCAATCTATTCCAGTGTTTAACTACCCTGACAGTTAGGAACTTTTTCCTAATGTCCAACCTAAATCTCCCTTGCTGCAGTTTAAGCCCATTGCTTCTTGTTCTATCATTGGAGGCTAAGGTGAATAAGTTTTCTCCCTCCTCCTGATGACACCCTTTTAGATACCTGAAAACTGCTATCATGTCCCCTCTCAGTCTTCTCTTTTCCAAACTAAACAAACCCAGTTCCTTCAGCCTTCCTTCATAGGTCATGTTCTCAAGACCTTTAATCATTCTTGTTGCTCTTCTCTGGACTCTCTCCAATTTCTCCACATCTTTCTTGAAATGCGGTGCCCAGAACTGGACACAATACTCCAGCTGAGGCCTGACCAGCGCAGAGTAAAGCAGAAGAATGACTTCTCGTGTCTTGTTTACAACACACCTGTTAATGCATCCCAGAATCACTGTTTGCTTTTTTTGCAACAGTATCACACTGTTGTTGACTCATATTAAGCTTGTGGTCTACTATGACCCCTAGATCTCTTTCTGCCATACTCCTTCCTAGACAGTCTCTTCCCATTCTGTATGTGTGAAACTGATTGTTCCTTCCTAAGTGGAGCACTTTGCATTTATCTTTATTGAACTTCATCCTGTTTACCTCAGACCATTTCTCCAATTTGTCCAGATCATTTTGAATTTTGACCCTGTCCTCCAAAGCAGTTGCAATCCCTCCCAGTTTGGTATCGTCCGCAAACTTAATAAGCGTACTTTCTATGCCAACATCTAAATCGTTGATGAAGATATTGAACAGAGCCGGTCCCAAAACAGACCCCTGCGGAACCCCACTTGTTATACCTTTCCAGCAGGATTGGGAACCATTAACAACTACTCTCTGAGTACCGTTATCCAGCCAGTTATGCACCCACCTTATAGTAGCCCCATCTAAATTGTACTTTCCTAGTTTATCTATAAGAAGATCATGCGAGACCGTATCAAATGCCTTACTAAAGTCTAGGTATATCACATCCACCGCTTCTCCCTTATCCACAAGGCTCGTTATCCTATCAAAGAATGCTATCAGATTAGTTTGACACGATTTGTTCTTTACAAATGCATGCTGGCTATTCCCTATCACCTTACCACCTTCCAAGTGTTTGCAGATGATTTCTTTAATTACCTGCTCCATTATCTTCCCTGGCACAGAAGTTAAACTAACTGGTCTGTAGTTTCCTGGGTTGTTTTTATTTCCCTTTTTATAGATGGGCACTATATTTGCCCCCTTCCAGTCTTCTGGAGTCTCCCCCGTCTCCCATGATTTCCCAAAGATAATAGCTAGAGGCTCAGATACCTCTTCTATTAACTCCTTGAGTATTCTAGGATGCATTTCATCAGGCCCTGGTGACTTGCAGGCATCTAACTTTTCTAAGTGATTTTTTACTTGCTCTTTTCTTATTTTATCTTCTAAACCTACCCTCTTCCCGTAAGCATTCACTATATTAGACATTCCTTCAGACTTCTCAGTGAAGACCGGAACAAAGAAGTCATTAAGCATCTCTGCCATTTCCAAGTCTCCCGTTACTGTTTCCCCCTCCTTACTGAGCAGTGGGCCTACCCTGTCCTTGGTCTTCCTCTTGCTTCTAATGTATTGATAAAAGTCTTCTTGTTTCCCTTTATTCCCATAGCTAGTTTGAGTTCATTTTGTGCCTTTGCCTTTCTAATCTTGCCTCTGCATTCCTGTGTTATTTGCCTATATTCATCCTTTGTAATCTGACCTAGTTTCCATTTTTTATATGACGCCTTTTTATTTTGTAGGTCACGCAAGATCTGATGGTTAAGCCAAGGTGGTCTTTTGTCACATTTTCTATCTTTCCTAACCATTGGAATAGCTTGCTTTTGGGCCCTTAATAGTGTCCCTTTGAAAAACTGCCAACTCTCCTCAGTTGTTTTTCCCCTCAGTCTTGATTCCCATGGGACCTTACCTATCAGCTCTCTGAGCTTACCAAAATCCGCCTTCCTGAAATCCATTCTCTATTTTGCTGTACTCCCTTCTACCCTTCCTTAGAATTGCAAACTCTATGATTTCATGATCACTTTCACCCAAGCTTCCTTCTACTTTCAAATTCTCAACAATTTCCTCCCTATTTGTTAAAATCAAGTCTAGAACAGCTTCCCCCCAGTAGCTTTTTCAACTTTCTGAAATAAAAAGTTGTCTGCAATGCAGTCCAGGAACGTATTGGATAGTCTGTGCCCTGCGGTGTTATTTTCCCAACATATATCTGGATAGTTGAAGTCCCCCATCACCACCAAATCTTGGGCTTTGGATGATTTTGTTAGTAGTTTGAAAAAAGCCTCATCCACCTCTTGCACCTGATTAGGTGGCCTGTAGTAGACTCCCAGCACAACATCACCCGTGTTTTTTACCCCTTTTAGCCTAACCCAGAGACTCTCAACACTCCTGTCTCCTATGTCCATCTCCACCTCAGTCCAAGTGTGTACATTTTTAATATATAAGGCAACACGTCCTCCCTTTTTCCCCTGTCTATCCTTCCTGAGCAAACTAGTACCCATCCACACCAACATTCCAGTCGTGTGTATTATCCCACCAAGTTTCAGTAATGCCAACAATGTCATAGTTGTATTTATTTATTAGCACTTCCAGTTCTTCCTGCTTATTACCCATACTTCTTGCATTTGTATATAGGCATCTAAGATACTGGTTTGATCTTGCCTCCCAGCTTTGCCCTGACCCTCCTTCCTCACTGCCATTATAGCCCGTGCTCCCTCCTGTTTCCAACCCATCTCCCAGGTCTTGTTCCCCACTTACCTGTGGGGTTTGCTCACCTGTCCCCGTCGAACCTAGTTTAAAGCCCTCCTTACTAGGTTAGCCAGTCTGTGCGCAAATAAGGCCTTTCCCCTCTTCGAAAGGTGAACACCATCTGTGCCTAGCAGTCCTTCCTCGAATAGCATCCTGTGGTCGAGGAAGCCAAAGCTCTCCTGGCGACACCATCTTCGCAGCCAGGCATTCACCTCCACGATGCATCTATCTCTGCCCAGACCCCTACCTTCAACAGGAAGAATCGAAGAGAATACCACCTGTGCTCCAAACTCCTTAACCCGTACTCCCAGAGCCCTGTAGTCACTCTTGATCTGCTCAGTGTCACACCTCGCAGTATCATTTGTGCCCACATGGATGAGTAGCATGGGGTAGTAGTCAGAAGGCTGGATAATCCTCGACAATGCCTCTGTAACATCTCGGATACGGGCTCCTGGCAGGCAGCATACCTCCTGGGATGAACGGTCAGGGCGACAGATGGGTGTCTCCGTCCCCCTCAGCAGAGTGTCTCCAACCACCACTACCCTACGTTTCTTATCAGTGGTGGCAGCAGACCTCCCAGCCTTAGGGGTACGAAATGTCACAGCATTTCTGAATCAAGAATGTTCTGAATCTTTCTGTTCTAGTTGTTGTTTTAAGTAGGGCCTGTGTAACCTATTGACATCTTAAAATTTCCCAGAATTTAGCAGAAAGAAAGAAGAATAGGTGACAGAGTATAATCTAAATGCCAAAATAATATGGTAACTATGTTTAGATACAGTGAAAGGCCCCGATTGTGCACTCCATTACAAGCATCCAGATCCCAGTGCAGAGCCCAAATAAAGTCAGTAAGACTCTGTGTGGTTTGTGGGAACCATCTGTATGCATCATTTTGCAGGACTGTGGCCTAAATAGGTTGAATTTATTGACTGCAACATTCAGTCAAAGGAAAGATTACGTTGACTCTTGTAGTGATCACCATTAAAAAAGACAGCAAGTGTGTAGAGGGTAGCACATGTGTATACAAGTTTTCACACTTATCTCGTATCCAAAGAATAAAGAAATATTGCAATATTTCACTGTAACAATTGGCAAGGTATGAACTCATCTGAGTTACTATAGAAATTATAAATATTTAATTTGGACAGACCTAGTCATTAGAAAATGCTGTAGCATTTATTTGACCTTAATCTAATAGACAATATGAAATATAGGCATCAATTATACACAGAGTCCAACTTATGTGTAGGAGTCCATTCATGTGGCAGATTGGGGGTCACATACACCTCTATCCCTATATAATGCGACCTGATATAATACAAATTCGGATATAACGCGATAAAGCAGCACTCCAGGGGGGAGGGGCTACGCACTCCAGTGGATCAAAACAAGTTTGATATAACACGGTTTCACCTATAACGAGGTAAAAAATTTTTGGCTCCTGAGGTCAGTGTTATAGAGGTGTACTGTATATATCCTCCATTACTGGCCAATGATATAGTAGCTGCTGATGTTCAAAGGGTTAAAAATGTGATCCTGAGATTCTGTCGTCGTCATTCACAGAGAAACAGATATGGTAGCACAGTATGTCTTTATATTCTAAATTACTACTTAAATGAGAAAATGCAAATATCTGTGTGTGTTATGAAGGCATAAAATGAATGATGTGAACCACTGATCACTAGATCTGTTGGCTTCTTAAATCTGATGTAGTTTAAACAGCTTTTCATAAAGAGTCTGAACCTCCACATATATTAAAATAACACAATGGAAGTCCCAAAATAGGAAGTATAACTTAATCTCAGAGATTATGAGAGAAGATTATTCTGGCTAATTATAGGATGACTGGTTGGTGGTTATGCAATTCTTGAGATGTCCTCACTGACTCTGTTTGGAAACTCTTCTTGATTTGGATATTTCTTTACGTTGTGATCAGTGCATACAGCAGTTTCTTTTCGTCTTATTATACACATTATTGCACAATAAATTGAGACAAATCCTTCACTGCCTGGGTTTAATAAATTAATTGGTTCCTTTTTTGTAATCATGAATGATGCAGAGAGATGACAATTTCTTCTTTTTTTCAGGGAAAGTGATATGATGGTCTGTCATGAAAAAAAATGCCATTTTTTTCTCTGAGACGGGGCTGGGTTTTTGTTTGTAGGCATTTACATTATCCAATAAGGGTTTTATTTTGTTGTGTAAAAGGCTCTCTACTTGAGGGCTGATTTCACAACTCACTGCCTCTGTAATAACAAATTATCCTCTATCTCAAAACTGTGGATGAGTGTTTTTGAAGCTCCCAGCTTGACATGAAATTTTTTTTCCTTAGAAACTCGGGATGCACTTTAAAATGTGCACTTTTTAAAAATGGTCACAGCATAGTATGACTATAATAAAATGTTCTTGAGGAAGACTAATCTCCATACACATTTTATTCTTTTTAGGGGTTTAGCATTCACTTCTTTTTTGTTCCTGAGAATGTAAATCCTGTGGAATTCTCCTCTGGAGTCTGCAGAAGGAAAAATTAGGACAATTAAGTCACTTGTCTTTTTAGCTAATTTTTTTCTCAGTGAGTTATGAAAAATTAAATAATTAAAATTGGGCTATAAATAATGCACTGAACTCATTCTGCTGGGAGGTACAATGTTGTTCTCAGTAGGAAGAGAAATTATACTGTAAATAAAATGAGCTCATTCTGTTATCCAGGGAGAGAAGAGGCAAAGAGGAAGGAGTGACTAACACAAATAGCACAGTGGTAAGTCCAACTTTATTTTATTTATCTAAACCTGTCTTGTTTCTGCAGCTCCATACATTTTTAAATAAGAATGATCTTGGCATGTATAAGGGAATTTAATTTAGTATATTCCCTATCTGGCAATATATTTTTTTATACATTTCAGGTAATTTGTAAGATAGCTTCACCCAGTCCCCAATGAAGGTAAAAACTGGACCATTGGTTGTAGCAGTTGGTGACGCTGTGTTTTCACTTGCTTGCTATAATGTTTTCTAAATTTTAAATTTAGAAGAAATCCTTGCAGTGTAGAGACAGGAGAATGTCAATAGCTTAGTTTCTTTGAAAACGTAAAAACACCTCATGACATGAATGCAATTTAGCCTCTTAACATTCTCCTGTACAGTGCTCTCTCTGGTCTCTTTGCTTCCAGTGTACTTTCAACCCTGTTATAAATGCCTCAAGGTCTAACTTGATAACTCTCATAAGCCAGAGTGCTCTGAACCAGTGGAAAATAATCAGCATGGTCTGCAAATTCATGCATCTAAATGTTCACAAATACTTGAGACATACAGCTTTCTCCTAACGCCTGCCTGTAATTCCATATTAGATTATGGCCCCTGTGTTTGGAATTATGTCTACAAGTTAAGGACTAATTTTTGGCAGATCTTTCCTTATAGGTAGTGCCAAAGTGTGCCCTTTAAGAGACAAAAATGCATTTGGAAGGCTGGTATTTGTTGATCATTTTTCCTTGAGCAGTGATTTAGGGGTATATCTATAGCTGGGGGTTGACACTTTGTGGCTAATTTTCAAATTAGATAACTGTGAAAAGGGGTTAATTTTAATCTAGAGCATGTATATAATTAGAACTGCTCTTCTTTTCTCCAGCCCCTCAATCCTGGCTGAAAGATGAGATTTCTATGAAGAGAAAAGGTACGTTCTGAACAAAATAGCAATAATCAGTAACATGCTATAAAATCACACACTGTTTTTCATTATTTTTTATTATTCCTTTTCATAATAGATGTGTCTGTGCATTTGAGAACTGTGCGCACTGGTAAAGAGTAGGAGTATTAAACTGCACAGAGACTTTTTTAATAGCATAAATGTTCCTATTGAGTCATGGCTGATTATAGGCTCCATCCCTGTAGTTTATACTCAAACAAAACTCCCGTTGACTTCAGTCTGCAGGATCATGCCAGTAGTTTTAATGACAATTTAATTACAGATGCAAACATTCTCTAAATCAGCTTGCAGAGTCAAGGAAAGGCTTTACAGGTCCTCTCAGACATTAACAGGAGAAGAATAGTCCAAGGTAATGCCTGTGTGTTAAGGTGCATCATCTGTATGTTCATATGTGCACATTATTTGGCCTAGCAACATTACACAACCTCAAAGATTATTCCATCATATGTCAAGAGCAATCTGCATGGAAGATATTTGAGATGGAGCCTTTTCAGTCAAAATATGGGTGTGTAATAGTTCAGGTTTTGCCATTTGCGTGTGTCCATTTTAGAGCCATTCTGAATGGATGTAGGTGTAGCCATACTTTAGGAAATTCAGTTTTCCCCCTAAAAGCTGAATTTAGTGATACCATAAATTCTTCCCTAAAAATGACTACATGCTTTCTAACAACTTTATTGTTGTTCTGTTTTATGGCCAAATCAATTTGTAAGTTTGCATGAGCGAGAGGTCTAGGTTGAATATTAGGGAACACTATTTCACTACAAGGGTGGTGAAGCACTGGAATGGGTTACCTAGGGAGGTGGTGGAATCTCCATTCTGAGAGGTTTTTAAGGCCTGGCTTGACAAAGCCCTGGCTGGGATGATTTAGTTGGTGTTGGTCTTGCTTTGAGCAGGAAGTTGGACTAGATGACATCCTGAGGGCTCTTCCAATCCTAATTTTCTATGATTCTATGATCAAGATATTTGAGTTGTTTGTATCTATGAATGCATCTCCTACAATTTGTAACACATGAGGTAAGTGTTTAGAACCTTAAATTTATGTAAGGCCACTGGCCTAGTCATCAGTAGAGGGGATCAAACCTGAGACTTCTGTCTCTTACTGTGTGAATCTCTACTGCCTAAGCTAGAACACCCAGCTCTCTTAGCCAAGGCTGAAGCAAACTTATAGGTTGGGTTAGTTGCTACTTGTTTTTGAAATTTCCCTGTTTTGTAACTTTGTAGGAACATACACATTATGCCTTCCATATGCCTGGGGTTGGGACACCTCTGGGGTTTATGCCATACTTTTACACAGCTGAAACATGTCAGTGGGTGCTGGTCCTCAGAAGGAGATGGTCTCCCCTGTGTCTCTGACTATAGCTGAATTGGAATGAGCTGCCTAGGTTGGATATTTTCCTTCTTCCTGATACGTTGGGAGAAGCAAAAATGACTGTGCTATTTGCAGCACAGCCACCTGATCCTTCAGGTTCTTCAATTGCTTTTGCACATCCACATCTCTGGTGATCACCATCTCTTCATTAGAGACAAGGTAGGTGAGGTAATATCTTTTATTGGACCAACAACAGAAGTTGGTCCAATAAAAGATATTACCTCACCCACCTTGTTTCACTAATAGTCTGGGACCAACATGGCTACAACAACACTGCATGCTGTCTCTTCATGACTTTTGAATGCATTTGCCTTGGGCTGTGATATAGGAGCCATCAAAAGCCTCCTCACTACCTTCTTGGTTTCTGACTTCCGTTAATAGTGCCAGGAAGGTGGGTGGGCTTTTCAACCTCTCCCTCAAACATAGGTTAAGAAATAGAAGAGCATTGTAGAGGGTACTCCACAATACCTGAGAGAGCTGGGCATGGTTCACTTGTTCTGGAGGTATATCTTTTTTCAGAGTCATGCATACTATCAGTTTCTTCAGCTTCAATGGGGACTTTGACATTTTTTCTCCCAGATGTTTTTCTCAACTGACAGTCCATATCCTCACAACTCAGCATGGTTTTGGGGTTTTTCTAGGCCAAAGAATCCTAAGAATTAAGAGGCAGCTGAGATCTGCCTCTTAACATTGTTTAAAGAGTAGTATAATAACAAATGTAGTTTTGGTTTCCTAATATTTTTGTCTGATCATTTCTCTCTCTCTATTTAACATTTCTTCATTTAGATGTAAATTGCACATTTTTTTGAGACGAGTAAGCATAGGTATTAGAGGACCTGAGCTAACAACATTTACATATGCAAGTAAAGATTGCAGAATTGGATCCAAAATGTGAAAAGCAAAGCTTTTAATGTAGCTTAAAAATATTTGTAGACTTAGTTTTGAGGAGAATAAAGTTTCCAGGCTCCAGATTGCACTGTGAATTAGCTATTCATAAAAGAAATTGATGACTTGAGGGACTTTCCAGACAGGCAATATAAAGTGTTATTTTTCCTTATATAAATAGCTTGTTAGGCTTTTTAAATGTCAAAGTGGTGAAAGCTCTCCAAATTGGAAATACTATAATAGACATTTGTCATTTATCCTTAAAGTACAAGTAATCTTGTTTCATTAGGCAGAGGTGGTTAAGAATACTTGTCTGCTCCTTGTCTGACTTTCATTGTTTCAAAGCAAAAATGATAGTTTTGGAAATATGACATGACTTGACTTGACTTGAATATGACTTGGCTTGAAATCTTTCTCAAGCCTTGAAACTCCTTTGTATTTTCCTCCCTTTGCCGCTATATATATATAAAAATAATATATCTGGTTGGACACTGAACTGCAAGAAGCTTTCCTGTCAAAAATATAATTAGCAACTGGGCATCTATTCTGTTCTCTATAGTCTAATGATGCAGGTCTCCCAGGAATCTTTTCTATTTTTCTAATCATTTTATGGTACTTATCTGGCTCCCATCACTGTAATATTTGAGTGCCTCACAACCCTTAATGTTTTTATCATCACAGCGCATACATGTTACAAATGGGGAATTGAGGTGCAGAGACTTTTGGCCCAGATCCTCAGAGGTAATCAGGCACCAAACTCCCATTGAAACAATTTCAGTGGCTTAGTTGGCTCAAGGTAAGAGAGAGGGAGTATCTGAAGCAGTGGATTGAACCTGTGGCTCCAGAGTCCCAGGCTAGCACTCTAGCCACTGGATCATCCTTCTTCTTTCTCATCATTTAATGTCTTTGAAAAAGTACCTTTTGGATTTGTAAATGTTAAAGATGAAAATGCTGGTTGAGTGAGCGCTACAAGGAGGGAGAGGGAGGCCTATCATTAGTCCGTTGTATTAATATCTGACAGGATAATGCTCTTTGTGGGTCATTTGTACTGCTGATTATGTATAAAATCTTCAAGAGTCTGTGGAGAGCTCCCAGAGGCTGGGATGTAACACTGCTCTACAGCCAAAATGCTTCTGAAATAAACGTAGTCCAACTTTACTAATTCTGGGTCACTGAGAACGAAAATGATGCTTAAAATTGTTGATTGGCTCTAGTTTTCAAGATGTGATATTGGGTCAGTATATATGACTCTTGACTTGGGAATGGTGGAGGATAAGTGAGTTATAAAGGGAAGGGATCTCAATTTAAACCAGAAATGACTAAAATACATCTTTGACTGGATCTATGAAAAAATCTCTGACTGGGTTTGGACAGTACTTGCTTTTGAGGCAAAACAATGAATGATGCAATCTGAAGCTGGTTTTGCATCATACATGATATGAATTGCATCATGTTATTCCTAGAAGTCATGGATGATGCAGTCATAATGAAGCTTACATCACTCTGCTGAATAAATTGCCCTATATCAGCTCTAGAAATCATACAGTGTCGTGCTCTCTTATTTGTCAGTGTTTGATTTTGCAAAGGGACACATTTCTGTTTAGCCAAAGCGAGCAGAGATGCCTCGTACTTGTGTGAACAGTGCAGATAACTTCTGCTATGTTTGTGGTGAAGTGACTTTTGCATCACAAAAGCGCAGTATAACCACTATGGTTAAGAAAGCCTATCACCTTTCTTTTGGCTGCAAAATTGGAGATCAGGACAAGAGGTGAGCCCCACACATATGCTGCAACATTTGTGCAACAAATCTTCACCAGTAGTTGAACAGGAAAAGGAAATCTATGCCTTTCGCAGTGCCAATGATTTGGAGAGAGCCAACAGATCATACCAGCAATTGTTACTTCTGCATGGTGCCTCCAGTTGGGAAAGGTGTGTCAAAGAAGAAAAAGTGGACTGTGCATTATCCCAACATTCCATCAGCTATACGCCCAGTACCCCATGGAGAAGGACTCCGGTTCCTGATGCACCAGAATCATTCTCACTTGAGTCAGACGAGGAAGAGGATGAAACTTCTGGTCCTGAACCATCAATGTCACAGGACCCACATTTTCTCCCATCCTCCTCCTCTGAACCACACCTCATAACACAAGGTGAACTGCATGACCTTGTCAGGGATTTGGAACTACCCAAGAGTAAGGCAGAGCTGTTGGGCTCCAGACTACAGCAGTGGAATCTCCTGGAAGGCTATCAGGGCAAACGGAGCCCATCAATCCTTGCATACTATTGCTGGACAGTGACAAGAGATGCTCCATTGAATGAATACAAGAGACAAGCCAAGAAGCTCCAAGTAGACACTGAATAGGACTAAACTATGTACATAACAGTTTTTTGCCTTTTGTTTCATCATAAATTTTATTTATATAACCCTTTTGCTGATTTTTAAAGTGTTACATAAACAGGACAGTTGAAATATTATCATGTAAAGCAACCATAAACACATGAAAAGACCTAGATTTACAAAGTATGATTAAAACTCTACACAATATACATAGACATAAAATGTAAAAACTGAAATATCTTAGAAACAGTAGCCAATCAGTTGTTTTAATTGTCATATTTGAATTCAGCACATCAAAATACATAATAAATATCACATTTTATCTCCGAAGCAGACAACTTCTCAAAAATTGTAGACCAGTGTAATCTCTGGACCACACTTAGTCCCCAAGAACAATGCAGTACACTTATTCCTCCCTCCAAAGTGACTCGCCTTAGGACTGCTGGACCTTCAGGTCTTTGGTCCTTGTCTACTTCTATCAGAGCATAAGTGAGGTGCTGCATCTCTTTGACTGCTGGAAGCAAACTTCCCATAGCCTTTTCCCCTCCCCTGCATGCTCTACCTGTACAGCATCAGTGCACATCTGGGGTTCCAAGCAAGAAGCCAGCTGTCTGAGACCTGCATTTGGTTTCTCTGGCATGTCAGTGCAGTCCACATCTTAGGTAACTTCTCCTCTCTGGCTTGGCCCTCTTAAGCTCTGTATTTTGGGAACATAAGTTGGACAGACCTTTGAGACTCTGTGGGGACCTTCTCTTTTCTGAACCCTCCTGATAGACTCCCTGCTAAATTTCACCACACAAATATTTGCATTTGTCATTTTTCCCTGGCTGCCACTTTTGGGCTAGTACCTGAGGGAAATGGTGCTAAAAAAATAAAATAAAACATTTTTGAAAAAATCTGCAGACCAAATTATGCTGTGGGTGGACCTCTATGTACTGGTGTCTGGATTTCAGTGTAGTGGTTACACAAGGGTCACTGAAGCCATGATTTGACATGTAAAATCTTTTACAGGTGAAGCTGACTCTTAGTCCACTCTGAATTTGCAAGGCTGGCTAGTTTTGTTTTGTTTTCTTTTTTTTTTTTAATGTCTTGTTCACCAAGCACATTTGATATGGAAATATTAAGGGACAATAAACATGCAACCCTTCACTGGCATTTTTGAAGTAAACGATCAGAGCAGAAAGATACCCCTGGTTTACACTAGGAAGTTAGGTCGAATTTAGCCACGCTAGGTCGATTTTTATAAGCAATGTGTCTACACAACCACATTCTGTCAACCTAAAGGGCTCTTCAAATTGACTGCTGTACTCCTCCCTGGCGAGGGGAGTCGCACTAAAATCGAACTTGCTGAGTCGAATTTGGAGTAATGCAGATGCAATTCGACGATATTGGCCTCCGGGACCTATCCCAGAATGCTCCAATGTGACTGCTCTGAACAGCAGTTTCAACTCTGATGCACTAGCGAGGAACACAGGAAAAGGCCCGGGAAATTTTGAATTTCATTTCCTGTTTGGTCAACGTGGCCAGCTCGACAGCACAGGAGACCATGCGGTCCCAGAATCTTAAACGAACTCCAGCATGGACCAAACAGGAGACACTGTATCTGATTCCTATATGGGGAGAAGAATCTGTGCAGGCAGAACTCTGATCAAAAAGAAGAAATGCTAATATATATGCCAAAATTGCACAGGGCATGGTGGAGAGAGGCTACCACAGGGACACACAGCAGTGCCATGTGAAAGATAAGGAGCTTAGACAAGCCTACCAAAAGACCAAGGAGGCAAACGGTCACTCTGGGTCAGAGCCCTATACATGCCGCTTCTATGATGAGCTGCATGGCATTCTAGGGGGGGACCCTACCACTACTCCACCACTGTGCATGGACACCTGCAAGAGGGAAGTCTCACACAACACGGAGGAGGATTTTGTGGCTGAGGAAGAGGAGGAGGAGAATGTGCAGCAGACAAGTGGAGAATCCATTCTACCTGGCAGCCAGGACCTTTTCATCACCCTGGAGTCAATATCCTCCCCAGTTGGGTTCCTGGACCCTGAAGGCAGAGTAGGCATCTCTGGTGAGTGCACATTTGTAACTACACTATAGGGGTTAAAAGCAATTGTGTTTAATATTTGATTTGTCCTAAAGAAGCAGGATGCATTCGCGGCCAGTACAGCTACTGGAAAAGTTTGTTAATGTATCTGGGGATGGAGCATGAATCCTCCAGGGACACCTCCATGAAGCTGTCCTGGAGATACTCTGAAAGCCTTTGCAGAAGGTTTCTGGGGAGGTCTGCCTTATTTCGTCCACCATGGTAGGACACTTTACCACGCCAAGCCAGTAGCAAGTAATCTGGTATCATTGCAGCACAAAGCATGGCAGCGAATGGTCCTGGGGTTTGGCTGCATTCAAGCAACGTTCAGTCTTTATCTTTCTGTGTTAGCCTCAGGAGAGTGATATCATTCATGGTCACCCAGTTGAAATAGGGGAATTTTTGTAAGGGAACAGTAAAAGGACCCCATTCATGCTGGGCCGTTTGAGCTTGACTAAAAGGGATCATCCCTGAGAATAGCCACGCAGTGGGGGGAAGAATGAAGGGATTATCCGAGAGAATAGTCATGGGGTGGAGGGAGGGGTGTGCTGCACACTCACCCGAAAATCACAGTTCCTCCTTTTAAATTGTAAACCCAACCAACATTGCATGCTATGGGAAAGGAGGATGCTGCAGTTTGAAACCATTCCAACATGTTATGAAGGTGGAAGAAGCCAATCTCACCTATCTTCTGGCTTGCCGTGGCTGCCTGGAAAGCAAATTCTGTTGCCCAGCCATGTGTGATGTCACCATCCTGGCAGGTGCTCAATATAAAAGGCAAAATGTGACCTTGTACCTAAAGCACATGTGCTGTCTGCTGTGAATTGTTTGATTCATGTGAAATACTCTCCCTTTTGTTCTCAGAAATGTATCATCTTAAATTCTACTCTCTCTTTTTATCACCCCGCAGGTGCAAATGTTTCTATGCTCCCCCTATCATCTCCATCCCTGAGATTATCACAGATTAGAAGGTGAAAAAAACGCACTCACAGTGACATGTTTTCTGAGCTCATGCAGTCTTCCTGCACTGATAGGGCACAGCTAAATGCATGGAGGCATTCAGTGACAGAGGCCAGGAAAGCATTAAGTGAGCATGATGAGAAGAGGCAGGAGGTGATGCTGAGGTTAATGGAGGAGCAAATGGACATGATCAGGTGTCTGGTGGAGCTGCAGGAAAGGCAACAAGAGCACAGACCACTGCTGCATCCATTGTATAACCACCTGCCCTCCTTCCCATGTTCATATCCTCCTCACCCAGATGCCTAAGAATGTGGTGAAAGGCTCCAGGCACCCAGCCACTTCACTCCAGAGTATGGGCCAAGTAACAGAAGGCTGCCATTCAAACAGTTTTGATTTGTAGTTGGGCTACAATAAGCAGTGTGGACTTGTCCTTCCCTCTTCCCGTACCCCACCTGGTCTACCTTGTCAGTTATCTCACTTTTTTTTAAAATTAATAAAGAAAATACATGGTTTCAAAATAATAGTGACTTTATTTCCTTTGCCAGCTGTGATTGAAGGGGGGAGGGTGGTTGGCTTACAGGGAATTAAAATCAACAAAGGGGGTGGGTTTCCATCAAGGAGAAACACATACAACTGTCACACCATAGCCTGGCCAGTCATGAAACTGGTTTTCAAAGCCTCTCAGATGCACAGCGCACCTAGCTGTGCTCTTTTAATCACCCTGGTGTCTGGCTGATTAAAATTGGCTGCCAGGCGATTTCTCTCAACCTCCCACCCCACCATAAATGTCTCCCCCTTATTCTCACAGAGATTGTGGAGCACACAGCAAGCAGCAATAACAGTGAGAACATTGGTTGTGCTGAGGTCTAACCTAATCAGCAAACAGCAACACTGAACTTTTTAAATGTCCAAATACACATTCTACTGCCATTCTGCACTTGCTCAGCCTATAGTTGAACTGCTCCTGACTGTCCAGACTGCCTGTGTACGGCTTTATGAGCCATGGCATTAAGGTCTAGGTTGTGTCCCCAAGGATAACTACTGGCATTTCCACATCCCCAATGGTAATTTTCTGGTGTGAGAAATAAGTCCCTTCTTGCAGCTGCTTGAAGAGTCCGGAGTTCCTAAAGATGCAAGCGTCATGCACCTTTCCTGGCCATCCCACTTTGATGTTGGTGAAACCAACCCTTATGATCCACCAGTGCTTGCAGCACCACTGAGAAGTACCCCCTGCAGTTTATGTACTGGTTGGCAATGTGGTCCGGTGCCACAATAGGGATAAGCTTTCCATCTATCACCCCACAACAGTTAGGGAACCTCCTTGCAGCAAAGCCATCCACTATGCCTTGCACATTTCACAGAGTCACTACCCTTGATAGCAGAAGGTCAGTGATTGAACTGGCTACTTGGATCACAGCAGTGCCCACAGTAGATTTGCCCACTCCAAATTGATTCCTGACTGACCGGTAGCAGTCAGGCATTGCAAGCTTCCACAGGGTTATCACCATTTGATTCTCAACTGTCAGGGCTGCTCTCATGTTGGTATTCCTGCACTTCAGGGCAGGGGAAAGCAACTCTCAAAGTTCCATAAAAGTGGCCTTACACATGCGAAAGTTTTGCAGCCACTGAGAATCATCCCATACCCACAACACTATGCGGTCCCACCAGTCTGTGCTTGTTTACCAGGCCCAGATTCAGCATTCCACTATATCAACCTGCCCCACTGCCACCATGATGTCCCAATTGTCACAGCCTGTGCTTTCAGGAACGTCTGTGTCCATGTCCTCCTCACAATCGTCCTAGTGCTGCCATCTCTTAGCCAGGTTCTGCACATACTGCAGGGTAATGTGCAAGGTGTTTACAATGCTCGCAACAGCAGCAGTGAGCTGAGTGGGCTCCATGCTTGGCTAGCTATGGTGTCTGCATGGTAAACCTAGGAAAAAAGGCATGAAACGATTGTCAGCCTTTGCTTTCATGGAGGGAAGGAGAGGAGACTGACATGTATCCAAAACCACAGGCAACAATGTTTTTGCCCCATCAGGCATTGGGAGCATAACCCCGAATTCCAGTGGACAGCAGAGACTGCAGGGACCGTGGGATAGCTACCCACCGTGCACCACTCCATGAGTTGATGCTAGCCAGGGTAGTGAGGACACACTCTGCCGAATTAATGTGCTTAGTGAGGACATACACAATCGACTGTATAAAATAGCTTTCTAAAGATTGTCCATAAAATCGACCTAATTTCGTAGTGTAGACGCTCTTAGATTTCATCATCCCTTCCCCAAGCAATTGTGTATATTTTGTCTACTTATATTGTAAACTATTTGGGCAAGAGACCTGATAAACTTTATGTATGTGAAGCACCTAGCACAATGTTGGCACATAAATCCCCTCAAAACCACTGTAAGATGACTAAGGCCTTGTCTACATGAACACTCAGTTTGTGTCAAGCTAAGATGAAAATCTCTCTCCCACTAGGCTGCTGCATCCATATGGATCCTGCATCCCTGTGCTAAACATCTCATAGTGCACTTTGATCTTGCCAACAGTCCCTTATTACACGGGATGTCACTTAGTTTCTTCATCTCTGTACAACAAGATCGGGAGTTGCTAAATGCTGCAAAAAGAAACAAGAAATACTCATAGTGAGTATATATTATCAACATTATTTTATTAATAATTAATAATTTGGTATGAGGGGCTAGCCATCCTGCATACATGCCTTGCACCTTGGGAAGGTACATATTTGAGGTGTGCTGCCACAGCTTCCCTTGATTTTTAGCCCACTAGTATGATCAGAGAGATAACACGTGTAGGTCTACCCAAGCTGGGAATTACACCATGAGTTTGGTGTCTAGATGTACCAGTAAGGGGTAGATTTATACCCCAGGTTGCTGAGGACTAAGTGTTCATATATACAAGTCTCCAATATTATAATCCATGTTATACAGTGGAGAAATTGAGTGAGAGACTTCCCCAAAGCCACGCAGTTATTCACAGTAATACAGGGAATTAGAATTCACAAGCTGCCCTGCTCTGAGTCCCATACTCAATCCAGTAAATAATGCTGCCCTTCATTAAGGTTGAAATATAACTTTAGCTTACTATCCTGCCATTGATTAAATATGTATTTAGGAACCTTGTACTCTTCCACAGCTGATTTGATGTATCTCCAGTAATTTCACCGCTTTGTTACATAGGAAGGGAGCGGGGAGCTGAGATGCTCCATAATTTATATTCACAGAAACTAATTGCCATTTTTTCCCTCTAAAGCTTTTACAGTGTTGGATTTGAGTTTGGGGAAAAGATACTAATACTGATATTTTCTCAGGAGATATTATTCTTCCAAGTGTGTTTTTTAACACTAACTTACACCAAAATCATCAGATTCTACTGAAATAATGTAGGACTTGTTTATATTGTTCTTTCCAAATAGCCTTGCTCATAAGAGCTTCTGCTGTCTGCAAGAACTTCAGTTTTGCTGCAACAACTCAAATTCTGTCTCCCTGACAGTACCTTTATCCCGCACTACACAGTGACCTCTGCCCTTCTGACCTGTCGGTTGATGCATTTAAATGCAAAGGCAGGTTTCCCATAGTATTTGGTCATATGGCTTAGGTGGGCAGATGGCTATTCTATTGGTTCTTGTCCTGTTGCATTTCTCACATGCTTGTTGCTTAGGCTGGTCTTTCATTACTCTTGTCTTTTGCCCCTATCTCAGAGGGTTATTTCAGAGAAGGGAATTGGGTCTGAGGCCACTGTAAGTATTCTGGTGGCTTTAATGTCTCAGATATGGCCCTGGTGGACAAAGTCCCTCATCATAGCCCCAAAGGTGATATGTGGATTTAGCTGAGAGACAGGAGTATGACTGCAGCTCTGATCTATCTACATCCATTAAGGCATAGGACTTAGTGTCAGTAGTCAAGTTATTGAAGTGGCAAGGAAAATCTTTCAAGGTCTAAAGACTTTGAGATATTTTCACAGTAGGTACTACACTTACACAGGGGGAGGTTTTGTCTTCCAGTATTCTTCTGGACATTGTGACACTGATTTACACCAGTTCAGGATCTGACCTGGAATCCATAATTTCTTGAGATGGTCTTGAGAAGTGCTGTTTCATTCTGATTTTTTTTTAGTTTTCATTGGTCAGATTTTGGTTTTGCAGAACCAAACTCCAAACATGAGTGGACTAGTCTCGGGTTCCATTTTATCTTATTTGCCAGAGTTTGACAAATCTGATTTTAACTTATGTCGAACAATAACAAATGCTGATAAAGACAATGCAGATTTATTTTATATGCTATTGACTCTCCCATTGTGTTTTTTTCTTCTGGAACAGAGAGAGAGAGAGGTTTAAGGGCAAACCTGAATATCGAGTTAGCCTGTGACCTCAGAATTTTTGTAACTGTCCATCACCTTTCATGTATTAGTAAATTATATTAGCTCTGGGTATTGAAATTCAGCATGACTGCCAATTTCCAGTAATAATGCCAAATTCCTTTATTTCCTGGCATTTCTCAGTAGTTAGCATAGTTGAATTGTGCAGCATTCTTGGTTTCTTGTGTGAACCAAGAAGAGTTAATTGTTTTCTTGATAATATTGAGTAATTGTTTGTTTTTTAAGAAAGTCTGTCTTTAAAACTTAGAGTAGCTTTGTGAATTTATTTTAGGTTCAGGTGATGTTCTATGAATGTTTGTTTCTTTTTGTAACTGTTGATTCTGTTCTCTTTGGCTTCCAGTCCTCCTCTAGAGAGAGACATCTTAAATGCCTCAAAATAAAATTTGGTACTTTATCAGCAGATAAAAAAAAAAACCCACATTCAATTAACTTTGAATATAACTGATAGAATTAGATCCAGTATTGAAAAATACTGTTATACCAGTATAGAAAAATAACTATTTGCATCCTTTTTTCGTTTCTAATAATATTGTTACTCTCCACCCTTGTTTAACCAGTCCCCTGTTTTTCTTACTAGTGAAAGGATGAAAGGCAATGCTGTGTCTTGGTAAATATTTTTTATAAATTATAACTTACATGGTGATGTCTTTAAAGATTTTATACTGCTATTTCAGTGTGAGTGTTCTTATTGCTGTCAGTAGAGGGCAGGATAACATTGTCAGATCACTTACAAAACTATTGAAAATTCATGGAAAACTTATCATTTATCCTTATGGTTGCATGCAAAATATTTGAGCATACAGCCAAAGCACTGTGTGCTTATTTTTGTTCCTGTCGGGTATTAGCAGCAGCTTTGTAAAGTCCAATGACAGAGCCGTCAAGTTTTTTTACTTAAAAATATTGTAGGATGGCTATGGGAAGGGGGAAGAGTGACCCTGAAGAATTAGCACTGCCATTGAAGAGTAGGTCTGCTACATAGTTTTATATACCAGAGCTTCATACTTGTGTCTACACCACTTTAACACTTTGGGGGTTGGGAAACCATTTAGGTTTTCCATAGTTTATCCTGTTTTTTGTTTTTGGTTTTTTTTTCACTCAGTGGAGGAATTGGCTGCTGATAGTGATGAATATGTGAAGGGGAAAGATGCCCATGTTAGAAGGTGTGCAAAGTGCCTGGCATGGTGCCACTGAAGAGTGCCCAGAAAAGGTGGAGTTGAGAAGACTGCAGTGTGACCATTTAATGTTCTATGCATGTTCATGTCCTAATCATGGTCTGCAACCATAAAGGTTTGAAATATAAAATTTAAAGAATAAATAAGTGTTCAGATTCTGGAGCACAATTTATGGCCAGGTGGTGAATTCCACAGTGAATTCCGTGATGCAGAATCACTGAGTACGTGTGGCTCTGTACCTTAGTGCCACCAAAAGCCTAATGAAAACTACTTGCTGCACCAATCTCCCTTCCGCCCACCACACACTCCAGAACACAACCAGCCTGCTGATCTCTCATGTGCTTAAGAAACATACAGGCCACAGGACATGTCTCTCCTGCTGTGCATAGTCCATTGGCTGCTGGCACTGTGGAACACACGTTGAAATTGCCCCAAGTTGCCTGAAGAGCTGATGTAGAGTTGTTAGAGGAAGCCATCTAGTGTGCAACAAGTTGGCCTACAAAAATCCAGGAACTGTGCTACTTATTCTTGAGCACCCCCTTCTGGCCTTTTTAGCTATTTTCGTAAATACAGATGTAAAGCGCTCTCACAACACTGTGCGTTCTTCTTCCTGCCTGAAGTGCAAGTGTGCATGATGTACTGGCTCAAGTCCTGTAGTCACGCCAACCTTTCAGTGAACCCCATCGCCTCTCCCTGTGTCACTCTCCTTTTGCATACAGCTGCCTTACAGGATGGATTGCTGTTGCCCATGCAAAGAGGGAGCCACAGCGGTCCCCATTGTTTAGAGAAGATTACTGCCACTTTGTGTAGCTCCTGCATAATTTCCACCACTTCCCATTGGTGTGCACCACAAAACAGATGAAACAACTATGTCTCCAAAGTGTAGCTGCTTAGACTTTTACTAAGACAACTGGGTTGAGTTATCCATCGACAGTGTAAAACATTGAAGAGAGAGATGAATTACTTAGGGTGGAGAGTAATGGGATGAAAATGAAGCAAAATCAGCTTTTCTTGCTTTGCAATGTAAATTTTCCTGACAGTAAGATTTTATCAGTTGTGGCATTACTCCTCAAAGGGAAGCAGTTAAAGTCTCTGTTGGTTGAGACATTAATAACTGGAGTGGAAAAACTCCTTTTGTCCTCTCTGGGAATGATCCTAAATTCACAGGGAGATGAATTAGGTAACTGAGTGAGTCTTTTTCTATTTCATTTCAGTTATAAAATATGATATTTAACCAGCCCTCTCTCCTGCTGTAGAAATTATTTCATACTAACACTGATGTTCAATTCCTTTTTTATGAGAAGAGGGGACAAAGCTCACTGGCAGTGTGAAACTAAGCAGCTCTGGTTTAAGGTTCGAAGATGGGAAATAAAATGGCATTGTCTTAAACTGTATGCCCCATGCTTGGCAGATAAGAGGTGACAAATCCACCTTTCATCTGAGAAGGTGAGTTCTCTTCCTGAGTAGGCAGACTCTTCCTTTTATTGTTTAAGAAATCTCTCACCAAAGTCCATCAATGCTTTGGAACGAATTGTCAGTTGTGAGAGGAAGTGAAACTTTCTCACACTCATGGAGCAGCTTTGGTAGTGGTGTCAGCAAAGACTGCAGGTTCATTCTTCTGAGCCCGCATTGTATAGTTGCTGATGTATAAGTGCATATTGGCTGACTGGCCAGCCCTGAAAACACCATTATCCTGCAAGGGTATGTGACTCTTAGCTAAGAGTAAGATACCCTTAATCATGTTGAACAGTATCATTGAAGTCAGCATAGCTACTTTTGGAGTAAAGGTGATTCCCAACAAAAAGATATCAGACTCTGGCTGTAAATCATATTTTTAAAACTATGTTTTTGTTTTTATTTTCTGTTGTCTTGTCATGTTAGTAGACGTACTGGCTGCCGCTTCCAGCAGCTCCCACGATCAATCGGACCTGCAGACGTGGCAGGTAAACAAACCGGCCCAGCCCACCAGGGACTTTCCCTAAACAAATGGTGTCCCAAGTTTGGGAAACACTGCTGTACAGAATAAAAATAGCGTGTTTAAGTTTGGCAGAACAAAGAAGAAACCCATCAGAATGGAATACAATTGGTTTATTTATGCTACAAATAATGCTATCTTTTACAGGTACAGTCCTGGTACCTTGCATAGTTGTTAGGCAGCCCTGGTTGGCACTAGCCAAGACTTGTACTTTTACCTCCTCTTCTTTACATATATTTTTCCACACCTGCTCATGATGAGTACATATGTCTTTTGCTGCTATGTGATAGTGAATAGCCATTTGTACAGCTATAACACAAGAACTGCGCCTTGAATTGGCTGACAGAAAGTGTAGATCAGTTATACTAGTACATTTTCCACTTTATATGACATTTTATACATCCTGAAAGAGGCTTAACAGGCCAGGGAGGTAGAATTCCACTTTTGACTCTGTCAGCTAGATGTGTTGCCTGCCAGTTTCTCTTCTCTAACAGGGTCAGCTCATTCTTCTGCTAGTCTTGAGTGGTACTATCGGCACTTTAATTATCCAAGTGCAGTGGGTACAGTTAGCAAATATTCTTGTACCTTCATACTAGTAGGTAAGATATTCGTTCTGATAGTATTTCTCGTTATACTTGATGTGCAGAGAATAGCTGCATAAACCAGATGTCTTTCTCAATTGTTTTTTAAAAAAAAGTAAATAAAAGTAACACCTATCAGATGATATAAAAGAAATATGGTGGAACATTCACTGTGATCAGCTGTTATTTCTTGAGAGTAGGTTAAGCTGGGAACCTTCTCCAGGATATAAAACAGAGTTTCCAAAGGAGGTGTGGTCTTGGAGTGGGATGTGGTGAAGAAAAGAACTGCAGTCACTGGGTTTTGCTTCCAGTAAGAGAATCCAGGGTGGAGGTAGAACTTTAATTTATTTTCATTCTCTGTATTTACTTCCTTTGAACAATAAATTTCAAATTTTTGGTGATTTTTCTTGTTCAAAATTTTTGAATTGACAAAAATATTAAATGTTGAAAATTTTGCAAAAATTTCCTTTAGCTCTAATAGCAAAGTAAATAACTTTGTATCCACTGTGTCCTTGCAGTACTCACATTCTGATGTCTGGGCTCCAGAGAATCCTCAGCACAGTCTTTTAAAGTGGCATTTTCATTTATCCCTGAAAAATGTCCCTGGCAAATAAGGCACAAGCTCCCTCAGGTGATTGCTGTTTAGCCTGGCTTCAGATAAGTACAATCCATAATGACCTCAGATGTGGAGGGAAATGCCAGCTGTCCCACATGTTGATACTTAGACTGTAAGCTTTCTGGGGCAGGGATTGTCTTTTTGTTCTATGTTTGTACAGCACCTGGCACAATGAGGCCTTGTACATGACTACGGTTGCTCGGTGCTCCAGTAATACAAATAATAAATACTACTACACCTCTACTCCCAATATAATGCTGTCCTTGGGAGCCAAAAAATCTTACCGTGTTATAGGTGAAACAGTGTTATATTGAACTTGCTTTGATCCACTAGAGTGCACAGCCCCCTCCCTGAGCACTGCTTTACTGTGTTATATTTGACATCGTGTTATATCAGATTGTGTTATATCGGGGTAAAGGTGTACTACTGTGGTCACAGGTTCCAAGCAATTTCACTCCGTGCTCTCAAAACCATGTTGCTTCAGTTAGATGCATATTGGATTACCCAAGTGTATATGAAAATATATTATTTTCAGGATTTAAAAGAGAACTAGATAAGTTCATGGAGGTTAAGTCCATTAATGGCTATTAGCCAGGACTGGTAAGGAATGGTGTCCCTAGCCTCTGTTTGTCAGAGGGTGGAGATGGATGGCAGGAGTGAGGTCACTTGACCATTGCTTGTTAGGTTCACTCCCTCTGGGGCACCTGGCATTGGCTGTAGGTGGACAGGATACTGGGCTAGATGGACCTTTGGTCTGACCCAGTATCTCTGTTCTTATGTTATGTTATGGTCTTATGATTTACAAAGTACTCTAAATTTGTGGCTCTGGAGAAGTATTTTCTTCCATGAAATTGTTACACCAACATCTCCAAGCTGGGAAACAATCCACCTGATTTA
The DNA here is from genome assembly GCF_025201925.1 of Gopherus flavomarginatus. NCBI lineage: Eukaryota > Metazoa > Chordata > Testudines > Testudinidae > Gopherus > Gopherus flavomarginatus. The sequence goes on from NC_066617.1 coordinate 190,460,923, forward strand.
ATTCTACAATTCAGAATAATGTAAGTTTGCAGCCACTGGACAGAGATGGTTCAGGTGCTCCATATGACCTTCTAATGAGTTGGGCAGATAATAGGAAGCATGCATCCAAACACTTGGATATTTATGTGAAACTCTTTGTTATGGAAATTATTTGAGTAATGGATTTTTAATGGATCTAAATATAAGTTACCAAACGCTGTGCCTGTGCTGCTCTGTTCACTAAACTAACCACTTTCCGTGTGCTCCTTACTTATGCACACCTGTGTCCTCATTAAAACTTCATTAAGGAATACACCTGCAGAAGCTTTACTTGCTCTTATTGCACTCAGGACATTAAATGCTGTACATTACATGCTTTCTTACAAGTCTTTGCTCTGAACTTCCAGGAGAAACTTAGGAGCACAGAAAACCACCGATGGCCAGAAATGTCAACCAAACTTTTGAGATTCAAAAATGTTTACTTAATTTTTGGTGGGTGGCTCTGATATTATCCAGCCCCGTTCACTCATCCCTTGTAATAAGTGAACATGAGAAACCTACAAGGATACTCACTAAACCACTATGGGCTAACTTTCTTCTTCACTGAAACTCTCCAAGATTTCTTTCACCAAAGGGCATCCATTTAACTTAGCAAGCCTCTATAAAGTCTCCACACACCATGGGGATGCTTATAGGAAACTAGCTGTTCACTTTATTACAGGGTTCAAGGAACCTAAATCTACTATTACTGCATTTAACACCTTAAATAAATCACGTATGGTACATATGTAGTGTATATGTTCAAATGAACTTCCTCCAAAAGCTGACTGCGTAGGAACATGTACTCAATGCCCACTGGTACAATTATCAGTCTCTGTTCAGTAGTAGAAGCCCAGAACTGGAGGCCAGAATATGAAAGCTGAATTACTTGTTGCATACAAAAAACCCCAAAACATTACTCTGGGTCATCACTGAGGTCACTGACAGCCCAGACTGGGGGAGTTCAAGTTTAGTTTCATGGCAGCAGCTAGTCTCTGGCTTTACATGAGAACTGCAGTTCCCATTACTGGCATTTGCTTATATTAACACAACCAGAAGTATGTTCTTTTATTTATATATGCATTAGTGTACACACACTTTTAAAATAATCCTTTATATAGAACAGTCCCAAGCAAGCACCTATTGTATACTGTTCAGTGAAGAGACTGATATTCACATCTTTACAGTGCCAATTGCATTCATAAAATCTTATATCTGTGTTCAGAAAAAAACCCTCTGAATTCCAAGCACTTCTTTTCTGTAATTATTAGATCTAGTCTTTTTGTCAGATTGTAGCCCAGCTTTTATCATTGTCCCTGGGCAGAATAGCACAACACTTGGGCACTTGACCTCCCCATAAAAACTAGAACAGGAAACTGCAATAAAGAATCCACTCCAAAGGCCACTTGAAAAGAATATTGCACTTTATTTTTTATAGGACTGAAAATGGGGTCTACTTCAGAGTAGGTAAAGCACTGGATGAGATTTTTGGAAACAATGGTTTTATATTCTGTTAGTTTTTTCCTCAATTAAAATTACAACTTTCAGCGGCATTGTTTAAAAAAAAAAAAAAACACTTTTTTTTTTTAAAACGCCGGCATTCAGTGGGGCTTCAAACTTAATGCTAGTTAAATCCTGTAATGTAAAAAAATTAGTAAAATTAATGATGATTTAAAATAATGTTAAAGATGTATAGTATATAGTACACATTCTGACTGTATTTAAAAAAACCGTACATCTCTAGCTCTATATAATGCCGTCCTCGGGAGCCAAAATATCTTACCGCGTTATAGGTGAAACCGTGTTATATTGAACTTGCTTTGATCCACCAGTATGTGCAGTCCCGCCTGCCCTGGAGCACTGCTTTACCGCATTATATCGAGTCAAGTTATACTGAGGTAGAGGTGTATCTGATTTCTAATTCTTTTAAATGAGGCAACCTGGTTCTTTCTTCCCTACCTTACATCATCAAATTGAACCTCTTGCAGGAAAAGAAGGGTTTGATCCAGAACCCGCTATATTGTGGGTGGGGGAGAATCTTTCCATCAACTAGATAGACTCTTGGGCTTTGGTAAGATGCTAGCTGTACTTGTTGAATGCAGATACTAAAAGAATAGTTTGGGATTTAACATTTCTTTTAGATAATTTTATTCATAGAGGCCCTGACTCTGCAATGATCTCCCCGTAAAGCCCCACTGCCTTCACTGGCGCTCTGCAAGGAACTCATTGTAGGATCCGGGCCATAATGTGAAGTGTGTATGTAATTTGTATATAAATCACATATTGGTGTATGAAGGTTTTATCAGAATGAGTTTGGAATGGCTATATCACTCACATCCCTGTTGGGTACCAGATATAGTGATCTATGAGGGAAAAGCAAATGATGGAAAAACCTCTAAGAGTTACCTAAACTGTTTTTGTTGTTTTTAACTCATAACAATAATGTCACTTGTTTAACATCAGACAAACTAGGACCTTCAAGGGTTAGAGGCAAAAGCTGTGCATCTTCCATTCCTACTAGTACAAACCAGTTTCTAGCTTTTTTGGGTTCTGTCCACAGCTGGCTAGGAACTCCCACCCCTGCTAAAAATTTTCATCTTTTTTTTTTTTCATTTTTATCCAAATGAAATGCGATTAAGTTTTTTTTCAGTTTTTTGGCATCTTGAAACTAAAAAAAATTGACTGGTTGGACAAAAACTGTTTGTTACAATTTTTTTTTTTTTGCCCAACTGGCTAAAATCTTTTTTGGCTACTGAAAGAAAATTAAAAAAAAAAAACACCAAAACTTTGAGGTGTTAGTGAATGAAATTTTTTTGACCAGCTCAAGTTCTACATAGTAGACCTTCAACTTTCAGCTGGTCTGAGTTTGAATATTACATACCCTATAACTTGGGCCACTGTAACTTGGGCATGAAATTTCTTCTTCATCAGGGAAAAGAGAGAAATATTTCTGGGATAGCAGCAAAGAATCCTGTGGCACCTTATAGACTAACAGACTTATTGGAGCATGAGCTTTCGTGGGTGAATGCATGCATCTGACGAAGTATTCACCCACAAATCTCATGCTCCAAAAAGTCTGTTAGTCTATAAGGTGCTACAGGATTCTTCGCTGCTTTTACAGATCCAGACTAACATGGCTATCCCTTTGATATATTTCTGGGATAGGTTGCCATTTTTGGGGGAGGAGGCTTAGTAGAAAGGGGACAAATAGTAACTACTTGGATTATTAAAAGTAACCAGTGCAAAGACAGATTAGTGGACAGAATGCAGGGGAAACTGTCAAAGATATTTGGAAAAGTCAATTCATATCATGGATATTATCAGCTCTTCTTACGCAACACGAGTTGCTGCCTGGGCTAACCCCAACTAGGCTATTATTTGTGGCATGCTAGCTCAAGCCGAGCTACAGCATTTCTGTCAATCTGTGCTGGGAAGCACATTCCCAGCTGCAGTGTGGATGTAGCCTATGGATTCTGGTCCATGCTCCACCCTCTTTCCACCATGCTAATGGTACAAGTGAGCTGGAATCTATCTGAACAGGTCCCTGAGAAGCTAGCTCCACCTGCTGCAGGGGACACAATTGAAAACTAGTTGCGATAGATTAGAACAGCCCTGAAGTTCCTGTGATTTTTTTTTTAAGGGGCAGAGGTAGGAGCTAAGCCTGTGAGCTGATGGAGTGCAAAGACTATGCACAGCCCCTTCACCCTACACTCATGTACAGCATGAGCGCACCTTGGGCTAACCCTAGCACTGGGTCCCATATCTATCTATAGTTACATATTGTTTTTAATTTAATGTTAAGGATGAGCCATAACCTGAATCTCTTATCAGGAGTCCTTGGAACTTTGGTGGATTGGATAAAATGCAACCCAAATTTGAACCCATTTTTGACTTTACACAATTAAAACCTTGATTACTTTGTCCAACCATTTTTAGTAAACAGTTGTTTAGATATCTAAAGTAGTCTATATAATTCCTGGAATTTTCCTTTGTGTTTAAAAGGTTTAAACTAGTATGGTTCAGACAAACATCCAGCTGTGATATGCACCTAATTACTGCTTTAACAGGCTTACTGTCTTATCAAGTATTTATTTGCAAGGCTTTCAGTCTGTATAGAATTGACAGGTTGATGTAGGGCTGATTTATTCATTTAAAATTTCTCTCTTATTGACTATGCAAAAGTTTCCACTAATGAGAATTTTCCCCATTGTGCATCATTAATACATTAAGTACACTTCAAATTTTTCCAGTAATGATACAACGAGAATTGCTTAGCTGATTTAAATGACACAGATGTAGTAGTAATTATACATTGTACATGTGCGACAAACACAATTAATTTGCTGATTATCCAAAACAAAAGTAAACTTTTTATTATAGTAATTTACTCTAATTTAGACACAGAGCCATTTTCTTTGTGTTATGTTTATGCATCTGAGAAACTTACAAAGAGACATGTAATTAGACCTGTTTCATCCATGGCTGACTGTCTTTAACCAGAAGTCTTATGTGAATAGCTTAGAGACACTATCAGATTACACACATCATGGTGGGGTTTTTTTAATGAATGTATTTATTTTACTAGTAATGTCTTTAGATTACTCAAAATGAGAGGTTTTTTAAACAACTGAATTTACACTATTTTAAGCCATTTTTGCTAGACTGTTCGCATTGCACTGGGCTTGAACAATGAAATTAAGGTAGTCGTTTTCACTTTCTGGTTCTCTGGAGCTTCAGGGCTTGGATTACAAATGCTATAGGGGAAAATTCAATGCCAAACAACTCATTACTGAAAGTGTTTTCCAAAATTTGTGACACATTTCTGTGAATGTGCCTGAAATCTATGGGAGTTTTGCTCTTGCCTTAATGGAAGCAGATTGAGGCCAAATATTAAAATGCTAGAAAGTTCTTTTAATCCAAACCTAAATTTTAGGCATTTAACAACTTGAAAGTATTCATGTTAAGAGATTATTATCAATACTAAACAGAGTTCTTTTCTGCTGCATGTAACATTACTAGGAGTCCCCAGATAGATGGTACATTTACAGATAGTCTTCAAGTTCTGTTTAACACACAACTTGGAGAAATATGTTAGTTTTGGTGTAATTGTTTATGTTGGCCATATCACCAGTAATATAAAAGATACAAACTCTTTTTTTGAGAGGAAAAAGACTTTCAATTCCTTTTAAAGTGATAAATACATTTTTATGACATAATCTAATGGTGGTTGGATATCTCCAAATAAAGAAAAATGATAGATCTGTTTTAATTGGAATGTTTGGGAGGAATGGAAATTAACTTCTAATTTGTCTCTGGATTACCAGTGGTGAACATAATAGGGATATGCCATCTGAATTTAAAAAAAAAGAAAAATCCCAGATGTTGTAAATACTAGGCTTGATTCACCATTCTGGTACACCAGGCTTCGACTGAACCAGGAGAATTACTTGTTACTCTCAGGAAAGGATGATCTTGTAGCACCATGCAGAATAAAGCCTATAGCCTTTTATTCAGCAATCCTGAATGTTCAGAAACATAACTGGAAAAGGGGTGATAGGCTATATGCTTTATATTTTGACTTTTTCTCATGTACCCTGGGCAATTCCTTTACCTTCCCTAGAAGTCACTTTCCTAGGTTCCCCTCTTTCTCGAAATGCCTAGGGAAATCCTTCATTCTTTTGACTTGACTTTAGGGGTAAATTGGTGGCTTGAATCCTAGCTCCTTTCAATTAAAGTGGTCTGCTCTCCTCTGCCGTGTCATCTTCAGGTTGGTGCCTGGTGTGGCTGCTGCTCCCTCAAGTCGGTCTGAGGTGTGTTTATTGGGCTAGAGCAATTGGAGGAGAGGTGATGGCAACAAGTTTACATTGTCAATGGGACAATTTGTAGTGCTTAGTGTTAGGACAACACAATATAATATCAGCAGATTGCTCTGTTGATGCTGAAGTTCTACAAGGCTGAGCAGCGCTGCTGTATGTTTTCTACTAACATTAGGGCCCTGATCTTGCACCGAGTTCCTCAGGGACACATTATTCTACTTTCATGGAGCTTGTTGCAGGATCGGGTCCCTGTCTCTGTATGCATTGATCTATATCTTCCACCAATAGCAATGGACTCTATGTTAGCAATTATGTACTTGAACATTTGCACATCACGAGTTAGAATGCTCTCTGTTTAAACCAGCATATGCTGTTCATTACTCATTTTTATTTATTCAAGATGCTGTTGCTAGTAAATCAAATTTGAATTCAAAGTTGCAGAATCCAAATAAAATCTTACCATGACATTTGGGTCTACGTCAACCCATTTTTATGGATTTAATATTTAGCTGATGGATACCACAGAAGAAGGGAAAAGATTCCACTAAGTGAATATGACAAAGTGTGTGTTTGGTATATATTGTCAAATTACTCCACTGCTGGGAATGGTAACAGCTGTGTAGTGTGCGCCTCATTTTTCTGTTAAAATCAGCTCAAGGTTTGTTACTTGGTTATTTCAACCTTCCTCAGTCTTGGAGTATATTTTAAACTAAACTTCATTTGAGTCAGGTTGCTGATGGGGTTTTGGCTAGAAAGCAGCTATCTTCATGGTACAGCTGTGATCAAGGTTATGGCTGCCCTTGTCACTTGTGATAAATGGTCAATGTAAAAGCATAGTTTTCTGGTTATAGAGATCTGTGTGATGACCATTTTCTGTGCCTTATTTTTGGGGAAGGAAATGGGCTTTTACAAAGAGCTCTCTATTCTGCCCTGGACGTTCGCATTTAGATACTTTGCTGCATATCTGTGGTAGCCTCGACTGAATGGCCAAAAGGGTAGAAAAATGCTGCAGTGTGCTGAGGATAATGGAGGCCTGGGGGTGGGAGTAGGGGGAAAGAATTGGTTGTGAAGACGGGGGTCCCTCAGTCCCTGTGGTATTGTACAGCGGGTGATGAGGCAGCAAAATTGTATATTGTGAAACATAGGCCCAGCTAGCAATGTAGTATGCAGCTTTCTCAACTGTTAGCTTGTCCCACCATTCCCTATCCCTTTGTTTGTCTGCTTATTTACCTGTTACATATTATCCAAATCCTAGACATATGAACTTTCTAAAGCAGGGCCTCTCTCTATGCTCTTTTTAAAAATATAGTGCTGAGTACAATGGGGCCTTCAGCCCTGTTTGGAGTCCATAGACACTACTGCAATATCACTAAGCAATATCAATGTCTAGTCTTGATTCCATGAGGCGTGCCTTTAATGGTTTCTTACCGATACAGTGTGTTCACAAGCAAGGATTCCTTCTCTTCAGTTGACAGTGTTTAATGTAAGGTTGTTGGTCAGTTACATATCTGTTGTTGGTGATTTATTTAAGGAAGAGGCAGCCAACGCTGCATGTGTCACTGAGATTTAGTAGGTTGATGTTGCAAGATCAGTTCTAGTTCTGTTGGTGCTGGTCAGGTACTCAATATAAAATTAACTAAAGAGACGTCAATGAGATGTTGTGGCTTTATTATTTGCATATTACCTAACCTGCAGGAAGTAGGTCCCTCCCCATAGTTGTATGAAGTAGTGTATGTCCCTCTATATACTTAGCCTCAGGAAGGAATTAATATGGGACTAGGTTTGGGGTATAACTTTTACCCACTTCCCCTCAGAATCCCTGTGTAAAATTTCTCATGACTGACCACCTATATTTAGGCGGGAAAGGAATTTATATCCATTTTAGAACATAAATCTGATTATGGAGCTGCTGCCATGCATGGCTATAATAGGATAAATACTCTTGCTTGTTTTATGTTAATGTTGGGAGTGTATGTGTGTGTTTTTTGTATAGGTATGTATATATACAGTAGTTAAAGAACAATTTCCAATTTATCTTTAGTGATTTTTTAAATATAAAATTTACTCTTTTATGCCTTTAAAAACAAACGTGGAATTATTCTTGAACTATTTGCATCTTTGTCTTACTAAAGGGATTTTGTGGGTCATTTGGCAGAATGACAGATTTTTTTTCAAACCCATTGTATAATTGCTTTGTTAGCTATTTTTGTTATAGAAATAAAGTAATGAAGAGATCTGTGAAGGTCAAGATTTTCTGTTGCAATATTTTTCTCTTTGTTTTTATTTGAAGTTGTCTCGTTTCCCTGTCTCCTACAACACACACTCTTTTGTTGACAAAAAAGTCACCAATTCTATGTCAGGAAAAAAGTGTTTATTTTTCATGTGGGCTTTTGAAAACAATTTTACTACATTCCAGCCTCTTCCTTGCTGAAACCCATCTCAAAATAATTTTGCAGGCAAAACTGGCTTTGTAAACATTTTCTGTACTTCCACTATTTGACTATGATGTCATTTTCTTGCAATTATGCTCCATGCCCTGAAATATTTTAAGTGGTCAGTCATGAGGATAAATTCTCTGCCCCTTTGCACTGTTCCATTGATGCTGGATCTCTCCATAGCGCCATCTATGCCTCCCTTCCTGACTGCTATTGTTCATAACTTTAAAATCTCAGCATTAAAATGAATTGCTTGCCTCACATTGTTTCTTTGCTTTAATCTTTGTTGCACCTTTCCCTACTCACCTTCTTTACCACTAAAGTCACTGGGAACTGTAGGTCTTTCAGCACATCTGAAAATCAGGCATGTGGTGGATATGTCTACACTGCAATTACACACCCGTGGCTGGCCCATGCCTGCTAACTCAGGCTCTTGGGACTTGGCTCAGGGGCTGTTTAACTATGGTGTAGATGTTTGGGCTCTGGCTACAGTCTAAGCTCTGGGACCTTCCATCTTGCAGGGTCCTAGAGCCCAGGCTCCAGCCCAAGCCTGGACGTCTACACTGGACAGCTACACTCCTTTGCCTGAGCCCCACAAGCTCGAGTCAGTTGGTGTAGTGTCTAGGGGCTTGGCTACACTGGAGAGTTGCAGCGCTGTAAACCCACCACCAGCGCTGCAACTTACTCACCGTCCACACTTGCAAGGCACATACAGCACTGCATCTCCCTGACTGCAGTGCTGGTTGTACTCCTGCTCTGCCTCGGGTATAAGGATTGCAGCGCTGGTGATGCAGCACTGCTCTGCAAGTGTGGCCACCAAAAGCGCTGTAATTGGCCTCCAGGGTATTAGGAGGTATCCCAGAATGCCTATTCAGCCACTCTGCTCATCAGTTCGCACTCTACTGCCCCGGCCTCAGGTGACTCGCCCTTTAAATGCCCCGGGAATTTTAAAAATCCCCTTCCTGTTTGCTCAGCCAGGTGTGGAGTGCAATCAATCAGTGAATCTTTCCAGGTGACCATGTCTCCACGCGCCAAACAAGCCCCAGCATGGAGCAATGGTGAGTTGATGGACCTCATCAGTGTTTCGGGGGAGGAAGCTGTGCAATCACAGCTGCGCTCCAGCCGTAGGAATTACGATACCTTTCGGCAGATCTCAAAGGCCATGCTGGAAAGGGGCCATGACCGGGTCGCATTGCAGTGCAGGGTTAAAGTAAAGGAGCTGCGGAATGCCTATTGCAAAACCCGCGAGGGAAACCGCCACTCAGGTGCTGCCCCCACAGCCTGCCGTTTTTACAAGGAGCTAGACGCAATACTTGGGGGTGACCCCACTGCCAATCCAACCACCACGATGGACAGTTCAGAGCGAGGAGAGGACGGGGAGGTGGAGGGGGGGAGGAAACCGAGAGTGAGGGTACTGGGGTGGGGGGAGACACCCCAGAGTCCCAGGAGGCATGCAGCCAGGAGCTCTTCTCAAGCCAGGAGGAAGCTAGCCAAGTCGCAGCAGCTGGAACTTGTTGGTGAAGAAGAAGCAGAGGAGTGTGTTCCTGGTAAGCAGCTTTTATTTTCAGGATGGAAATGTTTAGGGAAAGGAGGGGGTGTTATGGCTGCATGCATCCATGCCTAGATGTGGAATAGCCCATTGATGTGGTCTATCATGTCGTGGTAATCGGCCTCGGTAATCTCTTCAAAAGTTTCTGCCAGAGCGTGGGCAATGCGCTTGCTCAAGTTTATAGGGAGAGCCACTGTGGTCCTTGACCAAGTCAGGCTAACGCGTCCGCGCCACTGTGCTGTGAGGGGTGGGGGGACCATTGCTGCACACAGGCAAGCTGCATAGGGGCCAGGGCGGAATCCGCATTGCTGTAGAAGACCCTCCCTTGCTTCCCAGGTGACCCACAGCAGTGAGATATCTTCCAGGATAAACTCCTGTGGAAAATGTTGGGATAGCATTCAGTGTAGGTCCCCCTGCAGCTGTTTGCTTTCCTCAACGCACAGAAACCCCAGTACAGCCCTGAACCAATCAGTCCCCCTTCGCAGGTGACCCGCAGCAGCGAGATATCTTCCAGGATTAATTAACTCCTGCACCCATTCCCCCTTACTCACCATTTCTTCGCTGCTGTGGGTTTTGTGTGCTCTGGTATGTGGAAAGTATGCTAAAGTGAGACTGTGAAACTCCTTCACTGTGATTATACACAATGCTGCCTCTCTGTTAAATGTTTCAATTTTTGTCTTTCTAATAACAGTGTCCTTGACTACTCAACTGGCCATATCAGAGACTGCTGAGAGGCTACAAAACCTGAGGAAAAAGCCACAAAAAAAGCAAAGAAGATATGGTGAAAGCAGTTATGAATCAGTCTGCCAGAGAGAGTAAGAAACTGCAGGACTGGAGAGAAAAAATGCAGCACTGGAGGGAAACAGAAAGCAGGAGAAAGGCAGTGGCTAAGAAGAAAATCATCCTGGCACGCCAAATGGACTGTATCCAGTACTCGTAGCCATGCAGGCAGAGCACTACCATGCTGCCACGTCCCAAAGCTCTTTCCCTTGTGCCCCAATGTCAGCTCAAAACCCCCTTCTCCAGCATCCAGGTTCTTACCACCACCAGCTGCCCCCAACACCTGTACGTTCACCTACCAGCCCTGAGAACTACAACCCTTACCCTCTGCACTCAACCCCCATCACCATGCAGCATTTTCATCCTGAAGTGCAGCAGTCATTGCACAGCACTCCAGACAGGACATATTCAAACCTCTGACTGTACAGTTCATCTCCCCCACCCGCCCTTTTAGTTATTTTCTTTTCAATAAATGAATTCTTGGCTTTTAAAACAGTTTTTGTAATTGCAGAAAGTGTAAGATACTGTAGCCCAGGAAAAAAACAGGCACTGCAAATCGTTGTAACCACTGCACTTCACTCCCGTGCAAGGCACCAAACATTACTGTTGGCTTTCAGCCTCAAATTCCTCCCTCAAGGCATCCCTAATCCTTGTAGCCCTGTGCTGGGCCTCTCTAGTAGCCCTGCTCTCTGGCTGTGCAAATTCAGCCTCCAGGCGTTGAACCTCGGAGGTCCATTCCTGACTGAATGTTTCACCCTTCCCTTCACAAATATTATGGAGGGTACAGCATGCGGATATAACTGCAGGGAGGCTGCTTTCCCCCAAGTCTAGCTTCCCATAAGGAGATCTCCAGCGTCCTTTTAAACAGCCAAAAGCACACTCCACAGTCATTTGGCACAGGCTCAGCCTGTAGTTGAATCGGTCCTTGCTCCTGTCAAGCTTCCCTGTATATGGTTTCATGAGCCAAGGCATTAACGGGTAAGCGGGATCTCCAAGGATCACAATGGGCATTTCAACGTCCCCTACTGTGATCTTCCGGTCTGGGAAAAAAGTCCTGGCCTGCAGCTTCCTGAACAGGCCACTGTTCCTAAAGATGCGTGTGCATCATGCACCTTTCCAGGCCAGCCTGTGTAAATGTCAATGAAACACCCACAGAGATCCACAAGCGCCTGGAGAACCATAGAGAAATATCCCTTCCGATTAATGTACTCGGATGCTAGGTGGGGTGGTGCCAGAATAGGAATATGGGTCCCATCTATCGCCCCTCCACAGGTAGGGAAACCCATTTGTGCAAAGCCATCCAGAATGTCCTGCTCGTTCCCCAGAGTCACATTTCTTCTTAGCAGGATGTGATTAATGGCCCTGTAAACTTGCATCAACATGATTCCAACAGTCGACTTTCCCACTCCAAACTGGTTCGCGACTGATCAGTAGCTGTCTGGAATTGCCAGCTTCCAGAATGCAATAGCCACCAGCTTCTCCACCGGCAGGGCAGCTCTCAATCTCGTGTCCTTGCACCAGAGGGTGCGGGCGAGCTCCTCACACAGTCCCATGAAAGTGGCTTTTCTCATCCAAAAGTTCCACAGCCACTGCTCTTCATCCCAGACTTCCATGACGATGTGATCCCACCACTCAGTGCTTGTTTCCCGAGCCCAACAGCAGCATTCCACGGTGCTGAGCGTTTCCGTTACTGCCACAAACAATTTAGTGTCATACGCGTCAGGCGACTCGATATCATTGTCAGACTCCTCACTGTCACTTTGGAGCTGAAGGAGTAGCTCAACTGCCAAACGTGATGTGCTGCCGACACTCATCAGCAAAGTCCCCAGCAGCTCGGGCTCCATTTCCCACAGAAATTGCGCTGCACAGAAACAATTGGGAGACTCACGATGGTGCCAAACGTGGACTTAAAAACAGTGACTGCTGGGATGTGAAGCGATGCACCCCGGAGCATTGGGACAGGAAGCGGAATGACCCGCACCCTTCCGTCCCCTTCCCACAACCCACGGCGCCAAAATGGGACGAGGTGCTCTGTGGGATAGCTGCCCACAATGCACCACTCCCAACAGCACTGCAAATGTGGCCACACTGCAGAGCTGGTAGCTGTCAGTGTGGCCACACTGCAGCACTTTCCCTACACAGTTGTACGAAGACAGCTGTAACTTCCAGTGCTGCACACCTCCAAGTGTAGCCAAGCCCTAATTGCATTGTAGACATACCCAGTATCTCAAGTTGAGCAACCAAAAAATGAGCCACACAAAATCAGCAGCCACATGTGACAAATTTTGGTTGTAGGATACTTGCTTAGAGTCACACAGTACATAATTGGTGGTCCTGACAATCAGTCCTTTGTCCTAGCCACCACACACTATTGCCACCAAATGTAGAAGAATCTGGGATTGCAACAAATGCAATTTTCTGTGACTGCATGTGCAAGTGGGTCTGCTTAGCAGTAACTCAGTGGCAAGAAATCAAGCTCTAAGATGGTATAAGGTGTGAATAGTTACTTGGGAATCCATTAAATCAGGTAACAATTCTTGTATTGAATAGACAATTGACTGTCTCTATATGATTATACTTGTGCCTAGATATCACAGTGATTGGTGCCTTAGAAATAATGGTGAAGAATTAAATGAACTTTGGTGTATTTTATTTCTAGTTAGGTGCATATATAGGCACAAATCTTTACTATGCCATTGAGGATATCTCTGCTGTTGGGCTAATGCACAATGTGTCTTGTGTGGTTTTGACTGTCAATCAAAATGTGAAATTATGTTCTAATGTCACTGAAACTGCTTGCAGCTGTGCTGTGGTTGGCAAAATAGTAGGGATGAGCTTAAGCAATGTAAGCTGAGTACCCTGACCCTATGACAGTTTATATGTCCTCATATATTAACTAATGATTTATAAAAGGTTATCAGTTTTGTAAGCTTGCAAAATAAATAGTCAAACTTGTCTGAGCATAAGAAATGTCTGGTGCTTCTTCAGCTGTCATATTTCTGAGACTGGTTTAGCAACTTGATAGATTTTACAGCTCAGCCTACTAACTGATTTAATGACTTGGCCTATTAGAAATGCTAGCTGAAAACTAATTTTGGCAGGAGGAATGGTCAGATGCATTCTTCAATGTCTTCAGTTTGAACCGGTTACGGGGCGGGGAGAGGGAGAAAGCCAGGAGAGACTATAAATAGCTTCAGAAATATTTTACTGTTTGCTTTTTGGTCTAGAGGTAAGATGTTTGGGGACTGATTGTGCAACTTTACCATTGGATCATGAGAAACTAAGTAGGAGGGATAATTATTATACAGTTATGTACCAGGTCTTTAATTTTCTTATTGCTATTTTGTCTTCTGTTTTTAAATGACCAAAACTCTGCAACGTCAGCCTGATTCTTCATCACATGAGGTCTTCAAATAAAGATTGGGGTGAAATCCTGAATTTAATGGCAAAACTCCATGCCTTTTCTAAAGAATAGGCACTAGTTCAACTAGACATTTTGGGCCTGCTGCAGGAATTGCTGATTGAAATTGTATGGCATGCGTTACACAGACGGTCAGATGAAATTATAATAATCTTCCTTTTGGGCCTTCAAATCTATGACTCTATGTAATTGTCTGGCCTTCTTTGTGGCCTAGATTCATCAAGGAACTGAGGAATATATATAAATAGTGTCACTGAAATAAATAGGACTATTCAAGTCTGTTACTCACATTACCTTACCTGAATTGGAGCTTATGTCCCCAGGGTTGCCCTCTGGCCTTCGTTCAGAGATAGACAGAGACTTCTGTGTTCTTAGCTCAGTACACACCAGGCACCTTAACACTTCTCTGCCTTCCATGAGTCCAGCATTCGGTTTCTTTTTAGAGTGTCAGCAGCTAAGTACCCAAGATTTATATCAAGTAGCCCAATTTAAGTTTAGCTCAATGAACTGTTCATTGACAATTTACAGACCAGTGAGCAAAACCAAAATCTAAGGGTATGTCTACACTGCAGCGTAAGCCCTGTCAAGTCAGCTTATGCTGGGTTAGAAAACCCAGACCCTGAGCATCTACACTGATTGTTAACTTTTTGTTAAGAACTTTCTACCCCAGGCTCGAGCCTGGGCCTCTAGCATCCACATTGCAGCACACAGACCAAGTCAAACCAGATGGCTTAGCACCCTCGCAAAATGTTGCTGCTCTAATCCGTTGATCATGGTGCATTGCGGGAAAACTTGACTGTCCATCCTACACATTACTGGAAGTCTGAACAGCCCACCAACACTTCCTGCCAGGCAGCCATTTTGGTCTGTGCAGTCCCAGCTCCTGGAGCCAGCAGTGTTGAGGAGGCACCTTTTTGAAGAACTTCTTGTTTATGCTTTCACTCCTGTGTCAGGGAAAAAGGCAGAGCTTCTACGAGATGCTGGTAGACATTTTAGCAGCATGTTCTGACCCACCAAAGTCAACTGTCAGAACTTGATGCAGGAGGACACAGATATGGCAGAATCAAGCTGGCTGATGTTGCTCATGACACTCAATGTAACTGCTGATGCTTCCTATGTAGACTGGTACTTCTGGAGCAGGGTCACAAGAACAGACTGATGGATCACTTTGTCATGCGGACCTGGGATGACCAGCAGTGGGTCCAGAAATTTATCATGAAGAAAGCTACATTTCTGAAGCTTTGTGAGCAGCTTGCTCCAACCCTCCAGTGTAAAGACACATGCATGAAAACGGCCATCCCAATCCAGAAGCAGGTTGCTATACCCATCTGGAAGCTGGCTGCTCCAGGTTGCTACGGGTCTGTTGCCAACCAGTTTGGTGTTGGAAAGTTAACTGTGTGTAAAGTGGCAGCAGAGGTTTCTGAGGCAATCGGGCATGTGGTTTACTCCAAGGTAGGATCATAAAAGATATTTGTGAAGTAACTGCTTCCTTTTAGGCAATGTGGTTTCCAATGGAACCAGCCATTGATGAGACTCATGTGCCCCATAGTTGGCCCTCCTTGAGGAGCACATGAGTACATAAACTGCAAAGAGTACTACTCCATTGTTACGCAGGCCTCATGGACCACAGAGGTCGATTTACGTAAGGTAAACATGGTCACCACTGGGAAAGTCACGGTTTTAGAGGCCCTGGCAAAAGAAGGTTTAGTTAGGTGCAGGTGCAGAATGGTTCTTGCATGTGCCATGGGCAGATGGAAATCCCATTACAAACTTGTTTGGATTCCAGTGGCATCAATGTCCACGTCACTGTGACTTGCTGTGCTTTTCACAATCTTTGTGAAGCCAGAGCTGAGACATTTCCCCCAAATGAACCTATGCCAGCGAGGGGCCACAGAATCAGTACCCTCAGCCAGAAAGTTCACCTACCACAGCTGGGGTTGGCTGCATCCAGGCAACAGAAGTCAGGGATGCTTTATGCTTTCACATTATTAAGTGGCATGGTCCAATGGAAGAGGGAGAATAGTACCTCAGTGAATGTGCTTGTGAAGGGATCGGGATGAGGCTCATTGATTGTTGGAGGTTTCCATATTTGAGGAAGGGGTGGAGGGTTGATTGCCATGTAATGTACTTATGAATGACATGACCACTTATCAAATGGGGACGAAGAGGTTGATTCACAGTATGGATTGATGTAAGGAAGCAATTTAAGTATGGATTGATGTAGACAACTGTATTGAGGAATAGTGTTTGCATACTAATTCCTAATTGTCTCTGATCATGTGCTTACCTTTATTATTTGTAATACACATTCTATGAAGTGATGCAGTGAGAGCAATACACTTTCTTGATAAAATAAAAAGCTTTTATTTGTGAACATGTATTAGAAAAGTACAACATTCTCCCATTGCCAGGCAGGCCAGGTGCCATTACTGCACCAAAACCATAGGAAGAACAGAACCGTACAGAAACAAAAAATCCCAACAAAAACCAGAAAACAAAGTGTGTGGAAAAGTGCAAACAGTCAAACCATGTACAAGACAAACTCCCTTCTGCTGCATGTCCCCTGTCCCGCCCCTCATCATCCCCTTCCTACTTTTCCTGTTTTCCATGCTATGAATGGGTACTTGGATGGGCCACAATGAGAATGCTACACTCAGGGCAGAGCCCCCAAAATGGGGCAGACAATCCCCCAAACAGGTGGTTTATTCTATAATTAGATTCACCAAGCCAGTAACAAAGCAGCTTCTATAATACCGCACCAGCTAACAAGAAACCAAATATAGTCCCTGTTAAGCATTCCAGCCCTTGATTCCCACCTAAACAGCCAAGTCCAATACAGTGGGGGGTTACTGAAAACCCGATTCAAAGTATGTGAGGTTGTACTAACACCTCATAAAATAGGCATGTAGTCAGCGAGTTACCCAAGGTGTGGTTCTGAGCCCTGGTTTTCCTGTACTCAGGCTTGAGCCACTTAATCTGGTCTCTGCACTGGCCACCAGTCTGGTAAATTTGCAGTGCTACCAGCTGCTTTGCTTTTTGCAGATATGTTTGGTCATTTCTGATAATTTTACTAAAGTCCACTCTTTTGCTGGCCATGCCAGATGCTTATCAAAATCTGTCTGTGCTCCTGTGACCATGAAGCAGCATGCTTTTCAAAAGACTACTTCTGATCAGTCTCCATTGCAAACGTAGAAGGCTGTCTAATCGTGTGTGCGCAGCTCAGTGGTTGGAAGACAATGGAAGGGTTAAACACTGACTCTCCGAGCTGCTGCCGTACACCAAGGAGGTTGCTTCCATTTACTTAGCATCAACTGGAGATCTTGGGTTAGGGAGGACAAAGGAAGTTGGTATATGGTATTGTGGGATACTTTTTGTTGGACAGCCAGAACCTGAGGAGGGGGCTGTGACTACACTTTAAAGCAATAGAGCTCTTAACCCTGGGGTCTGGCTTGACATGGACCGGAGACTTCCAACCCCATGGGGTTCTAGAACCCTTGGTCCAAGCCCAAGTCTGAGGGATTTGTGTGTAGACAAAAGTGGGGTTAGGCTCAAGCCTGAGTCTGAGCCTGGGCTTACACTGCAGTGTAGACATACTCTAAAAGGTTTGTAGGTTCATATATGTCTAAATAAATAGCGGTGAGAGGAACTTTGTTGGCTCTAACTTTTAATGTAACTTGAATCCAAAGCATTTTTCATAATAAAATAAACACCCTCACTATTCATAGCAATACACTAGAAATGTTAAATAGAAATCTGTTTCCTTCCAATTTCTTCACAGGTGCATGCTACCTTATTATTGCAAGGTTGTACCTGAATGTTGAGCATTAGTTTTGGTTTCTTAATGAAAAGCGAAGAGTAACGGCTAATAGAAAAACCTCTACAGTAATGAATTACATGGACCTTCCAATCAGATCTAGAGTTCCAATTTTGTGCTTACCTAACCTTGGCAGTGTTAATTTATGCCTCAATTCAGCAAAGCATTTAAGCGCATGCTTATGTTCCATGGAAGTAATAGGATTTAAAAACATTTCTAAAGTTTAATGCATTTAAGTGTTTTACTGAATAGGGATCAGCTGCAGAGTTGGAGTCTTAATGACCAAATCCCTCCCCTATTTCTATGCTAAAGGGTTCTAGCGGTCTCTTTCACTTTGTTCTCATTTCATATAAAATTGAGATCTGTGGGATGTATGTTCATAAGGTTGAACGTTTGGAACAGCCTGTTCAAACAAATTCTTTTGAATAATCTACCTGATAGATATATAAAAATATGAAAGAGTTCCTAGGCTTTCCTTTTCAAATCTGAAAGAAAGCAAAATCATCTTGCCATGTGAATCTCTTAACTGTTTGGAAATTCTTAGAGTGAGAAAAAGAGAGAGAGGGAAGATAGTTATTGCCCCCGACACCAAAAT
The DNA here is from genome assembly GCF_025201925.1 of Gopherus flavomarginatus. Taxonomy (NCBI): domain Eukaryota; kingdom Metazoa; phylum Chordata; order Testudines; family Testudinidae; genus Gopherus; species Gopherus flavomarginatus. The sequence continues at coordinate 190,479,351 of NC_066617.1, forward strand.
TGTATATTAGGCCATTGGCATATAGTGCAGGAACAGCCAGGAGAAAAAGGTTATACCATTTCCTGAACCCATTTTAAATCTCTATAGTATATTAATAGCATCATTTCCTCTGCTAATATGAACCATGGGGGGAGGAGGGGAGCCTTCTTGGTCATGTTCTTTTGAGTAACTCACCTACCACCTACATACTGGCAATCTCCCCAGTTCCTGATCTAAAGTTTGGGAAAGCTTAGAGTTGTAGCCAGATAATTCATCTCCAAGTTGGAAACCCCTAATATCCCTAAGCTCTGTGGGAACTATTTAGGCACCTGAATAATAGATATGTTATATTAGATATTGATTTTTTCTTTATAATAGTATGATCAAGATTTAAAATCAAGGAGCAAAAATCCTGATGGGATAAAAAGACACCCAGATTACACCCAGAAATTTTTCAGACCACTCTAAATTGTTCAGTCAGATCCTATTGTTTGTACCTGAAGGCATCCTCCCCACCCTCTATTTTTTTAAGAAGTCTGTATCTGAAAGAGATTTGTCTTTGAACACATCTGGATTAATCGTGCATATGGATGCAAAGTTCTGAGTTTCTGGAAAAATGCAGTTTTAATTTAATAGGTTATCAATCTATTCAAAAACCAATATTGTGTTTTCTTTAGAGTAATCCATCTTAAAAGGTAAGGTGTCTAAATGTGGCAATTGTACATCTTTGCTTTTCCAACTTAGGAAAGTTTTCAGTGATTAGCAACTGCTAAGTTCTGTTATCCACAGAGACTCATGTCCAGTAAAGAAACATCTCTGTTAGCCATGATTGAAAATGCAGTCAAATGGCTGAAAGTGAGAAAGCTGAACTATATTCCAAGGTGGTTTACTAGAAAATAATGCTAACCTCTGCAGCTGTCTGCAGAATACATAACAAGTTGCTTGGCTACTTGAAAAAACTAAGTCTCTAGATAATCAGCCTATATCTCTTTAGAACTAAGGTTCAGCACAGATATATTTATTTTATACAGGTTAACATGGTGTGTTGCTGCAGTGATTGAAAAGCATGTTGTCATGGTATAATTCCCCACTCTGAACCTTAGCGTCCAAAAGATGGGGTACCAGCATGAATTCCTCTAAACTCAATTGCCAGCTTAGGACTTGTAGTGCTGCCACCAACCAGGAATTACAGTGCCTGGTACACTCTGGTCCCCCCAAAACCTTGCCCAGGGATCCCCAAGACCCAGTCCCTCTGGATCTTAACACAAGGAAAGTAAACCCTTTCCCTCACCGTTGCCTCTCCCAGGCTTCCCCTCCCTGGGTTACCCTGGAAGATCACTGTGATTCAAACTCCTTGAATCTTGAAACAGAGAGGAAAATCCACCTTCCCCCCTCCTTCTCTCTTCCCCTCCCAGACTCTCCCTGAGAGAGAAAGTAATCCTAACACAGAGAGAAAATTAACCTTTCTCTCTCCCTTCCCTCCTTTCTCCCCACCAATTCCCTGGTGGATCCAGACCCAGTCCCCTGGGGTCTCACCAGAATAAAAAAACAATCAGGTTCTTAAACAAGAAAAGCTTTTAATTAAAGAAAGAAAAAACAGTAAAAATTATCTTTGTAAATTTAAGATGGAATATGTTACAGGGTCTTCCAGCTATAGACACTGGGAATACCCTCCCAGCCTAAGTATACAAGTACAAATTAAAATCCTTTCAGTAAAATACAAATTTGAATTCCTTCCAGCCAAATACACATTTGCAAATAAAGAAAACAAACATAAGCCTAACTCGCCTTATCTACCTAGTACTCACTATTCTGGACATATAAGAGACTTTATCAAAGACATTGGAGAGAAACCTGGTTGCACGTCTGGTCCCTCTGAGCCCTCAGAATGAACAACAACCAAACACTAACAGCAAACACAAAAACTTCCCTCCCTCAAGATTTGAAAGTATCCTGTCCCCTGATTGATCCTCTGGTCAGGTGACAGCCAGGCTCACTGATTTTGTTAACCCTTTACAGGCAAAAGAGACATGAAGTACTCCTGTTCTATTAACTCTTAACTATCCGTTTATGACACATGTCAAAGAGAAAACAGCCAGGTATTAAGAGTAGACGATCAACATTTTCTTTTGAAATTGTGATGGAAAAGGCAAAGGAACTAACTCTTAACTTATTTGCAATATATTGATCATCAGCAAGCTTTTGATTCGGCTTGTGATTCTCTGTTGTGAATATGGTCACAAAATGTTTTTCCAATTGGTGTTTTAATATTTTGCAAAGAAACATCAGTTTTTCATCAAGTATAAATTGGTATAGTTACACCTATTAAACAATGGAACAGAAAGGACCAATGATACAGTGGCAAATTCTCCTTGAGTCTAATACAGGAAGGATATGAAAAAAATAATAATAAATCAAGTACATCTACAGGTTTTTTTTTCTTATCAGAGTTGCACCAAAAAGAGATCAAGGCGAAAGGAAGTTGAAAAATAACCATCTATTAGAATTACCATCTTAAGTAAAAGCTTCACGTAAGTAGTCAACAATCAGAACTGGAAAGGAAACAGTAGACGTTGTAGCTGGGTATCTATCCTGGCTCTTTCAGGAGAAGTTTTCCACTTCTAATACTGGAATAGTAACATGGTATCTGGCAGTGAGAATGGAGCACCCATTTGTGTCAGTTAGACTTTTAATCAACTGCTGATAATATACAAATAGTTCTCATGTCTGGCAAACAGCAGCCGACTTAAATTTTTTTAATGTTATTATTTGTGCTCCCCAGTTGGAGAGCTGGGGAGAGGAAAATCTGATTTTAAAACATCCTCTAGCTATAACTTCTGATTGTCCTCAAAATGAAATTAATTGGGTGGTCAGGTCTGATATGTGAGAGCATTTTAGCAGGATTTTCTCATAGTACTCAATTTCAGCAAAGCTTTTGACACTCTCAGTAGCAGTACCTCCTGAGCAGCTCAGATTTGTGTGTCTCAAATTTCATTTGTAATATGGGTAAGTTCTCAGTGATAGCCTCGTGGGGAGAGAAGGTATTCATAACAAAGAGGTAGTATTTCAGAGAGACATTGTGGGAGGCTGGTATTCTGGGAGAGATGTTTCAGTCAGGGCCATTTGCTCCTCAAACTGTTCGAAGTGGATGGTAACAATTTGTAAGAAACTAGAGTCAAGCTAATAAGAACCTTAGGATTGCATGAAGTTCAATAATAGTAGATACTGAGAATAAAGGCCGTTTAAAATGAAATGTTAACTCCTCATACAAAAACTCCACTGTTGGATGATTCTAAAAGTGTGACAATAAGTAAAGAACGTAATACCTTCAAGAACCCAAAGGAGGAGAATCTGAAGTGTAAAAAAAAAAAAAAGTCAGTTGCAGAAAGAAATTATGATTATGATGAGGGAGAAGAACAATGTAAGGCTCAATGAAGGCCAGGTGACCCATATCCAGGCTGGGTGAGCGTGATCAATATGACCTATATTTGATTGTAACATAGATTTGATAGGATTTGCTGAAACAAAACTTCCCATTGGGACCCACTCCAAAATAAATTGAGAGGATTACTACAATTGGTTATGAAAATGTAATTTTTTTGCTCTCGAAAAAAGCACCTCTTCTAAGCCTTTTCCAACATGGAGATAACTGTGGAGAAAAATGTGGGATTTGGGTTAAGTCCTCAGATGTGCTGAGTGGACAAAGCTCCCACTGACTTCCTTAAACTTTGCAGGTACTCAGGAGTTAAGATTTGGTGTTTTACTGTGAATGAAAATGGGTGCGTATAGTGATGTATGACAAGTAGTGGGGAGAAGCATAGACGTATTCTGAGTTTAGTACATTTTGACCTTGTTTTAGCAATTTGCCTTTATCTGTTGCTTAAAAAACAAAACCTTGAAAAAACGTTTTTATTGAGATGAAAAAAAATCCCCCCTTTAGGCTCATTAGACATATTTTGTCCTAAACATCTTTTATTTCTTCATCCTTTATCTGAATGTTGACATTTTCCTGTTGTGTAAACATTTGCTTTTGGCCTTGGTTTTGTTGGTTTGCCCATTTATTCAATATCCATTATACATACAGACCTTATCTAGATTCAGATTTGCCCTGGTTTAAGTAAAGATGTGATTTTAAACCAATTTAGTGGTACATAAGCCTATGCAGATTCATTTTATTTGATTTATACCTGGCTTATATTGGTTTTAGTTTAACTTTATTCCTCATCGATTTAAGCGAATTCACCATATACCAGGTTTAAAATTACTTAAGTGAGGCCACATAGGTTTTTGTACCACTTTAACTAAGCCAGTTTTTAAACTGATTGATTTAAAGTGCAATTTAAGCATACACAAGGCCATAGTGCTACTTGCCAAAATGGAATGCATAGCTACTCTTGATAATTTTTTTTCCTTTTCAATCTGATCTGAATTTCCTGCCATAAAATTGATAGGATAGTAATTATTTTTTTCCCTACAAAAATAACATTCCATAAATGGAAAACAGGGGAAGGAGAAAGGCTAATCTATATGTTCTTAACTTAATCTTCATTTTAAAATCTGATGTCTCCTGTTATTTCCTGCTTTTTTCCTTTTTTCTTTTTTTTTTTGAAAGATTTTTCTACTTTCATTGCTTTGTTACTGAAAAGGGCTTTATTTGTTATTTGTATTGCAGTAGCGCCTAGAGGGAAAGGCTCCATAGTGATCGGTGGTGTACAGATGTATTAAAAAAGGGCCATTTCCTGTCCAAAAGATTTTAGTCTCAATAGAAGACTATGGATAGTAAGTGTATATTACAAACAGCCTGGCGAGTGAGGAGCACAGGAAAACAATGAGCCTTGGCTTTCCTTTTACCGACAATTGCATTGATCTCTGCCAGCCCTTCATTCTTTGAAAGGATGAATTCCACTCACCTTTCCTCAATGCTGCCTTCTCCCCTCACTAGGTCCTCTATCTTGCTGGATCCTATCTAATCTATACGACCCCATTGTCACCAGAATATCAGACTACCACATTACTTTCTCTCTCTCTCTCTCTCTCTCTCTCTCTTGCTATCCCTGTGGGGTGCTTCTCTTCCTACCAGATGACCCCTGAATCTTATTTTCATTTCTGTCCAGCGGATTTGGTTAACAGATGTGTGTATTTATTTTCACCCATCTAGCTCTGCTTTTGGCTGCAGAGGAATAGCAATTTGTACATTTGAGTTGAATACTCTTCATGGGTAGATTATTTGGATAGACAAGAGGACAGGAAGTTACTTCTAGTAATTCAGCTAAATGATTGGATAAGCATCTTTATTCTCTTACAATACCAAGAGTGGTGTTTTGTAGCCATTTTCAGACACTGTGATTCATTTGTTACTATGATATTTGTTGTAGTGTGGCTGATATTACTAATCTGATGGATAAACTCAATTATTACTGATGCACAACAAATCTCTAGTTTTATTTCCTATTTTAATTTCAAGTGAACAAATTTATTGCTTTTTGCTAAAGAGGCCATGTTAAGAAGAGTCTAGTGTTGTATCATCTCCTCATGTTCCTTAGTTTGCCTCACTGATATACAAAACTCTAAGAACTTAATGTAGCTCTTGAAACTCAAGCTATTCAGAGCCCAACAACATAATAAAGAATTGTTCCACTGCATGTCTTCCATTATCAAAAACTCAAGTTTGAACAACAAATTCAGTGACATGATCCATGTATCTTGTACTTGGCTTCTGCTGGTTTAAGTTACTTTAGTCAATTTTGTAAGAGATTTAATAATAGAAGGATTTTGTTGTTTGTAGTTTTTGTTAGAAATAAGATCTTAATTGCTGCAAAGGAGTAATATCTGATCAAATTTCCAGTGACAAGGAAACTGACTATTTAGATTTTTGAAGTCAATCTTGACTTTTTAGCCTGAGACAAAGATGAAATAATCTGTTGGTATTCATGCACAACAGGAAGTAGCATTGAAAACAGTGCAGGGCAATGGGAGTGTGACATTTGAGAGGATATGACTGATGGTCATGTGAGATGCAAAGGGATTTGAAACCATGCTGATCATGTCAATTCCTACCCAAATGGCTGGAGAGCGTTTGGGGGAATACCAACAGAAACAGACAAGATGTATATGTAACTGAGAGATAGTTAAAGGTGTGAGTAACATTTCTCCTTCTCAGGTTGCTAAGCCTAAATTATCAGCAGTTGCATAACCTACATCTGTTCTCTTTTTCTCTCTCTCTTTAAATTGAGTTCTGGTACCTGAGCACCTGCACTTCCCTTTGAAATAAATAAAAATCAGGCATCTAGTGCTAATATTGACAGGCACACAATCACTCTCTTACTTCTACTGCCTGTTGTCGCTATTTTTGAGCAGCATGGGCAAACACTTGGTTCATTAGGAACCCTGGAGTTTGCAGGAGATAAGAAAATTATAGTGAACAAACACAAACTTTAAGAAATTACTCCTTTTGTTTTTGAGAGGTACTCGGTCTGAACAGAAGGGAGAAGAAAATCTTCTCCATGTCCTGATTTGCTCTAGATTATATAGATATAGGGAAGAAAGAGAGATCTTGTATATACGTTGTTGCTTGTACATACATCTCTCTTTCTCTAGCAAACCTTATGCTCCTTTTTTATCTCAAGCCCCACTTCCTGACACATGCACTTGGAAACTAATTGCAGTGTCCTTTTATTTACAGAGTAATTCCCTCTGGTAGAGAAGAGCACCAGTTGGGGTTAAATAGGTATTTCTTCATTATGGGCCATTATTCTAATCTTTTGGACATAAATGAGTGCATCTCTGACTGCTTAATGAATTCAGAAGTACATACACTTGATAGTCTTATGCTGGAAATACATAGTCGATTAATGATGAAGGGTTTGCATATTTAGGATCATGCCAAAGACTGGCAGTTTCAGATAGGCTCATGAAAATGATTAGAGCAGGCTGAATCCTGCAAAATAACATTCACAAACATTCATCTGAATTCCATACTGCTGAGTCTGAGCAAATTGATGCCCCCTCTTGCTTTTTGATTCCTGAAGGGAATCGTCATGCAAATACATGAATTTATATCCAAATAAGGACATTTGCTAATGAACAATGGTATTATTCAGTGTTTGTTCTTTTTCTATTTAAGAATTTCTGAGAACAGAAGAGATTCCTTGTGAAGTAATTAACTAATCAGTCACCATAGGTGACTGGCAACAAACAACAAAGAGATAAAATGGGGTAGTTCACAAAATCAAGAAAAGATCTGTGCAATTTTTGGATTTTTATTGGGTGAAATCCTGCAGGCCCTTTGCACACAGTACTGCCAGTGAAGTCCCAGGGACCTCGGAATCTCAATACCATACATCAAGCCATATATATATAATATATATGCTGAACTTCCTCAGCATTTCTGGCCAGATGATTTGCTCGGGGTGGTGGTGGGGTTCCAGGCCATAGCTCTTTCCACTTTGAAGTTGCTTCCTCCTACATCAGCGCTAGTCTCATGCAGTGCCTGTGCCTAGGGGAGTGCTGGAATCAGATTTTGTACCTACTCAGGGCTGGGCACAGTCTTGCTCTGAGCACAGAAAGATCTATTCTTCTTTGAGTGCTTGCTCATATCCATTCCAGTTAGGTGTGTGCACACCGCGTGCACGTTCATCGGAAGATTTTTACCCTAGCAACACTCGGTGGGTCGGCTGGGCGCCCCCTGGAGTGGCGCCGCTATGGTGCCGGATATACACCCCAGCCAACCCAGCCACCTTTCAGTTCCTTCTTACCGCCCGTGTCGGTCGTTGGAACAGTGGAGCGCGTCGAATCTGGTGCCTGACAGCTCCCCGGTACGCGCTGTGGTTGAGCTTACTATTCCCTCCACGCTGGAGACATTCCCAACGGCGAGGGATCTCATTGCCAAGCGGCACCGTTCATGATCGCGGTCCCGCAGACACTCCAGGTCTTGTCGGCACTCTCGCTCCCGACACCACTTGCAGTCCTGGTGCTGTTCTCCTCCTCGGTACCGGTCGCACTCGCCGCACCGGTCTGTATCCCGTTCGCTGACCTGCTACTCTCGGCACCATTCCAGCTCCCGGCACCGCTACAGGCACCATGACTCCCATAGCCACTCCCGACCTCGAGCCTCGAGAACTCGGTCGACCTCCTGGCACCGCTCTGGCCGCAGGTCCAGATCTCGTTCCAGGTACCGGTATGCCGACCGGTGCCGAGTTGGGCAAGGTCTGATAGAGACAGAGACTCTGCCCATGGCTTTTCAGCACCTCCACGGCCATCCAGACACACATCAGTGTCATCCCATGCGGACAGCTCTTATGCTCAGGACCGCTATTCTGATGTGCCCACCAACAACCTGAGAGCCCATCAAGACCTCCTAAGGAGGGTAGCACTCAATATGGACCTTCAGGTGGAGGAGGTCCCGGAGGTAGAGGACCTGGTAGTGGACATTCTATCGCCGAATGCCCCACTAGAGGGACCCTACCCATTTATTCGGACCATCCAGGCGAATGCCGATAATATATGGCAGTCCCCAGCCTCTATCCCTCCTGCGGCCAGGGGAGTCAAGCGTAAATATATGGTGCCCTCTAAAGGGTATGATTACCTGTATCTCCATCCTCCTCCCTGCTCACTAGTCGTTCAGTCCATTAAGGAGAGGGAACGGCATGGCCAGCAGGCGCCAGCCCCGAAATCGAAGGAGGCTAGGCGAATGAACCTACTCGGCCGCAAGGTGTACTCTGCAGGGGCCTTACAGCTCTGGGTGGCACATCAACAAGCCTTGCTTAGCCGCTATAATTATAACACGTGGGTGGCGGTGGGTAAGTTTATGGAGCTTCTCCCTCAAGACTCCTGCCAAGAGTTCGCTGCCCTCTTGGAGGAAGGGAAAAAGGTGACCAGAACTTCCCTCCAAGCCTCGTTGGATGCAGCAGACTCAGCAGCCAGGACTCTGGCCTCGGGTGTTGCCATGAGGCGCATCTCATGGCTTCAGGTTTCAAACCTCCTGCCGGAGCTGCAGTATACCATTCAGGACTTACCATTTGATGGTAAAGGCCTCTTCTTGGCAAAGACTGCCCCAGGCTGCAAAGCCTGAAGGACAATAGGGTCCTAATGCGCTCTCTCGGCGTGCATACGCCGCTGACCAAGCGCAGGCCTTTCCATCCCCAGCCACACAGCCGTACTCTGTGCCTAGCCAGAGACAGGACTTTGGCACGTGGTGCGGCCGAGGTGGTCGCAGACGACCGTCAGGACCCCAAGAGGGCCAAGATCAAGGTTCCTCGCAACCACCACCAGGACCAAAGATGAACTTTCAAATGTGTGCCCAAGGGCGGTGAACTAGTTACAGGCCGGGATCCCACTACTACTTCCTCCTGGCGGGGTCCCAGTTAACTTCAGATGGCTGGGTCCTACACATGGTGGAGTATGGGTACCACCTCCAATTTGTTCTAACCCTGTCCCTCTTCAGGGATCCCTCTCACGAGCAATTCCTCTTACAAGAGGTGCAGATGCCGGTGGATGAAAGGGGCAAGGGGGTTTACTCCCGTTATTCCCTATTCCCCAAGTCAAACGGAGGTCTCAGACCTATCCTAGACCTGCGAGGACCCAACCAGTTTATGATAAGGTTGAAGTTCTGCATAGTATCCCTGGGAACAATTATCCCGTTCTTGGATCCTGGAGACTGGTATGCCGCCCTCGATATGAAGGACGTGTACTTTCACATCGCCATCTTCCCTCCGCACAGGAGATACCTCCGCTTTCTAGCCATCCGTCAGTACTTCCAGTTTACAGTCCTGCTGTTTGGCCTTTCTACAGCCCCAAGTGTGTTGACCAAGTGTATGGCCGTAGTCGCCGCCTACCTCCGCCGACGTCAGATATGCATTTTTCCGTATCTGGACGATTGGCTTATCCGAGGAGACTCCGAGACACACATCACGCGGCATATGGGCATCGTCAAGGACCTATTCACACGTCTAGGCCTGATGATCACTATAGAAAAATCCACTCTGGTTCCCACGCAGAGGTTAGGCTTCATAGGAGCTATCTTGGACTCCGATCTAGCCAGAGCCGGCTTATCACAGCCACGGTTTCAGGCGATGGAAACAATCATCCGAGGTCTGCAGACTTTTCCAACGACCTCGGCTCGCACTTGTCTCAGTCTCCTGGGTCCATGGCTGCCTGCAAGTTTGTAACCAAACATGCCAGGCTCTGCTTCCATCGTCTCCAAGTTTGGCTCAACTCGGTGTACCGCCCGGACAGGGACCCAATGGTCACGATATTCACCATTCCTTCGAGAACCCTAGGCTCCCTAGAATGGTGGCTCCCTCCCTCCCTGGTGTGGGCAGGGATGCCGTTCCATCCGCCCCAGCCCTCAATGTCCCTGACGACGGACGCGTCATCTCTCGGCTGGGGTGCTCACCTCTGTCACCTTAGAGCTTAAGGCCTTTGGTCTTCTCAGGAGCTGGCATTCCACATAAATGTCCAACCATGAGAGCAATCCGCCTGGTGTGCCAGGGGTTCCAGCAGTAGCTGCGAGGCCGTGGTGTCTCAGTGTTTACAGCCAACACAATGGCCATGTGCTACATAAACAACCAGGGAGGGACATGGTCCTCCCCCTTTTGTCAGGAGGCCATCCATCTCTGGGACTTTTGCATAGCCCACTCGATAAATCTGGTAGCGTCCTTTCTCCCAGGCATTCGAAACGCCTTGGTGCATTGACTCAGCAGGTCTTTCCTGTCTCACGAGTGGTCGATCTGCCCCGATGTAATGCATTCTGTTTTCCAGAAGTGGGGATTTTTTACCCACATAGACCTGTTCACTTACAGCGAGAACAGGACATGCCAGATGTTCTGCTCCTTCCAAGGTCTCTCCCCGGGATCGATCTCGGACGCTTTCCTGATGCTGTGGAAAGGCCAACTCCTTTATGCCTTCCCACCGTTCCCGGTGATTCATAGGGTCCTGCTGAAACTCCGCAGGGGCAGAGTGCGCATCATTATGATCAACCAGGCAGCACTGATACACTACGTTGCTCGACCTGTCGATAGCCAACCCAATTACCCTGCCACTCCACCCAGGCCTCATAACTCAGGACCACGGCAGGCTTCGCCACCCGGGCCTGCAGTCTCTTCATCTCACGGTGTGGCTGCTGCATGGCTAAACCAGGGTGGCAGGAAGCCTTCCACCTGGTCAACGTATCTGGCCGAGTGGAAGTGTTTCTCCTACAGGTGCGAACCGCTTGATCTTACTCCTACTGAGGTCTCCATCCCCTCTATTTTGGACTACCCCTGGCCTAAAACAGCAGGGCCTAACGGTATCATCGCTGAGGGTACACTTGGCAGCCATCTTTACCTTCCACCCAGGCTAAGGTGGTTGTTCCGTGTTCTCACACACTATAGTTTCGAGGTTCCTCAAGGGCTTGGAGCGCTTATACCCTCAAGTACGCCGCCCAGCCCCAACTTGGGACCTCAACCTGGTTTTAACCAGATTTATGTCTCCCCCATTTGAGCCGTTAGTGACCTGCTCGCTGCTATACCTGTCTTGGAAGACAGCTTTCCTCGTAGCCATTACATCGGCCAGACGAGTCTCCGAGCTCAGGGCTCTTACGGTGGTTCCACCGTACACTATGTTCTAGAAAGACAAGGTGCAGTTACGACCACACCCAGCTTTCCTCCCTAAGGTGGTTTTGGCCTTTCATGTTAACCTCACTCAAGGCAATGGGAGCAACAATTGCACTCCCTGGATGTCCGTTGAGCACTCGCATTTTATATTGAGCGGACAAAACCATTTTGCAAAACCCCTCAACTCTCTGTCGCGGTAGCAGACAGAAGGATAGACCTACCCGTTTCCTCTGAGGATCTCATCTTGGGTGATGGCGTGCATTCGCACTTGTTGTGATTTGGCTCATATTTCCCCAAGCCACATCACCGTGCCTTCTACCAGGGCGCAGGCTTCATCTGCTGCCTTGCTGGCTCGTGTACCTACCCACGAGATCTGTCGCGCAGCTCCATGGTCCTCCGTCCATACCTTTGCTTTGTATTATGCTCTGGTTCAACAGTCAAGAGATGCTGCAGCCTCTGGCTCAGCAGTTTTACATTCTGCCACATTTCAATCCTATCCCACCACCTATGTAAGGCTTGGGAATCACCTAACTGGAATGGATATGAGCAAGCACTCGAAGAAGAAAAGACGGTTACTCACCTTTGTAACTGTTGTTCTTTGAGATGTATTGCTCATATCCATTCCAAACCCACTCTCCTTCCCCACTGTCGGAGTAGCTGGCAAGAAGGAACTGAAGGGTGGCTGGGTTGGCTGGGGTATATATCCGGCGCCATAGCAGCGCCACTCCAAGGGGCACCCAGCCGACCCACCGAGTGTTACTAGGGTAAAAATCTTCCGACTAACGTGCACGCGGCACGCACACACCTAACTGGAATGGATATGAGCAGCACATCTTGAAGAAGAACAGTTACAAAGGTGAGTAACCATCTTTTCTTTTCTCAGTGAAAATGCAAGGAAAATCTCAAAGGCATGGAATTTCCCCTAGAAAATGTTTATTTTTTCAGGTAGACCATTCTATTTTCTTCTCAGGTGGGAGATGAAAGAGACAGCAGACAATCCATCTTGATTTTTGGGTAGGGAAACCAAACCTAAATTTGTAACCATAACTACCCTGACCCACTAGACCATTAAATAAGACTCTAGATCTTTTCTGGATAGATTTTCATACCGCAGTCTCTGCAACTTCTCTAGTTCAGCTATCTTCAGACAACGTCTGTCATGTCTTCAGTTGCTGCTCTGAGCCCTTCCACAACTCTTTTCAGCTTCTCAGGGCATCTTCCTTCCTGACCACTCAATAAATGTCCTTGATCTCCCATTTAACCATTATAGGCCTTCCCAGTTCCTCTCCATTACAAGTTACCTTTGGAGTTCAGCAGCCAGTGCTAATTGTTTCTTGGATGTCACATTCTTAGTGCATATCAGGGTTGATCATATTTTTATAGTAAACTACATATCACTGCTTTAAATAGCAGTGACCAAGTTCTTTGATTGAAAAGTGCTTTTTATCACCAAAGTTTCTCTGATTAAAATATTATTTGCTGTCCATAACTTAGGGCCTCATTTAACAGCTAAATACATTATTGTTGGATATTTAAAATGACATTGGAGGTATTTTAGATAATCTCTGCATTTTCTGAACTCAAATCTTCAGTTTTTCTATATTTCTTCAGCAAAAATATTTGTTTTTAATTTAAATGTATTATACTGGGGGAAAGTGGACAAAACTCTCCACTTTGAATCTCCAGTATTTTGCTTTCTTGTACATTGCACCAGTCTGACATTTAAATTGCATAGCATGAATAATTCTGTACCTACATTTAGCCTAGTCATACAGTGATGGCATTAAGACTTCAACCTGCTGAGTAGACTTCAACCTGCTGAGTAGACATAGAGCCCAGCAGAATAGGCAGCTGATGCCCTCATCCCAGAGCCTCTCTCCTACTATTATGTTGCTACCAACCTCTTATTAACCTCCCTTGCTCCATGATTGGAAGCACTGGGGGTGGGGGCGGGGCGGGGAGACAAAACCTGGACAGCCATGTCCTTCCATCAATACTACGGGTGTACATTTTCAAAGCATTGTGCAGCTAAATCCCTAAACAATTTGCACTGGTGCTAATCAGAGTCACATAGCTAAATTTCTGATTGTTATCTTGAACATGTCTTCATTAGGATCTCCTCCTCTCCCTCCCTGGGCCAAGAAATCAATTCTGAAACATACAACAATTAAAGAAAGGAAATGTAGTTAATGCAAGCACTGTCTCTTTACCTGACCTTGTAGCACCCAGTTAATGAAGCACTTGTGGTATATAAGATCACTTGCTTAGTGGGGTAGAATACATTGTGTTGCGATATGGAAATAAAACAAAACAAGGTAAGAATGTTATGGAAGTATCTGATATCAATCTCTGGATTTATTTTCTTGGAACCTTTAATTATGTCAACTGTTAATACTGTGTTGGTCTAACTTGAATATCGCGATCTCACTTTTGGGCTGGCAGATTTTGGGAACAAGTTATATATTAGAATGTAGAGCTCATGGGTAAATGTCCACATTGCAGTAGTTGCATGGTGCACTGTTAAACATCATGTCCTTACCATAATATATTTAGCCAAGGTCTGATTTCTGTGTGTGTCTGGTGGGCATTCAGGAGAAATGTAAAGATACCATGATGTGTTTGGAAAGAACAGGTGATACTTCCAGTGTCTTATCCCCTATAACTTCTCTCAAGAAAACAGAAGCTGATGACCAAAGCCATAGGGACAAAGGAACTGCCAGGATCAGACCCAAGTTCCATCTATTCTAGTATCCTGTCTCCAACAATGGCCAGAGTCAGATGCTTCAGAGGACGATGTAAGAACTCCACCATGCACACGTGTGGAATAATTTGTTCTCCACATTAGCTCTTACTTTGGTCTCTACTAGCTATACATTGGCTTAAACCCCAAACCATAAGGTTTCATATCCCACAGACAGAATTTGTTGTCATTAATTATAACTATGGATATCCTTGCTCTCAATAAAAATGTCCAGTCCCTTTCGACTCTTGCTCAAGATCTTCTGTGGCAGAGAGATCCACAATCTAATTACACATTGTATAACAAATTATTTCCTCTGTCAGTTTTGAGTTTTCCATCTTTTAATTGCATTGAATGTTTCCTTATCCTCATGTAATGAGCAGAGCTGGGTGAAATGCAGCCACCAAACTGAAAAATCAGTTATTCACTTACCACTACTTATGACTCAATATGTGAGCTCTTGGGGAGTACACAATGAATGATAGACAGACCCTTGGCACTTCCTCGTCTACGCTGCTTAAATCCTGGAATTAGGGCTTCAGCCCTCCTGAGCACTCAGTTGCTTAAACATGTTCCTGCCCCAGAGCCCATCTGGCTGTGGGAGCTCTGAGTTCTAGGTAAACTTTTAGGAGCAATGTGGCTGTAAAGTAAGGAACACTGACTCAGCAAAGGAATTTCTAATACACACACACTTTACTCTTAAAGCACAGAAGTTACAGATTTATGGGAAACATAAAGTTTTGAACATTGCCTTATCTGAGGAAGCTAATCAGAGCCAGGTCTCACAGACAGGGTGCGAACAGATTTAGAGGGGCTGAATCCCTCCTGCCTCTCTCCCCTACTCTGCCTCCCCGTGACTGTGATGATAAGCATGAAGCACCTAAAATAGACTGGCCTTCTCAAAATTAGACTGATTTTCAACACCACCTGGATGTCTTAACCCAACATAGTGAAGGACTCAGTGAAGATTACAACCACAAAATGGTACTCACAAAACAAAATAGAGTTTACAATTTGACTGAAATATACTCCCAATTGGTCACAATCATTAATATTTTCTGAAACAGCAACTTGAACTGAATATGCATGTATTTATACCAGGATAGCTATGGTCTGTTAATTGTAGCCATTAAAATAAAACTTCACCATTTGAAAGATGCTATATAACTTCATACAGCTAATTGGATCTACCAAATCTTCTGGATTTGTACATTTGAGATATGTTATGCCCAGCCAGACAGAAAAATTTTGCAATAGGTGGAATTCTATAGCTAAATGCCTCACTTAACAGATTGTAAGTATCTTGGGTATATTCCCATGTAAAATCTACATTAAAATGGAGTTAAGATTGGTACATAATAGTAAGGGGGGAAATCATTACAGAGGTGTTGCAATTATCCCCAAAACAAGCACCGAAAATCCAGCAAATTCAGAGGTGAGGCTAAATTTAAAAAATATATTGAAGGATGGAAAAACAGTGAAAGTACACAAAAGCCTGGACTCGGATAAGTAGTGACACCATGCAATAAGCATACAATTAAAATAATTGTTAATGTACTTGTAGTTTCAGATTACATTACATTTTTTAAAAACCCACTTGATATTTGCTCAACTCATGATGTTATAACAGAGCAGATTTCAGTATTGCACATTACAAGTGAGTTCTCAAAAAAAACAAACAAACCAAGATTTATTGAGAGAAACAAAATCTTGGTTCATTATTTATTCTTTTAATCTTTGTTCTATGAAAACCAACACAGCTTTTTAAATGAAAGAGAAATATATGAAGAGGTAGCAAACATTGCAATCTTGAGCAACTATGGGGTAGCTATGTAAGGGCTGCCATGACCCTGTTTTCTTTGTACTGTAGTTTTAAACGTTAAGAGCCTATTTATTTAGCTTCCATCACTGCAGTATCTGAGCTTAACCCAAGTTTTTAACAAAAGAGAGGGATGGATTGTGATGCCATGCAGGGAGTAGGAAGGTATAAGGTGTCCCATTTCTGTTGTGCCTGGGCTATCCACATTGTAGTTACAGAGGGGGTGAGGGAGTAGCTTTAGTAGGGCTTGTACTAGTTCTCCTGCACAGGTGTGGCAGGGAATGGTTGGAGTCTAGACGCACCCAATATTCTGGCCCACAGAACTGAGCCAGCATGAGGGGAGAACCAGTAGCCATTTATTCACCTCCTCATCCTGAACTCAGCAAGGGGGAAGCAAGGAATGAATTACGAGTCTACTCCAAGGTGCTGCCCCATACACAAAGCAGACTAAGGTGATGATCGACTTCAAGAACACAAAAGCAAATTTTGTTTTCCATAGGGAAAGACACTAGAATGGATCTGTAGAAACCGGGGCTGGGTAGACGAAATGGGGCATGGAATGGCAGCCTGCCCCAGGACCTGGGGCCAGGTACTCTGGGCATTTCTGGACCCTTTCCTGCCAGGTTTGCTATATCTGATTGCCCATATAATGTAGCTGCCAGTGAGGCCTGTCTCAGCATGGTGCCATGGAGGCTGCTTTTGCTCTAAGCAGGGGGCCTGGTAGATCCTGCCTGCACCTACTTGAGGCAGAATGAGCTGGCTGGGTCTTCAGGAGCACTTCCAGCCTCTCTTGACAGACATGTCTGGTTCTGCCTCCTGAGAACTGTGAGCAGAGGAATGACCAATCGTAATGCATCTATGGACTTTCATGATAGAAAAATAAGTTTTGGGGTAAATTAAGATATATCTTTCTATTTCAGGATGTGTTGCTTCATTTTTAAATGAGGTGAAATAATCAAGTGTGGATTTTGCAAACACATGGATCACAGTGGCCAGGTCTGTGTTTGATAGGAAGGAGCACAATATTCTGTCCAGGCACAGATGGAAGTGGGCATTTTTGTACCACCATGTCTCTTTTGAGCATTCAGTTGGTTTGAAGAATCTAGAAAGGATCGCAAGACCTGTGGACCAGCTTAACAATCTGTGGGAAGATGATACATCAATGGTGATAGAGAAGATAAGTTCTCCAAAATGCCCTTTTATCTTGTATCACCTCTGTCTTCCCTGGGTTCAGCTTTAGTCAGCTGTTCTTAATCCAGATGATGATTTTTGACTAGACACTGAATTACATGGGTAATGATGCTGTTCGTGTTTGAGCTGAGGAGGAGGACCCAAGACATTTCAGGACGATTGTTTTATCCTTGCAGTTTTATGGAGGTGGGACAGCAGGATGAATGATTGTGCTTCCTGTATGTATGAACATGGAAAGGTCGTCCACCAAAGCAACAAGATCTGTTGGTCCCATATGAGGTCTTGAAGGTTGATTGACAGGGAAATAGGATATTGGAAGCTGACAGGTGGTTTTGAGACCTTCTTTTTGCAAGCTAATTTATTTGCTTGCTTAGAAAACTAAATTTAGGCACTGAGCAGCAGCTCATGACATCTCTAACATTGAGCAAAGTTGTCTTTAGTTTTGTTTTGAGTATTGTGTTTTAGGGTTGTGGTAGATTGCCCACACCTCATTGGATGAGGGCTATGGCTGTCAAAAGAACTCCCAAGTTTTTTGTATTCTCTTTGATCACCCTAGAAGTACAAGAAACAGTGTTGTGGGTGGTGGCACTGATTGCTGTCATTGCTTCACTGACTAGGATGACAATATTTCCCTATACTGAATATGGGACCCCTGGTAAAATTGCTTCTGTTCAAGCAAGTTCAACAGCAATCAATCAGAACTATGTTGTATAAACTTTCAAATTAACATCAAAATGACTGAGCCTCCATTAAAAAGAAATACTGTGTAGTTGGATTCTTTCTATTTACCTTCTTAACTTTAAGGCTTTAGGGTTCACATGGGGAGGGGTCTCACATACACACCCCTACCTCTCCCACACCCATGGGGAGAGGTGACACACACCCATAACCCACTCTCACATGGGGAGTGACCGACGGACCTATCCCTCTCTGTCTGGTGCTCTCTGCCGTCCATGCCTGACTGGGCCCCTGGGATGGACTCGCTTCTCCCAGTTCCTGGTGCTGGGTCTTACTGAGGCAGTACGTGTGAGAGTGGGCGGGAGGAGCATGCAGGGTCACATGCCACCCCCCAGATTTCTGCCAGGGTTCAAACCAGAATGTGGCCAGCAGCAACCTTTCGGCAGTGTGCGGGAGGGAAGGGACAGGAGCTGCTGCTATCTACAGTGGAGGAGGAGGGGTGGAAGGCATGACTGGGCCCATCTCTTAGGAGAGCTCATCCCTCCTCTCCCGCCCTGACCCCCACCCCCCATGGTGGGCAGCAGCTTGTCTGTTCCTGCCTGCACAGTGTCAAAAGGCAGCTAACACCTCCAGGCTGCTGCTGGCCACCGACATAACCCAACCGCCTTCTGTCCCCTGGCTACAGCATGAGCAGGAAGGGGCTTCAGCGGCTGTGGAGCCCAGTTAGAGAGGTGGCTCAGCAAGGGAAAGTGCCTAGAGGATGGAGGAGCACCACTCTCCCTGGGAGCAGGACCCAGAGTGGGGAGCGGGAGGCAGGCGAAGAGGGTGTTAACTCCCTGCCCAGGGGGCTGCTGTGGAGCCTGTAGGTTAAGGGTGGGAACAGGCTTGAAATTGCCTCCCTGCCTACTCCAGAGCATAGCTGAGGGGCGGAAAGGCTTCCCCATACCAGTGCTGTGCAAGCCTTTGGCACATGACAGGCTTGGATCCTCCTGGCCAGCGTCACAGGCTGGAGGGTCTTGGGCTTTCCTGGGGCACCAGCCCAGCCACAGGCAGTGGAGGAAGGAAGGAGCCTGCCCACCAGGCTGTTGGTGAGCTGAGCCCTCCAGCCAGGGACTGATTCTCCGCACAGCACTGGGACAGGGAGGCACTCCACCGAGGGGGGATATGGAGGAGCAGCAGGGATGGGGAGGGCAAAGGGGGCAAAGCAGAGAGAGGACAGCAAGATGGGGAGCTCATGAAGGGATGATGAGTGGGCAGCAGAGGTAACAAATAGCCACCTGCGCCTGCCCACACACTCTGGCTGCCATGGTATGGATCCAGTGCCAGCTAGAAATGGGACAGGGTGGGGCCAGGGCCTGAGACCCAGCACACTGCAGGGGCTGTGCTGATGGACCAGCAGGGGGAGTGACCTGGGCCCTGCAGCTTCATCTCACCACCAGCCTTGCACACGCACCCCCATCATTGGCAGTGAACCCCTGTCCCCACTGACAATTGATGGGTGGGTGGCTGGTGAGCAGGGATTCAGCCAGCAGCAGAACCTGTCAGTACTGATGGAGGGCTGGCAGAAAATGTGACAATTTGCCAGTTTTTAAGAAAAAGTCCGGACACCTGCAGGAGGGCTTAAATACAGGACTGTCCCGTTTAAAAATGGGATGTCTGGTCACCCTATCCCTGACAACTTCTTGTATGTAAAGGCTGAATTCATGGACGGAGGGCATTGCAGTTTTGATCCTCTGCTTAGTAGATAAAGAGACCATCCAGGATATGAGTGGATTTTCTGTGAAATATGATTATTCCTTCTGGCAACAGGTTCTGGACCTGAGAGGGAGGCAATCAGGGTTTACAAAACAATTTACCGCCCAGAAAAGTTACACCTGAACGTGCTTCCTCTGTGTCAGAAGGTAAGTAGGCTTTCTGCTTGACTTCTGGGTAGATAGTATAGTGAAGCAATTTGAGTTCCATGGAGACTGTTTTTCATGGAGTTTCTACATTAGTTTCTTTGTCATTTTCCTTAATCAAAATAAGCTCTCTAAAACTAAAGACACGTTGTTAAATTCTCTGTGCACAAAAAACATAACAGATACATTCTGTGCCTTGGGATTGCAGATATGTCCATCCCCCTTTCCACAAAAGGGGACAATATGTCAACTTAAGGTAAATTGAGATGGTGACCGTATGGGACATTAGTCTTTGTGCTGAGGTCCTGGGAACTTATGACATTAACCCGCACTGTAGAGTTCCTGCTTGTGAGAGAGAGCAACAAAAGTAGATAGACTTGTTTCATAGGATAGTTTACAGCCATTTTGGTGCTAGTATATGTCAAATCATTAAACATACAGTCGTTACCATTTAAAATCAATTTATCCATAATTGCATGTATGAATAGCTGTAGGAAATGCTTGACTTTTTTAATACTAGTCACTATAAATCACTCTTTATTTTATTTATAAAAAGTACATAGTGTTCATATGATACTGTCTGTCTCTTTAAAAGGACAAAGGAAAGGAAGAATTCTGGGCAAGAGACAGGAAGATGGGATTGAGTAGGAAACAGTATTAATTAAAATCAGGTAAAACAGATCTCAGAGTGAGAGGAACAAATAATGTGCTCACTGCAACTGTATGTGGTGGGTCCTTTGTCCGGCTTGCCAAAAGAAAAGGTTCCCTCAGCAGTTGGAGGGAGAGGAAAGGGATGGATTACTTGGATGGGGCAAGGTAGAACAGGAAGGGCCCCCCTCCCAAATCAGTGGAAGCAATTAAAGAATAATGACAACCTGCACAGTACAATTTATTCCTGGGTTCTTCCTAGGGTGACCAGATAGCAAGTGTGAAAATCTGGGATGGATGAATGTGTGTATGTGAGTGTGGGCGGGGTAATAGGTTGCCTAGATACAGGGGTGAAAGTAAGGCACCATGGGCTGGTACGGTGTACTGGTAAAAAGTGGCTGCCATTACCGGCCTGTACAGCTGACTTTGCCCCTTTTTTCCCCCCTCCGGCCGCTGACGGGGGTGGGAGAGGCAAAAGGAGCAGCTGCCCTGGGGCTGGCAATTTAAAAGGTCCCAGGGATATGGCTGCTGCTGCTGGCCCTTTAAATCGCCGCTGGAGCCCTGGGCAGCATGGACCAGGCAGTGCGGATGGGCTGGCTGGGGGATGCTTTCACCCCTGCCTATATAAGACAAAGACCCTAATAGTGGGATGTCTGGTCACCAGAGTTCTTCCAGATATTATAGGTGAATAAAGTTGTGGCCTAATTAAATGCCAGCCATTGCCTCCTGGCTTTTTTCCAGCAGGGCTGGACAATGGCAGGTTTGAAAACTATTTTTCAATTATTTGTTAACATAAATATGTACAGAAAATACATTATTTAAAAATAAAGGACAGTAAACCAGTATTTTATATGAATTCTCTTTTTTAAAAGTAATTAAATGAAAGTAAGCTCATTTTAAATGTTTGTGTGCAGTATTCATAAATAGTGTGTAAAATTATGTATGACTGAATGACATTTAGGAGGATTGGGCAGTTTTTCTGATATTAAAAAAAATCTGAGGAATTTAGTCTTGTAGTAATGCACGTAGACAGGTGTAATTTTTTAGAAAAAGCAAATTTTAAAATAGAAATGCATAGTTTCCTCCTTTTTAATATTTTACTAGAATTAATAGCCTTTAACTACATTTATTCATTTTTTCCAAGAAAATCTGTTTCAAAGTCATTATTGTGTATAGAAAAAAGTTGATATTCCTCTTTCTGGCCATACATGGCTGACTGATTTAGTAAAAGGCATAATGGTGGAAATCCTTTGATATACTTTACTCCCTGGCTTACTTTCTCTCTTTCTCAATAGGTGTTATTCTGCTACCATCACCATAGTATCTGAATGCCTTCTCCGTAAAATCAATAGGAATAGTGAAACCCTCAGTGAAGTTCATAGATCCTCTGACACTTTTTCCCTTTTCAGGGATACAGGGGATATAGAACAATGGAATACAGGTTTATAGTAGTTATTAAAAATGGAAAAGACCTATTCAACCATTGTGTCAAACTCCTTGTGAAAGCCAGAACGTAAGCACCTACATCATATTTAGACATGAGTACCCCATAATTCTCATTGACTACAACAGCTGTAGGGGCTTCTAAGCACCCCTGATAATCAGGACATTTGCTTATTTAGGTACTTAATGTTCCAGTGTTGCACTTAGCTCCGCAAAGGTCCAGGAGTCCTCGGCATGGAGCTCATTACAGGAACAGGGCCTAGAGATGGATGTAGCTGCCTGTAGTCTGAACATTTTGGTCATGGTTCTCATATATCAAATGTATTCCAGATGATAAAATGGAAATAACTTTAGTATGTGTATGCAAGGAAATATTAATTGTTGTAGTTTGGACCGTGGGAGTGTTGAGAGGCCTTGGTCAGGGACTGGGGCCTGTTGTGCGAGGTGCCGTACAAAAAGACATTCTTACACCCAAATAGCTTACAATGTAAGTATATCGCAAGAGAGGAAAAGTGACCGCAACAGAGGGATGCGGGAGGCAAGCAAAAGGTGGTTAAGAATATTATGATCAGTGCAGCAAGCAATAGCCATAAGTAGTAACATTTAAGCAGTAAACATGGAAATGACATATTTTATGCATATCTTCTGGGGGAAGTAATTTGGCTTGAGATATTTTTTATATTGTCCAATTTTCCATTTGTCGGTTGCTTTTTTATTATACGTCTAGTCCTTCAATCTCTGATGTATACATTGATTATTTTGGTAAAGTTTCTTAATCTAAAATTTCCTTTTATAGTTATGATTTGAGAACTTATTTATTCATGTAACTGAAAGAAGAATTTGGCATGTTCAGTGCTACAAAAGAAAAACATACGTGATTCTGAACTCACTTTTAGTGTTGTTTTTCACCCCTGGTGTTTTTGATTTTGCTGATGTATAAATACCTGATTTCAGTTATACTCCTCTAAAAGAAGCTTTAAATTAGTGGAAATATACTTTACATCTTTTCCCCCCCTTAAATCAAGACTATTTTGAGGATCTGAAGAGTTCATATCTTAAAAATAGATGCACATGATTGTTCTGCTATCCACAGGAGTACCTTGCAGGGATTGCCCTTATTTTTGTGCCGTTTGATGTCATCACCCTAAACTTAGTGGACAAATAATAATTTGCTTGGAGATCTAGAGACACTGGAGTTTGAATCCTGGATAAATAAAAGTATAAGGAAGACACCCAACTGATTGTTGCCTGATTATTGGTTTGACTAGAGAAATATACATTAGTTTATGTAGTTGTAGCTATTAACATTTTCAAAAATCTGTTTGATTTTTAGCTTTTGAAACTATTACTTCTTAGAACTAGTAGCAATTTCTCATGGGATTTTATCATTTTATGTAGCTAATGTTCTGTCAGTACTGCTATATTGAAAAACAAACAATTTTTAAAATTAATTCTAAGAACTTATTTTATGCAGCATTAACACTTAATATGCTAACACGACACAGGAGTTAAGTACACCACTAGGAAACAAGCATTATATCTGCAAGAAACTTTTGTTCTTGACATTTTAAAATGGGCACGTGATACCTAGATACTTTTTATTCTTCTGTAATATTATTGTATGTAGTGAGAAATAGTTATTTTTAGTCAAAGCCTATCAAACACATACTAAAAAGTTTTCAATTTCCCTGGAGAACTAAACAATATTATCTCATTATTTGGAGCATTATCATACCAAATGTAGGGAGCAATGAGAATGCCTATGTAATGTTATCTAGCTTTAAGGGAAAATAGGGATGTTTAGAAGGCCAGCTACCACACAAATAAATAGACAAGTTTTATAGAGTACCTTTCATTATTTATACTTAATGTACAATAAGGTATATAGTAACTGTGGAGTTATTGTAGAAGTCCCTTTTGTGATGAAGGCACTACAAAAATCAATGCACACTGTATTTATCATATGTTAGGAATTATCTTTCCACTAGTGACATTGTTCTTAAAAAAAAAAAAAAATTTGAAACTCAAAGCTGAATTAAGCCTGCATTTTCAGACTTGAAAAACATGAGATCATAATAAGATGGAAAAGAACTATGCTAACATAGAGCCACACCTTGCTTAGGCAAGATATGGTTCCCCAATATAGATCAGATATTAAAATATGAAATAACATTTAAAATATAAAACTGAAGTGCAGGTTTTTGTTAATTAGTGTTTTCAGCATCACTGGGTGTCCACACTCTAAGCATCCACGAACTTAGAATGATCTATAACTGCAAAGGCAAAACTTGGAGAATTTGAGCACCAATTGTAAAACAATTTTCTTCCCACAACCAGTGAATGATCATTAAAAATGCAGGTTTACTTTACTTTCAAATTCAGTATACTTACATATTTTTGTAAGCCGTCTACTCGGAAATTTTGTAAATAGGAAATCAACATAACCCTGAAAACCAAACAACTTCTCCTTCTTGTCGCCATATGCTGCATGTTTTCCCCCTAGATTTTTGTATACTCTATGCTGAAGAATGGTTTCTTTTCTTTTCATGTTGCTCTGTCGGCGGTCATAACAGCTATTCTCTTCATGAATATGTAAATCCCATGCATAAAATCACAAAAATTAGCATGGCAGTTCCCACAATAGAACTTGCCCAATAATGTCTGTCTAATACATGAAAAGTGATGATTTAATCTTTTGAATCTATGAGTGGTTTCAGGTATTATTACACAAGATGCTATAATTACAGAATGCCCAAATACACAAGCTAGATGCATGCACATGCTGAGTGATCACCACGCTTTTAATAAGAACTGGGCATCTGATGTGCGGCTATGATGGAGTGCGTGCAGAATCACTTACAGGCTCTTACTCTGGTGTTTAGTGACGAGGAAAAATACTCTAGATCTGAAATACAATTTCATTTCTAGACTGAGATTTGTTTGGCTTTGAAGATATATTTATTATTTCTTAGTTACTAGCTAAAAATTATGTTTTAAAAAATGTTCGCTAGATAAATAAGAGGAGGCGGTGATCGTATTCACTGTGTGTTCTTAACTCATGTAGTATGTCAGTAACGAGTGTGGGGGGGAACAATTGATGCATTTTATTATTTAAATAAGCAGGCGTGCTCATGCATATTTATATGACGTACATGCCTATGCGCCGCTCTGTGAATAGTGGCACTGCGGCTTGAATGCAGTAAGTAGGATGATGTAATTATAATAAAACAAAGGGAGCCTCAGTTGATAATTTTTACAATGGAAACATTACAGACGTAAGTGTATTCCGTACACAATAAATGAACCTGAACTGCTGTCAGGGGCTAGAAGGACAGTGTGGCCAGTGCACCTATTGTGTCATTGCTGTAAAAAGCAGCTTACTGATTGGCCACTGTCTGCAGCACATAATACTGACTGGTTATAAAGGACTTGTCTGGGGAAAGCCTGTAGGTACTCCATTGTCTGGCAAAGTTGATATGACTGCATTCTTTTTGCAGGAGGTCAGACAGCTGAACTGTAAAAGCTGCACAGATTTTTTTTTCTCTCTCTCTCTCATTCTTCATTCAGCATTTTTGTTTCATGCCCTGCTCTGTTTGCATAGTTAAAAAGAATGCTAATTAAGATCCCTTGTCTTAAACAGAAAATAATGACTCGGATGTAAAAAAAGAAACCTGATGATAAGTTTAAAAAATGTTTGAGAAATCAGTCACGGTTCTAGGGAAAAATGAAGATTTTTTTTTTTTGTAATCAAGGTAAACAGTTTTTATTTTTCTCTTTTTTAAAATGAACGCTGTTCTGTTACTGCAGGTTAGGTAATGTTTTATTTCAGGAAGTGTGCTAGCTACATAATTTAGAAGTACACAAATCAGCTGCAATTCAGTGTTTACTAATCCTTCTTAGGATGTAATTCAGTGAAATAACTGCTTTTTAAAAAAAAATTCTTTTCTGTATTATAGACGGATCTAACAACGCAGTCTGGGCTCTGTGCCAAGGGCTGGTATTTCACAGCAGCGACCGCCTTACAGATGAGCTGTGGGAAGCAGGAGGGAGACTCTCTTAGGGTGCCACTACTATGGAGACACAGCTGGGCTGAACAAGATTTGCTTCAAACGACAACAAGAGAGACAGAAAGTGTCTGGTTCGACCGCTGCCCAAGCAGGCAGTAACCAGAAGAGCTAGCAGCCAATCCGGCCATGCTGCACTGTTCGAAACCAGCTCCGCATCTCAGCCAATCAGTGACATCATTGGTGAGAAACTCATTTACATCATGCAGTAATGAACTTTGTTTAACATATCCTTTTTTTTCTCTGAGATTAGGTCCCTCCATTAATTATTCTGCCAGCATAATTTGAATCGCTATGCAAAACCAGGGCTACATTTTCCCTGATTTTTTTTTTAAACTGTGTGCTGTCTCTGCAGGTGATCATGGGCACTGTTTCATTTCTTTTTTTGGCATGGCTAAGCCTTTAAAATAGCCTTTCATTGTTAATATTGAGCATATAATTTTTCTTTTTTTAACATGTTTGTTTCCTTGTATTCCTTACCTAGTATGGCATTGCTTCCCCCATTAATGTCTGACATCACCTTGCCTAATCTTGAAAGGTAAAGAGGATGCTATAGCATGGAGTTTGCATCTTTAGCCGCAATCAGTATCTAAGTACTTATTTTAATGCTTCAGTATTCACATTGGAGTGGCCATTTTAGAAATCAGGCTTTCTCTGAAGGCTTTTACATGCATCTGTCACAACTGAGTGAAGTTCAGCACTGTTATATTTCATTTTCCGCCACTTTCAGCCAAGATGTCATTTTACTAATGAATAGAACTGAGGTCATTTCTGAGAAAATTCACCCCCTTCCTCCCACCTCAGCACAATGCACCTGATTTGCATCCATATACCAGAATAAATGAATACCAGAGCCAGTATGAAAGGAAGTTAAGGGAGAGCTTGCATACTGCTTCAGGGTATATTGCAGCAGAGCGAAATATAGAGTTTTTGCTTAGCTATAACCTTTTTGTATTTAACAGTTGCATAGGAACAGAGAAAATATTTTATCTTAGCCCGCAACAATACTTTCTAGCTAGCTAGCATTCTATATCATTAAATAGTTCCTATCTTTTTTTTTTAACATGCACATTTTCCTGAGCTGCATTCATTTATAAATGAAAAACATTTGGGGATCCAAGATTGTGTTGAACATTTGGATTTAGTTCTTTGTGGGTAAAGTAATTTGTTATGCAAGTGATTTAAAAGCAGCCCAGAATATTGGGGAATTTTGAGTTTTCAGATGTCATAATCTAGTGAAGAAATTTTTGTTCTACTGTGTCCTAGTAGCTGTAACAGGATCAAACATAAGACAATTGAATATTGTCTTATAAAATTAACCCCTGTGGGCTTCAAGAAGTCGTCGATCTCCAGAGAAGCAAAGTTTATTTTTTTTATTTACTTACTTAAAACAAGCAACATACTCAAATACTTTTGCTAGAACATGTTTGTTTTTTTAATCATGAGAATGTACAATTTGAGGCTTCAGTTGTATGGTGATCCATGTAGTCACTTTCAAAAGAATACAGGGATTTAAACACTAAATCTTGGCTCTTTCAAAGCCTGATGCATTCCATCATCCCATCATCAGTATTCTGTGTGCGGCTGTCCTGATACAGCCACTAGCTCCCCTGCTGCAGATCCTGTAATTTGAATCATGCGTAATAATATATTATCCTACTGGGGGCCTTCTTTCAGTAGGAGAGTGGTTTTATACATTCTGCTATAAGAGAACTCTTGGCTCTTTGCCATCTCATAGCCATTATTCATGCAGGCAATCAAGATGGTCTTCCTTAAGGAATAACATCTGTACAACTGCATGTGCCAAAAATATGCAACTTCCCCCACATTATAAATTAGGCTTCCTTGGAAGCAGGACTACTTGAAAATACAAAAGAATGAAAAACTGAGATTTAAAGAAATTCATCAAGAGTATATTGGGTGTGCCACTTGATGAAATCCAGGAACAGAGACTATCAATGTGGTTAATGGGGGGAGAGAGGTAAAACACAACCCACAAAAATCTAGAGGTTGTCCTTTAGCTCTCACTTAACTTTTCCAGTCTTATGTTACGAACTTAGTTCCCAATTATTACATTTTGCAAATGTGAAGTATACTCTGCTGACAGACTGGTTTTCCAGAAATATGTCTATGATATCTGGTCAGTTGGGACAGTTTGTGCATTTCCCAAGGTGGGCATCTAGGGTAATTTGATGCATTCAACGAGATGTTTGGCCAGTGTGTAGTGAGGTGGGAAAAGGTGGTACAGAAAAGAGGCAAAGGCTATGGAAAATACTGAGGCTTCAACATGAGGGAATGAGCAGCATAAATCCAGAATTCCAACATATCTGAAAAATTAGAAGCTTAATGAAGTGCTTATAGAACTACCCCTCATCCACTTCAGTTTGTAGGAGGGTTGCTTACATAGCACAGATAAAACACCAGTCGCACTAGACCTTACCATCTCAGGTTATGCCTCACAGCATTTCACACCATCTGGGAACATATCTGCTTACCTTTTCACTCATTCCTAGGCACAACCTCCTTCAACCACATTAAGGAGAGAGAGAGAGAGAGAGAATGTGCCTTTTAAAACATTCTTCAACAGTTAATTTGTTTTGCATATTTAAAAAAAATTTTTTTGACCGTTTCTGCTTTTCTCGATGGAGACAACGGCGTCTTTATTTTAAGCCTGTGGGAGAAGAGAAGGAAATAAGACTGATTTTAACTAGTTGAACTTGCCCTGTACGTTACACCTGCTTGTCTGCGGAATAATACTGCAATAGCTAATCCACCAAAACTGTGTCTTGTTACATTACTGTAGTCTAGTTTGTAGCTATTTTAATTTTAAGGATGAATTAAATTTTTACCTTAATTGCCCTGACTCACCTCTGGTTTCACTCCAAGGAATGATATCTTGCCAGCTTCTTATCCATCAATGCCCTGTATTTCTCCTGTACTGAGGGAGATGGAAGTTCTTGCTGTCATTCCTCCTCTTCCATCCTTCTACAAGAAATAAATATTAAAGGTGATATGGTTAAAAAATCAAAGTAAATGTTGCTGATTTAATATTTAAGAACATGCTTTCTTGTGAGATTGGGGGAAATGATTGAAGGAGTATGGCTGGAGTGGTGATCTGAACATGTAAGTGGCTTTGGAACTAACTGTGAATTGTGCCCGCTGTCTCAGTACCTGCGTGCCTTCCAGGATTTTGTCAAATTTAAAATTCTGTAATAAAAAGACTATTTTTTTTAAAAAAAGGCCTTATCCTGTCCCCAATATGGTCCAGAGATCAATTAAGTGTTTGACCAAACTTGTCTTGTGCTGCTGCACCATCACTCTTGCAAACTGCCAGAAAGCAAGCTCCAAAGGCATTGAGAATATCCTGCAAACAATCCTGGAGTTTTCAACCCTGGGAACCAACAGAAAGAGCAAACCCAGCAGAACATAATGATCTTGATTGGACATAGGGAGACATAATCTCTCCAGTAAAAATTGCCATTGGGAATGAATAGGTAGACAGAACAAAGTGTGGAGCACTGGTTTTATGCTCATCATAGCTCTCACTACCCAAGAGAAGAGACTCTTAATTATGTTGTGGGTGCAGTATTGGTTGCAGACCACACACATTTCTTTTCTGCTCCTTTTCAAATATATATTATGTCTATTATTGTTCTTTGGTGTTTCTGCATGTTGATAGAAATAATGACAACATGTATATTCTACATGATTCCTTTAAATGGATGATTTAATTTTAATCTCCAAAATCTCTACATCAGGAAGAAATGGACATTGATGTCTGTCTTACCTTTGCTGCTGAATAAAATAGCACATAGATTTTTTTTTTGAACTTGAGATCTGAACTTTTATGATCAAAACAATGGAGCTGGATGACTCAGAGAATTGCTAAAGTGGATACAATGGCTGCATTTAATCATTTCTACCATGTTAGATTTTGTACAGTTTGAGAAAGATTCCCCGTTTCCTAGAACAGGGAATACTGGCAACACCAGTAGAAACTTAAAAAGCATGATAATTGAAGAACTTGTCACCTCTAGGTCATTGGTTTGAGACCAGACTTGGATAGATACTTTTTATTTGGTATCACAGGTGATTTTTTTTTTAAATCCCAGACACCCCTTTTCCATGTTTGAGCTTTCTTTTTGCATCAGTTTGCAATGCCTTTCTGTCTGTGAACAGTGTGTTTTCTGAAGCTTCCTTGACACAGCCATGCTCATTTTTATAAGATTCATATTGTCTGAAAGGTTTTCACTAAAATATTCTAACTTTTCATCATTTAAAATGAGAGAGAAATATTTTTTTTAGAAAATCCTCAGTCCAATAGTTAAGTTCTCCCCCCTTATCCCCCCCAACAAGGTTTTTGAAGCTATTACTTTACCCCTCAGCAACCTATGAAATTAGTCTTTAATACTCTGTAATACTCTGTAATCACACACAGTCATCTACTTTGTTGGAAAATGTCTTTTAGGAGGATTTCATTTGTCATATACTGGGGGGAAACTGTCAGATTAAAAAAAAGGCTTATATTCGAGAGAAAGAAGGAGGGAAAGCTATCTCTGAAGATGGTAAAAGGACTACGGTAATTTAAGGTAACATCTGTTGCAAATCATTATGGCTCTAAAAATGGGGATTTTTTTTTAAATGAGTGAGTTAGTCCAAAAGGCTTGAAAGTTATTTTAAAACAAGGTTTAAATTTGCACAGTAGCTCCATAAAAATAAAACAGTCGCAGAAGCATATTTGCCTCTAAACAAAAAAGAGGCAAACAAAATGGCAGGAAATATATATTGCAATTACATATACACAGATGGTCGAATAAAGCATGTTAACCTAAGGACAGGTCTACACTACAGACCTATATCAGTATAACTATGTCGCTCAAGAGTGTGAAAAATCCACCTCCCTGAGTGATGTAGTTATACTGACCTAACCCCTACCCCGTATAGACAGTGCTATGTCAATGGGAGAGCTTCTCCCATAGATTTAGCTACCGTGTCTCAGGGAGGTGGATTAACTATGCCGATGGGAGATGCTCTCCTGTCCGCATAGGGACATCTTCACTGAAATGCCACAGCAATGTAACTGCGTTGCTGTAGCTCTGTATGTGAAGCAGGGGCGGCTCTAGCTTTTTTAGGTGCCCCAAGCACAGCAGTCAGGCAGCCTTCGGCGGCTTGCCTGCGGGAGGTCCCCGGTCCCGCGGATTCAGTGGCTTGCCTGCGGGATGTCCGTCGGTCCTGTGGCTTCGGTGTACCTGCCGCCAAATCCGCAGGACTGGTGGACCTCCCACAGCCAAGCTGCTGAAGGCTGCCTGACTGCCGCACTTGCAGGGACTGGCAGGGCGCCCCCTATGGCTTGTTGCCCCAGGCACGCGCTTGGAACACTGGTGCCTGGCACCATCGCTGACATGAAGACGAGCCCCAAGTATCTTAACCATTGAAAAACTGAGGGAAGAGCCTCATGGAAGTGCAGGAGGAAACCAGGCAGCAGTTGCTGATGGGTCCAGCCTGCAAAGATATGGCCTACATCTACTAATTGGTCACACTGGCAAATGGGACAGTCAGGCCCTGCCTAATGTCATTAGCAGTACATCTAATCACTCCACATCAGAAACAATTGAACTTTTCTCAATTGACTTGAATGCTGGTATACGTAGTGTTAATGTCAAACCCACCACATACAGATTACCAGCTTTCCAGACAGTGTGGATGTTAGCAGCATTCAAAACAAATAGAAGTTAGTAAAATAGTAAAATGGATTGAAACAAGCCTACCCTACCCCCCATGTCAGACTAAGTTTTAGAGCATGAGGATGTTTTTGAATGTTTAAAAATACAAAAGAGGAGAATAGCCTTATTTTTCTCTATTTGTTGTCTTTTTCCTGTCCTCCCATACTCTGATGTTTACTCAGAAAACCGTGGAGTTATTTTTTTGCACCTATGCTTACCAATTTTTTAAATTTTTGTGTGTAAAATAAAAAATAAAAAAAACCAAAAAAACACCCTGATAAATTCCCAGGAAACTTTAAACAAAATAAAAACTGAAATAGCACAAGACAAGCCCAGAATTTGAGTGTCTGCACATTGGGCCCCTAAGTAAAACGAGCTTGTTTGCTGATCAGGTTGTTTCTTGTCTTTATTTTCAGCAAGGCCTTGGTAAAGTGTTCCCTGAAAGTCAAGGTAGAGTCCAGTGTAAAACCTAGATACTCAGACTTTGGGTCATGATCCAGCCTGTGTTCATTTAGAAATGTTTATTGGCCTTTATTTGACATAGATGGAAGCATAAGGAAGCTGTCTTTTTAGTATTAGGTGTAAGTCTCATTCTTTTACAATAACAGGTTATAATTTCATGTCAGCATTGAGAACTTCTTCTAGGTGACTGAAATCCTGGTCCTGTACTGCTAGACAGATGTTGTCTATGTGTAAATAGAATGCCTGGCAGTGGTATTTGGAAAATCATTTGTGAAGGGGTTGAAAAATGTTGCTGCTTAAAACTGAGTGTTTGGGGACATCCAGGAACTGGTTTTTGTCCAACTGAAACTTGGAACTGTCAGCCTGTTAGCAATACTTCCACAGTCATGACTGTCATAAACAGATAAGTAAGAGTTAATAGAACAGAAGTACTTCATATCTCTTTTGCCTGTAAAGGGTTAACAAGATCAGTGAGCCTGGCTGTCACCTGACCAGAGGACCAATCAGGGGACAGGATACTTTCAAATCTTGAAGGAGGGAAGTTTGTGTGTGTGCTGTTAGAATTTGGTGGTTGTTCACTCTGGGGTCTCAGAGGGACCAGACGTGCAACCAGGTTTCTCTCAATCTCTTTGATACAGTCTCTTTTATGTCCAGAATAGTGAGTACTAGGTAGATAAGGCGAGTTAGGCTTATGTTTGTTTTCTTTATTTGCAAATTTGTATCTGGCTGGAAGGAGTTCAAATTTGTATTTTGCTGAAAGGATTTTAATTTGTACTTGTATACTCAGGCTGGGAGGCTATTCCCAGTGTCTATAGCTGAAAGACCCTGTAACATATTCCATCTTAAATTTACAAAGATAATTTTTAGTGTTTTTTTTTCTTTCTTTAATTAAAAGCTTTTCTTGTTTAAGAACCTGATTGTTTTTTTTTTCTGGTGAGACCCCAAGGGACTGGGGAGAAAGAGGGAAGGGGGACAGAGAGGTTAATTTTCTCTCTGTGTTAGGATTACTTTCTCTCTCAGGGAGAGTCTGGGAGGGGGAAAGAGGAGGAGGGAGGAAGGTGGATTTTCCTCTCTGTTTCAAGATTCAAGGAGTTTGAATCACAGTGATCTTCCAGGGTAACCCAGGGAGGGGAAGCCTGGGAAAGGCAACGGTGAGGGAAAGGGTTTACTTTCCTTGTGTTAAGATCCAGAGAGTCTGGGTCTTGGGGGTCCCTGGGCAAGGTTTTGGGGGGACCAGAGTGTACCAGGCACTGGAATTCCTGGTTGGTGGCAGCGCTATAAGTACTAAGCTCGTAATTGAGCTTAGAGGAATTCATGCTGGTACCCCATCTTTTGGACGCTAAGGTTCAGAGTGAGGAATTATACCATGACAATGACAACCTACTTCATTAGGACCAATGACAGTTTGTACAGTAGGCCTGTATGCCAGATTGTATCATACGCATGGTACTACTTGGACCTGTCTTCTGTCTGGTCTGGAAGCTGTTCTCAATGTAGGTGGTGAGTGCCAGCACTTGATCACAGATAACAATGGTTTGGTCCGAAACCTGCTTAACCTACACTCAGATTATCAGAGAAATTGGACAGTAACTTGTTGCCAGTCTGTGGCCTTTCTCAGATTTTGGCAAGGCTATTACTTTTGCTCTGTGCCAGATATTAGGTATTTTATTTTCCTGGATGACTGTAGATAGAAAGATGGCAAGCCATTCTCTGCTAGTTTTTCCCAGATTCTTAGGGAATTCAGGGGAGATGTTGTCAAACCCATGTGCTTTACCTGTTTTTGGTGTTTTGATCACCCTTTCTATTTCATCTGTGGTTCTTCTATTTCATCTTGTTCTTTTAGAAATGTTCCAGCTGTCTAGCAGATGTGTGACAACGTCTGAATCACCACTGTCTTCATATCCTTTGAGGAGTTCTGCACACTCTTTATATAGGCAGGGAATGTAGATCTTGTAACAACCTCTTGGAATTGACTTGGTGACAGCTTTGTAAATGGCCTCTGTGAACCATGTGTAACTTTCTTCAATAGAGATGTGTGGGATATAATGCTCAGGTTTACCTATCTTCTGATAGTTCTAGGAAGATTTTTATTGGAACTCACAGTAGATATGGTTTTTCCAACTTTGTTAAGGATTGGATGATGATGACTATGTGGGGAGTTTTTTCATACACTGCTTATTGCTTGGAGTGGATGATTATGCTAGTGGTCCAGGTGAGGACAAGGAAATAGTTTTGCTTCCTTCTGGCAGAATGAAAAGTACTCCATTGTTTTGGTTCATGGATAAGATTAAGGTCATGGAGCAAGTTCCAGTCCAAAACGTCAACTCCATTTTGATTGATTTTTCCTCTATCTCCTGGTGGTGTGGTGCCTATTAAAATATCCAACATAGATGGCAGGTGGTGAGAGTTTAGGAAGAACGTTTGGGGTTAGCCAGGGTTGGTTAGGGGGCTTTTACACATTTGATACTCTGAAATGACACACTCACAATATCACAGAAGTCTGAATTAGATAGGAATGGGTCCATGTCAGCAAGACCTATTCCAGCGTAGGTAGCACAGCCATATTTTTTATGTAGAGAGTAACTTACAAGGTCACAACCTTTTAATGTTAAGGTGGCCGGCAGAAAGGGAGTTGATAAGTGTCTCATGAAGGCAGAATTACCTCTACATTATGTTTGGAGACTAAGAATTGGAGAAAGGAGAAATCTTTGACACTTAGCCAAAGTTAAGTTGGTTATGGTTAAGATTGTTGAGAGAGCTTGAGAGTCCATGCTGGCCAAGATCTGGAAGATTTAGTAGCAAGTAAACCACTCTGACTAAATGGCAAGGTCTAACGGACTGCTGGAACGAAACAGATATCCTTCAGAAAATGGAAATGCTACCCTCAGTCTTCCAGGCATAAGTCAATCTCTAACTAATGGGCGTTAGGAAGAAATTTTCATCAGAGGCAGGTTATTCCATAACTGCTTTCTCCAGGATTTCTTATGTCTTCCTTTGGAACAGGGGGTGGTTTGATTTGGCTGAAACTCTAGTGATCAGCTTTATCAAATGCTGAAGAGAAGTCCAATAGGATGGATATGATTGCACTTCCCTTCTTTATGGACAGGAGGAGGCTGCCATGGACTGCAACATAACAGAGGCACCCACGATTCTGCAACTGACAAGTGGCTGTGGAGACTGTTCAGTCCTCCTCCCTGCCATGCCTTCTTGATTAGCTTCTGCCATCTTTTTATCCCGTTTCTCCCATGGAACTTCAATGTTCTAGGGTTATTCTTGGTAGAAGAACTCAACTAACTGTTTTAGTCATTTTAGTCATTACAAGGCTTAATTTAAGATATTTCATATGGCAGCACATACTGACATTATTGGAAGCAAAATAGATCTAGTCCCCGATGCAAAACAGGTTAAGTTTGTGTAAATACTTAAAAAAAAAAAACTTATAATTAAAACACTTCTACAAAATTGAAATTATTCCCTAGGTCATCTTGTCTGCAAAATATGGACTTAGTCCTTTGATTACGAGAGTGCTGTATACCTAGCTGAAAAATATTTAAGTGTAAACAGCACCTAAGCACCAGTTAATGCTGGAAACAAGACTCTGAGGATTTGGCAATCTGTTTTGTTTTGTAGAATCTATTTCCATATGGAGAGTTGTTGGACAGCAAGGTGGGGCTAGATGAAGATAGGCATAGTGATGCTGAGCATCACAGCACCTATCTTTTAGCTGCCTAGAAAATCATTGCAATCCACAAAGCTTGAGTTAGGCACCTCAGCTCCCCACACAGTGACTCCCATACAATGAATGGGGGAAGACAGGTGCCATAGAATGCAATTCACAAAAGTGGGCATGCTAGGTGGGAAGCTGCCTAAGCTAGCCAATAGGAGATGCTGACAAGAAGGGTGTGTCCTAAGCCTCATCCCTCTCTCAGAGATAGAAACCTAAATTCAGACTGCAGGGAGATAACTATCTCTGCTTGTGATTCCCAGCTGTGAACCTGATGTTGCCATTAGCTGCCTATGCCATTGGAGGAAGTGATGGTGCCATCCAGCTTTTAGTCCAGTGGTTGGAGCACTCACCTGGGATGTGGGAAACCCAGGTTCTGTCTCTGCCAGAGGGGGAGAGAAGATTTGAATGGAGGTTCTCACCTCTCAGGAGAGTGCTCTAACCACTGAGCTATGGATAAATACTTAAATAGTTATTGGGCCAGAGAGTGAGGATGACGCTGTAGTCCACCAGTTAGGACATCCATGTGGGAGGTGGGAGGGTCCAGGATCCCAGCTCCCATCACTCTTTCATTAATTATACACAGTGGAACAGCTTCAACAGGAGAGACTGAGAGTGACCCACATCAGAATATCCCATAGCTCAGAGTTAGAGCACTTTCCTGAGAGGTGGGAGATCCCTGTCAAATCTTCTGGCAAAGAGAGAGCAAGAGAGAGGAATTGAACCTGGATCTACCACATCTCAGGTCAGTGAGCTAATCACAGGATTGGCAGGAGTTTTATACATCACAGTGGAGACTAAAACATAATAGACTTAGGCACCTAACTCCTTTTGTGCCTCTAGTCTATTGTGTTTTAGTGTTAGGAATCAGTGCTATGTTTTCTCTAGTTTTGAGAAACAGTCAGTGATTATAAACATGGATGAAAAATGGCTGGATAGGTTTCTGTGCATTAGTATTTAGGAGTTTTGATGTAAAATATACCTTTTGGTCAAGATACTGTTACTGTAAATAATTGCTGGTGGAGTGGTCGTAGTTATTGTGAAACTTGGTGTATTTTTGTTTGGTTGTTATGTTTAAACTCAGATTTATGAACCAATTTTGGAGAAGATGTCAACATACCTTTGGTATTTATACATTTTGTGATGTTACGGGGCACATATTTGTATAATCTCATGGGTCTGGCGCAATTGAAGCAAAGACCATTACTGAGTAAATGCTGCTTCTTCATTTTGAATTGTGCCTAATATTGCTCAAAGCAACTTGAAGTTCTAGTGTTACCCATCTCTCTCTCATATCCATCCACCTGTTGTCTCGCCTTATACTAACATTGAAAGGTCTTTGCTATAGACACCATCTTTTTGTTATATGCATACGTACAGTGCCTAGAACAATGAAGCCCTGATTTCTCAGGTGCTGTATCAGGGATTGGCAACTTTTGGCCCACAGCCCACCAGGGTAAGCTCCCTGGAGAGCCGGGCCGGTTTGTTTACCTGTTGCATCCACAGGTACAGCTGATCACAGCTTCCACTGGCTGCGGTTCGCCGCTCCAGGCCAATGGGGGCGGCAGGAAGCAGCGGCCAGCACATTCCTTGGCCTGCGCCGCTTCCCACAGCTCCTATTGGCCTGGAGCAGTGAACTGCGGCCAGTAGGAGCCAAGATCAGGCAAACCTGCAGATCTGGCAGGTAAACAAACTGGCTGGCCTGCCAGGGGGCTTACCCTGGCGAGCCACATGCTGAAGGTTGCCGATCCCTGTGCTATAACAATACAAATAATAAATGATGTGTGACATTGTGCCATAGCTGTGCTCCAGTCTTAGACTCTGAGGGCCAGCTCACACTTCAGCACCGGATTTTCAGAAGAGCTAGGCATACCTGGGGGAGTTTTCGAAAACCTGGCAATTAATTTTGGTGCTGAAGTGGGAGCTGAATTCTTTTGGAAACAGGGCCATGAATGTATGTGCTGAACCCTTCTAAAAACTGCAGTCTGACTGAGGTAGGCAAAGGAAGGAATAGGATCCTTATGCCTATTCTCTGCTCCTGGGCTAAAATCAGAACTTTACAAATGCCTGGGAACAGGGAGTGAAATAGTGGAATAGCCTATTGGTCCATCTAACCAGGTGTCTTGTCACTGACAGGGGGCCTATTCTTGATGCTTCAGAGAAAAGAGAACACCCTTTCTCTCCTATAATACATCAGACCAATTGCGTAGTTGTTTGTCACGATAAAGGAAAAGTCCTAATATTTTCTTGAATCATACCTCATTATTTAGTCATGAAGAGTGGAGGGGCAGGGTGGGGGTGGATTCCAGTTTCTAATGGGGGAGGGGGAATAATCAAACCATGTAAAATGAAAACTTGTAAGAATAAACTAAATTATTTCAGGCCAAGATGTTGTATTCTAAGTTTCAGATAGCTGTTCAGTTCAGTTCTAAGTTATAAACTTCTCCAAAATGGGAGTTGTTAGAAAGAATAACTGACCTTTTAACTTTAGCAGCATTGCTGGGTGATCATATGATGGGTGTATGGTCTATGGTGTCTGAGTGAGTTATGAAGACTATTTCAGTAGTGTCGGCAGAACTGACAGCCTCCTAGCTATAAATTACAGTGGTGTTGCCTTGCTTTTAAGATAGTTAGCTGAAAATGGGCACATTGACTTTCTCCATCTGCTGCCTAGTTGGAGTTCTTAGAGTGTAGAAGGAGTTCACTTTCAGGGATGTTTGGGAATGGATTGGCACGCTGGGTCCTGATACATAATTAATTAGAGGCATGGCAGCCATACTGCTGTTAGCTAATCTAGAGCTAGCAGAACAGGATGGATTGGAGTATCCTCCTCTTATCTTCCCAAAAGCTGTTCCATGATTGGATTTAGGGTTCCTTTAATGCCCATAGAAGCATATTGCCATACCACTTTTCCTGTGGGAATGTCTATATAGACTCACTCATAGACTCATAGGTCAGAAGGGACCAATATGATATGTTTAGATTGTTCCTCTCCCCACCCCCTTATTCTCTGCTGCTGATTCTTTGCCTAGCTGTTTGTAGGGTATGTGAAGGGAGGAAAGGAGAGCTTCCAGACAGTCCAGAGGAGTCATAATCTAGTTTCTTATAGAGGCTAAACTACTGTGTCCCTTTAAGAAAGAAAGTATTACTACAGAATACTATAGAATTCTATTTACTATAGAATACTATAATCTATAGTAAAGTAATAATCTTTACTATAGAATATTAAAATTCTATAGTAAAGATTGCTGTTTTAAAAGAGTTAGTTGGTGATTATGATTGACTGATGCCAATCTGAGCAATTCCCAGACCAGAACATTTACTTAAAGCTTTGGAGTTTCTAATATAAAATATTTTATAGTACAGAGAAGACATTTTTGCCAAGCTCTACTTTTTAAGATGTGTATCTTTGCACACATTTGTGTCTGATTAGGCACTGTGCTACACATAATAGATTTTTAAGCAGTTCCAAAGTAAACTTGAAATTGTCCTATAGAGGAATCTATGCATTTATATATGTACATACACCATCTACAGGAAGATCAAAGAGCTGTAAAGACATTTTCGTCAGCGGTCTTTTTTTATGTCTTATCTTGTGTGACAAATCAGATAACAGTACAATTTATATTCCTAGGGGAGTGAGCAATCTTCTTCTCAGAGGTGGGGTGAGTATGCCGATCTGACAGATTAACCAAAATGAGGAAATATTATTCACAAATGGAATCTAGTGAATGCAAGATGCTGAAGCACACAATGTTTCCATTCTGTGGCATTTCAGTAAGGTTTGGGTGAGAACAGAGATGTTTTTTGAATCTGGTGCATGTGGTGGTGGAGAACGATTTTTCTGTTTTTGTTTGCTTTCTTGACATACCTGCATAGCCTTCCTTTGACAAGTGCAGAGTAATTGACTTTATGTACTCCACTAACCTGTTAACAACAGTTTGAAAAACAGAGAAATCATTACATATCTATTTATCAAATATAGCTTATAGCATCTCCTTTCTTGTGCCAAGATCTAGCCCATGGGTTAACCCTTGCCCTCAAAAAAAAAAAAATACAAGAGGACTATTCTTGAATATAACTGCCCAACCATCAGCTAAGCCTCACCCCAACAACCTGATAACAGAGAGCGAGAAACAGGCTTTGCACTGTGTCAGGAAGGTTCACAAATCTAGCAGACCAAAAGGGGAAGTAAGTTCCAGAGTTGAGGACCCCTCACAGAGTGCACCCTGCGGGCATGCCCTTTTCATTCATATTGCTGGCCATTATGGCATGAAATCATGGGGGAAGAGGCAATCTGAGGTAACCAGGTCCCAAATAATTTAACCTTCATAGGTTAAAACCAACACTGTATTCTACACAGATACAAACTGGGAGCCAGTGTAGATCTCGGAGCACTGCTTTACATCCAGCTGTACTTTAGAAGCAGGTCATAGCATTCTGCATTAATTCCAGCCTCTGAATGGACCTCATGGAGAGCTCATTAGAATCCAGAGGTGATGAGGAGAGCTGGGCAAAGAATGGATTTTTCATTTTTCTGTCAATTCCAAAAAATCAACACATCCCTGTTTTCATTCAAACCAAAAATGAAATTGTGTGATTCTTTTGGCAAATAAAAATTTTGAAAAAAATCATTTTCAGCTGAACAAAACATTTCCACCCAAAATATTTAATTTTGATTTTGTGTATTTTTTAATTTTTAATTATTTACAATAAAATTAAAGGCAATTTCAAAAGTTGTTTTGAATTGAGAAATCAAAATCTTTCCTTTCGATAATTGTTCTCATTTTTTCCAACCAAAACAATTAAGTGAAACTAATACAAATTTCCAAAATGTTTCATTGTTATCAAATCTGCATTTTTCAGCCAACAAAAGCTTGGCTGACATTTTTTCCCCAGGTCTAAGGACTAGCTGTCTGTAGACTATTTACTTAATAGGTTTATTTGCATGGCCTGATAATAGCTGTATTATAAATTTTCTATGATCTCCTTAGACAGTTATTTTGCATCTGTCACTTCTGAAGTGCCTCTTATTGATATATGTTGTGTTGTATTTAAATATGTTAAACCTTTTCAATAAATTCAAGCTTCTGTAGCAGCCTTCCCTGCCCAACAACCTTCTCCTCATTATTATTATTATTGTTTTTAATATTCATATTATGGTAGCATCCACAGCTCATTCAGAATCTAGGCTCAAATGTGCTAGGCACTGTACAAAACCTAAGAAGATGCTCTCCTTGTCCTGATGCCAAAAAGAAAGCATGGTTCAAATTTCTTGGTCAAGGTCCAGACTCTAGAGAAAATAATACAAAAATAACAATAATGATGATAATAAGTAAATAAAAAGATTTAACGGTCTGTTCAAAAGCATCTGGCAGTCTGGATTTATCCACCTATTGACTACCCCGATCTAGGAGTTCCTTTTAAGTCTGTCCCGCAGCAGTATAAAGAAATGAACATTTGACTACTTCCTTACTTACAAATATTGCATATTTTAAAATGTTTACACTGGCTTTTCATCTACTATTAATGTCACAAAAGAACACTTAGTTTCTTACATTTGATAAGAGACCAGTAGTGCTAAGAAAGACAATGGCTGGTTCTGTATGTGGCATATATAGGCAGGCAATACTGACACCTACCAGTAGCTGCAATATTCTGATCTTTTATATTTAAAGAGCTTTTCTACCCACAGCGATAATCACAAATCACCCAAGTGTGGGAATATAAAAGGAGAATACTAAGTCCTGCTTGAAACCAGTAAAGCAGACAAAAAGAGCCACCCATGAGCAAAAATGGAGGGTTGATTTATCTTCTAATATTGAGTCTTCTGAATTATATTAAGAGGCTATTATCTAAAAAGTGCTGCTTAGGGATATTGATTGGACTCGAGTCCCAATCATTTGAGGAAGCTCTATATTTTGAAATTCAGTCAGTGCCAAACTTACAAATTTATTGTCTCTCTGGTTTGGTGGGGGTGGTAAGGTGAAGAGGGATAAGTTAAAGAGGACAAACCTGTAAATTAATCAATTTGCCAGTTCTTTTCAGATTCTTTGTGAACTGGCTAGCAAACAAAGCTATTTTACAGAGGCTCTCCCACAGTTGTCTTCAGCCTATTTAAACTAAGAGTTGTACATTTACCTAAGACTATACTTTAAACACTTCAGTCTATTGCTAATATCCTTCCTATTAAATTTGGTGAATAACTTTGACAGTTTCTCAGTGTGTGATTTCAGCTTGATCCTGCCCTTTCCATCCAACTCTAGGGTAGTTATATGGGTTCCTAAGGAAGCTGCAAGTCACTCTTCTTCAAATAGATTCCATTGAGGTCATGACTCATTGTTAAAATAGAATACCAACCAGGAAGTATAGCAGCATGACTATAGATTTATTTTCTACTTAGGGCTTCTCGAAATGAGCAAGTTATTGTGAAATCAACTATAGTGTGAATTTAAAGAGTAATAGGTATTCCTAACTCCCCATGTGGACAATCTTATTCTTCACTTCTGCAGTTTAGCTTAATCCACTTCTAAAATGGATAAAACTCAACCTCACAAAAGCACTCTTCGTGTGGAATAGAAGTGTCCAATGGGGAGTTAGTGCGGAATAGTGATTCTGAACTATTTTCCTCAGATAAGCTTTAGAAAACACAATTTA
Organism: Gopherus flavomarginatus; assembly: GCF_025201925.1. Classification (NCBI taxonomy): domain Eukaryota; kingdom Metazoa; phylum Chordata; order Testudines; family Testudinidae; genus Gopherus; species Gopherus flavomarginatus. The sequence continues at coordinate 190,521,968 of NC_066617.1, forward strand.
GCAATGGGCAGAACACACTGTGATGGGGCAAGTCCAGATGACTACAGTAAAGTAGTGAGGAACAGGTATGTTAGCCCCAGGCTAAACAAATTCCTGGTACCCTGGTAACCAAATGGCAGTTGCTCCAGGTTAATCAAGACTCTTGGGGCCAATTAAGATCTTTCTAGAAGGCAGTGGAGATAGCTACATTGATTGGGACACCTGAAGCCAATCAAGGGCTGGCTGGAACTAGTTAAAAGCCTCCCAGTTAGTCAGTGAGATTCACGTGTGAGGAGTTGGAAGCAAGAGGCACAAGGAGCTGAGAGTGAGAGGTTGTGCTGCTGGAGGACTGAGGACTACAAGCATTATCAGACACCAGGAGGAAGGTCCTGTGATGAGGAAAAAGAAGGTGTTTGGAGGAGGCCATGGAGAAGTAGCCCAGGAAAGTGTAGCTGTCATGCAGCTGTTACAGGAGGCACTATAGACAGCTGCAATCCACAGGGCCCTGGGCTGGAACCCGGAGTGGAGGGCGGGCCTGGGTTCCCCCCAAACCTCCCAAGTCCTGATCAGACACAGGAGGAGTTGACCCAGACTGTGGGTTCCACCAGAGGGGAAGATGACTGAGGTAAGCAAATCCGCCAATAAGCGCAGGACCACCAAGGTAGAGGAGGAACTTTGTCACAATACTTATCTCCTAAATTCTAGCTTTCCAGGCCACAGGTTCATGTAAAATGTTCATAGAAAGTACTCCTATGAGGTAACCTAGATCATGCTAACAAACAAGTTTATCTTCTACAGAGAGAGAGTTTTTGAAGCTTCATATAGATATCAAAAAGATTCCTTTATAAAGTGGCTTCTGAGGAAGTTACTAGACAGAGAGAGAAAGAGGAGTTTATTCCTTTAAGCTCTTTCAGCTTGTCTATTTTTTCTCATCCTACTTGAATGAAGTACCAGGTAACTGTCCTCTTCCTACACTTAGACAAATCCCAGACTTGGGAAATGTCCTCAGTTACCTGCATCAAACATGCCTATCTCATCAGGACTGAAAATCTGCAGATTTGCACTCTTCTCTTGTTTTCTTTACAACACTACACAACATGCCCTTTTGTATTAGCTGAAACATCTTCTGTTGCACAGACCAATCCTAAAGACTTATTCTTTAAACTTATGTGGTTTGAGAAAATGCTTGCCCTGGAGCATTTTTCCTGCTAACAGAAATTCCAATATAATGCTATGGGTAGAAACATAGAAAAATAGTATATGAAAGTATAAAACTCTGTACAACACTTTCTGTAGTGTATGGGTTCTACATGGAATTTACCCGACTTGTTAGCTTTCAATGAATAGTATATAATTATACAATGAATAACAGCCTTTCATTCAAGTTCACTGATAGAAAGATAACTCACCTGAGGAATTGCTCAGGGGAGTGCTGTCAAAAATTGCTCAGTTCCCTAACACACAGGGCATGGCCTTGTTTCTTGTATAGCACCAACAATGCATTAGTTGATTTTACAGACAAGTAAAACTCTTGAGAGCTATTGCAAGAGAAAACATAATTTTGGTAGCTGTTTCGTGGCCAACATGACAGAGATGGGGTTGTGGGATACTTTCAGACATTGTTGTCTTCTAGCACAGGGGGGTTACTATTCTTATTTGTGAATGATTACTTATTTGCTTGCCCTTTGTTGTTCATATAGGGCTTTTATTGACTTTATGTGAACTCTTTTATGGATTATATCATAAATAAAATCATGTAATATATATAATTTATTGATGTAACACAGTTTAAATAATGCACATTTCTGTAGTATGTGTTGTAAGCTCCAAAACTTGTTTTGATCTTTCTAAAATTAAAAAATTATCAAAAATTAGCATTTCCTAATAAATATTTAAAATATCTCTCTATTTTTAATCACAAGTTAAACAAGGTCTAGTGTGGACAGCCCTGGGAGTAAAACCTATAGGTCTGCAGGAAATGATCTTGTTGATAGAAGTTAAGTATTGACAGTAGCACGTTGCCAAGAGAACAATAGGATGTTTTCCCAAAATATATGCTCTAGTTCAAATAGGATTAATTCAGGAAAGTTTGATGGCTGGCCTCATACAGGTGGCCAGACAAGGGGATTATAGTGATCTCTTCTGGTTTTATAATCTAAGATCCAAGTCCATCCTATTTACTCTGTGGGGATTGCAGGGCAAATGAGAGGTCTTAAAACTGGTTGGAGAGGGAAATAAAATGCAAATGAGATGAAATGGATTTCTGCCACTTGAGAAAAAGGGATAATAGATATGCTGGGATTCTGATACCCCTGAATCTCCCTGAGAGTTTCAGGCAGGGAGTACCAAGGGATACCTCTACTGTAGGTGACATACTGAGAAGGAACAATCCCTTGTATTTAAACCAGGAGAAGAAAGCCTTGAAGAAGTGCTGAAATTCTTTTATTACCCACAGATGTACTGTGGATTAAATGTTACTAGAAGGAAGAGGAAATATATTTCCTCTGTTAGTATTTCAAGACAAGTTTTGTGCTTTATATTATTACGCCTTTCTAATGTTCTTGTATGTCTGTGAAATATATCCACATACATATTGGTGCAATGGTAAAAAAGTTTAATCAGACTGAGTTTTGGGATGGGTACTATGTATGAGCCTTTTACGTGTGCGGCTGCGGTTTAAGACTCCTCCCTCTTCTCTCCCAGGTGTGTGGTATCAATGATATTTGGAGCAGCTTTGCCGCTTTCCTTGTGCAGGTTGAGTCCTAGTTTTTTTTCTTGGTGCCTGATGCCTCTACTTAGAGTGACTTCCCATTGTAGTATATATGCAGGAGTGCTGTGCCTTTAGAACTCAATGCTAATACTACAAGCTGGCAAGGAGTGTAAGTACCTATACATAGGAGACAATAAAGTAAATTTAAGCAAAGGAATGATACACCAAAAATAACAGTATATCAAATAGAGGAACTTTATAGGAATAGGAAAATAGGATCTGGGGAAAGAAAGGATTAAGGTTAACTGCAAATTAATCAACATTTATAATTAAACCAATCCCCCCATCTCCTAACACCCTCAAACTCCTCCAGCTCCCTCCTTGGCAATTTCCCAAGGTAGATGGTATGACCAAGGTCAAATGTCCTGAGATGGAGTGTTGCAATGCTGTGACAGTGGCCAGCTTAAATAAAAATCACCTTACTTTTTCTTCACCTGTATGTGGAGCAGGGTTCTCATGTCTCCAATCAGGCTCACTGGTTCCCTGATCTGGAATCCTCCTGTGGCCTCAGCTGGCTCTTGGTAGCCAGTGCTGGGCTGGATCTCTCTCACTCTGACTCTGGTCACCGCAGATACGTGCTCGAGTTGCCTGGGCTGTGCAGCACATTAGAGTTCAAAACACCTTGTTTCAGAGGGAGAGGAGATTTAGCAGGGACTCCATGAGCTGCCCTGTCTCTCTTGCAGCTTTCATACTTAGGACTGGTCTACACTTAAAATGTAAATTGACCTAGCTACATCACTCAGTGCTGTAGGTGTCAGGAGGTTAAGGCTGATATCTCAATCCCCAATAGAGCTGGAAGGGCTGAATTCCATTGGAAAGGAAGGATTGGTCTGTAGCTCAACAACATGGAATTATGGTGGAGAAATTGCGCTTTTCGTAGAGGCTGAATAAAGTTGAGTTGGCTTATGTATACTGTACATGTATAATTCTGATTTTGTCAAGATGAAAGATTTTTAAGTTGTAACAGGAGGATGGATAAGGAGACTCAGCGCTGTGCCACAAAACAGTTTCAGTTACAATTAAAAAAAATATATATATAAAGTTGCCCTGAAGGCCTCACCTATTTCTGGATCTGCCTTTGGACTGACACACAGGATTGCTATGCAGAAGTACTGTCTTTGTGTATAGCAAGGTGTTAGACTTACAGCTTGAGAATGACTTCCTTGCTCAAACAATGAGACAGTCCAACCATCAGATGGTCACTTTTGCCTTGAAGTGCTTTTGAAAAACTCAGCATTAACCCTAAGGCAGCTTTTAGACTAGTGGAAACAAATTGTTTTCCTCATGGTGGAGATGGAAGCTAAAGGTCAAAACTTAAATTCAGGTTCCTGCAGCAAATTGTTTTTGATCTGATTGCTGCTCAGGAGACCTGCAGTACTTTCATTTGCATTGGGTGTTGTAGCAAGGGATGACATCCAACAAAAATATCCCTGAAAAATTCATCAAAATAATTTACTTGTATGTAACTTATGACATTCTGTTTGTTCCTTTTATATTTGAAAAAATATTGGGAAGAGATCTATTTTTTGTTTTGTAGTGTAAAAAGGGAGAAGGGAAGCATAAGGTGAAATGATGGAGCATCTTTCTTGGACAGGAAAATGAACAATAATGAACTGGAGGAGAGAGTTGGAGTGAGGGAAGAACAGTGACCTCCCACCACTATATTTTAGTTCCCTAAATTTCCACTATAAAATAGCATGAAGCAAAGAAATAGCAGCAGGGACAGAATTAGTGAAATAAGTAACAAATGTGGCCATTGTGACGGTTTTCCCAATGATTTCTGGGTCCTCCTATTTCATCCTGTCCTACATCAGTGCTGATTTTGTTTCCCCTGGGGTGCTCCATGGCCGCTCTGCCCCCAAGGCCCTGCCCCCACCCTGTCCCTTTCCCCAAGGCCCTGCCCTCACTCTGCCTCTTTCTGACCCTGTTCTACCCCCTCCCTCAAGGCCCTGCCTTTGTTCTGCCTCTTCCTGCCACTTCATCCCTTCCCTGAGGCCCTCTGCTCTCTGCCCCTCCCCCAAGTGTCTCCCTGAGCTGCCAATCAGCTGTTTGAAGGTGCTGTCAATCAGCTGTGGCTGGTGGGTGCTAAGCACCCACTACTTTTTTTCTTTGGGTGCCCCAGGGCTGGAGCTCCCACAGGGTCAGCACCTATGCTGTCCTATTGCCTCTAATTCAGCCCCTGCTCTACTTAAAGCAAAAGAGACATGCCAAAGAATAAAGCAAGTGCCATTAGTCAAAACAGACCAGTGCTGATGCAGAAGGCTGTAGTTGTGGTTGATGATGGTGGGTTCCATAAATTCATGAATTTAATGTTTTATGGGCATTGCTGAGGAGAATGATTCTTCTGTCATGTGGCTTTTATTTTTGTTCGTGTGTACCTTGTTCAGATCATTTCTTTTAGTGTGACATGACATAATCACTGTTAGTTTTAGCCAAAACAAAACTTTATATTTGCATAAGGACTTGCAAGTCCATTTGCTGTTGCTGGGGAAGGCTTCGGAACACCCTAGTTCCTAGTTTGCATCATAAAAAAAAAATCCCAAATGTATCATGATTATTGGCACATTTTGGCAGTTTCAGCAGAGAATTCATGGACTGAATGGATATGGAAGACTGAATTACTCACTCTCCCATAGAGGTAGTCTCTTTGTAACTAGTCAATATCACATTAACAGTTTCGTATAGGAATCTGTGCACTGTTGCTGCCTGTACGATAATTCTTCCATAGATAGAAAATTTAATTCTCCAGGACTCTGGCTGGTACTAATCATAAACTCTGAATAAACTGACTTTTTTGTTTCTGTTTTGGAGTTACAAGTCTGGAAGGAGCCTATTACAAAAGAGATGCAGCAAAGGCTTATATCAAAGATGACATGAGGTGTCTGCAGTTATAGTCTTCTGAATTTGAATGATTTAATATGTGACATTTTGTTTGCTAATATTCAAAGCACAAAACGCATCTGCTCTTTAAGTATACCCAAGTTTCCCAATGTGGAGCTAGAGATTTTTAAAATTAATCTACACATTTCCCTATATACTAAAGTCACAAACTTTCAATTTTTGCCAACAAAAGGGTACATGGATAGATGATAGCACAATTTAGTAATCAAATTCTTGCCTTAAATAAGTTTAACAATTCACTTACTATCACTAAAAGTGTTTGGTTCTCTATCTCCCTTTTTCAATTTTCTATGTATCTAATTATTCCTAATGCAACTAATACTGCATTATCTGTATCTGAGCAATTCTTTCTTTGTGTTGATCTATTTTCTGTATTAGGCCTGATTCTACTGCTTTTTCTCACCTTGAGCAGTACCTTACTATACAATTAGTCCATTGAATTGAATGAGTATTACTTGTATAGTAAGGAGGTACTCAAGGTGAGTAAGGGTGGCAGAGTTGGGCATTTAGTGATTTGATAAGGGTGTTTTGAAAAGTTTGAGAGGTGGATTAGCTAGTAGATTTTCCATAGAGGATCTGTTGTTTGTAGTTTGTAAAATAAAAGCTGAGTATATTCAATTTAGAAAAATTGAGTGCCATACACACCTGCAAGTTACTGTTAATAGGTTTTTACTTTCATTATAAAGTACAACTAAAATACATATTTGCAGTTTTTTTAAGTCTCCAAGTACCATCTGGTTCCTCTGAAATCAGATAAACTACTCCCCTCTTTACGTTTGTAGCATGTTTGTATACATTATGCAGAAAGTAGCTTTTATTTATTATATATATGCACGGCAGTTGTAGTCATCTGTTACTTTTTGCACAGTGGAACACCTAATTCCTTTATCCAGATTTTTTCCATGTCTATGGGCAGACATGTCTTTTCATTTATTAGAACTGCTTCATTCCTCTGGAATCCATTTAGGTTATAACTGAGTGCTTGAAAGCTTTCATTGCTAACAGTGTCTATTTAGAAACTTGATGGACTGGTAATCAGAGCTAAGCAGGTAATGTTCCTTTTGAATTCAAGTCAAGCTGAGGACAATTTTGAAGTGGGCTTGTGTGGCACTTGCTAGCTCTGCAAGACTGTGGCTTAGCCTCTGTCATATATAGCCGAGTATTTTCATTTGTCTTTGCTTTCTTTTAAAAACTTTGATTGAATCCCCTTTCTTCATGGTTGGTTTGACTCTCCTTAGTGCCAGTTCTCTAAAAACATTGCATTCGCTTTGTAAGTATTTGTAACAGGAAATTTTGAACTGAGATTGTGGTGGGAAGCAGTAAAAATATTAAACATGTACTATTAAGATTTGATGGGCATATAAAAATCATTGATGTTTATGATTTAGCTCAGATTTGTTTAGGGTTTTTGCTTTTTCTATTTAAAAAAAGAAAAGAAAAAAGTTTCCATTGCAAAAAGATGGGATTTATCTTTATATGCAAAGCAGGTAATACCGCGACTGAAAACTACATTGAAAAGGTTTGTAAACTCAGTGTGCTAGAGCAGTGTTTCCCAAACTTGGGATGCCGCTTGCACAGGGAAAGCCCATGGCAGGCCGGGCCTGTTTGTTTACCTACCACGTCTGCAGGTTCAGACAATCATGGCTCCCACTGGCCGCAGTTCACTGCTCCAGGCCAATGGGGGCTGTGGGAAGCCGCATGGGCCGAGGGATGTACTGGCCACTGCTTCCAGCAGCTCCCATTGGCCTGGAGCAGCAAACCGCGGCCAGTGGGAGCCGCGATTGTCTGGACCTGCAGACACAATCATGGCTCCCACTGTCTGTGGTTCACTGCTCCAGGCCAATGGAAGCTGCTGGAAGGATTGGCCTGGATCAGTGAACCGCGGCCAGTGGAAGCCGTGATTGTCTGAACCTGTGGACGTGGCAGATAAACAAACAGGCCCGGCCTGCCAGGGGCTTTCCCTGAACAAGCGGCATCCCAAGTTTGGGAAACACTGCTCATGCCACAGGATTCCCATTTTGCTCCTTGGCTGCAAAGTTAAGCTAAGTCACGAAGCTCCAGGTGCCCAGAGTCAGGATTTTCCTCATAATGTAGATGTGACTTCTTAAAAATAACTAAAAATAGCAACAAGTGAAATGGCACACTTCATATTACGGGAACCTGAGGAAAGCATTGCACTTGCAAAGATCAATAAAGTAAGAAGTTAATTTTCAACATGATTGTTTGGAAGATTGTTAAATTATACATGTATGTAATATGTGGTGGAAGAACTCAGACTTCAAGCTTCTGATAATACTAAAAGTGGATCTCGTAAAGAATGGAATAACATAAATGCTTTAAAGCTGTTTTGCTCAAGGAGGGTTGACAGCTTACACCTATCCATTTCTCTAAATAAACAGCCTTCTCAAATGTATTCCTGGAAAATCAAGAGCAGCATGCACCAGCTGCTTTATAACTGTTAACGTTCCCAAAAGAGTGTTTAAAAAAGAAATTGATTTAAGGAGAAAAAAACAACAATGACCACATGCAGTTTATAACTTTTACAAAATGGTGAGTGTTTGAGTCCATTCTGAGTCAAAATATGCTAAATGGGATAAATTCTTGTTTTAGTCAATGGGGATCTAGTGAAGGGTGCTGGATTAACAGCACTGGGAAATGAGCAGACTATCAGTAGTACAGCGTAATAGTAAAGGCACACTACCCTGCCTTTAGCCTCAACACTGTTGTAAGAGAATCATGTGTAAGGGTGTGTGGATATGTAATAATCCACACACTCACATGGTCATCAGCAGAATTTAAATTTTTTACCTTCAGCACCAAAACTGAGATTTTCACCACTTGAGTTACCTTTGCTGTTATACCAATTATATTAGACCAGTAAAAAAAAAAAAAAAACAGCAGGATCTTTTTAAAGGGACAAGACAAAGATGCCACATTTATTATGATAACAATTTATGACTAATAACTAATATCTTAATTCTTATACACACACATTATACCTATTACCTATACACACACACACATTCACATTATACCTAATACTCATACACACACACATTCACACACACACACACACACACACACACACATTCATCAGGTGTTCTGCAGCTGCTGCATAGTTACCAGTCCTGAAGATAGCTTAAGTTCATGGCTTGATTTTGCAGCTTGGGTTCGTAGCTTGTGGCAGCTAACTGGCCAGGAAAGCCGGGCACAAGGACAAGCTGGATCTCTGTTGGGCAGGCACTGATGTCCTTCCATGTTGGCAGCAGAATGTTACCCAGAGTCTCTCATCTCACCCTTCTTTTTTATAGGCTTTTAGTTTGGATTCAAAGTCTATAGGTCTTGCTGTGTCAAGCTGCCTCTGGGTTTAGATTGATCACCCATCAGTTGCAGGCGTGACTTTCAGCCTTGAACCTGGTTTTGATCTTCCTTCTGTTGTTCTGTTGTCCTTTTCTTTTTAGAGTGGATGCTTCTTACTTTGTTTAGGGCTGTTGTCTAGGTCTTCAGCCGTTGGTATTTGAACTTTATCTCATCAGGACAGGCTGGGGCTGGAGGTTGATTCCATCATTCATACATACCTCATTCACACATCTAAACTAAACTAATAAGATTACAGCAGGGTTTGCAAAAATGAAGGTTGGAGGAAGCTTTTACAAAATGGAGTGAGTGTTTTAAAATGGGGTTTGAATTACAATATGGAACAGAAGTTACAGTATAGGCAAGTGTAGTGAATGGTGAACAGAAGTTACATTAATAAAGTGAAACAGTTTCATGTATCAGTTCTACATTGTTTTACCAACTCAGCGTGTATTGCAAAGAGCAGCCTAAAAGTGCACATATTTAAAAAACAAAATAAAAATCCCCACAGCGTTTTAGTTATGGTTCCAAAAGCTTCAGTTGTCAATGTTACTACAGTGCTTTAGACAAATATTAATATTTATTTGTATATCAGTAGCATCTAGTGGCCCCAGTCACAAGCCGTACAAGCATATAACACAAAGGGACCCTTGCAAGAGAGTTTATAATCTCACAGTTCAGTACAAGAGACAGACAGAAGTATCTCAAAGTAATAGTGAGACAATTATGATTAGCATCAGAAGCAGCTGTCATAGCAGGATGAATGCTTCTATAGCCTATAACCAAGCCTTTTCAAGCATCCAGACCTTCTCAAAAAAGAAGAAATTTTTTTTCTCTTATGTTACCATAGCTTCCAGTATATGAACCTGTGTTCACTGCCATTTCCTTGAATAATCTTCTTCTGTTCACTCTGAAGACACAAGTATTACTCACCATGCAAGCCAGATGTTTCTTCTATCACTATTAGGAAACAAGATGATATTTCTGTTCCCATAGCCCCTGTCTGTACACTACACAAGTCCTACCTCAAACCAATAGTCCTTTTTATCCAGACCAGACTAGAACTCAGTGGATGGGTCCATAATTCAATGATCAAGCTTAGTTCCCTGAGGTCAGGGCTGGCGCTTCCATTTAGGCAGCCTAGGCAATCGCCTAGGGCGCCAGGATTATTGGTGGGCAGCATTTTGCTGGAGGGGGTGGCAGGCGGTTCCGGTGGAGCTGCCGCAGTCGTGCCTGCGGAGGGTCCACTGGTCCGCGGCTCCGGTGGAGCTGCCGCAGGCACCACTGTGGCAGCTCCACAGGAGCCATGGGACCAGGGTGCAGCACGGTGAAATTGCCGTGCACCTAGGGCGCTAAAACCCCTAGTGCCGGTCCTGCCTGAGGTTGCTTATTAACTGTCCTGATCTTATGATAACTCAGTCACTTTCTAAAACCATATTAAATATAGTCATGCCAACATCAGATCGGTGACATCTGGCTAATATAAAACCCCCTTGTAAAATTCTGTGAAATCCCTAAATTATTTGCTCTAATTTCTCTTTCTGTTAGTCTGTGTTTAGGGCTTCTTGTAAACTTCCATGTGTTTCAGTGCATTGCGTTCAGTACAAGAACACCATTCTTACCGAATAGTGTCCGGTGAAAAATGAAGACTATCTTGATGTGCACATTAGAATGTTAAATCTTTGTGTTGTGACATCAAGTTCATTACCTTCCAGGTGCATGTTAGGCCCTACAGTGCTTTTAAGAGCATAAAATGCTGATTGCCCATATACTTTGGTCTGTTGATAAAATGCTTCTTTTCCCAAGCTGGAAAAGTAATTCCAATTGACAGATTCAAACTTGTTGAGTCTCATGGCTCCAAAACCAGTCGTCTTTATTTTACTTTTTTTTCTCTTTCTCTTTCCTTTTTTCTTTTTTGCTTTGCTTTTCTGCAATGTCTTATGTGGAATAGTTTCTACAAATCCAGATCTTTTTTTACAAAATTATCTTTTTTTGATAAGCTCAGAAAACAATATAATATAAAATTTGGTATCTGAACCTACTACCCCTTCTCAGTTTTCCCAGTAACTTCTTATAGCTCATCCAGTATGGGTAGTTGTGTGTGGCCCCATTCCAAAAAAATGCAGTCTACATTTTCATGGATTAAAATCTGTTGTGTTACAGATCTTCCACTTTCCAGTTGCATTGGTATTGGGGTATATGTAGATATGAAATTCACATACTCTGAAAAGTTGCTAAGGAGACACATGCATCCAACGAAGTGGGTATTCACCCACGAAAGCTCATGCTCCAATGCGTCTGCTAGTCTATAAAGTGCCACAGGACTCTTTGCTGCTTTTACGGATCCAGACTAACACGGTTACCCCTCTGATGCTAAGGAGACAGAATAACTTTGCCATAGTCAATATGCCTGTCATAAACAGATAGCTAAGGGTTAATGTTCTTTTACCTGGAAAGGAGTAACCTGAAACACCTGACCAGAGGACCAATCAGGAAACAAGACTTTTTCAAATCTGGGTGGAGGGAAGTTTGTGTGTGTCTTTTGTTCCTTGTCTTCTGCCTGTACTCTCTCGGCTATGAGAGGATTTTTCCTCCTGCTTTTCTAATCTTCTGTTTCCCAGTTGTAAGTACAAAAGATAAGATGGTGATTTATATGGTTTTTTTTATTTTGTATTTATATGGTGTAGTTGCTGGAGTGTTTTGAATTGTATTCTTTTTGAATAAGGCTGTTTATTCATATTTCTTTTAAGCAATTGACCCTGTATTTGTCACCTTAATACAGAGAGACCATTTTCATGTATTTTTTCTTTCTTTTTACATAAAGCTTTCTTTTTAAGCCCTGTTGAAGTTTTTGTTTAGTGGGGAACTCCAGGGAATTAAGTCTGTAGCTCACCAGGGAATTGGTGGGAGGAAGAAGTCAGGGGGAAATCTGTGTGTGTTAGATTTACTAGCCTGACTTTGCATACCCTCTGGGTGAAGGGGGGGATGGAGGGGAGCTTGGCTCTCTCTCTCGGTACCTATTTCCAGGACTGGAAATAGGGAGGGGGAGTCCCTCTGATTAGATTCACGGAGCTTGCTTCTGTGTACCTCTCCAGGAACCCAGGGACGGAACACCTGGAAGGAGAAGGGGGAAGGGAAATGGTTTATTCCCCTTTGTTGTGAGACTCAAGGGATTTGGGTCTTGGGGTCCCCAGGGAAGGTTTTTGGGGGGACCAGAGTGCCCCAAAACACTCTAATTTTTTGGGTGGTGGCAGCTTTACCAGGTCCAAGCTGGTAACTAAGCTTGGAGGTTTTCATGCTAACACCCATATTTTGGACGCTAAGGTCCAAATCTGGGACTAGGTTATGACATGAGTGGCAGTGGTGAGATAGATAGAATCCAGAAGCCAATAGGAATATTATATTTTCTTTTTCTCTGCTAGGGGCTTTTAAGCAGAGAGAAACAGTTTGGTTTTAAAAGGAACCAGGGAGAATTTTTTTTCTCTGCTCTCTCTTGCAGTTTCTGGCTTGCATATTAAGCAAGGAACCATTAAGGAACTATTACAGGTCTCTTGTCACACAATAGCACTCCCATTGTGAGACAAGTATCCAGCAATATACATGCAAATAAAGTGGTTTTTCTGGTTTACTTTACATTTAAAAGATTAACTAGAGGAAGAAAGGGAAAAAGGCACTGTTGCTAGGCAGACCCCAGGAGGCAACAGAGAACCTGCAGTTCAGACAACAAACACCGGAGGGCACCCCAACACAAGAAAACAGGATGTCAGGAAAACCGGGAGGCAGTACAGCTTGAAGCAATGGAAAAACAGATAGAACTGCTCAGAACACAGATGGCCAGAGATGAGGCAACTCACAAACAAGAGATGGAAAGGCAACAAAAACAAAAAGAAGCCAAAAATGCAGCCCACCACAGAAAACTACAAGAAGAAGAGGTGGCCCACAGAAGAGAACAAGAAGACAGAGAGGCAGCCTACAAAAGACAGCAAGCAGCCAAAGATGCAGACCACCAAAAACAGCTGGAAATAAAAGAGAGAGAGTGGGAACTCCAGAGGGAAGCCCACCAACAGGCCATGGAATTAGAAAAGGCTAAGCAACAGGCTCCAGCCAATCCTAACAACCCTTCGCCAGTACTTGTTCCACAGCACAGGAAATTTCCCACCTACAAGGCAGGTGATGACACTGAGGCCTTCTTGGAAAATTTTGAAAGAGCCTGTCTTGGGTACAGCATCCCTGAAGACCAGTACATGGTAGAATTCAGGCCACAGCTCAGTGGACCTTTAGCAGAGGTGGCAGCTGAAATGCCTAAGGAGAACATGAACGACTATAAACTTTTTCAAACCAAGGCCAGATACAGAATGGGGATAACCCCGGATCATGCCCGTCGGCGTTTCAGAACCCAAAAGTGGAAACCAGATGTCTCATTTCCCAAACACGCCTACTACGTTGGGAAAAACTATGAGGCCTGGATATCAGGACACAATGTTAAATCCTTGGAAGAACTGCACCTCCTCATACAAATGGAGCAGTTCTTGGATGGTGTTCCTGAGGACATAACACGGTACATACAAGATGGAAAACCCAAAAATCTCACCGAGGCGGGGGAGATTGGAGCCAGATGGATGGAAGTGGCAGAAAGCAGGAAAGCTACTGTCAAGGGGAATGGATACCCCAGGGGGCACACCAACCATAAACCCTACAACCGGGGACAGCCAAAGACCCCACATACAACCCAAGTAAAGCCACAGACGCCCTGTTCTTCCACCTCACCAGTCTCCAGTAACTCACCTTGACCCAGTGACCCATCAGATGGAAGATGCTTTAAGTGTAATGAACTGGGACATATCAAGGCCAACTGTCCAAAGAATGCCATCCGAGTGCAGTTCATTACACCACCATCACCCAAAAGATCCCCAGGCCCAGATGCCTCTCAAATAGCCTTGGAGCGAAGGGAAAATTTGAGAGTGGGCGGAAAGAAGCTTACTGCGTTGAGAGACACGGGGGCACAAGTGTCAGCTATCCACCAATCCTTCATAGACCCCAAATTCATCAACCCAAAGGCCCAAGTGACAATTTACCCCTTCATGTCACAAGCTGTAGACTTGCATACAGCTGAACTGCCTGTCCAGTACAAAGGCTGGTCAGGAATGTGGACTTTTGCAGTCTATGACAATTATCCTTTCCCCATGCTACTGGGGGAAGACTTGGCCAACCAGGTGAAGCGGGCCAAGTGAGTGGGAATGGTTACACGTAGCCAAACCAGGCAAGCTTCCAGACCCATTCCTGTTCCTGAGCCGTCCACAGGTGCCCCGTCTGTGTTACCAGAGACCCAGACAGAGGTAGTGGACCCAGATTCCAGGCCAACCACTGAAACAGCCACAGCACCTCCAGTCCCAGGCCCGGAACTGGAATAGCAACCAGCACCAGCAATTGCAACCACATCTTCAAACTCAATGCCAGTGGGCGCCAGCGAGCCAGAACTGGCAGAAGCAACAGACAGCCATACCCAAAAGGCTCAGCCAGAGCCTGAAATACCCTCAGGAGAGCGGTTCACCAGCAACGGAAACAACCCCATCACCTACATCACTTCCAGAGGGACCAAGCCCAAGTCCACAGTCTGAGGAAGAACTGGTGACCCCAGCCTCAAAATGCCCCCTTTCTTTTCTCCATTTCTCACATTATTTTGTGTATTATTACTTGTCCAATGGCAACTTGTCTATATGAGCATTATTTCAACCATTGTTGAAGTGATTTCAGGTCGCAAACACTACAAAAATAATCTAAACAGTTTTGGAGATGTCTGACCTTACTAGTGTAACCTGAAAAGCAGTACAACATAGCTTGTGAGTAGCAAGCTATTTGTATTTGAACCAAATCTCTTTTGACTTTCCTTGCATATTCCCATTATGCTCTTCGTTCTAAGTATCAACATGAAGACACAATAACTCAGAATTCAGTAGAAATGGATACTTTTGCCAGCTGTGACAATATCAATGCATGGCTCTTATGTATCAGTCTTTGATTGATTTGATTGTATTTGAGGTCCAGTCCAAAACCCATCAAAGTCAATTAGTCTCATACAATGAGTCAGACACATACTTCTCTGGAAATATGTGAGATTAGATAGCACCAAAGACTGTCTCTCTCTCTCTCCACAACCTGGGAAAAGTCAAGCTTCCCCTCCCTTCTACCAATGTGCCTTAACCCTCGTGGTTGTGGTGGGACCTATTAAAAGTGTGAGATAATGGTTAAATTGTGATGCCCTTTTGGTTCCTCTGTTGGGAGTCCCAGAAAGCATAGCAACTTGCACAAAGCATGATGGCTTTTCATAGTGTGGAAGCTAGTCTGGGACTGTAAAATCATCTCACATAAGCCATGGAAAAGCCATTGATTTTTTTTTTTAATGACTTTTAGCCATTACTAGCCTAGGATAGATTCAGATAAGTGACTTGGAGACAAAAGGCCTGAGTCATTCAGTTCTCCAAGTGCAGGACTCTTACGAATGAAATATATTACACAGTAGTGAAAATAATTGGTATTACCCTTGTGTTATGATTATCTTGTCTCTGGGAGAAAGCGTAAGAAATGTCATTCTGATTTTTTTTTAAGTACCAACATTTTCAAGGATATATGCCTAAAGTTAAACACCAAAATAAAGAGGCTTTTACAGTTAATAGCATCTGCAGGTCCCAGTGCATTTGATCAGAGTTGCAACAGCAGTAAAACAGGGCCATTTTGAATTAGGTGTCTAATTATGGATGTAAGTGTCTTAACTGTAGGCAGCCAAGTTTGAATATTTTCACCTAAAGCTTTAATCAAGTTTCCATAATGTGACAAGAAATTATGCCCAAACCTTAATTGTGGAGTGGGTACTACAGCTCTATAATAACAGTCAGGTGAAGACTTTCTGAAAAATGTCATAAGCTTTTAAACATATTTAAGCAAATATGCTGAGGGAACTCTGTAATAAAGACAATGTGTAAAGTCCCATAAACAATGGGCACTAAACATTGGCTTTATGTCTGGCATCAAAATAAGGAAGAAAAATCCTTTGTTTTGGAACCCTAATATACAAGGAATATTTATAGTGTTTGAAGAAAAGCTGCCTCTGTTTTTTTAAAACAGATGCCAGCGTGGCTTAATGCTGATTTAACCATGATGGCCAAATTCTACTCACAGTAGCACCTCGGTAAATCCAGAATAACTAACTCAAGAAATCAGGGCAGATTACACCAATATAAGTGAAAACAGAATTTTGCCAAACAAGTTTAATGTTTACTCCAGCCACCAAAGCTGAAAAAGTTCAAAGTTCAGTGTGCCAGATTTTCAGCTGGTGTAAATTAGCAAATTTGATTTAAATGGAGCGACCCCAATTTACATCATCTGAGGATTAGACCATAGTGGTGTTCATTAGTTTAAACTGCTCCCATGACAGAGACCATCTTGCATCACACTTCACTCCTTTAATTAATTCCAAATTCATTGCCTTCTGATACACCAGGAAACTGCTGCGTGCTGAACTTGGTAACTACACTAATTTCTACAAGGACTCTCCATTAAAGCATTTGAAGCGCACACATGAATCTTCTAGATTTCTTATTGTATTCAGAGGTTAATTTTATAGTAGGATGTGAAGTTTATTTTTATACCTCTTGGTCTCTTTTACCTTCCCCTGGGGATGTTACATTGTGTGGAAGAGTCAAGTACTCTAGTAACCAAAAACCTGCGGAGCTGGTGCCCCCTGTTTCTCCCCCATCCCTCTGGGGCAATTCAGATTTTTCTGTAACATCCATTTTAACACTCTCTGGCTGAGAGCAGTAGTCCTTATTCCCTCTGCTATTAGGATGTTCAGCAGGGCTGTTGATTAGTTGAAATCTAGCCTAAATGGGTAGAATACAAATGGCTTCCCGCCCCATCCCCACTTCACAAACCTGTTTGTTTCGAATGGGGCCTTTCCCATATAAGCAGTGGTGTTTAAATTGGATAGACATGTTAGTGAAACTTGCCACATCCCAGAGCTTCAAAGCAAGTGCTGTAGGCACGGCATTAAATTAGATCCTCTCAATATATCCACTGTTACTGCATCTCTCCTCTTATTCACTGTGCTCTGCCGATGATGCCAGCCTTGAGCACCATTTGTCTACTTCTGTTCTTTCTTCTCCACTGCCTCTTATAGATGGAAAGCCTTCCCAAAGCTAATCAGTAAGGCCATGACTTTCTTCAGACTCCATCTTTAGACCCCCTTTGCTGTGACACCTACAGGAAATCAATCAGCCAACTAATGATGACCAGGTTGAAGGGGAAACTCAAATGCATTATTCTTTTTTATTAATAGTTAGGCTTGGAAGGATTAGATTTTGTTGGTAAAAGTCACCAAACATCGATTTCGCTGTATACACACAAATTGACAAAGATATTTCCATCGATAATTGAAATTTACACAGTCTAAGTAAGAAAAATGCTGCTTAAGAACTTAGCAGAGTTTGATTTAATGTGACATTGACAATTTGTTTTAACAATTATAAAGATTGAGCTATTGGAATCGCACCGTCTGTCATTAAATAATTATTTTGATACCTACCATCATTCCCTCAACTGTGAAGATTTAAATCAACAAACATCTAAAAATGGTTAAAAATAAACTTTGAAATCTGTCAACATTATAAAAAATTAAAAAACAAATTCTGCTAAGCCTATTCATAGTTTTGAAAAATCTTCTCATATTTTGAACACAGCAAATTGTGATGCCTTCATCTTCCCTTCCCCATTCTCTCTGTAGTTTATGGCACTTGCTGTTTCTCTTTTCAAATCAGATGGTACACTTTTGGAGGATGGGCCCATTTCTTAATAACTCTGGCTCTTCCAACTTTTGTTCCTCAGTGTTCCTTCACTTCCCGATAACAGCTGGAGCCCAGATTTGCTCTCAGATGCAGCTTGATTCCCCTCCCTCGATTGTTTCTACACCATCGCTTTCATTTTTCTCAATTTTGAACCTAACACAACTTTCAGTGGGTCCAACCTCTTGCCTGTAATCTGGCATTCAGAATAGAGGTGTGTTGCTGACCTTCTGCCAACCTTCTCAAGTTGAGTGGTGCTTTATTCCGCTATAAACCCCACTGATTTCAATGTGATTACATGTTGAATAAGGCGCTGCACAATGTAATGTGGCAGAATTAGACCCAGGATATGTAGCAAAATGTCTTACAAATTGGTGTCAACAACCTTTGTAGCATAGGGCTCAATCCTGAAAGAGAGAAGTCCTCTGGCTGTAATCCACCAAAGCACTTAAGTATTTGCTTAAAGTTAAGCACATGCTTAAGTGCTTTGCTGGACTGAGACCAGAGGGCTCAGTCCCTTGCAGGACCAAAACCATAGTCAGTGGTGCCTTCCATGACTAGGCAGGCTGGAGCTTGGGGCAACCCCGTACTGTGTTTAAATAAATCTGGGAACTAGAGGGCCTGAGAAAACAGGGGCTTTTCTGTAACCAGCAGCCTGAGTAAAGAAATCTTTGTATATCCATCAATTCTATCAGGAGTGTTGCTATTGTTTTTTTTTTTTCTTTTTAGGACTCAGCCATCTGGTTCAGATTACAAAAGAACTAGCCTTCATTATCTCCTGAAACTTAAACTAATGTTTTGAGATGCCACAAATCTTGGTTTAATTTATTTCTTCAATTATTTTTGTCTGGCTTAGCAATGCCTGGCTTGAAGGACAAGAAGTGGAAGAGCAGAGACATTCTTGTGACATTCCCTATCCATAACTGAAAACAACATAAGGACTCTTTGGATGTTTATCTGTGATCAAAAGTCCTTCTTTAGCCAAGACTTCCAGTACTTTACCTGAGGCAGCTTTTGGTCCGTGGACTTTTTCTTTGATATGTCTTTTCAAAGAAAAAGCGTTTGAATTTCCCTAAAATTCCATAAAATCAGTAGACAGAGGGGTTAAAAAACACAAACCCATACTATTCATCCTACGGTACAAATCACTATTACATTATGAAATATGGCGGGCAGGATTTAAATTTTTCGTTTTTTCTCCAATAGTTTAATTAAGTTGGCAAGACTTCAGATATCTTAAGTAATCAAATAAATTATGTATTCATTTAAAAGGCCTACACTGAGGCTCAGTACCAGTTGCACACATTTTGATAAATTTTAGGCAGAAAATGTCTCAGTGGAGTCCAGCTTTCTGTCTTTTAAAAGCTTTTATAATCACTTAGTCCAAAATGGTGATGTAGGCCAGAGTTTGAATTCATGGCATATTGCTATAATGCTGCATTAGCTTAATCCTTCATTTTCTTGTCAATTAAGGACTTATCTTTATTCACAGATTCCCTTATCTGTTGTTCTTAGTGTATTTTAATGCTAGTAGTTAAAATCCCTTTGTTTATGGCAATAAGGCACCATTCAGTTTGTGAACTTTATAAAACCAACTTCTGCCAATTTTGCTGTTTGAGAATAGCTGGAAAGAAGTGTTCCCACAGTAATTACTTATTCCAGAGATGTTCACTAAAGAATGAAGTAAAGGGAAAGTGTATAAAACAATTGTACACCAACAGAGGCAAGTTTTACCAAGCCCCCTCCCAGCATCTACGACCACTTACCAAAACATGCACAACAAAACCCCACCAGCCTTGCGAAATAGTTCTCAAAAATCTGTTTTCTTTAATGCAGTTACATATAGTGACTTTACAAATATTGGCAATTACTTAAGGTGGTCACATTTAAATAACAGCTTAGCCGTAAAGGGTGGGAAATGGCTAATAGGGAGGGGGTAAATTTTGAACACAGGTCTCAGCTGTCAGTCACTACCTGCTATGACTACTATGGGTCATGGGTAGTGTCACTCATTTCTAATACCCATTTATTCACATTGAAATAGGGACAGGAATGTTAAAATAACAAAGGAGGGAAACCTCAATAAAATGACAACTTAGGCAAAAACCAAGCTTGTATTTTTAATGAATTTTTTTATTGTTTGGTTTAAAAAGAAATCTTGAAATTTTAGTTTAAATGGAAGCTCGGGATGGAAAGGAAAAGGGCATGCTATTTTCTTTCATTAACTGTGGAACACTATTTTCCTTAAGAGGTATTTCTATTGATTGATTGATTGGAGCACCCATAAGACCCAGCCACCATTGAGAGACCATTGTACAAAACTCTGTGAAGAAGACTTTAATAGGGCCAGTGTTTCACCCATGTTCCATGCACCAAATTGCTCATGGCCTCAACTTACAAAGTTGACTAGCAAATTTGGGTGCTCCCATTTTGAGCCATCTTGAAAAGAGTGCAGATCCACCCCTCCTTTGAAAATCAGGGTGAAATCTTGACACTATTGTTGTCAGTTGATGTTTTTCCCAAGCCCCTTTAAGTTGTTTCAAGTTGGACACCCAAAATCACTGCTCAGTTTTGGAAAATTTAGGGTGACAGTTGAAGAAGCCAACTGACATACAAAGTGTATGTGTGTGGGAAGCTGGAGGGATACAATTAAATATTTACATTTTTGTACACACATTTGCATTTTTGGTTTGTTATAAATAAAGTAAGAGTTAGCTGTCCCCACTTGTTTTTCAGACCAACCATCAAATGGCTTACCTCTTAAGGAGAAGGGTCCTTATGATCACTTCCTCATTATTAGGAGCAAAGCTTTAGGGGAAGTCTCTCTATCTTTCAGATGCTAATAGTGTTATGTGCCTGATCTTATACAGATAGCCCTATGTGAATAAGTGTGTGCCACGTCAATACCTTGTGACAGAGTTTGGCATTGGATATCCAAGGAAGTTTTTTCTACAGAAGACAAAAAACAACTGCAAGTTTTACATTTCTTGACATATATAAACCTGGGTATTTTATTTATGAAATAAAAAAGAGGTATATCCTGCTCCTGTTTAAATCAATGACTCTATGTACATCAGGAAGACCAGCACGATTTGTACCAAAGTTTGCAGCTGAAACTGGCAGCTGCCATCTTGTTGAAAGTGACATTTTTAAGAGCCCAATATCAGAGGCTGAAAACAATGTTATGCTTGGATTTAATAAGAGTTAGAACTCATTGTGCTCCATAATTCTACAGCTAAAGGAATGTATGTGGAATTTCTCCATGACTAGATCTTCAGTTACCTGCTGCAAACAGGAACATGCAAAAAATAAAATAAAATATGTTAAAATAAAATCCAAGATTCACTTTAGGATTAGAAAATGTAAATATTTCCCCA
This sequence comes from Gopherus flavomarginatus, assembly GCF_025201925.1. Taxonomy (NCBI): domain Eukaryota; kingdom Metazoa; phylum Chordata; order Testudines; family Testudinidae; genus Gopherus; species Gopherus flavomarginatus. The sequence continues at coordinate 190,543,186 of NC_066617.1, forward strand.
TCATTCAAAGTGTTTACCTCTTTCTGCGTAACACAGGGATATGTGCTACAAGGTAACCCTTCTGGTAGCACCTTGAATTATCTTGTTGATACAAATGGATTTTTCATTATTTTATTTCCATTTTAAAAAAACAAAACATTTCAAGTATTGTGGATGTTTTTAGAGGATGAAGTTGGTGAGGAAGGAGGGAGAATAGAACAGGAGGTTTTTTTTTGTTTGTTTTTTTAAGTCCGAGGGATTGATGGAAGGGCAACTGAAGCCAGAATTTGGCTGATGGATTCTTTATTACTATTAATCATGCATGAATTGTAAGGAACAGAGCTTGATTTTCAGATCCCATACTAGGTGTGCAGTAATGGTATTTGGAAAAACTATGGTCTGCATCCTCTGCACCTGTTCCAGCTGCATTTGCTCCATTAATGGGGCAGTTGAGTATTCTTTTCTAGCACGGGAGTTCTCAGGTAGCACAAAGCCAACATACCCAATTCTTAGTGCCGCTTCTTACCACTCCCTTCATCTCAGCTGCCCAAACTATAAAGCTAGTGTAGCTAGAGACTGAACCTCAAATTTGTACTTGTAAACTGGGCAAATGTGATATGGAGTCATTGCAAGGCAAAATGCCATTTTGCCCTTTTAGAGGAATCCTCTTTCAGGCTGGAGCATCACATATTAAGTTTAAATGCTGATTTAACAGTTCTATTTCTAATTGTGAAAATATTTTACAAGTAGGATAATAGTTGCATTACAACCTGGAAAACTGGGCTCCCTTATTATTTTTACAAATGATGAGCCATTATCCTGCCATTCATTTTAACTTGCAGTTTAATGGCAAGATATGACCTGCTGTTACTTTTCCACAAGATGGCAGCTGTCAGCAGGAGGATCACAGATTAGAAATGAGTCTCACCATGTGAATGTCTAGTATACTGCACTGAGCTAAGTGAGTATATTTTTCAGTAGTGCCTGTTTTTTAGAACTGCTGTGTACCTGTCATAAAGACAGACACAGCCTCTGTCTTTTTGTTGTGAACCAAAAGTGATCTTTTTAATCGATAGAGATTACTGAGAAAACATATGACTGCTGGTTCCAACTGACCTGCATACTGAACCCTGAGCTCCACACTTGTCTGCCTGGTTGAACTCTGACTCTTACTTTGCATTCCACTTCTTGTTGTTTAAAAGTGACATTTGCCTGCCAGAAACACAACTCAAGCTATAGCTATAAAATATTGCCTAAGGATGAATATGCTACTGAGACGATTTCACAATTGAGTTAGGTTTCCTTTTGCAAGGAAAATACTTTACGTGGCAGTTGCTTGAAAACAAGGGTACTCTCCATTTCCATTGCACTTTCCTGTGTTTATTTTAATGTTTTTTTGTAAACATCACTCTTGTGCCAAATCAGCCATATTGCTTTTTTTGAAATGTGTGCCTGTATCACAAGTTGCTTGCTTGATTTTAATCATTTGCCTGATTTTGAAAATAAGGCACAATCATTTTTAATAATGACACATTAACCAGCCAGAACCATTGAGAGAGAAACAAAAGCATCATAAATTGTGAATTTTATCATTTTCCCCATTACCTGTGCTATTATTTCTACAGTGTATTATGTTAATATGTTGTTATAGTAATGGAAGTTAGATTACAAAGTATAATCTTTCACTAGTATGTCACACTTTAAACTCCATTAAATGGTCCTGGTCTTTTAAGCAATCAACATGACAAATGCTTGACTCAGAACTTTTGCTGATATACAGTGGATAATTTAATTGCCAGAAATGATCATTTATAAAGGATGATTCTTCTTCAGACAACCGCCATCTTGTGGGCAAAATGAAGTCAGGCCACAACCTGCTATCAATCTTCCTGTAGAATTCCCATGGAAGTAAAGGAGAGGGTTTTAGCAAAACTTGATAGCTGGCTGATTCTCCAACAACTCACCTTAATTAAATCTCTGAATTAAGGGTGATTTAATTCCCTTATTTAATAGCAAGGGGACACTAAGAATTCATTCATTTAAAATCCCCTTAAGTCCACTGCAACCTAACTCTCCCCCCACCCACAACAACTTACATCCTTCACCAACATAAGTGATAACAGTAGGAGGAAAACTAAGAAAACACTAATCAATGTCTGGAAAGAAGATCACCAGTCAGCTGCATCCAATGCAATGCAATCCACAAACAGCTACCTCACGTGGCACAGCCCCAAACCGACAAACAGTAGTTCTTTGTCTTAAAACTGGTCAACACAAGATGTGTGATTAATAAGCCCTTCACCACTGACAAGTTTATCAGCAAGATGTTGAACCCGAGTTGTCACAGAAATCGAGTAACCGAAACTGCAGAATTTTTTGTTCTACCTCCCTGGCACCGTCCACCACTAGTCACTTCCACCACCAAATACTCTATACCCAACATATCCAGGCACAAGGAGAACAAATGTGGAAGTAGAGTAATCATTCTGTCCCTTTCTGGACTTACGTGCAGGGAGAGATCACTCAAATCCAAATCTTTTAAGTATGTCTCTTAATGTGAAAGTCTAGAGAAGAGATTACTTTGGGCATTCTGCTAATCTCTAAACACCCAGATGCCAAGCACTTTCTAGAGGCACTAACAAAGAAGGAGGTAAAAGTTTCAAAAGCATTTAGAGGTCTAAGTCCCATTTCCAAATGCTATTTAGGAGCCGATGTCATTGATTTCCAGTGATACACAGACTCTGCTCATTCATTTTTGAAAATGAGTTTTATATTCTTTGGAACATTTTATCCTTAGACTCAAAAAGTATTTAGGCAGCACTGAAAATAGGTCTTAGGCTCTGAGTCCTGAGTCAGTTGCTTTTGAAAATTTCACCTGTCTTTCTTTGGCTTGGGAGATTTAAGCACCAGCAGGGATGACACTTCTGATATGATAGGCCAAAGAGCATTTTCCCAGTTCATGTTCGATTTCTCACAGATGCTTTCTGGACAGGGACGCACACACACACGCACGCGCACACACACACAGCCTGCGCTGCATTATTGGGCTGAATATAGATTTAAGAAATGCAAAGAATTACCTTTCCATTCTTGTTAGACCTCAGTATATTGTGCAATTATTTCTATATAAGCATACTATTTGTTTATGTATAACGATGCTCTCTATGTAACTTATTGTATGTGTATAGTAAGTTAATAGTCACAACTTTATGATAAGTACATAATTTATGATATAGTTCCCCATTATTGGATTACAGTGGAAATACTTGTATTTCCAATGGGTAGCATCTCTGAAAGAAGCAGAATAAAATGAAGTGTAAATTTTAATTAGAGCATCAGATTATGTTATTGATGTCATTTTATAGTTTTTATTTTTCGTATTTTAACTCAAGTATTTTCCTATCATCGCAATAATGCCAGCCGGCTAGAGTAGAGCCATTCTTTTTAGGCCAGTGGAGGTTATAGTAACTTTACCTTGTGGTTCTTACAATGCAAATTTTGCCAATGTACAGTATCTAAATCTCTTTTTAACATTATTGGAGGCAAATGACTTTCCTGTCATCAGGGATGTGAAATTTTGCCCCGAATGATTGGCTAGCATAGTACGATGGAACACAGCCTGATTCTATAATTCTAGTGCTTCTTGACCCTTCCCTCCTCAATCTTTCTTACTCAAATTTAATCCTGGTGTGGATTTTATTACATTTACATAAACATGCAGGATATATACAGTCTAATATATAACCAATTAGTAAAACTATAGTTCTACATGGAGAATTAAATGATAGTAAATCAGTGTAGATTTCCCAAGTTGGTAAATGGTTACTTTAACACATTATATCCTGTAACTATTCAAAGTTCTTGTAGACTTTCTGCAGGATGTTTTCACCTCACAAATATTTTGGCCTGTTATTAATACAATGATTTCACCCTTTTTCTTTACACAGGATAACTTTATCAAGGTTTCCCTTTTGACCAAAATTGCAGTTGGCTGATCATGTGTTGTACATTTAAAAGCTGGCTAAAGCTAATGTTATTTTTATGAAGATTGGTTCATAGCAGAACACCAAAAGATGAGGTAGTCTTTTTAGAATTCATTCATGTAGTGCCAAGTGTCTGTGGGGCTGTTATAAAGCTGCTCTGCTATAAATGCACAAGGTCTAGCACACTGTTTTTGCTATTTAACTGAGCTCTTCAAAGAAAAGTTCCAAACATAGGTCTCAGTCTTGTAGATACTTGGGCTGGTGCAAACCCATATCATCAGGGCTGATTCTTATTGAAGTCGGTTTTGCACTGAATTAGACACAATTCAGGAAGGCACTTAAGCATATGTGTCAGTCAAAGTCAATGAACTACTCTGTTTAAAGCTATAGAGGTTGTGATGGTGTCGTAGTATAATTCCCAAATCTGGACCTTAGCGTCCAAAATATGGGTACTAGCATGAATTCCCCTAAGCTTAATTACCAGCTTAGATCTGATATGCTGCCACCAATCAGGAATTTTCCAGGGCCTGATACCCTCTGGTCCCCCCAAAAACCTTCCCTGGAGACCCCAAGACCCAGATTCCCTGAGTCTCACAACAAAGGGGAATAAACCATTCCCTTCCCCCTCTCTTCTTCCTCCCAGCTCCTTCCCGCCCTGGGAACACTAGGAGATCGCCTGATTCAACTTCTTGAATCACCACACCAAGAGGAGTGTTACCTTCCCCCTCACCCAGAGGCAATACAAGCTGCGTGAATATAACACAAAGAGAAAATTTATCCTTCCCTTCTCCCCACCAATTTCCTGGTGAGTACAGACACAATTCCCTTGAAGCTTAACTAGGAGAAAAAAAAATCAAACAGGTCTTAAAAAGCAAAACTTTTAATAAAAAAAGAAAAAAAGTAAAAAGTTTATCTCTGCACTTTAGATGGTAAACAGTTACAGGGTCTTCAACTTATAAACAATAGAAAGAAACTTTCTCCAGCAGAAACACAATTTAAGCTACTTCCAGCAAGTACACATATGCAAATGAAAAAAAAAAGACTATGACCGCCTTTTTTCTTACTCACAATTCTGAATAGATAAGAGACTGTAGCAGGGAGATTGGCAGAAACCTGGTTGCACCTCTAGTCCCGTACAGGACCCAGAGAGAACAAAGCCAAACCCAAAACCCACAAACAAAGGCTTCCCTCCACGAGATTTGAAAGTAATTTGTCTCCTGATTGGTCCTCTGGTCAGGTGTTTGCAGGTCACTGTTTGTTAACCCTTTATAGGTGAAAGATACATTAACCCTTAGCTATCTGTTTATGACAGATGGGTTCCCCTGGGGTGCAACCTGGAACTGGGGTACTGTTGTGCCCTCTGTCTTACCAACCGGAGCTCCCTCTCACACTCTGATGCTGTGACAAGCTATAAACCTCTCCAGGTCCTGCACTCACAGAGACATCCACAGGCAGGACACACCCAGTCGAGTTACATGCATGCTTCTCCTAGCCACTCATGAACTAACAATAGAGAGGCTGCAGCCAATTCCTAACAGCTCCCCAGCCTAGGGCCCTAAAGCTGTACCATCTTGCTCTGGTCAGAAGCTTGACCAGTGTAAGCTTATTACCTAGTCTTCCCCTCCCTCAATGTTAGATGATATGTGCCAGCTCTCGTTCCTGAGCAGATTTTCCATGCACTTCGACCAAAACTCACTGTTTAGGTAAAATATAAAAGAGAATTATTAACTACAGAAAGAGAAATCTTAAGTCATTATAACGAATAAATGTACAGATCAAAGTTAGTTACCTAGTATATGACACTTTGTGCTGCTGGCTCAAACTCCCTGTGCTATAGAACCCCATCCCTGAAATGCAAAGAGGACTCAACAGCCCTATCCCTGCTGCGGGCCCAAAAGAGCCTGGATTTCTGAGAGCCTATCCTTAACAGCACGGGTGATGGCAGCAACTGTTGGGGCTTGGCTTATACAGGTTAGCCTAACTTTGTGGCCAGTTGCCAGATCTGATGTTCTTTCTCCCTACACTTGTTTATCCTTAGTTTAAATCATGTGCACTACAGGTGGTCAAAATGTTTCAAATTTCATTTCTTTTAAAAATTTTGGAAAAAAAATTCAGGAGAAAGATCAATGACTTCCTTCCTCCCCCCTTCACTTTTGTCCAACACTAGAGCTCACTAATTTTTTTTAAATTAAAAATAAGATGAACTGAAGAGGTAGAGAATGAAGCTGCTGCATTTAAGTATACCTTCTGTCCACAAATGTGGCTTCTGAGTTTGATTCATAATATTTTCCTGACTTTGGAAAGCTATATTTTTTTCTCTCCTCTTTATTGGAATAATAAAAAGCCACATTCACAGCTGACCTCAGTCAAGCTATGTCAATTTGCACTAGTGGAGTATTTGTCCCAATATGAATATGAATGGCATAAGACTGTGTTAAATTTAGTGAGATATTAGGATGATTCTCTATGGTTGTACCACTCCTTAGGCATGTCTGATAAGACTACAGAGGCGCAGCTGATTTTGTACACTTCCAGAAATTCTGAGTGTAAAGATAAACTCTCAGAAGTGTGGACTGTGAAAGCTAGAAATAACTGGAAAGATGTAAAATCTGACTGCAGCAGAGTAGTAGAGTTGTGCATGATTTGGAACTACAAATGCCTCCAATTTCAGAACATGCAGGGCTGTTAAAGACAAATCTTTGAATTTTGTGGTGGTATTCAGAATTTAGGACAGTGCCCCTGACCAGTATGCAGTGGCAGCAGGCACGAGTCAGTGGTAGATGGAAGTTGTGTTTATCATGGACAGAATAGCTGGAAGGCCAAAGACATGCATTTAGGCAGGCAAGGCAGAGAAGAAATGTACATAGGTCATTGCCACTGCCCATGCACTTTTGTATCAGAAAGTTATAATTTGCTCAAACACAAGTTACTGGGCTCAGTGCAGGAGTTATTCAAGCATGTCAGGTGTTGCTGGAGTTGAACTGCCACCACCTTTTCACACATCTTTACCAGAAAGAGGTTTTGAGTTTTATAGCATTCAGAGTATTATAACTTTTCCACAATATGCTTACCATGTGATGAAAAGGATGGTTTGGAGGAATGCACCAGGTATAGCCTGAGGGAGAAATTTAGAAGGAAATTGACTATACTTACAAGAGTTCAATGACAGGAGCCCAGACAACCATATCTCCCATGCATCTGTGCACAGCTGTCTGCAACTCTAGCACTGCCCCTTTGCTTGTATGATTGTGACTTGTTGTCCTTCCATGTAAGATTGTGTGAGGGGGGAAATCTTCTAAGCTGCATTGTGGAATGGGTTAAAATGCCCACTATACCTGATGTGGGTAATGGACACATTTATTTTCTATTTTATTTTGTTTTTACTTATTGCACAGGAGAGAGCAGGAGCATCTTCCCCAAGTCCCAGAGACTGGAGCCTTTTGGAGTGACATGCATGTCTGGGCCAGCCATGATACCCACAGCAGTGCTACTATCAAAGGCGGCTCTCAGCATTCAAAGGCAAATGGGGATGAGGTGGGTTAGTCATCGCTGCTGTCGTGATACGCCTGTGATTATAGTTTCAGCTACTCAGAAGTCCAAGGGAAGAAAAAATGATGTATTTGCTTGAGGCCAAGTCTAGATTAGGAAAATAGGGCATGTTTTAAAACATGTTAGCTAACATGTTAACATTTTGATTAAAATGATTTTAACTAGGAGTTTGCACCTAGGGTAGACAGGGCAAATTGTGTTTAAAAATGTTAGTTAGTTGTGATTAATCTCAAATCTTACCCCTAGGATTGACCATAACTAGCTAAGATGTTTTTAAATATGACTTGTCTACACTTATGCAAAGGGTTGTTTGAGATCATGTTAGTTAAAATGTGTTACCTAATATGCTTTGAAACACGTTCTTTTTTTAAGCCTAGGAATGACCAGAATGTGTTAGAATCAGAAGAGCTGCCCTAAAGAATACATCAATGGACGTATTTGGAGACTGTTGCCCAGCTAGAAGCAGCTGTGCAGGGGACTAAATGAGATACATGTCATAATGAATTCACTAATCTAATGAGAAACACTGTCATTACAGAGTCTCATCACTGGACACAAATCATACTACTAATATTAAAAGATCCTTCAGGGTATCCCAAAGGTTTTCTTAGCTGGTCATCAAGGTACTTGCCCCCTCAACTTCAGTCATGTGCCTTATTTTGCATTGTAAATGCAAACAAACTAATTTAAATTTTCAGTCAGTCAATGTGTGCTCACCTGTATTTTTGCGTGCACAAAGGCTTGAATATCAAACCATAATGATAACATAGACGTCCAAGCTCTTTGCAATCCAACCCAGGTCTCTGCCAAAATCTGTGAGGTTCCCAAGCAGTTAGATTGTGGAAAGTTTGTTGGCCAGGGGTGGGGTGTGTGTGTGTTTTCCCCCTGCAATGGCATTATTTCATTGCCTGGGAAAATGACAAGAAGATACAAAGCTCCTTCTTTCTCTCGCCATTTGCCCCTGGCTTGGGCATATTCTAATCAATATCTAATTCTACTCTTGTTTGAGTAAATGAAACTCATCCAAATAATGAATGCAAACTTGACATATGCATATTTGGAACCACAATTTAATTCTATGGGGCCATGGCCATGTACTAGGGCAAATATTGGAACAATTTCTTCTTGTAGGAATTTGGAGTTCTTCTTTTACTGCCCAGGCACCATTGATCAGTTCCTGTGCTGTGGCAGTTTAACAAAGGAGAGAAGGACAGAATCTCTGTGCTCCTTGGCATTCCTGAGGAGAACTGAACATTCCTTTTCGGCTCCATGATGGTGTAACATCAAATTTGGAAAAAAGCTGTGTCATCTTATCAGTGTCCACTGGCCCACATCACAGTGTTCTTCAGAGGGATGAGGTCTCTCCATCTTCCAGAACATTCTTGCTTAAGACTGACTGACTCCCTTAGAGAGCTCACCACTAGAGGGTGCTGGCTGTTTGATTTTTAAAGGCACAAGACCCATTAGACAGAAATGTTGCACGTGCATTCAACTGTAGTTCCCCAAAGATAAGATCTTAGATCAGACAATGCCCATCCAGGCTTGGATATGTGAAATTTATATTTTGCTTGGTCACACCAAGGCATTTTTTACTACACAAATAGAGAGAAAATTTCATTAATTCTGGAGACTGAAGCTGAGAGATACTTATCAGCTATTGTGTGGAATGGGATTAATTTCCACCTGGTTAAATCATGTTGGTTACAATTTTTTAAAAGCAGTATGTCATTACATGGTGTGTCCTGCTAGGATACTGTCACACCTGGGCTACTTTGATGCTACACATGGGTTTCAGCACTGACCCAAACATACACTGAGTTCTGGAATCAAACCAGATTTTTTTTCCCCAAATAAGTGGAATGAAATTAAATGCATGTACACTAGTAAACATGCCTACGGAAATAGTTCCATAGTTTCACATAAAAACTAAAGTTAAGCAATGAATAAAAATGAATATATATATTAGGTTTGAAAGTTTACATATTTTTTATTTTTTGATCCTGTATTACAAACTCAAAATTTCCATTGCAGTCTATGCAAGTCCTGGGTGCACAGGGAATGCTGGATTTATATCAATATTATACTCAAAAAGCTACATTAAAAGAGAACATTATTAAGGTTGTAAAGTCAAGCCCTCAAAAATTAGGAAATGCCAAAATTAAGATTCCCTGTACAAACTTAATTCAGTCCTCTTTTGTGTATTCATTACAATATAGTCTGTATATATGTGACATCTATCTAATTCAGTGCACAGGATGGACCTGCTCTGGGGATGAATCAGGACTGGGTAGTGAAGGAGACAGTTATCTACATGATGCCTGCTGTATTTGCTGCAGAATTTGGAATTGTAATTTGGAAGATGTGTTCCTGTTCTGGTTCTGAGAGATGGTGAGCTTAAGCCCACCCATAGCTAAAAGCCCTCCCCCTCAACAGAAGAGGAGGGGCCAGTGAACTCAGGCCATATTGAAAGCTGTATAGTGAGTGAGTCAGGGGACTGCAGGAAGAGAAGATGGTCTCAGGGTAAAGGAAGTTGTTGGTTGCCCTAGAGGCTTGGATTCTATCCCTGTCTCTGCCACAGAGTTTCTGTGTGAAATTAGGCAGGTTGCTTAAACCAAACTCTTCACAGGTGGTCACTGATTGTTGGTTCCTCATTTTCTAGTTGCCTGATTTGATACCCTGGGATTTGATTTGCAGAAGTGCTGAGCACTCACAGATGCAACTGAAGCCAGTGAGAGCTGTGCTTTGAATATTTCAAGTGGTATGTAATGCTAAATACTTTGAAAAATCAGGTCCATGATGTCTCAAATTGGGCATCCAAAGTTAGTGACTGCTTTTTACTTTAATCTTTGTGCCTCAGTTTCCCACCTGTTAAATGGGAATAATAACCCCTCATCTCACAATGGTGTTGAAATAAATAAATGTGTATGAAGCACTAAGATGCTCTGGTGATGAGTGCTATAGAAAAGTCCATGAGGAAATAGATGTATCTGTCTTCAGGTGACGGTTTGAATAGAATGCAGTTAATAAGGCATGGGGCCACACGTTGAACAATGAGAATAAAACAAAAAGTTGACCAGGTGTTCAGTAAGTGAGCACCATCCATCCTGTGCAGTGAAATATGTGCAAAGTGGCCAAACTAAGGTTGAACAGTTATCCTTAATTCTGTCATTTTCTAACTTTGCAGTTTTAATAATCTTTACGGCTGTGGGTTTGTATTGGCAGGAAACAAATCACAAATAGTGTGATTTTGTCATTTGTCCCCTCTTTTTAGTATATCAATGACTCTCACCACAATGGCGGCTCCTGCGGCTCCTGTCTTGCAGGGCTGGGCCTGGCTCCCGACTCCAGGCTTTGGACCAAGAGTGCAGGGTCACAATGCCCCTCAGGTTTGGCCTAGGTGCATTCCATCATGAGGAAGGACCAGGATGAATTTGAGCATCTCTGTAACCTGGTGCACCAGGTTAAAATGTCTGGAGCTGGAAGCTGTGCCCACCCGTGTGGGATGCAGAAGCTGCCACTGCTGTGCCTGAGGGGAGAGTGGGGCAGAGAGTGGCCCCATATCTCTTTTTTTTTAACCCCCACCCAGGCTGGGATTAGGGTTTTGGTGTGGGGCAGAGTGCACTGCTGTGGGTGGTTGGTGCCTCCTCATTCGTCAGGGCACAATTTATCAAAAATCAGGGAGCAGTCAAAAAAAAATCTCAACTTACTAAATTTACCACGACTGTTCCCTGATTTTTTTCATTAAAAAATACTGACACAAATCTGCAGCCCTCATATTCTTTCAATGTGGCAATTTATATATATTACTAAAACTAAAAACATTTCTGGGGATGGCACTTTTGAGGGTTAACCCTGCTAAAATTCAGTAGAACCCCCCCCCAATATTAATTGCTAAGTGGCTTAATTTTGATTCTCACCTATATTGCTTGATGGATCACCCAAGGAATTAAAATTGAAATCTGTCTCCTGGCACAAAGAGCAAGCAACGTGGTTGTCTGTGAGGATTGGGGTGGGAAAGAGTCCATAGTTTCCAACCCAAGAGTTCAGACCTGCATCGTATCCCTTCCAAAGTCACTGTGTCTATCCTGACCTCTGTGCCTTTTTTGAGGTGTTGTGGAGCACGGTATCCTCATAAATGTTGATCCAGTATCCCTTCCTTCATGCCCTAGTACAGAACTGCATTGGGCGTAGGTTTGAATGCCCATCTACAGAGCAACTCCACTTGTTCCCTCAGCCTTACCATGGGATGTAAGTTGCGGGGAGGACTTAGTGGGCCCTCTTCTGCTAGGTGGAGTTCTCCACATTTGACCATTTAGTGAAGGAAAAAAAAGAAGGCACCCAAAAGAGCTGATATGGAGACTGTACCGCTCCGCTGTGATACACAAATCAGTTTCCCTTTATGGATTCAGAGAATTCAGCTACCTTCTTCCTTCTCTGACAATATAAACGTGGAGCACTCATTCTCCATCTTTGTCATGTCTAGATCCCAGAATGAAGCAAAGTAATCACACATTCATCAAAGGTGTCATTCGTGATGCAGGTCAATCCATTTCAGTCATATGTGTTAGAATGCAAAAATATATAACATTTCATTTTGACCTCTGTGTAACTTGGTCTGAAATGTATTTGAATGATATAAAATACAGGTTTTGTTTTTTGCATTATTCAACTGTTTTTTAAATAAAGCTGCGTAGTGTTTTCTCCTCAATTCAGAGGTGTTATAAAATGTGTTAGTGTAGTGAGCCTGAGGGGATGCTACTTTAAAAATTCATTCGAGTGTTGGCTTTAAAACTCACTTTTTTTCTCTCTCTCTGTACAAGCTGGGATGTGCATTAAATTTAAGTAGAGAGAGATAAGGGGTCAAATTTTCAAAAGTGCCTAAGGGACTTACACACCCAAGTCTCACCCTCAAGAGCCTCATTCAGAGTTCTCAATACTGCACATATAATTCAACATGTGTCATTTTTGAAAATGGAACTTAGGCTTCTAAGTCACTTAGGCAATATTGAAACTTTGACCTGAAGGTTAAGATACCCCCAGAGGTCATTACATACAGTAATTTCCTTATGTTTCAAGAACTGATAGATATCTCAAACTTTAGCTTGTATCTGGAAACATTCCTGAAAGCTTCCAGAATTAATGTAATGAAGATAAGAATGGGATTGACAGGAAGTGTATCATAAATAGGCTTGGAAAAATTAGGTTTTTAATGAGTAAATATTTCATCATACATACATGAATCAATGAAAAAATATTTCAACTGATAATAGTAAAAATTTACAGACAGGCAAAGTAAGAAAATTACTGCTTGAAAATTTATCCGAGTTGAATTTAAAGCTATTTGCTTTATATATTTTGATGTAACATTGACAATTAGTGTTTTAACAGTTATCAATCTTCAACTTTTTGAATCTCAACATCTATTGTCATTAAATAATTATTGGCTGATTTCCACCCCACCTTGCCTAACCATCATAATTTCCCACAACTGTGAAGATTTAAATAAATAAATAAAAAATGGGAAAAAATGATTAAAACCCACAATTCTATAAAATTTAAATAAAAATTGAAAATGCTTACAAATAAACTGATAGGTGTCGAAATTTAAAAAAAAATGGAAAATTGGTTCTAACTCAGGTTAGAAAATTTCCATCAATCCCCAAGATTCAATATTGCTGTCTTCAAAAGCTACTCCATCCTGTGACCTATAGTGAGATTCCCTCCTCTGAAGTCAATGCCACCGTTTTTGCTGTTGTATCACTTTGTAGTGCTAACATTTTGGTTATTAAGCTAGTTGCAGTGTGGATTTTCTGTTTTTCAGTGTGCATTGAAGGCAATGGTATTGCTGAACTAAGTGTGTTGGAGGAGTGTGTACTAGTGTGCTGGTTTCATTTTAGGTTGGTATTGTCTTGCGTGTGAATAGTGCCTTAACTAATGATGTCTTTGGTTTTTAGTGTTTGGGTTGTCGTGAGGAAGTACATTTGAGCAACCTTAACTCTGCCTAATGAGGATTTTTTGTGGAAGAATATAAATATGAGGCTTGATCCTGCATATGGGAAGAAAGGGTATATTATGAGAATCAGTGGATCTGAGGGGAGGTCACTCAGCTCAGAATACTGCACTTCTTGTAACTCTGGGAATTTGGAAATTGAGCAGTGTGGAACTAGTTGAACCAATGCTTTCAGCCAGAGTACCAGAACTGCTGGTCATTGTGGGCTGATCACCTAATTTCCATAACAGTGTTAAGGGCTCAGTCTCTGGTGTACCAGGTTTTTCAGTCTCCACTCATTGTTGGATGGTGCCTGAACTCTCAAGGGGGATGTTCCCTGTTTTGGTTAAATCAGGTTTCCTGTTTTGTTGAGGTAGGAACTCCCCCACCAAATACCTTGCAGCCTAAAGGAAAGTACACTGCATCATGAGACCAGAGTTCAGATCTGACCACTGCAAGCCTACACTTCACAGTTCTTATTACTGACTGAATCCTAATACATGAACTCGAGAAGGCAATCAGGTACTACCAGTACCACCATTTCAAAATGTAAGTTAGCAAAGGGGTTAGTCATAATCACTTCAGGCAGAGCTGGGAATAGAATCAAGGTTTCTGAGAGGGCAAATCTAAGTTGTATTCACTCAGCCATGCTGCATTGCAGAATGAATGTGACTGTGTATGTTCTGGCTATCCTGTTTGTAATCACCACACTCCCAGGACAAGAGATAAAACCCAGAATTCCTGGTCTCCCATATTTTACTACTGTTTAGCAAATAGTTGTTCAACCCACTGGCAAAGTGTCTGTCAAGTTCTCCTCTACTGGCTGGTCCAGTAAGATATAGTAATTGTTCCAGTAGCCGATGTGATTAGAGATCTATGCTGGGGAACTGCAGGGCCAGGGTTCCCACTCTGATGATCATTGTCCTCCTATTGATTGTGACAGAATTTGTTTTATCCAGTTTTGTGAAATGGTTTATCTAATTCACACACTGAGAAAGCATATTTTAAAACAGGTTTTATAGTTCAAAACAATGTTATTTGCACCTGACCCACAACGAAGTACAGATGTTCAATATTTCAGATATTTGTCACTCATTTTGATTGCTGATGTCATGCTCTCTGTAACATTTGAAGGATTCACAGATTTTTAAGGTCAGAAGGGACCATTTTGATCACTTAGTCTGACCTCATGACAGGTCACAGAACCTCACACAGTAATTTCTGCATCAAGCAAATAACTATCTGAGCTACAGCACATATTTTAGAAAGATATCCAGTCTTGATTCAAAGACTTCAAGTGATGCAGAATCCACTACATCCCCAGGAAAATAATTCCAATGGTTAATTTCCCCCACTGTTAAAAATGTGCATCTTCTAGTCTGAATTTGTCTAGTTTCAGCTTCCAGCCATTGAATCTTTTTAGACCTTTTTCAGCAAGACTTTTGAGCTGTCTAATCTCTTCCCCAGGTAAGTATTTGTAGACTGTGATCACATTCTCTCTTTTGAGAACAGTGTGTGCTGCATGCCCATGCAGAAAGAACTCTGAGTGCAAGGGCGGTTTCCAATACTGGACATGGTGTGATCTTCACCATCAAATATAGATGCCATCGGCAGACTCTCAGAGAATATGTATCCAACTCATCAGGTGTGCATTTGCCTGTTGGGGGAGGCAAGATCAAGTCTGTACTGGCCAATTCAGTATTTGAATTTCCATGGGATCCTTCTGGATAAGAGGCACAACAATTGTTATCCTTAGTTAAGCCTTCAAGAAAGTGCTTTTGGTCTGTCCATTCCATCACTCATTTAGAATAATAGGGATGAAATACTAGAAGAGTAGTGTTTTACATGAATTTTGCACCAACTCAGCAAGGGTGTAAATAGAAGCTCTGATTCATATTAATACTTTTAAAACCCAGGTGCAGTTTGTAGAGTTCAGGGCTCTAGTTGTCCATTTTGGCTAAGATATGTTTGTGCACAAATAAAGAGGATGCTTTTATGACACTTTTCTTTCTCCTCCTATTCAAGCTGTCCAGAGACTTAACTCCCAGCATGCCTCGGAGAAGCTCTTACTCTCTCAAAGCTGACACAGACCTTTCAATCCTGTTCTGGGAGTACGGTGACCAGACAGCAAGTGTAAAAAATTGGGACAGGGAGTAGGGGGTAATAGATGCCTATATAAGAAAAAGCCCCCCAAATTGAGACTGTCCCTATAAAAGCGGGACATCTGGTCATCCTATCTGGGAGCCAAAAACCTCTAGAGCACACTAGCGCCCTTGCTATGCCCTATCCCCTGGCCACACCCTTTGGCACACTGCCTAGCCTGGGGAAATTGAAAGTGGTGGCATTTGGAACAAGTGTAGCTGTCTTACATCAGCAAAGGAAAACTTTACATTGGGTTTTTCTTCCAGTGGAGAGATCCACACTGCTTTTATGGCATCTTTATGCTGCTGGAGCCATGTAAAGCAGGTTCAGGGCAATGGATGAATGACCCCAGGGGATTGATTTTCCTTGTTGTTAGCTTTTTTATTTGCTCTATTCCTTGGTGTTTGTTTTTTCTCCTTCGTTCTTCTGAGCCTCTAAAGGAATGCTGAGAATTTTTCAGACAGTGTCCTATTTCCCTGGCCTTCCTTCTCACCAGCCTTTGAGTCACTGCATCACAATTACTGTACCTCCAGTAACTGAGGCCTTATCTACACTAGAAAGTGATGCCACTTTAACTTTACCACTATAGTTAAAGCAGTAAACCCCTAATGTGGCCTCTAGTTATACTGGTATAAAGGTGCCTTATGCTGATAAAATTGTGAGCTCACTAGTGGTTGTACAGACGTAACCATTTTGGTTTTAAAAAAAAAAATCCTCTCCCCCGCAAGCCAAAATAATTAAAGTGCTATAAAGACTGTGTAGATCAGGCTTCAGAGTATTAGGTGGGACCAGAGAGGCTACTGTTATGTTAATAGATCTGAGGCTCTTCTCTTCATAACCCACCCCAGACTGAGTGCTTTGTTTTTGTAGCATTTTCATCCCCTAAAAGTTTTGAGAATGAGTGACCAGGAGAAGAAATCAGTCATGGTCTCCCATGTGGTGGTTAAAAACACTATTATTAAGGAACAGAACTGGACCCAATAGGATCTTTATTGATTACTTGTTGGCACAGGTTAGCTAGTTGCATGTTAGTAAGCCTGGTGTGTAGCTCTTGATTTGTTTCTGAAATGTCTAAGGAATACGGATAGCAGTACTAATGAGAAGTAAATGTTGAATTAGTGGAAGAATCACTTGGCCTAAATTATCCTGAACTTTTAAAATGAGTCTTTCCCATCTCCTTTTTCTTAGCCCACACCCTTTAGAAGCCTGCCTGATTTAACTGATGCAAGACATGTAGCTAGCTTTTGAGCGATGTATCTTTTCTTCTTCTAGAGCAGAACACAAGTTTCGTGTTCATGTCTTAAGTTTTTGTAATGATTTGTTTATTTTTTAAATGGCTAGATCTTTGCTGACTCCCCAGAGCCACACCCAGTGTTGTACTGAAGTCCCCAGGTAAACCAGTTTCTACTTTGATTCATTTCACTTAGAAACAGAAATGTAAGCCATGGCCTCTTGTCCCAGTGGAGTCCTCTAAATGCAGTCTACATAACAAAAGGTGAAGGAGCCAAGTCTGAGTTTAATTTCCGGACAACTGTTTATAGGAGCCTTTATAAAGGCATTCAGTTAAGGAATTGTCAAACATCCCTTATTCAGAAGCCATATAGTTGAATTGTAATGTATGAGTTGCTGTATTAAAATTGGATACCACAGAGAGGATGGAGGGAGTGAAATATAGAGCTTTTCCCTCTAGGTTGCTCATTCAAATCTGGCCTGAGTCAGTCGTTCACAAAAATTGTCACTGTTTAATTACCTGTGTGAAATGAGTTGGTGGCCTCAATTGAGTTCCCAGAGAGGTTTGCACATCCCCAAAGCAACCAACTGGCACTAATTGGCACCCTATCTAACCATATGAGCAGGGAGCCAGAGGTCTGAATGGGGACTGATCTACTCACTCAACCTTAGAGATGTTCACTCTAGGTCAGAGTTGAAGGAATATTAGTAGGCTAGTATGTGGAAATCCCAGATTTGGACCTTAGCGTCCAAAATATGGGGGTTAGCATGAAAACCTCCAAGCTTAGTTACCAGCTTGGACCTGGTACTGCTGCCACCACCCAAAAAATTAGAGTGTTTTGGGGCACTCTGGTCCCCCCAAAAACCTTCCCTGGGGACCCCAAGACCCAAATCCCTTGAGTCTCACAACAAAGGGAAATAAACCTTTTCCCTTCCCTCCCCTCCAGGTGTTCCTGGAGAGATACACAGAAGCAACCTCCGTGAATCTAAGCAGAGGGAGTCCACCCTCTTTAATTTCAGTCCTGGAACAAAAAGCACTTCCCTCTTCACCCAGAGGGAATGCAAAGTCAGGCTAGTAAATCTAACACACACAGAGTTCCCCCCTGACTTCTTCCTCCCACCAATTCCCTGGTGAGTACAGACTCAATTCCCTGGAGTTTCCCCACTAAAGAAAAACTCCAACAGGTCTTCAAAGAAAGCTTTATATAAAAAAGAAAGAAAAATACATACAAATGGTCTCTCTGTATTAAGGTGACAAATACAGGGTCAATTGCTTAAAAGAAATATGAATAAACAGCCTTATTCAAAAGAATATAATTTAAAGCACTCCAGCAACTATAGACATGTAAATACAAAAGAACATAAAAATCCCCTATCTGATCTTTGGTACTTACAACTGGGAAACAGAAGATTAGAAAGCAGGAAATAGAAAAATCCTCCTCATAGCTGAGAGAGATTCAGGCAGACAGAAGACAAAGAACTCAGACACAAACTTCCCTCCACCCAGAGTTGAAAAAAGTCTGGTTTCCTGATTGGTCCTCTGGTCAGGTGTTTCAGGATACTTTTTTTTTTCAGGTGAAAGAGACATTAACCCTTAGCTATCTGTTTATGACACGCCCCCCAAATTGCAGACAGTGGGGAAGCTCACTGGCAGCGATTTCCTTCTAGAACTTTAAAATAAACAGATTACTACAACACATGCACCTTTACATATACCACTAAGTATATAACTAACTGACTTCTACATTTTAAGAACACTTTTTAACTACTAGATTCTGGGAAACTCTCACGGGAGAGTGCATCAGCTACTTTGTTAGAAGCTCCTGTGATGTGCTGAATTTCAAAATCAAAATCTTGGAGAGCTAAACTCCAACGAAGAAGTTTCTTGGTGTTCCCCTTGGCAGTATGAAGCCACTTTAGTGCAGCATGGTCAGTTTGTAGCTGGAACCGCCGTCCCCAAACATATGGGCGTAGCTTTTCCAGGGCGTACACAATGGCATAGCATTCCTTTTCGCTGACTGACCAGTGACTTTCCCTCTCAGACAGTTTCTTGCTGAGAAACACAACAGGATGGAAGTTGTGATCTGTTGCTTCCTGCATGAGCACTGCTCCTATACCACGCTCAGATGCATCCGTGGTTACTAGGAATGGCTTGTCAAAGTCCGGGGCCCTGAGCACAGGGTCAGACATGAGCGTTGCCTTAAGTTGGGTAAAGGCCTTTTGACACTCATCAGTCCAGTTAACTGCATTTGGCTGGGTCTTTTTGGTCAGGTCGGTCAGTGGGGCAGCGATTTGGCTGTAGTGTGGTACAAATCGCCTGTAGTACCCGGCCAAGCCTAAGAAGGATTGGACCTGTTTCTTTGACCTTGGGACAGGCCACTTTTGGATAGCATCCACCTTGGCCTGTAGGGGGTTTATGGTTCCTCGACCCACTTGGTGCCCCAGGTAAGTCACTCTGTTTTGGCCTATTTGACACTTTTTGGCCTTAACAGTTAGTCCGGCCTGCCTGATGTGCTCAAAGACCTTTTCCAGGTGTAGTAGGTGTTCGGGCCAGGAGTCTGAAAAAATGGCCACATCATCGAGGTAGGCAACTGCAAATTCTCCCAATCCTGCTAGTAGACCATCTACCAGCCTCTGGAAGGTGGCAGGTGCATTTCGAAGGCCGAAAGGAAGGACATTGAATTCATACACCCCCACATGGGTGACGAATGCTGACCTCTCCTTGGCAGGTTCATCTAGTGGTACTTGCCAGTACCCCTTGGTTAAGTCTATTGTAGAGATGAATTGAGCACGTCCCAACTTCTCCAATAGCTCATCGGTGCGTGGCATTGGATAGTTGTCCGGACGAGTTACCGCATTTAGCTTACGGTAGTCCACGCAAAAGCATATTTCCCCATCTGGTTTGGGTACCAGAACCACTGGAGATGCCCATGCACTGGTGGATGAGCGGATTATACCCATCTGTAGCATGTTCTGGATCTCCCGTTCTATAGCAGCTTGGGCATGAGGAGACACCCGGTAGGGTGGGGTTCTAATGGGGTGAGCATTACCTGTGTCAATGGAGTGGTATGCCCGTTCAGTCCGTCCTGGGGTGGCTGAGAACAATGGGGCGAAGCTGGTGCACAGCTCCTTGATTTGTCGCCGCTGCAGACGTTCCAGGGTGGTTGAGAGGTTCACCTCTTCCACGCCACCGTCTTTTTTCCTGTCGTAGTAGACACCGTCAGGCCACTCAGCATCATCTCCCTGGACTGTAAACTGACAAACCTGTAAGCCTCTGGAATAGAAAGGCTTGAGAGAATTAACATGGTACGCTCTAGGCTTTAGTGAGGAATTGGGAAATGCTATGAGGTAGTTCACAGTTCCCAGGCGCTCTTGGACCGTGAATGGCCCTTCCCATGATGCTTCCATCTTATGGGCCTGTTGCGCCTTTAAGACCATAACCTGGTCTCCTACCTTGAAGGAACGTTCTCTGGTATGTTTGTCATACCAGGCCTTTTGCTCTTCCTGAGCATCCTTTAGGTTTTCTCTAGCAAGGGCTAAAGAGTGTCGGAGGGTGCTTTGTAGGCTGCTTACAAAGTCCAGAATGTTAGTTCCTGGAGAAGGCGTAAACCCCTCCCATTGCTGCTTCACCAACTGTAATGGCCCCTTAACCTCGTGACCATACACAAGTTCAAACGGTGAAAACCCTAAACTGGGATGTGGTACAGCCCTGTAGGCAAACAGCAACTGCTGCAACACTAGGTCCCAATTATTGGAGTATTCGTTGATGATGAATTTACGTATCATGGCCCCCAAAGTTCCATTAAACCTTTCCACCAGGCCATTGGTTTGATGATGGTACGGGGTGGCAACCAAGTGATTCACCCCATGAGTTTCCCACACTTTTTCCATGGTCCCAGCCAGGAAATTAGATCCTGAATCTGTAAGGAAGTCGGAGGGCCAACTTACCCTGGCAAAGATGTCTGTTAGGGCCAGGCACACAGTGTTAGCCCTGGTGTTGCCTAGAGCTAATGCTTCCGGCCATCGGGTAGCAAAGTCCACTAACGTCAGTACGTACTGCTTTCCTCTGGGTGTCTTTTTTGGGAAAGGACCCAGAATATCCACAGCTACTCACTGAAATGGGACCTCAATTATGGGGAGTGGCTGGAGAGGGGCCTTGACCTGGTCTTGGGGTTTTCCCACTGTTTGGCATACCTCGCAAGACCAGACATACTTGGCAACGTCCTTGCCCATCCCCTCCCAGTGGAAGGACTTCCCCAACTGGTCCTTGGTTCTGTTCACCCCAGCATGGCCACTGGGATGATCATGGGTTAAGCTTAAGCGCTTCCCCCGGTACTTAGTTGGAACCACCAACTGTTTTTGCGGCTACCATTCTTCCCGGTGTCCACCAGAAAGAATCTCCTTGTATAAAAGTCCTTGGTCTATAACAAACCGGGATCGATTAGAAGAGCTGAGAGGTGGTGGGGTGCTCCGTGCCGCCACCCAAGCTTTCTGAAGGCTGTCATCTGCTTCCTGCTCAGTCTGGAACTGTTCCCTTGAGGCTGGGGTCACCAGTTCTTCCTCAGACTGTGGACTTGGGCTTGGTCCCTCTGGAAGCGATGTAGGTGATGGGGTGGTTTCCGTTGCTGGTGAACCGCTCTCCGCTGGTGCACCTGAGGGTATTTCAGGCTCTGGCTGAGCCTTCTGGGTATGGCTGTCTTTTGCTTCTGCCAGTTCTGGCTCGCTGGCGCCCTCTGGCGTTGAGTTTGAAGATGTGGTTGCACTTGCTGGGGCTGGTTGCTGTTCCAGTTCCGGGCCTGGGACTGGAGGTGCTGTGGCTGTTTCAGTGGTTGGCCTGGAATCCGGGTCCACTACCTCTGTCTGGGTCTCTGGTAACACAGACGGGGCGTCTGTGGACGGCTCAGGAACAGGAATGGGTCTGGAAGCTTGCCTGGTTTGGCTACGTGTAACCATTCCCACCCGCTTGTTCCGCTTCACCTGGTTGGCCAAGTCTTCCTCCAGTAGCATGGGGATAGGATAATTGTCATAGACTGCAAAAGTCCACCTTCCTGACCAGCCTTTGTACTGGACAGGCAGTTCAGCTGTAGGCAAGTCTACAGCTTGTGACATGAAGGGGTAAATTGTCACTTTGGTCTTTGGGTTGATGAATTTGGGGTCAACGAAGGATTGGTTGATAGCTGACACTTGTGCCCCCGTGTCTCTCCACGCAGTAAACTTCTTTCCGCCCACTCTCAAATTTTCCCTTCGCTCCAAGGGTATTTGAGAGGCATCTGGGCCTGGGGAACTTGTGGGTGATGGTGGTGTAATGAATTGCACTTGGATGGCGTTCTTTGGACAGTTGGCCTTGATATGTCCCAGTTCATTACACTTAAAGCATCTTCCATCTGATGGATCACTGGGCCGAGGTGAGTTACTGGAGACTGGTGAGGTGGAAGAATAGGGCCTCTGTAGCTTTACTTGGGTTGTATGTGGGGTCTTTGGCTGTCCTTGGTTGTAGGGTTTATGGTCGGTGTGCCCCCTGGGGTATTCGTTCCCCTTGACAGTAGCTTTCTTGCTTTCTGCCACTTCCATCCATCTGGCTCCAATCTCCCCAGCCTCAGCGAGATTTTTGGGTTTTTCATCTTGTATGTACCATGTTATGTCCTCAGGAACACCATCCAAGAACTGCTCCATTTGTATGAGGAGGTGCAGTTCTTCCAAGGTTTTAACATTGTGTCCTGATATCCAGGCCTCATAATTTTTCCCAACGTAGTAGGCGTGTTTGGGAAATGACACATCTGGTTTCCACTTTTGGGTTCTGAAATGCCGACGGGCATGATCCGGGGTTATCCCCATTCTGTATCTGGCCTTGGTTTGAAAAAGTTTATAGTCGTTCATGTTCTCCTTAGGCATTTCAGCTGCCACCTCTGCTAAAGGTCCACTAAGCTGTGGCCTCAATTCTACCACGTACTGGTCTTCAGGGATGCGGTACCCAAGACAGGCTCTTTCAAAATTTTCCAAGAAGGCCTCGGTGTCATCACCTGCCTTGTAGGTGGGAAATTTCCAGTGCTGTGGAACAATCATTGGCGCAGGGTTGTTAGGGCTGGCTGTGTTTTGCTTAGCCTTTTCTAATTCCATGGCCTGTCGGTGGGCTTCCCTCTGGAGTTCCAGCTGTTTTTGGTGGTCTGCATCTTTGGCTGCTTGCTCTCTTTTGTAGGCTGCCTCTCTTTCTCTTTCTCTCAGCTCCATCTCTTGTAGTCTTTTTTTCCAGTTCTCGCCTGTGTTCAGCTTCTTTGATTTGTTCTTCGGCCTCCATTTTTGTCTTGGTAGCATGGTTCCTGTTTTCTTGTGTTGGGGTGCCCTCCGGTGTTTATTTTCTGAACTGCAGGCTCTGTTGCCTCCTGGGGTCTGCCTAGCAACAGTGACTTTTTCCCTTTCTTCCTAGCTAATTTTTTCAATGTAAAGTAAACCAGAAAAACCACTTTATTTGCATGTATATAGTGCTGGTATTTGCCTCCTAATGGGAGTACTATTGTGACAAAAGACCCTTAACAGTCTCTTAATGGTTGCTTGCTTAATATGCAAGCCACAGCTGCCAGAGAGAGCAGAGAAAAAAAATTCTCTCTGGTTCCCTTTTAAAACCAAACTGTTTCTCTCTGCTAAAAAGCCCCTAGCAGAGAAAAGAAAAATATAATATTCCTATTGGCTTCTGGATTCTATCTCACCACTGCCACTCATGTCAGTAACCTAGTCCCAGATTTGGACCTTAGCGTCCAAAATATGGGGGTTAGCATGAAAACCTCAAAGCTTAGTTACCAGCTTGGACCTGGTACTGCTGCCACCACCCAAAAAATTAGAGTGTTTTGGGGCACTCTGGTCCCCCCAAAAACCTTCCCTGGGGACCCCAAGACCCAAATCCCTTGAGTCTCACAACAAAGGGAAATAAACCTTTTCCTTTCCCCCCCCCCAGGTGTTCCTGGAGAAATACACAGAAGCAACCTCCGTGAATCTAAGCAGAGGGAGTCCACCCTCTTTAATTTCAGTCCTGGAACAAAAAGCACTTCCCTCTTCACCCAGAGGGAATGCAAAGTCAGGCTAGTAAATCTAACACACACAGAGTTCCCCCCTGACTTCTTCCTCCCACCAATTCCCTGGTGAGTACAGACTCAATTCCCTGGAGTTTCCCCACTAAAGAAAAACTCCAACAGGTCTTCAAAGAAAGCTTTATATAAAAAAGAAAGAAAAATACATACAAATGGTCTCTCTGTTTTAAGGTGACAAATACAGGGTCAATTGCTTAAAAGAAATATGAATAAACAGCCTTATTCAAAAGAATACAATTTAAAGCACTCCAGCAACTATAGACATGTAAATACAAAAGAACATAAAAATCCCCTATCTGATCTTTGGTACTTACAACTGGGAAACAGAAGATTAGAAAGCAGGAAATAGAAAAATCCTCCTCATAGCTGAGAGAGATTCAGGCAGACAGAAGACAAAGAACTCAGACACAAACTTCCCTCCACACAGAGTTGAAAAAAGTCTGGTTTCCTGATTGGTCCTCTGGTCAGGTGTTTCAGGATACTTTTTTTTTTCAGGTGAAAGAGACATTAACCCTTAGCTATCTGTTTATGACAGGAGGGCAGTGAAATATAGAGCTTTTCCCTCTAGGTTGCTCATTCAAATCTGGCCTGAGTCAGTCGTTCACAAAAATTGTCACTGTTTAATTACCTGTGTGAAATGAGTTGGTGGCCTCAATTGAGTTCCCAGAGAGGTTTGCACATCCCCAAAGCAACCAACTGGCACTAATTGGCACCCTATCTAACCATATGAGCAGGGAGCCAGAGGTCTGAATGGGGACTGATCTACTCACTCAACCTTAGAGATGTTCACTCTAGGTCAGAGTTGAAGGAATGTTAGTAGGCTAGTATGTGGAAATCTGCCTTACAACTGGCTACATTATACCTATGTTATGGTGAGACAACTCTATTTTCTATGGCACCATTCATGAACTCTAAAATCATTTCTAAAAACATGAAATTTCACTGGACATAAATGTACAGAATTAATTTGCTAAACTGTAAGTTGACATCAAGGCACAGGAAAGTAAAATTAAGCCCATCCTTGATTAGGGTTTAGTGAATCGTGTGATGGGAGGGGGAAGAAAAAAGTTGTATTTAACTTGCCTTCGTTGTGATGTCTTGTAAAAGCTTGACAACAGTTAGGCTGGTTGATGTGTTGAGACCACTGCCTATTCTGCTGACCAATATTGTCTCTGTCTTTGCTTGTACTTCCCACCCCCACCCCCCGTCTGTCAGTATTTATCTGTTGTCTCTTGACGTATACTTAGATTATTAGCTTCTTGGGGCAAGGACTGTCTTTTTCATTTTTATTTATCAAGTGTCTAGCACAATGGAGTCCTGGTCCATGGGCAAGGCTCCTAAATGCTAAGGTAATATAAGTTGTTGTTGTTGTATATAAAAAATATGGGGAAAATTTCAGATTCCTACAGGGACTTAAGTATCTGGTATATGTGTTTGTATGCTCTGCAAATTTGTTGTCCTCTTGTCAGCAGGAAGAGTATTTATTTACTGCTGGTTGAACAATAAAATAAAATTGGTTTGTGAATAGATTTGTGGGGATTTACTGTTCATTATGAGCAGATATAGAGACAACCACAGGAAATGTTTCCAAATCAGAAACATTTCACAAACTTTTGCACAAATGATTATTCATCAAAACACTGTACCCAAAGTCTCTCTTGTTTGTTGCTCTCCTGTTTACAGAGTATGAATCATCCAATCAGGGAGTGGAAACAGAATCATGTATCTCAAGTAACTAACTATATCTCATGAATAGTGAACAGTAATAGTGAGTAAACCATAGTCTTAGTTGGGCCATACTGTTCAGCAGATACCTTAGAAATATGGAATATATTCAGTGAAAATCAGTGCTGGCTCACAAATAGTTTGACCAGCTCTAACACTAAGTCCTTCAAGGCATAAGCTTAGTTCTCTGCTTACTGATAAGAATGGAGCCTAGGAACTGCATATAGTATGTATATTTCCACAAAGCCAAACCGATGTGGTTGGGTTCATCATAGGCTTATATTACTGAAGTGCTGATGATGTTCCTCTAAGCTGCAGTTTATTATCTGTATAAGGTAACAAAGGAAACCAGGGTCACAACTACTCATAACTGAAATGATAAAGTTAAGAAAATAATGCCCATTCCCAGTCATAAAACAATCTTCTCCTCCCCGCAATGCTCTGTCAGAGGATGATTCAATGCTTGGTTATCTGACCGACTAAAACTGGAACACAGAAGGGAAGATAATGATTCTTATCCCCTAAGTGTAGAGTTATCTTCTGTGGAAAACGGGAGGGTTTGAAGCCTGATAGTATTCATAACACTGTCAGTGGGCCTGAGAAGAAAACTTACCATTTCCACCAAAACAATGCTCTTGTCTTTTCCAGAATGTTTTTTATGGTCCCAAAAACTCTTTAATTCCCTGACTGTAGAAAATTTAACTAGGTGCAAATGCTGCATATCAATCTAACATTTACCACAGTGGACATTTGATGTCTCTCCCTGCATTCCCTATAACAAGATGTACCCCAATGGTCACTGTGTCTGACTCTTAAAGCTAATAAAAACAGCAAAGAGAGATGGTGAGATTTTCACCATAAGGGTCCAGAATGTGTCTGCTCCTGATATAGCTGTCTTGGCAGGCACAAGGGTTTTCTGTCTACCTCCTGTGAAGTCCAGGTATGCTTCCCTTGTACTCTGGGGAGCTTTAGGTCTGTTCCCTCCATACTTCGCCAGGATGAAGAGGAGAAGATTGAGCCATGGTCCCCAAGTCCTCTCCACACTGCAGCAGGACCAGAGCACTCAGGGCCGGCGCAACCCATTAGGCGACCTAGGCGGTCACCTAAGGCACTAACATTTGAGGGGTGGCAGCCGCCCTGGTTGTTGGCGGTATTTCGGGGGCAGGACTGTCTGCCGCCTCTGTCGGGGTGCCGTTTCAGGGGCGGGACCTTCCACCTCCTAGGGCACCAAAAAAGCTGGCGACGCTCCTGAGCGCACACAAGGAATAGTCTGTACCTCATAAATAAATGTAGCAGTGTGCTGGTGAGGGCCGTGGCATGGTGTGGGCTTTGTACTTCCCATTGTCTGGCTAATCATATATGGTACAACCTAGTTTAAATGGATTAAAAATAAAATGATTAATGAAACCTAAAGTCAGTTTCCTTTGAGCTGCCTGGTTCAAGGTGATACATGAAGCAGAAATGTGGTAGTCCCAGGGCTGGATTAAAGCATAGGCCCTAGGGCCCCAGCTCCTGAAGTTCCATGAGATCAGAATCTCAGTTCTCATTTTTAAAAAAAAATGTTTCTAGCCTCCATGGATGCAAAGAAAAGCATGAGTGTAACTGGTGGCCATTTGTGTGTGCAGAGAGCCTGAAATAGTAGCTTCAGGCATAAGTGTGGGAACTAGGGGTGCAGCAGGTGCCACAGAACCCCCAGGTTTCACAGTGAAAAGGTGGCAGGTGCTGAAAGAATGAAGCTAGCATGATTTCCCAATTCTTAATAATCCCAGAGCTGTGCTGAACCCATTTGGTATGAGCAGGAATTGTGCTTTTTCACATTACTTTTGAACAATCCTGGTTTACGGTTTTGTTACCTAGCCTTCAGCACGCCTGGTATAAAAAGTGTTCCAGTGCCTCTGGCTCCAGGAGATGTGAACTGCTCCCTTAATCTTATTTCTGAAATCTGTTCTCACCTCTGAAAGGATGGGACCATGGTGTGATGGCAGGCCCCATGTGTGTTTTTCCTGGGGCCCTGGAGTACTTTCTTTCCACCCTGGGTGATTTCCCTTTGTTTGGCCTTTGACGCTGGAATTAAACTACCCATCTTTGGGCACCTAGGAAGATACAGTTCCATGGGGAATGATGGAATTCACAGTAGAACAACAAAAATTAAGCCCTATTGAGAATATCTTTATTGTAAAAGAGCTGACTACATACTGTAGGCCTAAGCACGGCCAATGTGTGTGTGAGTGGTTGCACATGGGACATAATGGTTACAAGCCTTTGAAGGTCATGAATGCCAAAGAGGGAGAGGATTTACTTAGAGGGGTTCAAGGAAGAATAACTAGCAATAATGAGATAAAATTAAGACAAGAAAAATGTGTACTGCATACCGATGAAAGCTTTCTGACATTACCATTACACCCTGGAGAAGTGTCCCAGAGGGATGTGATGGAAACCCTATCACTTGAGATGCTTAGGATTAGACTAAGTAAAATAGTAGAAAAGATACTGGCAGGAAAAGGGAATGAGATAAAGTGAGGGGTCTTGTACATCACTACTATCTACAGTTCTTGACTCTGTTACTGTTTCTTAACAAAAGCTTTGATTTTTGAGTAGAAGGTAACCATTAGCTTCTGCGGTTCATTTCCCTGTGTTCCTCAATTGAGCAGTACCGCTTTGAGCCTTTTGTTTTTGTTTGATCAAAAAGCATCCCTAGAACTCACATCACTGCTGGGGGAGCAAAGGACCACACTCAAAAATCCACACTGCAAAAATGAACTGCTTCTGGATTGCTGAGCAGGGCCTAATCTTACTCTTTGATCTTGTGTACCATAACATTAATTTGGTGGTCATGTGACACCATGAAGTGGGACTGCAAAGTGCCTGGATGTTCTGAGGTAGTAGCTACATTTAGCTTGTGCCTGCTAAGTTTCATGATAGGGAAAGAAAAGCTTCTTCCTTCCCTTTACCATTCCTTGTAATTTCCATAAGAAATTTATAATAAAGCTATTTAAAGGATAGCAATATGCATTCTTTTTCTGGCACTTGAGACACTGTAGGCAAACTTGCACGCCATGTTGCATCAGTCCGCAGAAACCTGACTCTATTGTTATGATTGAAACTAATGGCAGAAACAAGTGGCTGCTTTTGCCTTAGCACCTTTGTTCATCTCCCACATTTTCTCCCTTCACTTACACCCCCACACAACCAACCAACCATTTCACTGTATTTGTGTGCTCACCCAGCGATGTGGAAAATGACATATGTCACCACTATAACTAAGTGAAATGTTAGCACGCAATTGTTTTTTTCCTGAGGTGTACTTTGGGTATGGAAATTGCTTACCCTTAGATGCCATCTCAGTCCTATTTATCTCTGCTTTCAAAAAAATCCCTTAATACTTTGTTTTCCTTTTTTCTTGTTATGATCACTGGTGGCCCTAAATATATCATCTTTACCTCTCATCCTTGTTCTTGTTTTTCCTTCCTGTTACAGAACCTCTATTGTTCCTTTCAATCCATTCAGTTCATAATTGTAAAGGATTTTTTAAATTTGTTGTATTTTAACTATCTCATAGATTTTAAATATTTTGAAATAAGATCAGGGCGGCTCCAGGCCCCAGCACGCCAAGCATGTGCTTGGGGGGCGCTTTGCCAGCACAGCGAGGGCAGCAGGCAGGCTGCCTCTGGTGGTTTGCCTGTGGAGGGTCCGCTGGTCCCTTGGCTTTGGAGGACCTCCAGCATGGAAAACTGTCAGAGGCAGCCTGCCTGCTGTGCTTGGAGCGGCAAAATCCCTAGAGCCGCCCCTGCATAAGATGATTATATAGACCATCTCTAATTTTTTTTATTATGTGTTCAAGATCCTCTTCGTTTTTCCTAATGAAATAAGGTCTGTCTTTCAAAAACCCTATTTCTCCACTCTGATGAACAGCAACTGCTTCCATGTGTCAGGGCTTTGTTACTGTTTGTTTATTTGCATAAGAGTAGAAGCTAGAGGTCCCAAATGAGATCAGAACCCCATTGTGCTAGTCACTGTCAAAACCTATATTGAGATAGTTTTTGTCCCAAACAGTTTTCAATCTAAATAGACAAGAGAGACAAGGGGTGAGAAAAAAGAAGCATTATCCCCATTTTACAGATGGGGAGCTGAGGTACTGAGAGATTAAGGTCAGACAGGAATCTGTGCCTGAGCTGGGAATTGAATGCAAATATCCTCAATCCCAGGCAAGTGCCTGAACCACAATGCCTTTCCTCTTCATCCTTCTTGCTTCAGATCTCTTCATCAATGAACATAGCAAGTACTTTGAAATTCATAGGCTAAAAAGCCCCGGTTCCCATTACTCATGAAATTCAAACAAGAACTTTAGTAAGAGGAGATCCTTATTATTTTTTTTTGCACTGATGTATGAGATACAGATCAGATGGATGAAAAGTAATTGCTGATATCCGTATTCTGTTTTTTGTTACACTCTTAATTTTGTTTAATGGAAGAGTGATCACTCAAATACTGGCTTGATGATTTCCAAGCACTTGTTTGTGCTGAGTTAAGCACATTGCTAAACTTTGTACATTGCCACTGACAGTTGAGGATTGATTTTTGTCCCTAAAGAGATGTCTTTTTGTCTTCAAAAGAAATTGAAGTTGATTATTGGAGCATTCCATGATAAGAGAGAGACTACTTTATGGATATCTTTGTACCAAGAATTCATTTTCAACTGAGTAACATCAGCAAGGTCATGTTTTTCCTGGCACAAAGAAAGAAGGGTTAATTGACAAAGAAATTCACATGGACTTTTAGGGTAAATAAATAAGAATGAAAATTTCCAAGTTCTGATCAGGAAGCTTTGTTGTTGTTTTTTGTTTTTTTGGCTGGTAGGTTCACAGTTGGCATAGATAAGTTTGACTACCCAGCTCTGTCCTGTCTATTTCTTAAATATATTTTAAAAAGCACTGAAACTTCTAGCCTTAATTGCCAACTTTTGTTGAGAACAGAGGTAGGACTTGTCAGGAATGGCAGTGTCACAGCTCCAATTGACCTCCCCTGGATGGTCATTCATCAGGCTGCTGTGAGGTTATTCAGCTGCTGGATCTCATGTGATTTAGGTACCCAAAGTCTGAACAAAATCTAGACACTGCTGCTATCTAGGAGCACACTTTGGGAGCAGATCCTCATTTAGTACCCTGTTCTGAGAATTGCAACCATGCAGCCCCATAGTCCAGCCCCCTAGAACCAGTGCTGGCCACTCAGACTCTTGTAAGATTCAAGTGTCTAGGACACAGTCTAGTGTCTAAGATACAGGTGATTTTTATATGCCTTGAATTATGAAAATTTTATTTTCAGGTGACAGACCACTTGCTTCCATCACTTTAGGGCTTTAAAATTTGACTGCCAGTAAAAATCTTATATTAGGAGTATTTATTTGTTGAGTGCTCCTAAAATAAGACAGACACGTGTGTGTCTCTGTGTATGTGGGTGTCTGTGTATATATGTGCATGTATAACGCGCGCACACACACATATATCTCTGTGAGTGCATATCTCATCTTTTCTTACATCATAAGAATGAAAAGGTCCCAAGCATCTGAATAACTGGGATGAATCCACAAATTCTAGGAAGAGAGGTGGCTCTACAGAGTTTTGAGATGGTACATTCCAGCTTGTGTTTGAGGTGTGCACACATCACAGAGCTCTCAGGTAAATGTCTCAGTGTCATGGCTACAGCTCCCTTTTATCTCCCTGCACACCAAAATTTCACATTCTTTTACTTTCATCTTTTTATTTAATCAAGCTCCCACGACCAAAGTATCTCCAGAAATGATGCATTTGATTGGTCCTTCAGTGAGGTGCCATATGACAACCTGAAGTCACCTGTTTTCACCTGCTGCCAGCCATGTTGTGGTAAAGCATGGTGGTCAGTGCAAAATCTCTAGTCCTTCACCATATTACTACTGAAGAAAGTGTTAAGAAGAAGCTTCCTCCAGGTAAGACTCATGTTTGTGAAATCTCCCTCCAAGTATCTCTAGGTGTCTGCAGACTCTAAACCTCCTTTCTTTGGACTCTTGTCCAGATATCTTACCTGAGAAGCCTGAGGAACTAGATTATCTCATTAGTATGTTTTAGGGGCTTGGCTACTGACTATCAGGATTTAGATTGACACTTTGATCATTTTGCGGACCCAGATATTCCTTCCCCAGTTACTTCTGTAACATTGTGTGATGATTATTCTGTCTCCTCTCCTTTTAACAATTGTAAGGCTATGACTAAACCTTTCTGCAGTTCTGAGAAATACAAGAAAGAGTCCACAATACAGTAGTTCTCAAATCTCTTGATCTGTGCTCCAGTCAATGGAAGAAAAACCATCCCTATAGCCCACCATATTCTACAGTGTTTTGCAAAGGATTGGCAGATTGGAATCAAATGGAAATCAAGGTCCAGGAGAAAACAACAGGCAGTTTTTAGGCTATGGTAGGGTGGGAATGGAGGATAATATGATGTGAAATGCTAGGGCTTGTCTGTATTGCTGGGTAGGGACTACTATGGTCAGCAGTATGAACTGCTCCTTGTTCCACTTGGGGAAGTTTTAATAGTGACAGGATCTTAGAGTGTCTTAATAAATGCATGATTCTGCCAGGTTTTTTCCTCAATCGATAGGTCATGTGACCCACACAGCACCTTTTTGTGTCCCACAGATTGATCAGCGCTTCTAAAAGCCAAAGAAACCAGCTAAGTAATATTACCAATATCTTCCCCTTCTTTTTGGTCTTTCCTAAGATCCTGATAATTCTGATCTCTTCAGTGATAATCCACCTATTCCATTGTTTAGACAACCTTCTGATGAAATCCCATTTGTTCCTGAAGTAGTACAGAGGCTCCCAGAGGGTGCTTTGGTAAACCACTAGTCAGTGTGTGCTGTGTGTCCCCCCTCATATACAGGGTGTGAGTGTTTCAGCCCACAACTACTAAACTTGGCTCTTTAGCTCAAGCTTTCAGCTATGGAGGTCCCCATTCAATCTCCTGGATTGGGCAAGATGGCTGCCATCTTTGGTTGCCACACTTTGAAGTCTTTCAACTCCCGAATTTTGAGATAATTGCTCAAAAGAGCTCTTATGCATGACCTCTCCTTGTGGGAATTTGCTTCTTTCCCTGAAATGAGGTTTCTTTAAATTAGTTCACACCATCTGGGAGGATGGAATTCAAGAAACCACAAGAAGATTTTCCACCCATGAGAATTGCTATGGATTCTAGTTTTATGGGCTCAGCAACCAATCAGGGTCACCATTCTTACCTTTTCTAGAGTCCCACTTTTCCCTCAGTTACCTTGAGCTAAGAACTGACGGTCTGTTAGAGAAGCAAGAAGTTTGTTTTATTTCAGACATCTGAAATCCTTATGTAGCCAGACCTTTCCCCTGGCAACCATCTCACCCAGTTGAATGTTGGCAAACTGTTTTTAGATATTACGTCTGCCTCTGCATCTTCCCTGACTTATTTTCTAGGTACGAGTGTACTGCATACATCTCCCTTTTTCATCTCAAAAGCCAACCTCAGTAACCTTAACCAGCTTATTTCTGTACTGTCCTTTGACCTATGTTTTTGGTCCTGTTATGTCACTTTGTCTTCCTTCATTTTTTTCCTGAATTGTGTACCCAGCCAGGGTCAACTGATTGCCAGTCGATGTAGGCCCTACAGCATTGTCCAGCCTGATCTATGTTATACATACAAAATTTGGGGAGGAGGGCTCCTTCTGAAATAGACTGTGGCTGAAGTGGACTTTGTTGTTTTAATATTTCACTTTTACTCTTTCATTCTTCTGCAAACATGGCTAAGCATGAATACTCTGCCTTGGACATGTTTGGCCTACTGAGGGAGCACTGTGCTAAGGTTTGAAAATCATGAAGATCTCAATATGCTTTTGAGACACAGACAAATGGCAGCCTGAAATTCACAGTCATGTTTTGCAGGCTCTCATTTAGGATTTTACAGCATTTCAATATTTATTAAGTTCATATAAGGTTTTGTCTGTATGTTAATTAAGGAATTAGTATACATATTTTTACTGGCCACAGGGTAACGTTTGTTATCTGAAGTGCAAAAAATTAGCTCCTGGATTATTATCCAGGACCCAGTAAACTTGTGTTTTACTGGTTCTAATTTATGTGTGTTGATCTAATTGAGACGGTATGAATATCATAAAATTCAGTTGATAATTGTGAAGGATGGGAGGAAGTAGGGTTTTAAGCACTAATGCATTGCGAATTAGATGCACAGCTTCTATTGTTATCAATAGGAGCTGCATATCTAATCCACCAAGTGTGATACTGAAGAAAATATACCCTGGGATGTCAGGTGTTAAGGGAGAATGGGCCTCTCACATTCTTTGCACTTACAAGCCTGCTGTAACCTTTTGACACTCTGTCTCTCTCGAGTTTTGTTTCCTGAAAGGAAAAGGAGGTGGGAGAAGGAGGGTTAAGAAGGCGTATCATGCGGAAGGTCTGTTTCAGCTGTAAGCTTTCCCTTTTTCCTAGAATTAAATATCCATTTTCTTTTCGAAGAAGTCTGCATCATTAATGTAAAGTAATTCAGTTCAGAATTAGGACATTAATATCCTACTGAGGGCAAAGCCAAGAGAAGTATCAACAACTATAGAACTGGAATCATTGTGCCCTATTATGTATTGCTTATTGAAGATTTTTCTGTGTCTTGAGTTGCACATATCTTAGTGTCCGCCACCCCCCATTGAAGCTGATCTTTTGGAGTTGGGATTAAATGACATTCCCTTGCATGGAATCAGGGGTAGGAGTGTTTAAGTAATCAGATGTATAAACTACCTGTGATCACCAAGGATCTCAGGACACTTCACAAACCATGGTCCATGTGCTCTGTCCATTGCATAGCAAGAAGCAAAGATGCCTTGAACTCAAGCAAATTGGGCCGTGCTGGATGGAGAGAGTGACTATGGGCTGGTTTCCTTCACTTGTTTGCTGTGTCTGAGTTTAAAAAAAGATTGGGGATGTCCCTGTGGAGGGAAAAACTGTGGAACATATGCTCCCTGTGTGAATATTCACCTCTCTAAGTGAAAGAACTTGCATGGCTGATTGCATTGAACCGAACTACCCACAGAAAGAAATGGTGGTTAACTGGTCTCCAACCTCCAGGTGTTTTGAGATAGAAGGGGAGGATATAGGCCTATACAGTCTATGGAAAGGAATCACATCACCCTTCACAGAGATACAGCCACCTCTGGAACGGACCACGACAGCTGCTTATATATAAAGAGTTTAGGACAGGAAGTGAAAAATATCCATTCCCCTATGGAATGGTAAGAGGAACCCCTTACTTAAGTCAGTATTTGATTCTGGTAATTAAAAAGTGCCATTTGGTCACAGGAGAGAGTATGGAGCCTTGCAGGATTCCCCCCAAGGAGCTGTGCAATCCTGGCTATCATCTTGGATTTGCTCCTCTGAAGAATGTGTCCCTATTACAGGTTTATAGCTTCATTTATAAAAGCTTATTTTGAAATGGCTCATGTTGCCTTTGCTTAGCTGAAATGTGGCAGCAGTGGAGAGGTAATGTTAGAACCAGAAATCAGGAAAAGGAAGAGGCATCAGCCAGGGAAATCAGCAGTGCCAAGAGAAGCCATTATTCTATTATTATTTCCAATGTGTAGGCATTGTTTTAAGTTACATTAAAAACATCCTTTAAATGTCTCATTAGTTGTGTGGTATATTTTCCACATTAATCCATCCAAAAGAGTTGAGCGTGATACTACGATGTGTTTCCAAATGGAGTCTTTGGGGAGTGGCTTGGTTTAAGGTTTGTGTGTTAGGGGGAAACCTGAGATAAAAGGCAGTTCCTCAAATTTAGGATGCCTGAAAGATCACAGATGGCAGAACATAGAATGGATTCTCCACTCCTTAAAACTGGCCAGAAACAATTGTCTTTGTCCCTCTTCCAGGTTTCCTGCCTTTTGTTTGCTAAGCTTAGTTTATAAAATCAAGGCCCTTCAGCCCCTTTCTGTATAATGGCTTGATCCTTGAAGTAATCCAGCATGTGTTGAACTTTACTTTTGAAGGTAGTCTTATTAAACTCAACAGAAGGAACAATGTGCATAAAGTTACTCTCATGCTTGAGTGTTTCCAGAGTTATGTCCTCAAATTGCATTTGTCTCCCAGACAGTATACATATATGCTGAAACCCAATAGCAGAACATGGTTGAATTGCAATTGATGAGGGTTGACTTAACTAGTTGTCTTGCTTTAAATTACCAGGAAATCCTTACATGTGTGGGCATGCTGTGTGTATACCTATGGACACAATCATATTATAACATTAATTCAGCTGTATAGTGCATCTACTGTGAACCATTGTTGAAGGGTTCTGTATATTAAATATTATTCATTCATAAATATTAAAGCTAGAAGGAATTATGATGATGATCTACTCTGATTTCCTGCATGTTACAGGCAGAATATGAAGAGAGATCAGGGTTACATCTACACTACACACCACTGGTGGTGTCATGTAGAGTACATGTAGCTACATGCGGTAGTGAAAAGGAGGTTGTGCCCACATTGCGGTGTGGTAGCTACATGTGTCAGTGAAGGGCTCTGGCTGAGGGGAGGCAGCAGAAAAAGATTTCCTATCCCTGCAGCTTCCTTTCTGCCGGAGCCTTTTCCCCCACAGACGGGAAATGCCAGGTTTACAATGGCTTTAGCGGCTCCATGCTCAGAAGGAGCCCCAGCCTGCTCCGCTTCACTGCACCACAAGACCCTGCTGGCTCCCCCTCCCACCACTTGCTCCTCTTGGCCTGCCCACCAGCTGGCTGAGGGCTGCTCTCCATCCCCTGGCCCCACCTCCTGCTCCTCTCTTAGCCGACTGGCCAGACCCCAGTGCACCTCTGGCTCTGGGCAGTCTCTGCTTCCCACCACTCGTGGGGCCCTGCCCGTCTCCTCAGAGCCAAGTCACCTGGGACTGGTGCAGAAGCCTGGCCAGTTTCAGCCAGGTGTGTGTGGGGTGGGAGCGCGGGAGACTGTGTGGGGGGCTTGACTGGGCCCCTCCAGGCAAGTGCATCTTGAGGGACCCTGGCCGGGGCAGGTCCTGGCTTGGCTGATCGCGTCACTCTCCAGGGGCCAAAGCGATTCCCGGCCCTGGGACCAGCCCTGGCTGCACCAGTGGTTTCCCCAGGAATTGAAATTAGGGACAGTGTTCGAATTTACAGGGGGGTGTCAGGACCAATGAGATAAATAAGAGAGATATGAATAAAGTAAATGTTTTGTTAGGATTATGCAAATTTAACATAAGAATAATGCAAGTTACATCAAAACACATAACAGGTCTTGATTTCTAAAAAAATATATACATTTAAAAAAATATTTAATTTAAATTGACTTTTGAAAAGTAAGCCATCATGGGGTAAGAGGAAAGTCCTCTCATGGATCAGTAACTGGTTAAAAGATGGGAAACAAAGGGTAGGAATAAATTATCAATTGTCAGAATGGAGAGAGATAAATAGTGGTATTCCTGAGGGGGTCGGTACTGGGACTATTACTGTTCAACATATTCACAAATGATCTGGAAAAATGGGTTAACAGTGAGGTGGCAAAATTTGCAGATACAAAACTATTCAAGATAGTTAAGTCCCAGGCAGACTGCGAAGAGTTAAAAAGGAATTTCATAAAACTGGGTGACTGGGCAACAAAAATGTCAGATGAAATTTAATGTTGATAAATGCAAAGTAATGCACATTGGAAAACAATCTCAACTATACATATAAAATGAACGAGTCTGAATTAGCTGTTAACACTCAAGAAAGAGATCTTGGAGTCATTGTGGATAGTTCTCTGAAAACATCCACTCAATGTGCAGCAGCAATCACAAAAGCAAACAATGTTGGGAATCATTAAGAAAGGGTTAGATAATAAGACAGAAAATATCATATTGCCTCTATATAAATCCATGGTACATGCACACCTTGAATAGTGTGTGCAGATCTTGGCACCCATCCTAAAAATATATATGTTGGAACTGGAAAGGGTACAGAGATGGGCAACTAAAATGATCAGGGGTATAAAACAGGAGGAGAGATTAAAATGACTGGGAATTTTCAGCTTAGAAAAGAGATGACTAATGGGGATATGATAAACGTCTACAAAATCTTGACTGGTGCGAAGAAAGTGAATAAGGAAATGTTATTTAATCCTTCACACAACACAAGAACTAGCAGTCACCCAATGAAATTAATAGGCAGCAGGTTTTAAAAAAACAAAAGGAAGTACTTCTTCACACAATATAAAGTCAACCCAGGGAACTCTTTGCCAGGGGATGCTGTGAAGACCAAAAGTATAACAGGATTATAAAAAGAACTAGACAAATTCCTGGAGAATAGGTCTATCTGTGGCTATTAGCCAGGATGGGGAGGGATGCAACACCATGCTCTGAGTGTCCCTAGCCTGTTTGTCAGAAGCTGGGAATGGGCAACA
Organism: Gopherus flavomarginatus; assembly: GCF_025201925.1. Lineage (NCBI taxonomy): Eukaryota > Metazoa > Chordata > Testudines > Testudinidae > Gopherus > Gopherus flavomarginatus. The sequence continues at coordinate 190,581,322 of NC_066617.1, forward strand.
GGGGATGGCCACTTGATGGTTACCTGTTCTGTTCATTCCCTCTGAAGCACCTGGCCTTGACTACTGTTGTAAGACAGGGTACTGGGCTATATGGACCATTGGTCTGACCCAGTATGACCATTCTTATGTAAAAAATAATTATAATTATAAAAATGTTTAGTACAGAGACTCCCCAACATAATGACCTCCCAAGATAGCAACAATGTGAGATAACAACCTTAGCAAATAATGCATTTTAAAAATTGGCCTACTAGGAAACATATTTACATAAGTTTCCATTCCCAGTCACAAATCTAGCATTCTGGAGCAAAGTCACTAAAATATAGTCCAACAAATAAATGTTTATTTAACATGCCCCTCACTTTTCCCTCCACCACACTCCACTCACCGGTGTTGTCCTTGGTCAGTGGAGACTCAGAGTTCAGAGGTGCTTTCACGTGAGTACACCTCCCCGGTGGGGAACAAGAAGGCAACTTGCTTGTTCCTCCAGCTGCTCACTGTTCGCTCTGGCCACGTCTCTCCATTGTGCCACCGTTCACTCCACCGCTCTGTTGCCAATGGCCCTGCGCAGTCACCTTCTGCTGCCACCTGCCACTGTGACGTCTGTGAGTTGGTCTCTTGAGGTTCCACCAGCTCTCAGTGATTTCAGCTGAGCTCTCAGTGCGGGAACCTCGCTCGCTGCTAGTGCAGTCTGGGCTGTCTCTTACACAAAAACACTGTACCCACAGGAACACTGTTCCCACAACAGGGCTAAGCACTTAGACCTGATTGTCAGTGATTTCAGCTGCAGTGGTCACTTAACAGAACAAAAGACTATCTATGGAGTCTAATCAGCTCTGTCTTTAAATAGTGGAGAGGGACAGGTCCCCACCCTCTCTCTTGATGCCTTCAAATCATCACAGGCTAAGTACAGTTCTACTGCCTTATACTCATACAATATGAACAACATTTCATCTCCCATTCCCCCCACATTCAAGTGGTTTGTAACCCAACCCCAGCCAAAATCTATCACTTGGACAACACAGATCTGTTTGCTGGATACCTAGGCAGATTAGGTGTGAATGTAAATATAATCTGGCCCTGAAGCCTTTCCCCACAGCCCTAGCTCATCACTAGCTGTCAGGGAGAGCTCATTTAGACTGTGCTTACAAATAATCATTTGAAATAATTAGGTTGGCCAACATCACCGAAATGAATGCACTGACATCATAAAAAACACAGCTGTATAAGGAAGCAAGGAAGCTAGTCTATGTTCATACTTTTTAAATGTATTCTACTTTTTCAGATACACACATTTTATCATACACTGTATAAGCTTTTAAAGTGTGTATTAATGTTTCAGTTTAAATTCAGATTTCCAAACAGTCACTAAATTGGTATGGAACTAGCTCACAAAACTGGGGGTGGGGGTTGGGGAAATTCGAGGGGGGTGTATACCCCCACTGGGGGCGGGGTGTAGGGAATCACTGGGCTGCATTGCCAAGTCAGCCTGGCAGACACAGTCACCTCCCAGCAAAGCTGGAGAGTGCAGCCGGGAGGCAGGGCTTGGGAGAGTGGTCTGGGGTGGGGGGCTGGGCTGTGAAGGGGCGGGGAAGATCTGTGTGTTGGACCACTAGGGAGTGTGGGTTCTGTGTGGGAGGTGCTGGGCAGTTGTGGTGGGGCTGTGGGCAGTGGTGGTGTTGTGCAGGGTGCTGTGCATTTGTGGGTGGGTCTGGGGGGCCTCTGGGCCATAGGAAGTCAGGGGGGTGTTGGGGCATGCTGGCTGGAAGCACAGGGACGGGCAGGCCACTGTGCATCTGGCAACTGCCAGTTTATAAATAGTGCCCTCACATTGGGCGGAGCAGGGCTGCCCCGCCATGCCATGCCCCATTGCCTCTGGCTAGCGCCTCACTCTGGGGACTGACCTCCCCACACCATGCTCCATTTCCTACATGGGGCCCAGAAAAGATTAATCTGGCCCCACCAGCAGCAGGGAGCTGGCAGAAGCTTTTCGTGTAGCAAGGAAATGCTCCAGTAGTGGGGAAGGCAGCAGGATACTACACTCCTAAAAATAGGAGTGTAGATGAGGAGTCATTGCTTGGACAAGCAGAGAGTGTGTAAGATGTGTACTAACATATACACCCACTCCCTGTCGGTGATCTACTTGCCAAAGCCAGGCCCCACTGGCTACACTGCTATTTATACCAGTGTTGAGGGAGGGAGCTATGTACCAGTGTGCAGTGAAGACGTACCCTAAATGAGTAGCCCAAAATCACTGTCAGTCTGTGGCAGAGTCTGGAATTGAACTCAGGGCCAGTCCAGAGTCTTAACCACAAGCCGATCTTTTCTTCCAAACAAAAGGTCCCACAATTTTCACCTTCCTGGGATTTAAACCTGATTTAATTGACTAAGCACTGACAGTGTGGTGTTCTGTGTATGCGAAACAAGGAATTTACAATCTAAGGCCCTGAACCTCCAAGCTGATCCATGCAGGTGATTCTCTGAATTTACAGAGCACAACTGACTATTTAGAGAGTTTTTAAGTAGGATTTTAGTGGAGAATAATCCTTGTGAAGGCCTTCAACTGGGAATGAATTTTTATGCGTCATCTTTACCTTCCCATTTTATGTGTGTTTTCCTGGCTCTTTTCCCTGGTTTCTCACAGCTGTCAGTCTTTTACTTTACAAGTAGAGTGGAGTTGGGCTGAATTAGCTTTCTTCAAACCAGGCACAAGCCTTGATTTGTGGAACTAGTAAGAGGTGCTTTGTGATGCACCCTGAGATTAAAGTGCATCACCCCTGCAGTGCATTAATCTTGTCTTCCCAGAAAGGGGGAGTCATAGATCTGCTTTTGAAATCAAGACTCCTTCATGGCTTTTCCAGGGAATCATCTCCATGTCATTGGGCTGGCAGAATATGAATCTGAAAATCTTTTTGAAGTTTTCTTTCACACCAAGGAGTGCATTTTTCATGTGTAGGAATTAAGGTGCATCCTCTCCCCACCATGTGTTAAGAACCATGAGACTATATCAAAGCACTTAAATGTTTGAGAACTATTGTTTTATTAGTCATGGTAGAATATTAAAATGAAAATGTGGATTCTGAAAATAAAATGGGAATGGGAGAATCCTGCCTTTCTGCTGCACTCATCTGTTGGAATATTTATAATGAAGTGCATGCATTTAATAAAATACTGAGTTCTACACACATGCTGTCCCTTCACAGTTAGGTACAATATAATCATATTTTATACAATAAAACCATGTGCCTCCTTAAACAACCCAGTCACTCTGGCATTTTTGTATGCTTTTGTATGTACTTTAAAGCAAACATTACTTTCTTCTCTCTAATGCTTCCTTGATCCATCTCACAAAATATTATTTTCTGATTTTTCATAGAGAAAACTTTATTTGCAGATGTATTACTGGGAGAGCAATTTAATATTTCTTTGGTTGGATGGTGTTCTTCCTGCACATATGTAGTACTGGAAAATAATTTGTACTTTCAAAGGGTTTATTTGATTTTTTTTAAAAACATTTTTGGTTATGAAAGTTGTAATAAGCAGCTCTGGTACCCCTAATGGCACACCCCACACACTTATGTTGTGTGACCTAAGGTCACAAGTAATGGCTGCAAGCTAATTGATTGAGAAAGGCTTGTCTAACTGGGCCTCTTTGAGTCCTCCCTTTACATTCCTAAATTCTGTGAAGGAGGCACTGGCAGCTTAGCCTTGCGGGGCGGGGGGTTAGAAAGGGAGGAAGTTTCTTCCAGTTGTGATTATGCGCAGAGTTTCCTTGTACTGAGCTTAGTTTTCTCCACCCACTACTTAGTGAGAACTCTTTAACTAGAAGACTAACAACTTAAAGCTTTATCCCTGTGAGTACTAGAAAAGTGATCTGAGTATTTATTAAACAGAGAGAACAAACTGCCTACTTCAGGCAGGGAGGAAGCGTATGGAAATTATATTAGAACTTCAGCAAAGTGCAGAGCTGCATAATACAGAAGTTGGGACTCAAATTGACAGGCTAATAAGCCAGCTCACTGAAGGGGGCTCTGTGTGGCAGCTCTGAGCTACTAAGTGTTGGACAACTGTAGGCAAAATGTGAAATGGAACAGGGCAGAAAATAACACACTAACTTCAGGCAATGGTGCTTTCTCGTGGTGAGTCCAGATTTGAAACATTGTTTTAAATGTACCGATTGTTGTTGTTTTACAAACCCTTCTGTTTTAACAAAGCAACAACCCTTTTTGGAAACTCACTGTTTTGCAGATTATTTATCCTTGCAGTGTATGTTAATTCTGAACTGTACAAAATTGGGTCGGAGGTAGTACTTTCCTTGCTGCTTGTACATATGTTTGTCTTTTTCAGGAGGTGTGTCCCTTTTCTAAATCACATTGCTGTAGCTTCATATTTGGTGCAAAATAGCTGTGTGTAAGCAGCATCAGGTTTGCAGCAAACATATAGGTGAAAATAGGAACAACAATCTATAGCAATAGTTCATGCAGTGTGAGCTTTGTGGCATTTCTCCGCTACTCCTTATTTTGCCGCCTTATCTTGAGAATGTATGGCACGGTCACTATGAAAAGAGCTTTGTGTTTGAACTCCTGGTGAGTCGAAGGGTCAGGGCCTGTGAGTTATCTGCCTGCCAGCAAGACTCATTGCTGTGCCCCCTTATTTTTCAAGCTAAAATAGAAAACCATATGTCCTCCTCCTTTTCAAATATACGTATTTTGAATCCAGGGTTTGCACGCTCTTTGTTGTGTGTGCTTTGTTCTTTTGATGGTCATATTTTGGGGGGATCCACTTTTGTGCCTATTTATTTCATTGACTTGAGCTTTATTACAGCTTTTTGCATTCCTTTGTTGAGATGCATGTAATTTTATCTTGTGGCAACCTTCAGTGGTTTTGACTTCTATCTCGATATGAAGGATTTTTATTTGTGCACATATTTCTGAAAAGCTTAGTGAGATCTGAGATATTTTGATTTTTATATAAATTCCAAAATTGTATTCAAGACATGGTTTTGTGGGATTTCTTGTATTTGTTTTTATCTTGAGTGCTATAGGATCCTTCAGGAAATGTTGTTTCAAATATGTGCTAACAAAATTAACCAATGTAATGGTAATAAACGTAATCTAAATCACAAGGTTATTTCAGTAATTGACTTTGAATAAAAGCAGTTTTATTAACAAGGCAACTGTATGTAACATTACAAGTTGAGAGTAACATTAGAAATATGTTTGCAAAAATCGCTGAGTTGATAAAATATAGCCTAGTAAATCATCCATGCATTTCAAAGTTACTCTGTGTGTGTTCATTTAAAATGCCTGCTATTTAAAAAACAAACCAACCTAACTCCTGTTCCCATGGTAATGAAAGTACAATTAAGTAAAAAATGGGATTCAACGTAACCCTTTTTTTAAATTTATGGGCTTTGTTTTCAGAGAGTAAATTGCTAAATTTGTAAAGTACTGAAGTAGTCTTGGAACTAGAAATCATTTATGTTGGGTTAAAGGGGAAATAATCCTTTAGCAGGATAATCTTATTGAATAATATAAAGAAGTTAGTTGAATAATTTACATAAAGAACAACAATGTTTCTTATTTGTAGCATTTTCTTTTTTAACGTTAATAAACTCATTTGGGAAAGAAAATATTTAGGAGGATGCCTATTCTTAAAGATGTTGTTGTTTCAGGTCTGAGTCAAAAGTGTTTGGCAGAGATGCAAGCCTTTCCAAGCAGACAAGTTCACTGTTGTTCACCTGTAATGTTCATTCTTGTCTGCCAATCTAAAGGTCTCCCATCTGCCCATCAGACTTGACAGAGTAAAACAAAACAAAAACTGGTGAATTTCTTCTAAGAAATATAAATGCCTCCAGCCAAGTATGGGAAAGAGCTTCTGAAACGTAAGGTAACATTCTGAACAGATGCCATGCCTTATGTTCTTGTTGATTGGATTCCTATCCATTTTAGATTGGGACTTGGGCCAAAGTCTCAGACTGCCTGAAAGAGCAAGCATAGGTTGAGTCCTTAAACGGTAAACTTGAGTGTATTTTTTTTAAGTTTTAGAATACGTTTTTTTTTTTGTTTTTAAATGAATGGGGGGAAAGGAATGTGGACTTGAGATTCTTAAAAACTCAGTCAGCCAAAGTAGATTTTTTTCTTGGCTGGGGGAAGATGGGGGAGAAATAAGTTTTGAAATGTTTTCTCCACATTAAAAGCCTCATGGGAGCATAGATTGATCCCCCTGAAAGCTTTTCAGCTCCTCTAGAAAATACTATGCTTTTTGGTGGTTAGAAAATAGGACTGAGAGTGGGGAATTGTGGGTTCGATTTCTATCTCTGCCAAAAACTTCCTGTGTGATCTGGGGCAAGTCACCTAACTTTTCTGTGCCGCCATTTCCCATCTGTGCAAAAGGGATACTTTCTCACATGCCATAATTAGTGTTTATAAAATATTTCTATGTCTTCTGATGAAAGGCACCATAGAAGTGCAAATGGCTCATTATTTTTGCTGTTCTTGGAAATGTTTGTGGTAGTGACTCAGATGATAAGGAGGCAGTGTGGTTGAGTTCCCACTGACCAACACAAGCTATTGTTAGACACACTGTATCATGGTAGCTACTGTACACAACACTATTGTATATATTTAATATTTGTGTCTGTAGTTAGACGAGAATGACTTCATGGACACATGATAAAATGTGCTCATCTCAACTGTATGTGGTGGGTCCTTATCTGGCTGGCTGGAAGAAAAGGGGTTGTTGCTCCTTTATGGGTTCCCTGCAGGGCCGGTGCAAACATTTAGGCAAACTAGGCGGCCGCCTAGGGCGCCTAGTGATTGGGGGCGCCTAAAGTCCCCTCAGGCGAGGAGGTGGGGTGGAGGTGAGCTGGGTGGGGGGGCGCGCGGGAGGGGCTGCCTGCAGTAACGGGGGGGGGGAGGGCACACAGGGGAACAGCTCCCCGCCCCAGCTTACCTCCACTCTGCCTCCTCTGCTGAGCACACAGCCCAGCTCTAAGTCTCCTCCAATCAGCGCCGCAAGCCTGGGCGGGGAGGAGAATTAGAGCAGCGCCGACGTGCTCAGTGGAGGAGGCAGAGCCAAGGTGAGCTGGGGCGGGCTCCCCAGGTGGGGTTAGCTGCGGTGGCGGGTGGGGGAAGAGGGGGGAAGTCTCCCCAGGCAGGGTTAGCTGCGGTGGCGGGTGGGGGAAGAGGGGGGGGAAGTCTCCCCAGGCGGGGTTAGCTGCCGTGGTGGAGGGGAGAAGTCTCCCCAGGTGGGGTTAACTGCCATGGGGGGACAGAGGGAGTCTCCCTGGGCAGGGTTAGTTGCCGTGGGAGGATGGGGGGGAAAGGGGTTAGCTGTTGCAGTGGAGGGGGGGGTATCTTCTGGGGGGGTGTTCCCCAGATAGGGGGCTGAGTTAGCTGCTGTGGGAGGGGCGGGGTTAGTTGGGTGGGGGGTGCAAGGTGGAAGTTTCGCCTGGGGCGCAAAACTTCCTTGCACTGGCCTTGGTTCCCTGTGAAACTGGTAGCAGAGAGGCGAAAGTTTTACCCAGATGGAGTGGGTAGTAGCAGGAAGTAGCAGTACCACATCAGAGAGGGGGCCACTGCCCTTCCAGCTGACCAGAAGGGGGGTGGTATTTATACCCCATGCAATCTCAGAGAAGCCTTCTTTCTCACTTAGATCAGGTGGCAATACCCACTTACCCATGAAAGCTGAAAGAGAGCTGGGTTCCTTCCTGGCCTGCTGTGGGCATTATGCCAGTCACCTGTTTTTATCTGGGAACTGGGAAGGAATTTCCTGTCACTGCTAGATTGACTGAGGCAAGGTGGGGTTTTTTGCCCCACTATGAGGAAGCTGTCGCAGTTCGAGGCAACTGCACCAATATCTTACCTTACTGGTTCAGCAAGAGGGACCCATTTACAGACTTCTGGCTTTCCTGGCTGTCACCTCTATTGGGTGGAGACCTGCATCTCACTACCTCCTGACCAGGCTATCTCCAGGCTGCATCAGTCCCTGACCATACTGTGATTTTTCTAGCAAAAGACAGTCTGCCTAACCAGGCCTGCTTGCCTCTCCCCTCAGAGATGATACACAGTGTAATTGCCAACCGTTTTAAGTTATCCCACAGCACTTCCTATGGAAGCCTATTGTTACTCTTAAAGTAAAAGGCATTAAAAAGAAAACACATTAAAACCAAGAAAAGAACCTATATGCATGCAAATAAGCTTTCCAGAGACCATCCCAACCCTAAAGTGGGCCCTGGTTGGGAGCAGTCTTTCAAAACTCCACCCAATGGGTTTCCTTGTGGTTTCAAGTGGGGCACAGTTTCTCTTACAACACTCACTCACTCTTATGGGGCCTCAGTAGGCCTGGTCCTTTCAACCCTTGCTAAGGATTGTGGTCATCCAGGGATCAGATGACCTGTCCATTTGCTGAATAGGAAAAAAACCTGTGCCTGTTTTGAACCAGGCTCTTTATCCACCCCCCCTTTTGTGTGTGTGTGTGTGTGTGTGTGTGGGGTTGTCTGTTGGTCCCTGGAGAATCCAGTTTGAACTAGTATATGCACACCACTCCAGGGGTTGAAAAAGCTGATAACCAGAGAAATTACATTGGCATGCCCTAAATTACATACAATCTCACAGTAACACATAAACAATTGCATTTTTAATAAGTGGATCCAAAAGGCATTGAACTTAAGTTTATCTTACTTCCATAAGTATCGTCCAGGATATTGTCATATCTGTCACAGAAGACACAGCAGGTTTGAGACCCAGTGGGGTGGAGCAGAGGGGTTAGGTTATAATATTGCAACTCAGCATGTAAAACCTCTGGCAGATGTTCAGTGCAGGCACTTGATAGGAAGGGTTATAATTATCAGATACAATGTATTCAAAGGGGATTTAGCGGAAGACATCCCTTAATGGAGCTGAGGAAAGGAGGTTTGGGGCTTCCACATCTGGAACAGTAGGGAGCCACCCTTCCCCCTTTTGTAGCCCCATTAATCCTCCTAGGAGGGGAAAGTAGCAGGATTTCAACAGCGGGATAGCTGGGACCAGCTTGGGGATTATGTGGAAGTGGTTAAGGAAGTGATGATGACTCGCACTGGAATAATGTTGTGGCCTAATTAAACCACAGCCATCATCTCCTATCATTCTTATGGCATGGCAGAACAATGCTTCCCTTGGCTGGCTTCAGTCTGATACCAGTTTTAGAAATTACCAAAAAAAAAAAACAAAACCCCCACAAAAATCTCCATAGTGCTTTATTCCTTTGGAAGGTTTATATTTAATATATCCTTGATGATAAGGCAGGAAGAGACTGTTATTTGTAACATGAACTAGAAAAGTGCAGATGGTGATTCCTTTTTTTTTTTTTCTTTTTTTTTTAAAAAGATTATTGTGTCTGAGGAAACTAGTGAGGAAGAGAACCCAGTAAAAGCTTTGTGAAAGAGTGTATATATTTTTTCTTTCAATAACACTTGTACACTTAAATATCAGAGAGATTTATAGAGGGGTCTTTGTGGCATCTGAGTTAGTTTTAAGGAAAGTCAGGTAAAGACGGACACATTCTGGGGTTGAAAAGGGGTCATGCATCAAAAAGGTGGGGTCAGGAGCAGGAGAGCTGCTGCTACTGAGAGGTTGAGCAGGCTAGGGCAGGTATAGTAGGAGAACTGTAGCATCTGGGATGTAGGCTGCCACATTATTGCCAAACCCAAGTTTTCAAAAATCATAAATCAGGCACCAGAAATTATTAGATGGGCTAAAAAAAATCATGATTTTAAAATAAATTAAATAAATAGGGTTTATTTTTATATCTTCTGGTGTCATAGGTGTCTGGCATCATGTTTTCAATTTTTTTCTGCAACCATGAGGGCTAGAAACTTACTTTTTACTTAGCAGATTCTCACAGAATCACATGATTCCAGGGGTCAGGGCTTTAAGAAAAACACCAAAATCATGACTCTCAACAAAATTGTGAGAATTGGGAACTCTGAAGTCAGGCAAGTAGTTCAGAGTATGAGCAGGAAACATCTGCTGGAGAACAGTCCAGATATCTTGAAGGAGACAATTCCTGTCAGTCACTGATAGAAGGCACAACCTCAAGGAAAGTCAGGTCAGGCATGTGGAACGGCCCAGTCGTCTGATCTGTGTAAAATAAACGAACAAATATTGAGAAGAACTGACTAGTGTGAAGAACGAAGGAAAAAGAGCCGTGTTTCTTCTGATTTGTATGATAATGTTCCAGTTCATATCTTTTAAAGTTACACAACATAAATAACATATCCATGCAGTAAGATAGACATAAAACTTGCGTCCTTCCACAATTACTGCCACAACACTTCAGAGAAGTGGTAGTGAGGAAATCACTCTTCCAGTTCATTTCCACTTGTGTTTGCTTTCCTCTGTCCCACTTCTGTTGGCAGTGAGTGCTGGGGAGAAGAGACATGGTAATGCAAGCTGTTGATTAGCTCCAAAAGACCAGTGCCGTCCGATAGCAAAAGCACTTCAAAACATTGTTTTTTAAAGCCAAGCTTGACTTTGCTGCTAAAGTTACCTTCAAGGTAAGAGCTATGTTTGCAGTTTGATTCAGCACCCTCTGAAAACATTAAATCTATTTTTGTCTTGTGTATATTATAAATAAATTACTAATCCTTCACACTCAGTGGCACTCAAATTTTTAATATTTCTGCCATTCAGTGTAAAATCCCAGGGGCTGATTGTTAACTACATATGGATTAATCAGATAAGGTTTGTATACTACTGTAACCCTTAGGTGACATATTTTCCATCTTTTTGCATCTGTGCAGTGATTTACACCAGGGCAAAGTGGGTGTAAATCATTACCATTCGGGTTTAATAATATTTTACACTCATTTACATCTGATCAGGAAAGTCTTCCATAAATACTAAGCATCATTATTATTGATAATATAATGGGTCTGTACTTAAATATGCAGTAGATGGGAATGTGTTTGATAGAGGACTACAAATTAGGACTCCTAAGTTTTGTTTCTGACTCTTACAGGTCCTCTATATGATCTTGGGCAACTCAGGTCACCGTAGTGTCTATTTACTCATCTGTAAAATGTATACAGTAATGATCTCCAGCTCCTATATAGCTCTTCCATCAGCAGACCTGAAAGTGCTTTACAAAGGTCAGTATCATAATCCCTATTTTACAGATGGGGAAACTGAGGCACAGGGCGGTGAAATGACTTGCCCAAGGTTATTCACCAGATTAGTGGCCAAGCTAGGAATGGAACCCGTCTCCTGAGTCCAAGTGGTTACATTATTTGAGGGCATTAGAGTGGAGCAGGAGAGTGACTAGGGTAATGCTAACTGGCTTAACATTGCAGTATCTTGTATTGTTTTAGTTTTTCCTATGGGGTCGACTGGGTGAATGATGCCATGGAAAAGGGCCATCCCCTTGGCCTGTCCTCTTCCTACCCTGGAGAGCTGCCGCAAGGGGGGTGCCTCAGGGTGGAGGAGGGTAGCTGCCATGGGGGGGGGCGCCTCAGGGTAGGGCACGGGGGGTGCACAAGGCGGAAGTTTCACCTAGGGCGCGACATATCCTTGCACCAGCCCTGCACTGGGTGGCAGAAGGAACAGAGGGTTGAATGTGGGGAATGCTTCTATTAGTTCCATTTCCATCAGTCTGAATTAGGGATTAGCCACCAGTGAGATTTCTATAAGTTGTCAAAAGACTGAGTATAGGCCACAATTTGGTCTAAAATCATGCTCCTAACTCCATATGTCCGTGCCTAAAAGAGTGACATGATTTTTCAAAAGTGCTGAGCATGCAACAAACAGCTCACACTTAAATTGATTGCAACTGCTGGATTCTTGACACTTCTGAAAATTATGCCACTCATTCAGGTGCCTGAATATGGATTTAGGAACTTAACTTTAGGCTCCTATTTTTGACTGAATTAAATTACCTTTTTGTTTAGAGTTTCACATAGATATTTTAATTGTCATATTTAATAAAGCTTTTTTCTTTGTTTCAGAGAAGTGGGGAGAGGCAGGCAAGTATGCTAAAAAGAGACAAAGGACCAAATGCTTGAGGAAGAAATAAAAAGTAGATGAGTTACTTGGTGTATACAAACAAACAAGAATATCATGTTTAGCATTGGTGTGAGAGTCACATCTCTAATTCTGTTTTGATTTGGCTAGCATTTTGCCCATTATGTAAAAGTTCAGATAGCCTTAAATCTCTATGCGCTGTGTTAAATATTTACAGTTGCTATTGAGCTTGTGTAAGATGGATAACTATAATTTTTGAGATTTGTAGACATAATGAGATAGGAAGTCAGATATTAAGGCAAAAGAAAATAAAGCTTTTATGTAGAAACTTCTTTTTAGAACAGGAGGCCTAGTTAGAACTGAGTTCTATTCCTCGGTCTTCCATACTCACCATAAACATATGTTGACTAGGATAAAAGGTGGTCTTTAAAATGTTGCTAACTTATTTTAATATGTGCCTTTTAGCCTAGTCTGGAGATGTACTCAATATGACATTGGCCAAGTCATATTAACCTCTCTGGGTTTCAGCTTTCTTGGTAAAATGAGTATAATAATTCTTATGCTTACCAATTTCAAAAGGCTGTTTTGAAACTTAAGTTTATCGGGATAGCTCAGTGGTTTGAGCATTGGCCTGCTAAACCCACAGCTGTGAGTTCAATCCTTGAGGGGCTACTTAGGGATCTGGGGCAAAAACCAGTACTTGGTCCTGCTAGTGAAGGCAGGGGGCTGGACTCGATGACAGTCCCTTCCAGTTCTATGAGATAGGTATATCTCCATATATTATATTATATTATATTATATTATATTAAGTGCTGTGTGATCCTCAGATGAAACATGCCTATATAGGTGTGAAGTAGTCATTCTATTTCACAATTACATCGGCATAACTTTCTAACATATAAGGGGTTAGCTCAGGGCAGGTGCACGGATGTTTCGCGCCCCAGGTGAAACTTCCACCTTGCTTTCCCCTCCCCCAAGACCTGTGGCAGCTCTCTGCCCCACCCTAAGGCACCCCCTGTGGCAGCTTCTCCCTCCCCTTTGAGGTGCCCCCCCCTCACAGCAGCTCCCCCTGGCCTGGGAAGCCATGTGGCAGCTCCCTGCCCCAGCTCACCTTTGCTCTGCCTCCTCCCCGAACACAGTCACCTCTCCACTTCTTCCACCTCCCAGGCTTGTGGCGCCAATCAGCTGTTTGGTGCCACAAGCCTGGGAGGGAGAGAAGCAGAGCGGGGCAGCGTGCTCAGGGGAGAAGGCAGAGCAGAGGTGAGCTGGGGCAGGGAGCGGTTCCCCTGTGTGCCGTGACCCCCTTACTTGCTACAGGTGGCCCTCTCCACGCCCCCTTGCCCCAAGTCCCTCTGCCTAAATGCTGATGACGACCAGGGTGGCCAAAGATCCGGCCACCGCGATTGCTGCCTCCATTTCCAAAATGCCGCCCCCCAAATGCTAGCACCCTAGGCGACTGCCTAGGTCACCTAATGGGTTGCACTGGCCCTGGGTTAGCTATCAAGTAAAATCATTGGTCTTAACCTGCACTACTTGAAGTCACTGACACATACCACTGGATTTCAGTGGAAGAGAATTGAGCCCATTCTACAAATTGTTAACTTGCCATAGTGTGACCTTGTGTAAAGGGTGGTTTATTTACTAAAGAAAGAAATTGGAAGCCTGTGACATTTTAATGTCAGTTGTCTCTGACAGGCTATTTACAAATGTACTACTGGTGAATATCCTACTTTGTATTTTTCAAAGTAGATATGTTAATGCCTGCAACAGGGAAGTCTTCAGAGTCTAGTTTTGGAAACAAATTAATTTACTAGTAACTCTAGGAAGACAGCTGCAGATGTAGCAGAAAAGTTACAAGCAACTACTTTATGACTCTGAAACAGTGGATAGTACTGTCGAGTTTGCCCTGTAGAAACTTTTGCAGAAGCTTCACAGCTCATCAAGGTATATGTTGCTCTGGGCGCCAGCACAGAAGAAAAGAAAAAATTCAGCAGAGACAGCTAAATAGATTTTAAACTAGTGTGTTAGTAGCACAAAATGCGACATAACAACAGCCAAACCAAAAATATTTTCTATGTGAAAGATGGAAAAGTGGATTAAACTCTCATGATATCCTTCTTAGCTATTCATTTAGTCAGTTTTCACAAGACAGCAGCACTCACAATTGGGGCCAAATTTTCATAAGAGATCAGCTCTCATTTAGACACCAAAATAAATGGCCAGATTTCAAAAGTGCTCCACACCTTTGGTATTAAACTCTTTCAAAAGCTGGGCATAAGAGTCACGATGGGAACTGCTAGGTGCTCAGCACTTTGGAAAAAATTGGTTCTTATTTAGGTTTCTAAATGGGAGATGAGCTCCTGAAAATCTGTCCCTGGTTATGGTTGCGGAGCCCCTGGAAATCTGGTCCTGAGCTCTTCAGAAAGTCTGGACCCACCTGTCTGGCCAGATAGTTCTTTGGTGGCCAGACAAAGCTCCATTTCTACAACTGCTACCATGCATACAGGTTCAGAGCTCAGAGTGCCAGTCTTTCTCCTTGTTCATGGCATCTAGAATTATAATGTTTCTCTAGGCACTCCTCCATTGCTCACATAACAGATGCCAATGCAGAAAGAGAAACAGGATTCTGTGAATGTGACACAATTCTAGAGCCTGTCTGTAACTATTTTTTATATATTTCTAAATACCTTTTCTGTGAGGGAATGGGAAGGGCTCTGAACTAAAAGATCCTGATGTACATACTCTGCTTTCCTTCATCTCATTATCAAGACCTTTCTTTATGTCTGAAATACTTCTGGGCAAAGGCAGACTGTCAGTGTCACCAGCAAACTAACCAGATGGATTGCTAGGGAGCAACACAAAGTTTTTCATTCCACAGGGCTGAGCATGCTCCCTTTCAGCTCTCCCACATCCAGTCTGCTCAGAAGCAAGGGACCAAACAAAGATTGCATTATTTTCCTGCATAAGCAGCATGTTTTGATACCATTAGACTTTCCTGTACTTTATGCATCACATAATGTTTTTAAACTTAATTACATTTTTAAATATTTCAAAATGAATCTACATAATATGCATTTAAAATACAAGAAGCTAAAACTAGGTATGCATTAATAGGCTATTAAAGCCTGATCCTACACCCATCAAAGCCAATGGACGTCTTTGGTGTCAGTGGGTGGACTGTACAGTAACTTGTGTAATGTGGTAGTTATTTTCCTGAAAAATGTGACTTTAAGCAAAATGATGTTAAGTGAATCCAATTTCCCCATAAGAATTAATGTAAATGGGGGGGGGTTAGGTTCCAGGGAAATTTTTTTCACCAGACAAAAGGACTATCTATCTATCCACACAGAGAGTATAAGTTATACGCACACAATATAATACTGTACACAGCAATGATAATTGTGAAGCTTGGTTGAGATGGTGAAGTCAGAGGGTAGAAGAGGGTGGGATATTTCCCAGGGAATGCCTTACTGCTCTATGGAGATGGAGTAAGCATGGGGGAGAGGGACACCCTGACATTAGCCCCTCTCTTCCCCCCTCCCCCAATACAGCAAGCAGGAGGCTCGCAGGAGCAGCACATGGCAGTGCAGGGATGGACAGCTGAACTGCCCGGCAATTGATAGCCTTCTGGGCGGGTGCTGCACAGGGAACTTAGGGGAGCAGGAAGCTGATGGGGGGCTTCTGGTCCCCCTGGTTCCAAGCCCCCACCAGCTAGCTCCAACAGGCTGCTCTTTCTGCAAGCAGTGGACAAAGCAGGCAGCTGCCAAGCTATGTTATAAGGCAGCATTGCACAACTTTAAACGAGCATATTCTCTAACTGATCAGCAATGAAACAATGTTAACTGGGACAACTTTAAGTGAGGAGTTACTGTAGAACCTCAGAGTTACGAGCACCAGAGTTATGAACTGAGCAGTCAACCACACGCTTCATTTGGAACCAGAAATACACAATCAGGGAGCAGCAGAGATGGAAGAAAACAAAGCAAATACAGTACAGTGCTGTGTTAAATGTCAGCTATTAAAAAAAGGGAAAGCACCATTTTTCTTCTGCATAGACAGACAGTTTCAAAGCTGTATTAAGTCAATGTTTAGTTGTAAGCTTTTGAAAATACAACCTTAACATTTTGTTGAGAATTACAAACATTTCAGAACAACCTCCATTCCCAAGATGTTCGTAACTATGGGTCTACTGCATGTCTACATTGCAATAAAACACATGAAGCTGGCTCATATCAGCTGACATGGACTTGGGCTCTGGGGCTATAAAATTGCAGTGTAGCCATTCAGACTCTAGCCCGAGCCTGAACATCTACACTTCAATTTTATAGTCCCACAGCCTGAGCCCCAAGTCAGCTGACATGAGCCAGCCACAGTGTTTTATTGCAGTGTAGATATACTCCTTGTGCACATCTCAGCTGTATGCTGTATAGTGTTGCTAACCAACTGGGAAGCATACAAACAGCCTTGTAATCCAGAGGTCCTGTTACTATAGGAAACACTTCCTTGTGCTTGGGCATCTCAGAAGACATTTGACAGAAGACTCAGTTCCCTGCTACTGCACCTGTGGCCTCCTTTCCCTAGGTGCTGCTGACATTACTACAGGGTCAGTGCCACTGCAGCCAGCTCCTCGGCTTTTCTCCTTTCCCTTCAAAGTTGCACCCCTCTCTGAGTACATGGAATTTGTTGCCGGGAAGGGAGGCACTGACTCAGCCTCAAGCAAGAGCATCAGATCAGCTTCCTACCTAATGTAAGAGATGATGGGATGTGTGTGCATAGTAAGTAAAGCATTCCTTGGTTTCAATGGCATTGGTAGATGCTCAGCACCTCTGAAAATCAGTCTGCTTTTAGCCCCTGGTCTTGCAAATAGTTAACTATGTATTTACCTTCACTGAGTAGTCCATTGAAGTCAATGAAAATAACTCACCTACATCAGGTTAGACTTTTGCTTACTTGGTTACAGGATCAGGGTCTTGTTTAGGTACCTAGATTTGGATTTAGGAGTCTAACTTTACTTGTCCTTGTTTCTAAGTCTCCTGATTTCCTTTGCCAGTGATGAGATTTTGGCTGGAACTGGAACCAGTCTCACAATGATGCAAGAAGTTCCAGCCTCTGGTGAATTTGAGCCCTACTTCGAGGAAAAAGACCTGTTGTAATTGCCTGCCTGGCTTATCCCACTGCCTGCCTCTTGGGGCAGAGCAGCCAGAGCTGCTGCTGCAGGAAGAGCTGTCTCTCCTCCTTTCCCCACGGGCAGCAAACCAAAGCCATTCTTGCAGCAGGGAAAAAGGAGCTAAAGAGCTCAGCAGCTCAGGGCAGCTCTGCTCTTCTGTGAATAAAAAATTGTGCCTCTACTCCCCAGCACCCACTCCTTCCCTGCAGCACTGGCCCAGGGAAAGGGGAGAGGGTAAAGAGCTCTGAGTCACTCCTCCCCTAGCCTGGAAGAGGGATTGGGGTGTGCTGCCACCCTCCCACCCCTGGGAGAAGTGGGTGAAGAACTGCAGGAGGAGCAGAGGTGAGGTTGAGGGTTGGAACTGGAAGGGGCAGAACTGATGCAGGGCCTAAGGTACAGAATTGCTTTGGGATAAAATTAATTGCTGGTCAGGGGATGGGTAGGTGTGGGAGTCAGAGCTCCTGCAGACGGGATCAAAATCATTTAAATCTCTTGAGGCTAGCAAAACTACATACCTTAGTTTAAAAATTTAGACCTGTATTTTTAAAACACTAAAAAGGAATGCTTTATAAATATGAATGTTAGCAAATTTCCTTTATGGTTACTGTTCTTGCATATTTTTCCTCAGTGGAAAAAGGGATAATTACTGTTAGTGGGGCACCTCCTCCTAGCCGCTCTGGGGATTAGCTCATCAGGTCAATGCCCATTCCCAAGGTTGTATGCCATCCTCCGCTTCTCTCTCTGGTCTGCAGTCCCTCTCATATTTCAGAAATCACTGTGTCCTTTTTGTGACTCAGCCCTCCGACAAGGTCACTCAGCATTCCCCCTTTCCGGGGTATATCAAAGTCTTTCCATCAGCAGCCCGAAGTAGTCTTCCCATTCACTGCCACACGTACCACTCCCTCAGTGGCTAGTAGGGGAACTCAGGTTCCAGTCCAGGGATCTTCAACCCAGCAGTTCTGGGCTTTACTCTTCCAGCCCTCACTGCTCCTTCCCTGGACTGCTTCCTACCATTCTTGGTCCCCACTTTCCCTGGGAGTACCAGTTTCAACCCTCCTTCCTCTTCCCAGGGAGTGATTGCCCTTTCCCAGCAGCAGCCCAGCTCAGTTGCAAGGTTCCTGGCTTTATAGGCCTCACTTATTCCTGCACAGTGGAACCTGCTTGCAATCAATTCCCTGCTCTGGCTTTTCCTCCAGATGCATCCTACAGAGTTAATAGGCCTACCTGGCCACCTTAACCCCTTCCCGACCTGTGTGGGGTGGACACCCCATCACAGATGGTCTCTAAAAGAGAGTAGAACTGTTTAGCATTATCTATGTTCAATTTTGTTATTGATCCTTGACTTAGATATTTAACCATACATCTCCAAGTGAAACAGGGAGGCAAGACTAGAATCAATTTTACATCTTTAAATTTGGCTAAAATGTAAAGATGTAGCTGGATTTTATTAATATTATTTTATTGCTATAGTTGAGTAAAATATGGTAGTGTTTTTTGCTGGTTTTGCAGAAAGAAATCCTGACTGATAGGATTTTACCAAACCGAAACATAACTTCAGTTGGGATACATAGGACACTCGAGTTGTTGGTAAACCAAATGGGTGACTGTTGCCTGTAGCTATTACATTAAATTGATTGAAGGGAAACACTGCTCCCACCCAGTGACAGAAAAATAATCTGCAATAAAGGCGTATGGTATTACATGTGAAATCAGTTTCACACATTCTATTATGATCACAGTGAAAATACATGTAGACAATGGCATCTTAGCCTCTCATAACATGAAGATGAATGACCATAAGAGTGCCATGAGGAGGAAAAATATCAAAAGTCCAGTGACTAAATATATTAGTGGTCATACTTATTCCATCCCCACTTTAGAATATTTGGGTCTGGATTAAATATGCCTAATTTAGAAGATGTCAGTCGAAAATATTCATTGCAACAGCAGGAATTATTGAATGAGCTCCTCACCTTCCCTCCACTCACTTATTCACCAAATAACATAAGAACATAAGAACGGCCATACCGGGTCAGACCAAAGGTCCATCTAGCCCAGTACCTGTCAACCGACAGTGGCCAATGCCAGGTGCCTCAGAGGGAGTGAAGCTGACAGGCAATGATCAAGTGATCTCTCTCCTGCCATCCATCTCCTCCTCTGACGAACGGAGGCTAGGGACACCATTCCTTACCCATCCTGGCTAATAGCCATTTATGGACTTTACCACCATGAATTTATCCAGTTCTCTTTTAAATGCTGTTGTAGTCCTAGCCTTCACAACCTCCTCAGATAAGGAGTTATGTTCTTATTTAAGGAGTGGGACTGAAGTCATGGTCCTTCTATGGAAACTGCACCCACATGTTTGAAAATTTAGGCAGCCGTACTGGGTGCTCTAATAGTGGTATATATACAGGTTTAGATCCATATTTTGGCATTCATTTGATCTCAATCAGCAGTAATTGCATGCATTGACAGCTGTATGCTCATATTTTAGAAATTAGTTAATCTAAATAAAATGGAGATTTAGTCTTATGAAGCCTCATATTGAAATATAGGCAAGTTGGTAAATGTTAACTTTTTCTTGGCCATTGAGGTAATAAATTGGATGGACAGCATGAGGGGGTATCAGATGTGTCATTGAAGTTCCATTATGATTTTAGTGGAACTTTGGAACATCGGTGCAATTTTGAAGTGGCGCAGATGCTGGAGTGAAAGACCAGCACTGAAGCAATTAACTGCTGAGAATGTGGTAGTATCTATTAGTATTGACATGTAATGGAACTCATACACTGATAATCTCTAAAATGGTCACAGAAACAGATTAAGTATTTTTCAGCCATTTTGTGTTTAATAGTTGCTATCATAAATATAATAGTTCGTATCATAAAAAAACATAAAATATGTGGTTTGGTGTTTTCAGTGTAATCAAAATAACTTTTTTTTAAAGAAAAAAGCTACTTATTACAATGGATTTATTTAATAATGATCTGAAATGGAGGGAAAATGCTGTTTTCATTCCACGGAATTGTGACTTGTCTCATTTATATTCGTTACACCACTTCTGTCTGCTTCTTTCACAAAGGAAGTGAGCCAGATTCTTGGTTAGATGACTTTTTTTAATATAGGTGCCTGGATAATCATCTATGAAAATGTTCATAATAATGGAGGAACCATAGTCTGCCCAGGAAACATCTTTTTAAAGTTAGTTTGTGATAGAAAAATAGCTAAATTGGGAATATTCTGATCTCCTTCTTCTACTTGATTCAGTAAGTGCTCAGAGAAACCTATGGGATCCTTCTATCGGGTTTACCTAGTTAGTGGCTGCTGGAAATTTAGTAGTGGTTGCTGGAAATTTCCATTAGTCATTAGACCTTTCATCTGTTTATCTTATTCATGCAACTGCTAATGTCTTGTTGAGTATTAAATGACAAAGGATGTCGCCACCATGAAAAACAATATTCAAGCTTCAACCTTTTGCATGTTAGCATATCCATAGATAATGTGTTAAAACGTGCATTTCTCATTGTATATGGGTTCATAAGAAATTGACTTTCACACTGGGTATACAGTAGTTGTTTGAGATAGGTGTATCCATTATCAAACCCTGCTGCTGGAATCCATAGTGTAGTTGTTGTTGTATGTATTGGCCTGGTTATATTGGGAGACCAAACATCTTCTAGTGCTTACGTATTCTTGTGATGGACACATTAGAAATGTGTAGAATATAGACACAATTTGGAAGAAAAATACAACTTGGGAGCCCTGATGCGCCTTTTGGTTTTGTATTTCCTTTGTCATTTATCCCCAGTACTAGATCGTTCCCCAAATCTTTAATTGTTTACCTCAGTTTACAGCAGTTTACCTCTTTTGGGAAGTGTTTCATTTCATTAAGGGGATCTTTATACATCTTCCCTTAACAACACTGTTCTCAAGCATGCAGTCTTGGAGAGTGAACTCAGCATGGAAACAGCACTAAAAATTCCTTGGCTCTTTAATGACTATCTTTAATATAACTGCAAGGTTTCTAGAGGCAGTGTGGCTAACTGACATTTTTATCATGAATCTTGTGATATTTGCTATGTTACGTAAAACCTGAACATCTGGCGGAAATGTGATTTAGTGAGAATCTTAGCTTTCAGTTTAAAAAAAAAAAAGGTATGTTTCTAGCCCTCATGGTTGCAGAGGAAAGCTTGTAAATGTGACCTGAGTGTAACCTAAAGGCTCAAAAAGGAGACTATAAATTAAAAGAATCCACAATGTATTATGTTTAAAAAATCATGATTTTTTTTAGAGCTTGACTCATAATTAGTCAATGTTTAGTGCCGGTAATGTTGCAGTGTGTATCATTCTGCTGGACCTATAATTAGAGAATCTTCCCTTTACTACTGCCAGCTGATTTTTACCACTCCCTAGATTGATTCCCTGACATGATTAATGAAACTAAAGAAAGACAGCAGAAAACGGTCAGAAACAAGCCAATCAGTAAACAGATGAACCACCACTAAAATATCTGTTGATGTACATGGTGTCTGGGATCACTGGGAAAACGGTCAGAAACAAGCCAATCAGTAAACAGATGAACCACCACTAAAATATCTGTTGATGTACATGGTGTCTGGGATCACTGGTACTCTCCTGCTGCTTTGTAATGCCCCAGGCAATTCAAAACAGCCATAAACCCACCTTAATAGGGTTTATGGCTGCTTTGTGTTACCTGAGTGGTGCAAAGCAGTCAGCGAATGTACTGGTGAATCTGGCCTAATGTCCTTTTTTGTTTTTGTTTTTTTTTAATGAATCTGAGGAAAAAAATGTAATTGGAGTGTCTAATGCTGTAGAGCAACATGTCATTTAGGCTGACTCCCTAAATTAGGTATAAGAGAAGCCGCTTAGAATGGACAAATTGGTTAGAGGCTATTTAGTCTGTATTGTCCATTTGGTGATGGAAAAATGGCAGCTGGAGCATGGAGACTCAGACTGTAGTCTATCCAGAGAGAAAAATGGCAACTGGGAGTTGGGAGGTATCCAAGATTTGAATTTGGCAGTGAAGGTAGATGGCAGCTGGGATCAGAGAAGCATCAGAGAACTGATAGTAGGATTTGGCTGGGGAGGGAGGCAGCAGCTGGGAGTTGGCAGGCCTTAGAGGTTCAAGAAAACACATTTTCTGTTTGGTGTATATATAGTTTCCTGTGCCATGCTTTACACACATTTGTTCTGGGAAAACAGCTTTTGTTCAGTATATCTAATTTTCCGGACTCTCATCCTCTATAGGAAGTGGAGGGTACCAAAAGTAGAAATGTAACCTTTTCCCCTTTTTTAGAGCTGTTTGCTGCACAGTGGTTTCCTCCAAATTTTTAGTTAATCAGATTTAAACTTGCTGTATAGATATTCAAGTATCTTTACTTACATGTGCACGCGCCAGTCTAAGTTCATAGTTCTTTGTCACACTTGTTTCCCACAATTTAACCACCTTTATTGAATGTGTGCTGCAGTAATTCCCTGAATCTGGACCATTAATGGCAATTTTTAATAAGTTTTGGAGAACTAGCGAATTTCCAAAAGATTATAAGAAAGCTAATGATGTGCCCCTCTTTAAAAATGATAAATAGAATAAGTCAGGTAATTATAGGTTGTCAGCCTGACATCAGCCCCAGGCAAGATAATTGAGTGGTTAATATGGGACTCAATTAATAAAGAACTAAAGGAGGGTAATGTAATTAATGAAAATCAACATGGATTTATGAAGAACAGATCCTGTCAAACAAACTTGATATTTTTGATGAGAATACAAGTTTAGTTAATAAAAGTATTAGTGTACAGACTTTTGTAAATTTATCCATCAACGAACAAAGAATGTAGGACATACTTATGGGAAGGGGGACTCTATCCTGGGAAGCAATTCTCTGAAAATGATTTTGGGATTGTGTTGGACAATCAACTGAACATGAACTCTTAGTATAACGCTATGGCCAAAAGAACTAATGCAATGCTGGGTTGCACAAACAGGGGAATTTTGAGTAGGGATTGAGAGGTGATTTTATCTCTCTCTTTGGCACTGGTGTGACTACTGCTGGAATATTGTGTCCAGTTTTGGTGCCCACCATTCAAAAAGGATGTTGATAAATTGGAGAGGGTTCAGAGAAGAGCCACGAGAGTGATTAAAGGATTAGAAAGCATGCATTATCATGATAAACTCTGAGTTCCATCTATTTTGTTTAACAAAAAGAAAGTTAAGGGGTGACTTGATTACAGTCTATTAGCATCTACATGGGGAACAAATATTTAATAATGAGCTTTTCAATCTAGTAGAGAAAGGTATAACATGATCCAATTCCTGGAAGATGAAGCTAGACAAGTCAGACTGGAAATAAGACGTAATTTTTTAACAGCACGAGTAATTAATCCTTTGAACAATTTACCAAGGGTTGTGGTAGATTCTCTATCTCTGACCATTTTTAAATCAAGATGGGATGTTTTTCTAAAACAGTGTTTCTCAAACTAGGGTTGCTGCTTCTGTAGGGAAAGCCCCTGGCAGGTCGGGCTGGTATGTTTACCTGCCCTGTCCACAAGCCTGGCCGATCGCGGCTCCCACTGGCTGCGGATTGCCGCTGCTCCAGGCCAATGGGGGCTGCTGGAAGTGGTGGCCAGTAAGTCCTTCGGCCCGCGCTGCTTGCAGCTCCCTCCAGTTGAACTGCATGGCAGAGTTACTGGTGGAGCTGGGTTAAAGGTTTTTCACTACATTTTTTTTCAGTGTAAAATATGGATTCAGTGACACAGAAATGTTTTGCTCATTTCCCTCAAATGTTCATTTTTTAAAAATCCCCTAAAATTGAGATGTTTTGTTTCAATATTTTTTTAAATAAAATGTTTTGATTTTGTGGTGTTAAGTGGCTTTTCAATTCAATATTTCCTTTAATTTTATTTTTTAAAATTTGAAAAAGCTTAAACATGCTCTAAATCAAAACAAAACATAACATAAACAAAACATAATGTTTAGTTCAACCCAAAACAATGATTTCCAACTTTTCAACTGAAAAATGTGTTGTTCACTTAAGCCCTAGCTACTAGTGCCAAGAGCGAAACTAACTTCAGAACTTAGACTATCAGGCCCTCTGCAAAAATGGGGAGAGGACCAGACCCTCTGTAAAAAAGTTACACTGCATGGAAGATAGGCAGTTTCCTCAGCTCTTGAGCATCTTCCTGTTCTAAATGGTTTATTTTCTTTCTGGCCTTACAGAGCTGTCATTTTCCCCGGATAGTTTGGCGCACTGCTTACCCAACATGTACTATTTGTGATGTCTAGCACAGGAGCACTTTAAAACATAAATTGTACAAATTGCAAGTTCACTATAGTGATTGGTTACCTTTCCTGGGTTTTTTCTGTATAAAATATTTTTGTTTTAGTGGTTTGGGTTTAAAAAATGAATGGCTGCAAGATGCTACACTAATAGGTGCATTGGGAATGGCTAAAATGGATGATAATTGGAACAACGTGTAAGCATGTAACAGAAATTTAGTAAATACAAAAGACAGACTTTTCTGATTGGTTGTTAGGCATGTGTTTTATACAGGTTAGGTGCACTAAGTTTTCAAAGTTGTAAATTTGCTGTCTTGTTTACACATCAGGCTAAGTAACAGACAACTTCAATTACTCTTGCACTTCAGTTGTTTTTTCATCCACTAGGTATTGAGTCCATATAAAACTGAAAAAGCAATCTTTGTCTGGCTTGGGTAAATAGAAGGATCAGCTTGTCTTTAAGTGATTGATTACTTTCAAATTACAGGGAGCTACTTTTAAGTAGACCAGCTTAAGTGATAAAACAAATAAAGGGCTACTTTTTAGGCAAATTAACCGTTTTGGCACATACTCAGCTTGCTTAAATCCAACCCAGTATGAACAAATTTAATAAATGGTACATGGTTTATATTGGGTTGATTTTTCAGTTACATTTTCAAAAAAGTCTTTTAAACAAAAATGATGCATTAAGAACAATTTTAATAATTTCCATTGAATCTTAATCATACTTTTATTTAACTAAAATAAAATGAGTATTTATGGAGGCAGAATTGACAGCATATATCCTAGTTTGCCGATAACCATGTAACAATATGCTTGTAGTTATATTGACTTGTACTTTTTGCACCACATTTTCATATGTAGGACATAATAGGAAAAGAGACCTTTTAAAGAATACTAGCACTTTTTTCAGATGAATGGAGAACAAATGAATTTTAATTTACCACTACACTGTATACATGGGAACTACTGTTTGCATGCATTTACTGTATAAATATTCCTTTAAAAACAGGTTAGCAAAGGAAGCCCTACCAGTGATTTTAGGACCAAATTCTATATAGCCTTTATACAGATGTGCTGTGTTGCAGGGCTACTGTGGTGTGGGGTAGAGGGCAAGAGGCAAAAGGGTCAGTTTTCTATGGGGCTTCTGTTTTAGAGGGCCCCCAAACTGAGTGATGTTGTGACCTAGCTCATAGGGTCTCAGCCTCATTCAAGTTCACCCCAGCCACCCCTCTATTAGGATGGAGGGGCAGCTGTGCCAAACCTGAGTGGTGCCTACTGTATGCCAGGTTGCAGCTCCCAGAACTGGAAGCCTGGCCCAGACTTGTGGGACAGGATCTGCTACTGTAGGGTGAGTGTAGGGTGGGCTTGTCCTCCTACATTGTCCTCCCCCGCAATGGTAATTTTTTGGAGAGGATGGCAGCTCAGTTTCAGACTTTGCCCCAGGCGTCCCAATATGCATATGTGGCCCTGCTGAGTTGGGTCATGCACAGGGAGCCTGCCCTTTGTGTGACCTGTAAAAAATGTTAAAATTGCAGTCCATGCACTCAGGAGTGTGGCAATTGGTCCCTCACTGCATCCTCAGGAGACAGCCCGTAATAGTAATGGTAATAGCCCATCCCCTTTGCACCAGCCTTCAGAACAGGGTAGGCATGCTGTGGTGAGCAGGCTGTACTAGCTCTGCGAGAGATTGTGAACAATCTTTTACTGTCTCTTTATCCCCCTTTTCTCTGCTGTCCTCTTCAACTCACTATATCTTTCTATCTCCAAACCATTTATCAGTTCTTCTCATTTATACCGCACTTCTTTTTTCCTCATCTCTTTCTCTCTGTTCCCTATTGTAAGGGCTGGGGAGAGGGAGAATGGAGGCATCTGCCCTCCGACTACCACTTGATCCTGCTGTGGTGTTCACCCTCTGCTGTGGGTGAGAGTGAACTGTGAATGTACCCTGTCATGGTATAATCCCCACTCTGAACCTTAGCGTCCAAAAGATGGGGTACCAGCATGAATTCCTCTAAGCTCAATTACCAGCTTAGTACTTGTAGCGCTGCCACCAACCAGGAATTCCAGTGCCTGGTACACTCTGGTCCCCCCAAAACCTTGCCCGGAGACCCCCAAGACCCAGACCCTCTGGATCTTAACACAAGGAAAGTAAACCCTTTCCTTCACCGTTGCCTCTCCCAGGCTTCCCCTCCCTGGGTTACCCTGGAAGATCACTGTGTGATTCAACTACTTGAATCCTGAAACAGAGAGGAAAATTTACCTTCCCCCCTCCTTCTCTCTTCCCCTCCCAGATTCTCTCTGAGAGAGAAAGTAATCCTAACACAGAGAGAAATCAGCCTCTCTCTCTCTCCCCTCCTTTCTCCCCACCAATTCCCTGGTGAATCCAGACCCAGTCCCCTGGGGTCTCACCAGAATAAAAAAAAATTAGGTTCTTAAACAAGAAAAGCTTTTAATTAAAGAAAGAAAAAACAGTAAAAATTATCTTTGTAGATTTAAAATAGAATAGGTACAGGGTTTTTCAGCTATAGACACTGGGAATACTCTCGCAGCCTAAGTATACAAGTACAAATTAAAATCTTTTCAGCCAAATACAAATTTGAACTCCTTTCAGCCAAATACACATTTGCAAATAAAGAAAACAAACATAAGCCTAACTCGCTTTATCTATCTAGTACTCACTATTCTGAATCTATAAGAACCTGTATCAGGGAGATTGGAGAGAAACCTGGTTGCACATCTGGTCCCTCTGAGCCCCCAGAGTGAACAACAACTAAAAACTAACAGCACAGCACAAAAACTTCCCTCCCTCAAGATTTGAAAGTATCCTGTCCTCTGATTGGTCCTCTGGTCAGGTGACAGCCAGGCTCACTGTTCTTGTTAACCCTTTCCAGGCAAAGAGATATGAAGCACTTCCGTGCTATTAACTTTTTTTATCTGTTTGACATACCCTGTCATGGCCGAGAGGGCTTGCAAGGCATTCTGGGCTGCTGGCATCCTCCCACTCTCCGCCTTCTACCAACCATGTTTTGTGCTCTACACTAAAATTCACAGAGATGGTAGTGGAGGGAGGCAGTGTTCTTAACCTTCTGAAACTCAGTTTTCAGGCTGAAATATTCAACGTTTGTTCTCTGCTTGAAGGTGGTGGTTTGGTATGGTTTGGTTTCTTTCTTTTATTTTTGTAAGTTTGGGAGTGGAGAAAGGTTTTAAATGTTTACAGTATGAAGAGAGTGGGAATAAATATAATACTTTTCCCATTTATATAATATAATTATAAGCTCTCTTGTGACCTATTTTTAAACAGCTTCACAGCTGAAACAGTTGGGGGACTGACAAATAAAATTTGGCAGGGAACTAGCCCTCATTTTGTAATAATACAAAGAGGAGACTGGTTTTCATTTTACTGAGTTTTAAGCTACTGAGTGTGCGCAGTAGATTTGAATGACGCGCATGTTAACTGCACAGCTAACACAGAATTTGCTGAGCATGATTGTGAAGCTAAGTTAACTGCATAGTGGAAATCTGGTCAGAGATATTGCTGTCTATTAGTAGGGACACCTGGGGCTGAGGAAAAGGCTCTTTCAGACTTTTTAAAGTACACCAGGACTGAGGCAAGGACTCTAAAAAAAAATACATTTTTATTTTACTGCTGGAGAAACAGCATGTTTTCATGTAATGAAAGACTGCATCATACTTCATGTCAACTCTGACCCCTACCCTGCAAGCTGCATAGACTTCAGTGGAATTCTGACCAGGTACTTGGATCTGTGTAGCACGGAACAACTTACAGGATCACACTATAAGGGAGCAGAGTTAAGAGTGGCTATTCAAGCTTCATTTCTTGACTTCTGAATAGTTGTGCAACTTTAACATTCTACCACTGTGATTTATTACTATGGTATAATCTACATTGCTCAAAACAATCTTGAGCTATCTCCAAGAATGGCACCAAATTATTATTTTAAGAGTGATACAATGTCCTATTGGTTCAAAACAAACAAAAACTTCTTCTGAGGCCGCTGCTGTGGCCCTATGCACCCTCTGAGTGCTGTAATGGTGTCAACAAGGCTGAGGAAATGGAGTACCCCAAGGAGATAGTCATTTCAGAACAGATTTTGCTTCAAAGGTGAACCCTAAAACTTTGACATCTTCAGAGGAGAATTGCCCCACTGGCCATATGGAAGTAGGGTGACCAGATGTCCTGATTTTCTAGGGACAGTCCTGATTTTTGGTTCTTTTTCTTATATAGACTCCTATTACCCTCCTCCCCCTGTCCTGATTTTTCATATTTGCTGTCTGGAAGAGAGAAAATGTATCAGAAATGCAGATGAAAAGCTGCTGATTCTGGCGCTGAGACTGTGAGGACTCACTGCTATGCTAACCTGAGTTTGGAGCCAGAGGCCCTATGGTTTTGCTGGATGTTTTCTCTCCTGAATACATCCCCATTGCAATTTCCTCCATGGTGTCCTGGAGTTTCTCTGTTCCTGCCATCCATTCCATTTTAGGAGCCAGAGTGGGAGCTTGTGGTTCTCTCTCAGACCTGCCCCCTGGTGCTTTAGTGTTTGTGTCAAGCACAACCTCCTCTTGAGTCCTTAATCTCTGCGAGCAACTGTCTTGCAGAGGAAGTTTAACTGCATGTGCCATTCATGTACCCTGCCCCTCCCCTTTGCTGGCACTGTGGAAAAACATTCCCAAGAATGTAGAGGCCTGGAGTGAGGGGCTTAAATCTCTCCATGGAACCTGCAGAAGTTGTTGTTCAGGAACCAGAACTGAAGGATCTGACGTAGGCTAAATTATTTCTTCGGGGCACAGATTGGAGCAACATGGCCCAAAACAGTTTGCAGAGAGGATTCATGTCTGAACAAAGGAGAAACATAACTGACTGTAATGACTGTGGCATGCCTGCGTCTCCCAAAGGAACTGAGGCCCAAGTTCTGTGGTCCGGAAGCTTGCCAAAGAATAATTGGACACAGCATGAGGATTTAGGGGGAAAAATGTATGGAGAAGGCAGGCACAGAATGAGTCCCCACTTGCTGTGCAGCTCAGCAGTCTGCTGGTCAGTCAGAAGTCCTTTGAGGGGTTATTGGGCCATTTGTATGTTCAGTAATAGTCTGTGTGTCTGTCTATGAGATCATGTGCCTGTCTCACAGCTGGAACCTCACAGGGGTCATCTACAGAGTGCATAGCCGAAACGGATTTATTTCTGGAACATATTTGTAACAAGCTACCACTGCAAACAAACGTTGTTGAGTTTTGAATTTAGGAATTTCACTAGCAAAAGCCACAAGCCCCTATTAGTTGTGCTAAAGATTCCACGTTTGACTGTTGTGTCTTTTTCCATGGGGCCTATGTAGTGGATTCTGCCTTTCAGAGACCTGGTAGCAGCTCACCCCAAGAAATGCAGCTGGTGGGATCCAGGGTGTGATGCAGGCAGAGTGAGCTTTGAGTAAGGTGCAATAAAGGTCTGTTTGTTTGAACCTCTGAACAGCTGCATTATGCTGAAAACTCATTGAAATCTTAAACTCTTAACAATATTTAGAGATATTGTTAGATTCCGTTCATCTTAGTTAGAATGTAACACATTAATCTGATGTCTAATTTTCAATACTGTACTTCCAAGATGAATTGAATGGATTGTGTCTGATTTCAAGCAACACTTTACTTGCTTTCCCCATCCCTGCCCATTTCTATTTATTTATTTTTTGGAAGGAAGTATTTGTTCTGTACTCAAACTTCTTTAATTACCTAGGATAATGCAGTAGAACACAATACAAGTGTCCCAAGTCAAGCTGCCATTGACTCATGTTGTTATAAAAAAGATATGTGAAACAGCATGAGCTTCATATACGTTCATATATGATTTTGATGCATACTCTTATGAAATGAATGGATTAGAAACATAGGATTTATCTTGCTGAAGAAAAGCAGTGATCAGTCTAGTCTAATATTCTCTTTCACACTGGTTTATTCCAGCTGCTTCAGAGGGAGGTTCAAGAAATCCTGTAGTAGAGAGTTATGGAATAAACTGGCCACAAGGAGCTCCAGTAGCTAGAGGCTGGCTTAGCTCCGGAGCATGAGAATTTATATCACTTCCAAATCTTTTAAATCCTTAATCCTTTTAATTCTAAATATTATTGATAGTCATATAAAATATCCTTCCTGAATCCTGCAAAGTTCTTGGCCTTGGTGATACCTTGTGGCAATGAGTTCCACAGACTAATTATGTGTTGTATGAAATTGTTTTTTCCATTCACCGGTTCTAAAATTGTCACTTTTCAATTTCACTCAATATTCCCCCTTTTTCTTTTTTACAACCTTAAATTAACATACTGCAAATAGTGGGTTTTTTTTTCCCCTTTTCCCATGTCATATTCAGATAATACTGGCCAAGATAAAGGCAATTCCAGGAGTAAAGTTCTATGTGTATCCAAAGACAAGGTAGAGAATAAACAGATACTTTCTAAGCTTCCCCATAGTGTCTGCAAATGACTTGCACCATGACCTGCAGGGATCTTGTGCAGGGGTACAAGATTATAGAAACTAAACTTTTTCATTGGGGTAGATTGGTTAGATCAATTTGGCAGCTGCCTTGTCTGATTAGGAACTTGTTTGTCATTATTTGGGAAACAGGTTTCTATTCATCCTTACTTGGTCATACTGAAAGTAGAAGTGAACCTGAACAGGAGATGTTCTGGCTCTTGGCCTTGAGGTTGTCTATATGGAAATACGACATTGACTTTTTTTTCCTCTTAGGATCGGCTTGGAGTGTTGCCTTCCTTCCCTTTCTGCTATCAGTAGAAATTAAGGTTTAAGATTTGTGCTTGCCCACATTTTTAGTACTATTTTGTATTCAGGCCTGGGGGAGCTTAGAAAGTATCTGTTTATTCCCTACCTTGTCTTTGGATACACATAGAACTTTACTCCTGGAATTGCCTTTATCTTGGTCAGTATTACCTGAATATGACATGGGAAAAGTAATTAAAAACAGCTCAACAGATACTTCTAAAAAGATCCAGTTGAGCTGTTTGTAATTACTTAATTTCTACTCTGGAACAGGTAAATGTAGTAAATATGCCTCTTAGGAATCTGAGTGGGGATTTTTAAAATAGTGTATATGTTTATTATATAACAATATATCGTGACATTCTGTGCTTACGTATTATCTGTATAAATACTTTTGCCATGCACAAACATTTTTATTCTTGTTCCATCCAGCAAATGTGTATGGACATGTACACTTCCTTAGGTTTCTCTTTACACTACATCCTGTACATTTAAAAAAAAACCTCTTAACTCTTTGTATGAATTTATTTGCCACTTCAGATTCCACAGAAGAAGTCATTATAGTTTCACTTTGTATGCTGAGCAGATAGAGAAGGGTAGGCTGACTGGAGGCAGAGACCACTTTTGCAAAACAAGTTGGCACTTGCAAAACACAGATGCCCAAGACTGAAATGAAACTTTCCACTCAGAGCACAAGTGTGACATTTTTTCTTTCTCCATTTTTTCCCCTTGGCTTCTTAAATGTATTGTACAGAATCCATTGCTGGTTTAGCTGTTGGCAGTGGAGCAGCTGTGGAAACCTAATGCAGCTGTTCTTTTGGAAGCCATTTTCATGCGAACTAAGGGTGAATGTGAAGAATTTGTATCTTGTTGTGTTAATGTTTTGAAAACAGAAAGAAGATGAAAACTGTGTGTGTGAAACAAGCCTGTTTTTTTATTTCCCCCCATGCTGGCCAGATTTGAAATGTAAAATGCGTGCTACATTCCTGGCAAGATCCAGTTCAGCCCAAAAACTTGTATTTTTTCTGTCCTGTGTGGATGTTTATGCCTCTCGTTAAATATTCTCTGATCAAATATCTGAACAAGCAAAACATCTCCATCTGTTTCTTATACCTGACACCTTACACTACTATCACCACCACTCTCCTGAAACTGTTCCTGTACCATAGAGTCATAGATTATTAGGGTTGGAAGGGACCTCAGGAGATCATCTAGTCCAGCCCCTTGCTCCAAGCAGGACCAATCCCCAAATGGCCCCCTCAAGGATTGAAGCCTGGCTTTAGTAGGCCAATGTTCAAACCACTGAGCTATCCCTCCCCCCATATGTTTAGAAGAAAAGTCATATTAATTTAATTAATGATGCCAGGAGGCTGTGTCCAAAGACAGTAAAAAGCCAGTAACGGCAACATTGCCAGGACAACTAACCATTTGTGATATTGAAACCAATGTGAAATTATGTGGTTAAGTAGTGGAAGTCAAACAAACAAAAGCAACAACAAACATTTTTGATGGGCATACTTACCTATCATGCTGGTGAAAAGTTTTATACTGATTGATCATATATTAATTGATTGACCATTGTTACTTTTAAGTATAAGTTAGTGAGTGGATTTTTAATCTTTTCTCAATACACATGTACATTTTAAACTGTAAAAATATGAGAGAGAGGTGAGAAATGGACGGATTTATTTTCAGAACTTTGATATGGCTTGCTTTTGTTGGAACATTAATCCCTTATTTATGGTGATGTTTGCATTTAGGCTTGCTGGAAAGCAGGAATAGATCTACTAGAGGCAAAAGTACCTCTCCTATCCTTCCCAGGAGTTTGAGGTTGCTTCTCTTTAAGAGCAGTTAGTTGATTCATGTCCTGTACTATCTGTGCTGTGCTGATGACCTCTGCTCCCTCCTTGTTTCCTTTAAAGGAGAAGACAGGATTTCTCAAGAATGGTTTTGAATTGGAAACAACTTTATGGACTTGCTTTTTTGTTATGCAAATTAACTACTTTCATTACTTGTTTACTATGTTTATGAACTGTCTTTTCCTTATATGAACCACTTTAATTATCTGTTAGTTCTAATACTTGCAAAAGATTTACAACAAATGATCTCTATTGATATCTCCAGTTCATAGTTTTCGTTTTATATGCAGTAGCACTCCACCAGGGAATGTACAGGAAGTGAAGATCATGTTGTGGACTTGTCTTAGGCCATGTATATGTGCCTTTCTTATGCTTGCAATTAGATAACAGTGGGCAAGAGGTGGTACAACATGTATTAGAGATGGTACAGCTTGTTCTCTTTAGTCTAATATTATGTTCTCAGGTTCTTAGATTGTATTCATCTGTTACACATATCTGACTAACAAGAAGAAAAAAGCAAATGATTAACAGCATATAAGTGAAATGCAGACTCAAAAGAAGAGACAAAATTATTCAATGTGTTATACATTTCAATTAGTTTTAATGATCTTTTCTGTTTCCAGCAACATAAACCCACCTCTCCATCCAAAGTGCATGTTAAAATCTTTTGTGGATTGCTTAGAAAAATGTTTCCACTTCACAAGTCAAGCAGAGATTCAAGTTCTGAATAAAATTTTCCATCAAAAAAATAAATATTTGTTCTCACTTTTGATTTTTTCTTCCTCTTTAACCTTTTGCAAGTTCTCACTGCCAGCTTTCTGCTGAGTGTGGACCAAAACAAATTAAAGCATTTTGTTTTCAAAACTACCTTAAGGAAAAAAATGGTCATCTGTCACCTCTCTTATTTTGGTTTCTGATTTTTCTGCATTCTGTGAGATTTAGTGCTGAATAAAATTACTGTTCTATTTAGTACAAATGATAGTTTGGGTATGGACATTTTATTTTATATTTTATCCAAACTTGATAGACTCTTATGAAAAGTGATCTAGAAATTAGTGTTAATAAAGTAACAAACTGGTATAGTATATGTTCTATTGTTCTAATAAAGCCCTAGCCCAATGTCACTAGAATTATCAGTTAAATATGCATCAAAAATCAATACAAGTAAGAATTGTTTTCTGTTTTTAGCCTTTGTTCTAAAAGAGGGGCTCGAGTGATCTAGCATAAACAATGAACTATTTCTTATTTTCAAACATCACGATCAGGGTTGAGAGCATTAGATCTTGAGGGTAGTGATGAATGCCAAACTTGGAACATGAATAAATAAAGGACTTAATGTTTTGTGCCTGTGAGTACCTTAACCTTTACAGGCACAATATTCTTGAGAAATCCGAAGGTTTTAATCACTACATCTTTTAAAGTGCTCTTTAACTGAAGTCTTAAAATAGATTTCAAAACACAAATCATATAAAATTGACAGACACTTAGAAAAGCATGTGCTGTTCTAACCCCTTTTTATTGCTTTTGTTTTCTAGGTCTTCAGGGATTTTACATTCTGTAGCTGGCAAAACAAGTCCCCATTTAAATACTAAGCTTACTACCCTAATGGTAAGTAGTAGTATTGTACAGTAACTTCTCACTGAATGTTTAGTTATGTTCCTGAAAAATGCAACTTTAAGTGAAACGATGTTAAACAAATCCAATTTTGCCATAAGATTTAATGTAAATGCAGAGGGTTAGGTTCCAAGGAAATTTTTTTAGGGCAGACAAAAGGCATTATATACTGTACAGTACTGTATTGTGGTGGGGAGGTGCCCTGGCTTACCCCTGGGGCTCAGGGCTGGGGGCACAAGGCCTGGGAAGGAGTTAGGGTGCAAGAGGGCGCTCAGGGCTGGGGCAGGCAGGACGTGCAGAGCACTTACCTGGGGCAGCTCCTGTTTGTGCAGGGGGTGTGCAGGTGGCTCTGTGCAGTGCGGCACAGCCCGCATGGCCGTGATTCT
Organism: Gopherus flavomarginatus; assembly: GCF_025201925.1. Classification (NCBI taxonomy): domain Eukaryota; kingdom Metazoa; phylum Chordata; order Testudines; family Testudinidae; genus Gopherus; species Gopherus flavomarginatus. The sequence goes on from NC_066617.1 coordinate 190,616,424, forward strand.
GGGAGCTGCCCTCCCCCAGCAGGCAGGGCCACCCAGAATGCAGGGGGCTTTAGGGGCTGCAGGGCCCTGGGCTAGGGAGGCAAGCCCTCCTGCAAGCACGGGCCGGAGGACTCAGGAGGAGCAGGGGCAGCCACGCAGCCAGTGGGCGGAGAGAAGTGGCGCTTTCCCCTTCAAAGTGCCGCTTCTCTCCGGCTGGCTTTGAAGGGGAAAGTGCCGCTTCTCTCCGACTGCTCACTGTGTGGTTGCCCCTGCTCCTTCTGAGTCTTCCAGCCCGTGCTCGCAGGGCTGCCTTCCAAAAGGGGCTTTAGAGCTTCAGGCCAGGCCCCTGGGCCCCCCTTAGCCTAGGGCCCTGCAGCCCCTAAAGCCCCTGCATTCTGGGTGGCTCTGCCTGTAGGGGGGAGGGAGGGAACAGCTTCTCCTCTTCCTCCTCCCCTTCCCAGAAAGTCCTAAGCGCTGCCAAAAACCTGTTTGGCAGCGGGGGAAGCGCTGGGAGGGAGGGAGGAAGGGAGGTGGAGGAGGCGGAGAAGAGGAACTTGTGCAATGCTCTCTTGTAAAGTCAGCCAAACGACGTTATAAGGGAGCATTGCACAAGTTTAAACGAGTGTGCTCCCTAATGGAGCAGCGATGTAACTTTGAAACAACATTAAGCTGGAGGACGTAAAGTGAGGAGTTACTGTATTGGTATTGCTTAATTAGTATGAAGTTGATGACTTGGATGGAGGTAAGGGAATTCTAGTCTTTTACTTGGCCTTTTTAAAATATTTTTATTAAAGTCCTTATGCAGGGTTAGTCCAGTACTGTATATCTGCACTTAGTAGTTTTGTATTTAAACATACTAAACAAACTGACCTACTGCTTACCATTTGGGACCTAATCCTCAAAGGTGTTTAGCACCTTCAGCTCTCAAGACTGGTCCCTTGTATATTCAGAATTCAAATTTAAATGATTTAAAATTCAAATGCAATTATTTTCCAGCTGCTTTCAGCATGTCTCGGTACTATTTTAGCACGTATTATACATGGCATTGATATTGCCAAATATATGGTTTATGCTGAAGGGCAAACTTCAAAAACCTTCAATTTCATATAGTATTTATATGTGTAACTACCTTACTTCTGTTACGTTTACTGTTTTTTCTCCTACCGTTCATATCTTATTCTCTGGCAAAGCTGCTTGTGGTCCTTGCTGCTGCTTTAGTTTCTACATACTATATAAGAAGATGTCATCTAGTTTGTTTTAAATTCTGGCAATCACAATAATATAGGGTCAGATTTCCTTATTCATGCTGAATAGTCCCTTAGTCCACAAGGAGAGACCCATTAACTACAGTGAGACTGTGTTGTAAGGTAGTATTCATTGTGAGCTGGGATAGCAGAATGTACAGTCAGGGGTCGGCAACCTTTCAGAAGTGGTGTGCCAAGTCTTCATTTATTCACTCTCATTTAGGGTTTCACGTGCAAGTAATACATTGTAACGTTTTTAGAAGGTCTCTTTCTATAAGCCTATAATATATAACTAAACTATTGTTGTATGTAAAGTTAATAAGGTTTTTAAAATATTTAAGAAGCTTCATTTAAAATTAAATTAAAATGCAGATCTCCCCAGACCGGTGGCCAGGACCTGGGCAGTGTGAATGCCACTGAAAATCAGCTTGTGTGCCGCTTTCGGCACACATGCCATAGGTTGTCTACCCCTGGTGTAGCCCATAGTGAGAGAGAAGTTGTCTCTTTCCTTTAAAAGTTACCATTCCAGACACACACACATTGATCAAGGAACTTCTTAAATAAAGAAAATTATATTGCTGACCTGATGCTCCAGATGTAATGCATGGGCTACCATCTATTCTTTTATCCACTGATTTTAGGCTATACAAGGAATGTCAGAAATAAGGCAAGCCTGTCTGAGACACTGAAAGTGAATAACAGCAATGTAAGAAATAGCAGTAACAAATTTTTGCCAACTTAATCTCAAATAAACAGTATTTGGCTCTGAAATCTGTGCTAGGAGGACAATCGTCTATTTTGCTAAAGGATTATTTCTAATTGGTCCTGCTTTGTATGGATATTGCTTACATTTATTTAAAACATTTTTTCTAAGGGATTCTTAGAAATAATATTTGAAGCAAGACGTTATGTTTTTAAGTCCAGAAACCACTTAGATGACCATTAAATGTCTGAGGTCTATACAAAACAACACAGGCTGGTTACATCTATTTTCTCTGCAGGAAGAAGACACCTCCTCATTTCTCCTTGTGCACATGAATGAAAGGGCCTTTTGCTGAGTTTTATTAGGGGTATCTAGAGTAGGTATATTAGCAAATATCAGAAAGAAATGCATTTAACAATGAGAATTGTCAATGAAATGGTATAAAGTCTCATTAACTTTTTAAAAATTGATACTTAATTATGTATAATTTGGTTGACTAAACATTTTAAGATTGATATACAATCTTTATTTATCACTGGGTAATATCAAATGTGTTACTTTTTTATTGGTTATTATATTCATCCATTTGTAACATGCAATATTGAAATATACTGTAGGGTATGTAGATAATATCTCTTAATAAAAATATCCTAGATTAATATGTGAAAAACAAAACAGCAATTTTGTGCTTCCACTAATGTTTTTGTGTAGCTTGGAACAGAAACGGCAACTTTCTCAAACTTTGAGACACTTCACTAGAACTCACTGAAGAGATATTAACAAGAAGTAGACACATTGGATTGACACAGTTTGTTAGAGTACAATTACTCTGGGTTTTGTAGTCGCTTCTCATGTTGAAGGTTTTCTCAAGAGGTCATCAAGTCCAGCCCCCTGCATTGAGGCAGGATCAAGTAAATCTAGACTATCCCTCACTGGTGTTTGTCCAATCTGCTCTTGAAATCCTCCAGTGATGGAGATCCACAACCTCCCTTGGAAGCCTATTCCAGAGCTTAACTACCCTTATAGTTAGACAGTTTTTCCTAGTATCTAACCTAATCTTTCTTGCTGCAGATTAAGCCCCTTACTTCTTCCCCTACCTTCAGTGGACCTGGAGAACAGTTGATCATCGCTCTCTTTATATCAGTCCTTAACACATTTGACGATTGTTATCAGGTCCCCCACTTCCCTCTGTCTCAAGATTAAACATGCCCAGTTTTTTTAACCTTTTCTCATAGGTCAGGTTCTTTAAACCTTTTATCCTTTTTTTTTTTTTATGTTGCTATCCTGTAGAGCAGGACAATTACATCCCATGTCTAACACACAACATACCCAGAAAGATCTTAGCCTGTTTAGCAACTTCATCAAATTGTTGACTCGTATTCAATTTGTGCATTTGGTTTTTCCTTCTTAAATTTAGTCTTTCACTTCTCTTTATTTAATATTGTTTTGGTGATCTGAGATCAATTCTCCAATATGTCAACGTTGTTTTGAATTCTAATCTTGTCTTCCAAAGTGCTTGCCAGCCCTCTTGGCTTGGTATCATCTGCAAATTTTGTAAGCATACTCATCACTTCATTATCCAAGATATTAATGAAAATATTGAATAGTGAGACTGGGATTGGCAAGGTGAGGAGAAACATACTGGGACTAAGAGCTGGGGTGGGGAAGAAAAGGGCTTGGACAGGTTCAGGGGATGGGTCAAAAGGGGTCAAGGATCAGGGGAATGGGCAGAAGAGTCTCTGCCCTCTAATGGTGCCTGAGTCTCACCATTCATCCGCTGTCTGCAAATATCTGTGAAATCCACTGGAAAAGTGTGCATCTTTTCCCCCTTTAGTGCTGGTCCACATAGAGGACGACAACCTACTATTGCTATCCATTACTATATTAGCTCAAGTGAAGTTGGCTCTAAAAGTTCCAACCCTGCTGATGACCCATGTGGATGTCAATATCCCCTACATAAAGGCATTTCCTTTTTTTTTTTTCAGTTTGCTTTTTAAAAAAACAAAACCAAAACAACCTAGGATATTACACACAAAAAACTATGTTAAAGCAATATTATTACTGTTGCAAAGTCAAAAGTTAGGAAATGCTAGCATTAAAGTTGCCTGTGCAATTAATCTTTAATTAACCACATATTTTTCCAATTGCAATGATGGCATCTGAAATATCCCCCTCAAAGCGCAAGAGGCAGAATTCAGGTGCAGCAAGCAAAGGGGGATTCTTTATTTGTGGTGCTAGACACATACTCATCCTGCAGTTCTTTGGCTTGGCTGAAAGAGGAAAACAGCTTGCCTTCCCCAGAGTTACCGCACAGGATTTGTCCAAATCTTGGCCCAAATCATGGAGTGGTTTGCCAGCTACACCACCGTATCAGAAAAGAGCGAGAAAAATATAGGTAGCTAGACTACAGAGATCTTATATTTGCCTGTGGCATTGTTTGAGTCACAGCAATAGCTCCTGTTTTCTGATAGTGGCCCCTAAATATATTTACTTGACCCAAGAAACCATATTTTTCACAAAGAAATTTTTCTGAATTTATAATACTATGGCTTAGCCCATTTTATAGTATGGGTTAAAACTGCATAGAAAGAGATCCAGTTATACCACAAGCCCCATGACAAGCAACACCAAGAAAACCTATAATCTCACAAACATTCAAACTGCAAAACCAAAAAATCCCAGCCGAACAAGTAAAAACCCAACAACAAAATTCCCCACAACTCAACCGTCTTTCAGTCTTGAAAGCTTACTTCCCTTTAAGGTTGTAAGTGATAATTTTCAGATTATGCTCTTATGGACAAAGAATCAGATTTTTTTCTGAGAAGCAGTAACTATTGGTTGCAGCATTTTTAAGTGCTGAGTGATACTGAATTTTATCTGTTGGAATAAATATGATACAACTCCAGATGATTGAACTTCGGTTAACCAAAACTCATTAATGTATCTAGGAGCAAACCCTGCTCTCCCCTGTTCTCCAGGTTTCCCTAGTATAGAGAGCAGTGGAAAGGCACTGGCCAAATTACTAAAGGCTCTGGAGAGGGTGCGTTCTGGGTTCCCTAAGTCTGAAATGCTGCTGGATTGACTTATCTGATTTCACAAAATGCGTTTCTTTCAGAAAGTTGTGATGTCCCTAAAGCCTTCAGAAAGTCAGGGTTGTTCTATGTAGCCTTTTCCTTCAAAATTCAAATGATGTAGTTCTGGTAACTATTCATCCATGCCCTATGGTGAGGGTGGGGGCACTGAATGAGATGGTGCAGAGCGGGGATCGCTAAGGCCTTGATCTTGCAAACTGTTCCACACTTGTGGGCCCTTTTGTGGAGCTGTGCCCAAGTCCAAAGGTCTGCCCCTGTTGTAGGATCAAGGCCTTGGTGAAGAAAAGAAGTGAAATTTGTTTGATAAATTATTCAGTATGAATGATTCATTCATATCTGGTACCATGTATACTTGCAGTACTAAATGGAAAGGGGTCATTTTAGCATATTGGTAATTAAAAAACTCAAACAACGAACACAACCTCCAAACCAACAACCTTGAAATATTATAAAATGGCTTCAAATAATACACGTTTGAAATATTTCCTGAGTAAAATTGTTACCTTTATTTAGAGCACTCTAGGGAGCTTTGTACTTACTTATGAAGTCTCTGATTGCCGAGTTTTGCATTTGGAGCCTGTCACAAGGTGAACTGGCCCTTTCCAGGGGATGGGACTCAGCTGCACACTGTGCCAGGCTCAGCTCATCTTTCCAGGTGAATGGAATATGTCCCAGGGTCACATGATAGAAGAGTGTGACTCAGAGCCAGGGCTACTGGCATGTAGAGAGCAGCCCAAGTTCAGGGAGGAGGCTAGAGATGACAAAGGAATAGAAAGAGTCTCCTTATTTTCCAGGCAGACAGCCTGGGAGTGCAACTTTGCAAGAGGCAGGTTAGGACGGATGGAAGCTAGTCTGTGGGAGGAAAGCCTCAGAAGGTGGAAGTAGAGAGCTCAGTGAGTGAGGCTTACAGGGAGTAAACAGGCTCCTACAGGAGACTTCAAGGCAGAGGAAAAAGGCATGGTTTGCGTGTGGATCTTATGTAAAACTGTTTATTTGGGTGACATAAAACTGGAGTCCTGAAGAAAAGGGAATGAAATTCTCGGTTTCCTGAGAATTCTCTGGTGTGCAGACTAGTGCGTTGGGCCACTGGCTTACAAATCACGTAGTCAGTCCAAAAACGTGTAAACTCCTCAGGGCAGAGCTTCTCTTCTGATATGTTTGTTCCGCAACTAGCACAATGCCAAGAAGCAGGAAGTGTTCTAGTTGTCCCAGCAAGAATGTGGTCTATATATACTTCTTTCAAATATTAGAATAAAAATAGTCTATTAATAGAGCGAAAGCCATTTAAAATAAATATTTTTCCTATACTTAAGTTTTTTTAGGTCCCTCACTAGCCAAACAAAAGTAGGGAAGTCTGGTGGGATGCAAAAAGTAGCAATGAAAGGTATAATTTTATATATTTTAGAACATTTAAAAGCATTTTAAAACAAAAAATATGTGAAGCCTGCCTATTTATCTGGAATTTTGTCAGGATAATCCATCAATGTTTGGGACATGCTTCTAGGTACTTCAGCAGAATCTGACTGTGAATGTTGTGGAAGTGCTATGTAATTTATGAACTCTGAATGTGACTTAGTGAGGTAAAATTACTGTATAACCCATAGTGGGATATTAGAAATAGCTTATGTTGGCGGTATTGAAATGGTTATTGCACACCTATAATGCTTGAATTCAGGGGGACTAAGCTGGAAGGCAATACAATGGCTTTGATACTAACATCCAGAATTCAGTCCACAGTGACACAGGTGTTTTGCCAGGCTTGGACCTACACATCAAAAGGGCAGTAAACAGTTAAAAAGTACTTCTGGGGAAAAGTAGTGTGTGTGTGTGGAAGGGGGAGAAGTCAATTGTTAGCAGCTCTCCAGGGAGACAAGCTGATAGAGGGTGAGGCTGTGCAGGGAGAGTCTAAAGAAATTGGGACTTGGACAGCTTCCAGGGACTGGCAAGCCTTTGGGAAAGAGCATGTAGACTGGTTTTATTGTTTTAAAATCTGTTCTCTCTTAAATGCTTTTTGTTCTAATAACACTCTGCTTTGAGAGCGCTGTGCAGTCAGTATTACCACTGTTATTGCTCCCAAAGGGAAGAGAACTGCAAGGTCTTCTGAGCCTAAGTCAGACCTGCTGAAGTAATCATGGTTAGCATCTGGGGACTGCAGCCCAAGTCCTGGTCTGAGAGTGGGAGAGTTGCATGATACCACCTGGAGCAAGGTGACTGATCACCTCAATGTGGGGGGGAAGAGGAGAAGCACTTTGGATGACCAGATGTCCAAATTTTATAGGGACAGTCCCATTATCCAGGACTCTATCTTATATAGGTGCCTATTACCCTCCCACCCCCTGTCCTGATTCTTCACACTTGCTATCTGATCACCCTAGGGCAGAGATCGGCAACCTTTGGCCCCCTGGTGGGCCGGGCCAGTTTGTTTACCTGCCACGTCCGCAGGTTAGGCCGATCGCGGCTCCCACTGGCTGGGGTTTGCCGCTTCAGCAGGAAACAGCGGCCCGCACATCCCTTGGCCCGCGCCGCTTCCCGCAGCCCCCATTGGCCTGGGATGGCGAACCACGGCCAGTCTTGCTGGGAATTGTGCCAGGCTGGGCTCCTAAAACGGTACCACTCTCGGCCACAGGCACTTTCAGTGGATTAATCTGATGCTTATCATATTCCATGAGTAGATATTTCATTCCATTCCATTGTTTTCCCTGTAGTATTCGAGCCACAGTCTGTACAGATTTTTTCTCACTGTGATCTGGTGTGGTAAGGAACCTTTGTTCTATTTCCCCTACCCGAAATAACAAACCGTAACCTTTTTCTTTACCAGTTTCTGACTTTCTCACATTTGAATTGCTCAGAATCTATGTTAGCTGGTAGATAAGTGCTGGGAGTCTGACCCTGGGCTAACCAGACAGTGGGGTATAGCTCCTGCTGACTATGCCACTGTGATGCTTCCTGAGGGTAACGAGGCTCATGAGAGTTCTGTCTTTGCATTTCCAACTTTTTAAGCTCGTGCTTCATTTTCTTCTCTCAGTCTTCACGCTTTCGGTGTTCCAGCTCCAGTAGTCTAGTGAGCCACCCGCTGTGTCTCCAGGGGAGGGGAGTGAGGAGTTGCTTCCCTTACTTGAGACAGCTCTCAGTGCAAGCAAAAGCCAAATGGAGTTTGTTCCAGAGCAGAGTGCAGACACCTCCCTAGAGAGCAGGCAGGAGGTCATCCTCAGGAATGCCCCAGAGAAAGAGAACAGGGGGAGGGTCTTTGCAGAAGAGGGAAGAATTTACAGGGAAGCCCCAGATGGGAAATATAGAAGTCTCGAGGAGCCCTATAAACAGTTAATTGTGCCCACAAAGCATCATGTGGAGTTAATGTTATTAGCCCACAATTATCCTTTTGCTGGTCACTTGGGAATGGACAGGATATATGAAAGACAAAAGAAAAATTTCTATTGGCCCAATATTCAAAATGAGGTAAAGGAATACTGCAAGACTTGTGAATTATGTCACAAATGGAAAAAATCCTGTGGATCTCTGCAAGTCTCCGTTGCATCCTTTATCAGTGATCAAAGAAGCATTTTTTAGGGTTGCAGTGGATATCATAGGGTGCTTAGTCAGGCCAACCCAGAGAGGAAAAAGCTTTGTTATTGGATTTTGCCACCAGATATCCAGAAGCAGTTGCTCAGTCAAATGTAGACGCTGAAACAATTGTTAAGGCACCGGTCTCTATATTCAGCAGCAGGATTTTCCCAAAGTGAATTTAACAGATCGGAGGTCAAATTTCAAGTCCTAGCTATTTGGTGAGTTGTGGAGGATGTTGGGCTAGAGCAACTGAAATCTGCCCCATACCACTCAGAGACAAACAATTTAGTTGAGAGGTTCATTGGGACCCTAAAATCTATGCTGAAAATTGTGTGAACAAGAGGGCATGTGGCTTAGATGCCATGTTACCCTATTTGGTTGTTTCCTTACCTGGAGGTGCCCCAAGAGTCTGTGAGATTAGCTGCATTTAACCTGTATGGGAGAAAGATCAGAGGTCCCCTGCATATCACTGGAGACTCCTGGGAGGGTGACACTGAAGCAGAAAGGGAACTGGTGGCTGAATATGTGCAAAAACTTAGGGAGGATTTGAAGTCTATGGTGGGACTGGTGCAGGAAAACCTCACAAAAAGCCAAGCAGCTCAGAAATACAGCTCGCAGTGCCTGTTGTTGGTCACTTCATGTGGGGGATTTGGTACTGGTGTTACTCCCTGTAGAACTCATGGGAGGGGCCTTTTGAGGTGGTAGAAAGGGTTTACAATGTTACAGTGTATAAAGGTTGTACGGCAGGGTTGCACCTCAAACTGTGCATATAAACAGGTTAAAAGTGTATCACAGGCGTGAAGCCATTGTAAACATGATCTGCTGTGCAGAGGAGGACTCTAAGACAGCCCTTCTTATTGATTTGATGACGGAATGCCATAGTGAAACCCCCTAGAGAGCATTGACCTCTATAAAGGGTTAATCTAGACTAAAAAGACAGAGATTATGATTGTGCTGCAAAATTACCAGCAAGTATTTTCCAGCAGGTGGAACTGACTCATGGAATGGCCCGTAAAACCACAGCCTGCACCCAGCAGAGCATACCGGACTACTGGCAAAATGCAGGAGCAAGTTTGTAAGGAGATAGCAAGCATGCTGGAAATGGCAGTAATTACAGTGTCTAATAGTCTCTGGGCTTCTCCACTTGTTATGATCTCCCAAAAGGATGGGACTATAAGGATTGATGCTGATTATAGAAAGCCTAATGCTGTCACTGTTCCTGGTGCAGACCCTACGCCCAGAACTACTTCTCCTTCTCATTATTATTATTTATTAAATATGAATATTGCAGGTGCACCCAGAGTCAAGACTGGAGCCTACTTTGTAGGTTCTGTACAAACATATACAGAGACTCAATCCCTGTCCTGATAAACTTGCAATCTGAGGGAGCAAGTGACACAGCAAGGTTGTGGGAAGAGAGATACAAGTCAGTATATGCAATTTGTTGGATATTTAAGACAAGAAATACTAATAAAGTGTCAGCTATCTTCATCTGTCAATCCAGCCCTCATTATCTGACCGATTTCTTATAGGCATTGTTGTACAGATTTTCAAGGAGCGATCTGGAGGAGGAGAGGTTATGGCCTCTTTTGATGCATACTAGTTTACAGGCGTTATCTGGCAGGTATTTGTATAGAGTAGTTTAAATCCCTTATGTGAATGGGGTCCTGTGCTTGAGAGTATCTTGAGAGGCAGGGAGGGGGCAGGAGTTGTTTTCTAACTTTACTAGAATCTTGGTGATCTGGATCAGAGGCCTACTTTTGTTTCTACATTATTTTTCATCCTTCAATCAACCCATTCTCTTCACTGTTTAATTACAGCTTGCTGGTATTGTAATTACTATCAGTGTCTCCTCTGTCTAGTATTCCATCTCTACTTTTTCCCTTTTGAGGTCTCCTGTATTGTGCATGGTTTTGGGCTGTGGTGACAATGGTGGCAAATCATCAGACTCCCTCCCCACCACCCCACTCCCAGTTCTTTGCACTGCAGAAGGGAGCTTTATGTAGAGCTGCTCCCAGCTTTTACTATCATGGTTAATCATAAGGAGTGACCTTGGCCAATCAGGAATCCAGAACCACTACCATGTGAACAGTCACCAAACTATGCAGTTTAAAATGCAAAAAAAAAAATTAAATTAAATTAAATTTAAAAAGTGGGTGTTTTTCACCTCAAAGATGTCCAAAAAATCCTCTAAATTAAAAAAAATCCATTTTAGAACATATTTTTTGAAAATCAAGGATTTTGTCAGGAAAAAAATATGAATATTTAACTCTGCTTCACTTTGAAGACCGACTACCATGTTCATGATAAGCAACAGACTTACCAGGCAATATTGGTTTTATCATTTTCTTTCTTTGTCTTGGTGTCAGTCTCAGACCTTAGCCTGAAATGTAACCTAGAGCTCGTTTAAAAGATTTATTTTCACTCTTCCAGGTTTAGGTATATGCTAAAATACCTATCTCCAGGATATCTAAATCCCAACCATACAATATCTTTATTGCTACATAAACAAAACAGTGCAATTAAAACATAGGTAGGTTTCAAGGTAGTTTTTCCTAAGTGTCAGAAATTTTAGATCTTTATCCCAAATTAATTTGTCTGATCAACATAGCCATTGTCAGCCCTATGCTGATGCTGAAATCAGGCAACTTTTACTTATTCATTATCCTCTCCAATGCTCTTAAATGAGTATGGTTTCACTGTACTTATGGAGAGGATCAATTGAGCTAATCTTGGGTTAATCCCATTATACTATTTGGCTGGGCTTGTTTACTGTCTCCTTTGTTGTCAAATGTGTACAAACCGTTCAAAAAACATTATCCTGGCTGGGTATTGCCATTATCTTTTATTATGAAATTTCCCTCCCAAAAAGTTTAAATCTGTTTATTATGCTACACGTGCTCACAAACACAGAGAGAGAGAGAGTCAAAAAGTGAAGTCTTGATTCATATTCTTTTTGGTACTTTAAAAATATGCCATTTTAGGCACCAATCCTGCAAATACATATGCACAAGCTAACCTTCAATAACATCATTTTATTTCAGCGGGGCTATCCTCAGTTCTAAAATTAGGCTCAGCCTTAAATGTTTCCAAGATCAGGATTTATAGATTTTAACTTGAGACTTCTAACCATCAATGAATTTAAAAATCTCTAAACCATAACAGATGAACATAAAATGAGGATATATATAAAACGTTAAAATAGGGGATATATACTTTGAGTTCAAAACTATTAACACAATTTATGGGTAATAACTAATACTTCTTGTAGAAAAAATGCTTTGTTAAATAAATCTGAGAACAGCTTCAAGCTCCAGGTACTGTAATTTCAAGTTCAATTGTATTATTTTTGATATGTTGGTAGGAAGATGAGTTATGTATTTCTTCTAAAGTGAAAGTGGACCTGAATCAGTCAATTCTGATGTATAATCCAGAGTCTGACAATATTTGTAAAGTGAACAAACCATGATATTACTCTCTCTTCTACATGATGGCTTTTCCACACTTTTGTCTAAAAAGTGGGTAAGATAATATGTGGCTAAAATATTTTTGTTTTAATGGTTATTTTTTTCAAGATATATGCTAGGTTTTTTATATAGCTGGTCTTTACAAACTCTGATTCATAGGGAGACTTAGATTAATTTAACATTAACTGTCCTTTTGTGCTTACAATGTTTATCTTAAATGTTTTACAGTGTGGAAGTTAAAGTTGTTTATTTTGTTTTTTAAGGAAACAATTGACATTTTTATTCATGGAATAAAGATCCTGGTGTTTCTGGAGAAAAAATAAATTGCACATTTAAAAGTTGATCCAACTTTGAAAAGGGATCATTATAAGCCCTGTAGTTTCTTTTGTTGAGGTTTAAAGCCAAAACTGATTTTGTGCTTTCTGAATATTTATGAAACAGGAAAACTCAGCTGCTGGAATCCATATTTAGGACAGTATCATGGCCATAATGAAAGCACAACTCCTTTGTTGCATAATTGAACTGTGGGAATGATATGACCCCTAATATATATAAATGTGCTAGTGGATTATCTGCACTGCATTTCTACTTACCTGAGTTTCTAATATTACGCTTTAATTTTACTGTAAAAATTCTTGGCATTGAGAGTTAATGTTTGTCCATGTTCCTAAACTAAATATCATATAAAATGTTGCAAGAAGTCTTAGTCACACATATAAGAGTGCAGTTAAGGAATGATTTTGATGTACTCTTACTCTGTTAAAGCCTTATTTTTAAAGTAGTTAAAAATAGATATCAATGAGAGGATGTGTAATTGATTGACCGAGACCTGAACTGGGCCCGCGTTAAAAACTCATATTGCTGTTTCTGGCAGCTCTGCCTGCAGAAAACTTATCTGATTGTGTCCTTGATTGAGACAGCACTATTATGATTATTAGCAATTCTGTGAATGTGTCATGTGTACAAGGATTAAGAGTTTTGGAAGTTTTGCACCTCCTGTATATTCTCTGTTATCTGTAACAAAACCTACTTACTTTGATTTTGTTACCCAGATTCTTTTCCTCTTATTTCTAAAATCTGTGGTGCAGGGAATTGTTCTAATGAACTCTAACTCCTGCAAGTAACACATACTCATGTAAGCAATTTCAGCTCAAGCTAATGAGATTGCTCTCTGGGCTAAGGGTCTGCAGGATAAGGCCCTGTGTTTATAAAACAAGAAACAGTGGTTTAAAAATAAATAAGCTTTTCATGTTCACTTGTGTGTGGAGAACTTTATACTGGTGAATCTCAATGATAACATAGACATAAATGGTAATTTTTTAAAGGATTAACCAAAAAAAGTAAGTAATTTTTTTCATAGAAGAATGATTCCCATCAATCTATGCTTCACAATAAAATATCTTCTCCCACTTTTTTCTCTTCCTGAGCTAACATTTAAGCTAATTTTTAACATCAAGTATTCTAGAAGATGTTGAAATGTTAGTGTTTCCGAGAATTAAGATTATTTTGCCCTTTAAAAGTAAAACTTTTTTTTTTCAGTTTTGTAACTTTTGTAATATTCCACACATTTGGTCTTGTGCTCTGTGAAAACTCTTCTTCCTCTACCCTCAATTCCAAAACAATACACAATTGTAGAGTGTAGTTTAATTCCATTTTTTCCCCATGGCTATGATTCTGCAATCCGTTTCCCTCTCCTCTTCCTGGTATCCTTGTAGCAATTTCTAGTCTGTGGGAGATAACTTCCTCCCCATTACTAACCAGCAGGGGGGCCCATGTTTCCTTGTTTCGGAGCTGCAGGACATTTGTTCTACCCTGTTTACAGCCAGCGGGTGCTGTTTTTTCTACCTTATTGCTTGCCTTTTTTATCAGCACACGGGGGGCTACAAAATTGGAAATGATCTTAATTAAATGTTTTCTGTACAGAAACAACTAGGCCTTTTTATGTGAAATGCAGGCAGCAGACCTTATCACAAAAGACAAAGACAAATATTTATCAAGGAACAAAAGACGTCTATGGTTGCTTACAACTGGTTTAATTTTTCTTTCTCTCCTGGTGAAGATGTTTAACAAAGTATGATGTTTATCAGGACTTCGTGTTGAAATTCTTTGTTTCCCTGTAAGATCTACAAATGAAACTATTTTTTCTTCCTATGAAGTGCACAATGAAATATACAAAATGCAAACACCTGTGTGTGTTGACTTTGTATTTGAAGATTTTTCATTTCATATAACAGTTTTTTTTCTTTGTGTTATGAAAGAAACGATCATCGTGGCTATCTTGTTATGTTACTACTGACTCTGTTAAATAAAAATATTCCTTTGTCATGGAATGGTATGTGCCCTCAAGTGAATAAGTTACTAGATTTTACTGATCGCCTAACTGGTGACTACTTATTTTTCTAAATGCTGTGATTAATATTGCAAATATGATAAAACTATTTTTATATGCTGTAAATAGAAGAGATGGAATAGGGATTTATATAATCTCAATAGATTTTTTTAATGTTTGGTTGATCCTTTGCCTTTTTTTTGTTTGTTTTTTTGAGAATCTTGATCTTTTAAGTGTACTTTAACAAAGATTACTCTGTTATTTTAACACACGTTTCCTTAATATTAACATAAATTGATGTTTAATTTACACTTAGATATAACAAATCCTTACTTCTGTGAAATTCTGTTCCAAATAAGTAAGTCATTGGCTACTCTTAAAATCTTGTGCAAAAGCGAGATACAAGCTCCTATAAGGAAGAAAAGTAACTTTACAAAGTATCACATCATTAATGGAGAAGAAAATTGTGATTACATTTACTGAAATACCAAGTGTTTAGCATAGCAATATGTATAATATAGCCAATGTTACTGTACAGTTTTCTGGGTTTGATCTTACTGTAGAGCAGTGATTAAGCTCCTATGTTCGAATTCATATTTGTTTACATGGTTGAGAAACACTGTAAAATATTTTTCCATGGAAAGTTACAGTAGAGTTTTACAACTTACATAAAATTTTTATTACAATGCAGCAGAATAAACGTACTCTAACACAACAGAATGTTGTTTCCATTTTCAGCTTTTTGCCATTTTAATGTATTTTGCAATTACTGAGGGCCTGATTCTGCAAGTATTGACTCCCACAAGTAGTCATGCTCACGTGAGTAGTCCCATTAATGTAAATGGGACTCCTTTACATGACCAAGGATTTGTGGGATCAAAACTTGTTTATTCCATATCCATTGTTGTTGTATTTTAGCTTAGTGATGGCAAACAGAACTTTGAAATACCATATGGATAAGAGCTTTTTTTATCACAATATTATCATTTTTCTTTGAAGTTTTCAGCTTCACACTGAGTTCCACAAAACTGTTTTTGGTAAAACTGTATATTGGTATATGAAAAATATTTGTGTGAATTTCTAAATTAATTATCTTTGTACAGTATTTAAGGAACTATAGCTTTATAAAAACAATCTATTTTGATGGAAAATGCCCATGCAATAGAATTATTGTAGCCAAAATTAAATCAACGTGATACTTCTAAAACTGAAGCTATTATGTGATTTCTTCTTTAGGGAGATCTGTTGTGATAATGGATATAGAGTTTCCATTATGTTCCTGCTGAATACACAATACAGATGTTTTGCTAGAAATACATACTATCTTTCCTTCTTTCCTTTTCTCTCTCTTTCTCACACACAGACACTTCCCCGCCCCCACAAACAAAGGGTTTTGAAAGCCTCTTGTTATACATAAAAAACCTATTTCCTCTTACTTATGTCTCTCTTTCCTCTGTCACTTTCTCTTTATGCTCACTTGGATAAAATGGTTATGATAGACTGCAGTATGTCAACCCTTTGTGTATTTCCTGTAACATTATTTTAGACTATATTTCTGGAAATAAGTAAATAGGGATATATACATAATACTGTGCTGGTTAACCTATGTCATCTTCTGTTCTAATTGAATAAAATGCTTATCCAGGCTATCTTGGTAATCTTTTGCTGAGGCCCTGTGACAGGAAACAGCAATACAACAGTCACTCCAGTAAGAGAGAGGTTTATTGTTCAGAGAGAATACATTTTAATAAAATGCTGGAATATACATTTGGATTGCTGTTGCCTCCTGAGACACATTTTTGTTTTTAATATAAATATAACTAATTAGACTTGTTAAAAAGCATATACTTCTGTGTTGTTTTCCCAAAAAAAATTTGTGTAACTTGGAGGTTATACGTTTTTGTAACTTGCACCTAACAGAACCTATAATAAATTGATAATACTACAAGAAGCAAAATAAAAAAAATTTACTGCTGAATACAGGGCCCAAGCTGATAAGAAAAGCTTTCTTAAGATAACTTATCCCTAAACATAGGCACTGTGCTTTCCCGTTTACTTCTATCAGATAACATGCACATTATTTCTTGTACCTATAAAGATGTCCGTAATATATTAGATAATATGTTCAAGTGCTCAAAACTAATGAAAAATATGCTTCTGTTGAAATGCGCTCACTCCAGCGCTAGAAAGTAATTTGAGTTCAGTGTTAATGAGTTACTGCTTGCAATGGCAGTGCTGACCATTTGATATGCTATCTGTTTTCCTTCGGCCTGTCAACATTTTTTTACATGAGCAAATTATTTAGAATCAATTTAATAGAATAGAGAGCAATAATTAAAATGCCAGTATTTTTGTTTCATATTTGTACTGTACCTCTTATGTATGGGCTGGATTGTAGCTACCTAACAATATTTTATATGCTTGAAATTGTTTAAAGTGCTCCAGCTTTTCTGCTAGTGCGTTTCAACTGAAAACTACAAACTACGGACCTGATTCTAAAGACACTAACACACCCAGTAACTTTTCTCATGAAGTAGCACAATTGAGATTGAGAGATCACATGAGTAAAGTTACTAACTGTTTTCTCGATAGTGCTATTAAGGACTGACTATTCCTTAAATATCTGATTGAAAACATTGATTGGACTAATTCAACATTTTCCTTGACATTTTCACAATATTGCCTCAGATCTGAGTATGATCCTTTTCCTGCTTGTCTTTTCAAAAACTAGAAGACTCTTATGTCCCTCTTTCCCTATAAACACATCCCAGCTCACTCCTCCTGCTTTCATTTCCTTTATGTACTGAGAGCAGGGCTGGTAATGACCCCAGACAGAATTCTAAAACTTCCAAGAGACTTGATTGTATTACAGAAACATTTCAATCAACGTTTGTTTTAAATTTTTTTAAAGAGTACTGTCTCTGAAAATATCTTAAACCAACTTCTGCTTTTAATTTTTGTAGGACATTTTGTGAAATATGTTTTATATAAATGTATAGAGCCAACAAGCGCTAACTGAAGTAATACTGGTTTCAGAGTAGAAGCCGTGTTAGTCTGTATCCGGAAAAAGAACAGGAGTACTTGTGGCACTTTAGAGACTAACAAATTTATTTGAGCATAAGCTTTTGTGGGCTACAGCCCACTTAATCGGATGCATGCAGTGGAAAATACAGTAGGAAGATATATATACACAGAACATGAAACAATGGCTGTTACCATACACACTCTAACAAGAGTGATCAGTTAAGGTGAGCTGTTACCAGCAGGAGAGAAAAAAACTTTTTTTAGCGGTAATCAAAATGGTCCATTTGCAGCAGTTGACAAGAAGGTGTGAGGGGCGGGGGCGGGGAAGAACATGGGGAAATAGTTTTACTTTGTGTAATGACCTATCCACTCCCAGTCTTTATTCAAGCCTAATTTAATGGTGTCAATTTTGCAAATTAATTCCAATTCAGCAGTTTCTCATTGGAGTCTGTTTATGAAGCTTTTTTGTTGTAATATTGCAACTTTTAGGTCTGTAATTGAGTGACCAGGGAGGTTGAAGTGATCTCCGACTGGTTTTTAAATGTTATAATTCTTGATGTCTCAAAGTAATACTATGGTTCAGAGCAACATTTTCATTCTGTTATAAGCTGTCCCTATTTTTTAAAAAAGTTTCCATCTGTCCTTTCATTTTGCATGTTAAAAAGCCAGTAAATCTAAATATTCGAAAATATTTTATGTAGTGCAAAATTTAGTAGTTATTTCTTGTCTTGTAATTATGGGCACATTTACTGTTCTTTTGTAATCAATGGGAAATGTGCAGTAGATTTAAATAAACCACCCTATAGTTGAATCAGTTTTGAAATGTTTTGTTTGGCCTTCCTGTCAAATGAAATAGGTCTTTTTAGATACAGGTATTAACTTTGCTCATGCCTTCTGTGATTTCTGTCCTTCAGTACTAAGAGGACTTTCCTATGAGAATTTAATGTGGTTGAAATCAAATGGTTCACTAGAAAGGTAATAGGATTTTGTAGAAATTACACCTCTACTCTGATATAACGCTGTCCTTGGGAGCCAAAAAATCTTACTGCGTTATAGGTGAAAACACGTTATATCGAACTTGCTTTGATCCACTGGAGTGTGCAGCCCCACTCCCCCGGAGTGCTGCTTTACTGTGTTATATCTGAATTCGTGTTATATCGGGTCCTGTTATATTAGGGGAGGGGGTAGGGGTGAACTCTAAAAACTTTTGAAGTTTAAAAGAGAATGTTCTCCTTTCTATAGGATTTTTGAAACATTTTACAGAAAGGATAAAATGTTCTATTCATCTGTATAGTATGGTTCAAAAATCCATACAGAATATTTATATTTTTCAGTTAAATTCTATAGGGATTTGCATAGGGGAAAATTTTTCTTATCTTAATTACTATATAGTGGGGATAACTATATATTGCTGTTGGGTTATCGTATAGTAATTTAAGTGAAGATACTTTAAGTTTAGGCAAGGTAACAAAACCTACCTTGTAACCACCTTTGGAAGGCTTCAACAGAAATTAAAGAACTATACAATTATTTTTTCCATCCTGAAAGAAAAACTGTAGACAAAGATATTTTCAAGTGTGTTCAAATGCTGCTGTTTCTAGTTGATTTGAAAGAACTATAATTACATAATGATTTATTTTGATATAAACTAATGTAAATATAATTATTAAATAAGGAGTATACGGGACAAAAGATGTTGAATCATAGAGGTTTTTTTTAATTTATGCAATCCTTGTGTCAACGCTAAAAATGAGGATGTGATTAATGGAGTACTTAGAAGGTTAAGGTGAGGTTTCAAGATGGATTCCAAAGCAATAAAATGTGTAACAGGAAACTTCATGTTGCCTAGTGTTAATGTTCAGGGCCAGATCATAACTACTTGAAGGATAAGAGTGTGAAGTCATTAGTTGTCTGGGTTTATATTGACAAGTTTGGAATAGCATCTGGGGGAATATAATGAATTGTGCATTGATTGTTAAGAGTTTACAAATGAAAAGAAGTTGTTCTATATTATTCATTATTTGTATCATGGTCGCAGAAATGTGCCAGGTGCTGTACAAACAAAGGTATTGCAAATGTTGTCCCTAATCCTGCAAACAGCTTAATGCATACATAACTCTACTCATATGACTAATCTGATACTAGCAGGTGACATATAGACTTACGTATTTGTGAGCTTAAATCCATTAAAATATATTGTTAGATTCCCATTGCATTATCATATTTACTGAAGAGAGTATGCCATATACTGATAACATTTGTAAAATATAAAAAGAATGTCTACTAACAGCTACATTATATGTCTGGTTGTATTTTTTTTTTTAAGTACCACCCCAGATAAAATACACTGCAATGTTTTAGCTAATTTATTGATAAAAAATAAAGCGTCCTTGTATTGTCAACATGCAACTTCCATGTTGTATTTCAGGTTACCCTTTTCATGGTTGTCTCTCTGAAAATACCATATTAATAGAGACAGCTGGTTCATACGAGAAGCCAAACTAAAGCTGTTAGTAGTTAACATTTTTTGAAGGCTAAATCCAGGTAGTATAGAACAGTGCAAAGCACAATAGTTCTTGTTTTTCCTCCTCCCTCTGACTATAGTACTTTGTAACTTGAGTGCTATGGTGATGAGGGCATTAGAAATACTTAAGCAGATGGACATTTTACCAATATTTTACTACGTTTACTACTTTTATCCAGTCATGTTTGTTTTAATTTATGTATCTAGAGAGTGGCAGCAGTTAACCAGGTCAGCTGTGTTTGTGATGGGCTCCAAAGGTTCCAATGTACAGTATAATGCATTCCTGTTCCAATGTACAGTATAAAATGGGTCGTAAAATACTTGTACTGAGTATGCCATTGTTAGTGCTGGCTATTTGTCAGAGTAAAACCAAATGGAAAAGGTCAGATTTTATTTAAAAAAAAAAGCTATGACGGTCATTGTTTTATTAGCATATACAACTAATATAACTATATGCATGCAGAATACATCAATTAAAATACTGAAAAGTAAGTCTTGTTTTGAAATAGGGTGTATTATATGGTTTAAAAATTACTTGATTCAAAACCATTTAAAATCAGGTAATGCTGAATGGATTTATTTAGAGCCAGTTTGAAAAAAACAATAATGGTCTCGCTCATTAGCAGACAAAAGGGGTGACAGAAACCATGACCTTTTATGCAAAGTCAGTTTGGTCACTGAAATCAAGGTCATGAATAACTAGCTGCAGGGCTTGCTGGGACAGGAACTATCTTCCTATAATATGGGTTTGTACAGCACCAAGTACAATGGGGCACTGATTCTGACTGGTGTCTGGAGGCATTACTGTAAAACAAGTCTCAGCCCCATGCTGACTGGAGTGGCCCCAGGCTGGCCAGAGGAACCCTAGCCCCAGGCTGGCTGGAGGGACCCCAGCCCTGGTCACCCCATACCAGCCTCTGACCCCATCGCAGATGCACCAGGCTGGCTGGAGCAACTCCAGCCCCTCTCCCTTTAATTGGTTAACTGGTATAATTTTAATCATTTAAATGGTTAACTTTTTAAATGATATTTACATCCCTAATGCAAACCTGAACCGTTTTTAGAGGTCTAGTATACAATTTAACTGGGCTTCTTTCTGCAGGGTTTTACATCTTTTTATACAAACTGCATCCCTGATTGCTATAGGAAAATATAGTTAGTGTTACCTAATAACTAATACCAGTGGGAGAAAATATGTTTCCAGTTGAGATTTGAAAACAGAGTCAAGGTGGAAAATGCAAAAGAGGGATCTTGCTGCAGAAGTATAGATGACATAGAAAGAGAGACAGACAAGTCTGATGAATAGGAGAGGAATTTTGACAAGAGGGAATCAAAACTGTTTGCACTGGAGGTAGTCCAGAAGGATGTCCCCAGTGTTGTAGCTTCCATTATAATTAAAGACTGAAGAAGTACAAGGAACCTTAGTTAACTAAGAGGAAGAGGGTGGTAACTAAGTGGTAACTAGCTTTTACCATAGTATGGAAAACCTGAAATTCTAATAAGAGTTAGTGCAGGATATTGTTACATGAAAGATGATTTGAGACATGGGGTTGCCATCCATCTAGGTTTCCAGTCTGTTTTTTGGCTTCTGTGTCCAGGTGCCACTTAGGATTGCCAGGTGCCCAGTTTTCAACCTTAAAGTCTGGTAAAAAATGGGACTTGGCAATCCTAAATGGCACCTCAACCGAAAATCTGGTTACTGGGGGGTGGGAGAGGTGCCGGGTCATTAACCTATGCCAGCTCGTGCTCAGCTGCGGTCTCCTGCCACCTGCAGGCAGTCTCCTTGAGACGATCCAGCAAGTGATGTAGGGAGGGAGAGGAGTGAGCAATGGGGGCAGGGCTTTGGGGGAAAGAGGCAGAGCAGAGATGGAGTCTTGAGGAGAAGAGGCAGGGCAGGGGCAAGGTTACCAACAATTAGAAAGGTGGCAGCCCTATTTGAGAGATGAGAGAGAACTGCTTCCGCAAGCAGTTTCTTTAAATCTAGATTGGATGAAAAGATGTACTTAATTAGATGTTATGGGCTTGATATAGATATCACTGGGTGAAGTTCTATGGCCCATGTTATGTGGAAGATCAGATGAGATGATCATAGTGATCCCTGTGGCCTTAAAATCTATCATACTGTTAGGGGCTTCATAGTAGTTAGGATGGCAGCTAGTGTAGAAGCAAAGGAAGGTTTTTTTGTTTTTGTTTTAAGAAGGCAACAGACAGAGCCTGATTTCTCAGAATTAGAGAATGCACCAAAGGAAAGGCCATAGTGGTAGAAGAATTAACTGGTGTTTGGAGACAAGAGATGTGTTGGTTTTCTCAATAGACTGGATAATGTAAGAAAGTTGCGCATGTTTCTGTACACAAGAGCAAAAATAGGATGAAGGCATGCCAGTACATGTTAGGCACTGCATTCGCATCAGTATTGATCAGAAATATATTTACATGAGAGAGCTGGATGTCGTGTATGAAATTAGTTTTTCATTGTTTTTTTTTTTAAATTGATTTCACTGTTCAGGTTCAATTGAATTTCAGCTATTGAAAGGAGGAATTCTGCTGAATAACATTGTAGAACAGTTTTGGCATTGTCCCCACATTAGCAGCATGTTGTTTCTTTTTAGAAATATTTGTCTCATAATGTTTTCTTGGCATAGATTTCTGTAACATGAGACAAGATGGTGTATATTGGTTACAGATATTGTAAAATAAACATTTGAGTTGCTTTAGAACTTTGAAGCAATCGTTCTTGGATCTATCTCACATAGATTTCATTCTTAGCTTTTCTGCCTCCATTAAATTATCATAGTTTTCTGTGGATCATCTGGTGTGTACCCTAGGTGGTATCATGTTCCACCATAATTTAAATTCCACTATGATATACTAGAGGTATTTTTGGAACACATACCTTTTTAGACCAGACAGAATATGAATATACACTTTTTTTCTTTATGTGCTCAAACTAAGTCCAAAGGGGTCTAAGAAAACCTGCCAAAGTCACTCATCTGCAGTGACATTTGCACCTAGTGGTGCTCTCACTCATGTCAGCTAAAATGCCATTTATAAGCAGGGCTGCAGGCAACAAGAAATATTTCCTCTCTAATGCATATGAGTAGACAACCAAGGCTTCTTCCCTTTTTCCCCACTGTGCGGCACACAGGGAAGGGGAATGGGAGGTCAGCACTGCTGCTACTAGCCCTGATTAGCAGCATGTTCCACTCTCAGCTGAGTAGCCATAGTATGAGGGAGACGGTGCCAAAGGAGTAAGAAATTTAAGGCAGAGTAGAGGGCGGGAAAAATGGAGAAAGGAGTTAGAAGGGCCAGGTGATAGTTCAAGAGGGAAACACTGGGGGAGGGAATAAAGGAGAAGACACTGGGGCTCAGAGGAAATAAGTCACCTAAAGGAAGGGGAAGAATGGTCTTGTAGCTAGTGTACAGTATTGGGAGTCAGAGGTCCTGGGTTGAAATCTCTCATCACTCTTACTGACTTGATGTATGGCCTTGGGAAAGTCATATCACTGCCTTGTGCCTTAGTTTCCCCATGCATGAAATAGGAATAATATTGATCCATCAGACATGTAGGTGAATGCAGCTTTGGATCCTTGCTCAGAGATATATTAGCACTGATTTGTTATTAGATGGGGAAATGATTTGAATCCGAAATGTACTTGCTGACCTTAGATACTCACATCTGCAAAAGTGTCATTTGAGGAACCACATAGAACCTGGCAGCAATGTACATACATCCATATATACACGCACACAGGCTGTCTGGAAGGAAAATGTGGCCTTCAGATTTTGTCAATTAATCATGAGGTTTCATTTTCCAAAAGGTTAAATGCTAATTTTGAAAGCTGGCAAAATTCATTCTGGAAAAGCACAGATTCTCAGCTACTGTAAATTGTCAGAGCTCCCCTGACTGCAATGGAACTACAGCAGTTCACGGCTGTGGATCTGTTGCAGAATGTAAATGCTTAGTGTATGGTTCACTAATTTCATATTATGATTTTATCCTCATACTTATCTAGTTTTATAAAAGTTGCAGTGGGCTCCTTGAAGTCAGTGGGAGTTGCAGACACTTATGCCAGGGCTGAATTTGATTCACTATGTGTATTCAAGAATTAAGATTTGGATTGTAGGAGAAAATAAGATCTCATGGCTACAGTGTTCTAGATTATTTCCTTCTTGTATGCCCAGATTTGGTCCTATTTTCCAGGGCTGTCTGGAAAAACAAGAATTCCATTTTGTGAAAAATATCAACTTTTTTATATTTGTTTTTGTTTTGCATTGGAAAATTAGAATTTTTCCCAAAAAAACACACGAAAGAGAGAGAGAGAGACACTCCACCTCCCATAGCCAATTATGCAGTTAATCCTCATTATGCACCTCAGTCAAGAGGTTTATGAAAATGTGAAGATACTCAGCATCACATGGCAGGATAATATGGAACTTCAGGTTCCGGTAGTTAGGGCAATTTACCTTGACAGTCCATGTTATCCTGTCTTGTGAGTGCTGCGCATCTTCAAATTTTTCATAAACCTCTTGATTGAGGTACATAATGAGAATTAGCTGCATAACTTAAGGTATGGCTATAGTGCAGCTGCAGGTGTAATTTCCAGTTGGGATAGACATACCTGTGGGAGCTGTGATCGAGCCAGCATGCTAAAAATAGTGGTGTGGCTGTGGCGATGCTATTGTCAGCATGGATAGCAGCATGGGCTAGCTGCCTGAGTGCAATCCCATCTGAGACCCTAAGTAAGTACTCAGGTGGCTAGCTTGGGCAGGCATCCACGCCACAGCAGTTACACTGCTATTGTTAGGGTTCTAACGCAAACAAAGTTCATGTAGGTACATTTGCTGAAGCTGGAGACTGCATCTCCAGCTACCATGTAGACATACCCAGAGATACGAACACTGCTCTGTCCTGGGAAGGGTTTACATCTTTCAGGCCAATTATCTTATGTAAAGATGCTTGTGGGTTTTCCATTAACAATGCAGCTGATCAACAAAGAGAACCTGTCTTATATTTAAAAGTATTGTTGTCTTACAGCAGTGTTTGCAAATAGGAGCCTGAATAACTGATTAATAAGAGCTAATAATTAAGATTTTTCTATAAGTCTAAGAGAGTAATTTAAAACAACTATCAGGTAAGGACTAGTGTATACTGGAAAATTTCAATGGCATAGTTATCTCTCTCAGGAAAAATCCACAGTCTGCGGGCTTGTCTACATTACCTGCTGGATCCATGGGCAGCGATCGATCCAGTGGGCTTTGATTTATTATGTCTTGTCTAGATGCGATAAATTGACCATCAAGTGCTCTCCCGTCGACTCCAGTATTCCACCGGGGTGAGAGGTGCAGGCGGAATCAACGGGAGAGCGTCAGCCATCGATTTACCGCAGTGAAGACACTGCGGTAAGTAGATATAAATATGTTGACTTCAGCTATGTTATGCATGTGGCTTAATTTGCATAACTCAGATTGATTCCTCACTCCTCCCGCCAGTGTAGACCAGGCCTGAGAGATGTAGTTATGTTGACCTAACCCCCAGTGGAGACATGGGTAGGTTGACAGAAGAATTCTTCCATAAACCCTGCTACCATCTCTCATGGAGGTGAGTTACCTATGCCCATGGGAGAACCCCTCCCATGAGCATAAGTAGTGTCTATGCTGAAGTGCTCAGCAGCTCCACTGAAGCTTTTTAAGTGTAGACATACCCATAGTCTCCATTCATTAGCAGTTAATTAGAGCTGTGGTGAGAGGTTTGCCAGAGAATCAAGGCTTGGCAAGCATTTGTTTTTTGGCTCTCTTGAAGAAGCTTGTATTCTCACTGTTGTTCATCCTTTGGCTTGGAGACGAAAAGCAGGACTGAAAGCTTGCCAGTATTTGTGTATTTATAACTCAAGGTTCAGTCATTTTGTCGGAGTAATGATAGTTGCAAGGAGAAAAGAATATTGCACCTTTTAAGTGCCTATTTTTTCCACTTTGGAAAAATTTCCATTATATTTAATTAACTTCTCTCTAGAGAGCTTTAAAACTAGTCAAATGAACATTCTTGCCAGTCTCTGTTTCCAGTTTAGTTTTCATAGTTCTGCAAGTGATACCTCATTTTAAGCAATCTGGATGAATTAATGTTTGCCTGGAAAAATATTGTTAATGAATAAGCTATTTTGAAGTACGCTTGTTTGCTGCTTTTTATCATTGTAAAGTAGTATCTTCAAATGTCACTTGATGAAAAATTCTTAGCTGTAATCGCCCTCTCAATCTCCTGATGCAATCTTGACTTCAGTCCACACACAAAAAATCTATTGACTCCATGTGAAGAGAAGTGCTTCACATGGAACAATAGCAAAACCAGGTCTAAAGAGTAAGATAGACATGAAACATAGGAGAGGATAAATCTATGGATCATTTGTGTGTAGCTCCTTGTACAACAGGCAAACCTGCATATAACTTCCATTTAAAACCTCTTTAACTACGTTACCCATCATCAGCAATACTATGATTCCAAAATGCTGAAAACTTATTTTGGAAGAAAACCTTAATTTTTCTCTTTTATAGTACCTGGAATAAGACCTCTTTGGAAACAAAATGAAGTAAGTGCTGTGCACTTGAAAGGCAAGTGTATATTATATGTTCTGAACAGTCTTGTGGAGTTGCTTATTTATGTTAGCTTGATTGATGACAATCAGACACCTGGAATGACAGTGCATAACAAGTTAGGGATGAGTTTGCAATGCAGTATAGCAGCAATGAAACGCCAGTGCAGCTTTGGACTTCACAGGCACCGCGGCACAGAGCAATTGGCAGCTTACTTTGGATATCTGAAATATTTATTTTTCATGCAATGTAGTGTTTACACTACAATTAAGAGACTTTACCTGAGATAAGTGTTCTGTTTTGCAGTCTTACCTTTCATGTGTTAATCAGCGGTTTTGTGACTACAAACAACAGAAGAATTTATATGCAACTAAGTATTATTAGTCTTAACATTATGATTTGCAAAAGAAGTTCTGCCTTGATACATTTCCATTATGAGTGATTATTATCTATATGCTTTTTATTAGGTAGAATCTGTGTATAAAGTATATACTAACTGCTTACTATGGTACTTGTAGGTCCTGATGTTGTCCCAGTACAGTTTTTTAAGACTGTAGTCTTTCAGAGATTTATAATCTTTTGTTACCAAAACATTCCTGAGCAACATAACTGAGGGTTTTAAAAATTTATTTAACATAATAAATAATTCCAAGTCAGGTGGTTGATAATTATGGATGCAATCCTTCAAACACATTACTTTTGTCCATTGTCTTAAGTTAACTTGCATAAGTAGTCCCATCTTTTTGTGTTAGATAAGTCCCTCTCACAAAATAAATGGTTTTTATTATGTATCCATAATGTGGCAAAAGAATAATGGACTAGCAGGTGAATCTTATTGTTTTGGTTGGTGATTTTAGGAAAGAATGACAGGAGTTGGTTGGTGGAGGCTTCTTTCACTCAAGTATTATTATTAGTCAAGCATCAACAAATAAATATCAAGAGTTTTGCTGCTCAGGAAAACTTTAGAGATTTTCTTTGGGGGACTAGAGAAGTTCCAGTGAGAGAGGGTCTCTCACCAAGGATCACAACCAACATGGCTCCTCCAGGTGTTAAGTATAGCATGTAAATACACTTTCTAGGTTTTTCAGAAAAAGCTAGACTTCATCAAAGTCAATACCAAGTGCCTAAATTATTGTAGCTTTTAGTAACAGCCATCTTAAATATTTTCTTCTGCCACTGATTTTGTGTAATGAAACATTTTTGAGGTCTTTATATATCTTATCCCAGAAGATGCTGATTCTCTCTGAAATGTTGTGACCTGCAAACAAGCCTTAAAAAAAATGATTAATAGATTCCAAGACTAGAAGGGACCTCTGTCATCTAGTCTGACCTCCTCTATTACACAGGCCACAGAACTTCCCCAAAATAATTCCTGGAGCAGATCTTTTGAAAAAAACCCATCCAATCTTGATTTTAAAATTGTCAGTGATGGAGAATCCATTATTAAGTTGTTTCAAAGGTTAATTACTCTGTTATAAATGTATACCTTACTTCCAGTCTGATTTTGTGTAGCTTCTACTTCCAGCCATTGGGTCATGTTTTACGTTTCTCTGCTAGATTGAAGAGCCCATTACTAAATGTTAGTTCCCCATATAGGTACTTGTAGATCTATAATCAAATCACCCATTAACCTTGTACATTTGTGTCTATTCATTGTACATCAAGCTGTTAGTATGTCTGTGGATGAAATATTTCTAGTTCAATTACAAAATAATTTCCTATTATTGTGGTTTAGTCTGTAGCTTAAAAACAAGGCCTTGGGCACTCCACAGCTAGCTGGATCTAAATTCTGCTGCAAAAACATCCCCTGATTTTTAAAGCCTGCTGGTGGAGGGAGTCTTTGTTTAATTTAAAACATGTAGATGTTATAGAATTCAATATGAACTTAAAAAATATCAGTACAGTAGTTCCTCTTTCTTGGATAGAAAATACATTGTATTCTCACGTTTTCAGTGGGCCACAGATTTTGTATCTTCACTACCCACCAGATGTAGGGTATCTCCTCTATTCTGCCATAACCTACAGCAGTAGCATGCCTTGCTAATATATGTGTTAAAGGAACAAGTATTTTCAAGACCTCAGTGAACCTCATTTGTGAGCTACAGTGGACATCCTTAACAACTATCCAATTTTACCTTAAATGATAAATATATCATGTTACCTAGATATACATACTCGATCAAGACTTAATATAGAGAATGTCTAGTGAATACTACATACACTGCGCTAACATTATTTAGATCTGTATGCAAGTAAAAAGTTTCTAAGAGTAATTCCACTTTTTTTCCTGTTAGTTTAAAGTTAAAATTTTTATAAGGACTTTCAGAATCTGTAGGCAACTGAGGAAAAATGTATATTAATGTTACCATAACTCTGCCTGATTATATGATTTTGCTGAAATGTTAATTTTGGGTTATAAATCACAATTAATCTAATATTCATATACATGCTTATGTCATCACTAGATTAGGTAAATCTTGGTATGTTGATTAATATTCAAAATGAGGAGTGTCTCAACTATTTCAGGCAGATATGTCTGTGTGGGATAAGGAATTTTGTAAATTGAATTGATACATACCTGATATAATTTTAAATAATAAAGCAGTTTGTGTTTTGTTATGTAACTTCACATAACTCTAACACAGTTGAAATGGATTGAGTGAAGCTGGATTGGTGGATTTTGTCTTTCCTTTAATTCCCGAGAGACTGATGCACCTTTCTTCTTCTTTAGGACCTAATGACAGTAGTATAAGAAAAAGAAAGAAAAATCATTATTTTACATACTCTTCACTTTGAACATATATGAACAGTGTTTTATTCAATGGGTCTTTTGCTAGTTGGAATAATTTGAAGTCCCAGATTATAAAGTACAGTATATTGGGCAGTTAATGGGATGCATAGTCTAAAGCAGTTGACCAAACTACAGAGAGCATTTCATTAGGGGTGTAGAGGCAAGACTGGGCCTTCATTTGTTTTGTATGGAGCTAAATGTAAAGCAAAAAGGCCCCAGTCTGGAAATGTACATAAGCATGTACTTAATTTTAAGCATGAGAATAGTTCTGTTCCTATTAGGGATTCAGATGAGAGGTCCATAGAGGGCAGTTTATATCACATCTGATGACCGGTGGGATACTTCCTCTAAAGCATCTGGCACTGACCCTCATAAGATACAGATACTGGACTAGATCGACCAAAGAACTGATCCAGTGTGGCAATTCCTGTGTTCCCATCTTACAATATTATAATTGGTTATCAGCCTCTTAGGAGCATGCTAAATGATAAGGCAATATTGTGCTTTGTGTCATGTATCCTGAGAAGAGATTTTGTAGAGGACTATCCATTTTGTTATCCCATCTGAAAATGCTGTAGTTGTGAGCTCATCATAGAATTGCCAACTTTCAAATTGCACCAAGCCGAACACCCCTTCCCTGAAGCCCCACCCTCACTCCATCCTCCTCCCTTTGCCACTCACTTTCACTGGGCTGGGGCAGAGGGTTGGGGTGCAGGAGGGATTGCGGGGTGCAGTCTCTGGGAGGGGGCTCAGGGTTGGGGTGCAGACTCTGGGTGGGAGTTCCAACCTGGGGCAGGGGGTTGGGGTGCAGGAGGGGGTGCAGGTGCAGGCTCCAACTGGGCGGTGCTTACCTCAGGCGGCTCCTGGTCAGTGGCACAGCGGGGCTAAGGCAGGCTATCCTAGCTCTGCATGGCTCTGGTGGAGGGGCCAAGGGGCTCTGCATGCTGCCCACACCCATGGGCACTGCCCCCGCAGCTCCCATTGGCCATGGTTCTCGGCCAATGGGAGCTGCGGGGGTGGTGCCTGTGGGTGTGGGCAGTGCAGGCGAAGTTTCCCTGATCACCTCTCCCTGCCAAGGGGCCACAGGGACATGCCTGCCGCTTCTGAGAGCCACACCGAGCTGGGCAGGGTGCCTGCCTTAGCCCTGCTGTGCCACCAACCGGACTTTTAACAGCCCAATCAGCTGTGCTGACTGGAGTTGCCAGGGTCACTTTTTGACCAGGCATTCAGGTCGGAAACCGGACACCTGGCAAACCTAGCTCATCATTCAGTGTGGTTGATCTTAAAATCATGCTTTTCTTTTGTGAACTAGGTAACATGAGTACAGTAATTCCTAACTAGTCACTGTATATGGTATAGGGAATATTATTATTACCACATTAATGTTGTCTAATTACTAAAGACAAAATTAGGAAGTTTTAATTTTCTCTGTGTATGTTCCATCACTGTGCATTATAGGAAACAAATTTAGGTTAGAAGAAAAACACGATACTGGCAAAAGAAGGCTAGATGCTATCAAGAACTTCCTCTGAGATATTGATCTGGTCACAGTCAGCTGCTTGGAAATTTCTTGTTTAATTAATCTAATATATCTAAAGAGTAGTATAACTGAATCAGTCCATTCAAATGCCTCAAAAATCAACCAAAGATTAATAATCCTGATAATTCTCTCTGATCTGCCCTGGTGTGGGATTAGAGCCTTGTATAGCATAAGGATTAATTCTACTGCGTTGGTTAGGATGATAAACACATGGGGCCATGTCCTCAGCTGATGTAAACCACATTGACTTCAGTAGTCCACTAACAGTAAATCAAGAGAAGTCCACAGATGACAAGCTGTGGGAAGATATTCAGTGGCACAAAGAGCAGTTAGGAATCCCATTGAAAGTCAGTGGTATTTTGGTGCTGATCTACCTTATGGGCCCAGGCAAATTCTTCCAGAAGTGATGTTGCTTATAATAATTTTTCAAATATATAATATTAGGTGGAAATTTCATGTGAACAGGTGTTTGGGAACAAATTCTGACACTATTGCTTCTGTTTGAAAATGACTTGAGAGAATTACCTTTCTCGTCGTATTTTGACACTTCTAGAAAATTCTTACAAATATCTGAAACCCTCAGAAATATTTTTGTGAGTTCTGTTTCTAAAAATAGACAAATATTTGGGGGTAGAATGGCATTTTCTTGAAATAACTCTTCCATCCTTCTTATGGAGGCTTAGAAGATCAAATGTAGTGTTTCAACCATGGAGACCTTGGGCTTCGAAGAAATGAAATTTAGATGGGGGCAGAGGAAATTGTGTATCTAATGCCAGGCAAAAATTAAATAGATTGGAGCTTTGGAGTGGGTAAAAGAAAGCAAATATCTAAGAGGGTATTCATACCCAAGGGGCTCAGACGCTATCAGTGATGAATGTGTTATAAATCCTTAACCAGATAAGAACGATTAGATAGGTAAAGAGTAAGAGTCTGTTCATGCCCCGATGTGAAAAGCATGATTTCAGGACCAACCATACAGTGGAAAAAATAAAGATATGAAACAGTTAGATACACTATAATGTTTCTCTAATTCCCTTGATAAATGGCAGTTTGGGAGGAAAAACACTTAAATGTAACATGCATACTGTTTTATTGCTTTCTTGTCAGTGTATTCTGTAAAAATAATAACACTGTTCATAGGTTAGAGATAACAAGTGCCTGAAGATGCACAAGGCTGTCTCTTACTATCACGCCCAGCATACGTTTATTACATCCCTCCACATTTCATCTTTGGAGTTTTAATTACTGCCTTTATCAGTGATTTGAATTTAGCAGATTGCTAGGATTCATAGGCTAAACATACCAGAATAGAGTTGTAACGTTCTCACCCTAAGCCAGACTTTTACAGACTTTTAGCTATACTTCAGATAGAGAGAAATCAACTTTATTGCTCAATGTTAAATGTTGCTGCATTTCAGTTTTGTTTAATATATTTCAAGAGATGCTGTCAGACACCAGGTTCAGGAGATGAGTTTAAAATGCAAGGAGGATTAATATTGTAGTAAAGGGGTCAGACTAAGCCATGTCTACCATGAGTAAAAGACACTCAGAAGATATGTAAGCCTGCTTTCTGATACTTACAAAGATCCCCTCTTCTGTCTGCAAATTTAAATAGAAAACTTGTGGTTGTTAGGATGATTGTACACTGAAGTTCACTTCGGTGCACTCAAGTAGTTACCCTTATGTATTTGGGGGCCATGTCTTTGGCCTTGCTTTGGTGGCAGAAAGGAGCAGTAAAGCACACTAACAGATTAACTGAAGATTCTCCAGATGTAGGGGAATCTCCCTGGTGGCAAGAAGATAACACAGCTGATCCCATCCTCCCACTTTCTGGCATAGGAGGCATCTCAGGGGCAAGCCAGGTGGCAGGAGTCTGAGTAGCCCTGGGGACTGAAGGAGCACAAAAGTGCTTCTGAAGAAGGTTCAGTATAATGCTCTTAAACATCCAAAACTTTATTTCAAAAATCATTTTCTTTAAACAAGGAAAATTCTTGGACCATATGCTATTAAATAAGCATTCCACATCCCTGAGCTGCCATATGAATCTGAAATGTTTAAAGAGCTGTTTTTTGAATGCAAAAAAGATTCTGAAAAATGTCTTAAATGAAAATATTTTCCAAACCTATTCCGATCACTTATAATTGGCCAAAGCCGATTTTTATGGCACTTTCCCAGATTCACACAAACAAACAAAACCTGTTGCTGAGCCTGGGCAGTATATGAGAAATTTCAGCCTAAAAAGAAAATTTTGAGAGATTTTATAAATAGTCTTTTTCCACTTGCTCAGTGTGAATATATATGTATTTTTTCAAAGGCAAGTGACCATCTTTATTAGGGTAAGTGCTAGGTGAGTTAGGCTTTTGGTAAAATTTCCAAAAGCATTTAAGTGATTTACATGCTTAAGTACTCAGACTTTCAATGGGACTTAGACGCTTTTGAAAATTTTATCCTTTGTGCCTAGCATGGGAAGGTTTTGTGACTATTTTCCAATATTGATTAGAAACTAGGGCTTGCGATTAATTTCAGTTAATGCATGCAATTAATGCAAAACAAATTAACTAGATTAAAAAAGTCATGATTAATCACAGTTTTAATCGCACTGTTAAACAATAATAGAATACTAATTTAAATTTATTATATATATTCATGCTTTTCTACATTTTTAAATATATCGATTTCAGTTATAACACAGAATTCAAAGTGTACAGTTATATTATATTATTATTTTTTATTACAAATATTTGCTCTGTAAAAAAGATAAACAAAAGAAACAGTGTTTTTCAATTCACCTCATACAAGTCTACTCAGTCCTGCTTCTTGTTCAGCAAGTTGCTAAGACAGACAAGTTTGCTTACATTTACAGGAAATAATCTTGTCCACTTCTTAATTACAATGTCACCTGGAAGTCAGAACAGGCATTCGCATGGCATGGTTGTAGCCGGCATTGCAAGCTATTTATGTGCCAGGTATGCTAAACATTGGTATGCCTCTTCATGCTTTGAATTGTAGGCTCTTAAGTTTTACATTGTTTTGTTTTTGAGTACAGTTATGCAAAAAAAAAATTTACATTTGTAAGTTGCACTTTCACAATAAAGAGATTGCACTACAGTACTTGTATGAGATGAATTGAAAAATACTATTTCTTTTGTTTCTTTTTTACAGTGCAAATATTTGCAATAAAAATAATATAAAGTGAATACTGTACGCTTTGTATTCTGTGTTGTAATTGAAATCAAAGTATTTGAAATGTAGGAAAACATCCAAATATGTATATAATACATTTAAATTGGTATTCTATTATTGTTAAACAGTGCAATTAAAACTACAACTAATCACAACTATTTTTTAATCTCATGATTAATTGTGATTATTTCTGTAATTGTTTGATAGCCCTTTTAGAAACTATTAACAATAATGGTTTAAAATGAAAGTGAAATCTTAATCTCAACTGGAATAGCATTACAATTATAACGTGTTCAATGATCTTGCAGTGGCATTGACCCTCACCCCACAACAATTATATTTCCTAATCATAGCATTTTTTAAGAATATTTGGAATGTCCTGTTGATCCACTCCATTTAGAAGGTTAAGAATAAAAGGCCTGGTATGGAATGCAGCATCAGAGGACAGGCCTGTTTCAAAAATGTTATGTTATATATTTATTTGGTACTGAGATGAATTTTTCTGCATATGAAACTTCTATTCTATTAGCAATTTCAAAGGCTGGTAAAAAGTAGCATTTAGATCATAATCTTTTTAGTGCTAGAAAGACTGTGATTAAAAAAATTCTCTGTTTTGCTCTGCCAGAATGGTGGTATACTTTAAAAAAAAAATTGCTATTGTGATGTAATCTATTTATGTGGCCCTCATTATCCTAGTATCTGACCTTTCACAAATCTGCTTTTAATATAGAACTATAAAGGCTCTTATATTGTATATAACAAATAGGCAATGTATTACCTTACAGGTCTTGTCTTGCCAACATCTGGGGGCATTGTTCTAAAAAATATGGATTATTTAGGCCTCTGCTGCTTTGCAGGTTAGTTATAAATTCAGGGCAACAGTGTCCTATCACCAGTTAACAGCTCAGGTCATCCCAAGCAGACAATTCATCCTCCTATTTTCCTGTAATCTGTAAACCTGCACTGTTACTTGGCTCCCTCTCTCCTCCCATTAGCCAGTTATGCCAGATAATAAGAAATATTATTTAATGGGGCACCTACATCTAAAGGTATGTTTAACAAAATCTCACCGAAACATCAGGCTGCCAATTCTAATGAGATCAAGTGGGCTCTAGGGAGCCAACTTATCCATCCCAGAGGTTTTTGCAAGAAGCTAGTTGGCGTTGCAGTGGAACTATAGTGATGAAATAAGATTTGAGTAAGGAAGCACCCTGGTAAAAGGGTAGGCCTCATATTGTAGTTGGAGAGGTCAATATATAATGAGTTGTCTTTAAACAGATTAAAATTACTTGTGTGATGTCAATTAAGCTGGTAAAAAAAGTGTTGAGAGTGAGATGCTTGGGAGTCTGAAAAGGAAGTGGCAGTTTATGGAGAGAAGATGGGTGATGGGCAAGGGTTACGGAGAGATTGTTCCTGGGACTAGATGCATGGCTGCTTCTGCCTCAGTGGAAAAAGACCACTAATGAAACAAACACAGGCAGAAGTAAAGTGCACATGAGGGCCATGGTGGGCTTCAATTGCAACAGAACCAAGATGGTGGTTCTGTGTGTCTGCATGAGGAATTGTGGGGAGGATTTGAAAAGCCGCCATATAAAGCTTGTCCATGCTGCACATTGCAGAGGCCAGCTGTCTGGGTGCTCCCCAGAGGACCCCTATGCAGCAGGGTTTTAGAGAGGCATGGCAGAGGAGTAGCAGGCATGGGTCAAGTGGATCTGCAACTCTGCTTCTCTACTGTCCTCGCTGACCAAGATGGAGGGCTGGCAGCAGAACTCCTCCACTGCATGATCTGGATCTCTTTTCTTACCAAACTCCATACAACCTCCCATGTCACACCCAGCTGCTGAGACTTGGATGGCAGGGAAAGAGACAGGATTTAGCCCCAATATAGGTATGAGATAAGAAGGAAAAATATCAGAGAGAAGAGAACTCACTGATCTGATGCTGTCATGCTGCAGGATCTCTGCCAGAGCACGTGCTACCACTTTCAATAGCATATAATGTAGTAATAGCCTTCAGGGCATTGAATTCTGAATGAAAGGCTGTGGGATTGTGATTTAGCCACTAAATCAGTTTAAGATCTACAAACAATCAGTTTTTTTCACATTGAGAAATATCCAGGGTGTATGCAGTAACATCTTCTCAGTGTGAACGATGGTAAATCCAAATGTCATCAGTTTATTTAAGGTCTCCTGGGCAGAGTAGGATAAAATTAATAATTCCATGTCTTTGCCTCTCTGACCTGATGCCACTTCCTGTTTTTGAATTCCATCACTGCAATATGAATTCTTTTGCATGTTGGATTTTTAAATGGACATTAAGGCACTCAGTCACCCAGTCTGGCAATAGTTTCTGCTTCATTCAGAATATTTTTAAATGCCTTTTAGAATATTGTACTCTAGCACTAATTCAAATTGAAAATCTACTGCAGTGCAAAAATGCTTCAAAATTTGCTGAAACATGAACTTTTCTTCGGAGGCGGGCTTCACGAATCTCACCGCACTGACAGTGGGGCCCAAGGCACCGGGGCACAAGGTGCGGGGAAGGCTGCAATCCTCACCTGGTGCAGCAGTGACCTGGCCAGGATTGCAAGAAGGAGGCAGAGTCCCCAGCTGAGGGGTGTTGCTGAACAGTTCCTGCCTGGGCATGACTTGTGCACACATTGCTGGTGGGTGAGTGAATGAGCAAGGTTGTGACAGCAGAGGTGCAGAGGGTTCCCTGCATATCTGCGTTGCTGGTCACACTCTATTGCTGCAGGCACAAGGTATGGGGAAGGGTCTGGTTTTTGCAGGGCAAAGAAATGATCTCTAGCTAGGGCAGCAAGGAAGACGAGGACGAGCCCTTGAACCGGTGGGATGCCTCTCTGTTGCTGAATGGCTCTGTCCTCAAACAGTTCTATTGGTTTCATCCCTAATTACATTTTGTAGCATTTTTACATAAGGATGTAAAGTATTGGGGCATTCAAATTTCTTGACAAATTGAAATTCCTACTGCACTTCCCTTAAATAAAAATGCATTTCTGTTTGCTCTTTCAATCCTTGGCTAATGATGCAAGCACCCGATCATACTTCATCAAATCCTAGAAAATTAAATAATATAGCAAACCTAATTCCTCCATAAAAGAGATGATCATAACATTGTGATAAATGAAGAGGGTGGGAGTAGCTCCCTTTTATGGCTACTCAGCCAGCCAGTAGCTATAAAATCCCTTTTAGTAGCTGTTCTCTAATTGCTCCACCTGTAAAGGGTGAAAAAGTCTCATGCTATGCATAGCGGGCACCTGGCCAAAAGAGCCAATGGGAAGGCTAAAACTTTTTAAAATTGAAAAAAGACTCCTTTTTGTCTGTCTGATGTTCTCTGAGGGAGAGGTAGACAGGGCAGAGCTGTGCTGTAAGAAGTTTGGGCCAGGTATGAAAAAATCATTAGGATCATACCTAGAAACTACTTTTTTAAACCCCAGATATGTAAATAGATCAGGAAATGTGTAGGAAAATGCAATTAGGTTTATCCCTTTTATTTCATTATGGCTTGTGGATGCCTCTGTGCTAACCCCAGGTGCTTTAGTTTTGCTTGTAACTTTTAAACTGTAACTCAAGAAAGTTATTCTTACTGCTTAATCCTTGTAGTTGCACTTTTAAAAATCTAGCAATAGCCTGAGTTCCCAGATGTATTTTCTTCCCTTTTTTATTAATAAAATTTACCATTTTTAAGAACAGAATTGTATTTTTGTGTCTTAAGACATTTGTGCACATGTTGTTTAATTAGCTGGTGGCAAGAGCTGATTTTTTTTTTGTTTTGTTTTGTTTCTCAGCTCTTCCCCAGTGGTGGTGGGGGAAGGGCTTGAGGTACCTCACAGGAAGGAATTTCCAAGTGCGTCTTCCTGGGTTCTCAAAGGGGTTCTGCACTTGAGTGGTGGTAGCATCTACCAATCCAAGGTCAGAGAGAAGCTGTAACCTGGGAGTTTTAATCCAAGCCTGGAGTGGCCAGTATTAATTTTTAGAATCCTTGTGGGGCTCCACCTTCTGCACTCTAAGTTCCAGAGTGCATTTGTGTTTGCTCTTTCAATCCTTGGCTAATGATGACCTGTAGCACCCGATCATACTTCAGCAAATCCTAGAAAATTAAATATAGCAACCTATTTCCTCTCTAAAATCGGTGATTAGAACATACTTAATATAATATATGTAGTTATGTAGTTTCTATTCTAACTAGACCTGGCTGAAAATTTTCTGACAGAACATTTTGTTGTTGTTGGAAAATGGTTATTTGACTGAATCAAAATTTTCAAGAGAAACCAGGCAGGCCACCTGATTGCCTGCTTTCCCTGACTTCCTTGGCTGCCTGGCAATCTGGGCAGACAGTTTGCCGGGAGACTGGAGAGCTGGGCAGCCTGCCTGCTCACCCTCCAGGCAAATAGCTGATAAGCCAAAAAAAATCCATTTTAGTTCTCCCCCAATGGAATTTTCTCACTTTTCCTTCCTGTGAAAAATGTTGAATTTTTTTCATTTAAATTCAGATTTTTTTCCAAAATCTCAACTTTTTTCATGGAATGGAAAATGCTGTTCCCACATATATCTAGTTCTGAGTCTCTGCAGTATGATGATTTCCATAGATCTGTGCAATCTAATAAACATCACCACAACGTGCGTCTCTTAATTTTAGTTTTAAAATAACTAAAGTTCTTGTCGCAGACTATGGTGAGAAAGTTGCCATGTCAGCTGTATTATGATTTGTTTCGGGTTCTGTGTTAGATGTGTATTAAGAGATGGGCAGGTTCAGTTGTGAGGCAGAGCATGTCAACGACACCCTACTTCAGCGTACTTAAACTAGACCCAAGTTCTGTGACACTGCTGTATTTCCTTAGATATTCTACATAAGTTATTGTCCCTTCAAAGTACAGAGCTCAGCATTTTTGAGGCTAGCAATACAAGGGGCATATGTTTCAAATTATTCTCCTGTGCATGTTAGGCAGATTAATTGTGATACTGAAAATTAATAGGGACTTGAGTCATGCAAGGTGTCCTGACTGTAGTGATATTCAATATGTATATTTTTCTTACTACCATCAACTTTATGCCTCTGGCTAGAAATGGACCTCCTCACTCATCATCTTAACACTGTGGAGAACTTTTTGCAGAGAGTGTGAAGGTGAAGTTGTTACCACTGTATAAGTATATAGCTTCTGATTGATAGCCCACCAGTTGAGGCTCTGAAATTTGAGTGTATCCCATAAAGTTTAAACTAATACAGTCCCTGATTGCATTTAAATCTGCATATCATAGGTTAAAGCAAGTAGCTAGATGAACCCCAGTAATTGTAACTGTATATGGCTTTGTGTATAGGGATTTTTGTGGTGGGAGATGGGGAATTTATATAGAGGGTACCAAATAACTTATTTGCTTTTATGGACTATCTCAACTACAGTATGTACATAGCTGACTATACTTCCTATAGATTTTGTCCTCTTATAACATATGTATGGATGCCCAGACAAGGTATAGAACTGGATGTTAATGAAAGAGATGTATTCCATGGTAAATGAACTGCTTTGTATGTTCTGACAGTGAGTTTACGTTACTTTCAGTTGAAAAATAAAGTAATACTGGTGCAATGATCATTTTATTATCCAAGATGTAATTTATAAAGGAGATTGTTCACTTACCTTGAGTAGGTATATACATGGCTCCCAAGCCTGACAATAAAAATGAGAGATATTTGAAGTTTTTTTAGTAAAGCAAAGTAGAAAAAAAAACTGCAGAGAATTCTCAGCATATTTTTCCCTTTCTGTATTAGCCATTGCATAAATGGGTGCAGCGCCATTGATTCAACTGGAGTTGTGTCCACTTGCATCCAGGGCTGAATTTGGCCTGAAATTCACTGATCATCAGAAAAGTAATGGTCTGAGAGCTGCAGATTGCCTGTCTGTATTCTACATTCTCTCTGTTTACCCCTTAGTAACAAAACCACATTTATGCTCTACTTTCTTACTTCTGCTCGTTCTATAGAAATCAATGCAGATATAGGGGGGAGGGCCAGGATTCCATTTTGGCTCACGCATCATCAAAAGAGTTAACTAAATTCCAGTAACATAATCTTCATCTTGATATGTGTAGCCTTCAGCTGAGTTGTGCAATAACTACGTCTGTAGTGGTCACCATTCAATTACTGCAACATTTTGAAACTGTTACCATGGCATTCAGTATTCTACTACATACTAAGTACATTATAAATACAAGAAAGGGGCAAATGCCAAGATAAAGTGAATTTTACCTGTCAATGGTAATTGTCAAATTTTTAATGGCAGTCATTTTATAATATTCCTGAACTGGGTTAGGACTGTTGCTGGTGATGCACAAGTCATAAAAACACAGCATGATTCTCAGATCATCAGTTGAGTTTGCAGGGCTGAGAGAGAAAATATTGTTCTACTTGTAAACTGAGCAGATCTGATATGGGATCATTGAAAGACAATAATCTTGGAACTGTGAAATAGGGTTTTTACAGAATCACCATTCTGAGTGGAATTGTGCTTCAATCTTCTGTTGCAGACTGTGAAGTACTTGTTCCCTGGAACTGCACCTGTTCAGCATGACACCCTGCTTTGCTGGCGATGTCACATGCAGCACGGACTATAATTGGAGAATGAAACCTGTCTGTGGGGGCAAGGTATGTTCCATTCTTTTTCAGCAGTTCATGGTTTGCTAAGGTTCTTCATATTCATATTTCTACTCAATAAAAAATAAGAGTAAAATATGAATTTTACTTTGGTCACAACAGTAGATATCTTTGAGCTATAGGCAAGCTCTATTCTCTATTGCTACTCAGTGTTACATGTGACGCTCCCAGCAGAGTGTATGCTGGAGTGTCACCACTGAGTTACAGCTGAGGGGACAATTCATGGACCAAAACAGAAATTAAAAATGGAAAAGGTATGTCTAAAATACTGCCCTGACTTCCAAGCTGTCAGGACTTCAGGCGCCTGATCCTCGACTCAGCTACATCAGTTTTACATGGCTGTAACTCAACAGTGTAACCGAGGGGAGAATTGGGTCTAATGAGAGGATTATTTCCTTTGGAGAGAAAAATAGGTAGTTGTAATCCCCGTGATTCGTACATCTTAAAACATGTTTAGTTTCTGGTAGTATTATAGATTGCAGCAGCAGCAATATCCAATTAAGAGTTACCAGCATGGTACACACACTAGTGGTTACAGTGTAAAACACATTTTATACTTTTAATGATTCAAAGCCGTCAAGTTGTGCATACAGTTTGCTTATGGAAACACACATTATTGGTGTTATCTTTGTCTCCCCTCCCCATTTCTATCCTCATAGACTCATAGACTCATAGACTTTAGGACTGGAAGGGACCTCGAGAGGTCATCGAGTCCAGTCCCCTGCCCTCATGGCAGGACCAAATACTGTCTAAACCATCCCTGATAGACATTTATCTAACCTACTCTTAAATATCTCCAGAGATGGAGATTCCACAACTTCCCTAGGCAATCTATTCCAGTGTATTCCTCTTG
The DNA here is from genome assembly GCF_025201925.1 of Gopherus flavomarginatus. NCBI lineage: Eukaryota > Metazoa > Chordata > Testudines > Testudinidae > Gopherus > Gopherus flavomarginatus. Next base: position 190,657,974 of record NC_066617.1, read on the forward strand.
TTTCATTTGTTGTGTCTTGGCTTTGTTGTGAATCTGTAAGCTCTTTTGGGCAGGAAATGTGCCTTCCTATGTGTTTATATAGCACCTATCATAATGGATTCTCCATTCTATTGGTTTCTACCAAAACATGATATAACGAGCAGGCAGGAGCTGGGGAGAATGAAGGAGGTTGAAAAATGAGAGCTTGTGAAACTTGGGGTAGAGAGCAGGGATGGGGAAAAACCACATGGTGAGAGAAAGCCAAATATAGGAGAAGAACTCTGTTCTACATAAGAAAGTATCACAGTATAGGGGTTCGATGTTGGGGTGTGTATATGCATTTTTGACGAGGTCCCCACATTTGGATAGATCAAATTCCTATTTCATCTTGATACTTCACTGCGTACAATGGCTTCCTCTGGCATGCAGCTTTATGATTCCGTTGGCTATAGATTTTATATTGTGCTGGAGTTTTCCAGGTGTTTTAATTATTCTAGCATCTGGTTGTCCCTGTCCATACATGCATTCATAAGAGCTGGATTATATATATTTAACTCTAACTGGGAACTGGCTCTATAATCCATTTTTGTGTGTTCAGAAGTAGTACATATGTTCTTTGATCTGTAAACTTCACAGCTAGTGTTGTTTCATCATAGAATTTTTTTCCAAGGATGTGGTTTTGGGTCACCAATCGTATTAAATTTTATTTGCTTGTATGTGCCACAAGACATGTGTCAAAATAGTGTATTGAATAGAGATGCTGCACATAGACAATAGCTACAGTTTGCCATTTTCTTGTCTATTGATAAATTAGGTTTTAATATCTATTGCAAGGGACTAGGCTTATTTGAACAGGAACTGCTCCATTAGGAAGTTGGCAGCACACAAGCCAAGGAACCTAGGGCCAGATTCAAAGGTGACATAAATGGTGCTGTAAGTGACATGTTGGAAAGTGAGTGTAAATGAGAAACTGCAGGCCAAGGACAGAAAGTTGGTGTTGTATTAAGTCAGGCAACCAACAGGAAGCTATAAGTAAATAAGGGACCTATTTGATCATAATTTGCTGTTGGTTGCTTTTTATATTTTCAAGTCACACCCACTTTATTACATTTACGTAAAACCGCAATGTCATTACTGCTGAATTTTGTCCCCCAGAGAATAGTTCTGCCACCCATTACTTCATGCAGAGGAATTTTATTAATTATTGAGTTTTGTTAACGAAGCCACATGAGAGCTCATCCTCATTGTGCACAATTGCAGGGGAAAATGTTACATTTAGAGTCTGACATGTGGAACTAATTTGCCTGCCTCTGTTGGAGTTCAGGGGGAAATCTTGGCTTTTATGGTAAGGGAAAACATGAGGAATTGTGGGTACCCTGATTCAAGATGCTTCATTTTTACTTTCTCTGTGTGGTACTGCACTGTGAATAAAATATAGGGGTGAAATCCTGTCCACATTGAAGTCAATGGGAGTTTTGCCTTTGAGCTTGATGGGACAAAGATTTTGCCCTAGGAATCTGTTGGTTTCTACCAACGGAACCTTTCCTTTAGCTCAATTAAGCAGACCTCTTCCTCAGCCTTAGATCCTAATGTCATCACCAGTTTTGCTTCCTAGATAATTCTCTGTGACTAAAGTTTGCATATAATTGTTTCAGAGGTCTATGCTCAGATACAAAAACATACATGTAGAAATCTTTAAAGATCTTTCCTGTCAGAGGAAATTGTAGGCTGAATATCAGGAAATACATCCTGATGGGGAGACAGAGTGGATAGTGGAATCGTTTTCCAACAGAAATGGTGGCTGTCCTGTTGCTAGAGATATTTTAAAACTAGACTGGTCTCTGAGGACTAAAAAATGTACTGTAGGGAACAATTTAGAACTTCCAGAGGAAACACTAGATGACCTAATAGGTCTTCATCTTCTGTTTCTAAGATCCTGAACTCTCTTCTTCATTGTGTGGAATTTTTCTCCAGATGTCTTTGGTTTACTAAAACCTTTATTTTCAGGATTGGTAGGTGTTTGTTTATTCTCGGTAATTACCCTACCTTTAAAAAAATAATGGGTATTGGACCCCATCACCATTGTATTTGTTGCATATATGACTTTCAGGTCCTATAAAACATCCTATAAAAAGGTATTAATATTCGTACCTACTGCATCATTTCTCTTCTCCATCAGCCGAGTTTGTGTCTTGAGCCTACAGAATTTCATGGTCAGAAACATTAGTGTTGCCCTAAATGACACGCTCATGTATCATTCCTGTCCACACAGTGTTTTGTTAGTCACAAGTGTTGATATTTAGGTTTTGTATCAGATCAAAAATCGGGGGGTAACTCTGCATGTGCTCCAAACTACCATTCCGTTTTATTTATTTTTTTCTTTCAGTGTCTCTGAGGCTCACTCACCTGGTTGGAATGGATATACCAATGAGAGACATTTCCTATACTTTAGTGTAATTTGTGGTGCTTTCTGTTCTGGATAATTAAGAAAAAACTCTAGATAATCTTCAGTTCCCATTGGAGTAGTTTGTGCCTCTAAAGCGTAGGCCTGAATAGCTTTCCCATGGTGTATGGGAAGTCCTAAATAGCCTCTCTGAGAAGTGCTCCAGCTGAAGTCTCCTTTATGATGCATCTGTAGCTGCTGTTGGACTTTTTCCTGCTCCCCTTGCACAGAAGGCCAGGGTGGCATCAAGATGTTCCTTTTTTAGTTCTGCTGCTTCTGGTCCTTCATCCCTCTTGTTTTATTTCTGTACACCGAGCAACCATGCTCTCCTACTTTTAAATGCTTCTTGAGTCCTTGCACTCATCCCTCACCTTGTCTTTTAAGTTAGTTCATGAAAAAAATAATTTGAAAAAACCCTTCACCTTAGAGAAAACAAGATGTGTACCAACCATACTTGTTTCGTCATTTGCTTCTCTATCCTTTCTGTCTGCTCTTTAGTCAGTTACTTTGTCTACTTAGATGTTTAATATCTTTAGGACAGATCTGGTATTCATTCAGGGTGATATAAATTATTAAAAAAAAACCCTTAATTAAATCTGGTTGTTCCTGTTACTTTTTAATCAACATGTTGAATCAATATTAAGCCTTTGTTTTGATACTTAAAATTGCCAGTGTGTCACTTATTCAACTGAGAGATGCTGCAAACAAGACCCGAGTGTTGGTTCCATCACAGTAGGCTCAGATTTTCAAAGTAAATAAAGTGTTCCTGAGGTAGATAAGCATAAACTAATTTGCAGAATATTTGATATAAACAAATCTATCTCCACCCAAGATTTCACAATCATAAGAATATTTGATTGTGGGTAGGGTGCGGCGAACCATTTAGTATGAATTGTAACTTGGAGAACATAATAATTTGGCTCCTCTTTCTGATTAATACAAAGGACTTGATAAGTTGCACAATGTTCTTTTTTTTAATTAAACATTTTATCATTGTGCAGCCTTTTATTGACATTCTTCATAATAGAGCTGATAAGATCTTGACCTAGTCTTCAGTAAAGTAACATATAACTCAATATTCTGGCACTCACTGTTCCCTTTAGAATTAAACACATGGGTTCTGATTTTAATTTAAAACCTTATGTCCTTTTATTTCCATTTATTTGTTTTACCTTCTCTGTCTTTATATCCTTGTTTGATTTATTTGCACTTCAGATATAACCATTTCTGTGGATCTCTATTTCTGTTTATTTGGATGTTTAAGGTATCATCTGAATTCAATTCCTCTCTATTATTCTAGAATTCTTTCCTTTTCTTCTCTATCAAAAAAATAACCACCACCAGCAAATAAAACACACCCAAAACAACAAAAAACAAACCACAAAACAGTAGCTTATCCTCTAACCTTGCTTCATATGGTACCTATTACATCCAAATTTGATTTGTTAAACTAGCTTGACTCATTTCTGCCTTGTGAAACTTCTTGAGAAGCTTCATGAAAATATGCTTATGAAAATGTTGTTGCTAATGATGCACTGGAAAGCTCTTCTATCTCCAGTGACCATAAAACACTCGAGTATGTAGAGCTAGCCAAGTGTCTTCTAACTTTCATGACAGTCGCCTGTTTAGCTGCCCTGTCACTCATTCTCTCAACCCAGCTGGATTCTCACACTTTCAGCTTAGCTGTGGGAAGGCGAGTAAGCATTTGCCTGCAGTTTTGATGGTGGTAGATGGAGAAGAAGGTGGAAGTCGGGGCAGATGCACAAGTCATTGGGATGATATTGGCCTGAGATTCTCACCCCACTCCTGCAGTAGGCAACAACAGAATCTGCCCAGCAAACTCAGCTCCAGATATCTAAAATGTCCTTCTCCTCAGTTGCTCCAGTACCCAACTATCCCTCAGGAGACCAGCACCCTCCATCCCCAACAAAAGTTACTTTCTCCCACAAGCAGACCCTTCATTCCAAGGAGCCTGAGCACCCAACAACCCTCCCCCCACCCAAGACCACTGACCCCTAGCTGTCTCCGCACTCACATATTTCCCATCAGTGTCCTAACCCCCAACAGTACCTACCTACCTTCTCAGTAACCCCCTCACTCCTAGTAGTATCAACAGCCCCAGCAACCACCCTCCCAGCTACCCCAGAGCTTCCCCTTCACTTCCCTTTACCCCCCCTCCAATTATATCCTGACATTCCTGAGCATCCTCCAACCCACCTACCTACTACCCCAAGGTGCAAAGTTTTCTTCTGTCCTCCCACCGCTACTCTTTGGGGAAGGATGCATTGACTTTAAGTAATTTTAAACTTAATGAGGTAATTTGCAAATATTTTGCATCAACTGTCATGCATGGTGCAGAACAAAACTTGGCAGCTACAAAAATGCAATAGGAATGCTACAACAGAGTACATTAATCCCTCCCACTGTAGGCATGTTCCATACAGCCATGGCTCCTGATGTATTCTGTGGCGCTCCAGCTGACCCTGAGTAATCACAGAGAGCCTATGAGTGCTGAAGGAAAAAACATGCATCTTACATGGCATTTGTAAAATGAAAACACTTAATTACTGTTGTCAGTTAAGTTACTGTCATGGTATGAACCCCCACTCTGAACCTTAGCGTCCAAAAGATGGAGTACCAGCATGAATTTCTCTAAGCTTTATTACTAGCTTAGATCTGATAGGGCTGCCACCAACCAGGACTTGCAGTGCCTGGTACACTCTGGTCCCCCTAAAACCTTCCCAGGGGACCCCAAGACCCAGACCCCCTGGATCTTAAAACAAGGAGGAACTGATTATCCCCCCCCTTTCCCCCTCTTAAACTTTCCCTCCCTGGGTTGTCTGGAGAGACTTCACCAACTTACTGGTGAAACAAGATCCAAATTCCTTGAATCTTAACACAAGGGAAAATAAACCCTTCCCCCACTGTGTCCTCTCCCAGGCTTTCCCTCTGTGGGCTATCCTGGAGAGAGAGACAGATTCAAACTTCGTGAATCTAAAACAAAGGGAAATTCGCCTTCCTCCTCCTCCTTTCACCCCACCACTCCCTGGTAAGTTTAGACTCAGTTCCCTTGAGCCTTAACAAGGGAAAAAATCAGTCAGGTCTTTTAAAAAGAAAAGCTTTTAATAAAAGAAAGAAAAAGTAAAAATTGTCTCTGTAAAATCAAGTTGGAAAATGTTACAGGGTCTTTCAGCTTATAGACACTAGGGAGAGTCCTCCCCTCAGCACAAATACAATCCTTCCACCAAAATACACTTTTGCAAATAAAGAAAACAAACAAAAAAGACTAAGCCGCCTTTCTAACTGGTACTTACTAATTTGAACAGAAGAGATTTTTTCAGAAAGATTGGAGGAATCTGCTTACATGTCTGACCCCTCTCAGAACCCAGAGAGAACACACACACACACACACACACACACACAAAAAAAGAAAAAAAACCAAGAAGCACAAACAAAGGCTTCCTTCCACGGAGATGTGAAAGTATCTTGTCTCCTGATTGGTCCTCTGGTCAGGTGTTCCAGGTTACTGCTAGTTAACCATTTATAGGTAAAAGAGACATTAACCCTTAACCATCTGTTTATGACACGGCCCCCAAATCGCAGACAGTGGGGAACCTCACTGGCGGTGATTTCTTCCTAGAACTTTAGAATAAACAGATTAATACAACACATGCACCTTTACATATACTACTAAGTAGGTAAACTACAAGACTTCCTACATTTTAAGGACAATTTTTAACCAGTGGATTCTGGGAAACTTTTATGAGAAAGTGCATTAGCTACTTTGTTAGAAGCTCCTGAAATGTGTTGAATTTCAAAATCAAAATCTTGGAGAGCTAAACTTCATCGAAGCAGTTTTTTGTTGTTTCCCTTGGCAGTATGAAGCCATTCTAGCGCAGTATGGTTGGTTTGTAGCTGGAACTGCCGTCCCCAAATGTATGGGCGTAGCTTTTCCAGGGCGTACACAATGGCATAGCATTCCTTTTCACTGATGGACCAGTGGCTTTCCTTCTCAGACAGTTTCTTGCTGAGAATCACGACAGGATGGAAGTTGTGATTCGGTCCTTCCTGCATGAGAACTGCTACCACACCACGCTCAGATGCGTCAGTGGTTACCAGGAATGGTTTGTCAAAGTCCGGGGCCCTGAGCACAGGGTCAGACATGAGCATTGCCTTAAACTGGGTAAACGCCTTCTGACACTCATTAGTCCACTTAACTGCATTTGGCTGGGTCTTTTTAGTCAGATTGGTCAGTGGGGCAGCGATTTGGCTGTAGTGTGGTACAAATCGCCTGTAATACCCGACCAAGCCTAAGAAGGATTGGACCTGTTTCTTTGACTTTGGGACAGGCCACTTTTGGATAGCATCCACTTTGGCAGTAGGGGGTTTATGGTTCCTCGACCCACCTGGTGTCCCAGGTAAGTCACTCTGTTTTGGCCTATTTGACACTTTTTGGCCTTAACAGTTAGTCCTGCCTGCCTAATGCGTTCAAAGACGTTTTCCAGGTGTTTTAGGTGTTCGGGCCATGAATCAGAAATAATGGCCACATCATCGAGGTAGACAACTGCATATTCTCCCAATCCTGCTAGTAGACCATCTACCAGCCTTTGGAAGGTGGCAGGTGCATTTCGCAGCCCGAAAGGAAGCACATTAAATTCATACACCCCTGCGTGGGTGATGAATGCTGACCTTTTCTTGGCAGGTTCATCTAGCAGTACTTGCCAGTACCCCTTGGTTAGGTCTGTTGGAGAAGTTGAGACATGCCCAGTTCATATCTACAATAGCTTATCGGTGCGTGGCATTGGATAGTTGTCTGGACGAGTTACCGCATTTAGCTTACGGTAGCCCACACAAAAGCGTATTTCCCCATCTGGTTTGGGTACTGGAACCACTGGAGATGCCCATGCAGTGGTAGATGAGAGGATTATACCCATCTGTAGCATGTTTTGGATGTCCTGTTCTATAGCAGCTTGGGCATGAGGAGACACCCGGTAGGGTGGGGTTCTAATTGGGTGAGCATTACCTATGTCAACGGAGTGGTATGCCCGTTCAGTCCGTCCTGGGGTGGCTGAGAACAATGGGGCGAAGCTAGTGCACAGCTCTTTGATTTGTTGCCGCTGTAGATGTTCCAGAGTTGTGGAGAGATTCACCTCTTCCACGCCACCGTCACTTTTTCCTTCATAGTAGACACCTTCAGGCCACTCAGCATCATCTCGCTGGACTGTAAACTGACAAACCTGTAAGTCTCTTGAATAGAAAGGCTTGAGAGAATTAACATGGTACACTCTGGGCTTTAGTGAGAAATTGGGAAATGCTATGAGATAGTTAACAGCTCCTAGGCGCTCTTGGACCGTGAATGGCCCTTCCCATGATGCTTCCATCTTATGGGCCTGTTGCGCCTTCAAGACCATAACCTGATCTCCTACCTTGAAGGAACGTTCTCTGATATGTTTGTCATACCAGGCCTTTTGCTCTTTCTGAGCATCCTTTAGGTTTTCTTTAGCAAGGGCTAAAGAGTGTCAGAGAGTGCTTTGTAAGTTGCGTACAAAGTCCAGAATGTTAGTTCCTGGAGAAGGCATAAAACCCTCCCATTGCTGCTTCACCAACTGTAATGGCCCCTTAACCTCATGGCCATACACAAGTTCAAAGGGTGAAAACCCTAAACTGGGATGTGGTACAGCCCTGTAGGCAAAAAGCAACTGCTGCAACACTAAGTCCCAGTCATTGGAGTGTTCATTCACGAATTTACGTATCATGGCCCCCAAAGTTCCATTAAACCTTTCCACCAGGCCATTGGTTTGATGGTGGTAAGGGGTGGCAACCAAGTGATTCACCCCATGAGCTTCCCACAGTTCTTTCATGGTCCCTGCCAGGAAATTTGTCCCTGAATCTGTAAGGATGTCGGAGGGCCAACCTACCCTGGCAAAAATATCTGTTAGGGCCTGGCACACAGTTTTAGTCCTGGTGTTGCCTAGAGCTACTGCTTCTGGCCATCGGGTAGCAAAGTCCACGAAAGTCAGTATGTACTGCTTTCCTCTGGAGGTCTTTTTTGGGAAAGGACCAAGAATATCCACAGCTACTCGCTGAAATGGGACCTCAATTATGGGGAGTGGCTGGAGAGGGGCCTTGACCTGGTCTTGGCGCTTTCCCACTCTTTGGCACACCTCACAAGACCAGACATACTTGGCAACGTCCTTGCCCAACCCCTTCCAGTGGAAGGACTTCCCCAACCTGTCTTTTGTTCTGTTCACCCCAGCATGGCCACTGGGATGATCATGGGCTAAGCCTAAGAGCTTTCTCCGGTACTTAGTTGGAACCACCAACTGTTTTTGCGGATGCCAGTCTTCCTGGTGTCCACCAGAAAGCGTCTCCTTGTATAAAAGTCCTTGTTCTATAACAAACCGGGATCGTTTAGAAGAGCTGAGAGGCGGTAGGGCGCTCCGTGCCGCCGCCCAAGCTTTCTGAAGGCTGTCATCTGCTTCCTGCTCAGTCTGGAACTGTTCCCTTGAGGCTGGAGACACCAGTTCTTCCTTAGACTGTGGACTTGGTCCCTTTGGAAGCGATGTAGGTGATGGGGTTGTTTTCGTTGCTAGTGAACTGCTCTCTGCTGGTGCATCATGTGGTATTTCAGGCTCTGGCTGAGCCTCTTGGGTATGGTTGTCTGCTGCTTCTGCCAGTTCAGGCTCGCTGGTGCCCTCTGGCATTGGGATTGAAGATGGGTTTGCAAGCGCTGGCGTCAGTGCTGGCAACGGTTCTGGTGCTGGTTGCTTTTCCAGTTCCGGGTCTGGGACTGGAGGTACTGGGGCTGTTTCAGTCGTTGGCAGGGGATCTGGGTCCACTATCTCCATCTGGGTCTCTTGTAACACAGACGGGGCCCTTGTGGACGGCTCAGGAACAGGGATAGGTCTGGAAGCTTGCCTGGCTTGGCTGCGTGTAACCATTCCCATCCTCTTGGCCCGCTTTACCTGGTTGGCCAAGTCTTCCCCCAGTAGCATGGGGATGTGATAATTGTCATAGACTGCAAAAGTCCACATTCCTGACCAGCCTTTGTACTGGACAGGCAGTTCAGCTGTAGGCAAGTCTACAGCTTGTAACATGAAGGGGTAAATTGTCACTTGGGCCTTTGGGTTGATGAATTTGGGGTCCACTAAGGATTGGTGGATAGCTGACACTTGGGCCCCTGTGTCTCTCCACGCGATAACCTTCTTTGCGCCCACTCTCAAAGTTTCCCTTCACTCTGAGGGTTTTTGAGAGGCATCTGGGCCTGGGGATCTTTGGTGTGATGGTGGTGTAATGAACTGCACTTGGTTGGGGTTCTTGGGGCAGTTGGCCTTTATATGTCCCAGTTCATTACATTTAAAGCATCGCCCAGCTGACTGGTCACTGGGCCGAGGTGGGTTACTGGAGACTAGTGAGGTGGGAGAATAGGGAGTCTGGGGCTTTCCTTGGGTTGTAGGTGGGGTCTTGGGTTGCCCCCGGGTATAGGGTTTATTGTCGGTGTGACCCCTGTGATATTCGCTGTCATACGTGGTGCAGAACAAAACTTGGCAGCTACAAAAATGCAATAGGAATGCTACAACAGAGTACATTAATCCCTCCCACTGCAGGCATGTTCCATACAACCATGGTTCTTGATGTGTTCTGTGGTGCTCCGGCTGACCCTGGGTAATCACAGAGAGCCTGTGAGTGCTGAAGAAAAAAACATGCATCTTACATGGCATTTGTAAAATGAAAACACTTAATTACTGTTGTCAGTTAAGTTCCTTTTTTAGATAGGAAGGTAAATTGCAGGAAAATGTGTTGGCAACTTATCTGGAGCATAGTGATCTCTGTTCATATCATCATCATCATCATTTTGGGGCGCTAGGCTCTGGGAGGACTTTGAAGGTAACACAATTAATCCCTTGGAAGGGGAGTGCTTTGGGTTTTCCTTGGGTTGTAGGTGGGGTCTTGGGTTGCCCCCGGGTATAGGGTTTATTGTCGGTGTGACCCCTGTGATATTCGCTGTCATACGTGGTGCAGAACAAAACTTGGCAGCTACAAAAATGCAATAGGAATGCTACAACAGAGTACATTAATCCCTCCCACTGCAGGCATGTTCCATACAACCATGGTTCTTGATGTGTTCTGTGGTGCTCCGGCTGACCCTGGGTAATCACAGAGAGCCTGTGAGTGCTGAAGAAAAAAACATGCATCTTACATGGCATTTGTAAAATGAAAACACTTAATTACTGTTGTCAGTTAAGTTCCTTTTTTAGATAGGAAGGTAAATTGCAGGAAAATGTGTTGGCAACTTATCTGGAGCATAGTGATCTCTGTTCATATCATCATCATCATCATTTTGGGGCGCTAGGCTCTGGGAGGACTTTGAAGGTAACACAATTAATCCCTTGGAAGGGGAGTGCTTTGGGTTTTATTAGAGCAGTTCTCTCGCACAAGCCATGACCAGCTCAGATAGAGGAGGTGTTCACCCCAGTAAAGACGGGAAGTGGAGAATTACAGGGAAAACGAGAGCTGAGTTATATTCACCCCTGAAAGCATAGCTGAAGGAAGCCATGTTAGAAAAAAAAATCCTGGCCTATTTTATTATCAAGAATAGAAATTATACACTTACATAAAGAGGTTACACACTGATCAAATTATTAAAACAGGTGCCTAAATTTAACAGCCTAATTAAGTTACTTGATTTGCAGAGGTTCTGAGCGCTCGCAGCTTCGTTTTGGCTCGTCAGGAATTATGGAGCTTCGGTTCCAGGCCCCAGCAAGTCTAACACCAGCTCTGGTGGCTCTATTAACACAGGGTTGTGACCGAACCCACAGTCTGAGAACCACTTTAGGCTGTGCAAAGACTTGTGCAACAAATAAAAGAACCCCCAAACCAGTGATTTTTAAAAAAAAAAATATTTTTAAACAAATGGTCTTTCCTCTGCAGTGTTTGCAATACAACTTTTGCAACTCAGTGCCAGTGCTTGGGAATCTGCTAGTAGAAAAAATGACTATTTACAAATTATGAGAGAAATGTAGAAGGAGACAAAAGTATAAGTGATGCAAATGATCTTTAAATATCTAATTTCAATCATCTAAATGTTGATAATATAAATTAGGAAATATGTTTAAAAATATATCACTGTATAAGTAGGCGTTTGTTTTATTGCAGAAGACAGAATACACAATCCTTTTACAGGCCAGAGTGAGGCTGGTTCCTATCCATCCAAAGTGCAGTGTCCTATTTTTGCTAGTTAGAGATATTTTGTGAGTCAATTAAATTAGAAATTAGTTATCAGGTGTGCTAATATTTTCATTGGAAGTGGTAAGGTTCTAAAGTGTATGTTTGCAAGGGCAAGGTGATAATATGGGTCAATTAATTCTGTAATCTTTCAGTTATGGAGACCAGGGTTTGAATATAGGTGAGGTTATAAATGTATTTTAAATCAAGTTCATAGAGCAAAGTGTTCACATTACAAGATCACGTAAGTTAGCACAATGGGTAGTCTCACCTCAGATCTACTCGGCACTGGAATAGACTAGTGAAGGTGAGGATGAAAAGTACAAAGTGGAGTCTGTGATTGTGTGTAACTTTTGTAGTGTGCTGAGTTGCTCCAGACTTTTAAAAGACATGGAAATTCCTAACTAGTTTGCATAAAGTTGTCTTTTCCATGCCTTTGATATATAAACTAAATGTGAGATGCAATAATAGTTAGATTTTTCTAGAAATTGTACTGCTTGATTTATCTTTTTTTTAAATTTCCCATTTGATGACCAAATAATAAAGGAGCATGTTAAGAGAGAAGTAAATTTACTATTGCTTATTACTGTGCATAAATCTTTAATGCTTTACATTTTATGGGGAAGTCTGTAGCTATTTGCTTCTATTATGTATAGTACCTTAAAGGCGGGATGTACTGTTACAATCTAGCTAGTTTATCAGCTGATAACATAGAAATTAACACCTTTAGTAAATGTTGTGGTAGTGATAGAGGTGGCTTATATAAATTGGGGCAATATGATATAGTTTGTGGACATTTTAGTTTGATTATACCCATAGCAGATCAAAATATTTAATAAGGAAAAGCTTACTTGAAATTATCTAGAAATGCATTTGTTGTGTGTCTACATTACAGAAAGACAACAGTTCATTATAGCTTCAAGAAGGAATTCTTCTAAATGGAGTTTTAATTATTAAGGTTGAATCAGTAAAATAATAAGTTATGTAATGCCGAAATTAGGTTCAGGACTGGTTCAAATAAAGCTTGAAGCCCTCTGCAAAGTAATTTTGATGAGACCCACATCTTCCAGGCTCAGGGTTCAGTATGTCAACTTTCCTGTAGATGCTTGCTTTAAGCAAACTCCTGCAGGGAACTGAGTTCCAGAGTTGGAAGCTGAGTCAAGGAGAGAATAAAAGGTAGGTGTGTGTGTATGAGAGAGAGTGTATTAGTGGAAAGTTAGGAGACAGGTGGTTACTAAGGAATGATGCTGTTGTGGTGAAGGCGTTGGACTGGGATTCGGGATATCTGGTTTCAGTTCCTGGCCCTGTCACAGACTTCCTATATAATAACCTTAGGAAAGTCACTTAATCTCTCTGGCCCACTAAAGTCAGTGGAAGTTTTGTTGTTAACTTAGATGGGGACCAGAATTTTGCCTTCTGTAAAAATGATGGGAACATCCTTTCTCTCACGTCTGCTCTCTTTTCTACTTGGACTGTAAGCTCTTTAGAGCAGGGAATGTCATATTGATTGTACAGTACCTACTACAATAGGGCCCTGATTTGGCTGGGTTTTCTGACACTATCATAATATAAATAAAGAACAACAATATTGGATGTCTGATTGAACTGGAACTTGTCATGTACCCTTATCCATGACTGTGATAAAGAGAGAGATCCTGATTTTCCAGGACACTTTAGTTCTTATGCCCATACAGCTCATAGCCAGTATGAAGAAGCTCATGCTCATTATCACATTGGCAGTAGAGTGGTAACATCACATTAAAATTTGTAGTGTCTTTCAATCTGTGGCTGCGGATTTAGGCTGGTACTATTTGATCTGCCCTTGGGGAGGTTTTTAAGGCAACTGGTGTTGCACAACCAATGTGTTTTATGTCATACACTTTACAGCATGAAGCGTAATCTATTAAGCAACATGTTAAGGAAAAAAGAAAAGACTAGAAAATACTACAATTGTGCAAAATAGCCTATTTCTAGTGGAGTTTTCAAAAGACACTATAGGAATTGGGTTATCAATGCCCACTGAATGAAGTTAAGTACCCAACTCTCTAAGGCCTTGTATTCAGTAGAAGATAAAAGGTGTGTTTGTAGTTAATTCAAGGTAAAATTCTAGCGAAGACAAGGCAGTTTGCAGTTTTTATGAGAGTTAGCTGTTCAAGGTAAAAGCTAAGAAGGAACATAGGGTTTACTTGACCTGCTCATCTGTGTGAAAATTACAATCTGCTTTGTCTTCATTCAGGTGTTACCTCATGATAGCTAACTCAAGTTAGCTAACATAATTAAGAACACATCTTTCCCCTTTCCCCTCCAGTGGAAAAAAAGGCTTTAGGTGCTTTCAAAAATCCCATCCTTACTATTTTTTTTCTTGAAAATGACTTTAGCTTGCCTGATTCCCCTCTCCCCCTAATTTGAATTGAGTCCTTTAAATTGCAACAAAATCTCTAAATTTCTGCTCAGGCAAAATTCAGTTGAAGTCACTTGGAGATTGCCTGATAAAAATTGAGTAAGGACCACAAGTTTTTTTTGTTTGTTTTGTTTATTGTTTAAAATCTATCAAAGTGTGAAAGAAAAACTCCAGTGGTATTTATTTGATAGATCTTTAAATGGTTTCTCTAGTGCCATATATAACTGACTAAAACATAGTGAGAGCTGTGCAGGAGACACCGTTAGTATGCAATCTCCAAAGTATCCGCACATGTATTGAATTACAGTTCTGCTCCAACTTTATTAGAAGACCATCTCCGTGCCATAAACAGTTGTTTTCAATTGTTCCATTTAGTGGTCTGTTGCAGCAGGCTTTCAGAGGTGAGTTGGCATCAATCGGCTGTCCAGAAGAATTCAGTTTTAAGGAGGGATTTGAATGAGGAGGTTTTCATGCACAAGAAGTAGGACACTGCTCTAAGCATTAAGGGCATTGTGGACAACGGCACAAAGAAAGAAGTCCATGGCCAGAAAGCTTGTAAGCATCTTGCCTCGTGCTTATATGACTTTAGAGCTTGTAAGTTCCTTAAAACTGTCCATGTGCACTTTATGTGTGAACCTGTTGACTGAAGGAAGTTTTCTGCTGTTCATGCTCAGTGTGTAGTTTTTCAAATGCTCACAGCTTGGTAAAAAGAACAGGAATACTTAGAGACTAAGGTACCACAAGTACTTCTGTTCTTTTTGCAGATACAGACTAACATGGCTGCTACTCTGAAACCTGTCATAGCTTGATGAAATCAAAGCCATGAATGCTCACTGGTGGCAAATGCTATGCAAATACTAATGCTAAGAAATATTCATGAGAGTAATTATAAGAGAAGTGCCATTTTAACAGCTTTTTGTATTGAATTTACAGTAGGTTCCTCAAACAACTACAAATGTTTGTGGAGAATTTGCAAACAGAAAAAGGGATGCAATTTATTCTGATTTAAGTAACCAATCACGTGGTACAAATAACAAATAGTGCTTGTTTCTGTCAACCAGTTTAAAAATATGTTTCAGAGTCAAATGTGTTTGTACACATTTTTCATTGAGGAATTGTAACTAACTAACAAACTAATTAATAAAATCCAGGACCTGTTTGCAGGTGCCTGGTGAACAGACATAGAGGTTAAATTCATTAGCTATATTGCGAACAATTTAACTAGCTCTAGTTAAAGATGTGTAAAAGCAGGATTATAATGGAATCAATTTTACAACTTACTGAAAGTGGTCATGCTAAGCAACTGCTACAATGTATCCTACTGATTTGCTATTAATATAACATACAGTAGAACCTTAGCGTTATGAACACCTCAGGAATGGAGGTTGTTCGTAATTCTGAAATGTTCGTAACTCTGAACAAAACATTATGGTTGTACTTTCCAAAGTTTACAACTGAACATTGGCTTAACAGCTTTGAAACTTTACTGTGCAGAAGAAAAATGCTACTTTTTAACCATCTGTTAATTTAAATGAAACAAACACAGAAAAAGTTTCCTTACCTTGTCAAATCTGTTTTTTAAACTTTCCCTTTATTTTTTTAGTGGTTTATGTTTGACACAGTACTGTGCTGTATTTCCTTTTTTTTTTTTTTTTTTTTTTGGTCTCTGCTGCTGCCTTTTTGCATACTTCTGGTTCCAAATGAGGTATGTGGTTGATTGGTCATTCATAACTCCGAGGTTCTACTGTATCTGCATTTTGCACCACCTCTAAAAAATGCAAAATATTTTTTTTTATTTTCAAAGTGATAAACATGAAAATAGGTTGTTGTTATTTTTACTAAGTGCAGTTATTCTGCTTAGCACTAAGCAGGCATAGGGAAAGCTATAGTCCCTGCCCTGGGGGGAGTTTATAATCTAAGGGCCCTGTTTTAGTATGAGTAGCTGAATTGAAGTCCATGGGACAACTGGTGTGAGCAAGGACTAGCCAGTGAATGTAAGGGTTGGCAGGATTGGATCCAAAGTCACATCTTCCATAACATATTGTTTGATGCTAATGACAACTACAGACATAGAAAAAGCTACTATCAGAAATGGAAAAATCCTCCAAACCACAGAATGTAAACCCATCATACATTAACAAAATTGTCACACTCAAACCTGGTATGCTAGTCTAAAGACAAACTATGAATTGAGGGAAGCCTAGTAGATTGTTATATTTCATGCCTGAGTTAGTTGAGTAACATCTTACATTTTGTTCCTAAACAAATAGTAATGCATGATGGAGGGAATAAGGGGACACTTACATTTTACAACTTGTTTTGTAATCTAAGACATTTACTGTTTAGAATCTTTAGTCTCTATTTTCTCCTTTGTTCTATAATTGATTACTAACACCTCCTTTAACCCACCTTAAAGGGCAAGTAGGAAATTCATGTTTTCTTTCATCAGCCCATCCCTCTGAAAAGCATTCAATATTAAAACAGTTTGTGAGAAGCAAAGGCAGAAGAAACAAGAGGCCCAGTTAGACCATTGCAAGGTTAAGAGATGCATGCCTGATGCCCGCAGCAAATATCGGCTCTTGTTCCTGTACAGTTCTTGCATGGGGAGACCAAGTTAATTGGGGTATGGCTCTGTTCTTTGCTTTATGTATGACCTTTTATTATCCCTGTGGCCCTGTAGTTCATGCAGTGTCATAAAGCTGTGGGAAAGTCTTCCACATAATGTTATCAGCTGTTTGAAATTAACTTAAAAAAATTAAATGTCTGTGTTTACTTTCGCCTGAAGGTGTCTGAAGCAGAAAACTGCTAGGAAAGTGGAGTTCCTGTGGTTGTGGTTTTGCTGTTGCTATCCTTTTTCTTTTCTTTTCTTTTCATGCAAGCTGCTCACTGGCAATCAGGTGTTGTGATGGGGGTTGGTTTAGGAGGGGTTACATGGCGTAATTCCCATGAATGCAGGAGGAGGATGAAAAAGATAAAGAAATTTTGTTTTTCTGAGCTGGAGGATTCTCTGCATGACTTCCCCACTGATGGGATCATGTGCTTTCAGGCTGAGATTTTATTAACAATTCAAATGGAAATTGAGGGCACAGGAGGAGCAGATTCTCACATAAACTTGATCTGTCCATGAATGCAGTTCTCTGTTTGCCCTGACCCTGCATGGCTTAAGACACTGCCTGTGAGGCCAGAGTGCTAGACACAAAGAAAGAAATGAAAAGCAAGCACATTCCAGTAGTCTGCACAAAGGCAATGGAGCAGTTTCTAGCAGTCTCCCCAGAGAGAGATTTTATCTCCTTGCGCTAAAACCCTTTAGAATGTTTATTAGTGCTTCAAGCACCCAATGCTTATAAATTGATATGATGCTGGTTAAACTCTGTAAGTTTCCTCAGAAAGCTTTTTGTGTGTGCGTGCATGCATGCGCTATGAAAATATTTTCTTAATCAAATGTTTATTAATATTGTTTAATTGGTATTAAACACAACAGCCCTTTTTATAAACAAATACTTTCTAGGGATTTTTTAAGCAAAATGTTATTGAATTTTCATAATAAGCAAATGCAGGCAACTGTGAAGAAAAATGGCATTCTAGAGATTAAATATAGTAGTAACAGGTATGTTACCAGCATTGTTCAAAATTCGGCAAAATTTCAGTTTTATATCACATTGCTTTTTTTTATGTTTATGATGTTGAGTAGATGGTAACTGATATGGGATGTCTGCACTTTCCAGCCCTCCTGAAGATTGTTCCTGAGTAGCTGTACCAATTAAAACATTTTGTGTGCTTGATTTACTTTGTGTTACGAAGCCAGCAGCACCCAAAGCTGAAGCATAGAGTGAATGCCTGAAGCCAGGCTGATGTGGAGACATTTGTACTGACATTGCTTTCTGCCAATGACAATAGGTGATGCTGCATTGCATCAGTGTTAATAAAACTCTGGCTGAGATGAGAGCTAGAATGAAGTGATAACTGCTATTAAAAAAAAAAGTTAATGAAATATGGGAACATGATAGGATATTATTATTATTCATATTTCATATTCACTGTATTGTGATAATACTAGAAATATCATTAAAATGCTGGAGATTTCCTCTAGCAAGCTATTTGATAATTCTGAATTTTTTTAATCAGACTTCCTTTCATGAAAAATTGTATATAGTTATGGAAAACATAAGAAAATAAACTTTTGACCATTTCAGCAAAATTCAGTTTGATCCCCCCATTTAGTGTCTTTTTTTTTCATGAATAAAAAGTATATGTAAAACATATTTATGGTAGCAAGTCATACCCATATGTTTTTTTTCCATTTTCCTTAGTGTTTAATGCCTTCAAAAACTTTTGATATGCCAAAAAGTAGTTAGATTAGTAATGTGAAGCTAGAAAAGGATATTGATTGAAATCATTTTTTTCTGCTAATTTTATAGAGGTTACAGTCCCCAAAATTAATTGTTGTACTTAGACTAATTGTTAGTAATTAGTGAAAACATTGCTTTATTGCTTTTCTTTCATTTGATACTAATTTATGGCCTTACATTATGAAGTTCAAATCCCAGCATTTTCTCCTTCTCTATAAATATTGTAAGTGGTAATGTGACAAATTAAACTTTTTGCATGTATGTGGTTATTGCTTTATAGAAATGTGATAACTGCAATGGCAGTATGCTGGCATTGCTTTTACATTACTTCAGGAAAAGGTTATCCATGCAAGAGCTTCAACGAATTTTTGTATGAAGGAATACATTAGTATGATGAAGCATAAATTGATTTATGTGCTACAAGTTTAATCTTTCATATTCAAATACCTCTTAGCTACTTGAGCAGCAGTTTTTATAAAGCCCTGAGTTTTTCTTCCACTTAAAAAAATATTTTCCTCTCAGATTGGGGTTCATGATTTGCAGAGTGATCTTTGCTGGATTTGAGTTATACTGCAGGATCTTCTCTGCATTTTGCATCTGGCAAAGAAATCAGTTTTGATCTAGTATTTATTTTTGTTTTCCCAGTGATTTTTTTCTGTGTAAATGTTTTTCAAGTCTGGAATAGATGTAGCATATAAAAATCTGTTCCACTTTCTCGTATAAGTAAGATGGGGAAAATAGTTTCCTTTATAATTAAAGAAAGCATGAAGTGATGGAAATCTGTCAGGAAAGTTGATGTATTGAGGGTGTATCAAAGTAAATAAAAAAGGAAGAGCATGAAGGAGTGAAGTATGAGTTTAAATTACCGTACTTGAGTTTAAATGAAAACCTCAGTTATGTTGGTGGCTCAAAGGGATAATATTATTAAACAGTAAATTTCAAAATACTGTGAAGATGAAGAATATTTGAAAACCTAAAATAGCACAGGACATTTTTTTTTCTAAGCTTTTATAAACAGTTTCAGGAATGATACTCATTTCCCTTAGGCCTGATTCTGATTCACTACAGTCAATGGGAGCTAGAGCTAGAGGTTTTTGATTTCTTGACGTGTTGTGTTTTCTCTTGTTCTCTAATATATCGTGTCAAAATTGATTTGAAAAAAAGTAACTTTTTAAGTAGTTAGAAGTATCTTAAATATTACATAGAAATATATGATTTTAAAGTTAAAACTTAAAATGTTTCTTAAGCAGATTTGTACCAGCTCTTTAAAAATTTGCCCTTCAAAAAAGTAAAGTTGTTAAAAGAGATAAACTTGGCAGATGAAAATGAAAGAGTTTATTGTTACGTGTGCGTCATTTGCGGGATTGGAGAAAAATGGTGAAATAAGATGCTTGACAGGTAGGATGGTTTTAAATTTGTAGCTTTGTGGGGTTTTTTTTGTTTGTTTTAAGCAGTGCTTCAGTTAGGAAAACTTTAACTTTTCTACAGAGTGGAAATGCCCCAGTAATCTTGAAAACTAGGCAGTCTCAGAGCCCCCATTAACTTCCAGACAAAGTGTGAGCCTCTTAAACAAATTTAAATAATTATATTCTGTAGTTAGTTAAGAGCAATTGCAGCTCTTCAGGGCTTTTAATGAGAACTGAAGTTTAGGAAGCAACTTGAAGAGTTTTAGTAAAATACTTGTAGGTAATGCAATCTACTCAAGCAAAAAGGTTAAAGATTAATACTTGCATACATTTTCATCTGCATTACTTATCTGATATGATTAATATTTATTCTTTATCCTTCTCTCACTTTCTGATCGCTTCAGGGTTTTTGTTTTGTTTTTAACTGTGACTGTATTTTGTGTTTGTGTGTGTGTGTTTGAGAGGGGCATGTACAGACACAGGTTGCCAATAAAACATCAGCATTTACCAGAAGTTACCATAAAATGGGAGATGCATTCAAGCATTACAGTCAATATGGGTACAAATGTAGAATTTTGGGTATTACTGTGTGGCAGTTGTTGACTTATTAATGATGACCGTTACATATTGGTCAAGTCCTCAGCTATGGCTGAGCTCTGCAGTTTGGGGTATGTGGAGAAGCTGTGTTAAGGCACTTTTGCAGTGACTCAGTTCTGGAGAGGGGTACAGCTGAAATTCGTTATCTGAACAATTTAGAACACTGAGAGTTGCTCTAAGTTGCACCAGCTGCAATGGCTCTCAGCATGCTGTTGCAGCAGCTTCCAATGGTCAGAGAGAACATGTATTCTGGCCACATCTTTTTCCCCCATGTATGTGCCTGACCGTACATATGTTACTGCAAGTAGGCTTGGAGTCAGGGCTGGCCCTAGGTGTTGTCATGTTCTGAGTGGAAAATGTTTTTTGCGCACACCAAACAACTGAACATGAAAACAAAGAAAGTTCCTCAGGGATTTGGTGCCCTGAAATGTTGGTGCCCAAGGTAGCTGCCGTGATCACCCCTTCCTAGGGCTGGCCCTCTTTGTGGTGGGTTGTGTAGTAAGTTTTTTACTTGTGTTGGATTTTTCAGAGAAGCAGCTGTGGCAGCAGGTGAGAGTGAGGACTAGTGCCCTGAGAGAAGAGTTTTTGTGTTTAGTGACCCTCACTACCCCACAGCAGGAGACTGGGGCCAGGAGCTAAAGCCCAGCTCTTTCCAGTCCTGCTCTCTCGTATGCCTATGGAGATGGGGAGGTCTGCCTGGCTCTTAAAAATAACTGGAACATAGGTTCCCACACTGCCCCTCCAACCTCACAACAGCAATTGCGCCACTGCCCCTACCATTCCCCTGCGCCATTCCCTCCCATCCATTTAGGATCTCCCAACCCCCTCCCAGTCCCACGATGGTCCCTGAGCTGTACTCTCCTCCTGCACCGCACCCCACCCCACTGGGGCACCTCGCCCTGCCTTCCTGATGGGCTCACTCTGCAGGGGTGTGGATGGAGGAAGGAGGATGGAACAGAGGAGAGGGAGTGGAGTCAGGAACTCTGATCTTCTGAGGAGAGGCTGCCAGGTGGTGGACCTGCCCAGGTGCAAGTGGCTGGGACTGGCTTGGAGCTGCTTCCCTCCCTGGGCTGCGCAGCGTCTGAACCTGAGCCTGGTGGGGTTATTGACCAGCAAGTTTAGATTTCAAATGATATCTTACAAGGCGTATTTTGTCTAAAGATTATCACAATAGTTTGTAGGGTATGAATACATTGGTGCATTCTATCACAGTACAGTAGCACAGTTGTGCACAGACTGTGTTCCAATGAGACATTCCCAATAATTCACAGAATTAAGGAGATTGAGGAGAACTAACAACTTTATACAACAGTCCTCAGGATGACATAGTTGGAGAACCACTATTATAGCTCATTAAGAAACAAAAATTAGAGCTGTGTGAAATGTTTGCGATGAAGCCTCAAATCATGAAAAATTTATCTAATTTCATATTCCATTTTAAACTTAAAAGTGCAGACTAGATTCATCAAAAGGTTTGCCAAAGTTCATAAATCTTATAAGTAAACCTACTTGATGTAAGAGCAGGAATCTTACCTGTTCACTAAAATCCTGTGAGGTTTGTAGATTCTCTTTGAGATGGGTTCTAACAAACTCCTCAGAACCATTGTGTAGACCGAAACTGAAGATAGTACTTGTGTGAACTCCTTCAAATCCATGTTGTCAAGTTCTGCACAGCTCTGAGGACCAGAACTGTCCTTTATTTTTCATGAGATCTTGAGTTGGAAGCTTTCTTCAGGAGTTGCATCTTATTCCTACCTAGTCAGCATACTGCTGTTTTTATTTGTATTAATGTATTACCTAGGAACTATAGTTGTGGACCAGGACCCCATTGTGATAGATACTGTACAAAAACAGAACAAAAAACACTTTTACTTGGTGGCTTATGGGTTTTAGTAGCTTTTTTCCTTCAGCATCTACAAATGTCTTTCATCTACTAATTTGTTGGAGATCCTATCCCTATGGTAGTAGTCAATATGGCTATAATGCATATCTCTCACATAGAGAATGTAGAAGTTCTTTACGACTTCATGGATCAGCTAGCAGAACAGTACAATACAAACCTTATCTAGCTCCTGTTGAAGTCAAAGGAAAGACTGCCTGTGACTTTAGTGAGAGTTGTATTTGGGCTCTTAATGAGTTGTGCAGCTGTCAGTCTTATCACTCAAACACAAATATCTGTATAATGAAATGTAATGTTTTAACGTTGGCTATAATCTGATTGGACACTATTTCCTATGTGTACAGGAGGGATGGGTTTGCTTATTTTTCGTCTATAATGTTTATGATCTAAAGATTTTAAGGATACAAACATTATTCACTGCCTCAGAGAGCAGCAGTTCCATGAGAAAAGTTCAATTTGCTTAACAGTTTTTGAGTGGGGGTGTTTGGCCAGTTTAATACCACTGTTGGCTATTACCTTAACTTTTTTTTAAATAAATGACCCAGGAGTAAATATAATTTAAAATAGGCAGCATTTTGAAAGTTAAGGGAAATATATTTTTACCCTTATCATAAATGTATTTCAGAGTAGATAAAATTGATCAGTATTGATGCTCAAAATTCAGAAGCATAAGAGTCTCATATCCTTTAAAATATTTCCCCCTCTAGGAGTGTTACCAGAAAGGGAAATAATAAACATAATCATATAGGATGTGGTAAAAAGTATTATTAAGTTTTCATTGAGATATCATTATAAGAGAGAAACTGAAGGATAGACTGTGCTTTCAGTGAATCATGCTATTTGCTTTGATAGAATAATGAAAGTTAAGTCAACTAAATTTTTTTAGCCTGTTAAGCTATGCCATGAAGAAGAAAAACCTACCAAACAGGGTGGGCAGGATCCTTTTATTAGTTTGTTTAAACAGTGATTAAAAAAAGAAGTCTTTTCTGGTTTGAAAAGTCGCATGTTTTATCACAGCCTAGTCTTTTTGTCCAGGCTATTTTGATTGTTGTTTGGCCAACAGAAAAAAAAAAAAGGCTGCTTTAATACTGAGCATGACCATAATAATGAGGAAACAAAGCAATGCAGTCAGCCAGGCATGAAGAATTATTTATTGAAGTTAAGAGGCCAAGTGTTTCATCAGTTGCATTTTAATAATTCTTGGCAGAGGTGTTTGTACTTATACAGCAACTGTTTCAATATCTAATTGAGTTTCAAGCTGTAATTTGAAAATATAACTGAGAACATGAAGAGAACATTTCCCATGATGCAGTGTGTTTAAACATTTCTTTACATTTGAATCTAAGACTGAAAGATTGATAATATTTTTAGTTTCATACCTTTCTATTTGTGGAATAGCTAACCTATGTATCCAAGTAATTTTGTTTTTGTTACTTTTGTTCTGGCTCCCTTTTTGTTGCTTCATTTTATTTCTCATTTATTGCATCTTATCTTAGTTTGGGCTGTTAGCTCTTCAGGACAGGGACTTCCATTTGCTATGTGCTTATAAACTGCCTAGCACAATGAGGTCCCAATCCTGCAATACACATAGTAAATAAGATTCCAAGGCTTGTTTACAGTAAATGCTGTAAAAATATATGCTCTCTAATAATGAGACATTACAATTGTATGGTAAATTGTATGAGATCTTTGGAATTGGTAGTTTTTTTTTTTTAAAACATGCTTTTACTTAACACACCGACCAAAATGGATACAGTACATGAGCATATAAAGTTCTTGCTTTTGCATATGCAGCTGTGCTCTTCATTTTACTCCTACTTGCAATCGATTGCTAGGTGAAGCTAGAGCTTTTCAAGAAAAGTCTCGGATTATGTCAGCCTTTGCTTTTAGCACAGTGATGAGGTTATCAATAATGCATTGGAGATCTCAGGATCCTTGAACGTAGGGAAATCACAGCTGGTCAGGGTTTTTAGTAGAATTTGCAGATTTGAATCAAGAGGTCACCCCATTTGCTTGTCAGAGACACACTCCCTCTGTCTCTCTCGGGGATGGGTGCAGTTATATTTGAAACACTGCCATTGAACACGTTATTTAGAAATTCTTATGTTTCTGCAACATAGCTCTTAAAAATAGCATATTTAATGCTGTTTGCACTGGCCTTTTGATGTCTTGACCTACCCCAGTTTTGTTTTAGTGTTTTCCCTAAAAGTTTACTCGTATACTAACAACTTGCTTGACAGCAGTATTCAAGTGCCATACTTGCACTTTCTGGTTATGGTGATGGCTGGGAGTAATAGTGAGGGAGAATATCTGAATGTGGAAATGCGAAGCTGTCTCTTGTTACATTTTATTGATCTCATTCTGGTGTCTTCAATTAAGACAGAAATATGATGGATGCCTACTTTGCTCACCAACCACTGCAGATAAAGCCTTTTTTTCTTTTTCTTTTTTTTTTTTTGAGGGCAGGATAGAGGATCCAAGATGCTATGTGATTTGGATTACAGATCAAAGCTGTTGTTTATTTTAATTCTAAAGATATCCTGAAAAGCAATATCTGCAAAATGTGCACCCTGCATTGTCTTACCAATACACATCATCAGTAAAGTATCGTCAATTGGTTACTGGAATCAGATTGTCATGTGATAAAAACTTCTTCCTGTAATCTGAATTTAGGAAATAGAAAGAAATAAACTGTCCCACTCATGAAAGAAGCTACCTGCCCAACACTCCAAACAATATCATGTCTTTGTATAAGCTATAACTTTTTGATGAGATATCTGAGGAAAATGTACTGATCTGAAATATGTAGAGTAACTGAATAGTTTCTATCTATAGTTTAGTTTAAATGCAGCAGAGAAACTGTTTGAGTAATTTTAAAAATGGAATTAAAAACAGTGGAGCCAGATCCTAAGCTAATGTGAACTGTCCTAGCTACATGGATTTACACCAGCTGAGGATCTGGCCCAGTATTTAGATTGCTGTTTAGTGTTCTGGTGTATCATTATAGAATTCTATACAGTGGAATCTCACAGTTACAGAAACCAGAAATATGAGTCAACCACACTCCTCATTTGGAACTGGAAGTACTCTATCAGGTAGCGGCAGAGATTTTTAAAAATCAACCACAGTTTAGTAATGTGTTAAATGTAAACTACTAAAAAAAGGGATTAAAAAAAGATTTGATAAGGTAAGGAAACTGTGTGCTTGTTTCATTTAAATTAAGATGTTTAAAAGCAGCATTTTTCTTCTGCATAGTAAAGTTTCAAAGTCATATTAAGTCAATGTTCAGTTGTAAACTTTTTAAAAAACAGCTGTAGCGTTTTGTTCAGAGTTAAGAATATTCCTGAGGTGTTCGTAACTCTTGAGGTTCTACTGTATATTGTTACCAGTGTTTCTGTACTGATAAATCACTCTGAATTTATACCGGCTAAAATATTAAAGGAAGGATTGACAATTTCCAGAAGTATCTTCTGCCATTGGGCCTGATTCTTCAGTCTTGATTCAGGTGAAATTCCCATTGGCTTCAATGTTTAAACTCATTGTGATTGACTAAGTGCAAAGTAATTGTGAGATTCTAATACAGTAACTGACTAATATTAAGGGGTTGACTCAGAGATTTTCCTGAGTCAAGCATGGCTTTGTGTCAGGGGCTGTGATCAAGGGTAGTTGCATTTCCATTATAGAGCTCAATAATTTCAGATTATGGAAGGTGCACTCTCTACTGTAATAGTTTACAAACCAGCAGACCTACAAAGCCCTGTAGCCTATAGCTCCTTGTGTTTTCCAGAGTTCAATAAAGCCATTATGTTATAGGAGTTAAGATTGCATCAGGGTTTTCCCTTTGTTTATATGAAATAAATAGTGCAATATACTTTAAACAACATACTGCATATGATATATAACAGAATAACAGTGAAAGTATCCTGGTATTTCTAGGGAGTTACAAATAAATTACAACATATTAAAAACCCTTTTAACAACATTATTGGTCATGGTTCTTTAATATGCCTTACTGTAAGTTTTTACACAAAAAGCTTCAGTAAGGTGAATTTAAGGTTTCAGGCTCAAAGTTTAAGGAAAAACAACAAAAACAAATATTAGAAAACCAAAAAATCCAAAGCAAATATTTTACTTCTCAAACAGGGCACCCAAAATACCTTAACTCTTCCACCATAGAGATGTCAGGTTGTCATTTTTATTTCTTTGTATGCTAAATATCAAAATTGGTTCATATATATATGTGTGAAGTTTATTCATGGAGGCATGCTTGCTTTGGGTCGAATGATACTAGGATAATTAGCTGCCACATGGAATCACAGGTCTCAATCCTTGGCATCTTGCAGAATTGAGTCTTTGATAATGATCAGAAAATTGCCTTTGCTATGCTACTTGTTTAATGATAAATTAGAACAATTATTTATTTGCATTGAGCATGACCACACAGCAGCCATAAAGCTGCCCTGCTGTACAATTAAAATGGAGGCATTCTAGGTTTTTGGTCACTAGTAAAAATAAAACCTTAGCTATTGATGTATAAGGTTCAATTTTTTGGGGGGTTTGTTCGTTTATTTGTACAGGGAATTTGCTAAGTGGGGCAGAGTTATCAAGGTAGCTTGAGTGCCTTGTTTGAGAGGTGCCAGCTTAACTCTATTTCCTGAATTTCTAAATTTTGGGGGTTTGTAGTTACTTTTTAAATCTAATGATTCTTAATGATAACGTACAAAAACACTAATACTTCAACCTACTAACATGTTTTGTATAAGGGTTTCCTTTTGGGAGAGTGAGTGATAGACTGACAGAATTTTGGAGACACACAAATGCTTTATTTAAAAGAAAGAGTCATAGCCTTAGTTTATTTTGTAGAAGGGAGTACTGTTACTAGTTAATTCCAGGCACTGTAATAATTTTTTCACTAAGTGCCTACTTTGATGAGTCAGACCACTAATATCAATGTCACATTTACCAATACTAGGCTCAAATTTTTGCATTAAGTTTGGCAAGTAAATCACATGACAATGAAAATAGTGGAAGTACTGTGTATCCTCACCCACCCAGCTTGCAAAACCCAACCTCTCTACTGATATTCAGCATGCCCTGTACCACTACTCTTTGATGTCTTCAAGGACTGGGCTTGGCAGTTTTCATCCCCTTAACCTCCTTCCTTCCAATCTCCTGGGGGAGAGAGGGAAAGTCCACTACCTGTGTTCCCACTAGACCTTAGGGAAATGGTTTCCCACTATGGATCATTACCCCGTCCACTCTCAGAGCCTTCTGAAAGGGCAGTGGTCTTCCCATGCCTTCAGTCAGGCAGAAGGGATAGGTATAGTCTCCTTGCACCAGCCATTACTGAAGTACAGCGGCTCAGAAGCACTTTAATGGTCCTCTCCACCAACACACTAGATGTTTCTTGGATGACGACAGGGTGGCCCTTACTTTGTTGCAATCCCCTCATCTGAAAGTACATTGGAGGAGATATCCTCCCAAAGAGTTTAGAGGGAAGAGATTAAGTCCACTGTACTTTATTATTTGTATTATTATGCTGCCTAAAAGCCCTCATCATGGACCAGGACCCTGTGGTGCTAGGCACTGTACAAACAAAACAGTGGTGCCCTGCCTTAAAGGGCTTACAATGTAAATACAACCTCTGGAAGACATCAGAGATGACTGAGGGCAGTAGTTGCCTTTGGGAGGGGAGAGAGTTCCTGAGGTGAAATGGAGCCATCTGGGCTTGTTGTGGGGAGGATGGGGGAAGAAAGGGATATAGGGCCTGGCTAGAGTTAGAGAAGGGCCTGGGCAGGGATGAGCAGGGAGGAAGTGCATAGTACATGGTGTTGCCCGCTCTCATGATTTAATTGCAAGTCTCATGTCTGAAGTTTTACTGAATGCCTAGTTCCCAGGGACAGTGATAACATGGGAATTTCTGCTTTCATTTACACAACCCCTTGTGCTGGTGGAGAAAAGCTTGAAAAGGAGACCTGAGTGCATTGTAAAGGTTCAAAAACCAGAAGGAAAAAATATTTAAAAAATCTCAGTACTTTTAAGCCAATCTAAGTAATTTCTCACGCCTGACTCATAATTTTTGAGTGTTTGGGTTGGCAGTACTGAGTATACACTTCTTTTCTGTAGAGCCTGGAACCAGAGTAATACCCCCATCCCAATGTCAGCTTCACAGCCACAAAGACTGATCTGGATTTGAGTCCCAGAATCTGATCCCCTACTCCACATTTTTCTTAGGGGGGAGGGCTAATTTTGGTATCTCCTATTTCCAGTCTGTTTAATTTTCATTGTATTTACATAAGATCATTAGCTGAAAATGATCAATGGTAAAACATTTAAACTGTCATCACCAAGGTTTAGCATTGACTACTTTGAGAGAAATGAGAACAATTCACACCTTTAATAGGGTTGTTGTTTCAGGCAAATGTTGGGCTACATGCTTAGAAAAACATTTTCACGCTCCTCACCTGTGGCTTTCCCCAGTCTAGGAACTAGACCGTGTCCCAAGCCATGGTGTGTGGATGTGGGTGGGAGGAGTAGGGACCAGGAGCCTAGTTGGATAATGCAGCACTGAGGAGAGTCTGGGCAGTGCTGCTTTTTGTAGACAGCTGGTTAGGTAGTCTTCATGGCTGTTGAAATTACACCAGGGACTGCTCTGGCTCCTGGAATTGCTCAGAATCCAGAGGGTGCAAAGATGGCATAAAGCCACCTTAGACCCTCTGCCCACCTGGGCTCTGGTTCTTAGAGGTGTAGCCCAGAATCTCACCCTATTTGTGAAAACCTGCCTGGAACTTGGAGGAAGGAGCACAAGTTGCAGGAGGGAAGAGTTTGGAGGAGGCAACATGAAGCCAGTCTTATTTGCAATGGGGTAGAAAGCTAGTTACTGTTGCAGCATCACTGTAAATAGTTCTCTTAATAAAGTATTTAGGTTTAGAAACATGGATTACTTCGTGTTCCTACCCAGCTTTGAGCTTGTGGCATGTGAAACACTATTGGGATTTTTAAATGAAAGTTTAGGTGACAGAGCAAACTTTTGTACAAAAGCCTAGATTGTGAAGACAAAGGAAAGCATAGCGGCCTATCTATATAGAGGAAGATTTAAGTCCTTTGTCATTTGATTGTCATTTACCTACTGGGTTTTTCCCCAGATATGGTGCTAACTTTGTCAACATTCCCACAAAACAAGCTGAGTCTCAAAGGGGGTGTTCTATGAAAAAATAATATAATATACCTACTCACATGGACGAGGTAGAAAAATGTTTTCCTACTTTTGTTCTGCATGGTCATAGTTTCCTGTTTTTCTTACACTACACAATAGAAATCTCCCTCACTCCCTGTCCCTAGTTTCCCTTTCTCTGCTTAATATTACATGTAGAATGCAGTGTTTTTTATATTATTTCTTCCACTGAAATACGTTGGAGGCCTTAAACACCAAAATGATAACATTTGTATTTTTTAAAAGCAGAAAATATTTATGCAGTTGTAGTGACTTCAAGGGCCTTACTGTGACAATGTAGAAAACATACAGGCCTAATGGAAATACAGGTTGGGCCATGGGATTACACTGGGTGACACTCAGGTTTCTAATGGTGGGTTCTGGTACAGAAATAGGCCGCAACAGCTGAGCATTAGCTTGTGCATTGTGAAGCAAAAACCTAAAGGTCAAGCCCCATCACCCACTTGATGATGGGGTTGCCAACTTTGTATTGGCACAAAACTGAACACTCTAGCCCCTCCCCTTCCCTAAGGCCCTGCCCCCTTTCCTGCCCCTTCCCTGAGTCCCTGCCCCCTGCTACTTTTCCTCTCCCTTGGTGGCTTGCTCTCCCCCACCCTCACTCACTTTTACTGGGCTGGGGCAGTGGGCTGGGGTGCAGGAGAGAGTGAGGGCTCTAAATGGCTGTGCAGACTCAGGGGTGGGGCCAGAAATGTGGGGTTCAGGGCAGGGCCACCCAGAGGATTCGGGGGCCAGGGTCAAAGCAATTTCAGGGGCCCCTTCCATAAAAAAAAATTGCAATACTATATTCTTGTGGGGACCACTGTGGGACACAGGGCCTGGGGCAAATTGGCCCACTTCTCCCCCCGCCCCTCGGGTGGCCCTGAACTTCAGGGTGTGGGAGGGGGCTCTGTGCTGGGGCAGGGAATTGGGGTTCAGGAGGGGGTGAAGGCTCTGGGCTGGGAATGCTGGCTCTGGGGCAGGGCCAGGGATGAGGAATTTGGGGTGCAGGAGGGGACTCTAGCTTGGGGGGTGGGGCCAAAGGATTCAGAATGTGGGCGGGGGTTGGAGGTTGGGTGAGGGCTCTGGAGCCATTTTTTTTCTAAGTAAGCTTGGGTGGTTGTGGCCTATTGTGCTTTTTAGAAGAGAAATACTTCAGTAGCCTGAAAATGAGTCAGACAGTCTGTGTATTAGAAATTGGGGGTAAGGTGGGGGGAGAAGGCCTCAGAGGAGGAGAAAAAATTAATAGAGAGCAGAGCAATAAGCATTTAAAGTTGACCTGCGAAAGGGGGAAGGAGAGGACTGGCTTTGTGCCCTTTCATATACAGTATTTAGAACTTTTGAGTTGTTTTTTACCTTACCTCAAAGAGTATCAAATCTTGTTATACCTGTTTTTGTGGGAAGCCCAAAGGACTGGAACTGGGTGTTTGAATCTTTCCAAAGATGGATCTTTCAAAAAACCCAAAGAGGTTTTTCTCTGAACTACTTATCATGAGTTTAGATTAAATAGTTATTAGGGAAAATGATAGATCAGAGTTTTAAACAGTCTGACTTAAAATCCCCACCTCTCTAAATTATTCCAGTCTCCAACTATTGTGAGGTTATACACTCACAGGCCTGTACGGAGTCCTCTGGCCAAATCCAGGTTATACAGGAACAGGCATTACTAATGGAAAAAAAACCAAACCAAACCAAAACAACAAAAATATAACCACTTTGCTTTTGAAAATCAAACTTCTTGGGCCTTTTCTGCATCATAAGGAAGAAAAACAAAACAGCAACAAACAAACAAAAACAGTTGAGTGTGGTAGGTTATTGGATAACTACACTTTCCTTATGCATCCCCAGTTAGGGCTATGCATCTTACAGTTAGGGAGGAAAGTGGTCATGGTCTGTTTGTAATTTTTTTAATACTTTTGTATGTTAATACCTACACAGGGTGAACATTCATTGTGAGTCTCCTTGTTAGAGTGAAAGCGCAAACATTGCCCTATCTTCATGGCACTTTAGCCAGCAAGCTAGTGGCACAGCCTTGTATTTGTCTCCTCGTCATTCAGTTTTATTATCAGTGATTTCCTCCATCAATAGGAAACATCCCAGTCTCTCATAGACAAGGCTCCAAATCAGAAAGATTCATTTATGTTTGTTTTTTAGTTTCACCCCAGATTCAATATGTAACCCATCTACTATAGTCTTCAAGAAAATGTCGATGTTAGATGTAATGGAGAATAAGAACCATGCATGTTAAAGGTTGGTGTACTAGGCCTTAGTGAGTGTGTTCAGATAAAAGTCAAACAAAATAAAGCTTAGTACATCATCTCGAAAAGTATCAATAAATAAAAGTAGAATGGGCCAAAGAAGTAGCCATACTAGTGATCAGACTTAGTAGTAGTTGTATTAAAGGTTTTAAAGCAGGGGTGGGCAAACTTTTTGGCCCAAGGGCCACGTCAGGGTTGCGCAACTGTATGGAGGGCCGGGTAGGGAAGGCTGTGCCTTCCCAGACAGCCTGGCCACCTCCTGACTTCCCCCCTCAGAACCCCCAACCCATCCACCCCCGCGGCTCCTTGTCCACTGACCACCCCCTCCCAGGACCCCTGCCCCCTATCCAACCCCCCTGCTCCCTGTCCCCTGACTGCCACGACCCCTATCCACATCCCCGCCCTCTGACAGGCTCCCCAGGACTCCCACTCCCAACTCTCTCTGTTCCCCATCCCCTGACAGCCCCCTCGGAACCTCCACCCCTCCTCCCTGACTGTCCCCCAGGAGCCCCCGCCCCCTTAACCAATCCCCCCGCTCCCTGCCCCCTTACCAGCAGCAGGAGCTCTCAGCCACGACACCCGGCCAGAGCCAGCTGTGCTCCCCACGCTGCCCAGCGGGAGTGGTGGGCCAGAGCACAGCCCGAGCAGCGGTGTGGCTGCAGGGGAGGAGACGCAGCGGGAGAGGGCCTGGTAACAAGGCCGGGAGCTCAGGGGCCAGGCAGGATGGTCCCGCAGGCCGGATGTGCCCATATCTGTTTTAAAGTATATTTCCCAAAAGGTCATTGGTTTAAGATCAATGTTACTCCACTTTATAGGTGTACAATGCTTCGGCTTCTAGTGTCTGTAACAGCCCTCTCTGTTACAGAGAACTCCAGGATTACATAGAAGGTAAATAGCAGCTTCCCAGCTTCTACTCCCCATTTAATTGCATAAGCAAACAGTAAGTTTGCAAACAAGATTAGGAGTGAAATCATGGCCCTATTGAAGTCAATGGGCGTTTTGTGGTTGACTTTAGCGGGTTCAGGATTTCAGGGTCCCTTAACAACATATGCATCATTATGCTTTGCATAACTTACAACAGCTCATTATCAGCCTCTTATTTATTTCCTCTCCTCTCCAGAGAGAGAGAGAACTCTCCTTCTAAACACACAAGTTCTTGTAAAAGTTCTTTTAAGCATTCTTTTAACTACATGGAAAGGGGCTGTACTGGCAGAGACTTGCATGTTTTAAAATTACCTTCACAGCATCCCAAATACTGAAGAAAAGTGTGTGTGTGTGTGTGTGTGTGTGGGGAAAACCAAACGCTTTCCAAAAATTCAAATATCACATTCACCACCTGTATGAGACAGGACTGAAAGACTCATTGATCCTATGGGGGGAAACAGGATATTGCATATCATCTACTCTCTGAGCTGTTGTTTTCCAGGAAAGAGACCTCTTAGTTGACTTTTGTAGAATTCACAGCAATCGTTACAGAAGTCCATGAGACACTTGTATGAAACTAGTAATATTATAAAATTATTCCATGTTAATGTCTTATTTGTGATATCGTTCTCTTGAACTGTAGAATATTTTTCCCCTCAGAAAAGTGGTGGTAACTATGCTAGAAGGACAATGTTGCATTGATCTGGAGAGGTGGACAAAATTACCAAAAATTCTGTTATCTCCCCCCATCCCCGAGTCTTTTGAATGATTCTGTGATTCATCCAGATACAAATCTTCTTGGTACATCAGACAAATGCTTGCATTTTGATAAGAAAATAATTTTCTACAGATACCAGAAAAAAAGAATTGTACTTCATTTCCCAGTAGTGCTTTCATATCTTGAATAACTTTATGATTGTCTCATGAAGACATGTAAGTGCTGAAAAAGCAGTGTAAGAACATGCCCACCCTCTTTCTTACCCTTTTGTAGAGTAAGAAGTATACGGTAGAAAGAAGGGAATGTCGGACCTCTGCTAAACCCTTTAATATATGAGAAATGAGTGAAAATTTATTTACAGTGCCTCTCCTTTTTCAACTGGACAAGGAGTGGTAGTAGTTTCTTACAATCATATATAATTAATTTCAGTTGTTTCCTGACTGGTGTCATGGGTGAATTGGGCAGGTCTCCATGGCTCTGCCTGTCTTCCAGAGCCTCCTGGCTGCTGCAGGAATACAGGAGAGGAGGGTTTTCTGCTACTGTTATCTGGGTTCTGTCATTACCTGCATAGCTGACCTTGCGCAAGTCACATCACCTCTCTGTGCCTGTTTCCCCTTCTGTAAAATGGGGATAATGATGCTCACCTCTTTTGTAAACAGCTTTGAGATCTACTGATGAAAAGCACCATATAAGAGCTAAGTGTTATTAATTACCACTGCCCAGCTTCCATTTTTTGGATCTCGCCCTTGTGAATAGCCCCAGCACCAGTCTCTTGTGCTACTTCCAAAGCAGACACATAATGAAACCAATATGATGGACAGTTTCACCGTTATCCACAGGCTTATGAATAGTAGTTGAGAAACTGTTCAGTGCCATGTCGTTTTTCCTATTTTACGGCTTGACGATGCTACGAGCAGCATCTGAGGCACCAGAGCTACCTCTCTGAAAATATAGAAAGACTATATTGCATAAGTTAACATCTGATTCATTTTTGGAAGGTTATTTTCACAACTATAAGAGCTAGAAATTTAAGTTCACATTTTTTAAAATGAAATCTTAAATTTTGTAGAAATAGATGGTGTACACACCGGCATTTGCTAGAAAAAGCATCCATCTTGCTATTGGTGGATGAATTTTTCCACTGCTGGATGTAGTATGTTGGATATTTTGCAGGACACAAAGTCAAGATACTGAACTGCTATGGGCCAGATCCTTGGCTTTTGAAAGAAAAAAAAATGCTAAAACTGAAAATAGTGCTGAGAGATCAGTTTCTTTGCCATACTATTTAAGCTGCCCATACTGGGTTCGTTCTTACGAAAATATTGGATGGTGTTGGTTAATCTATGCATGGATTTTCCAAAGCCATATTCCTGGAGCATATTGTAAATGTTTTAGCTTTGATTATGAAACTAATTCATATATGTACTGGGGGTTTACTAAAAATAGTTCTGTTCTTATTTTTGTGGGACATTGGGGGAAGCTTACGGATGTACACAAAGATCTCAAAAGCACAAAATTAAAATAATCATCATTTACTGTCATAAAATGATAATCTAAAATGTATATAAAACATATTGCTTACCTGTAATTATTCAGTCTTTAAAGTCTAATGTTCAAGGGAAAACTCACACAAGTAAAGCTACCCATGTGATTCAGTGCTGAAAACAATGTCCTTGGCTTTATGCTTTAGCAGTAAATCATTTCACTATGTAGTTTAAATCATATATAGCTATCCAGGCCATACATGTTGTTTGAAGCTTGATCCACTGTAGGGGAATATTTCTCCACAGCTCAAGTCTAAAAAAGTGAAAGAGAGGGTGAGAAATACACACAGTAAAGATTTTATGGATCTAACTCATAGAGGAAAACTCATGTAAATGAACTTCCAACCTCACATGAATCATGATGTTGTGTCCTTAGTCCTTCCCTCCTCTTTGGCTGGATCTTTGCACATTTCAAGAGTTATTAGAATCCTAGGTCTGAAGGTAAACTTTGTGTGTAGCAAGAAAGTCCTGAGCTAGTTGGTTCTTCTAAAATGTTAAGAGTTCATACTCACCAGCAAGCGCACACTATACAACATAAACACTAACCCAGGAACCTATCCTTGCAACAAAGCCCAGTGCCAGCTCTGTCCACATATCAATTCAAGTGACACCATCATAGGACCTAATCACATCAGCCACGCCATCAGGGGCTCGCTCACCTGCACATCTACCAACGTGATATATGCCATCATGTGCCAGCAATACCCCTCTGCCGTGTACATTGGCCAAACCGGACAGTCTGTATGCAAAAGAATAAATGGACACAAATCTAACATTAGGAATCATAACATTCATAAACCAGTGGGAGAACACTTCAACCCCTCTAACCACTCAGTGACAGACTTGAAGGTGGCAATTTTGCAACAAAAAAACTTCAAAAACAGACTCCAAAGAGAGACTGCTGAACTCAAATTAATATGCAAATTAGATACAATTAACTCAGGCCTAAACAGAGACTGGGAATGGTTGGGTCATTACATTAATTAAATCTATTTCCCTATGTTAAGTTCTCCTCACACCTTCTATGAGTCATCTTAATTATCACTTCAAAAGTTTTTTTTCTCCTGCTGATGATAGCTCATCTCAATTGATTAGACTCTTCCTGTTGGTATGCATACTTCCATCTTTTCATGTTCTCTGTATGTATAAATATCTCCTGTCTGTGTGTTCCATTCTATGCATCAGAAGCGAGCTGTAGCTCATGAAAGCTCATGCTGAAATAAATTTGTTAGTGTCTAAGGTGCCACAAGTACTCCTGTTCTTTTTGCGGATACAGACTAACACGGCTGCTACTCTGAAACTCCAATCACTGTTATAGGGCAATTGGTTCATAGCAATCAGGCATAAGCAACTTTTATTCCAGACCTAGGAAGGGGGCAGGCTTTGAAGGCTGCATTAATTCCAAAATGAGCATTCATGGCCACTTCCAAAGGATTAGTTTTGGAATACAGTTGATAGTCTCAATGGTTGCATAGCTCAAGCAGCTAGGAGTGGGTCTGCCACTACAGATGCAAATTGGAGTTGGAGAGATCCCTAAGCATTCAGCATATACCTTTTTCTGGTTGGCTGTTCCAGAAAGGCTGCTTTATCTTTTGATTATTGTACAGACCAACAGAGTCCATCTGATTTAACATTATGTAGAGGATAAATCTTATGCTCCAGGAAATGGTATAGCTCAAAATACCCATCCATAATGAACTAGAAATATAATATATTGCATGGAATGCCCTGAATTCTCATAGTCTAATGTCATTTAATACATACACACTGCCCAACAATATAGCAAATCTGATCAATATATATGGTCGTAGGTAGATAAGCAATTTCCCTTTTAGTCACACTCACATAGATATTTGAAACATTTAAGTAAAATTAGTATTGTTTTATATGAGTAACATAAATTATACTTGGAATAAATATTAAATAGCAAGTATTAAATATTAATTGAATAATATTTTCTGCAGCAGATTAAGAAAACTGCATATGAGGATACATGTAACCAATATATTAGTTTATAGACCCAAAGTTCTAGGGAGTATTGTTGTCCTGAGGGATCTGTATTTGGAGAGTTTCTATTCAGAGTGAACTGTATGAAATTATCAGATATTGCCTTACAGATGCTCCTTTTAGGAGACTCGGGAGTGTATTTTTTCCAGATAAGCAGTCAGTAAGATATCCCCAGTAATTCTGACTCCAGCATTCTGTTTCTGAAGGCAATGTAGGATGCATTTGTAGACTTTGATACATTTTTTCCTCCTTAGGTAAGTGATTGCCTTTTGGCATGATGTGGAGACCCTTTGTCAGTGATGCAAAAGTCATGTGGACCTTAAGAACTATTAATTTTGGTTGAACACCCATGGATCAACTGCTAAATATCTATCAGATACACTTATTTTAAATGTTGAATTGATGCAATGCAGTTCTGAGAACAGAATCTGCCCCTAAGTTTCCTCCTGCATATATAATATTACATATCTGTTGTGAACCTCTAATTGTGGATGTGCATTTAAACCATTGGTTTCACTTCGGGGCATTTTAGCAAACCTGATGACTTTATGGGTTCCCTGTTTAGCAGAGAGTTTAGCAGACCTTTTGGTCTGTTGGCATCTCAAATTCTGCTATTTTTGAGACAAAGCCCACTACTCTCAATGGAGCAACAAGTGTGCATGGTAACTAAGTATTTTATTTTCAGATGGGTTTCCCATTTTATGTGCCATACTTCGTCTCACTGTGGTTGCAATCTTGAAGGCTTCTGATAGGCAAAGTTTACATTGAAATAAAATGGGTTTTGCCGAAGTAAGGACTTAAAGACTGATTTCCAGTGAATTTTCAAAACACTGAGCAGATCAAAATGGAAGTCAGTTTTCTAATAAAATAGTTGTGTTTTTTTTAATTTGTTTTAAGATTGCTGTGTGTCATTCTTGCTTGTTGTTGATGCATAGTTTATGCTGTTTGCTTGATAAACCTTCCTAATACTTGTGCTGTTTTCTGCTGTGAATGGATTGCTTTTGCTGTTTATATAGAGAAAGAAATGTGATGATTTGAAAGTGGTTTCTAGCTTGGAAGGATAACTAATGTACCCAGAATAAAACCAGACTTCCTTTCACATTATGTTTAAAGTACTTCAAAGTGCATTAGAATTATGATTTAGATACTGATGGTGGAATAAAAATATACAAGGCCTCTTTGTACAGTGTGGCAAATTAGACTTCAGTTATGTGGCAAAACAGCACAGGATTATTTGGCAAACTGGAAAGTAAGCTGCAGTGTTAACTGATTTATGAACTCATTTGGTGACCTTTGGTTATATTGAAATGATTCTAAAAGTGCATCATACAGTTAAAAGCAGAAGACTGGAGTTCTGTATTTATGGATATTCCCACTATGGGCAAATCTTCAGTAAAAGCGAAAACCAGTCCAGTCCAAATAATCTTTGTGTATAAGGTGAATAGGTAATTGTATACTCTCAAACCACATGGTGTTAGCAGCAGAGTTTGAATCCACAGCCTTCAGATCCACAGCACATACCTCTTCCACTTCAACTATAGGCATAACTGGTGAGAAGGGGAGCATGCTGTTATTATCTGTGCATACGTCTACATCCATGGCACCCACTCTCAGAGATTGGGTTAGCTGACTTGGGCTTGCAGCGCTCAGGCTTCAGGGCTATGGAATTTCAGTTTAGGCTTTCAAGATTGGGCCCAGCCTCAGACCCTCCCCACTTCTCAGGTCTCAGAACCCGAGATCCAGCCTGAGCCTGAATGTCTAAATTGCAATTTTATAGCCCTGTGATATCGAGTCAGCTGCCCTTTTGTCCCAGTGTAGATGTACCCTATGTGACAAGCCCATCCAGGGTGACACAATACACACATGTTGCCACTGGGTTACATGAGTAGTAACTGTATGAGCACTGTAACTCTGTGTCAGGACTCTTGGTTTCTCTTCTTGACTTTGGGAGCAGACTGTGGTCAAAATTTACAGGCAACATAGCAAATGTAGCCGTGCTTCTGTTTGGGTTGTTCGTGGGGACTGAACTTTGACTTCTTGATATGAATGCTTGAACCTCTTCAACCTGATCTAAAGAAAGAGCACTCTGAGTATAGAGGCAGTATCGAGTCACAAACCTCTATGTGTGATCTAACTGCTAAAGGATGACACCAAGCCACACTGGCAGTATCTGTTACAGAAGTATCTGATTTGCCATGTTCCTTCTGCCTGAAATGAGCTTCTGTGAACTCTGTGATCTTATTTGTGAAATGAGTGAATGACAGTTATCCCTTTCCCACAAGGTAATTGTGTGAAACCTTAGCTTTGCTAGAACTGTGAGGTTCACATAAATATTAACAGGAGTCAGTGGAAGAGTGTTGGGACTAGAATTCATACTCTCGGGGCTTGCAGTTTAGTGAAATTTACACTGGGCGGTGGGTGAGTGTAGCAGAGTGGGTCTCTGCTCCTGCCCTGAAGGGGTTAAAAAGAGCCCTGGATAAGGGCTGTGGCTGGAGAAAGCAGCCTTTTAGGCTGGGCTGATTGGGGAAGTGGCAGCAGCTGGGGCCACGCCCCAAACTGAGCAACAGGCCGTTATATAAGGGCAGAGAAACCAGGAGCCCAGACAGTCTCTCTCTGGGTTCAGAGAGAGAAGGGCCTGGCTGCAGGGAACCAAATAAGTTACCTAGGGTGAAGCAGGGCTGGGGAAAGGCAGAGGAGCTCCTGTCTGGAAAGCCCCAGGCTGCAGCCTAGCAGAAGGCTAAGAGGTACTGGGCGTTGCAGGGTGCAACCGAGGGGTAGGCCAAGGCAGCAGGTCCAACCCCCTTTGCCGATGATGAGAGGCTAATACTGCAGTCTGTCCCAGGGTGTGGGGCTAGCCAATGACTGGGCAGTTGCCAAGACACTGAGGCAAAGTGGGGATAGAGGGTGGGGGGTTCCCAGGGAGGGGAAACCCCTAAGAAAGAGGAAGGGGTTACTGCCAGGGGGCAGAACCCCACATAAAAGGGGCACCGGGGTCCAGGGAGGGACACGGGGCCTGTAGCCGAAAGGCAGATCACCGGCCTGCAGAGAGTGCTCTGAGCTGGAATTTGAGCTAATTCCCAAAGCAACCAACAGGAGGTGCTGCGGGGGTGAGTCGCGCCCAGTTACAGTGAGTCAGTCTCTGTTTTTGCTTCCCAGACTAGGTCGAAGGCTGGAGCTATTCATGTCATCAAGAGATGGCTTGCGGAGGGGACTAAAATTGGGTCACTTAAAATAAATTTGGAAGAGGTGGCAACACTGCACCAAGTAGTTTAGCATCTCCTGCTAGCTTCCCCTTGCTTCAGGTCATCCTTTTTCCAGTCTTCCACTGAGGGAAGGTCTGCATGATCTGAGAATCCCTCTTATCCTTGCAGCTCTTCTGCCATCTGGAAGGATATCCATTTCGTTGCCTCCCACCTTCTTATAAGGATAGCAGCCCAGGAAATGCACTGCTCCCATCCTCATAGAGAAACAAGAGAGCAAAGATACAAGGAGGGAAGTAGGCAAGAAAGCACAATAATGGTTGGGGGAGAAGCTCAAGAACAGAACTTGAGGATTTATGCATCATATTAGGGAAAAGGTGCCTTATGCACATATTTGAATAGCTGCACAGTTGCATTATACATGGTCACTAAGTATCTCCTTAATCTAGCACTTAAATCAGCCTCTGTACAAGATGACTGGAGGATAGCTAATGTAACCCTGATTTAAAAAAAAAAAGGGCCCTGGAAGTGATCCTGGCAATTACAAGCCAGTAAACCTAACTTCAGAACTGGGAAAATTGGTTGGGACTACAGATAAGATCAGAATTATCAAACACATAGATGAACACAATATGTTGGGGAAGATCAACACAGCTTTTATGAAGGGAAATCATGCCTCACCAATCTATTAGAATTCTTTGAGAGGGTCAACAAACGTGGACAAGGGTGATCCATTGCTTATAGTGTGCTTAGACTTTCAGAAAGCCTTTGACAAGGTCCCTCACCAAAATCTATTATGCAAAATAGGCAGGCCTGGGAAAAGAGGGAAAGTCTTCTCATGGATCAGTAACTGGTTAAAAGACAGGAAACAAAGAGTAGGAATAAATGGTTAGTTTTCACAATGGAGAGTGGTAAACAGTGAGTCCTCCAATTACACTGCTCTACAGCCAACATGCTTCTGAAATAAATGTAGTCCAACTTTACTAATTCTGGGTCACTGAGAACGAAAATAATGCTTAAAATTGTTGATTAGCTCTAGTTTTCAAGATATATACTGACCCAATAGCATATGACCCTTGACTTGGGAATGGCG
The DNA here is from genome assembly GCF_025201925.1 of Gopherus flavomarginatus. Classification (NCBI taxonomy): domain Eukaryota; kingdom Metazoa; phylum Chordata; order Testudines; family Testudinidae; genus Gopherus; species Gopherus flavomarginatus. Next base: position 190,699,228 of record NC_066617.1, read on the forward strand.
GAGGATAAGTGAGTTATAAAGGGAAGGGATCTCAATTTAAACCAGAAATGACTGAAATACATCTTTGACTGGATCTATGAATAAATCTATGACTGGGTTTGGACAGTACTTGCTTTTTAGGCAAAACAATGAATGATGCAATCTGAAGCTGGTATTGTCATACATGATATGAATTGCATCATGTTATTCCTAGAAGCCATGGATGATGCAATCATAACGAAGCTTACATCACTCTGCTGAACAAATTGCCCTATATCAGCTCTAGAAATCATACAATGTCATGCTCTCTTATTTGTCAGTGTTTGATTTTGCAAAGTTACGCATTTCTGTTTAGCCAAAGTGAGCAGAGATGCCTCGTACTTGTGTGAACAGTGCAGATAAGTTCTGCTATGTTTGTGGTGAAGTGACTTTTGCATCAGAAAAGGGCAGTATAGCCACTATGGTTAAGAAAGCCTATCACCTTTCTTTTGGCTTCAAAATTGGAGATCAGGACAAGAGGTGGGCCCCACACATATGCTGCAACATTTGTGCAACAAATCTTCGCCAGTGGTTGAACAGGAAAAGGAAATCTATGCCTTTTGCGGTGCCAATGATTTGGAAAGAGCCAACAGATCATACCAGCAATTGTTACTTCTGCATGGTGCCTCCAGTTGGGAAAGGAGTGTCAAAGAAGAAAAAGTGGACTGTGCATTATCCAAACATTCCATCAGCTATACGCCCAGTACCCCACGGAGAAGGACTGCGTTCCTAATGCACCAGAATCATTCTCACTTGAGTCAGATGAGGAAGAGGAAGAGGATGAAATTTCTGGTCCTGAACCATCAATGTCACAGGACCCACATTTTCTCCCATCCTCCTCCTCTGAACCACACCTCATAACACAAGGTGAACTGAATAACCTTGTCAGGGATTTGGAACTACCTAAGAGTAAGGCAGAGATGTTGGGCTCCAGACTACAGCAGTGGAATCTCCTGGCAGGCTATCAGGGCAAATGGAGCCAATCAATGCTTGCAGACTATTGCTGGACACAAAGAGATGCTCCATTTAATGAATACAAGAGACAAGCCAAGAAGCACCGAGTTGACACTGAATAGGACTAAACTATGTACATAATAGTTTTTTGCCTTTTGTTTCATAATCAATTTTATTTATATAACCCTTTTGCTGATTTTTAAAGTGTTACATAAACAGGACAGGTGAAATATTATCATGTAAAGCAACCATAAACACATGAAAAGATCTAGGTTTACAATTTATGATTAAAACTCTTATCTATAAAATATACATAGACATAAAATGTAAAAACTTAAATATCTTAGAAACAGTAGCCAATCAGTTGTTTTAATTGTCATATTTGAATTCAGCACATCAAAATACATAATAAATATCACATTTTATCTCTGAAGCAGACGACTTCTCAAAAATTGTAGACCAGTGTTATCTGTACTAGGATCAGTGTTGTTCAAAATATTCACAAATGATTTGGGAAAAGGGGAAAACCGTGAGGTGGCAAAGTTTACAGATGATACAAAATTACTCAAGATTGTAACTTTTCACAGTCAGCTTTGGAATTAACTAAGGGGTCTCACAAAATTGTGTGACTGGGCAACAAAATGCTAGATGAAATGAAGTGTTGATAAATGCAAAGTAATGCACATTGGAAAACATAATCCCAACTGTACATACAAATGATGGCATCTAAATTAGCTGTTATCACTCAAGAAAGAATCATTGTGCATAGTTCTCTGAAAAAAATGTTTGTTGTGCAGCAGCGGTCAAAAAAAACTAACAAATGTTAGGAACCATTAGAAAAAGGATAACTAATAAGTTGGAAAATATTGTAATGCTATATAAATCCATAGTATGCCCACAACTTGAATGCCATATAAATCCATAGTATGCTCACCTGATCTCAAAAAAGATATATTAGAATTGGATAAAAAAAAAGTACAGAGAAGGACAATGAACTGATTAGGGATATGGAACAGCTTCCATATGAGGAGAGATTTAAAAGTGGGACTGTTCAGTTTAGAAAAGAGATGACTAAGGTGTGGTATGATAGAGGTTGGTGTGGAGAAAGCAAATAAGGAAATGTTATTTACCCCTTCGCATAACACAAGAAGCAAGGGTCCCACAATGAAATGAATAGGAAGTGGGTTGAAAACAAACATAGAGAAATACTACTTCACACAACACACGGTCAACTCATTTCCAGGGATATTATGAAGGCCGAAAGTATAATTGGGTTAAAAAAAGAATTAAGTATCTTCATAGAAGATAGGTCCATCGATGACTATTAGCTAAGATGCTCAGGGATGCAACCCCATGCTCTGGGTGTTCCCAGACCTCTGATTGTCAGAAGCTGGGACTATATGAAAGGATGTATCACTCAATCAAATCCCCTGTTCTGTTCATTCCCTCTGAAGCATCTTACACTGGCTACTGTAGGAAGACAGGATCCTGAGCTAGATGGACCACTGGTCTGACCCAATGTGACCATGTTTTTATGTCTCTGCAACAGTAATTTACACACTCTTCAGTGTCATGAGATTTTACCTTCATCCAAGATAGTTGCCAGGGATGGACCTCACTTTAATATTTCATTGAAGGCTGGATCTGTAAGAATGTGCTGTGAGTCTACACTCCTAATACTGCAGCATAATGTAAGAACCTTTGGGTTTGAGCTTATGGTCTGGTGTTGGACTTCAAACCACAATTTTCTGGGCCAGAATGGTACAGTTGAGCCAGACTCACATTGTTTTATTGCTAGTACATGCTATATAAATACCTCTGTATTTTCTTATAGACAGGTATGGTACATACCTTGAATGGAATTTATCTGAGATTAAAGAAACTGTTTGGAGTGCATGCTGTGAATGCATATTCAGGATATTACTTAAAACCATAAGCCTCGATATGATAAACTATAACAAGTCTGAAGGATCCATAATGGCCTATCATGTCAATAAAATGCACTTAAAAATCCTCCAGTGATTTGAAGGAGCCATTTCAATCTATTGTATCAACTGTTATACATGGACATCATAAGTTTATTTTCCTTTTCCAATCTCTGTTTAAAAACAAACACACACAGTAATAAGTTATCTTCAAATAGAGTCAGGGTACTAAAATAAACCCATATAAGGGGATTTCTAAATTAAGGAAAGAATTTCAAAGGTCTCTCTAGGCAATGAATGTTATTTTATATGTGTGCTTCAATGTCTGAGCATTAAAAGATGCTTTAAGGGTGGTGTTTCTGTCTTAATCAATGCTGCTGTTCCATTTGTGAGGGCAGAAGTGAGAGCTAGGCCCTTTTCCTCATGGCATTATTTGTGTTTCTAAACATTTATATCACCTCTTCATTGATAAATCAGAATATTTCCTTCAAAAGTAAGCTCGTATATTAGTCTAAGGATAATTTTCTTCCCCATCCCCTAATAAATAAGCCCTGGTTGTCCCATCCTGTAGTAACCCCCCCCCAGACAAGAACTCTGGGGGAGCTAATCTTGGCAACCTTTTCCTTGCACTGTTTCTTTTCCAATTGGTTCATCAAGGTGTCACTCCCAGAGAACAGGTGGTGGGCCCGACCCTCAAGCCCTGCAGATTAGTACCAGGGGTGAAAATAATTTAAGGGATTTACCGGTATGCTGGAGTCCTGAGCAGGGAGTGTGGCCTCAACCAGAAGAGGCGAGGCCTTTAAATACCTAGGCTTTTTAAATCAGCCCTGGAGCTACCAGCTGCAGAGGTGGCTGGGAACCCCAGGACTCAGGGTGATTTAAAGGTCCCGGGGCTCCAGCTGCCACTACTGCACTAGCCCTGGGCCCTTTAAATCACCACCAGAGCCCTGCCACCGCTACCCCGGGGCTCCGGCAGCGGGATTCGGCCAGCAATTTAAAGGGCCTGAGGCTCTGGCTGCTGCAGGGAGCCCCGGGCCCTTTAAATCGCCAGCCCGGGGAAGCCGGTCGGGCCCGGCGTACTGGCTCTTCCTGGTATGCCGTACCAGACCATACTGGCTTACTTTCACCTCTGATTAGTACTATCATTTCAGAGGGCTTCCACGTCAGACAGCTGCCCTCAAGTGGCCACTTAAAGGGAGATCCCTACAATGGAGAGTGTCTGCAGAAAGATAACATATTCTGGACTATATTATTTTTTCCAGGGCAACCTCTATAATGTCAATGGAGGAGTGATACATATCACTTTGACCTGTGCTTGGTCTATCCACGTTTTCTGACCTGCTTACTCCCTTTTCCTGCTTGAATCCCTGAACCCACTGAGAAATTGTCACAGAGTCTGGGAGATGGGGGTTGCTACTTTGGAGAGATGTCTGTTCCTTCTCCCATGTGGGTGAAGAGAAACCACGTGTGAGGGGATTTGATTGTATGATTGAGCCCACAGTTTGGTGCGCATTTTAACATACATTTTAAAGTGGAAAAAGCGTTTGGTCGCTTCTGATGAAGAGCCAGGAGCAACCAAATCGTGCTCCAGTAATGTAGTTACTGTATATAATAATCAAAAGAAGAAAATCACTCACTTGTAAAGTTTGAGAGTCAGCCTCTCTTCCCCCTTCCCTCTGTAAATTGGTATCACCTGTTTCTTCACTTCATTTTAATTGTTCCCTTGCTGTTGCTGAAGTTCATCCTAATGTGAAGAACCAGTGCAGGGCCCTCTGTATCACTTATCCTGGCATCAGGGAGGCTCTGGGGTGTGTGTGTAAGGGAGGGACCACAGATTTTTATTTACAATGAGGCAATAATCCCAAAACACTATACAATTAGTGCAAAGAAGCTGTGGACATAGGCTGGAGTCTCTGAACCTCTCCCTGGGTTTGAGGGGTTCAGTGACTTTTGCCACCCCACACCCTGTTTGTTTAATGTCTGATCAGTTGAGTTTTATGCACGTGGAGTGAATTTTCCCTGTTAGCAATTATCCCTGACTTCTCGCTTGCAAATAGGACCCCTCATATTTAGCTCAGCCCTTCATCCTTCTAGATAGGTTTGCCTTACATCCTGAGAGTCTAGATTATCCACCTGTGCCCAGTTTATTAAATCTATTTATTCCCCATGTTTTGTTCATCTTAAAATGTGAGAGTTTAGAACACTGCAGTTGCTACAACTGAGAAGAATGAAGCCTCCTTGGGTGCATTAGCGCCACTGCTGGCAGATGGGCAGTGAATGGAAAATAAACAGGCTCAGAAGCTCTGGAAAAAAGAATGCTGCCGCAGGCAAGGGAAGCAGTGGCAAATAAACACAGCTGAACAGGAGGGAAAAGATATTTACATTTGCTTATTTAAGGTTTGCGCTGGGGGTAAACTCAAGTCTGCCAGGGCAGTTTCTCCCCTCGCAATGCCACTTTATTATGAAGCTTTCAGTGAATGTACTTGCTGTTACGTCAGTTGGAACCTTGGCATGATTGGGATACAATTATTTATTTTCTTTATGGCAGGTATGCAGAACGTAACTTTCAAATGAACCTGATTTAAGACAGTTTTTACTAGTTAGGCTGGAGGATGACATTTTTAGCTCACCTTTAGCTATGAATTGGAGGTGCCTCTGGGTCACAAGAGTCTCAGCTTTAGTGATGAACAGGAGATGTGCATGAGCATGTGTGCACACACACAGAGTGAGGTTTAACCAGCTGATGGGAGACTTTGCTACTTGGTTTTCTGCTCTGTCTGGCTACCAGTTGACAGAAACAACAGTTTCAGGATGGCTTTAAAAAAAGAAAAAGTTGATGACATCATCAGAACTATACAGGGTTTTCATACCTGTTTCATAAACTGTTTTGCCATTTGTCCTTAAAACTGTAGAAAGCTGCAGCTTAGAAATGTGGATGTAGGTCATCTAGAAGAAGTGTAATATTCTCTAACTGCACATTCTAGAACACTACCATACTCTGTATTCCACAGTGTCTTCTATACTGCTTCTCTAATGCATTATTGAGAAAAGGCACCCACTTGAACAAACTGATAAATAAAATAATGAGCACAGAGAAAAATGTCAAAACTAGTCAAGATCGTGTTTTACTTGGAAACCATAGTCAATTTTATTGTCCAAAAATCTGTATGTGGAACATTTTTTATTGTATTATATTCTTTTACAACAGTGTTCATTTGGCAGCTTATTTTCCAGCTAGGAACAGAAGAAAAACTAGATCACAAAATACTCCAAATCCTGAGGTAGAGGAGGAAATATGTTAGGAAGTCAAAATAAAGCATGAAGTAAGCAGTAGTGAAAAGCAGTTTGGTTTTTGTGTTTCAATAGTCAGTTTTAAAATCTGACATGTCTTTTGTGTTGGTATGTGGTGCCAAAGTATATTAAAGCAATCATGAACATAATGATTAAACTGCATTTATCCAAATGACCGTATATAGGTCTTTGAGTTTTCAAGGAGAGAAACCGTTAACATTTTACTATGTTCAAATGCCTCAGTTTGGTGTCCTTCATGAAACTCCGAGATAGCACAGAGGAAAAAAAAAAGGGGGGTTCGTTTTGTTTTTGTTTTCCTGTAGGGAGTAGGAAGAGGAGTGTAATTGAGGAAAGAATATTTGGGAATGCTTTTCAGGTTGATAAATCTTTATATTGTTCTAAGATGGACTGCTTGATTTTACTCTGTATGTGTGAATATATATCTGCCATCTGGTGTATCTAATATATAATATATTATAACTTCAAATCTTGTGGCAATGTGAGTAATCATGACCTAACATGATATAGTTTAAAACAGGTATTTTTTCCCACAGGATTATTCTTTATTAAATTATTTGTATTATTATTGAAGAACAACTTTTAGGAATCAGTTCAGGGATTGGTAAATTCATTTCTTAATTTGTGGTTTATGCACTGAATTACAGTTAACAGTAGTTTGGAAGAAAATTGTTGGTAAAAGCTTGTATAATAATTAGAAGAGAAATCATAATAGAAGTAATACTAAATAAATTCTGTAAATAATACAAGGGTTTTTCAGAGATCCATCTTGTCCTTAAGACTTGACTGTTGCATTGTACTTTAAATAGAATTGATTGTGTGGTTGTAATGAAAGTAACAAACTGATTTCTATCCAGAGTTACAAACAGTAAATACAAAAATGTTTCTGTCTTGACCTGCATTCACAGACTATAGAATCTGTACCTGTAGACCCCAACCTTAATTTAAAATGCAAATATAATATAACAGGCCTGACAGTGTCTTTATTTTCTAGAAAATGTACTAGTAGTTGGATTAGAATGTGTCTTTCTGTTTGAATCTTAAGATTAATTTTGCTTAGTAATAATAATATATGTATGGCATTTTCTTTTAAAGGAATTTGTACTGCTGGCTATACCATGAAAACTTTCTGAAATAGCTTTAAAGCAGGATTGCCTTTTTAGCATCAGTCTTTTACCATATTGCATCAGTACATATGTAAAGTCATTCTATTTTGTAAAATATGTTTGATTCCTAAATTTGCAATGTTAAATATTGTCAGCGCAGCTTCCTGGAGACTTTGACACAAACCATATGAAGATGCTCTTGGCACTTTTTTCTATAACTTATTTTAGGTGACAATGTGTTATGAATTGAATATGCAGATTTATAGCTTTATGCTATAAAGTCAGGGATGAAAAGCTGCAGTTATTTGTGTCAGGTGCACTGTTCTTTTCATGAGTTTGAATTGTCTTTTTATTTCTGATCATATATATAACTATATATATACACACACACAGAGCAATAAGAATTTAAAATATATATATTTATGTAGGTTTTAGCTCAATAAGAGGTCCCAGAAACTTTTACTGGCACTATGTATTATTTCTATTTTTTTTTTGTAGATGTGGTTCAGTCTCATAAAATGAATGATTCAATTTGTAAATTCCTTCTCTTTGTTGCAAACTAAGGGCTTCACCAAGGAAGATAGCAGGACACTTCATGGTTTCTTCCCATGTTTTGAGATTTATTTTTGTCTTTAATTTATTTTCTGTTTTTAGTAAAACAGCTTATTGTAATGATGTGCAAACAAGAAAACAAAACAAAAGAAACCCTAACACTTCTGACTGCCAATTTTACTCTGTTGAAGCTTCCAAGAGCTCTCTATTCTTCCCAGCCCACTTGATATCCTGCAGGTTGTGGCAGAACAATTCACAGGAAAAGCTTAGACATTGAGCTTGCATGCTTCTTGACTCCATTTTAAACCCTTTGTTCACACCAGGGTGGCATTTTTTCACACCGCATGTGGCAGTTTTGACTCCTATCCAGCTTGTCTTTTAAAATCAAAGTCTGCGATTTTTTCCATTCCCAACACTGCTGCTTCCCAAACTGCAGTATTCTTTGCATCTCTCCTAATATTGCAAATCTTAAATTATTATAAATATTTTTAAGTCCACATAGAGTATGTAGCAACAAGACTATTATACCTACAAATTGAGCTTCAATTAAAAATAAACGCTAATTTCAGGAGGGTTTTTTTTAAATAAAAGCTGAGAAAGAAAGTTAGGAATAACTGACTAAACATGCTTTATACTCAATCTGGATTTTCCAGCAACAGAAATTAAGATGAGCTCTTATACAAATATTTTTGTATTTATTATTTATAGTAATAAGTACATATGGTGCAATTTCAACATATTAATATGCTTTGTGTGCTTAAATCTAAATACCTGCATGCCATACTTCTGTCTATATGTAGATCTAAAATGCTTTTAGTTTTAAAAAGCTTCTGTCTACTGTTTTACTGTAGGTTTTATATACAATATCAACAATGAATATTATTTAACATTCATTTTAAAGACAATGCAACAAATGGAATTGTAATACATTGAATGCAAACATTGTTAGAAAATGTATAAGTAGGAGCAACATCATTTAAATTAATACTTCATATGACTAAGTATGTCCAGCTAAAATACAATTTGATCCTTTGAATAAATATTGAATATACATTCTTTACTGTTTAGAATCTTCACTATAAATAGCAAAGATACAACTGATTCTATAGCAACAGCAGTTACAAGAAAGTATTCTCATCAGAATAAAATAATTTAATTTGGCACTTACTTTATATATAATTATTTTCATATCAATAAGGAATAAAAACCTTAGTCAATAGATATCAATCTTAAATACTTTAAAAATCTTATACTGACTTGGTTTCTTATTCCTTATTGATATGAATATAATACATTAATTTATCATTTACACATATGTCAGGGAGTACATTAACATAGCACTGTAATAAATATTTTGATCTGAGGGCTCTTGTTGGTTTGAATGATCTTTTTTGGCTGCTACTTTCTTCTCAAATACACCATGTATGCTTTTATTCTAATCTTGCATCTTTACAGATTTTCTAACTATTCATTTCAAGATTACACTACAAATATAAGGATAGATCATGCCACTTTCTAAAGCAAAGCAAAATATTAGGTTATCTAGCTATTTAGTAATATTTTTAGACAGTGCTTGTGTTGTTTTTATGAATATTTTGAAGAATAGCATAAAAGAACAATACAATAATAAAATAACCATTATGTGGGGCAACCTCTGGCGATTCAGAAAATTTGAATTCACATGTTCATTTCATATAAATATTCTTCTACATTCTAAGCCATTTACTTAAGCATATACTATGCTGTTCAGAAGCTAAATCATCTTAGCTAGTATCATATATTGCAGCAATCAGGAAAAGAAAGAGCATTGTCTAATTAATCTTCATTTTATATTTCAAAGAAAAATATCAAAGGTGTACCCAGATCTCTAACAATTTATTTCTAAATTAATAATAATCATGCAGTTTCAATAGTTGCATATGCTTCAAACAAATTTTTTGTAAAGTTTAGCAAAAAGTACAAAGTATGTAGTTTGCATTTTCCTATATCTATAATATTTAAGCAAAAGTATGGCTTATGTAACTGAAAAGAATATTGAGGAGGTACATTTTCCTCCAACTTTATATTTTCTATACAAAACTATGTATTGTATACTATACAATACAGTTTATATGTACATACACGCTGTATATTAATGTTGTACTTTGGGAGACTGAAGAGTTTAATTACTAAAATGTGTATTAAACACAAAAATAGATGTTGCCTACTGCTAAAAAAGTTTCATTAATCTCAACAAATATATTTATTGCAGAGAAACTGAAATATAGTCCTTTTGCCAAGCAACTTAGCTGTTAGTGCAAGCTTTTTCTATTTAAAAATGTTGTCCAAAAACATTATAAATGTAATTTTTTATTTAAAAAAATAGTTATACATAAAAAGGGAGAAATTATAAAAGAAGAAATTAGCATTCATTCACAATTTAATTCAATAACTTAAAAGAATGTTTTCAAAAGCATATCATGGAGAAACAGACATGGCTGTAAAACATACATGCAAATGTACATATTTACTGTTTAAAAATTACATTTCAAACAATTTACACATGTTTAACAAAAGAGTCATTTTACTGAAAAACAGTTATCTAGTTTTGATTGTGATAATAAACAGCATGGTTAGAAGACTCAGGTATGAATTTCTGTGAAGCCATGTAAGTTCAGTAAGTGTACGAAAATTAGTTTACCTACTTTCACAGCGCATATATACTGAAGAAATAGCATGATCTTTTTTCATTTAAGTGTCAAATGAAGGAGAATTATAGTAAAATCATTTATCATGATCCATTCCAGAAAATCCCAACTTTTATTGCTTGGCAGTTCCTATTTTTTTCCCGTCTCTCTTCAGACTCTCTTCAGGTTAACATTTCTTCTATTTCCAACCCTCCCCCTCCTGCCCCCAAAAAACAAACAAACAAAAATACCATAGTACCCTTCAGCAAAAGCATAATTGCTTTACGTTGCCTTTCAGCCTCTGGCCTGTCCTTATATTAATCAAATAAAATCATACATACTCCCCTAAAATTCAGCTTGGAGTAATCCTCTACTACTTAAGGATGGATGAAAGGAGAACTCATTGTGAATTATGTTTCATCTGTCACAATAACCTTCTTTATTCTTTGGTGCACCTCCCCTTTGCCTGTGGCAATTAGAGAAAATAGGTATGCCTTGAAGTATGAGATAGTGGTATCTCAGTGTGTGTGTGTGTGTGTGTGTGTGTACATATATACACATACTGATGTCATATACCGACAACGCTTACTGAGCAACACCCTGAAGATTATATAAGCCCTTTTTGATGCAGTCCGAATTTTGTTAGAACAGAATAGAAGCAGACATATTTTACAAAGAGTAGGTTCTGATGTCTGGCTATAGGTTATTGTTTTTTGACAGGCAGTGGTCGGAGAGTTTGTCATTCTATTAGAAGAAGAGTAAAACTTCTTTCCAATTGATTTCAAGAACATGTCATTTTACACCTTAGATGTTTTATATCTTTGTATATATATATACAGACTATTTGTATATGGTAGACTATTTTATTTGCACATATTCCTAGAGTTCAGTTAAGAAATAATGTCTAAGATATGTTTCCTCAGTGATTTATCATAATTTTAATATTTTGTATGGTTAAATATATATTTTAAACTACACATTTTTTAACAAATATGAAGCTGACCAGTGAGACCAAATGAAAATATTTACTGAATGCCAGTGGAATGCCTGGTGCAGGATAGATAACTAATATTTTAATTTTCCCTTATTGTCAGATTGTTTTAATTAATGACTGCATTATTGTAATGGGGGGTAAGAATCTATTATTTTTTTTAGTAATCCCTAGTAGACCTAATTTATTTTCTGCCATTTCTGTAAAATTTTACTATTTTCTATTTTATTTCTATTTTTATTGGTTCTGTTCTATTTACTATTATACTAGTCACTGAAATTACCTCGGGAGCTTTCCAAATTCATTTGTTATATTATTTTTATATATATTATAGCAAAACATCACATTATAATTTAGTTTTAAAACAAAAACAGTACAATTTGGGGCTTTTCTTTTTCATTTAAAAACTGCCTCCCTTCCACTTTTTGAGAGAGAACTGTTTTTTCCCCTAGGGAGTGCTCTTTAAAAGGAAGTGATTGAAAAAGAAAACAATTCTTTAAGACAAAAAAATAGAGTGCTAATTCAGGCAGGCTAAAGCAAAGTAATTGAAGTTGGTGACTGAGCTGTTGGTCTAACATTAGGACCCAGTTAATTAAAGTAAATAAGAAATTAATATATTACAAAAGAAAATACTTGGGGAAAAAAAGGAAAACAGTTTGGCCCACTGAACAGGTTTGGGCACAAAAGTGCTTGCTAAGCTATCTATTTCACACATGCAACGACAGAAGGTTCGATATTCATTCGATCGATGAGTGAAAAGGCACAATGGCAAAATCGGACGGACTTCTTTTCAAATACAGATCTCCAATGTCCCCCTACAGTCTGCAGTCGCCCGGCTGGTGGTGTAGCACAGACAGAGCAAGGGTTACATCAAGGCTGTTCTCTGGACCGTGCAAACAGTCTAGACCAATGACCTGCAGCATCATGCCCTTTGAAGAAGAGGCAAGTTCGGTCATGATGAAGAAAAATCAAGGCGTACCCCTTTTAACAATAGGGAGCAGCTCGTGGCTGCAAAGAGGTAAGCAGGGGTAAGCGAAAAAGGCATCTGCTTCCATGGTTACAGGCCAACTATGAGAACCTTGCTTTTCAAGAGAGACGGTTCTCATGCTCCCTCACAGGCTATGTCATGCATTATAAGTAAAGGAAGGTTGAGCTGAAATCCACATAGTTATTTCAGAGTAAAATGATACGCGAGCACATGGCTGTTAGCAAAAAAAAAAGTCACATGACTGTTAAGAAGCTGACTTATGCTGGTAGAGAATAGAGTTGTTTTTTACTCAGAACTAGATGAAGAAGGAAAATGTTTGTACAAAACAAATATTCATATGATACACAAGATTTCGGCTATTCTCATTCTCTTAAATGAGAAAAGGTCAAGGGTCAAGGTTTTCTTTTTTGACAGGGCCACAAACCCTTTTGCTGAATTAGCATTAGAGAATGCCATTTAAAATAAGATTTTGCTCTTCTTTCAAAGTACACCTTTATTATAAGTTTGACAGCATGAAAATAATGAATTTCTGTCTTTCTGCACTAATTTTGATCTAGTATGTTTTGGTTACAGTTTTTGGTTTCATTATATTAATTTCAGAGACGTGTTCTTAGGCAGGAAAGAAAGGGGAAAGTGAATGACTTGATGATAATAGTCTTACCTTTCTCTGAAAAAAGACCTAGAATTTTTACCTAGCGGAAATGTGATCAGTGGATTTAAGCCAGTTGTGTAACCATTAGCCTTTGAGAATGGTTATGTTTCTACTTTGTTCCTTTCTGCCTTGTTACGTTCTTACTCTGCAGCATATTGTCTTTCCGCTTGAAAAATTAACATGGTTAGTATATTTATTCCAAAGGATGTACCCCTATTTTATCAACTGCATATATATTTATTAATAGTACGTATTCTATTTAATGAAATGTTAATGTTTTGTGACAACTGTAGATTTTTTTTTAAACCAGAAGGATATTAAGGAAAAAAAATAGATTTAAGTCTTAACCATTTCTGTTTTGCAGCATATTATATAATTTATTATGTCACTTTTACCATTTGTTTGTTTATCATCAATAATACTAGATTAACAGAAATATTTGAAATAAAATTAAATATGGTAGAGATTTAAAATCTGGAGAACTGTTGAATAGTGTTTGAAGTTTACAGTAACATAATTATTCTCTTAATTTACATAAATATTATGCTGCTGTTTAATAATTACAGTTCTTATAGTTCTTATGTTTGTTGAATTTACATTGCTATCCAATAAAAATAATTAATATTTATGAGTGCATCAAGTAGTGTAATTTCTCAGGGTGCATTATGAAATGTATACATTTACGTAAGGGTTTGATTTAACTCTGGTCTAATGAGTACTTACTTGAAATGAGAAGTGCATGTGAGCATACAGTAAGTTACTCTTAAATAATAGTAGATTCTTCAGTAAATTCTTTGATCTACATTGCTCATTTTGGGGCCAAACTTACTTAGGAAAGCAGCCAAAAAATAAAAAAAGGACAGTATCCATATGCAACACAAACAATTTAGATATTAATGAGATAAGTAGTAACCACATTATCTTAAAACAGTCATAATCTTGCTTCATCAGATAATTTATGTCCTACATATTAATTCAGCTGTTAAAATGTCTTTGACATGATTGCAAATTGTACCTTTTTTCTCCAGGTCATTGTCTGGTCATTTTAGCTAAGAGAAAAATCTATTTGTTCATCTTTTTTCTTTACATTTTTAATACAATAGGAGGTTTAAATATTACAGTGGAACATGCTACATGTTAGTAATGACAAACTAACACTGATTTATAATGTGTGCACTGTTAGAACGCCAAGCATTTAAAAAAAAATTCTTGTCAATTTTTCATGCTTTATTTTGGTTAACATGAAATACTCTTCATTTTTCTCACTATTATGTTTTAAAAATAGAAAGCTTAATACCCAATAATCATACCGTATAGTATATACCAGAGCACAGATTAGTATAATTGTATCAGTCAAAACACAGATAGAATTTACTGTTACAATAGAAATAACATCTTGTTTTCCATCTAAAGACATGATAAGCATTCATTTGGATTGTGATGCTGAGGAGGGAAGATTTGCTTTTTGAAGGAAGACCCTGTTCACCTTGTGTCTGGGATTTTGCTTGCTCATTTTAACAGAATGTGCAAGTCTGCAAGAAACCTATCTCTGGATTCATGGCAGTCTATACAGTGTAGCTAGGGAAGGATCTGATCTTAACTGTATTCATGATCAACCTGTAAAATAATTAGTCTCTTCTTGTACACCGCTGTGGACAGACTGTTGCTGGTGGCATTGTCACAATGAGAGCCAGATATGTGTTTCTGTTGAAGATAAAGACTGCAACTTTATTAGCAATGAAAATATGAACAAGTGAACAGCCAATCATTAGCAAGTTAACCCTATTGTCCCCTGCGAGGCAGTGCAGTGTGTTGCCCTGTTGCTAGACAGAATGGTGGTCAATGTGGGACTCCACCACCATTGAGACACCAAGGTTCTGAACAACCAGTGGCTCCTGCCTTGAGTGACTAGTGAACTTCTACACCTACACTAGCCCATTCTGGTTAAAGTTTAGTCTCTAACTTAGTTGTGTATCCCAATATCTTAAGAATAATGGGGAGTTACTCCATGGGTTCTGCGCTCCTCGTTTCCCTCTGCTGCATGTATTCAACTGGAAGAGCAAATCCTCTATTAAAGTTCATTATCCTCTGCAAGGATGCAAGAGGCTGCAAGGACACTATGCCATAAGGGATAATGCTGCCTCCTCAGCACCATTGTGACATGGTTCCCAAAGTGGCCACTCCAAAACAAGGTGAGTGAATCACAGGACTGGAAGTTTCTTTTGTGGGTTTAGCAAGTCATCAAGTGGTGTGACTTGCACAACCAGCAATTGTCAGAGCAGGGTCCCATCTGGGACCCAGGATCTTTCCCAGAGTTCATGCCACCCCTCTGGATGTTCCCAGGAGTGCAGTTGTTGTTTGACTATCAGGATCAATGTATATCTTCCTCACAAGAATGTGGGAAGAAGCTTTAAAATTGTAACATTATAGATGAGGATTTACTGTGTCTGTTGTAAGGGTCATTGTGGGGGATTTATAACCTGGTAATCGTAATTCAATTCTTGCAGAAACTAATCCTATTAAATTATTTTTTTCTCTGCTGGAACAAAAAAAAGTTGACTTATTAAAGATATGTGAACCAGTGGACACCATCTGGCCCAAAAAGGCTCAGAAAATCCGTACAACATCTCACAGCAGAACTGTCTGTTCCATTTAAAATAGCATCACTTGAATGACCTATCTGAATGTTTCTTACAAAACATGCTAGGGAAGCCAAATGGACCAGATTAGTATGATACCTGGGAAAATCTGCCCCCTTCTTATAGGTGAAGATCCTGGGATTTGGTACCAAGAGTAAATCATGTCTACCCAGACACACAATGGCAGCTCCCACCAACATTGTGAATCACTAACTGGAGGGCAGGAGTTAGTCATGATTCATATAACTAGAACTCTGTTGAATAAAGTCGAATCAGTAACCAGAACAAAACTAAGAAGAGAGCCAGAAGAGAGCCCAGGTTTCTATCAGCCCAGTGCTACACAAAACACTGAAAAAAGCTGATGATGGCTAGATATATAATATCCACTAACATTTCTCTCTCTTAGCACAGCCTCTGAACAATGAGTATGTAAAAAAAACACCATACCAGGGATTAGAGTAGTCTGGTATATAAGGAAAAAAAAGATACCAGCTTAGTGTAGGGCTATTAAAGATGGAGGCACACCTTAGGAAGGTATAGCCACCAAATCTCCCATGATCTTTCCCAGGATTATTCTTTCCTATGATTCCATAAAAGCAGGGAATTTTCAGTCTTGGATATAGGATATTGAAGAGCAGTAACCTGGAGCACTCCAAGGAGCAGGAGGTTATTGGGAAGTAAAAATACGCACATTATTCTTAATGGAATTAGGGCTACGTTGGCCTACAGAGTATTCTGTCAAAACCGATCTACTTCATAGTGAGCTAAGTCATTGGAATGAGGATATTTGTATAATTCTGTCTCTGAGTTATGTTTTGTTATGAAATAGATGCTAAAAGGTAGACATTATATGTGTGCCAAATGCATGACAATGCTTGACTTGGTAGTAATTAATAGTATGGACTACAGTTTGATTTCCTAAACACATGACTACCCTTTTGTTCCCAAGACTATTCTTTCAGATCCATGACTTGTCACTAAAATAGACCCCAGCTTCTGGGTCATCAGGCCAAAGAAAGAATACTCCAGATCCTAACACACCTATCCCCCCTCCTTCCTTCAGAGCTTTGGATAATATTTTCAGGCCAACCTCCAGATCACTCACCAAAAGAAAACCTTATTAAAAGACTCCAAGAACGTTTCTTGTTTACCTTCATATCTTGGCAATGTTTTGCCCTTGCTATGTTGGAAGCTTGTCTGACATTAAGAGCATGTAGTGTTCAGATGTCTCCCTGTCATTTTCTGGGCCTCCAACAGTGGTAAGCACCATCCTTTCAGTGTGTATACACTATCAATACTAAAACAAGGCCTAACCTTTACTGATTTGTTTTCATTACCAAATATGTTAGTGCAGCTGAGGGATCTGCAGTTCCTATATGTTGTCAGAACAAATATTTAATATGCAGAATGCTGCTGAAAAACTGCTGGAAGGGCTTTGTGATACCCTAGAATCTGGCTGTCATGGTCTTCTCCATGTAACTACACAGCAAAGACTGTGAATGCTAAGACCCTATTTTCCAAGATCTGAGCCACCTTAATTTTTTTTAGGCCTCTGTAAGCTGAAAGTGTCACAAAGATCCACCACCACCATTGCATGTTAAGGAATGTCACATCTGTAGAAAAGCTCCTATCCCCCAAACCCTCAGAGTGATTTCGCATTCCTGAGGCACAGGTACACCACTAGAACAATCCCAGGTTCATGGAAGGTGGGTGCTAGCTCTGTCTTCCATCAGGTGCTTGCTGCTCACCATTTTGAGGATCAATCCCTCACCACATTTATGACATCATGGAAAAGGAAATAGGACTCATGAGGAGTTAATGTGACTGATCTTGGTGTTGACTCTACATGCTGCTTGTTAAGTGGCTACAGTTTCTCATTTGGTTTCTTCCATTTGGTTTTAGGAGAGTGAGTTTTTAGAATTCGTCTTCATGAAAGATTTATGTGGCTGAAGTCTATCCTGCAAAACTGGTGATTCCTCCACACCTTATTTCAAACATATATTTGTAGTTTTAAAAGAACTTTGCAAAAGGTATATTATCATGGGTGATGGGTGAATGACAGGCTCAGGGAGGCTACCCCTGGCCCGGCCCACCCAACCCATTCCATCTGAGGTTCCACCCTGCAGAATTCCAAAGTCCTCCCCGCACCCATGGCCGCCAGCCTCCCTGATGTCTGAGCACTTCTAGCCCCAGAGAGCCAGGCGGGCGGCGCATGCCTCCCACCCCAAGCACTGGGCAGTGTGTGGCCCCCACCTGAGCCCTAGAGCACCGGGTAGGCAGCACACAGCCCAGCCCTCTCTCCCAGCCCTGGAGCACTGGGCGGAACAGCCCCAAGACCCAGGGCCCTCCTGGCACTGGGTGGCTCCAGCCACCCTAAGTCCTAGATGCCCTAGTCCCATCAGACTTCCCAGAAGAGGAGCTGCCGGCTTGGGCCAACTAGTGGTAAGCAGGAGAGGGCCGTGGGGCAGAGCGTGGGCAGGGCTGTTTCGGGAGGGACAGCCTTCCCCTGCCTATGCTATCCGCTGCCCATATATATTACTCACAGGAAAGGAATCTGAAAACTCTTTTAACATCCCCATACTGTCATGCAAAATAAATACAGATAAAAATCTCCAGCCTACCAAGGGTAAGTATCAGGTCACTGAAACTTGGAAGCACAGAATCCTATACCAACTACAAATTATTCCATTAAGAGCCTAAATGCAAATATTATTTGTATATGCAACAAGTAGCAGGATGTGCAAATAAAACAGAAGTGGTTCAAACAAGTGTGAATAACTTTGAAAAGGGTCAACAAATGTAGTCCATAAATGCCAGTTGCAAGGGTGCATTTATTGGAAAATGGGATTTTCCAAATGAGAATTGGGAATATGAAAAATCTTAGATCATATCCTTGGGATTTTGGGTTTAATGGGTGGTGTGATGACTAAGGCTCTGATAGTTAACATACAAAAATAAGTGTGAAATTAGATCCTGAGGTAGATACCAAGGACTGAAAGCCTGGTAAACAGGGGTGACATGAGGAAGGAGGGGCATATGGGGTCACATTCCCCCACCCCGATTTCTGCCAGGGTTTATATTATTATTTCTTTTTTTTTTTTTTTTTTTTTTTTGCAGGGAGTGGGTTCAAAATATGTGAGCGCACAGTAATTTATCTCAAAACAGATGCACCAATAGTGAGCTGCTCCCTTCGTCCTCCCGCTTTGCAGTCCTGGCTCATGGTAGTACTGACCCATAACTACCCTCCAGCAAGGCCAGTGGGGCTGCGCCTGGGGAGCAAATATGGCAACTGCCTGAGACTTGCGGGGGGGCGCTGCCGGGTCAGTGGTAACCCGTGGGGCCAAGCCCCTGCCCCGATGTTTTTTTGGGTCTTGCACAGAGACCTGGGGGGATTTAACCAGGGCCACACTGTGGGTAATGCGCAGGAGCCCCCGGATGGTGGGGGAGGGGGCATTGGAAGCCACCTCTGGAAATCACGCAGCCTCCAGGGGTTTGGGACTGGAGTGCCCCACTCCTGTGTATGGGTTTCCTGTTGACTCAGGGCTGGCTTCCTTGATCACATGATGCCACCAGACCCCCTTCCTGTGAAGTAGCTGGCAGAGTCAGTCAAGTGACCTCGGAGGCTGGGTGAGCTGCAAGCTGTGCCCCGTGGGGAGAGGCAGGAGCAAAGGCTGGGCACTGCAGGGAGGGGCTGCTGCTTTCCGGGAGGGGAGACTGAGAGTAAGGGGTGGGGCCTACCTGGGGGGAGCCAAGCCTTTAAACTGTGCCCCCCGCCCACTATCAATGGATATGCATTGTCTCTGCTTGTAAAGCTGGTATCTTAATGACCACAGCCTTTGAGCTATAACTTGCAGTGCTTTGAAGCAATATTATTAGCCACCTCTGTAAAGTAGTTCCTCAATTCAGCTTGTGAATTGGGTGAAGAACTGCCCAAAAAACGTCTACTAACAAGAGGAGTAGTTCATTAAATGCCTGCACCAAAGCAGAGTGATATGCAAGAAGTATGGAAAAGGGTCTTTTTCGGAACATATGTTTCTCTTTATGCATGGGTAACTGAGTTGTGCAGTGAGCCAATAAACTTTCATGATGCTAGACCAATCAACCGATTCCTTCGACCAAAAGTTGGCACGTGTGGATGTTGAGCAAGATCAAATCTTTTGAGCTGGATAGTCCTGGCCCACTGGATGTTGCAAAAAATTGTGGGGCAAATCTGTATTTATATCGACCCTTCCATCTAATCAGAAAGCAACATTAATACAGTAGAGCCTCACAATTACGAACACCTTGGGAGCGGAGATAGTTCGTAACTCTGAAATGTTCATAACTCTGAACAAAACATTATGGTGGTTCTTTCAAAAGTTTACACCTGAACACTGACTTAATACAGCTTTGAAACTTGACTGCAGAAGAAAAATGCTGCTTTTAACCATCTTAATTTAAATGAAAAAAGCACAGAAAACAGCTTCATTACCTTGTCAAATCTTTTTTTAAACTTTCCCTTTATTTTTTAATACTTTGCATTTAACATACTACTGTACTATATTTCCTTTTTTTGGTCTCTGCTACCTGATTGTGTACTTCCGGTTCCAAATGATGTGTGTGGTTGACTGGTCAGTTGGTAACTCTGGTGTTGGTAACTCTGAGGTTCTACTATATAGCAATTACTTTATGGGCAAGTATTTGTTACTGTTTCCAAATTATACCTCTTTTTGAGGGATTTGTAATAACTCACCAGGTAATTTTTTTTTAGATAAATTTGGATACAGCATATGAGGGATGCATCAGTATAGTTACATTTTTACATAATGCTTTATCACATTTTGAACCATATTTTCAATTTTATGGTTTGTTTAAAAAATCAAAAGGGGGAACATCAGTCTCCCAATTTTGTTCATTGCAAGGTGAAATTAAGAAGTTATATAGCAGCAAAGGAAAATGCTACAAAAAGCTGTGGCTACACAAGTGGTTTGCTTGTTTGTTTGGGTTTTTTGAATGAGTTGCTCATAATACATGGGCTACTGCTGAAAGCTTTTTATAACCATATTTTATTAGAGAGGGATCCACTTTGAACACTAGATTAGCACTCTGCCATCACCATTACTTTTTCTTTCTTCCCTCCCTTCTCCTGCACATACTTATTCTCCTGGGAAAAGATGGATTAGTGACTCTATTAATCTAACTTGTTTCTTCTTTCCTTTCCAAACTACCCAGTTTTAATAGTTCTTCCTCACATTTCCCTCCTGTTGTCACTTTTAGTTTAAAATACCAATTGTTGAAAACAAACCCCCTCTCTCATCATTACTAATGTTTTAATTAAATGATCAGACATCACTTTTCTTGTTTTCTGGGGGAAGTAATGTCAAGCTCTAGTCATTTTTTGTTAATGACAAATTAGGTGGCAGTATCATAAGACAGTATCTATACCACAGTTATACTTTATAATATAGTAGCTGTAATTACAGTATAATTACATAGTGGTTGTGCTTTTTCAGACTTGTATTTAACACTTATTGAACCTCCAGAAACAAAGAAAAAACAAAAAAACACACATTTAAAAAGCCAATTAAGGTTGTTGAATGTAACAATTTACTGATCTATCACATCATTTACAAAGTTGAAGAGCAAAGAATTGAAAAAGTTAAAGCCAATATAATGCCTGACCCTGGAAAAACTTGTGTCTATACTTTACTTAATACATTGTGAATAATCCCATTGATGACAAACACTTCAGTGAGATTCTGCCCACAGTGTGTAAATTGAGCACATGTGGATGTCCTCTAGGATTGGGGCCATCATCTTAAACTGCCATACATTTCTCATTATCAAGTACAGAGTAATAGTTATTTCATTGCAACACAACCACCTTAACTCAAAATGACTACTACTCTTTCAACACTAATATCAGGATATAAAACTCAACTTTACACTGACTGTGAATAGTTTATGTAAATGTAGAGTATGAAGGATGACAAAAAGGCCACTTAACACAATCAAAAATTCATACTACTTTTTAATTAATTGAAAATAAAAATAGGTTCAGAGGGCTAAAATAAGATTTTAAAAATAGAAACTGGTTGCAAACTTAACTATAGAGTAGCTAGTCCTGCATCATCATAACCTGAAGATTAGCTACATGATTCAATAACTTATCACCCCTGAAGTTTCATATTTAAAATGTTATACTGTAAATTACTCTGGTTATGTTTTTGTTTTTGTTTTCCGTACGTGCCTATACAAAATCCTATAACCAGACGTGGACCATGTAGCTGAATTACTTATGCTTGTCCTGTTTCATTATGAATACATGTATATTTACATTCCAGCTATACTAAATAAACAGTAGCTATGCTAAAATAATTTGTTGTTTTTTATTTTTTGACTTTTAAACTTTTAGCGATTTTTGTGTGACAGGTATAACTTCAGAGAAATTACTGTGTGTAGATATTATGAATAAGCAGTCATTACAAGTATTACAAAGTCCAGTCACATTGTAATTATGTTGTAATGTCAACATAAATACAGCATAATTCAGCTATTATATTAGAATATAATTAATATTAAAATACAATATATTAATTTATCAAAGCTTTACATACTCAAGGCCAACAGGCTGTGTTGTTTCAAGAAATGTCAGAATTTAATTTCCTCTCTGAAACTGTATCTATATATATATATGAACTGCTTCAGCTACATTTTTTGGCAAAAAATCAAATATCTTAAAATATGCATGTAACTGGAGTGAAGGTTTCTAGATTTTCTAAACTCATTTTATGATACAATACAAAAATGTACAGTTTCACAAATAGAAGGTAAAATTAATATTTTACAATATCTCACCACTTTACCTTCCTATAACATAACAACAACCTCCAACACTGTAGTTATGTAATTATGTACTACTTTTTACATAAAGATTGGGTTACTCTTTCAGAGTGTAAAATTTTATTTCTGTATTAAATGAAAGCAAAGTGGATGAGTACCATCATCCATCTGGCTAATAATATCAGTATTTGGTTATACTATTTGAAATTCTTGATTTACTGATATACTGTAATTCTCTGGCAGTTAGCATCTTGGGGAAATTTATCAAATCTTGTAAACTAAGACAAGACTTTTTCCCTCTTTTACTCCTGTGTTTTTGTAACTCTGGGATATAATTTTAATTGATTTTGAAAAGGAGTTAAATATAATGTCACTGGGTTATTTTGGAGTGTCTGGCTTTGGTATATGATCCTTTTAATCTTTTACCCTCGTCTTGTCTCACGGTATTTCTTTCAGGTGGATGGCTGCTGTTATAACTTTTGGAAAAAGATCCTTTTTGTTTCACAAATTAGGGGTAAGTCTTGAATTCTTTATTTGAAATTTCAGTTACAGGTGTCCATAATCCAACATTAATATGGGTAGTTGCACACTATTGCAGCTGATGTTTTTGCAAACTAAAATGATGGAAAATTTTCCCACTTAAGCACCATGCTTTAGAATGTTTTTTTTTCTGGATGTGAATTTGAATTTGTTGCAATCATTCTGCTAGTTGATAGTGTTCAGAAATAGGAGAACCTAAGGCAGGAACCTAGAATTAAATCCTGGCCATAGTTGGGAGGGATAGCTCAGTGGCTTGAGCATTGGCTTGCTAAACCGTAGGTTGTGAGTTCAATCCTTGAGGGGGCCACTCAGGGATCTGAGGCAAAAATCTGTCTGGGTTTTGGTCCTGCTTTGAGTAGGGGGTTGGACTAGATGACCTGGTCCCTTCTAACCCTGATATTCTATTCTATGTTTCTAATTCAATGGGAATCTTGCCCTTGACTTCAGTGGGGTCAGAATTTCCCCTCTGGTTTGCAAGGAATGCAGATTATCTCAATCTGATTACACAGTGGTCCAGATATTTCATAGAGGTTGAAGGTTGGGCCAGTTTGTTTACCTGCCGCATCTGGAAGTTTAGCCGATCCCGGCTCCCACTGGCCACTGTTCGCCGCTCCAGGCCAATAGGGTTTGCTGCAAGTGGCACAGGCCGAGGGATGTGCTGGTTTAAAAGAGAACTAGATAAATTCATGGAAGTTAAGTCCATTAATAGCTATTACCCAGGATCGGTAAGGAATGGTATCCCTAGCCTGTGTTTGTCAGAGTGTGGAGATAGATGGCAGGAGAGAGATCACTTGATCATTACCTGTTGGGTTCTCTCTCTCTGGGGCACCTGGCATTGGCCACTGTTAGTAGACAGGGTACTGGGCTGGATGGATATTTGGTCTGACCCTGTATGGCCATTCTTATGTAATGAATAATTTCCATTTTTGGGCCCATAACAAATTTTTACATAGGCAAAAAGATGTATTATTTTGACTTTTATTAGGAGTAAAGAACAGAAGAAAAATAATGTATTTGTTCAAAAAGGCATGTTTTGTTGTTTTCAAGTTTTCCATGACACAGTCAAAGGTATTAGATTTGAATTTTGTCTAAATCAAACAGAAATCTTCTGCACCATATATTTATATCATGCCTATCTAAAACAGTTTTTCTGAGTGTCCATGTAAGAATAAGTTCACATCCAGATTATATTAATGTTAATATTGGGATTTACATTTGCACATCAAAGGAAGACCAGATCTAACAGGCTTTAAAAATTGAATAATAAATTTAAGGAAAGGTAAAATTAATTTGAATATTTATGTCTGGATATATCATATTAGTAATATATTGTTTATTTTTAACACTATTAATCTTGAAGCAGAGATGTAGCTTTAATCTAGGTATAATAATAGCTGGATCTATTTTATGTTCTCCATAAGTCTCTGCCTTTCTAGCAAAAGGTTTGTAGTGATTCATGAATAGCTTGTTTGTTTTGCTTTCTAAAAAATGAAGCCATTACATATTTGCTGTGGAGGAAGCTGAATTAAGGTAGGCTAACAATCAGACTACTGGCATAATGCTTCATAAAAAAAACTAGGAACAGGAACCTCTGTTATAAGTTTTGGTGCCTGGTACACAAAAGCATACATTTCTAAGCCATACCAAACTAACAAGAGCTAACACCAAAATAACAAAAGTCTGATCAGTTGCTGTATATGTTTGACATGTCCTACAACAAAAGGAGCTTCTATTATTTCTTCCAAGTTTATTTCACTGGGGAAAAAGATTTGGTGAGGCTTTATTCAGCTCATGAAAGTCTAGAAGAGAGTGGAAGACATACGTTTAGTAAAATATTGAATAGTTATCATTTTAAATTATTAATACTCATATGCACTAATACACATGAAGTGAGCTTTAAATTAGTTAAAACTTGGTGTAATATTGGCAGTTACTTGTGGACAAATATTGGGAAGGGAAAAAGAGAAGGAAATATAATTGAGGTAAAATCCTCACCATTTTCAAAATGCAACCAGTGAATTTCAGGTATAATAAAAAATGGGTCAGAGTAAGAGCTATTTGTTACAAACAGACTGCAGTTTACTTTGCAAAGCACACTGATCATGGTTAACCTTAGCCATTGGTAGAAAACATTACCTTCCGATTTGTAGTTAATCACAGGGATCTAAAACAACTCCATGTTAACAGCCAGCAATCCCTTTTATGAAAATCCCAAACATAAAGAATACTATTGTTTGCTGCACATGTGGCAACTAGTCTGGTTTATATTAAGTTGAAGTTACTGCCATCTGGTGGGGAGAACAGTACTAAATCACTACAACTGGAACCAAAATAGTAAGGTTTAGTTTGTGCAAGAAAAAAAAAGAAACCTTTTAGAAGCAAACAAATACCCTATATAGGAATTATTATGGGATTGATTTAAAAAGAATTTGAAAATGTACAGCGAAGTAGCCTGGCCTGCAAGAGGCAATTGGACAAATGTATAATTGCGTGAAAGAAAATAAGCTAAAAATGCATAGGAAAAATCACTGTTATCCAAGTACTCTACTAGCCACGCTTTAAGTACAAAGTTAGAATATTTAATAATGCATAGTATAGTTGTTGTTTTTCTTGAAGAGCCTTTCGTACCTTAGTTGGGTGTGAAAATTTTCTGTTTGCATATGATATAGCATATTGTATTTTATGATAGAGGTGGTAATGTGCAAGTTGTTATATCCATGCACAATCGTAGGCTGCCAAATCATCTGGTCTGGCCCTGTGCTCAGTGCTGCTGCATCTTTATTCAGAGATCTTGTGCAGAAGAGTGAGTCTGCTCCTTCATGAAACTTGAAATATACACGGTTGTATTTCCAGTTAGGCACAGTAGGCACATGTGTAGGGGTGCTGGCGTTCTAGGATGCCTAAAAGTGGGTTAAAAGTTTCATTTTCCAAGGAAAACATGGAGGTCAGCTGTAGGCGGCGGGTGTGTGTGTTGAAGATGCTGTGCCTAGGGGCAAGTAAGATGTAAATCTGATCCTGGAAATATACATGTATTGGTTGTTGTATGTTTTTTTAAGGAACAGTCCCATAGGAATGGATTAGCCTTGTTATTATTTTTTTCTAACTTGCCAAAGCTGTTTGTGGTGCTTATAAAACAAATACAATTAACAGGGTCCTTGTCCCAGGGAGCTAATAATCTAAATTAGAGGCAACATTGCAATGAATGACAAACAAAATGGGGATAGAGGTGGAGGATTACAGTAGTGGGATACCATGTACTTATTTTAACATACCTATAGTTTTAGTACTGAGTTTTGTTCAGTTTTACTGTATAATAATAGGGTGTCCAGAATTATTGTTAGTTATTATTTATATTACTACAGTGCTGAAAGATCCAAATAAGAATCGGGCCCCCTTTGTATACGTATCCAAGTAGGTCTCTGCCTGAAGATGACTTTCTTCTAGTGGAGGCCAGTGAAAGTGGATTTTTGCTATTAACCTGAGGAAGATTTTGAACTTTTCTGATCATGGCATGAGGGAGACTGTCCTGACAAAAGCTGTCTTATACATCCACTGGGAAAAAAAGACTCCTATATACCTTTTCAACTGTATTTCTAGTACCAAGAGTCATGGGAAAGTTCAGGGAGAAACAAAGGTTTGATTACTCTTTTGCAGTTGGCCATAGTCATTAGACTGAGCATATGACTTTTGATCACTGACAACCAAACTGCCCTGTTAGCACTATGCTGCAAGCATTGCTGTTGACAGCTGACTTGTGAGAGGGTAGAGCTTTGTGGGTATTTAGTCAGTGAGCAGCTAGGTCAAATCCTTTTTGTTTCTCAGAACAATTGTAAGTGGAAATAATTTGTGATATGGAGCAAGCAGGGCCTACTTGATCTTTCTGCAGAAGACCTGCTTAACTACCTTCTTCACTTGTCTGAGTCTAACATAGAAATTAAACTTCATCCAACTGCATTTAGAGAGACAAGGTGGGTGAGGTCCAATAAAAGATATTACCAACTTCTGTTGGTGAGAGAGAGATCAGCTTTCAAGCCACACACAGCTCTTTTTCTGGGAAAGGACGTGATGCTGGGAATTTCTTTCCTAGACCTGAAGAACAGCTTTGTGTGGCTTGACAGTTTGTCTCTCTCACTACCAGAAGTTGGTCCAATAAAAGCTATTACCTCACCCACCTTGTTTCTCTAACATCCTGGGATTGACCCAGTTATGACTACATTGCATCCTGCTACACTTAGCAGTTATCTCAGCCTTTTATGAATTACTGAAAAATAGACAGGCATCCTTGCAGTCTCTCCTCATCAGTTTCGTTTGGGATTTGCGACTTTTGAAATCTAGTGTTTAAAAGCCCCACATTTATCGTGGGATATTAATGTGGTTATGGTAAGGCTGATGAAAGCCTTTTCTGAGACACTTGGAACCTGTGAGTTCAACTTTCATAAGTGGATATTAATTTTCCTGGTGGCACTAACTTAGTGATATCTGCTGATAGACAAAGCAAGTTTCAGGTTCTTGTGAATGATTCACTTGTACCAAATTTGACATCTGTAAGGGGGAGCTATAGGCTCATCAGACTTCTTTAGCACGGTGACTAACCTCTGCTGTAGTGAGCCCATTACCCTGACAACATTCTTTCCACAAGTTCATGCTCATTCCATTCTTTTCAATGAATGAAACATTAAAATGTATATGAGGTTCTACTTCTACTGGAGTAAAGCCCTTAGAAAGTCGACCAAACTTTTTGTCTCCTCGGACATCAATTCCTTGAGCAGTGGTGTCACTAAGAGTACTGTGTTGAAATAGTTGCCTGATTGCATTTTGCAATTTTGTGGCCTGTCTGGTCTAAATTAGAAGGACTCACTATTTCTGAGAGAGGCTGGGCTCTGCTTCCTGCCTCAAACAAATTTCCATTGCAGTTTGATATACAGCAGCTACATGATGATAGTTCCATACACTTCATTTACAAAATGCTTGCTTTGATTTAGCCTCTGTCTAGGAATCCTGCTGTGATCTCTCAGACATGAAGAACCAGTTTCTGAAATAGGCAACCCCAAACTCTCCCACTCCTGATAGTTTTGTGTCTTTTGGGATGTCCCTCATTCTAGTCGGTCAAACATATTTTTTGTTTGTTTGTTTTTCTCTTTTTGACTCCTCTTAAAGGTCTTTGATGGGTTACATTTGGTGGTTTAGGTGAGGTATATTACTTGTCCCTTTTATTGTGCATGTGTTTGTGTATCTGTCTGTAAATAATATGGATACACATATACACATTCATGTATAAAATTGCAACAAGCAGCAAAAAAACAACCAACTAACAATATGGAAAAGGATAACACACACACACACACACACACGTACGTACGTACGTACGTTGGGCAGGTTTTTCACTCCTGGAGAGCTAAAAAGGCAAAGGGAAAAGCACAACCATAAAAATTGCAACAGGCAGCAATAACACACCTACTAACAATATGAAAAAGAACTTTATAAAGTTCTATTTCATATTGTTGGTGGGTGGGTTAAAAGTTCTTTTTCATATTGTTGGTAGGTGGGTTATTGCTGCCTGTTGCAATTTTTATGGTTGTGCTTTTCCCTTTGCCTTTTTAGCTCTCCAGTATTGAAAAACCTGCCCAACTGGTACTTTTACAGGGGAAATTATTTACCTTGTAATGCTTCTTAGAACAGCATACCACACATGATGTTCAGTCATCCCCAATCCCCCAGATTTTAGAGGAAAACTTTTTGAGGTAGTGTGTGTCTTTATATTTTGTTTTGTTGGCATCATTAATTTTGAAATAACTTTGGGTAGTGATTGACTGATTGCAAGACAAGAAAAGGCCTCTCAAAGAAACAATCAGGAACTTACTGGAAGGTTTTAACAGCAGGGCATTATAATGCTGGATGGTATGTGTCCACCAATTGGGACTCATGCTCCCATTCACTGTTGCTGACCAAAAGAACCTTTAGAGTTTGAGGAACTCTCCCTGATTCAGGCCTGGTCTACACTAGTCTGTTATTTCAGAATTAGCCGAGTTAATTCGGAAATAATATGGTTCCGTCTACATGATCAAACCGTTTTTAATTTAAAGGGCTCTTTAATCCGATTTCTGTACTCCATCTCTGCAAGTAGAGTAGTGCTTAAATCGAGATCGTAGTCCCAGGTTAAAGGTATTGTGGATGCAATTCGACATTACTGGTCTCCTGGAGCTATCCCAGAATGCTCCCTTGTGACCGGTCTGGACAACACTCTGAACTCCGATGAACTAGCCAGGTGGGAAGGAAAGGCCCCGGGAACTTTTGAATTTCATTTCCTGTTTGGTTACCATCAGCACAGGTGACCATCAGCAAGTTCACCATCACAGGCAACCATGCAGAGTCCACCATCACAGGAGATCACGCCTTCCTGGATTCGCAGACCAGCTCCAGTATGTTCCATATGGGAGGTACTGGATCTCATCACATGCTGGGGAGACAAGTCTGTTATGGCAGAACTACGTTCCAAAAAAAGGAACACAAATATGTACGCTAAAGTCTCCAGGGCCATGACAGAAAGAGGCTACTTCAGGGACACAGAGCAGTGTCGTACAAAAATCAAGGAGCTCAGGCAAGCATACCAAAAAGTCAGGGAGGTGAATGGGTGCTCTGGGTCACAGCCCCATTAATTTTGCTTCTACCATGAGCTGCATGCAATTATGGAGGGTGATGCCACCACTACCCCACCACTGTCTGTGGACACCTTCAAGGGGGGAGTTGCACGGAGCAAAGAGGAAGAGTCATTGGAGGATGAAGAGGAGGAGGAGGAGGAGGACAGTGCACAGGTGGCAAGTGAGGAATCCATTTCCCCCCTAGCCAGGAACTATTCTTAACACTGGAGTCAACAGCCTCCCCTCCCCCCTCCACACTCCCAAGGCGGGATCCCGGAACATGACATTGAAGAAGGTACTTCTGGTGAGTGAGAGCCTGATCAGAGCCACGCAGCGGGGGGTGGGGGGGGGGAACCCAGCTGCGCTGGGCTGGGCTGTTCATGTTTAGTTTAAAGGGCTTATCCCTGCTCAGAGCCTCATCAGAGCCATGCAGTGGGTGCAGAGAGGGCGGGGGGGATGGTTGTGTGAAGCGATCATCCCAGAGAACCTGCAGGCCCTCCTTTTATATGGCAAACCCACCAGGCATTGCTTGCTATGGGAAGGGGGCCCCAGCAGTTTGAAAGCATTGAAATGAATGTAGAAGAAGCAGAACCCTGCATGCCCTATGCTGCCTGCAACCTGAATTCTGTTGCCCGGCTGTGTATGATGGCTTACTCATGCCAAAGTGTCCCCTTTGTTCTCTGAAATGTTTCTTTTAAAATACTACCGTCCCTTTTTCTCCTACAGGTGCAAATGTTTCAACGTGGCCCCTATCTACTCCATCCTAGAGGCTGGTCCAGATTAGAAGGCGGAAAAAACAAATTTGGGGATGACATGTTCGCCGAGCTCATGCAGTCCTCCCACACTGATAGAGCCCAGCTGAATGCGTGAAGACAAACAATTGTGGAGTCCTGTAAAGCATTACAGGAACACAAAGAGACGAGGAACGCAGGCAGGACTCTATGGTCAAGCTCATGGGGAAGCAAACTGACATGCTCTGCTGTATGGTGGCTCTAATGCAGGAAAGGCAGCAAGACCACAGACTTCCACTGCAACCCCTGTATAACCATCCTCCCCAAGTTCCATAGACTCCTCACACAGACGCCCAGGAATACGAAGGGGGAGGCTACAGGGACCCACACAGTCAACCCCAGAGGATCATCCAAGTACCAGAAAGCTGGCATACGTGAACTTTTGATTTGGTTTCTGGACTTGTCCTTCCCTCCTCCTCCACCCTCTTACCCCTGCTTCCCCAGTCTACCTTATAATTACTCTCAATGTGTTGTGCATCAAGTAATAAAGAACAGTTTTTAAACAATTGTGACTTTATTTCCTTCCATATATATAGGATGTGGGTAACTTCAAGAGAAAGAAATGCAACTATCACACCCTACCCTGGCCAATCATGAAACTGGCTTTCAAAGCTTCTCTGATGCACAGCACACCCTGCTGCGCTCTTCTAATCACCCTGTTGTCTGGCTGTGCGAAATTGGCCACCAGGCGAGTTGCCTCAACCTCCCACCCTGCCATAAATGTCTCCTCCTTACTCTCTCAGATATTGTGAAACATACAACAAGCAACAATTACAATTGGAATATTGGTTGAGCTGAGATCTAACTGAGTCAGTAAACTGTGCCAGCGAGCTCTTAAATGTCCAAATACACATTCTACCCCCATTCTGCACTTCCTCAGCCTATAGTTGAACTGCTCCTTACTACTGTCCAAGGTGCCTGTGTACAGCTTCATAAGCCATGGCATTAAGGGGTAGGCTGGGTCCCCGAGGATAACTATAGGCATTTCAACATCCCCAACAGTAATTTTCTGGTCTGGGAAGTAAGTCCCTTCCTGCAGCTGTTCAAACAGACCAGAGTTCCTGAAGATGCGAGCGTCATGCACCTTTCCCGGCCATCCCACGTTGATGTCAGTGAAACGTCCCTTGTGATCCACCAGTGCTGGCAGCACCGTGGAAAAGTACCCATTGTGGTTTATGTATTGGCCTCCCTGGTGTTCTGGGGCCACGACAGGGATGGCTGTTCCATCTATCGCCCCACCGCAGTTAGGGAACCCCAGCACATTAAAGCCATCCACAATGGTCTGCATATTTCCCAAAATCACTACCGTGGATAGCAGCTGGTCAATGATTTCGTTGGCTACTTGCAGCACAGCAGCCTCCACAGTAGATTTGCCCACTCCAAACTGATTCCCGACTGACTGGTATCTGTCGGGCATTGCAAGCTTCCACAGTGCTATGGCCACTCGCTTCTCCACTGTGAGGGCTGCTCTCATTTTGGTGTCTTAGCTCTTCAGGACAGTGGACAGCAAGTCACAAAGTTCCATGAAAGTGGCCCTATGCATATGAAAGTTTGACAGCTGCTGGGAATCGTCCCAGACCTGCAACACTATGCGGTCCCACCAGTCTGTGCTTGTTTCCCGGGCACAGAATTGGCGTTCCATGACACAAACCTGGCCCAACGCCACCATGATCTCCCAATCACCACATGCCATGCTTCTAGGAACGTCTATGTCCATGTCCTCATCAGTATAGTAATTGCATTGTCATCGCTTCCTCGCCTGGTTTTGCAGGTACTGCACATGCTGCTGGATAATGTGCGAGGTATTTACAATGGTCAAAACTGCAGCAGAGGTCTGAGCAGGCTCCATGATTGCCATGCTATGGCGCCTGCATGGGTAATCCTGGAAAAAGGTCGCGAAACGTAGGAGGCCTATTTGGTTTAAGATGGCCGATAAAAGGCGGTAAATGGTTGTCTTCTGTAGCTTTCATGGAGTCAGGAAGCTCGATAGAGCTGCAGGAGCAGGAGAGCAGAGTTTGTGGTGGAAGCATGAGCAGAGTTTGTGGCGGAAGCTGTGGAGCTCAGGTCACAATGGCTGAAAAACGGTGGGGAATTGTTGCCTTCTGTAGCTTGCACACGAGCCCAGGAGAGACAACATGGAAAAATTAGGTAGCGATGCAAGAGCGGGAGAGCAAAATTTGCGGCAGAAGCTGTACTGCTTGGTTCACGGTAGCTGAAAAAAGGCAGGAAAGGGTTAGATAAAAGAGGAGATAGAAAGACGAGAGGACATGCGAGGTGGGTTCATAGTACCAGGAGACATGCAGTGCACTGTACTGCACCGTCTGCTGGCAGTATGGCATCTGCTTTAGCTTTCACAGAGGGAAGAGCGAGTGACGGCACACACCCAGAAACATCTGCGAGAATGTTTTTGCCCCATCATGCTCTGAGAGCTTAACCCACAATTCCAATGGGTGGCGGTGATATACACCCATGTCTTCCAGGAAATATGGCAAATTTAAATAATGGCCCATTGCATTTAGGTCTCTGAATCATCATAAAGATGTTGTGGTTTTGGTCAACACAACATAGCTGTATGAGCATGGACTTCTGTGGCATACTATAATGAAAGACATTATTTGGTTTTGAAGTGTAATCTTCAAAGTCAACATGATTATGCAAATCAATAACTCCAGTAGTACTATTAATTCTCTCACAAATGAATATATTGTCTCATTTAATTATGTAGCACACTTGTATTGTACCACTCAAGAATCATCTGTGTAATTAGTATTTATCCTGCATTGTGGCTTTCATCATCTAGACCTAGACTGATTCCTCTACCCCCCCAACTATATATTACTAAAAGACAAAATCCCATAAACAGAGTTATATCTTAGGTTTAAAGGCTGAGATACTTTAAAACAAATATAACCAGACAGCTGTCTGTTGGCTAAACAATTGAGGAAGCCCAAAAGTTATCTCTCTGCATCCTTACTTGGATCTAAATCAAAGTGTATGAAAAATTATATCATTTTTATCATTCTTCCTATTTTTGATTAAAACCTAACCTTGTATGGAGGTCTACTATCATGAAAATTTGCAAATCTGAAGGGATGTACATATGGAAGAATGACAAAATTCAGGATAATTGTAAGGTAGGCAAAGAAGGAGTTTCTAATTGGAGGACTAAATTTTCCTGTCCTTAAATCAAGCAAAATCCACATTTATTCAGTTAGAGTTTTGCTTAAATAATGGCTAAAGAATTTGACTCGGAGTAAATACATTCTGGTTCTTAGAATTCCACATGCAGTTTCAACTGACTATTATATTCATTCCCTGTACAAAACTGTAACATAATGTTGCTGTGCATTTTTAGACAGTTGTCACTTTCTGCCCTACGTATGGTTGCATATTAGTGGTGGGGGAAATGATTCCTCTATAAGTAAAGTCTATGAAGTAATTTGGGCTCCTTTGGGATGAAATGAGCCAATTCAATGTAAGATGTTTCACTTTTTTAATTTTCAACCTCTTGTTCGCTTATCTTACAACAAAAATAGATACATGTCCTGTGAGTATACAGACAAGGTGGGTGTGGTAATATCTTTTATCTTTTATTCCTTAGGTCTGAGGTAGAGCTCTGTGTAGCTTGAAAGCTTGTCTCTCTCTCAAACAGATATTGGTCCAAAAAAGACAATACCTCACCCATCTTATATCTCTAATATCCTGGGACTGATATGGCTACAACAACACTGGATTTATTGCTTATTACAACAATCTGTAACCCCTCACCTCCTCTTTTTGTCCTATAGCTCCAGAGGTATTAAATGGGCCACTCTACCTTGAATGTTCCCTTAGAATATGTGCTAACTACTTATGCTAAACAATCCATTCCATCTTGCATTTAGCTCTTACACTCAGAGTATCTTTTGCAGACTTAGAGCTCTACGTGGTGCAAAAACTTGTTTTTCTTACCGACAGAAATTGGTCAAATAAAAATTATCTCACTCACCTTGTCTTTCATAGTTAAGATATGTTATTCAGCTTTATGGGTTAGTGCTAATTGGCCTTTCAGCTCTGAGAATGTAAGCTCAATGCTTGATTAACACCACAGATATTTGCCTTTTGTCCCTAAAATAGGTATCTTTTTCCACATCACAAAACTTTAAACTTTACAGTTAGATCTGGATCATGTTATGTGCTCATCTGAGTACCTTCTACTCCCATTGGTCTTCTGAGACTACTCAGCAATTCCCAGTTAAACCTCTTGATAATTTCTGAATGAATCAGGAGAATGAGACCTGGTCTACACTACGAGTAAATCGAATTAACCCTGCACCTGTCCACACCACGAAGCCCTTTACTTTGCTATAAAGGGCTCTTAATATCAATATCAGTACTCCTCCTCGACAAGGGGAGTAGCACTGAAATCGGCATTGCCATTTTGAATTAGGGTTAGTGTGGCCCCAATTCGACGTTATTGGCCTCCGGGAGCTATCCCATGGTGCACCCTTGTGACCGCTCTGGACAGCAATCTGAACTCGAATGCACTGGCCAGGTAGACAGGAAAAGCCCTGCAAACTTTTGAATTTTATTTCCTGTTTGCCCAGCGTGGAGCGCTGATTAGCACAGGTGACCATGCAGTCCCAGAATCAAAAAAGAGCTCCAGCATGGACTGTACGGGAGATACCGAATCTGATCTCTGTATGGGGAGATGAATCTGTTGTATCAGAACTCAGTTCCAAAAGACGAAATGCCAAAACATTTGAAAAAATCTCCAAGGCCATGATGGACAGAGGCCACAACAGGGACTCAATACAGTGCTGCGTGAAACTTAAGGAGCTGAGACAAGCGTACCAGAAAGCCAAAGAATCAAATGGACGTTCACGGAGGGAGGGACGACTGATGACTGTAGCTATTCCACAGTTCCCGCACTCTCCAAAAACTATTTGAATTCTTGGCTGAACTCCCAATGCCTGTAGGGTCAAAAACACTGTTGTGGGTGGTTCAGGGTATATATCGTCAGCCCTCCCCCCCCCCCCGTGAAAGCAAAGGGAAAAAATCGTTTCTCACCTTTTTTCAATGTCACCATATGTCTACTGGATGCTGCTGGCAGACACAGTGCTGCAGCGCTACACAAGCATCCCCTTACCTTGCCTTGCAGATGGTACAGTATGACTGGAATCCGTCATCGTCGTCCCGTAGGTGCTCCTGGCTGGCCTGGTGAGGTCGGCCAGGGGCGCCTGGGCAAAAATGGGAATGACTCCAGGTCATTCTCTTCTTTAAGTTTTGTCTAATGGAGATTCAGTCCTGCCTGGAATATCATGGCAGCTGGAGACTTCTGCCTCAGGCTGCTCTCCCAGTCAGCAGCACCGTGCGGTTATGCCTACCCAAGCCTACTCCTTGCTACCAGGGCTCACAATCAGATACTTAGACCTCTACATTTTGCTGCAAATAAAAAAATTAAGCTGCGTTTAGAACTCTCCCCCAACATACATATCCTGGGACATTTTGTATTTTACCAGTGTCAACCAAATGCCCACACATTCTACTTCACTGTAAGCCAACCGCCCTCCCCTCCGCTCTTTGATCTCTGCTTGCAAAGGCAATAAAGTCAGTGTTGTTTCTTATTCATGCATTCTTTATTACTTCATCACATGTAAGGGGGGATAACTGCCACGGTAGCCCAGGAGGGGTAGGGGAGGAGGGAAGCAATGGGTGGGGTTGTTACAGAGGCACCCCCTAGAATGGCATGCAGTTCATCATTTCTGCGGGATACTGGGGCTGTGACCTGGAGCAGCCGTTTGCCTCTCTGGTTCTTTAGTAGGCTTACCTGATATTCTAGGCAGGACTGACTCTCCATTAGACAAAACTTAAAGAAGAGAATGACCTGGGGAGTCATTCCCATTTTTGTCCAGGCGCCCCCGACCAACCTCACCGAGGCCAGCCAGGAGCACCCATGACAGCAGCAGACGTACAGTATGACTGGGAACCATCTTTGTGAACTTGCAAAGCAGCATATGGTACAGTAGGGCTGGTAACAGTCTCTGCTAACTTGCAAAAGGCAAGGGGATGCTGCTGTGTAGCACTGCAGTACCGCGTCTGTCAGTGGCATTCAGTAGACATACAGTGACAGTGAAAAAAGGCTGAACGGGCTCCATGGTTGCCATGCTATGGCGTCTGCCTGAGCAATCCAGGGAAAAGGGTGCTCCCGTTGCTTTCACGGAGGGAGGATTGACTGATGACATTTACTCATAACCACCCGGGACAAATTTTTGGCTCCATCAGGTATTGGGATCTTAACCCAGAATTCCAGTGGGCAGGGGAGACTGCGGCAACTATGGGATAGATACCCACAGTGCAACGCTCCGGAAGTCGACGCTAGCCTCGGTACACGGATGCACACTGCAGAATTAATGTGCTTAGTGTAGCCGTGTGCACTCGACTTTATACAATCTGTTTCCAAAAATCAATTTCTGTAAAATCGGAATAATCCCATAGTGTAGACATACCCTGAGTGTTACAAGTCAGAACTAGATGCATGGGCATAATTTAAGTCTGCCAAATGCTTGCCGTTTTTTACTTCTTATTATTACTGCTACTATTACTTTATTATTTGTATTAATAGTAACTAGGAGCACTAGCCATGAACTAGGACCCATTGTACTGGGTCCTGTATAAACACAGAACAAAAAGATAGCCACATCTCAAAGAACTTACAATCTACATATGAGACAAGAGGCAACATTTAGATACAGATGGGGAGTACAAAGAAACAATGAGAAAACATTGGTCAGCATGATAGGCCATGGTCTCAGCATGCCAGCAGCCTGTTGTCAAGTTTTTTGTAGGCATAACAAAAAAGGTGAGTTAAGAAGGGTTTCAAAGGAAGATAATAAGGTAGCTTTAAATTGTAGACATTTAAAGGGAACACATCCCAAGCATGAGTGACAGCATGGAAGAAATCATGAATATGCTGTTTTGAAAATTTAACCAGTGGGAGATATAGACTGGAATTATGGGCCATCAAAGTTGGGAGTCAACATCTTGATAGTGAATAAGGAATGGTAGGTATGGTGAGAATAGGCCATGAAGGGCCTTGAAGGAGAAGACAAGTAGCTTATTGATAACCATAGAGCCAGTGGAGAGATGGCAATAAAGAGGTGGCATTGTTAAAACAAAACAAAGAACTAGGAGAATGATCTTTGCAACAGTATCTGAATGGATTTGAATAGAGCAAAATTGCATTTTTCAAGACCAGAGAAAAGGATGTTGCAGAAATTAAGATATAGGATGATGAGAGCCTAGCCAACAGCTTTAGCTGTGTGAATGGATAGATAAGATCGTATCTTAGAGATCTTACACAGAAGGAATCTCCAAGACTGTCCGGATATGAGGACTTAGAGAGAGGCCCGAGTTGAAGATGACACACAGCTTACAGGCCTAAGTGACAGGCTGGGTGGTGATGGTGGATCAAGAAAGGAGGGTTTGGGGGGAGATGCCTACGAGCTCTGTTGTAGCCATGATGAGCTTGGGCTGGTGGCAAGACATCAATGAGAGGATGTCAGAAAGATTTTATTTTGGACAGAAGAATGCGGGTCTAGAGTAGGAAGGTAGATCTGTGATTTGTGTTTATTGATGAGATTACTCAGAGATAAGATATAGAAGGAGACCAAGGACACAGCCCTGTAGAACCGCCACAGAAAGTTAGAGAGCGGATGAGGATCGTCCAAAGGGCACGCTGAAGGAGTGTTTAGAGAAACAAGAGGAGAACCAGGAGAGGACAAAGTCACAGAAGTGAAGGAAGGGCAGGATTTCAAGAAGAACATGGTTGATGGTGTTGAAAGTGACTGACAGGTCAAGGAGGAGGAGGCTTGAATACTAGTTCTGAGATTTAATAGGGAAGAGGTCTTTAGAGACTTTGACAAGAGTGGTTTCAGTGGAAGCCAAGGGGCAGAAGCCAGATTGGAGAGGGCCTGGAATGAAATTGGAGGAGAAGAACTCCAGATTGTAAACAGTGCAGACAATGAGCTTAGAGATGAAAGGAAGAAGGGAGATGGGAAGGTAATTGGAAGGGTAAGTAGGGTCAAGGATGGATTTTTTTTTTTAAGATGGGAAAAACTACAGCGTTTGTATTGTGTGGAGGGGGGACAGGAAAGTAAGAGGATAAGGAGAAGAATTAGGGAGATAAGAGTGGACATAAGGGTGAACAAGATATGAGATGGGGTCACGAGGAAAATAGAGGGGTTAGAGGAGGAGAGTAATCAAGGAACATCTGGTTCTGTGACAGAGAGAAGATGAAGAGAGAAGGGGAAAAGGAAGGCAAGCCACGAGGAGGAGGAAGTCAGTGCTGCTGTTTGTTCACTTTCTGAATACCAAATTCAGAATGCTAACTTAAATTTAAAAAAAAATTACTGTGGGATAGTATGAATATGTAAGTTACAAGATGGCCACTTGTTTGTTTGTTTTGCATAGATTTTTTTTGTATGCATTTTGAGTGCTACTGTGTCTTTAACATTTAGTTAACTTTTATTGATGCACTTGGGGGCATAGTGGAGTTTAAAAAATGTCTAGTAACATATCAGATTCATCAAGATTTGTGTAAGTCATGATATCTGTATGCTGGTGAAATAACAACGCCTTCTTTATAACAGTATGATCTGGAATTATTTTGAAGTCTGAACTGCAATAGGTAAAAGTCCTTCCATAAGAGTGGATGTTGTGGTGGAGTGACTTGCTGCTTCTGAAAAAGAGAGTGATAAAATATCGACTAACAAGATATGGAAATAAGTGGATTGACCTAGAGAATTTGATCATAGGCCGTTACGTTTTTTCCCCACATTGGAATAATTTTTCAATCATTTCTTCACAGCATTTTGGAAATGGTATAGACAA
Organism: Gopherus flavomarginatus; assembly: GCF_025201925.1. Lineage (NCBI taxonomy): Eukaryota > Metazoa > Chordata > Testudines > Testudinidae > Gopherus > Gopherus flavomarginatus. The sequence continues at coordinate 190,738,690 of NC_066617.1, forward strand.
TAAGATGAGGGCCACTAGGCTGTGGCAATCTGATTTCAAGTGGGAACAGAATCAGGTGGACGATCTAGCATTCTTATTCACAAATTATTTTGTTGAGTTGCTAGGTCAGCCAGTCAACTCTGTATATGTTATCTGTGTAGTTACCTAGTGGTCTAGTTTATTTAATCCTTTCAAATTAAGTGTGAAATAATATTTTTTCAAGAAGTTAAACAATGTAAATGTAGCTGGCTTCAGTTATTGGAAGAACACACCAGATAGTCTCTCAGAACACAAGAATTCCATCTCTTATAAGAAAGCAGTTTGAATTCTCTCCATTTGTTCTCTCAGCTACACAAATTGATGGTTGAACAGTACAAATCTGAGATGTATCTGCTGATGGTATTTTGAAGAGTGGTCATACATGTTAAACATTCAGTGCAATGAGGTTTGCCTTTTTTTATTCTTTTCTGACAAGAAGATGCTTAGGTCTCTCAAGAATGGGAAAAGTTCTGGTTCCGTGTAACAAATAGTCCTTTTTGACCCAGTCTCAGACAAATATATCCCCAAGTATGGAATTCCTAGCAGCAGCAAATGCAAATGACACTTTTTATGAATTCATCCCCCTTATGTATGAAGAGATTCTTCAACAAAGGGTTTAAGAAATAACCCAAAGTATTTCAGGTATGTAGAGAAGATCCCTGCAACCATAGCTAGTTCTCAAAGGAAGCAATTGGAGCCCTATAGTGGTTTTATTACCTTGGCTGTAATTGTTGGTTGAGTGTTGAGGGTATTAGGGTACGTCTACACTACCTGCCAGATCAGGTAGCGATCGATCTATTGAGGATCGATTTATCGAGTGTAGTGTGGACACAATAAATCGATCCCCAGTCGCTCTCCCATCGACTGCTGAACTCCAGCTCGGTGAGAGGCGGAGGCAAAGTTGACGGGGGAGCCGTGGCAATTGACCACGCACCGGGAGGGCGCAACGTAAGTTGAACTATAATATGTCGACTTCAGCTATGCTATTCTCGTAGCTGAAGTTGCGTATCTTAGGTCGATACCCCACCCAGTGTAGACCAGGCTTTAGTAAAGCCTCAGTGGGCTCTACTTTCCAGAAGGCTTCCAAAACTCAGTAGCACAGGGGATTTGCACCCCAAAACTGGGAATATGCAGAGACCACATTGAAGAAATAGCGTGAATTGAAAGATATGTGAATCAGTTGGGTGAAACACTTATTTTTTATTAGAGGTTTTGTCCATGTACTATGACATGATACACCATCTAGCTGGGATTTTTGCATCTTTCCTTAAAGAGATGGCCCTGGTGATTTCAGGAATCAGAGTTATGACACTAAATAACATGAAAAGGAGTCACATGGGGCTTGAGATATGGATTAAAGCCATTCACTAGTTGAATATGCTGCATGTTCAGCCTATTCTTTGTCTAGTGTGATCTTCTGCAGCTGAATCAGACATCAGTTTTGTTTTAGTTCTCACTGTCCTTCATCTTTCTCTGACTTTTAGTCCACACACTTATGACAAATGTTGTTTAAAGGAGCTTGTTAAAACACATAGGAAACATAGACTGTCTTTGAAACTACTATTGGGGATAAGATGGTCATCTAAAGCTGATTGTATTAAAGCTTTGAGGAGAGGATACAACACAGTTAAAAAAGGACAGTCCAGAATAGCTCAGAGTGCAGATGAGACACCACTGGAATTGAAAATGGGTCATTTTATTTTAGATGAAAGCTGAGAAAACTTGAAACAGCAGTGATGACAGTGGTGCAGGATACTGCTCTGTAAAGAATGAAGTATTTCAGCAAACACGGCAGTCAGGTACTTGCGCACCAAGTACTTGAAGTCGAAGCACTTGTTTGTGATATGAAAATCTCAGAAATAGAATTGCCTCAAGAATTAGCATGTGGGATGATCACTCACTCCTGAAGTGGTTCTTTGAAGTTCAAAATATCATCATTCATAGACTAACTCAATATATGACCAAATTGTCAAAGTTACAGAGGAGGTTAAGTACTTAAATGCCCCCAATTACCATAGTGTCTGAGTACCTCCCAATCTTTACAGCATTTATCCTCACAACACCCCTGTGAGGTAGGACAAGTCTGTTATCTCCATTTTACCCGCTAATTTTTCCCTGTGGGTGCTCCAGCCTTGCAAGACCCACTGAGTTGGCGCCTATGCCAACATAGTGGGTTGAGGGGAAAGAAAGTCAAAAGCATAATACCACTATCCCCTATTTTATATCCTCAGTCCATATGCCTGGAGAAAACTAGCCTAGAAATGGTCTAGTCGTCTTCACTGAATCACAGAGTTGAGCAGTCCCCCATTGTGTGATGCTTGTGCAACTCTCTTACAGAATTGTAGATCCCTTGTTTACAACTCCCTTGCTGATTAATGGTAATTTAAAACCCTATTTGGGTGTGGATCACCTCCCTTGTTGTTACTGGAGAGGGAGCAGTGGGAGGCTCCCAAATTTACAACATATTTCAGTAACAAAGATACATCAATCTCATAACTTTATACACACTAATGATATACATATTTGGACAGAACAGTCAGTGTGACAGGTTGGCCCCTTTAAGATGCCATCTGATGTGTTGGGATATCACGGGGCCCTCCTGTTCTGCTGGCCTGGACCATCTTTTTACCTGTCTTGCTGAGCCAGGCTCTTAAGACTCCTCTAGCACACACACAGGCAGGGCCACTCCTAACTGGAGAATGACACAGACTCTGAGAAGACTCAGCTTAAGGGACTTGCCCCAGCACTCAGGTGTCCATCTCCCTTGGAGTGCAGACCCAATGGTATATTGTGTTGTACTGTAGAGAAATCTATACAATACAAGCTCATAAATTCACCCCCTCGCTCAATGTGGGGGAAGATAGGCACAACTTCTTGCCCCCTCCAGTTAGAAATGACAGAAACTGGGTTTAATAATAAACAAAACAAATTATTAACTATAAAAAGTAGATTTTAAGTGGTAGAGAGATCACAAAAAGATCAAAGCATATTACTCTGCAAATAAAAAAAACCACACAAACTAAGCCTGTTTCACTAAGGAAATTGGTTACAAATAGTATTTCTCACCCTAGATATTACAGGAAAACTGCAGAAAGTCTTGAAAGGCAGCTGCACTGGTCTACAGCTTGAGACCTCAGGTATTATTACTCACAAGCTTTATGCCCTTACAGCTTGGGCTCAACCCTTCTCCCCCTAGTTCAGCTCTTGCTTCCAGGTGTTTCAGTGTCTCATTGAGTGGGGAGGCAGAGGAGAACCACAATGATGTCACTCTCCTGCCTTATATAGCTCTTTTGTAAGGCAGGAACCCTTTGTTTTCTTTGATGAGTTTTGTGACCCATGATGAATCAACAAAACAGAAACTAGCAACTTTCTTTCTCTTGTAGAAGCTGTGTAAGATGGAAAGCTTTTTTCAGTAATTGAAAGCTACTTTGGATAACTTGTTTCACACTTATTATATTTACAAAATATACTACTAGAAATATTAGGTGAACACATGAATCCACTGTAAAACTAATTTGACAGCTGAGTCAATTTATAATTATTATTGACTTGAGTATTTCAAGTTGCCTAGTGCAATTTTCCCTGAAGCAATTTAGTTATGGATAATACTGATAGTTATGAAATTAGATACTGTGACAAAGTTCCTCCTCTACCTTGGTGGGTCCTGCGCTTATTGGCAGATTTGCTCACCTCAGTGATCTTCCCTTCTGGTGAAACCCACAGTCTGGGTCAACTTCACCTGTGTCTGATCAGGAGTTGGGAGGTTTGGAGGGAAACCAAGCCCACCCTCTAATCCAGGTTCCAGCTCAGGGCCCTGTGGATTGCAGCTGTCTATAGTGCCTCCTGTAACAGCTACATGACAGTTACAACTCCCTGGGCTACTTCCCCATGGCATCCTCCAAACACCTTCTTTATCCTTACCACAGGACCTTCCTCCTGGTGTCTGATAATACTTGTACTCCTCAATCCTCCAGCAGCACACCCTCTCACTCTCTGCTCCTTGCACCTCTTGCTCCCAGCTCCTCACACACAAATCTCACTGACTAACTGGGAGGCTTTTAACTAGTTCCAGCCAGCCCTTGATTGGCTTCAGGTATCCCAATCAATGTTGCTATCTCCACTGCCTTCTAGAAAGATCTTAATTGGCCCCAGGTGTCTTGATTAACCTGGAGCAACTGCCATTTGGTTACCATGGTACCAGGGATTTTTGTAGCCTGGGGTTAACATACCTGTTCCTCACTACTTTACTGTAGCCATCTGGCCTTGCCCCATCACAATACATTTGAAATTTTAACTCATTGCATGTAATATGTATCAACATGTTTTCAGCATTGTGTATGAGTTGTAAGGAGCAAGCTCTTTGGGGTCTTTATAATAAATAATAAGTTGCAGTTACTTAAAAAGAAGTGACCCTCTTCCAAGAAGTCCAAGAATTCTCATTTGTTTTGTGTCTTAAACATTGTATATAAGGATATCCCTTTGGTGGAGCAACTCAATTGGATTTCTGCAGCTGTAGGGATACCAAAGCCCTATCAGCTCCTATTAGAGTTGTGGAAAAAAATTCTGGCTGAATAGTTTATTTGCTGAAAACTGCAGTTTCAGTATGATTGAAACAATTTACGAATTTGCCAAATAGTTTCAGAGAAAAAAAAAACAGTAGCTTGGGTTAGATTTACCCAGGTCTTCCCCAGTTCCAGGTGGGCACCCTGAACATCAGACTATTGACTTTTTTGGGATGGGCTTTCTGTCTCTCCTGTTAGATCTGTTCCACTTTATATAAAATACTTGAATAGTCACTGGGCAAGCAAGAGCGTGAGAATGATTCTATGGCCTGGGAGTCAGGGCATCTACCTGGGAGGTGGGAGACCTTTAAGTCCTTGCTCCAGAGTAGGGGTTTGAACCTCACTTTATCTCCTACATTCCAGGTGTCTTCCCTAATAACTAGGCTCTCAGGTATAAAGAGGGCTTCTCCTTCTCATCTGGTTTTGTGAATCCAGCCCTTTATTTCCTTTGTTTTTATTTTTTAAAAGTTAAAAATGCCCAAAAATGAAACACTTCATTTGACCTAAAACAAATTTTGTGTTGACATTTTCAGTTTGCAAAAAATTCTGAAAATTTTCAGAATTGGTTTGGGGTTTTTAGAACCACCAGTGAGCCAGAAAGTATCAGCTGTAGCTCCTTTAGCCTTCAAGATCTGAACAGGAGTTACAGTGAGAAGGAAGTGATAGTGTGTACAATGAAAGGAGGTGCCTACCCACTAACGCTAAGGCTCTTTGGCTCTGCAGGAATTCTAACCTGACAACTCTGCCAGCTTCAGAGCATTGTTTTAACCACTTGTTCAGTTCTGTAATTCAGCAAAACCTATCTACTTTGCATAATTTGACCTGGCTACTGTACATGGAGGTATGTAAAGTGTTCCCTCTTTCAGATGTGAATCGGTTGGAAACTAATGTAAGAACTTTATGGAAGTTATATTGCCTTGGGCCCTATGGATTTGATCAAAGAAAGCTTTTGCTACAAGTTTAAAAGCTAATCAGACATATAAGTTTATAACTAGAAGACAAAGATTGATAAAATCTTTTCCCTAGATATTTGGCAGTTTTCATGTGCTCAATAAAACAAAATAATATATCAAAATAATATTTAAAATATATAATACTTAAATTGCCAAAAATGTAATTACTCCATGTAATCAAATTCAGATATTTTTCTACTTACTTCACTAAGCTTTCCATTTGCTCATAATTCTCTTAAAAAAAGAAATAATCCCATTTATATTAGCTGTGTTTTGGAGTGTTTATTTATATGGTCCTATAGCTGGGGTGAAAAGGAGAATAAAGAGAGCTTTATTTTCTATATACAAGTGTTTTCTTAGCTTTATGAGTTTATGTAAACAAGATTTTTTTTAGTATTTGTAATATATTCCAAAATATAAAATTTTTGAAAAACCCTGCTCCAAATTTCAAATAAATCTTTCCTTGTTAAGGTTTAATATGTTATAGCACCCACAAGTGTGCTAGGCTTTCAGCTCTTCTGACAGGAAATAAAATGCTAATCATAAATCTTAATTTCATTGTTTTAAACTTCTGTTCCCATTTTAAAATTAAAAATGGTAAACTCTGTTTGCACTAGCTTAACTTGCATTATATTAGGTCACCAACTGGGCTTCATTGGTGGCATCTAGTGTCTGTGGCAGGCAAAACAAAACTAAAGAACGTGACTGTAGAATTATTTAAAAACAAACAAAAAATCTTCTGATGCCAGTGCTTTCTTTCGCAATCATAAACTGGCACAACTCTTCCCCGATGGGTGTGCCTCAGTCTTTTCCAAATTAAAAGCAGATATATAAAAACAAAGGGAAAACAATAACAAATGAAACTTAGTTTTCTTGTCCTTTCTTCTTGGAGAGCTCCATAGGCTAGCTGGCTCCCTCAATTTCGCCCCCTTTAGTGAAGAGGGAATTCTCCCCGTAAATACTCAGACACCTTTTCCAGCAGACCTTGATAGAATCCCAGATTGCAGTCCTGGTTGCCATTAAGACTACAACTCTCATCCTGCCCATCTCTTGGTCTGGTGAGAGAGGCTGGCTAGAAGTACCCATCACCAGCTTGATCCATCACTTCTGAGGAAAGCTGTAAGCTTTAGCTCACCCTGCTTCTTGAACTCTGTTCTCAGGCCCTTAAACAGACTTCAGTAGTATTGGATTTTCCCACACTAAAAACTGTTTGCCTGAAACCACTTCCTTTTTACTCTAGTGACTTTGCTGCCTGTCCTACAGGTATGCATTAAAAAAAGAAAAAATAACTGGAATATGGTGGTAGCTATCCAGTAAAACGCCCCTCGGAAGCCTTACAGGTCTGTTACAGTATCCTTGCACCTAAAACTCATGCACCAAATTATTAATCTGCTTTAGAAAGAAAATATCAACATTCTTTAATTGTGCCATTACAGTTTGCATTCAGCTCAACTAAATTGGTTGTGAAACTTTCCCCTATGCAAATATTAGATTTGTCTGCATGTGTTATGCCCCATTCTGGGGTTGCCATTGTGTAGAGAGAGAAGAGGAGAAGAGGAAGAAGGAAAAAACAAACAAATAAACCCACAAACTTTTGAAAGAATCTCATGGAGCTGCAGAGAAACCAATAAGAGTATTAGAGACCTTTCAGTCTCAGGATGTGGATTACTGCTATTTTTAAAAATGTTGTCACATAACAAGTACCATGAGACTGAATTCCGGGAGAGAAAGCCCACACTATAGACACAGTAGCCTTATGAAATGCTCATAAAAATTTACCAGCACAGGCATAGAACTTGTTCCTCTGCCCGTACTATGATAACTCTCTATTCCAGTAGATGAGTAGGATTTTTCAAGGCTGGTGTATAGTACTTCTATTCAGCCTCTGTAATGCGCAAGAATTTAAGCATGTAACATCTCAAACATTATCCTAAATCCTTCCAGTGTTTTAGCATTAGCCATAGTATACTGGAAGAAGGAGGCAAATATACATTGGGTTATTGCTGCTTGTTAACAGAAGGTGCCTTCTGTTGAATATAGAAGCCTGGAGCTGACAAACCAGTTTGGTATTCTTTAATGAAAGAGAATACAGTTAATCTGTGTATACTTTCTTTGACATGGTTATGCACTTAATAGTGCTGCACAGATGGTACAAGCAGTGAGCACTGATGTCTGACTGTAATTGATCCTATCAACAATGACATACCTTGAACTGGGCTGTATCACTTTACGTCACATATGGTTAATTAAGTAAGAGCCCAAATACACTAAGGAGATTTTTATGTTTATGCTTAGGAAAACAGTCTAGACAGGTGTTAATGTAAATGAAGTTAGTACTTGTCAAAGGTGAAATACTCCATATGTAACCCTGCTTCAAGCTGCAAATAAATACAGTTTGTGTTTTCCTTCATGATGTTGCCTCTGGAGATCTGCAATGTAAAAGCCATGTGCCTTGCCATATATTCTGGGGAGCTACTTCAAAATCGTAAAACTCTTACGTATGTTCCTTGGACTCAGCATTCTCCAGCCAAGGGTGCAAGTGATTTTGCCCCCCAATGTTCCTCTGTTCCTCTCCCTCCTCCTAGCCATTGTAGTCATGCAACCATCCTTCTCCCTGAGTGGATTACAGAATGTGCTAGTAACCATTCTATTCCATGTTAATCCTGACACTATAATGTTAGTATGGTGGTGTTAAGTTATTGTAGGGTTTACTTTTTTGTTTGAACTGAGTCAAAGAACAGGGATCCATCTCCTGTAACAGTAGACTCTAAAGAGAACAGAATTCAAAATATTCTCCACCTGCCTCATGCAAATGTGTGTGGCAAAACATCATGACCTGAATTATTTTGTATTCATGGAACAGAATCTTGTACACCTTCCCTTCATAGCCCTTGACACCAAAATTGACTCGACAGGACATGGTTTGTTGTGATTTGGTTCTGGTCCTTCAGACTCGATAGATGTGGTTCACTGTGCATGTTCCATGTCCTTGTTACTTGTTTGGCTGTCCATCATTCTTTGGAAAGTTACCACCTGAACCTCATCCCTACCTCACTGAATGTAGAGCTCTCCGTCTGTGTCAGACCTCAACGGCCACTGGCACTTTTCTCACTTCCTGTTTTACATGTTCTAACCCACAGTGAAGTTTGAGCTGCCTTTGAACTCCAATCTCATGCAATCTGGCATATTTTGGAATTGAAAGGTCGCTAAAATTCACTACAGGTGAAAACAGAGACAGTCAAAAAGGAGACTAACCCAAAGTTCATTAGAGAAAGAGGAGATAATCACTAGTTTCAGGGGAAGTGATGCAACTAAGGGTCCTTTCTAAGTGAAAGAAGGACCTGGATGTTTTAAAGTTTGAGTTTGCTAATCTGTACATATATCTTAAAAGGTTGGAAACAACTGTCCTATAGAGCACACTGTGTTGCAGTGTTAAAAATAGTTATGGTAAATCTTACAGTATATAGCTAGGCAATGTATTTAGGATAACATTTTAAAATGATGTCAAGTATCAGAGGGGTTGCCGTGTTAGTCTGGATCTGTAAAAAGTGACAAAAGAGTCCTGAGGCACCTTGTAGACTAACAGACATATTGGAGCATAAGCTTTCGTGGATGAATACATCTGACGAAGTGAGTGTTCTCCCATGAAAGCTTATGCTCCGATACATCTGTTAGTCTATAAGGTGCCAGAAGACTCTTTGTCACGTTTTTAAATGAGCTGATTTTTCGTAGAATTTATTTGCTTTAAACTGAAAAGTTGATGTTCAGGACCTTGGTGTAATTTATTATGCAGACAGGGGCCATCACAAAGTTCTTGAAAATGTGCAGGTGTTTCGATCTAAAGTGTTGCATGGAGCTATTATAGGGACAAAGAACAAATGTGGAATCCATGTTCATACCTGAAATCCCACGAAGTTTTGGACGTGTTGGAATTGAGGTTTTGGTTCAGGCCCATCTCTAACTGAAATGTTCCAATATTTCCTAGTTCATTGTGGATAATAATCAACATTGAAACCTTCAGACGTGCCTTCACTTAGTTTTTCTAATTGATATATGTGTGATAGACAAGAATGTAGAGCAAGGGCCAGTGAAAGAAAATATACTATTTAGTGAAGGATTGTTTATTTTAAGCACCCAGTTAACACAAGCAAATGAGTTGGAGTGTAATAAAAGATTCTAATTATAAAGATTTGAGAATATTTATTTTGAGTAAGTCACATGAAGCATAAGATACTTAAACTATACATTGTTGGCACTGAATTCTAAAAGTACAAAATAAAGAGCAGGGCTAATTACAATGTTGGAGACAGTCCAGCACTGACAAAATGAAATGTGTGTTTATATCCTTGTCAAGGAAGGCTTTCACAACTCTTTGTGATAGATTTAATTAATATGAGTGTTTCATATATATATATATATATATATATATATATATATATATATATATAATACACACACACACACAGACACAGACACACAGAAAAATATATATATGGAACATTCATATTAAAGCAGAGACAGTTAAATGAGAGACTACATTTATAACATTTCTCCACTTTTTTCCAGTCATGGGTAAATCTCAAAAGTTTTCAGAGGTTTAGCTTCAGTGTATGCTCATGGTCTTGAATGACTATCTGAATCATTTACACCTCTTGGTTCTGCAGAATTGGGATGGCAATCTTGCAATAACAAGATTCCTCGGATTTCCTGTTTTTGGCCTGAGCTGGAATAGTTAAGTGCAAAGACAGAAAGTTACATAAATGAAAAACAAGCAAGTTGCTCAAATACTTTCAGAATCTAAAAAAAGGTTTCACTATAGGAGGAAGGAATCTTCACTTTTACCAACCTATATCTGCTTGTTTGCTCCATGCTTCTCAGCCTGAAGAGTTCAGTACTGTCTTAGGTAGTGACTTTTTATACCATGGTGGTTGCCTCCAATTTCAATACAAAGTCTTTTTTCCTGTCCTCCTGATCCCTTGTCTGATTGGGTGACATAAGATGGGAGTTTTCCCTCCATTTCAGATAACATATGTTCTCCATACTTGCCTTATTTGAAAACACCCAGGCAATTGTGAACTTAATCTGTCACTGCTAAAATGTAGTACTTGATGAGTATCATGGCTAAGCTCTACTGCCCACCCCCAAGTGATTGTACTATCACCACATTGTAATTAGCCTCATTAGTTTTAGAAGCAGAAGTTTTGAGGTCATTCCTGACTTGACATTCTTTTTGTGTGATAGCCAGCTAGTCTGTTGCTAGCAACCAACAGCCCCAGTGTTCCTTAATGCTTTATTGGCCTTGCAGTCTCATTTGGGGGGAAAAAAAAGTGTTTAAGATTATTTTAACCACTCTTTGTATTAAAGTGCTTGCTTATTTATAGATACAAAGTGCAAATATGTATGTATATAGTGGAACAAAATAGTTCCTATAACAGGCTTAAGACGCACAAGAATATTGCATAAAATGGGATCTTGTGTGCTTTGTATTACAGAATAAGACAGCATGAAACAGTAACTAAATAAAAAAAAACATATAAACATCCCCCAAATTTTAGGACACTAACTTTAGGTCATTATTCCTGCTGTGGAGGGTTTTTTTAATTCCTTTTTAAATGCAATTCATATGCTGCAACATACTTGTGTGGAAGTTGTGCTTGAATTTATAGTAACTGAAACCATGGAGGATTGATTGGGAGTATGATTTAGAATTAGAAGGGCAAGAAATTCCAACAAATAGCATATTATGGAAGGGCACATTTTGGCTTCTCTTTATTACATATAATGGAGGTTAACAGTTTCATTTCCTATTACACTTTTATTTTAAATTACATTTAGGCCTTAATTAGAGATATTTTTTTAAAAAGTGTTATGTTTTAAAAAATTGAAAGCCATATTGGTTTTTCAAAGTGAAAACTGTATTCAGACGTGTTTAACTTTAAAAACAATGAAAATGTTTAGGCTGTGAAATTATGTAGTGCAGCACTAATGCCCAGATTCATCAAGAAGGTATTTAAGCACATGCCTAAGCATATGAATAATCCTCAGTGGGACCTACTTTCCTGGTCAAAGTTAGGCATGTGCTGAATCAAGGCCTAAATTAGGAGACCTGAGATGGGAAGCAAGCTAAAGAGTCCCAAGCTCTGGTCCAGTGGAAAAAGGATGGGACCCACAAAACCTTTTGTTGGATAATGTAAGCGGTAATACTAAAGAACTAATGTAAGCAGTGATACCAAAGAACTAGTTGGTGCCTTGTGTTTAATATGGTAGCTTTTAAACTTCTTAGGGCATAGGTTTATATCTTGGTAAGAGCAAAAATGAAAATTAGTTTGGTCTCATTTTAGTGCATACTGGCACTTTTCCACATCAGGGTGATCACATAATTGAAGTTTTTGATAAGGCTGGGCTTTCAAATAATGGGCTAATTTAAGTCATGATCGCTGTAGTGACCAGAGAAATGCAGGGAGGGTTTCAAAGCTCATGTTTGCATCGTTACTGGCTAGAATCAGTGGGTGAAATCTTGACTCCATTATATAAAGTCAATGGCAAAACTCCCATTGACTTCACTGGTGCCAGGATTTCACCTCATGTTTTCAGTTGCCTTCTTTCATGAACACCAAATGCATTCTGCTCCCCTACCTTACCAAAATATGAAACAAAACAAATACAAATATGAAAATAGCATTGACTGTAATCACAGAGGAGAATGTGCTCCACAAAAAGGATAGGCTGGAATAAGAACCACAGAGTTCAAATGCAAAAATAAGTCCGGGGAGCCCAACTCAAGAAAGTAGAAAAACCAGATATTTGAGCTGTCTGTTAAATACAGTAGAATGGATTTTAACGTAATTTGATACTTGTGTTTTTCCAGCCCTAGAGCTAGGAAGAGATGAATAATAATATAGTTGGTAGTTGAATCTGGGAATTAGATCAAGCTTTCTTCTTTTTTTAAAAAATTGTATCAGACACTCTTTAACCTTAAGTACTGTTCTGTGTGTCTGTTACTGACGTAGTTCATTCTCTAGTTCACAGAATCATGAATTTTGCTGTGTCACATTTTACCTTTTCACCCATTCTCTGTTCTTTTAAGACTTAGGATGTGTTCCTAACACTGATTTACTGTATGTTTATAAATAGTTAAAAGATGGCTGAATAACCCCATAAAATTTTGGAAGAATTACAGGAGGAGATTTTCAGAAGTGCCTAAGGGATTTAGGAGTACAAGTCCCATTGAAAAATCCTTTTTGCTCCTATAAAAATCTCCCCCTTGATTGCTTAGGGTTTCACATTAGATAATCAGAGAAGGGTTTTAAAGGGCCAGATAAAAGAAAAGAAACAAAATAAATTGCAACAGTATTAAGAGGTCAGGCGTGTTTCTGTAAGAGACCTAACAAATGATTTTTCTAATCAGTCATTCTGTCCAGGAAATATAGGACCAGTTAACTTGTAACTTGATCATGGGTGAGAACTCAAAGTGACAAGTGGCAAGATATGAACTATGACTTTGCATAGTAGCCCAGGGATACCTTTTTGTGAATTATAGGATGCTTCATGAAGCCATTGTGCCGTAAGAACCTTCAGAGAGAAGCAGAAGAGCTGGACTAACATTTGCAGGCAGTTTATCTTCACTCTACTGACAAATAGTTTCTCAGATCATTTTTAACTGGATTGGATGGAACAAGAATTGTCCCATGCCTCCTCTGAAGTAATTGTCAGAAAAGTAATTTTGTTAAAATGACATCTTAACTCATTCTCCTCACTTGTAAGGTTCTACAAGCTTTCAGTCTCGTCTCATCTCATCTCATGGGGTTCTATCCTGCCCTTCTTTTTTTCACCTTGTTGTTCCCTTTGTCTTGTCATCCTACTTTCTCTTTCATGACTTTTTCTATGCTGCTTCTTTCTGCTGGAATGACATCTCTCTTTCTGAGCACCAAAAATCTTCACTCTCCTCCTCCAAATCTTTCCAATCAATGTATTCCACAATCCCTATCAAAAGAGTTACTTTGGCTTTATACTGTAACCCCCCTACATTGATTCCCATATGCTACAGTATGTGACAGCTCCAAATGCTGTTAAAAAAAGACTCTAGTGAGCTGTTGTATCTGATAGACTATTTTTTGTGTCCCACCAGGATTGAAATCATTACTCGATACAGAAAAGAAAATAAACTAGTCCACACTCACAAGACACCTGTCTCCCAGCCAGGCAAAGGAGAAAATAAGGACAGGAAATCTCTTAGCTGCGTGGTGGATTGAAGGTAATGTGAGAGTACAAGAGCAAGTGACCCATTTAATATTCTGGAAATCTTCTTTTAAGGCCCATGCCCTGTGGTCAGTGGGAATCAGAGGGACACCATGGGCCCTCCAATCATGTGGCTTTCATTAATTCGGCTATGATTGGGCAATGAGCTAGATTCCCTGCGTGCTTCAGTGTGCCCTATTCCCTACGGAAAACATCCTATTGGTGAAAGATGGTGGGAATGAGAATGACCAGCATGGATTATTTTATATTTACAGACAGTGGTTGCAGTTCGATTTTTTTTTAACTTCTTACCTGCAGATAAGATATTGCTGGTTTGAGCAGATATTCCCTATACGTATAGTGCAGAAAGCTATTAGACCTGGTAATAGCTCACTTTATTATGAATTATTCCTATTACTTTAGTGATTAAAGGCCCTAACCAGGATTGGGCTCCTCTATGCTAGACACAGTACAAATGCATAGTAAGAAACAGACAGTTTGAAGTAAAACTAGACAAGACAGACAAAGGATAGGAGAAAAGAAATTTTGTAGTGGGGAATTGATGCATATAGATTAGAGTCCTGATTCAGCAAAGCAGTTAAAGACCTGACTTGATTTCCCCTGAAGAGATAAGGTAGGAGGGGTCAGGCTTCCTAGGTGATACTCTTTAACGTTATGGCTGACTTTATGCCAGTATGGAAGTTGTATGCACATCTACCAATTGAGATAGACATAGTTTATAAATGTAAGTGATCTATGAATATTTTCCTGTAGCTCTTGGAGGTAGATATAATTAGCACCCACCAAAAAAGAACAAAAAGGAAAAAAACCTTGGTGCACAGGACTGACCATTTTTTTAGAGTGGCGAAAGCATTGTGTCTGAGAAATTCACAGAATTTCAAAAATAATTATTTTGTTTAATTGTTGAAGACATACTTATTAGCCCATATCTTTTTACTCCCACAGCCATTGCTTTTGCAGCCATACATTAGAACAGGGGTCGGCAACCTTCGGCATGCAGCCATCAGGGTAATCTTCTGGCAGGCCATGAGACATTTTGTTTACATTGACCATCCACAGGCATGGCCCCCCGCAGCTCCAAAAGGCTGTGGTTCGCTGTTCCCAGCCAGTGGGAGCTGCAGGAAGTGGTGGGCTGGAGGGATGTGCTGGCCGGCACTTCCCGCCGCTCCCATTGGCTGGGAATGGCAAACCGCGGCCACTGGGAGCTGTGGGGGGCCGTGCCTGCGGATGGTCAATGTAAACAAAATGTCTCACAGCCCACTAGCAGATTACCCTGCTGGGCCGCGTGCCAAAGGTTGCCAATCCCTGCTTTAGAAAGATGACAAAAATTGCTTACTGAATCGCAGTTTCTCTTGTAGCCTGATCTATAGATTATGAATAAAAATTCCCAGTTATCATTTGAGGCTTGACCGGTTCTTGTCCTGAGATCAGACCCAGTATTATTAAAATTATTCTATAGTTGGGAACCCCAATGTGCACAGGTGCAACACGCACACTATAGGAACTCTTCTATGTTTACATAATTTATGAAGACATTTAGCAAAGTCACACACACTGTAACTCAGTAAGGTAGAGATAATACAGTAAGTACATCTGAACATCCATACTCACACCATCCTTTGCAAAACAACCTGAAATGTTAGCCATCATCTTCCTCATCACCATCACCTTCCTCATCTTCCCCAGTGGCCATCATTCTGGCCCCTCCCCAGGGCTACAACTCTCCCTCCTACTGCCCTGGGATGCCACTTCTATATGTTACGCTGGCCTTACCGTATGTAATGCTTATTCAACAGGATTTTCTCCCCTCTTCCTTTTGTATTTCCTCCCCTTAAAATTGTTAAGGTGTCCTTCTTCTAAAGGTTAGTTTATTTATGATTTCACCCCATTATCATATCTCAATTCATTGCCGTGGCACTCTTGCAGTCAGATGTTCCATCCAAAACCTTCCAGAAGCTGGTGTCAGTTCATGTTCTGTGGTTGGCTGATGTCATTATGGACAAAATCTCTCCCTACACACACACTCTACTTCCAGTTCCCCAAAGTTTATGAGTTACCTAAGTTTATCTATGCCAAAGTTCATAGGCCTCAAGCCTCATGTGAGCTGCTGAAGCCAATATTTTACAGGATATAAACCTATAGGTTCCTTGCATTACTGCTGAATATAATAAAGCAGAATATAATGCAAAGCAATGAATATAATAAAGGTAAATTGGTCCACTGGGCTACACTCTGAAAAAGTGGCTTTGTTCAAATGGTATTGATTTTGTTCACAGCACTCCTGCAGGGCTAGTGGGCAACAAAGCAGAGATGAATGATTTGGGATACTCCATTTTTAATATTTATCCTTATCTGCAGCAGTAACTAGCAACAACATAACGACAGGCGCTATAGGATTGTCTACAAGAGGAGAATTTCCTACTGTTTCTAGTAGTGGTTAGCTCCACCAGGGTTAGCAGTGTTGGGAGTCATCATGTGGAAAGGCGACCATTATTTTATGCACCCACATAACCAAATCCAGCTAAAAGCAGGTCTAATTGACACTTTTCTTAAAAGAAAGTATTTGCCAGCTGTAGGCAAGGCTTAAGTTGTTCAAGTAAGGCCTGTTGTCGTTTGTAATTATCTCTTTAAAATTTAACTCTAATAAGTATAGATCGATTTTCTTTAAACACTTGGCATTTATTCTTCACCTCTCTTATTTCATCCAAGGCTCTCAGAGCATTTAATTAAGTCTTGTAACACCCCTGTGTCATAGGTAATTGTTGTTATCTCCATTTTGCAGAAGGGAAAACTCTATCCTTATCTAATTTAAACTAGGATAAATCTGGGATGACTCCATCAACTTCTTGTCTGGGGAGCAACCCAGCATTTGAATCTGACTAACTAAGACCAGCATTTGGGTGATCAGAACTTCTGAAAATCAGATCCTAACTGAATATCGCAAAGCCATACAGTCGGATGGAAGAACTTACTCAGTCTTCCCATTGGTTGTATACCTCAGCCTTATAAGTTCTGGTTCCCAGTCGTCTGAACTGAATTCCTTTCCTAAACTGCCTCATTTACATATTTTACATGTACATAGTTTATAAATGAATTCTACAGTTAGACCTTCCAGTTTAAATTTAACATAATCCTAAACTACACTTGGATTTTTCTGATGGACTTTCAGAGTATGTTCTTATTTTCTAAAATGTATATATAAAGATATAAATATATTTATGCCTTTATATGCCATTCCTGGCCATTTTTGAACTGCTGTTTGAGAATTTCACTACCAACGCTTGCGGGGGGAACAAAATGAGGGGCAAAGGAACTTATTAAGAAAGAACCTCGAAATCAAATGTTATGGCAAAATAGAAGCTTAAAAAGTCCTATTTGATTTTTCACAGTTGTTACTAAGAACTTGGAAGTGTTCCGTTTTTTTGATCTTGATTTTGTTCTGTGATCTGAATAAATTGGTAGATATTTTTCTATTTCTAACTGTATGGTCTAGACCAGTGGGCCTCAATCTTTTCCATGCCGAGATCTCTGCTATACTCCCATCTAGCCTGGACCTAACTGAGACACCATCTTTCATTTAGTAATATGGAAAAGGCAGGGTGGTCATGACCTCCTGACATCTGTTCACAATAGGGTTGTCAATTTTGGTTGGATGTATTCCTGGCGGTTTCATCACGTGACATAATCTTTAATTCCTGGAGACTCCAGGACAATCCTGGAGGGTTGGCAATCCTAGTTCACAACCCAGGTTGAAAATCCATGATTTGTGGTAAATAATCCAGTGTACTTTAAATAGCAAGACAATTCTAGTGCACAGAGTGAATCATTTGGGAAGAATTGTCAGTATCAAGTCAAGCGCTAATAAAAAAAAGTGAGTCCTTTTGAAAATGCAGACTTAAATGTAAACTCCTAAAAACTGCTGTTCAGTGCATTCTAGGATTGAGGCGGAATTGATTCAAGTAATCTACCACTATAAGAATAATATATGTTTTACGTGAAAATGGCTAAAACACTAAAGCCTGGGCAAAATACATACACTCTCACACACAATGTATTTTCACTGTCCAACAGCTGAAGTAATTTTGGCTCAACTGTCAGTGTTCTAATTGTATAAAATACATTTTATTCTTAAAGTTCTGGATTCCTTGAGCTATTTTTTTTCCAGAGCACGGTGGGCAGGAGTTTTTTGTTAGTTTTTCTTGGCTTTTTAAAAATATTAAAATAAAGCCTGAATAAAATGCAGCTTTAAGAGCAAAGGGAGTATGCAAAAATGCTGCATATGGAAAGTAAATTAATGTTTGTTTCTCCAGGTTTTTTTCCCCAAGCCAGTTATAGTAAGTTGTGTATTGTTTGGGTATTAAATTAAATTAGTTAAATTTACATTAAAGCCATAAACACTGTGTGAACTTCAACACCAATAAAAACTTTGGAATTCACACCTAAGTTCATACACTCACACAATACTGTAAGTTGCTTTCAGAATGCTTGTGGAAAATAGTCATAGAAATATTTGCTGTGGTTATCTTTATATTAATGAACCCCACTTGAGTAAAACTAGCAGAAGACTGATTACTAGGGAAAAGAATGTTTCAGGAGAGGAAACAGGAGGAGAAATGGTCTGCATATTTTTCTAGTGGTTCCTTGAAGTTCCCAGAACCTTTGCCCATTTTCAGAACTGAAGTTGAACCCCAAACTTTGGAGATTGGACATCCTTACTGCTTCATGTAAATCGAATGAATGACAGATATCATGAAAAATACAACACTAAAAGATCTGGAAATTGATCTTCCCCCAATTTCTTTATATAAAGAACATCAATGGAAATAATACAAATGCAAAAAAAAAAGCGGGGAGGTATTCATTATAAAGCCATGTCAAGTACATATTGTGGAAAGTATCTTGGATTCTGACTTAATTAAATTAGTTCATACCTAATCATAAATTAGATGCTCAAACAGTGAACTTGAGTTGATGAGAAGACATTTTTAAAAATGAACCTTTGATTTTATTTATTTTTGTTTGATGCAGATACTTTTGTTTGTAACAAATATATTCACATAGAAATATGATAAATATTCAGTAGATTTTATTCAGCTAAAATTTGCATTATATTTAAGGCCCTGCTCAACTTGTGATATTGCAGAATTGCATATTGCACAATATTAGGTATTCACCGAAATTTGACAGTGGGAGCCCCATCATGTGCGAGGCTGTCAGTCGGAGCCCTGGGCGGTCAACAGTGGAAAATCATGGAAAAGTAATAATGGACTTCATTACCACATTACCAAATAATGAGGTCCATTATTACCTTTCTGCTATTTTCCATGGTTTGTTCACAACACAGCTGCAATTTTGACAATCATTTTAGCAATTCAAGTAGGGCCTTAATTATACTATCTTGGCAAGTTAGGGCTTTTCTTTTCATCTCTTCTTTTTGTCTCTCTTTTTATTTTCTGTTGAAGATCTGAATCTTGGTTATTTTAAATTTGGGGTGTTTTTTTTGTTCCTGAGTTTCATTATTATAAAACTATAGTGCTTCAGTTTGTGATGCTGTATTTAAAGGTGAGATTGCCTCAGTTGCCATTGTAAACCACTCTTTGTAGAAGTTTAAGAACTTGACTGTAAATAACTTGCTGTGGAAAGTCAGCCTTTAAGTTCTCATTGTTGGAATGATTTAGCCTTCATTTTTTCTCCAAATAATAATAATAAAAATAATATAAAAAAGGGTTGTACATGTTTATTGGTGTTTTTGTGCTTCTATGCCTCAAAAATGTGTTTATGAATATTGCTTAAGACTTTAAGGGTTTCTTCTCTCCTCATTCAGCGTATTGAAAACCCATTGACATTAATGTAAGTTCCATGTATGGAGCAAGGGAAAAACAGACTTTGGTCTTTGGGAGAGCCCTGGCCATGGTCATATTAAATGATCAGAATAACAGAGGTATCTTTTCTCAGTTGATATATGCGCTTGATTTCCATTAGTGACAATGGGCATTATGTGAACAATGAAGGATAGAATTTGGAACCCCAATTTGTTGACTGCTGCCCATTTGCAGTAAGTTCTTGAGTAATACATCTAGTAACGTTAACATCCTAGTGATGGAGATCAATATAATACTCTGTCCTAGTTACTTTTAATATATCACCACTCGGTATGAGAGTGCAAAAGTGGCACAAAGTGCCAGATATAATCTTCTCGTATATGCTCACGCAACTCTGTTTTCCATCAGATATACAGTACACCTATGCCAGCCATCGCATATGTGTTTTCTCCAGCACGTTGCCACACCAGTGAGTAAAAAATTCACAGATACAAAGCCTTTTTATTAAGAGTTATCCATATGTGGTAATATGGAACTGCTACTTTTCTGCTACACTCATACTTAGCCATAGCTCATTTCTCATTGTGTATTCTACGTGGACTCTCTTTCAGTGCCTTTTGGGTCTCATAAAGGTACTGAGTTTGGAAAAAGTCAAATTCCATTGTATTTACTTAAAACTGCCATTGACTGAGTAAGAACTACAGGATGGGTGCAAGGTAAATATTTTTGATTAAATAACCATTTTGCAAAAGATTTTAAAAAGGAGAAATAAATATGCATTACTCTTTTGTATTGTATGTAAGACCCACATTTCTTTATTTAAACAGTGCCGTACTTTGTGCCAAACTTGTCCCTTTGGTATATATGTGTCACCCTCATTAAATGGGGCCTGTGACTGGTACACACATCTTTTTGGCACACTGAACTTGCACAATCCACTTTGGCCTACTAAACTCTCTATGTGGAGATCAGAACAAAAGGGATGTCCTCCTTGGGCAGCCTCTCTCATAGATTTCATCTTCTTTTTCTCCATTTCTCAGATCAGCACTATAGAAGTATCCCTGAGGTAATCTTGGCCATATTGGACACTCACTTAAACACCTGGAAAATCCCCATATAGATGATAAGATTCTGATCATCCCTTCCCTCTCGTTGGCCAGAAAGTTCTTGATCATCCATTGGTGGTGAGGGGGAAAGGGGGCTCCTTGGGACACAAAGGGGTCCCAACAGGCCATCAAGTTCTGGCCCACATTGGTGCCCCTTGGCCCAAAAAAGGATAGTCTGATGTCCATCTGACCAGCGGGCCAGGTTCTATAAGGCCTATTCAGCATAACTGTGCCCTCCTGTAAGATTTATTTCATCTTTCCCAACTTTATTTGACTATGTCTGATGGCCAGAAAATGAGCTATTCCTTGTTACCACTGGCAAGGGATTAAAAACTACTGCAGCATCTATTATTCCAAGCTTCTAGCACCTTGGCAGCACTGAATTGCTATTCTGTTCTCAGATCATCCTGATATATTTGAATAATTTGTGGACATTCTTCTGCCAGCTGACAAGAGGTTGCTCTCAAGACGCTGCCTAAGCTGGTGATACCAAGGATGTACCTAATGGGATTACATACATTACATCAATTTTACTTGTTTGCCAGGATCTCATTCATAATCAGAAGCTCCACCGTTGTAGTCAAAAACATTTGGTTTCTCTCACAGACAGTACATGTCAGAAAACTGCAGATCCTTTTTATATTAGAAATTGTTTCAGTCTTGCTGACAATGTTCAGAATTAGATCAGCTAGTTTTGAAAAGCACCTCTGCACCAACATTGCAGTCTGTTTGTAGACTATTTAAATGTAAAAGTCAAAGATGCACAAACACTTTAGAAGAAACCAACATGAACTATGGCCTGTTTCATAAACAATGTTAATTTAAAAAATCATTCTAGGAGAAGGACAGATTTTCTGCGTTTAATTGCATACATGAAATGTGTATCTAATTTACAGTGATTTCATGTGGAAACAAGTGCATATATGGATAGAATTGGCTGTTTATATGTGGAGGTACCTGATAGTTTTATATGCAACCACTGTCATAGTATACCCAAATCAGACATAGTAAAAAGTTCATTCCAGTTTTAGAGACGTTGCTGACTCCAGCAATATGCCCTGGACTTGAAATGAAAACTCCTTTTGGAACCTGTAATATGTCTAGAAGTGGAATATGAACTTTCTAAGTGCCCCTGCTGTGCAATTGTGTGTATATTTTGCAAATACTGTTTCACAGCTAACTTATTTAGCAATCTGGCCAAATCTGAATCTAGTATGAATCCTTTTAAGGATGTTGGGATTTATCTAGTGCCCGTTGAAGTTAATGTCAGGCTTTCAGTTCACTTAAATAGATTTTGGATTAGTCCCTTATATAGAACCTATATCAGAACTGTAAGGGAATGTTCTTATTTCAATGCATGTGGGTTTTCCTGTGTACAGTTACTCTGTGCATATCAAGTTGAAAAATCAGTCTGTACTGTAGGAAGTTCGGTTCACAGAACTGTTGGTTAAAACAGCATTAAAATAGTTTTTGGGTAGATGACTTTTATTACAGCACACTTGGAAGTGTTAATTATTCTTTGTTTTGAATCCTAATGTCCATACCCTTTGTACTATAAGAAATAAGAGCAACATATTTTATCATATCAATGTTTTCATAAGCTACTTTTTAAGGCATCTCAATTATAATTCTTTTAAATTCCTTTTCTTACTTCCCAAAGTTACAAACAATAATTTGTCAAAGGAGTTGTGTGAAATGAATTAATAGCAAACTCACACTAGATATCAAAATGTATCATCTATTGATTTTGAACTATTGTGGCAACATTTTTTGAAGTTTGAAATGCATGATTATTGTGTGGGTTATTAACTGTTGATTTAGTGACTGACATTTCGAGGTGAAAGTAAGCTGGTATGCCCCGGTATGGTGTACCAGCAAGAGCTGGTGCACTGTACCGGAGCGGCCCGGCTTCCCCAGGCAGCAATTTAAAGGGCCTGGAGAAGCAGCGGCTGGAGCCCCGGGCCCTTTAAGTTGCTGCCAGAGTCCGCTGCCAGAGACCTGGAGTAGCGGCGGGACTCTGGGGGCTATTTAAAGGGCCTAAGGCTCCCGCTGCCTCTACGACCCCGGTCCTTTAAACTGCTGCTGGAGCCCTCGGCGGCTGCTGCTGCTGCTACCCTGGTGGGGGAGAAGACATTGATCAGTACAGGGCAGGCTGGGGCTGGCTCTGACCCCCCCATCCCCACCCCTTCCGCCCGGGGCCCCGCCCCTTCCGTGGGCCAGAGCTGACCCCAACCCAGCCCCCTACCGGTAAGTCCCTATTTCTACTTTCACCCCGCTGACGTTCAAAATATTATTCAGAAAGTTGTTTTCAATATACTAGTGTGTAGTGATCAGTGTGTCATTTTACTTGTGTATGTTTGTTTATTTTAAAATACAGGCTACAATATTCTAATAACTGAACCTGACATTGAGAGGCTAGTGAATAAAATCTGCATGACAGTTCAGTTTTGGTTTAAACATAGGTCTTGCCTTTTATTAACCAGTTCTCAGGAGGGAAAACCTTTTGTCTGTTACCTGGCAGAAAACTAGTTCAGTTTGTTGCACTTTGGGACAGCTTTACAAAGGTAAATAGACACCTAAAGATGCAGATAGACACTTAGTGAGATTTAATAAAGCACCTATGCAGGTTAGGTGCCTAATAGTCATTGGCTTCAGTTGGAATTAGATGCTTAATTTGGCTAGACTCTTTTGTAAATCCTACCAGGCACTTATGTATCTTTAGGCACCTAAATACCTTTGTAAATTTACCCCTTTATGTCTCATTCAAGCTCCACTGCATCATCACCAATACAAACCAAAGGATAAATGAGATTCAATTCCTAAGCCTCAGATACCCCAATAGAACAGTGGTCTTGGAGAAGTTTGAGGCCTAGCAAGGAGTGCCTTCAGCAAGGCTGAAATGCACACCAGTCTTATGTCTCAACAAAACAGAAAGTGTCTCCCTAATTAAGTGGGTAACAAAGAAATACAGTCACATCTTGGCAATAGCCCAACAATTTTTGGCTTCGTAAAGTTTACGAAAACTGCTACCAAGAACCATATGTTCTTCAGGAAAAGGGAAAGCCCACACCCCATTGTCAAATTGTGGTTTGCAATTCCTTTCCACCCCCAAAACTGGTGTTCATCAGTAGTTCGCAGCTTTTGCCTACTAGAG
Organism: Gopherus flavomarginatus; assembly: GCF_025201925.1. Classification (NCBI taxonomy): domain Eukaryota; kingdom Metazoa; phylum Chordata; order Testudines; family Testudinidae; genus Gopherus; species Gopherus flavomarginatus. The sequence continues at coordinate 190,762,564 of NC_066617.1, forward strand.
CACAGGTGTGTTAACCAATTTAGGAAAGTAATGGTAAACATATCCATTTCCCAAAACATCAATTGCTTCCTTCCACCTTCTGGCAATGGTAAAGGATAGTTGTGAAAGTGTGTGCATTTCAATTTGCATTTATTTATTGTGTTTGAATTAAAGGTGCATGCAGCTGTGATTCACTAATAACTGATTAAAGTGTCTTTTTATTGAGCTACAAAACCTTCAACAAATTAATAGAAATTTCAAAACACCTTGAAAATTGCAGATACTTAAGTCCTGCATTGAGTACTGAGACAATTGAATAAATAGTCATATCACTTAATTCTTTCTCTTGAAAACAGTTTTCTTATTAAATTAAAAAAGAACCAACATGATTATTACTAATTGATGCATGGCTAAGAAATATCTTCCATATTTTGTTTTTTTCAGCGCTAATGTGAAATTTTCACTAAAGATAACTTTTATCATTTCAGTTCTTTTCTTCCTTCAATATACAGTTCAGAATCGCAGAGCCCTATTTAAAATTTAAGCGAACCTTTTGTATTTTCCCCACCAAATGTATGCAAAAATTGAGTAGTTATATTTTCTGTTACTTTGAGGTAATGATTTTGATAAGTTACATTTCTCCAGCTTCCCTCTCCCCACCAATCAGATCTTAATTCAAAGAGAACTGTTTTTGAAAGAAAAAAATATGAATTATTTTCTCTTTAACTACAACGACAGAACTCCAAATATAACAGTATTGAAATGCATTATTTTATTGGACTGAGCATGTTTAAGAAAGATTTATCCTCAGCTCCTGTAAAATGTCATAGCCCCATTGACAGCAGGGGAACTATGACAATTTATGCCAGCTGGGGATCTGGCCCATGCTATTTAGGGCCCATTCCTGTAAGATGTTGAGTACTGGTTGCTTAGCTCCCTGATACCCCATTAACTTGATGGGTGCTCAGCACTTTACAGGTAGAACTCAGCATTACATACTCTAACTCTATAAAAATCCGATTAAAGGTTTTTCCCTTTTGCATTTTTTTTTAAAAATTCTCTCCTTTGCTAAGTCTTAGACTATCTATAATTTTGTGTCCAGCCAGCCATTTATTAAAGGGTTTTCAACATCCAATAGTGTATTTTTAGTTTTTCTAAGCCACGTTAGAGGAGCTTGTTGTAAGTGAAAGATCGTATGGAATTCATGTTAGATGTTCCAACATAAGCAGCAAATTAAACAGGGCCAAATTCTCCACTCTGAGGCACACTTAGGGCTGCTGGTGAAGTCACTGGGTCATGAGCATACCTAAACACACATACACGGTCCTATAGTTGTCAGCAGAAGAAAGGAAGGGCTATAATTATGAAACCTGTAATTTCCAATAACACAACTGCCATTGGTTGACAGGAGGAAGTGGAGTACTCTTTTCAGTCTTTGAGCACAAAACCTTCTGAGAAATTTGTCTAGGTTAGTCGGGTTCTAGGGCTGAATAATTTATGGGATGTGAAGTAATGTCTCTTTCAGATGGTTGGTCTTGAGAACTGGGAGTAGCAAAGTGTGAAACACTCTCAATGATCCTTCTTCCCCTCACACAGCTAAAGAGTGTATTAGACTAACCCTCCTTAATCTTTTCTTTCACTTTTTCTTCAGCTTCTTATTCCTCCTCCCCCCACTATCTGTTGTTTCCTTTTCTCATTTTCTCCAAATTGTTAATGTATTCTGATTCTTATTATTTCATTATATTTTTAATCAAGACTTGTGAAACCTCTCTTCTTAATCACCCTTTTACTCCCTCATTTCCCTACTTTTGTCTCATCTTCCCCATATCTGTTTAGAACTTCCAGGGTGATTGTTGGCCAGAAAGCTGCTCCTCCCCAGCCAAATGCTGTGAAGGAGAAAGAGATTCTTGCTCCTTTTCCTTTCTCCCCCTCCCTGTTCAGACTAATTAGACCCAAATATGCCCATCTTCCTTTGCCCTTTCTCCAACCTTGTTAACAGGGCAATGGAGTCCTGAAGATTGTTTCTTCCTTCCTGCATGAAGCTCACAAAGCTGTTTTGTTGACCTTACATTTCCTTGTCCTTTATGTCTGACTCAGCTGTTCTCAGTCAGGCAAGGAATGAACACTTCCTCTTCCACCTGAAAACAACTGATAGCTGATGAAAATGGGGTGGCTTGCTGCCCAAAACTCCAGGCTGTGGACTCATGACAATCTTGTATTCATATTTTTTTAAATATACGTGAAACACTTGCTTTGCTAGGAACCTCCCATCACAGCTACAGAAGATATGTACATCACTTTCAGAGATGAGTAGAATGATGATGTATCAAAAAATTAAGCAATGGCAGTTGTCATCCTTTCTTACTATCCTTTTTAAAAATCACAATGTTAAATGAGACATTGGTACAAAATGAAATATGCAGAACCTGTTTCTTAAAATATTTGCATTAACTTTAAATCTTGTAACGGCACATAGCCCATTACATTCCATGATTCCAAATTAAAAATGTATCGCTTATTGTGTATGATACTTAAACAGTTATTTGTCAGACTATATGTACCAGTGAGTGCATATGTTCCATTGGCACATACACACAAGTCCTGTTAATCTTACTGGGACTTAGTCATACTCATCCAGATGATAGTTTGCATCTAAAACTTCAAAAAAGTTTCTCATTCTGCTAGTGTGATTAGAAAGTGTAAGGCCTTTTCTAATAACAAATTCAATTTTTTCTGGACTTCACATTGAAATGGTAATCCCATTTTATATATATTATAAATATGAACCAGCTTGTAATGATATGACAGTAACCGAAAATTACTTTTCATAAATGCTACTTATTCAGCTATGACCCAGAGGATGCATTAGATTAAGCTGGAAACTTCTTCAATACTGTCTAAAATAACTAATAATATGCTCCTGTAGCTGGAATAAAGGTTGAAATGAGTGCTATTTTGTTGAAAAGGCAGCAGTTACTCTGTATGCAACGTGACAGATTTACATATTTTTGTGAATTACAGAAAAGGAATTGAACAGGATCTACCTAATTTAATCTATCAGATATATTGTATTTCAAAGGGACCTATACTTGAATCTTACTAGGATTTCTGAAAGCCTAGACCATCAAAATACCTTGGTAACAATTGTGATTCAGCGTAGATGTTTTCTTTAAACAAAAATCTGATCTGATCTAATCTAATCTACCTCTTTACCTATTATAGTAGTAAGGTCCCCATCAATATAATACCAAGGCCCTAACTGTCCACTAAGAAACAAACCCGTTTCATGTTATGTTTTTGGCCTAACATACTCAGCTGTAATAAATATATCAGCTCAGGTTTTTGACTGTTCTCTTTGATCTCCATAGAACGCTCTTTTTCTTCTTCTTATAATAATAATTAATAATAATTAATTTTAAATCTCTGATTTATTGCTGATTCATTTAGGTATCTGAAATATCTAGTTGATCAGTTATAAAGGAAAATATGATCTTAACAGACCAATCTGTTTTGTTTTATGCTGTGTTGAATGGTGAGGACTTAGATACTGTTATCTTTAGCACCCAGACCTAAGAGAAATATTGCTAAGTAGAATGCAACAACAATAATAATAATACAGATTAGTAGGTTTGTCCATTTTATGGATGAGTGAATTGAGAAATAGAGACATTAAAGACATAATTTTCAAACCTGGATGCCTGCAGTTTGAAAATCAAACTACTCTTGTTTGAATGCCTAATTATGGAATCAGGGGCCTAATCTTAGGCATTTAGGCTCAGATCCTCAAAGGTATTTGGATATCTAACTCCAGGATTCTTTGATACAGGATCTGGGCCTCCAGTATGAAACTTTGGCCTTAGGGCCTGATTTTATTTGGGCTCCTAAAGGTGCAGATAGGTGTCTAGCAGGATTTTCAAAAGTTCATATGCGCTTACCTCCCAGCTGGTCCTTAGTGGCTGCTCAAACTCACAAGCGCATCAATAGCAGAGCCTAAGCAATGCAACCTTGCACTGCTACCTCACATTAGGTAAATGACATCACAATGTGCTTTTAACTACAAGTTGCTAAAAGTTTAGTAAGCAGGCTACTGCTCAGCCGACAGTGATGCTGGCATCTGTGCAGCATCGGCTGTACTTAAACAGGTGAAACTAAAAACCAAAAAGATAACCTCTTTCCATTTTGGTTGTGTAGTGTCCCTGTTCTCTAAGAGACTTTTGTCTGAAAAGTTTACATTAAAGAGTGAAAATATTTTAAGAGTCAACATAGTGCTAACTTAAAGGCATATAAATTGGTGGAATGATTGGTTACTTAAGCTTTACAGTTGGACAGGTAGTTTTGAACTCTAGACATAATGCTGCAGATCATTGTGAAGCATACATTGAAGAGCTTGACGTGCTGCCCTAATCTAATCTTTCTGAGGAATGCACATATCACTTGCATTTTCTACAAGTTTTATTCCTGTCTTGTGGATTCATTAAATCTTCCCTTAAAATAATGGCAGATGAATATTGTGTGCAACAACACCAACAAAACAAAGAAAATCAAAATAAAATTATGTGTAGGAGAGTGAGTGCCTTAGAGCCTCTCTAAGACTATAGACTGTGGACCAGATTCTGCATTTTTCTCTTGCCCTTTATGTCATGCCAGTGGTGTAAAGAGGACACACAACTGGCAGAAACAGCCCCTAGAGAATACCCTTGGTGACACAGAGCTGTCAAAACAGCTCCACATCAACCCTTCCTTTAAATCTCCTGGTGTAGCTGTAGTACCATAGGCTGTTTGGGGAAGGAGGGTAAATGATCAGAGCATACATGCTCCAGCTGTCCTCAACTACCAAAATTAAGGAGAGCCATTGGAGTTGAAATAGGTTACAGAATTCCTGAGGCTGCTCTAACTTGTGCCACAAGGTGTGCCAAAAATATGGCAAAGACCAGAGGTGTCTTAAAGACATCTTTACTCCCCTTCACTTCATTCCTGTAAAAAATGGACATCTGCAGAAATGGAAGAGAATTTGGCCCACTGTTGTCTAAATTGCATAGTTATCCTTAATATACAGAAGTCACTCATTGTCAGCCAACACTTGCCACAAAGTGGCACAGTTATGTTTTATGGTCAGTACAAGGAAATAGTTTGATATCTTAGCTATCGCTGTGTGGTCACAGCTGTGAAATGCTTACCCTTTAATGGTGACCATTATATAATAAAAACACTGCAACAGCACCTTTCATCTGAGTATCTCAGAGCACTCAATAAGTTTTGAAATTGGTAGGGAAGTATTGTTACCCCATTTTACAGATGGAGAATCTGAGACTCAGAGTGTCAGATCCTCAGTAGAGAAATCTTTTTACTTTGGTGGAGGTATGCCAATTTACACCAGCAGAGAATCTGGCCCAGAGAGTTTAAATAGCATACCCAATGTCACTGAATGAGCTACAGGCAGAATCTGAAATGGAAACCAAGAATCTTGATTTCTAGTCAGCCCAAGCCACTAGACAACATTCGCACTTACTTTATATTGTACTTCTGAGATGTCAGCTGGTGTATTAGAAATTTCACATCTGCTTCAAATGAAGGAATAAGATTTTTTCTGTGTAGTGATACTTTTTTTATAGATTTTAATGTTTGTTTAAAGACTGCTTTTTTGTTGAATATTGAATTTTATTTCAGTCTTCATCCTACTTGTTTAAAAAAATAGTTTGAAATAAAATCACACACACACACACTTCGGTGCAATATGCCAAACCTCCTTCCTAGTGAGCATTACAAAAATGAATACTATAAGATGGCCCAATTATTTACATATGAACTCAAGAAAATGGTCAAAATACCATGACTGCAGATGATAGACAAGAGGAGGTAAAATAAACTCTTTTGGGCAAAAACCACCATGTGGGTTCTGACTTTGTACAGTACCTAGCACAGTGGGGTCCTAGTCCAGATTTCCCATGTTGAATCAGTGGAATGGTAAAGTCAGACATACTGTTATGCTTAGTGGAGGGTACCAGATGCTTCAGGGGAGCACATTAAGTCCACTATAAAGGACATTTAAGCATTACTGTATCTGAGGCAAGTTTCTTCCTAACTCCAGGCAGTTAGTAGTTGTGTTCCATCCTGAAACATGAACACTCATATCCCATGAAACCCTTTAGCCCTTTCAACACACAATATCTCTACAAACTGTGATGTATCTTGCTATACGTTTATGAAATTTCACAGCCATCCTGCAACTCAACATAACATGTTAGGGAAGCATGTTCCTTGGGAATGAAAAAAGCTGTAGAGTAGGACAGTTAACTTGTTAATTTGAAATGTCTCAAAGTCTCAAACCCAGGGTTAATCTGTTTTTTCTTTTTATATTATATGTGAAAAGTTTTACAGTATAGTAGACATAGTATCTGAAAATTCAGATTGCAGTTGGCCCTACAGTTGGAGAAAGGCACAAGAAGAGAGAGTAGAAGAAATTGTGGGAGTCTCAAAGTCCAGAACAGACTATATGGTTTGTAAGCCTAGGTCATAGCTTTGGCCCATCGCATCTGCTTTCCAGCTTCCAGTAATGCTTCAGAGGAAGCTAAAACTATGCAACAAGTCACCTAGCTAGTTTTCATAATAGTGTATATGTATTGATGGACTATTATCTGTAGACCTTTGTGGCAATCTCTTTACACCCTTGAAGCAGAGGGGATGAAATCCTGACCCCACTGAAATCAATTAGAGTTTTGCAATTGACTTCTGTGGAGTGTGGATTTCACTCCAGGCTTGTGATTACTTTTTATCTGGTAGCATGATATTAGCAAACACGTTATTGGTCATAAAGTAATAGTTTAATATGAATATATCCAAAGTAAATAAATAGAAGCAGAAAAAATTCAGTCTACTTGAACATTTAAAAGTATTCTAAGTGTGTATCTGATAAGACTACCCAGCAAGGAAAAGAACAGATGCTACTGGTGATAGAGAACCCCTCATTATTTGTGAAGGAATGTTCATGAAGAATGACGAGGGGTGATGCCAGGCAGCTCGGGGAGGGAGTGTTATCTCTACCTTTGACTCTCCTGAGTTCAAAATGACCTCAGGCCCCCCCTTGAGTTACAATTTTTGGTTGTACCTCCCCCAACCTGGGCAGGCTGGGTGGCCTGCTCAGGTGAGTCAAGGGGTGGAGGTGGCACTCCCTCATCAAGCCCCGCCATGCGGCATTTGCCCAAGCTGTCAGGTGTTGCTGCTTGCCCCTCACCAATGTTTCTCCATGCCCTCTCTACAGGGGGCACTCCACAGTTTGAAAACTTTTGTACTAAATAAAATGTGTTGTCCACCATTACAGAGTTTTTCTCGCATATCCCCGGATGAGAGCTTGCATACTCCAGTTTGAAAACCACTGCTCTACACCATTTATGAGAGTATAGAGCTCTATCATATCTCCTCATAGTCATCTCTTTTCCAGGCTGAGAAGTCCCAGTCTTTTTAATCTCTCCTTATATGGGAACTGTTCCATACCCCTAATCATTTTTGTTGCCATTCTCTGTACCTTTTCCAATTCTAATATATCTTTTTTTGAGATTGGGCAACCAGAACTGCAAAAAGAATTCAAGATGCGGGCCTACCATGGATTTATTATGATATTTTCTGTTTTATTATCTATCCTTCTCTTAATGATTTCCAGCATTCTGTTTGCCTTTTTGACTGCTGCTGCACATTGAGTGGATGTTTTCAGAGAATGATCCACAATGACTCCAAGATCTCTTTCTTGAGTAAAACAGCTAATATAGACCCCATCATTTTGTATGTATATTTGGGATTATCTTTTCCAATGTACATTACTTTGCATTTATCAACATTGAATTTCTTTTGCCATTTGATTGCTCACTTACCCAGTTTTGTGAGATCCCTTTGTAACTCTTCACAGCTTTGGAATTAACTATTTTAAGTAATTTTGTATAATCTGCAAATTTTGCCACCTCACTGTTTACCTCTTTTTTTCCAGATCGTCAGGGATGTCCTTACTCATACACAAAGTACACAGCTGTGTACGGCATCAGGAAATTTCCTGGTGCCCTATGCAGCAGCGTTCTGCTCCAGTCCCTTCCTGCCTCTTCCCCATGATCTCTGCCCCTGCTCTGCCCCAGCCTCGCCTCCACTCCAGCCCTTCCTCCAAGCCCCATCCCTGCTCCACCTCTGCCCTGCCTCTTCCCATCCCAGCTCCGTCCCCACTTCAGCCCTTCCCCTGAGGACTCCAGAAGCAGTTGGGCCCGCCCTCGCTGGTAAGTAGAGTGACCCGGCCCCAGCCAGATCCGCTCCTCTGACTCCAAGCCATATCGCTGGCAAGTGCTGGGGGGTGGTTCACCCCTGCCCTCCCAAACCTGGGAACCAGGGGAACAGAGCAGGCTGGGGCTGGGTCACTCCACTTCCCGCTGGAAGTGGACACAGCCTCTCCCCACAGAGGCCTGGGGCAGGGTCCCATCCCCCCCTGAAGGGAGGGGGGCTGCATAGGGTCCCAAAATAGCTAGGGACTGCCCTGGAGATTGTTTATGAATATGTTGAATAGCACCGGGTCCCAGTACAGATCCCCACTATTTACCTTTCTCCCTTCTGAAAACTGACTGTTTATTCCAGCCCTGTGTTTCCTGCCTTTTAACCAGTTACTGATCCATGAAAGGACCATCCCTCTCATATCATGACTGCTTTTTTTTTTTACTTTTTTTTTGCTTAAGAGCCTTTGGTGAGGGACTTTATCTAGGACTTTCTGAAATTCCAGGTACACTATTGGGTCACCCTCGTCCATGTTTGTTGATCCCTGCAAAGAATTTTAATAGATTGGTGAGGCATGATTTCCCTTTGCAAAAAACACGTTGACTCTTCCCCAGCAAATCATGTTGAGAATGGAACTGGTTGAGAATCTGAAAGTAGAAGGCACCTTCGATGAAAGTGATCATGAAATGGTGGATGATTCTAAGGAATGGTAGGAGGGAGAACAGCAAAATAAAGACAATGCATTTCAAGAAAGTAGAACTTTAGCAAACTCAGGGATTTGGTAGATAAGATTTTATGGGAAGCAAATCTAAAGGGAAAAACAATTGAAGACAGCTGGCAGTTTTTCAAAGAGACATTATTAAAGGCACAAGAACAAACTATCCCACTGCGTAGAAAAGATAGAAAATATGACAAGAGACCACCCTGGCTTAACCAGGAGATCTTCAATGATTTAAAAATTAAAAAAAGGGTCCTACAAAAGTGGAAACGAGGTCAAATTACAAAGGATGAATAGAAACAACACAAGTATGTAGAGACAAAATTAGAAAGGCCAAGGCTCAAAATGGGATCAAACTAGCTAAAGACATAAAGGGTAACAATAAAACATTCTACAAATACATTAGAAGCAAGAGGAAGACCAAGGACAGGGTAGGCTTGTTACTCAATGGGGGCAAAGAGGAGGGGGACAATAACAGAAAATGTGGAAATGGCAGAGGTGCTTAATGACTTCTTTGCTTCACTTTTCACCTTTTTTTTTTTTTGCATTGCCTGGTTGTTAGGAATGGGAGAATCTTAAACATTTTATGTGTCTTCTGCCTTTGGGTTGGTTGGTTGGTTTGGTTTTTTTAACTCTTTAGGATGCACTCAGTTCATATTTTCAAGGGTTTTTTTCTTGCAACCATGAGAACTGTTAAGTTTTTCTTTTAAAAAAAAACAAACAAACCTGAGTTTCTCACCTGATCACTTGATTTCAAGAGCCAGGGCTTAAAGGAAACACCAAATATTGCGAGGCTTGTAGTAAAGTCACAATGATTGCAACACTGAGTTTGCTGCACTCTGCAGTGCATACTGTATGTTTAGCTTTGTGATATGATTTTCTCTGTGAAAACCTCAATAAAATATATTTGAAGAAAAAAGGAGTGTTCCTCTAGTTCTTATTTGATAATTAGACAGAACCGTGCCCCTGGAAGATGTCAGCACACCAATTATTCTCTCCTATAGTCTACTTTTTTGCTTTAAATTAGTGTACTTCAGCATTTGTTTCACGTTGTCTGGGGAAGCAAGGCTGGGTGACAGGGATGCAGTGTGTGTGTGAGAAGCTAATGAGCTTTCTAGGGCAGGGTGGGGTAGAGGAACTCTGTGGTTGTGACACCATTGGTGAGTTTTGGTGGAAGTGCACCAAAATTCTAATAGAAGAAACTTTGTTCAACTTTTGCTATATAATCTGATACTATATAGTTCATAAGGGATGCCTCTCAGTGCCCCTGTTGAATTTTATGTATGTTTGTGTTCCACTTCAGATACTCACAAGATCTGAATGTTTCTTTTTACATTGGTTACAGAATATGGTGTGTCAGCTTTCATGCACCATACCTGTAGCTAATAGAGGTTTATATTTTCTTCTAATGATCTTACTTTTCACCTATGAACTTTATATGTAAATGGATACATCAAGTTCTAATCTAGTTTATGATGGTGCAAACTGGAATAACTCCACTGGTTGCAATTGAGTTATTCTGAAGGTTGCACCAGTGTAACTGAGAACAGAATCTGGACCTGTGTGTGTATGGGTATATATATGCCTACGTACACAACACTTATATGTATAGTATTTATGGGGGAGGGATGGCTATACGTTATTTAAAAACTGTTACAAAAATACAGTTTAGGTAGAAGAACTAATGAGAAAGGGAAAATAGATGTGTTATTTCTTATTCTTGATGAGTCTTATATTTTTTGACTTAGCACTGATTCTATCTTGGATGCCAGTTGGATTTTGGAATGATGTGCTCACATCTTTATAGTATGTTCCAGTCCTCTTTTGTCCTAAATGGTCACTTCTCCTCTTTACTTGAATTGAAATGCTGAGCTTCTGCAGGACTATAATCTCATTTTTATTTCACTCCAGGGGAACAAGGGGTGTTAAAATTGCTCCTATATGACAAATCCAAACATGGAACATATTTTAGCAGTACAACCCTAGCTCTATCATATGTGCTGTGCAGAGTCATCATGGCCATGGTGCATAGCTCAGAGCCGGAAAGCAAACAGCTGCTGTAGCCTGATTTGAGTTAAAATAGTGTCAGTGTTTAGTCTGGCGCACTGCTTCAGGAGAGATTGGCAGCTGGGTCAAACAAAGTCATTCCATTGGCTCCTTTCCCAGTTTGCTTCTGCTAGTATTTAGGTACTAATGCAGTCTAGGCCCCTTTTCTCAGGGATAGCCTAACATCTGACCGCACCCTCTTTGCTTTTTAAAAAATGCCTTTTCCCTCTTTAAGATAAATCTGCTATTATACAATCTGCTGCTAATTGTGTATTAAGAATATTTTTTTCTTTTGAAAGCTGATGTATCCTGCTCTCACTGTGGTGTAGAATGCAGTCTATCACAGTGCTGGATTAATCAAAGAGGCCTTTATGGTTTGTGAAAGAATATCTATGTGCTTAGACAGGAAACTTTTTGATCCACTGAAAAGCCAGACGACATCTAGGTAAGGCTGTGTATCAAATCTGCTTTTATGGGAAAGTTGTGCAGCTCTGTTAATTGAAAATGCTTAATGTTTGCAACTTGCATGAACATTTTGATTATCTTTCTAGAACATTTGGGAAATAGCTACTCTTATATATTAAGTCCTTCTCCCTCCCCCTCGTTTTAAAGCTGGTGAAATGTTGTAATTGTCTGTTTACTATTTATAGAAATTAAATCTGTATGGGCATACTACTCCTGTTTTGGGGAGAGATTTTTAATAGACACTTACAATGAAAGTTCTGTTAGCACATGAAAATACTTTTAAAAGTGCAGTAGACTGAGTGAATTTACAGGGAAAGCTTTCAGCTTTTAAAGAACGCCTGCTCAATTATTTAAAAGTAGTTGAAAACTGTTTAAACTAATGAGGGTTTAATTACAAAAAAGTTCAATGTGGCTATGGAAGGAATATTAAGTAAGTTGTCTTTGTCTTATAATTTTTAATTTTAGTCGTTGCTTTAGCCTGTTGGGTCACATTTTTTTGTCAGCGCTGAAGGCTGCCATGAATTGGTAATGAGGGCCCCTTGTGCACATGATTTTGGCACCTTGCCAAAATCAACTTCCCAACAGCAAGCTTTCTCTAAAAGAACCTGGAGCATTCTTTTTGTGATTAGGAATCATTTGTGAAAGCTGCTACAACCAGTTGTGTAGGCATGTCAAAATGACTTTGTACAGTATATCTGACACATTCATTTTCTTTCTGGTTTTCCCTAATGTACCAAATTGTTGCTATTATCATTCTAAATTTCCGTAGCTTACTTGCCACCAAAAATAGGTTACAATGAGCTAAGTCATAAGGAGGAAGGCTTGTCTTTTATATGTATAGCCGAAACAGGCTAATTTTATTTCATTTAAGCAGTATACAGTGCTAAGGATTGTTTAAAACACCCCTGGATAAGTAGCAGATGAATTCTTTAAACAGTTAATCTCAGTGCGTAATACTCAGTGAACAGTAAGTAATGAAATTTTCTAGAAGTTTCTTTGTGCGCACAGTAAAAGTTAACCTTTTTAATATAACTATTCAAATATTGGCAGAATGTTGCAATTTTTTAAAAAAAAACAAACCTTTGAATTTATCCTAAATTTTAAAAAATCTGGCTATGAAACTTTCTGGAATAGTGTGCAACAGCTGCAAGTCCTTTATTATTAAAAACGGAACAGGAGAGTTACTTTAAACATTAATAAAGAACTGAGAAAGTTGACATTTCAGTGTTTTCAGAGATCAAAAATTTGTAGAGATTGTCACTGTATTTTATATGCACTTATTCATTTTTTATATTAATCTAAATAAATTTGGCCCAGTAAATGAATAGTTCACTATCTGTTTCCAACAGTGAAGTACAGTAATTGGAAACTAAGGACCTCCTGTTACATACTGTATAGCTTGCACCAGTACTGAAGGCAGATTTGTGTCTACTCGATGTAAAGGGAGTATATGAAGCAAGATTTTTATAAAGATTTTATTTTACTTAGCAGTACTTGTAGTTTTAGCCTTTTAATTGCGTTTTTCCTCTTATATTTAAATTTGTTTTCCCCTTGACTTATAAGCAAAGTCAAGTTTAATAAGCAGCATCAATAAGAAACGAGGCTTTCATCACTACACTACTCTGTTCCCTTTTGCAATAGCACCTGCAGTTAGAATGGGCTTTGTAGGCATTGTGTATTTCTTTTTTAAGCATACATACATTTTCTATAAAGTGTATTGTTCTTTCCTTAATTATTACACAATGCAAGGTATAACTAGATTTAGGGAAAAGCACCTGGAACAACTTGAGAAGCTTTAAGAAACCTTCAGGGTCTGAAAATGCATATTAATTTGTGCAGAAAAATGTTTCTGCATTATTGTGTTGCTGTGGACTGAATTATGATACTGTACGTTCTTTCCTAACATTTAAATTGTAACACATGGCGTTTGCAGAGGAGAAAGCTGACAAGATTAAAAATACATTGAAATAACGATTGGCCTGTTTCTGAAACAGCATAACATGTGTAAGGTCTAATAGATTTTAGTGGAGATTTTATTTTTAGGTTTGCCAAGGGGTGAAAATATATTGCAGCTGAATCCTGTTTTACTCTGAAGTATTGCCGGAAAATGACAATATAGTGTATAAAAGGAAATGTCACAGTAGCATTTGGGAGAGGGGGGAAATAAATCTTGTATCCAATATATAAAAATAATTTTTGCTTGTGTCTCTAAATTAGATACAGTTGATTTAACCTCCCTTATCCCTCCACCCCCCAATTTCTATCCCATTCATTGCCAACTACATTTTAAAGCACTGTTTTCAGTACAAAAAGTGAGCACTGGCTATCAATACTTTGTGCATTACTTGTAGAGTTTCATATTTTATAGAGGTAAGGGGGAGGACTAAGTTATAAATCATAGAATGTACTGCTCTAAAAACTTTGTGAGCCATTTTCTAAATCCAAAGTCAAGTTCTCTATTGTGATAAGCACTAACTTCAGAGATTGTTAGTGTCTAAAGTAAAGGAGAGTTTGCAAAGAAACTGAAGACAATGTAAATTTTATTTTACACTACTGTAAAGTTCACAAAAGTACCTGACATGCTAGTTAGTATTTTGCTTCATCAAAAAATATTGGCTAAGTCAGTAAATAATATTTAAAATTATTTCCTCTTTCTAAATCCTGAAACAACAAATGACTATTTCTTCACTACAGCCAGGTTGATACATGACCTGATTTGTTAACTTTCCTGGAGACTCAAAAGTAAAGCATACTAAATATTCCCCATCAAGTGATTTTTACAACTCTCTGAAATGGTGTTATTTTAACTTCCTAATTGGCGTTCTTTAACTTTTGTTTTTTGTTTGTTTATGAAGGTATCACTAGTGTGAAGAATTGTAAAATTGAAGTTTACTCTGATTTTACTCTATAGAACAGCTGAACTTCCAATTGCTGATTTTAACTTAATAAAATAATTGGTCCTCATTCAAAATATTACAGTTTTGCTTTGTAGTTTGCACTGTTAACCATGACACATTAATGCTTGAGGATTTTGCTAATAGTGCAGTGACAAAAGGACATTATGTCATTTTTTTCCAATTTGTAACAATATCTAAAGTACTTTTTTCCTCCTACTTAAAAAATCAAATAAATACATAACAAAGCATGTTCGATTCACCAGGTTAACAGACAGACTTGAAAAGGCAGCCTTCAGATTCAATAATTTGCACTGTCATTTTTAAAGCTTGAGAAATGAAACAGAGGATTTTTTTAAATGCATTTCATTCATGTAAACTAAGCACTTTGTTCTATATGGTCTAAATTCCAGCAATGAGATAAAGAAATTGCTACACTGGATAGAACATAATTATTGAATTTTGGCAGAACTTCAGTGAACTCTGCCACAAAAGATTAACGTACACAGTGCACTCTTAGATTCTAAAGTAACAGAGTTAGATAAGAGGAGTACATACCAGGCTCCAAACTTCATGGGTTAGAAAAAAAAGATGATGTGGTAAATTCAAATGTTAGTTTTGTTACAAGCTACTAATGGTAATGTGTTGTTGGCTCAGTGATAAAAAGTACAGTAAATGACTAGAAATTCCAATTTAACATGAAATTATTTTATTTTTTATCTTCAGACTTTTAGCATTATATAAGAGTAGTATGATTACTGTGTATTCTTATGCAATGAGAATACAAGCATGCAGACTACTTATAGTGTACAGTGGTGTAATTTACTAATGGAATCTCACTTTATTAGCATGTTATGTGCACTTTCTTATTATATATATTTTTTTCTGTATAGTGATTTTAAGAGTCTGAATAAAAATGTGTGAGTTTCCCCAGAGACTACATACAGACAAAATAGTTCTTGATAATATTCCCTTCTCTGTTCTTTCTGCCGCAGACTCTCAAAAGTTTACAAAATTTGTTTTAATTAACAAATTGTTGGTATAACCACACCATATTCTGATTGGTTATTTAATAATTACTGTATCCAAATATTGTGTTTAATTGAGAACAATGATATATGATCTTAGATTTGTCAAATTTCCCAAGAAGGACCAATAGAATTACAGAGCCTTTTTAAATATCTGCAACCAGTTCTCTAAGGGAAAAAATGGACAAGAATTTAACCCTGCCCTTCTTAAAATGGCCATGACATACTAACGTGACCCAGAAAACCCCTGCTCCTGGTAGTAATTCCAATGTCGACTCCGCTTTCTGCACACAACAATCACCCAGATATTCAGTAGTTTCTGGCTGTGGCAGGGCTTTCTGTCCAGGTGGCGATGCTCTCTTTTCCCTTCATGTAGCATGTTCTGCACCAGTCACCAGCCACAATCTTGTTTCCAGTTTACAAGTAACCAAGTGGACAAACTCCATGTGTACATATGCACACGCACACTATCGAACTAATTGGTTTAAGGGGAATAGTCCCAATTATCCCATCAAATCTACAGTCTGAAATGAGAGGGATTTTGGCAGTGCGTCCATGGGAGTGTTTGCTTGCTCTTTACCCCACCACTAGGCTGTTATCTGCAATACTGTGAATTACGGTAGAATTAATTCATATCTATATTTTAAAATGTTAGTGGCTCAGCATCTTGTAAAAATCCCATTTCTTCTAAGGCACTTTTCATCTCATTCCCAGACACATCCCTTATTATGCTGTTCTCCTATTAGCAATGCTAGTGAGTGTGGCAGCTGAGGAAATGTGAACACTTGGGGCCTGATCTAAAGCTCATTCTAATCATTGGAAAGAATCCCATTGACTTCACTGGACTTCAAATCATACCCATGGTGAGGAAGCCTTTGTAGGATGCAATTTTTTTTCTTTCTTTCCATGACTGCTTAACCATTTGTGGTAGAGGGTACTTTTCCTGCTCCCTTGCTTAAGTGTCTCTTAACTCTAAACAGAATCAACATCTATCTCTCTTAAAAGCTGAAGATATGATTCTGGGTATTTCACCTGGTTCCTGATTGTAGTATCATCTTCTACAAGCAGCCCCATTGTCTTCAGTGGCCTGACTTGTGGAGGATGGTAATAAAGTTATGAAGGGTGGTGGAATGAGCTCCAAATTTTGTAAAAAGAAGTAGCATCTAAGAGCTTTTTTTTTTCAGCTACTTTGCATTCTTTTGTTTCTAAACTTATTCCCATAACCTTGCTTTGATTAAATAAAGCAGTGTCACTATTTCCGATTTATTTATGTGGGTGTGCCAGCTGGTTAAGTATGTGCTAACACATTCTCACTTAAAAAAACTACATAATATAAAATATTTCCAAGAGGAATCAGAAATAAATTCCCAGTGCCACTGTTTTGATAATTAAAAACACTTTTCCCTCCAATAAAGCTGATTTCAAGTGGTTTCTAAGAAGCAAATGATAAAATGAATATACAAAATAAACTTATTTTTGTGTAATAGTTGAGCACTATTGAATTCTCAACAGGCTTTGTACACCTTATGAATTTATCTTGTTTGCAATACATTTTACAAGATATGTATGAGGTTTGCCTGTTTTTCCAAGTAGACAGTGGACATTTTTAGTTTTGTGTGATTCAGAAAAATGAAAATATGTTTAACAAAGTAAAACAGTTACCATCGATTAGAGAATAGCAGAAAGAGCATTCTCTCTCCTTCACATGGACAACTAATATGTTCATACTGTGAAACCAGGTTATAATTTTACCACAATATGATTGTGGCCTGTTAACCTTCTTAATTCCCCTAGGATATTAAAGGGCTAGCTGTGCGGCCTAGTGAATGTTCTATACAGCAGCCCATCCAGCATTTGTAATATTATTGAATATATAGTTCTTGAGTGCATTTTTAAAGGGATGCCCAATATGCATAGGTGTGGCACACAAAGCTTGGAAGTATGAAGAAGATAGATTAAGGGACAAATCTTGCCCTCCTTTCCCAGCATATATAGAGAACCTTGGATGTAGGAGAACCAATGCTGCTTTGAGGTCAGAGGCAGCAGAATTTGGACAGCCTGTGCAGGGAATGCATGCCCTCTAGGTGCTACTGTGCATGGTCATGGCGGGATTTTGGTGATGGGAGGGCAGGAGAGAGGCCAAATAGATTTGTGGATCCATTAGTGATTCCTCCACAAAGAAAGAGAGTATAATGGCAGAGCTAGTATCCAGGAATCAGCTCTACAATTCCTCTGTCTGGAAGAGGGAGAAGAATCATTCATTCCAAACGTCAGGGCTCTTGACAGCACATAGTGAAGTTATTTAGGATTTGGCCCCAGGAGAAATTTTCTGTGGCTTCATATAATCCCATAAAATTTAATTTCTGAAGTGGGGGTGAAAATTAGTCAGGTGAATGTGTTTTTACATTAATGATATTGTGATATCTTTTTTTCCCCAAATGTATTAACTGATAAGCAGATAGAAGTATGCTGATGTGACATTTATAGCTCTGTTCTTAGTTAAATGAATGTTTATGAAAATAGCCATAGCAATTTATACTAAAATATGGTAGTTTATTTGGCTGTATCAGTATGTTCAAGGATTACTCTTTTTATACTTTAAGGGAGAAAAAATACTATTTGGAAAAGTTGTACAGACTAGTGTCCATTTCTGACTGGTGTGTCCTGGGAGATTCAGGGATTCCTATATCAGAGTTAAATACATTAGAAATAAGCACTGTCTCCCCTCCCAGATGGTACATACAAATGTTTGCATGTCCACCTTAGACACGCTGAAAATTCTGAAAGAATGATAGTGCAAAAAGGAATATAAAAATAATGTACAAATCTGGAACTTCATCCTTTGTCAAAAATAAATGATGGGGATGTAAACAAGCAAAATATTTATTTTTTCCCTCATAAGCCAAAAAGACCCAGATTACCATAAGATCAAGATGTTTGCAGTTTATGAAAATATTTTTTACTGAATTGAAATATTGTGCTGGCAGATCAGAGTTGTAATTGTCTTTTATAATCATAGAGTTTGACTAAAAATGCAGGATGAAGTATGATTATGACACTAAAAGTCTGAAATAAAATGTAAAAATAACCAAACAGAAACCAAACCAAAATGAAACCCCACACAATGCATCTCATTTGAAGAGAGAAATTAATTTACTAAATTCCACTCCGCAGATTAATAAACATAATTTTTAATGTATATCTTTATGACTTTCAGGACCAGACAGGACAATTTTAGACTCACACTTATTGTGATATCCTCAGTGGTAAGTACCTTAACTGCAATCAAGTTTACTGCATTTTTTTTTGTTGAGGAAAGGCCTCTTTTAGGATCACAGTTGCTGCAGCTTAATCACATAACTTTTTATGTAGTTCTGGAATAATAGGGTAGTAATGTGATATACTGTATAATGCAAATCAGAGCAAAGCACAGGTGGTTGCTAGCATTTGTGTGGCCAGATATAAAAGTTTCACTATGGATACAAGCTACTGCTTTCCTTCTTGAGGAAAATGCAATTAAAAGTGGTTTCCAGCTGTGCTGGCACACATCTGCTACTTTCAAAAGTAAATTTTGCAAATATGAAATAAAATGTTATATTCATCACCACTAAATTGTCAGTGGGTTTTTACATAATAATAAGAAAGATTAGAAGTATTGACATTGCCTTTATAAATAAGGTATGCTTAAGAAATGTACAGTAGCATTTCATGTTTGCATTAGGTTCTTTTCCATATTTTCCATGTGGTTTACAGTTAATCCACTAAACATTGGATGTTTCCTTTAGATGGCATTCTGTCTATATTTTGTACATATTTTTGGTCTTTCCCCCTGATTCGTTGCTTCTAATGTTTTCTTGAAAAACAGGATCATTGTCTTCTAGGATTTCATCACTTCCAGATGTTTGTTCTTCACCTGAAGTCATAATCCTCTGTTTTTGACTTCACCATTAGTTGCTGTGGAGATGTCTGTGATCTTGCAAACAGAGGATTAAGATTTTTTGGTGAGGAACAAACCATGGAAATTGAAGTACTCTTAAGAAAGAAAGATGCTCTTTTAATGTAAATATTCCTAGTTTAAAAAAATGTTGGGGGAGAAGTTTAAAATATAAACAAATTGTTTCTAATCAAAATATTCTTCAAAACTTTTCATAAGTATCAGCATTTCTTCCAGTTAGTCAAAGAGCAAATCCTATTCACCAGAAATTGGCTCTTGCTTATGAAAAGTCATTTCAACCTCAAAAAGGAACTTTAAAAATTTTTCTTAGAAAGTAGGAAATGTTGTTGACTGACCCTTTCCTCGGAATAATTTCTGTTTTGAAAAATCAGCATTTGCTGATGAAAAACTTTTTGTCAGAACATTTTCAGTCATCTTAAATAGAAATATGTATCACAGGACAAGCATGTTACATATTTTGCATGTCTTAGTGCTTTCCATCCGCTGGTTCTCATTGTGTGGTACAAATATGAATGAATTTAGGCTCATAGTATGCATTTGAGGTAGGCAAGTTTTATAAATCTACATTTTGCAGATAAGGAAACTAAGGTACAAAAACATGAAGGCCCAATTCAGCAATCCTTACTCATGTTGAGTAGCATTTAGTCTTGTCAATAGCTATATTGAAGCCAATGAAAACTGGTTCTTAAGTGACTTATGCAAAGTCAGTATGTCCATAGCAGAATCAAGAATATACATCAGATTTCTTGTGTGTGTCTGAGTCCTGTACACTGATCACCGTGCTTAGAGCATATTTTTTCTTTGCTCATAACATACTAGTGCAAGTGTCTCAACTCTTTTTAAGGAAGGTGTGAAGGGAAAAAGTCAATCAAGCACTATAGGTTATCTTATATATATATATAAATAAATATGCTTTAAAGAGAGCCCCACAAGGCTCTACCAGCCAGATATTGTCATCAGATCTTCCACTTCTGTCCAAATCTGTCACCAATGCCTCTAACACTGAATACTAATGCACCTGCTTCTAACCTTTCTGCTATTGTCATTCCTGTATTCTTTGCCACTGCTGACCCTTCCCCCAAACCAAATGCTCTGTGCAAAGATTGTCTCATCTCTCTCTGTGTTTGTTTCTCACCAAGCACAATGGTATTAATGGGGGCCTTTGGAAGCTACCATAATATAAATATTTACTATTAATAATCATCTCCAAAGCAGCTAAAGGAGCTCTTCATTTTTGAACAGTCCAATCTGATGTTGGCACTTGACTGCAGATTTGTAGGCTCAATGGAAGAGTCTACATCCCTGAGCAATGAGAGTTAGTCTGTTTAGAAGTCATCAGCTCTGTCTCTGATATAGCTGTCCAATGACTCAGTCTGAATATACATCTGTATTGCTAGTGCAATTGCTATTGACAATCCCTACTCAGTGCAATCATCATGTTCTTTGATTCCTTCCCCCACCACTCTCTCCCTCTCCAAAAAAAAACAACCTTTCAACATAGTGAGGTACAAGTGACACAGAGTGATTTAGATGATAGATCATCAAAGGCTCCTACTATAGATACAGATTTATACTTCACTCAGAAGTGTTGTGTCTGGAGCAGACCATGATGGATAAAATAAGGGATTCTACAGGAGGTAGTAGTCTTGTTGTAGTATTGGAAACAAAATCTCTTCTGCCCTTCTAATGGCTGCCTTGTATACCTTAGGGTATTTTAGTCTCCTGGTGGCCCTCTCCAAGAATGGTAAGGAAGAACATTCTCTGTGCTCTTGACTTAGCAGATTCAGCTACTTTCTCCATGCTATCTGCCTTACTTTCATCAGAGGTCCAATCACTATGCTTGTGTCTGCCCAAAAAATGCCCCAACTCCATTGTCAGGGACTTCATTTGATGTACGTTAAACAGGAGAAAATATTTATTTGCATCTTACAGAACGTATGAGGAAAAAAACATAAATCAGAAGGAGGGTCGTTTCCTACACAGCCAGTACTATGGAAGTCATCTTTAAACTGCCTCCTCACCTCCCAATTACAGAATATTTTAAGATTAACTGGATTTACAGCATTGCATAAATTATCTAGATTTGACCCTAATAAGAGAAATAGAAGCCTGACAGGTTCTAAGAAGCTTTCTGGGCTTAACAAATCCTTTTGCATATATAAAATATGGCTTAGTGGCCTTTGTGTTTTGCTAGTGGATCCAAGCCACACTTTTGAAGAACTTCATGGACATGCAAATAATGAATCCACCCATGAGGTACAAGTGTTTTTGTTTTCAGTGACGTGTCTAGTGAGACAAGGGCAGACGGTTGAGGGGGAAAAGGACTCTGGCTTCTGTCTTTAAAAATACCTAAATGGAATACTGACTGCCACCTTACTAAATCATTGAGACAAATCTTTCAGGTACTATAAAAGTTATACAAGTGGTTTATTCCATGTCACAGCCACTAAAGGGTACTTGCATATTCTCTAGTACGCTGATAATATGCTCTTGTGGATCAGTGATCTTCAGGGTACGACATGCCTTGTGACATGTATTCCCACAGTATTCTTTCCAAAAAGTTAAAAAAGTATGGATTGGATGAATTGACTATAAGGTGAATAGAAAACTGGCTAGATTGTCAGGCTCAACGGGTAGTGATCAATGGTTTGATGTCTAGTTGGCAGATGATATCAAGTAGAATGTCCCAAGGGTAGGTCCTGGGGCCAGTTTTGTTCAACATCTTTATTAATGAGCTGGATGATGGGATGTGTTGTGTATTTGGTTGTCATGGTTTTTGTTCCTATGGCAACTGAGTTAGATTGTTAGGGGATAGCCCAGCCAGATTTGGCCAGTTAGGCGAGCTCTGTGTCTGTAAATAAATGGTAGTTTTGTTAGCTGTCTGCTGTCTGGCCTCAAGTGATTTCTTCCTAAACCGGCTGCCCCCAAGGATATAACAAGTGGAGACGATGGATGGGGTTCCGGTGCTGCTCCAGTAACAGAAGGAAGTAGAAGTCAAGGAAAAGAACAGACAAACAAAAAAACTGCTTGTTTGCACTGACTGGGAAAGTGAAACTAAAAATCATGGCTACTCTGACCGGGCCACTGGAACCTTTTGATGAGAATATAGTGCAGTGGCATGTGTATACTGAGCGTTTTGAGCTTTTTGTTATTGCAAATGACATTACAAGAAGAGAAGAAGGTGCCAATATTCTTAAGTGTTGTAGGGGCTAAAACCTACTCCCTGCTACGCAGCTTACTACACCCTGTTAAGCCTGAGACTAAATCTTACAGTGACATCGTGGAAATCTTGGGGTCCCATTTTTCCCCAAAACCACTGATAATTGCTGAAAGATATCGGTTCCACAAAAGAGACCAAAAAGAAGATGAAACAGTTGCACAATTTGTAGCAATTTTAAGAAAGCTAGCAGAACACTGTGACTTTAAAGAGATGTTAAATGATGCCCTGTGTGACAGGTTAGTGTGTGGCCTCTACAGTGAAGCTATATGGAAGCACCTACTGACAGAGGCTCAGCTTATATTACAGAAGGCTGTTGATATTGCTGTCTCCATGGAACTGGCTACAAGGGAGGCGCAATACATCGGTGCATCCCCTGGGGTGCAAAAGGTGTCACAAGAACCTACCCACAAAACTGTGCAGAGTCAAGAATGTTACCGCTGTGGTAAGCCAGGTCACCAGGCATCAGAATGCTGGTGTAAGGACCAGGTGTGTCGACACCGTGGCAAAAAGGGACACATTGAGTGTACCTGTAAACAAAAGAAAAAGAGGCCTGTGGTCTAGCCAACAAAAAGAGGAACCCTGCATACCCTAGAGCAGACCCAGGATGATCAAGGTGACACCTCATCGCAAGAGAAAGTGCCACTGCATGTTTTGTCTTTGGCGATGGGCTCACATGAATACTGGGTAACCCCGTTGTTGGATGGCAAACCTATACGCATGGAATTGGACACCGAGACTGTGTATAAAGTCTCCGAGACTGCGTATAAAGAAAAACTGCAGCATCTTCCACTTAAGGCAACAAAAACTGTTCTGAAGATGTATACGGGAGAAGCTGTGCCCATGTTGGGCACTATTGATGTTAAGGTGGAGCTCAATGGACAGGCTGCTAAATTGCTACTGTTTGTGGTGAGAAGTAACTACCCAGCCTTAATGGGTAGGTCTTGGTTTGAGAAGATTCAGCTGAACTGGGCAGAAGTGCACCGGATGACTAAAGAATAAACCAGTCTAACCCCTATACTAAGGAAACATGCTGCTGTTTTTGGAGATGATTTGGGAAGTATGAAGGGAATCACTGTGACATTGAACATTAAACCTGACAGTCCACCAAAATATCTGAAAGCCCAAACTGTGCTATATGCCATCAGGCCAAAAGTTGAAGCAGACCTGGAGCGCCTGGTCACCAATGGAGTCCTAATACCAGTTACCCATAGCTCGTGGGCCACTCCTATCTTTCCAATAGTGAAGAAAGATGGCTCTCTCTGGATCTGCGGTGATTTAAAAGTCGCTGTCAACCCAGTGTTGTGTGCAGAGCAATACCCGCTACCCCTCATCGATGACCTCTTCGCAGGCCTGGCTGGGGGACAAAAGTTCAATAAGATTGATCTGAGTCAAGCATACTTACAGATGCACGTCGATGAAAAGTCCCAAGAGCTGTTGACTATTGTGACTCATAAGGGGCTTTATCGATACTGTCGCCTACCCTTCAGAATAATGTCTGCTCCCACCTTGTTCCAGAGGGCTATGGACCAGTTCTTGTGTGGCTTGTCAGGAGTTCAGTGCTATCTGGATGATATCCTGGTCACTGGAAGGAGTGAAGAGGATCACTTAAAGAATTTAGAGGCTACTCTACAAAGACTGGAAGAGTATGGCCTACGAGTTCGCAAAGACAAGTGTGAATTCTTCAAGCCCTCTGTTGAATATTTGGGACACATCATTGATTCTGCAGGTCTTCATAAGGCCCCTGAAAAAGTTAAAGCTATTGTGGAGGCTCCCCCACCTCGAAATGTAAGTCAGCTGTGCTCATTTCTAGAACTACTGAACTATTATGGAAAGTTCATCTCACAGTTAGCCACACTGCTAAAACCACTTCATGAGCTCTTGGGGCAGAACAAGGCCTGGAAGTGGACTGAAGCCTGTGATGTTGCATTTAACAAAGCTAAGGATGCATTGCTAAATTCTGAAGTTCTAACGCACTTTGATCCATCCTTACCCCTACAATTGGCCTGCGATGCCTCCCCTTATGGAGTGGGAGCAGTCGTGTCACACATTGTGCCTTTGGGAGAAGAGAGACCTATTGCTTTTGCTTCACGCACTCTAAGCAAAGCAGAAACTAACTACGCCCAAATTGAACGTGAGGCATTAGGAATTGTTTTTGGAATTCGGAAGTTTAATCAGTACCTGTTTGGGCGAAAGTTTACTCTTCTCACAGACCATCGACCTCTGACATCAATTTTTGGACCCTACACAGGCATTCCCCCATTAGCTGCTAGTTGTATGCAACGCTGGGCATTGTTACTTTCAGCACACACATATGAAATCAAATATCGGAAATCCACTCTGCACGGCAATGCAGATGGCCTCTCAAGGTTGCCTTTGCCGGTCAAACATCAAGATAGTGCCCAAAAGGAAATCTTCTACTTTGAACAGGTAGAGAATACACCCATCACTGCTACTCAAATAAAGAAGGCAACTCATGTTGACCCAGTATTGTCCCAAGTTATGGACCTGGTGATGCATGGAAAATCTCGACAAACCTCTCCGGTCTCACCCGACCTTGTTACCTACATGTCCAGGAGGATGGAGTTATCGGTCCAATCTGGTTGTTTGTTGTGGGGGAGACGTGTCATTATTCCACCACCACTGAGATCACAGATGTTAGAACAGCTACATTCCGGTCACTGTGGAATAGTGCGCATGAAGGAAATTGCACGAAGCTATTTTTGGTGGCCTGGATTTGACAGTGCTATTGAAGAGAAGGCAAAAGCTTGTATGTCATGTCAGGGTATGAGGAGTGCACTCCAGTGAGCACCCCTACACCCGTGGGACTGGCCTGAAAACCCATGGCAATGTATTCACATTGACTTCGCTGGCCCCCTTGAAGGAATCATGTTTTTAGTGGCAGTAGATGCCCATTCTAAATGGCCAGAAGTCTCTATAGTGCAGTCCACTACTGCAGAGAGTACTATCCAAAAACTACGGGGACTTTTTAGTCGTTTCAGTCTGCCAGAACAACTTGTGAGCGACAACGGACCGCAGTTCGTCTCTCAGGAGTTTCAAAATTTTATGAAGGCAAATGGGATACACCACATCATGTCAGCACCATATCATCCATCCACCAACGGATTAGCTGAAAGATTTGTGCAGACAATGAAACACGCTTTGAAATCAGCAAGGGGACAACACTCCATTCAAAAGCATCTGGATACCTTCTTACTTTCCTACAGAAACACACCTCATGCTACGACCCAGGCATCCCTGGCCTTTCTAATGATGAGATGACAGCTGCGCACTTCCTTTGATCTGCTGAAACCTTCTGAACCCCGACAAATTGTGCAACATCAGCAGCAATATCAAGTCATCAGATGGGCACCCAGAGCAAAAGACCAAACCTTTAGCCCGGGACAGCCAGTTTTGGCTCGGAATTATACTTCCAGAGCTAAATGGGTCCCTGCCACAATCATCACTCAAACAGGACCTGTTTCCTGCACAGTCCGGACTGCAGAGAATCTTACCTGGCGGCGACATGTAGATCAGCTGTTGCCAGGTCATGCCAGTCCTCAGGACACATCTGCAGTTGAGTGGTCTGACTTCACCTCTTCTGATGAGACACCGACTCACGAAGCACCTGTTCCTGACTGTTCTCCTCCATTACTGCTGGCAGCTGAGATACCCCTTTGCCCAGCACAAGCTGATACCACCTCCTCACCTGTTCGTGCTGCGGACCCTGAGCCCATGGTACTTTCGGGTGCAACAACACCAGAAGTTTGCCGTAATCCACCTAGAGACAGAAGGCCTCCTCATCAGCTGGATCTTTAGATAGGGCGAACCCACGGTTATGGGGCAAAATAATCCCCAGGGTTTAGCCAGGAATGGAGGCAGTCTACCCTCCTCCTCTAGTCTAATGTGTGTTATATTTAGGGGATGTTATTATTGGGGGGAAGGAATACGTTGTGTATTTGGTTGTCATGGTTTTTGTTCCTATGGCAACTGAGTTAGATTACTAGGGGATAGCTCAGCCAGCTTCGGCCAGTTAGGCGAGCTCTGTGTCTGTAAATAAATGGTAGTTTTGTTAGCTGTCTGTTGGTCTGGCCTCAAGTGATTTCTTCCTAAACCGGCTGCCCCCAAGGATATAACAGGATGGACTGCACCCCCAGCAAGTTCGCAGAGGACACTAAGCTGAGGGGAGAGGTAGATATGCTGGAGGATAGAGATAGAGTCCAGAGTGAACTAGACAAATTGGAGGATTGGGCCAAAAGAAATCTGATGAGGTTCAACAAAGACAAGTGCAGAGTCCTGCACTTAGGACGGAAGAATCCCATGCACAGACTAGGGACCGAGTGGCTAGGCAGCAGTCCTGCAGAAAAGGACCTGGGGATTACAGTGGATGAGAAGCTGGATATAAGTCAGCAATGTGCCCTTATTGCCAAGAAGGCTAATGGTATATTGGGCTGCATTAGTAGAAGCATTGCCAGCAGATCGAGGGAAGTGATTATTCCCTTCTATGTGGCACTGGTGAGGCCACATCTGGAGTATTGCATCCAGTTTTGGGGCCCCCACTACAAAAAGGATGTGAACAAATTGGAAAGAGTCTAGCGGAGGGCAGCGAAAACTATTAGGGGGCTGGGGCACATGACTTACGAGGAGAGGCTGAGGGAAATGGGCTTGTTTAGTCTGCAGAAGAGAGGAGTAAGGGGGGATTTGATAGCAGCCTTCAATTACCTGAAGGGGGTTTCCAAAGAGGAAGGAGCTTGGCTGTTCTCAGTGATGGCAGATGACAGAACAAGGAGCAATGGTCTCAAGTTGCATTGGTGGAGGTGTAGGTTGGTTATTAGGAAACACTATTTCACTAGGAGGGTAGTGAAGCACTGGAATGGGTTACCTAAGGAGGTGGTGGAATCTCCATCTTTAGAGGTTTTTAAGGTCCAGCTTGACAAAGCCCTGGCTGGGATGATTTAATGGGTGTTAGTCCTGCTTTGAGCAATGGGTTGGACTAGATGACCTCCTGAGGTCTCTTCCAACGCTAATCGTCTCTGATTCTTCTACGATTCTATAATGAAAAACAAGTACCAACTTCCTTTTGAGCAAACAAGTTTATTATTGGTTAAGTTCTGGTGCTGCTTGTTGAGCACTATATAGGATAAAGACATGGCCCATGCCCCAAGAAGGACTACAGTGTAAATGGACAACACACATCCGACAGGATGCCCTGGGGCATCTGGAAGAAGGCTCTGTATTAACAACCTTTTAAAAAGATGTAGGTTAGTGTGTGTTGGCTTTGTGGAATAAGTGAGAACTGAGAGAAGATAGTGGGTGCCTGGTGCAAGTAGGCAGCCCTACTGGAATGTATGGGACGTGCTGGTTCTGCTGATGCCCTTTTCACATCACTCATAGGTTGCCACTTCAGAGAAGCAACCAACAGCACTGGCAGCACTGGGCTTGGTGTGCGGAGCGGAATCAGACACTGGGACACAGGAGTGAATGCCCACCCCAACTCCTCTTCTCCCATGGCAGATGATGTCCCAGACCCACCCCCAGTGGTTCGATCATCCTCCTCGTCGCCAGGCGAGGCTGTTGCAGGACCCTCTCATGCCAGTTCACTGGACGATTTTGAGGAGCATCAGGCCCTGCTCCAAAGGGTGGCCATGAATTTGGGCCTGGAGGTGGAGGAGATGACAAAGCAATTGGACACCTTGTTTCATGTGCTCTTGGCAACAACCCCCTTATGAGTTGCACTGCCAGTGCATGATGGGGTCTTGAAAATAGCTAGAGCCCTCTGGCAGACTCTGTCCTCCATTCCACCCATCTCCAAAATGGCTGAAAAGAACTATTTCATCCTGGCTAAAGGGTTCAAATACTTGTACACCCACCCACCTCCGGGGTCAGTGGCTGTGTCTGCTACCAATGGGAAAGACATCCAGGAAAACCAGTTCTGCCCCCAAAAATAAAATAGCAAAGAGGCTGGACCTTTTTGGAGGAAAGATTTATTAAACATCCAGCCTTCAATTCAATGTAGCAAATCACCAGGCTTTATTGGGGAGATATAACTTCAATCTGTGGGATTCCCTCCGTAAATTCAAGGATTCCCTGCCCAAAGACTTGTACAAAGAGTTCAGGACCCTAGTTGAGGAGGGAATGGCAGTGGCTAGGTGAGCGTTCAAAATGGTCTGGGACATGGCTGATTCGGATGCCAGGGTGGTTGCATCAACTGTGGTTATGAGATGCAGTTTCTGGCTTCAAACCACAGGCCTGTACCAGGAGATGCAGTCCTCTATCCAGGACTTTCTGTTTGATGGGAATGCTGATGAATGCAAGGTTGAATGGACTTAAGGACATTTGGGCCACACTCTGCTCACTGGTCCTGCATACGCCGCAATTTGCGAGGAAGCATTTCAAACCCCACCCACCACCACCACCAAGTCCTTAGCCACCTCCGCAGGCCTCTGCTAGAAGGAGGGACAGAGACATGAGTTTTAGTCGTTACCACCCTTCTACCTCCCACACACCTGCTCAACCTGACCATAGGGGCCAGAAATGCTTGTTTTGAGGGTTCACTCAAAAGTGACATTCCAGTCAACTTTCTGGGTCCATCCTTTTTCCTCAACCGCCCCTACTGTTCGGCCTGGTCGTTAGTGACCTTGGACCACTGGGTGCTCGAAATTGTATCTCTGGGCTACACCCTACAATTCTTGGCTGCCCTCTTTCCCACTACCCTTTCCTGTCCCTCTTCAGGGACTCTTCTCATGGGCAACTCCTTGTTCAGGAGGTCGAGAACCTCCTGCAGCTGGGGGCAGTAGGGGAGGTCCCTTGCAAAATGAGAGGGAAAGGGTTCTACTCCCATTATTTCCTAATCCCAAAAGCGAAAGGGGGCCTAAGACTCATAAGACCTGTGACACCTCAATCAATCTCTCAAGAAGTATGTTTCATATGGTCTACCTGGCTTCCATCTTTCCCTCCCTGGATCTGGGAAACTGGTATGCTGCCCTCGATTTGAAGGATGCTTATTTTCATATCTCCCTCTTCCAAGGGCATAGATGGTTCCTCCATTTTATGGTGGGCTGGTGCCATTTCCAATTCATGGGCCTACCATTTGGACTCTCATTGGTCCCATTGGTGTTCACAAAATGTATGCTCCAGTGGCTGCTTAACTGAGGCGTCAAGATGTCCAGGTCTACCTGTATCTTGACAATTGGCTCATCAAGGGCAGATTGAGATCAGGTACAAAGGAGCCTCAGTCTGGTACGTTCAACCTGGGCATTTTGATAAATCATAAGTTAACCCTCAGACCAGTGCAACGGATAGAAATCATAAAGTGGTGCTCGACTCCATGCAAGTCAGAGCCTTCTTTCCAGAAGCTCGTTTCCAAGCCATGTTGGAGTTGATCTCTCATGTAAGGGACCACCCGCTCACCACCACTCGCACCTGCCTGAGATTGTTAGACCACATAACAGCATGTGTGTACATGGTCAGTCATGACTGGCTCCATCTCTGGCCACTGCAGATGTGGTTAGCATCAGTCTACATCAGCAAGGCATGATCTAGACTGGGTAGTCAGGGTGCCGCATCATATATGGTCTTCCTTGGAATGTGGTTTGACCCTGGATCGGTATTGGAGGGAGTTCCCTTCATGGCCCCATCCTCACTGCTGACCCTGGTCTCCAATGCATTGGACCTAGTCTGGGGAGCCCACCTGGGCGAGCTCAGCACACAAGGCCACTGGTCGCAGGACGATCTGTCCCTCCACATAAATGTCTGAGAGCTCCAGCTGGTTTGCTTGGCCTGCCAGACTTTCCTGCCCCATCTGTGGGGCAAGGTGGTACAGGTCCTGACAGACAATATCGCTGCAATGTTTTACATCAACAAGTAGGGTGGAGTCAGGTTGTTGGCCCTTTGCTAAGAAGCTCTCCATCTTTGGGACTTCTGTGTGTAGCATGCCATTCATATGGTGGCTGTGTACCTTCCCAGGGCCAGGAACATGGTAGCAGATTGCTTCAGCAGGACCTTCTCTTCTCACCATGGGTGGTCGCTCCATCCGGAGGTGGTCAGTGTGATCTTCCAAAGGTGGGAAACTCCCCAGGTGAACTTGTTCATATCGTGCCAGAACAGGAAGTGCCACATGTTCTGCTCGATTCAGGGGATGGATAGGGGCTCCGTGTCTGATGCCTTTTTGCTCCCATAGTCAGGGACTCTGATGTACGGCTTCCTGCCGGTGCCCTTAATCCACAGCGTCCTCAAGAAGATCAAACAGGACAAGGCAAAGGTGATCCTGATAGCCTTGGCTTGGCCTCGGCAGCACTAGTTTAACACGGCACTTGACCTTTGGGTGGCTGCCCCACTGCAGCTGCCTCTCTGGCTGGATCTGCTGTCCCAGAACTGAGGCAGTCTTCTGCACCCAAACCTTGTGGTACTACCCCTGACATCCTGGCTGCTGAATGCGGAAGAACAGGAGTGCTCGGCCTGTGTCCAGCGGGTCTTGTTGGGCAGCAGAAAGCCCTGCACTGGAGTGATCTACCTAGCCAAATGGAAAAGGTTCACGTGCTGGGCCTTGGACCAAGATATCAAGACCCAACAAGCCTCGCTACAGGCAGTCTTCTGCACCTCATGCTCCAGGGTTTATCCTTGTCCTCCTTAAGGTCCATTTGATTGTTATTTCAGCCTTCCACCCTCCATTCCAGGGCAGGGCAGTCTTTGCTCACAACATGACAGTCCGGTTTTTGAAAAGTCTGGAGCGTCTCTACCCTCACATCCTGGACCCCATCTCTCCTTGCAACCTGAATGTCATGCTGTGGATCCCTCCCCTTTGAGCCTCTGGCTTCCTGCTCCTTTCTCCTCCTTTCCTGGAAGGTTTCCTTCCTGGGCACAATAACGTCCGCACAATCTCTGAGATCAGGGCGCTTACTTTGACACGACCATATACAGTGTTCTGTAAGAACTAGGTCCAGCTGCAGCCACACCAAGCATTCCTGCCCAAGGTAATGTCACAGTTTCATACCAGCCAGGACATATATTTGCCTTTCTTCTTTTCAAAGCCTCATAAGTTGGAGGAGGAGTGCAAATTGCACTCTCTGGATGTCAGGAAAGCACTTGTCTTCTACTTCAACAGGACCAAGCTGTTTCATAGGTCAGTGCAGTTGTTCATCATGGTGGCGGACAGGATGAAAGGTTGTCCAGTGTCCACTCAGATAATTTCACTCTGGATCGCTGCCTGCATCCGTTGCTGCTACGGTCTGGCAAAAGTGCCTCCACCAGTGATTGTAACTTCCTACTCGACTAGGGGGAAAGCCTCGTTGGCAGACTTCCTGGCCCAAGTGCCTATTCAAGATATCTGCAGGGCCGATAACCTGGTCATCCATCCACACATTTACATCTCATTACGCACTGACCCAGCGGGCCCAAGATGATGCTGGCTTCAGTAGAGCAGTGTTGCAAGCCACGTGATGGTGAACTCTGAGCCCATGTCCAGGGATACTGCTTGTGAGTCACCTAAAAGTAATCGACATAAGCAAGCACTCGAAGTAGAAAAAACGGTTACCTACCTTTCGTAACTGTTGTTCTTCAAGATGTGTTGCTCATATCCATCAAGAAGGAACTGAGAGGGCGTAGGGCTGGGCGTCTAATATACCGACTCATGAGTGCGGCACTTCAGAGGGTGCAACTGCCGACCCTCCGGATATCTCTATGGCAAAAATCTCTGACAACTGTGCATGTGGGCATGCATACACCTGAAATGGAATCAACATGAGCAACACATCTCAAAGAACAACAGTTATGAAAGTAGGTAACCATTTTTTCAGAATGTAAGCACTACCACCACAGAAGAAATCAATGGCTGCACTCCTGAGGAGTACTGAACATACAGCACCCGTCAGTCCCTTTTGAAGCTACCTCAAAGGCCTAGAGACAGAAGACAGCCTTTTTGATTTTCCCAGCTCTTGTGACCTACATAATTGTCATTCCAGTGATTTCAGCCAACAAAGATTGCCATCAGCTACCTTGGTTTACCTTTTGGTGGCCTACTTCATGACCATACTTTTAGACGGATACATTCATTCCAATTCATACTGAAAAAAAAATAGAAAGAAAAAGAAACAGCCATCTGTATTTGTTTACAAAATACTGTGTTTCTTTAGCAACAGTGTAGTTCAAAGCAAGCAATGTACGTTTAATGAGGATCCATTAAGATAGTAACAGTTTTTCAGAGTACTCAGTAATATTAGGGAACTATGACATAAACAACAAGGTACAAAGATAGTGCTTACTGCATATAGTTTGCAAAACTATTGTGAGTTTTTGATGATTAACAATGATATGAGGATGCAGCAACAGTGTCCTTAAAAAGTATGCAGCATATAGCTGTGGGCCAGATGCCAGAGCTTAAAAAAAAAAAACAACAACAACAAAACAGCCTTGTAAAAGTTATCAGGTTGAAAATTTATGATGACGCCACACTAGGTCCAGGAAAGTCTTGGAATATAAACTGTTCCAGTCACTAAAACTTTCCTTTTAGGCAGTGGTGCCTACTTGAGTTGGGATTTTTAGAGTCTAATTCCTCTCTTTACTGGGGGATGGCAATTTATCCATCCATTTACATCCTCTCATGTCAGAAACTGAAACTGAATCTTTACATGTACTAGGAATAGACAGGCAGCCCTATACATCGCACTTTTCTTCTAACAGTGTCCAGCCTCAGTCTTTTTTAGCTTTAGATCAGTACCTAATTCCCTCTCGAAGGACACCATTTCCTGCATCTATCTGAAAAATAGACTGCTTGACCTCCAGTCAGCCACTGTTTTCCAGCTCTCTCCCAGTTTTAACTGCTGGATCCAGCAAGTATACATTCATTTTATGGGATTTATATAGCACATTTGATATGCTGAGCCATGATCCTTCTGGAGCATAACTGGCCTGATGAAACCCTGGGCCATATGAGACTTGAAAAGAGCATTTGCTCAGATTTAAATGGTAAGCATGAAAGATTAAGTGGGGCTAGAGACAGGGACTGGGGACAGTAAGCCCCATCAGACTTTCAGTGGGGTAGGAAACTCTACAAGAACTTCTATTAGCTATAGAAGGCCTTTAAGAAAGAGAGCCTCCAAATTTAATTGTTGCTGGCTTGGTTTGTAGCACAGGTTGAGCAATTTTCTGTTTGTGTTCAAGTAAACTCATTTCTGTTCTTGTAAGTAGTGAACACTATAAACCTCAAGCATAAAACCTTGACAAGCAAAATGGGCTGACTGGAAGTTTTGTTCTTTTGTTGCTGAACCAACTGATCCAGTCCCACCATTTTACAGTGACATCACAAAAGTTACAGAAATAGTTTGTAGCAGACTGCATTTCACACCTGGGTGCAACGTGGACCTGGGCACCATTTAAGATGGTTATTTCCAGCACGCAGGAGATAAAAGAAACTAGATGTATTCTACAGATTTGTTGCTACTAACTTCTCACTGATAATATGTTCAAAACACTTGAGTTTTATCTGATGGTACGTTGGCTCATAAACACAAGGGACATACAAGAAAGCGTGTTCATGAGGATCCTAGCAGAGACCATCAGCTCATTGCTTGAAAGCAAAAATCCCAGCTGAAAATCAGGTGACTGCTGGCCAAAAGGTTAAGAATTCGTTTTGAAATGGATGATTCCATTTTTCTTTTAAGGAAAATTTATCTTACACTCCTGCACCTATTACTAGCTTAACTACTGCAATTTTTTCTTTTATGTTCTTCCTTAAACCCCTACCTTGAAAACTTCAGGGGCCTCTAGAACTCAGGAGACAGAGGTGCCTCATGTTTCAGAAAGCTTGGCAATTATCATCTGTCATCTTCATCAACTTCCTCTCCATTTCCAAATCCAACCTGCAAATTGCTATCATGATTTTCAAAACCTTTAGAGACTCACTACAGCACAGTGCTCTAACTTCTCTGCTTCAGCTCCTGATTATTCTACTCCTTCTAGTCATTGTCCTCAGCTCTGTTCCCTCCTTCCATCTCTTCAAATTCAGGGGACTGCTCTTTTACTTATACTGCCCCATCTCTTTTAGACAGAGTAACTTTTCCCTTCTTTGTATCTCACATTTATAGAAAGGTTTTATTTTGCTCTCCACGTTTGATTGACACCCTCTGGAAAGCACTTGCTGACAATGCCTATGAAGGATGACTGTCCAAAAAATAAATGTTAAATAAGTTTTAGTCTTCCATTTAAATTCATACAGACTTATAAGTTATTCCAAGCTAATATTTATGCAAATGATTAATCCAGATCTGTACCTTTTGGTTTTTAGAGTATTAAATCTTTAGCTCAGTTAATGGATTAGTGTGTTACCTTTACTATGCAAAGGGATGAATATGTCATTTGGTATGTGGCACAGTGTCCTCTTTCTCATAGCTCAACACTGAGTGCTTACTTATATGATGTATCCTGAGCCTCCATGGTCTTTCCTAGGGTTGCCAGGTAGGTATATGGAGTCCAGTTACCTTGCCTACAGCTTAACAAACATGAAATAAAAATAAAACATACAGAAAACAGCATTACTAAAAATTATAACTAATTGATTTATGTTAACTGGAAACCTTTAGTTACAAAGAAAGACAGTAAAACTTACAAGCGCTCATGATTAGGGATTTTTATCTTGATCTCTGTCCTGGGATCCGTCAGCGTGTTGGAGGGTGGGGGTGTTGCTGATACACATGGAGACTGGTAGAGCACCTCACAGCTCCTTTTGTTTTGAGCTTACATCTCCAGAGCTTCTCTTCCACTACATTCTCCAAGGGCTGTAGCGTAGGTTGCCTAAAATTAGGGTTTTTTTGTTTAATCACTCTTTCTGAATATGAAGTAGGTTATATGACGTGTACAATTAGCACCCGCTGTTCTCATATGTTTGTAAATTGCCAAGAAGTAGGTCCTACCTCCCTAGAGCATGGGTATTTTAGGAAATTTGCTGGAACTTTAAGAATTCACCTGTTCCAGATACATAAATATTTCAGTCATCTTAATCCTTAGACACTAAAAACCAAATTCACTTAAAAGGGAGAATGTCAAGGAAAAAATAAATGCATTAGTAAAATATTGTAGAAAAACATAACTGTTTCCTTGGTCATCTACACAGTTTACTGCTCGTCCAGAGAATGCTACAAGGAAGCTGCCACTTTTTTCTGGATGTTTTTCCCGAGAAGTGATCTTGCAGTATAAAACAAGACTATTGAAAACAAGGCACAGATAAATGATTTTCATAATTTTGCTCTTCACACAGTGAGTTCAGTCCTATTCTTCCATGTCCGGTTATGCAGCAACACACAGCATCTTGGAAATCCAACTGTGACACATTTGTTTAATTGCAAAACAGATGATATGTGGTGATATGTAACATATTGGAAGGCTGGACTTAAACCCACAGTTTCGAGCTAAAAAGTAGACATGGTCAGAAATGCCTTTTTGGAGTTGGAGAATGCTATTTCATGGCAAGATATCATATGCACAGTGATATACAGTAATTTAGACAGCATCTACCATTGGTCATAAAGCTTCTCTGGTGCTTTAAAATAAGGTGCCATATTACCTGAAAAGGATAATCCAGTGCCGTTCCAGTATTGTAATGTGAAATATTTCTTCAAGTGAGTAATTACTTTAAATTAGTAAGTAGAAGAGGGAAGCCAAACAAAGGTTTGGAAGATGCAGACTGAGGCAAATAAAATGTCATACAATACGGTGCTTAGAAAATGATAAAGCAAACCACATAAACATATAAAAATGAGAGGAAAATGCATTCCTTGACTGGAAAGTTTTTGAGCAATTAAAATCAAGGAACCAATTATTTAAGGAGGCATTTCCCTGGTTTCCTCTCAAATAAAAATCATTGCTTCTGTGTTAGTTTGGGACAATGGATGTCTGAGGCTTATGGTAAGGAATATATCTGTTAGAGCATCTGCATGCTTGTTTAAAATTCATTTTATATTACAATCCCATTTCTTTGAAGGCCTTATGAAGTACCTTTAAAATTGGCCATTATTCAGATCCAAAGGTACAGTATCTGTATATGGCTAGGGAACATAACTGGAGTCCAATGAACCAGAGCTGCACTGTACTAAGTTTTTATCAGTCCTTGTAGCAATAATGAAAACTGATCCATTCTTTCACTTGTAAGCATGTTTCTGGGGGTTTTGGTATGTTGCGCAGTATTGGGATAACGAGCACTCGTGTTTGTAATTCAATAATCTAATTACAGGAAATTTAATGATATTGCATAGTAACAAAGAATAAATTCAAAAAAGAAGACAAAAGAGAATGACTAAATTAGTTTCCATCCAAAGGAGAGGATTTTTTTGGGGGAGGTAGTAAATTGATGCCTTTACAGTGGAAAATTCATTTGTTGTGGTTATATATACAGATATATATACACACATGCTAATTATTAGCATTTGTGTGGGTTTTGTTCCCTTTTGTGGCTATAATCATGAATTAAATAATTATATGAAAAATTTAAATGCACAGTCATAAGTAGCAGGGCACTAGTGGGGCTCAGGAGCTTGATAGATTGATTTCAGTGGGATGAGATTTTCATCCCTGGTTTGTAATAACCGAGTGGCTGATCCAAACCCTATTGAAATCAATGGAAGGATTCACATTGACTTTAATTGAGTTTGAATTCACCATCTGGTGGCTATCCAGTTGCTCATGTGAAATGATTTGGGTTTCTAAGTCCAGTTCTTAGTCTCGATGTTCACATCACAAAAGAGCTGGCACTTCTGTTAACATTCTCAGCAAATAATCTACAGGTTGAACTGACAGGGAGACCTAATTAGAATTAGAAATACTTGTTCAAGGTCAGGTTTGTTTAGACACATTAGCAGGGTGGTTGGAAAAGCTGCTTCTGCTACCATGTCTGCTCTACTTACTTGGTCTATTGGTAAATAGGACCTCAGACTTTAAGAGCTCTGAATCCTCAAACTTTCACAAACAATAAAATCACTAAGCACACAATTTTCAATCTTAAAGTTAAGTACCAAAATAAGAATATAGGTATCAAACTTTCGGCTACTTGAGTTGAAACTTTGGCACAGATAATTTATGCAAATCTCATAAAGATTTAAGTATTTGTAGGTATATTGAGGAGTTTTATACTACGTTGTTTGTGTATTCATTGGATTAAAGTGGTTCAGTGTCCAAGACGTGCTAAAAACTACAGCATACAAATTTCATTTAAAATTATTTTGATTGAGTCCATAATCAATTAACTGTGATGCTCTTTATGTCAAATGTTCTGGCTAAATTAATAGTTTTACCTGCCTCAGTTGGCTGGTTTATTTATTATCGGAACATTACATTAATAAATAGGTTCACTGCTTGGTAACTCATTGTGTATGGTAACTATTATTTTTTTATTCAAAATAAATCAAATTTTTAAAAATTCAAGTTGGAAATCTCTCCAAATTAAAAAGTTAAGTCTGGCAATTATATCCTTAAGTTCCCATACCTTTATTGAAAAAATGCATTGAGTTTATTCTAGAATTCAACAACCATGTTTTTTGTGACTTTTGTCACTTTAATATAGTTATACTGTCAGTTTAATGGATATTTCTTTTTATTGTTGTTACCTCGTATGGGAAAAGTCCTAAAATTATGTAGAATTTAATAGAAAATTATAACTTTTCTTTATTTTTTGCCATCTTATGGGATTTACTACAAAATTAAATCCTGTTATATAATTATGTAGCATAGATCAAAAATCCTATGAGAAGTTGTTATTCATAAGTACAATATTTAGATTTTGTAAGTAACTTCTATATTAAATTTCCACATGAGTCTGTTGTTTTCATTTCTATTATTTTCTCTAATAATTTTCTTCAGTGAGGAAAATTGGAGGATGTTTGTATGTTTTTTATTTTCCTCTTTAAGGTGAAACTCTACATTCACTTAGGGTAAAAGCATTGAAGTAGCTTACAAGCCTAAATCTCATTTTCAGAAGTAATTTAAGGAGTTTTAATGGGATTTCCACCTAAATATTTTTTAGGATCTGGTAGCTAAGTGCCTAATTTCCTTTTGAAAATGAGATTTAGGGTCCTGTGTCACTTAGGTGCTTTTGAAAAATTTACCCTAACACTTTATGCAGTCTCATTGTCCCTAAAAAGACAGAGATAGATCATGGATTTAAATCTAATCAGAATTTGGCTCCCTGTAAATGTACATGTGAAGGCTCTCACATGGATAAAATTCCCTAAATTACATACTACGTCAAAATTATGTTACCTGTTTTAAAAGGTACTGTTGTCATTAACGCCTGGGGACATTCTGCACCAAAAATAAAAAATTCTGTGTCCCAAAATCAAATTCTGCTCACACTATTTTAAAATTCTGCGTATGTTATTTGTCAAAATAACACCATATAAACAAGCGAATTTCAATTATTTTGGTAATTTATTTCAAAATACCTGTCAGCAAGTATGTCTGTAACAATACTGACAGCAAAAAAAGAAAAAAAAAAAGATTCTCCCAGGAGTAGAGAGTTAAAGAAACACTTATGACAGCCTAGTTCCTGTTTCTCTGTTATTCTTTGGGGGGTGCTGGAGGAGTCTGTGTGAACTGGGAGAGGGTATTTGGGGGTGTTGGAGGAGGTATTTGGGGGGTGCAGAAGGGGGCTGCATGGGGCCGCTCCAGTCCAAAGACCCACACTCCCTCCCCCCAGAGCCCATCTGCAGGCTTTTCTCCACGCATCTTTTTACTTCTCTTTGAGGGACATGGTGCGGCCCCGCACATCCTCACCCTTTGCGAGAACCAGCACAGCCAAAACTAGCACGCCTGCTTCCATCCCTGGGTGGATGAGGACCAGATCCAGCAGTCAGAGTGCACAGAGCTGCAGGGCCTCCATCCCCACCGGGCCGGGTGCTCTGCTCACTGTGGGACCATGCCCCTCCTTTTTCATTCAGGGCATGCCAGGAACTACCGCCTGCCAACTCCTCCCGTGCAGGCACATTGTGAGCTGGGGAGCTGGATTCTGCCAGGGCCAGCTTTCCCTCTCAGCAGCCAGCACTTCTCACCGTCTATTGTGCAGGAAAAAATAAAATTCTGTGCAGAACATTAATTCTGTGCAAATTCTGTATTACACAGTGGCACAGAATTCCCCCAGGAGTATATCATATGCCCAGTTAATATCATGGTATTCATTATGACTATATCAGGTTTACAATATTCTACTTGTTTTATGAGCAAGTCATTATTTGTGTGTGGCCATTCCCTCCTAGGCTCCTCTTGTAAGGGGATAATTACCTCTTCCATCCTTCCTTTGACTCAACACTGTCTATTGTTTTTACTCTTATTTACCTTGTTATTTCAGCTGCCAGACCTATAAGTTTGTACTACAAAATTCTCAGGATAAAACAGTGGGAAAATGCTTTTCTAAACAAATTAACATAGTCATTTTAATTTCTTGTTTCTGAAGTACAGGACCCCAGACAACATTTTGAATTAATAACTTTTAAAATTATGGATTAAAATACAAAGCTTTTTAAAAAAATATTATAGGATTGCAAATAAACCAGCCTCTGAAATGCTTCATTATTATATATTTTGCACTTTCGTGACGTAAAATATTCAGGTAATATTTATTTCAAATAGAATTTTAAAAATCATTCCTAATCTAGAACTTGATGCAATGTTTACTAAGTTTCATCTTATAATTTTTTTACAGCCTCCTTAAAAATAAGTAAATGCTGAGAACCTTAATCATAGAAATTGAAAATGCATAGCTATAGTCAGAAAATATATTCTGTTAATACTGTGTTTAAAATCATATCCTTGAGGCAGTAATTCCCCAATTGAAGATTATGTAAGTGAGAAACTTTTACTGTGTTAAGTTGCTCAGATCACTTGTAAGTTAGTTAGCTGAGTGCTAGCTTTCCACATTCATTTGTTATCATTTATATTGTAGGTCTGCATTCCAACTGAAAATACCCTAGTCCTTTACAAACTTGTCATGGTCCCCAACTCAGCAAGGCATTAAGACACAGGAGGTAGCTGTCCCATTGTCTACTTGGCACCTGTGCCTGAGCTAGCA
The DNA here is from genome assembly GCF_025201925.1 of Gopherus flavomarginatus. NCBI lineage: Eukaryota > Metazoa > Chordata > Testudines > Testudinidae > Gopherus > Gopherus flavomarginatus. The sequence continues at coordinate 190,803,156 of NC_066617.1, forward strand.
TACTGCGTCCAAGTCTGGATACCAGACTTTAGGAAAGAGGTGGATAAACTGGACAGAGTCCAGGGAAGAGCAACAAAAATGATAGATTTAGAAAACCTGACCTATGAGGAAAGGTAAAAGCACTGGGCATGTTTAGTCTCAAAAAAAAGAAGACCTATGGTGGGGACCTGATAAGTCTTCAAATATGTTAAGGGCTGTTACAGAGAGGACAGACAGTGATCAGTTGTTCTTCACGTCCAGTGAAGATAGTGGAAGAAATAATGGGCTTAACCTGCAGCAAGTCAGATTTAGGTTAGATATTGGGAAAAACTTTTTAACTGTTAGGTTTGTAATGTTCTGGAATTGGCTTCCAAGGGAGGTTGTGAAATCTCTGTCATTGGAGGTTTTTACACCTGTCAGGGATGGTCTAGGTTTACTTGGTCCTGCCTCAGTGCAGGGAGCTGGGCTTGATGACCTCTCATGGTTCTTTCCAGCCCTATATTTTCCCTGAATCTAGGATTTTATTAATTTGTTGTTTCTACAGTAACGTCTAGAGGCCCCAACCAAGACCAGAGCCTTGTTGAGCTAGGTGCTGCACAATTGCATAGTATGAGATAGTTCCTGCCCCCAAGAGATTTCAATTTAAATCATACGAGCAGACAGTACAGTGTGACGGTCTGCAAATAGCATGTTATTGACACATTTGAGGTGGCAGGAGGGTTGTACGTTTTCTTTTTGAGTAGGGTTTTGTACAAAAAGGGAATTCTCTAAAGGAAAAGAAAAGACAAAAGAAATAAGAGGACATTGGGCACAGAATCAATATAGGGCTCAGTGGGATAGATGGCTATAAAACTATTAGAATAAACTCTTTAAGGTTGAGTATATCCAACAGTTTTATTAAAAAGGGAAGCAGGTTTTTGGAAAGAAAATAAATACAAGAAAGACTTTTTTTGCTATTTTTTTATAGTAACAACGAAAACAAACTAGTACAGAGGAGTCCCTGTCCATTACCACCACAAAAAAAGGCTTGAAGAGCAAAGTGTGTTCCCCAGGGAAGGCTTAAGATTTCAGTCTCTATTTGGAGTTAGTGTGCAGTCCTGGAACCGGATGCAAGTTTGGATAGCACAGTCTGTGATCTAACCAGATTTGAAGGGGAGAATAGCAACTTGGCTTAGGTAGAAATAGATGAAGTGCTTAGTCTCGTGAGTCAAGATAAAGGGTATAAGGGAGGAAAGAAAGGGAGAAGTAGAAGAAAAGGAAGGTAGGAGCAAGAAAGGCCAGGTGAAATCAGGTGGAAGTGAAGTGAGCATGAGGGAGGGGGCAGGCGGAGCTGGAGTAATCAATAACCAATCAGCACAGAGGAGCGTGCTCAGAGTCATAACAGAGGGGGAGGGAAGCAATGACATCATCATTGTCTAAAGGTCCCTGTTTGAGGGTATGTCAGAGCCCTGGGTAATTACGAAGGTGGCTAACATGTGCTGAAGCCCACGCTGCTGCAACTTTACTGCTGTGGTACCTGAGCTAGCTTGATTAAAGCTGGCTTGCGTATGTCTACGCGAGCCGCAATCACAAGCTTTGATTGCAGTGTACTCATAACCTAACCTAAATTTTCTCATGATGGGTTTGCCATATCAGTATGGACTCCGGAATTGGGGTATAAAGAATAGGAAGAGTGAAGGAGATATGCTGGTGTTCTAAGACTAGAGAACTCTTGAGTGAGGTCAGGCAGATAGTACAATATCATTTTTCTAGTGTACATAAGAAATTTTTTTCTTCGCCATATTATTCAGTGTAAGTATCACACACATCCATTCTCCTAAAATGTTTTGTTGTGTTATGGTAAATTCATAAAAGTGCCTAGAAGGAGGAAGCATTTGTTTTAGCATAATCTGAATGTTTAAAATTAGAGGAATAGTTCAAAAAATTGAAGGTTATTATGATTTACAAATTGCTCGGCATGTAGATACTTAGCTATTTCATTACCATTTATCCAATATTCAGATAGTGTAATTGCCTGCAAAAAATATCAAATGCGATCATTTAAAAATATTAATAACTATAATATACCTGCTGTGGTTTGTTAATGAGTAAGGACATAATTGTTTTTGGGAGGTATGAGGAGATTCATCCTCTAACATGGTGACAACATGCCTAGTAGGTAAACTTGATTGTAAACATTGCATAATGTTGCTTTTAAAGACACAAACAAACAAGAAGTTTGACTTTACCTGTTAATGTTGCAGTTTTAGTACTTGTGTGGTTATGGTTTGTAAACAATGCTTATTTTTTACATGAACAGTTAAAAAATAATTTGAAAGTTTGAAAAACATTGGTGAACATGTTTAATATATGTACAGTTTCTTAGAAGTAGAAATCACCTATGCTGCTGTGCTGCAGCTTTCAAGGTTCAATCCATCATTCCAAGACCCAAGGGGCCTAGATTTGACGCCCTGCTTAGAAACCTTAGTTCAGATTGGTTGGAACAATGCCACCTTATGTTCGGGTCAAAAGAGCAGCTGTAATTTGTCTGGGTAGCACTTTAATTATGTACAGCAAAACATAGAGCCTATTCTTAATAATAAACATAAAGCTAAAATGTATCCATTAGCTTTATTTGTTATCCAGATCTGATTTCCATCATCTTGATGCAATGTTGGTTGGAGCTTGATCATACAGCTAAATATAATTTTGTAACAATCTTCCTCAGATTAACAGTTATATTCAGTGTAGGAGTTTGCTTTCTACTGTTCAGTAGATCTTGCTTGCCATTGTTCCTTGGAACTGAAAATATGAGAATAATTTCACAGTAGGAGTTAGGCTTATAGGTGATCGCCACAGTAAATAAAAATCGTAACTGTTTTTTTTCTTTTGCAAATACTAGACTTGAACATGCTCTAGTGTATAGTAACAGTCCTTCAAATATGTTTTTGGTTTGTGTCTATTCTTATCTCCTTTTTTATTTTATTTTATTTTATTTTATTTTATTTTATTTTATTTTGGCACTGCCTGGTTGCTAAGAACTAGAGAACCTTAAACATTTCCAGTGAGCAGCCAAGAACTCTATAGAAAGTTTTAAATCTAAGAGAAGGTTTTGAGTTAGCCCCACTGGTGTTAGGATAACCATTTGAAGTCTCCTTCATTCTAGTTGAGAGGGCAAATGGAAGACAGTTGCTCTGTGTCCAGATTGGACAGCTTTATGCCCTTGCTGCGGTTTCACAGGAGCTACACTTAGGGAGACTGTCTGGGAGTTGTGCTGAATTATTCCAACTCTCAGGTGCCTGGCCCTGCCTCCTCTCCAGGCAGCCCGTCCCACTTTGTGGGCTGCACTGTATGGCTTCAGACCCTGAACGGAGCACAAGCTGTGTGTGTGCTGCTGTGCCACACCTCCTTTCAGAATTTCCGTGGCCAGAGTTCCATAGCCTGCTTTCTTCGGAATCCTTGCAGTGACTCAGACCCATTAACCATAAGAAATTGTTTAAAATACACACAAATATCTTGCTATCTCTGTAAATTACTTCACCACCCGTGATGTAAAAATAAGACTTGCACACGCTTGGGTTGGATCTTTTAGCTCTGCACTTTGACTGTGGCACTCTTCTGCCAGGTTGTGTTGCCTCTGCTTTGCTTTCTCTGTTCGTAGATATTTTTGTCCGTTTTCACTTCTGCCATTCTCTTCCCCTGCCCCCGCCCCTATTCTTCCTTCTAATGCTGTCCCTCAGCATTTTTTTCCTCACTGATTATCTTTTGTGTTCTTTATTCCTGCACTGATGCTGTAGCTAACCCAGGGGAGGTTCCTTCTCATGCACTTAGCTCAGTGCTATGATGCACTTAGACACTGCTGGCAACTCAGCTTATCCATATTATTATGTTGTAGTATCTGAGCCTAGTTCACTGAAAACAGATGCTTTCAATATGTTTGTTTCCATTAAATAACTTAGCACTTTGAAAATTCCTATGGGTAAGAATTTACTGGGTTATGTTCTTCCCATGTATAAACTGACCTTACTTTCGTAGCCTAACTCAATGTGCTTTTATAGTCTCCATTCTTATGTACTGTAGTTCAATCAGAGCATGGAGCAGGATGGCATTGTGTTGTTTATACTACTGGTCATGCTACTACTTTGTATTCACTGGAGATTTAGAGGTACGACAGCTGCATATAAATATGTATAGTTGGAGAGATTCATGATGTGCCTTACTCTGGTGCTGGTTGACAGTAGTGTAGCCACTGCAAATCAATGAACGTTTTCCTCATCTATCAGCTATTTGCTTTCTTGAACGCAAACAAAATGGTTAAAACTCCAGCAGCTCACAGAGGATTCCTGAGTGAGCAAGTCTTCCCTGTTACAGCACTCAAAACATTTCTCTCAATCTACAATAGTTTTTAGAAGATAAATTTAGCATTGAGCAGATTAAATTAGCTCTTAGTGTGCTGTATTTAAAAAGAAAAACTAATATAGATTAATTCATTCCATTCAATCAGCATATTTTTATTTTGCAACAATTTGCATGTTTCATTTGAATTGCAGTCTGGTAGGAAAGCATTTTGAGAATGGTGCACTGATCATAAAATGAGTATTGGGGTTATAACCTTCTCTGATGAACTTCTGGTAGCTTTTTGAGACAGAGTGTAACATTCAGTTTAAAAGTCTTTAGCAGTTCCATTTCACTCCAATGCGTCTGTACTCTACTGTATATTGTGTAATACTTCCATCATGGGCATTCCACCCACTTGCCCCTGAGCAAGGGCATTTTTCTCTGCAGGAGCAGGAGATACGTCTACTGGAAACTTGTGAGTGCTCTTCAGCAGGATAAATCCAGTGGTGGGTTGAAGTCTCTAGTAAACAGTCTTCACACTCTTGGTACAGGCTTTAGTTCCCTGTCCCTTACCCAGGAACCTTAACATGGAAACCCAGTCAAATCCATATACGCTAACAGAAATAATGCTTGCAAGGAAGGGAACTAATAAAACACGCGTAGTTGGAGAATGAAAATGTAGAAGTTAGGCAAACCATGTTCATTGTCTTTATTTAAACTTAGAAGGATTAAAGAAAAGAAAAAGAATGCTATAAAAATGCTGGATAGAGTTCCAAATATAAAACTTCATAATCCTGCCTTCTCATCAAGCACCCTCAGTGAATGGGTTCCTCATATGCAAAGACTATCTCCCGGCACACTCACAGGGCCCTCCTTCCTAAAGCATATCCACGATCACTATCATGGTTATCATGCATGATTATCAAAGCACAAGTTGAAAAGCAGAAAACTCCGCAAAGTCCACTAGGGACCTCACAGTGCAGATTTAATTCATGTGGAAAGAGTTCTGATGCTATGGGGATGGGTTCTATGGAAAATGGCAAGATGGAGACGTGGCTAATGTGTGTGTTAGGGTGACTAAATATCAATTACAAAAACTTCAGCCTGAATTGCACAACTTCTAGCTGGCTGGAACGTGAGGCCCATTACTGGAGTGAGGAATGTCAATGGTGGTCCAGGACAGAGAATGCACAAAACAGTAGAGTGGGGTTCTCTCAAAAGCACAATGAGCTAGATTGTGCCTTTACTGTCTGCCCTGTGGAAGGGGAGATGCATGGCTATTGTGCCCTGGGAGCACTGCAGGAAAGGAATGGTGACTTAGAGAAGCATGATTCCTTCCTGCTCCTCCTTTCTCCAGAGGAGGAGGAATGTGCTACTAATAAAAACTCCTATTAGCTGCAGATTGGTAACCCCTGCCCCTACTCTCACTGACTCAGCTATGCTTAGCTGCATATTGAGGGGATGGAGCCAAGGCTGTGCCCAGTCCCTGCCCACTTGCTCAGCAAGGGAGTAATAAACTGTATACGGATGCCTCTATGTAGATGTGTATATATAATAAATTACGTTGAGAGGCGGGGAGATGATGTTCAGCTGAATGTGAAAAACCTGAGTGAAGTGCTGGCCTTAGTGAAGTCAATGGCAAAGGTCCCCAGAGTTTCATCCTCATGGTTTTCCTTCCACCCTTCTAGAGTCAGTCCCTGCAAGGACACTTTTCTTTTCCTTATTTATGCTAGAATGCTGTCTATAGCTATAATGACACACCCTCCTATTGTACACGCAGCTTATTCTGGCAAAAGAATTCTCTTTCTAGCATGGTTTTATTTAAGAACAATATACTTCTAAACAGTCCTATTCTAAAAGATATTCAGACATGGTTTCATTGTCTTTCTAAGTTAGTTATGAGGTTAGGCAGACATGCTGCTATTTATTCCCATTTCTGTGACTGGCTCACTAAACTTATTGTTCTCTTTCCCCCAAAGAACTACCCCAAACAGAGTTCTTTATAACCCAGAAAGGGAGGCAAGCCCAAAACTCCATTCAGGGATTTTGCTATTACAAATTTAATTATTGTGGTAGGTGCTCAGATACTAAGGTGATGGTCAACATTACAAAAACCTTGAAACTGGCAGTTTCCAAAATGGGAGTTGGGGCAGGATGTGTCAGGATTCTACAGGCTTAGTGAGGTGATCTCTTGCGAGCTTTCCAGAGTAGGCCTTTTGGACTAGTACATTTTATAAGTCATTTGTGGGAGCAGCTAACCTACTTATTCAGCAGTGACTTGGCTCCCCTCCTTTTAAGTTGTGGTAAAATGGACAGCTAGAGGTTCAGAATTTCAGGTCCATAATAAATAGTTCTGTATGTTACAGCATGTTATTTATTGGAAATGTAATAATTTTGTTGAATCAGGCCATAAAAAGTACTGGAGTCTTAATGTTCTACTCATCCTACAGGAAATGAATGTCTTCTTTTTATCTTTACAGGAGTGTAGCCAGGCTTTGTCTAAACGGGGCATTTGCCCTGGTTACAACTATCTGTGGCCTCCCATTCTCATGGCTGGATGCTGCGAACCCCTAGTGGAGACAGGCCAAGAGAGGATATGCACCAGTGTTTCTTACCCCTTATTGTGAAAACAGGGCAACCTGCACTGGTGTAAATCACATCTTATAGCAACCTTGCCTGTCTGTGCCAGTGCAGCTATGCTGGCCACCTATGGATCATATTCCCACTGTAGACATGGTTTAATTTTTATTCAGTAGAATTCACCTTTTAGGAGAGGTGGTGTTTTAAAGTAATAGATCAAGGATTCTTGCATGAGTATATTGGCCCTTGATGTCACTGTTTCTTCAAAGCTGGTTTGTTAAACTGTTAAGCAAATGTTAAATCACATCATAGGGGAGCTGTAGTCCTAAGTGCTTGAGTGATTTGGGGACTTCCCCTTTTCCCAAATGTGGCTACAGATCTGGGAATGAGTGTCCCATAGTATGACTTGGATGGGACATCTCATCACAGGGAGAAACTTTCTCTTTAGGCACAGGTGGGAGGTGTCCCTTAAAAGAGTGGCCCATTTCTTCCCATAGAAAAGGACTTTTGATGATTCATAGCTTGGCCTGCATCCCTGTTTATATTGCAGCACAGGAAGGAGCCCTGTGGCTTGAAAACTACTGTCTCATCTGCAGGAATTAGATTGCTGAGTGCCAGATTTGCTCCAGCTTGTGTCTTTTAACTAAAGCTTTGTGTGGGTGTGTGTTGTCCCTAATTTTCCCAGCCGTAGATGAAGGCCAGGATCCTTGGGCTCTGAGCCCCTTGGATGGTGGGTGGCCCATTTAAAGCAGCAGATGGTGATGCAGTGAAGAGCTGATTGTTGCCATTACCTGTTGGAGGCAAGGTTGAGCTGGCGGGGAGGGGGGAAAGAGAGGGGTTTGCATTATTCTGCAGAAAGATCAAAGGCTCATGACTAGAAGAAAAGCAAGTCCATCAGGGTGAGGTAGAGGAGTGGCTGGACTGCAAGAAAATGTCTGTGAAGAAGCAAATTTTTCCAGAGACCCTCAAGATCAAAGGCTCATGACTAGAAGAAAAGCAAGTCCATCAGGGTGAGGTAGAGGAGTGGCTGGACTGCAAGAAAATGTCTGTGAAGAAGCAAATTTTTCCAGAGACCCTCAAGTTTTCATGCAGCCGAGCCTTTTAACTTTAATCCACCCTAGTGTTTGCAAGTCATATGTTGGCACTGGCATAGAAAACACTGCTTGCATAACTAAAAAGCAAAGTACAGTGCCTGCAGTAAATGTCGTTTGGAGCCCTAGAGTTATTAAACCATTCTGAGGTACTGTTTTGATCCTTACTACACATTCCAACATTGCCCACATTTTCCCATAAAAATCTGAGTTGAGAGACAGGATTAAAATACAAATATTTTAATAGGTGAATGGAAGGATAGATGGTAGAAAGTGAATAATACTCATTTCTATAAATAATTAAAGTCACTCTGACATAATCAGTACAAAACAGATTAAAAATTAGAGTGGAAAGTGTATTGAAAATAGCACAGGCATCCCTGCCGCGTTTAAACTGTACATAAAAACTACCCAGAATACATTTGTGTTTTAAAAAGGTCTTACTTCATTGGGTAAAGGCTATAGTGTAATTCACATGTAGTTGGTCTAAGTGTCACAAAATTAGAAATATTTCACAATAAAACATAAACGCCAGATTCTATCAGGCCATAGTGGGTGCACAAAGGGTAAGGCAAAAGTTGCCTTCCACTCCTTTTCTATGGACCAGCCACAATAGTTCCCCACAGGAGGCACAAATGATTCCAAAGGAACAAGAAAGGAGATATGCCAGAGCTGTCAAGGCATACAGTGAGGGTGCAGGCTGCACCGTATGTAGGAATGATGAGGTGCGTGTGAAGCCCCTGCACTCTGTAGAGTTTCTTAATAATACACACCACTTTTCATCCCTTGACCTCAAAGCATTTTACAAAGCATGATGATGTCCATTTTACAGATGAAGAAAAAGAGTCAAGGTCTCCTGACTCAGTGTTCTATCCATGGCACCAACCTGTGCCTATACTGAGGTTCAGTGCCTCACCAAAATCTCACTAGGGTTGGTTAGCTCTACCCCACCCTCAACTTAAGCCTGTGTGTTAATTACAGTCTGGCCCAAAAGGCCCAAGTGAATCTGCCCGGGCATTCCATTCCTTCCCTGTGGATACAGCTCTTACTTCTTTAAGATATAAACTATAAAATATGTAGGGTCCCATCAAAGTGGTTCTCCTTTTGGGTGAAGGTTGGGAAGACAATCCCTCTTTTTCATGGACACTGATTCCTCACATCAGAATTGTTTTTTATATTTTTGCATGCCTCCATTTTTGAATGTCCAATTTGAAAAAGGTGTCATTTTCAGGGGTTCGGATATCCAGCTTCATATCTCACACTGGGCACTTATAATTAGAGGACATTTTAAAAAAAGGTTTGGCCTAATGGCTTTGTTTATATCTATGTAAAATAAGACTAATCTTATTTTCACAGGAACAATACTAAGAATGGTTCAAAAGATCTATTTAATCAGCTTTTGGATCCAGTTCTAAAATAAATATTATTCTGTTGGTGATATTCACATAATCTTACATTTGCCTTCATTATAATAACTCTTCTTTGACATTCAGAATGCCCAGTTCCAAGGCTACTATTATAAATCAGTTTCTGAGCTATTTTATTGATCCATTAATATAAAAAAGTGAAAATATTTGAAAAAATATAAATCTTAACAAAGCATATTGTAAGAAAATAAAAAAATCTGAATTTTTGATTTGTTCAACAATTAATCAAATAAAGTTTTCTCTAGTCACACAGGAGACCTGTGTCAGAATTGGAAATATAACTCATCTTCCAAGTCCACGTCCAGTTCCTTAACCACAAGCATGTCCTTCTTCTTAAACAAAATATGGAGGGAGGAGGAGAGTTTATGGTCAATACTCATGTCAAGTGTATGGTATGGGAAACAAATGGGACGCCTATATTAAAAAAAGGAAGCAGAGACAATGGTGAGGTTTGATGCTCCTCTTGCCGAAGAGATATACTTATGTATTTGAAACATTTTAGTTAAAGAATTGCAAGATGAATACAGCATTTAATCAAGGCAGGCAGTGGGGGGATCAGTGAGGAGTTATTCAATGAGGTGTGAAAAGATTATATTAATTGGTGATTAAGAGGTATAAAAAGGTGTTATCAGTTGAGTATCAAGGTAACATTTATGGTAAGAATTAAAAAATACAGATAAGAGACTGACAAGGTTAGATAAGTTGATAGAAAAGAGCAAAGGCCTGAGAACTGAGCTTTTTGGGACACCGCAAAAAAAGATTTTCTTGCCAAGGAGAAGCTATCACTATAGGCAGTGTTTAAGCAAAATCATTAATGAAATGAACTAGAGATTCCTGTGCAGTAAGGTGTGGATGTGGGAAAATAGAGAGGTTCAGAGTGTTCTAAACTTGGAAAAGGAGGTTTCAGCAGAAGAAAGATCTTGGTATATTGATGAAGGTGATGTTCATGCAATGACCAGATGGAACCTGGTTGAAATACTGGTCTGCCAGAGGTGACTGGGGATGAGAGAAGGTTACCTTCTCAAGTGCTATGCTGAGAAAGAGAAAATTAAAGAGAGAGCAACTGAACAGCAAACTCAAGAGAGATCGTTGTAAAAAGGGACATTGCCAGAAGCAAGGGAATTGTTGACAGTGGCAGAAGTGCCAAGGTCAAAGACAGAAAGAAACAATAGGAAGCGTGAGAAGGCGTGGGTGTCAGGACAGGGAGGTATTTTTCTTAATGGATTGGATTAGATTTAAAATATCCAAGTGGGTTGCTGAAAAAGGGGAGAATTTGTTAGTGGGGGTTAATGGGGACAGTTGTTGGAGTTGGAATAGATATTGGTGCAAATTCGGACAGTCTCAGATTGTTAAGAAGATGCAAACTTCTTGCACCTGGCTAGAGAGAGGCTGGGAGGAATAGAAGGCAAACTAGGTGGATGGAGAAGAGAATAGTCTAGAAGAGAAACTCAGAAGAAATGAGACTTTGCAGCGCAGAAAGCATTCCTGCAGAGTAATTTATATGAATTCTCGATATTGTAATGAACATCAAGATGGAATATATCCCTCTGTTCATAGCATCAACTCATAGGTAATCTGCAAAAAGGGAAAACGGTGAGGCAAGAAACAGAATAGAGCTTGATATTTTAGAGACAGAGGGCAGGACAGCATTGTAGATATCAGTACCGCGCTTGAGGATGGAAGGGGCTGGGGTAAGCAAAGAATCCCAGATCTGAGGCCATTGAAGTTAGTGGAAACCCTTCTGTTGACTTCACTGGTCTTTGTATGAGGCCCCAGGAGTTAAAATCTGTCTGGTGCATCTAATACAGCCAAGTTGCTTTTGAGAGTAGTGAGACAGGGCAGTTTTCAGAGAGGGGAAGTGGTGAACAGTTGTATGCAACAGTAGTGTGAGTAAGGTCATGATTCTCTATAATAGAGAAAAGGGTAGTCAGAAAGCAATGAGAAAGGTAGCAGATTGGGCAAGCCTTTGAAGAATGAATATGCGGTTAGAGGAAAGATGATCAAGGTAATGGAGGTCAACAGACACGCTGAACTCACACCAGTGAGGATGAACTCAGAGGAAGACTCATCAGAAAGAGGATGCAAAAAACTTGTCAGAGGAAAGACAGGCCAATCTTGAGAAACAGGGGTAAACACAGTGAGTGTGAGACTGGAAATGAAGGATGAAATATTCATAGAAGAATGACTTTAAAAACAGTGCAGAATTTGGATTTTTGACTATGTTTTAAGATTAGATTTTTTTGGCTCACTAAAGTTGTGTAGATTTATAAAGGGAATAAGAATGACATGCCAAGCCATTTCATCTCACCTGTGTAGCAGTAGGTTAGGTTAGGATAGATTTGTGAGCTGAGTTTCTTGAACTGCAAATTCAGCTTGCTATGTGCTGCATTGGGAAGATGAAATTCTGTTTCCTGTTTAGCCTAACTTTTAAAGAAACAACAGTTCAGCATTTGGCTGGCAGCTCTAGGTACCTTAGCAGCCCAAGGTTTGTTAACAGGAAGTTGAGTAAATAGAAATGAAGTTTTGAAAGCATAAAACATCTGGAACATTTTAAAGATGATTGGAAATGTTGTTTGATTAATTTTCTATTGTGCTAATTATACTTATTATAAATATGACTTAAGACAGTTTCCACTTTGCAGCCATCCGTTATCTTATGTAACTTGTGGCTTTACAGTTTTTTGAAAAGCAGCTTTCTATTCATGTGGTGTCATTAAAAAATACATGAGAAGACAAATTACAAAGCTTAAGTGAAACAGTGCCAAAAACTTAAACAAGCTATTTTACTAGATAAACAGTGCAATGCACACTGCATATATGTACACCTCTACCCCAACATAACATGACCCAGGAGGGATAGCTCAGTGGTGTGAGCATTGGTCTGCTAAATCCAGGGTTGTGAGTTCAATGCTTGACGGGGCTACTTAGGGATCTGGGGCAAAAATCTGTCTAGGAGTGGTTCTGTTTTGAGCAGGGGGTTGGACTAGATGTCCTCCTCAGGTCCCTGATAATCTATGATTCTATGATAACACGAATTTGGATATAACACGGTAAAGCAGTGCTCTGGTGGCAGGGCTGTACTACTGTTGGCTAGGAGAAACACAATAGTGCTGCTTAGCAGCACAGTTCAGCTAGCAACTCCCAGTGCACAAGACAACAACCCTCTGCCCCCAGTGAGTGATCAGAGGTGTGGGTGAGCACGTATAGCACACACCAGCCAGCCCGAGATGGCCAGGAGTGGAGTCCTTTAGGTAACAGCCTGTCAGCCCCCTTTGGCAAGTCACCAGCATATGCGAATGGACCCATCTCTACCTGCACAAAGCTCATTATTTTGCCACCATGTTGGAAATGCTTCTGGAGTGGCCACCCACAGAGCCAGCCTCACCCGTCTCCCACATCTACTGGCAGTCTGGGGCAGTGGCAGTGAGGCGCAGCAGAAGGGCACAGTGGGAGCCACCAGGGCAGCAGCCTACCTGAGCCTCTCCCCACCCCACAGGGTGTAGCTCCCCATCGAGGAGTCAGGCTGCACGGTCCCTGCTGCCCACATAGCAAAGGCTGCAGCCAACTGGCATGGCCCTCAGCAGGGAGGCAGGACCGAGGAGCCACCTCACCCAGCAGGGAGGGGAGAGAGGACAGAGACCGAGCCCTTGCATGAGAGGATCGCCGGGGCAGGAAAATAAGACTCCCCTGTACCCTGCCTAGAGCGAGATTGCAGCAAACAGCCCGAGGATAGCTACTGTGTAACTCAGACCTGCTGTGGTCACAGCTGCGGCCATGCTGGCCCCTCAGCCTAGAGCAGGGGTTGTAAGAGCTCTGAAAACTAGCTGGGGACCAAAGAGCTGGGGATTAGTGTCTGTCAATTGAAGGCCAAAGCAAGATCGATATAACGTGGTTTCACGTATAACGCAGTAAGATTTTTTGACTGCCGAGGACAGAATTATATTGGGGTAGAGGTGTGCGTGTATATATATATATATATATATATATGGTGTGTGTGTATGTATATATATATATATATATATATATATATATATATATATATATATATATATATATATATATATATATATATATATATATATATATAATTTAAAATTAAAATATATAAATAAATTTACAACATAGTGAGCCAAATTTTGCTTATTTCAATCATTTAATGGAGTCATTCTGTATTTACACTGCTGTAACTGAGAACAGAATTAAGCACATTATTCCTAGCTTGATGCTCAGTACTCAACAGCACTTTTTACAAAATGTCAGGTAGATTTCATGTAATGCAGCTGACACAGTGCATACTAGTTTTAATGCCCCGGAATATATTTTAGGTCATATTAGGAATGGCAGTCATGGTAAGGTAATTGTTATAAACAAAAAAGCTGTCAGCTAAAGATTATTTTGTGGAATAAAGTTATCCAGCCTAGACAATAGAAACCTCCATTTAATTAAGCAGCTGTCACTATCACTTAGCCAAACTGAGGACAAAGCACCAGGTTATGCCTGGCCATTAACACTGTACAGGGTGTACAGTGATGGGCGAGGGAGGAAGGATGTAAGAAGCCTTTCCCTACTTTACACAGCCCATGTAAGGGTCAGGCAACACTTCAGTCTATGTGCTGAAGGGAATGACAGAGATGCTCCACCTCCCCATGGTAGTTAAGAAGTGAGCCTATAAATCTGCTCCTACACCCCCAGACACCTACTTCGTCAGGGAGTAAGCTACAATATGTTGTAGGTTCAAGGCCCTTATGTATGTGTGAGTTCTGGGAGGCATTTTGGAAATGTCTTCTGGGGCACTTCTTGAGGCAATGCAGTTCTTTATTCCCTCCTCCACTTTTATGAGTTGTGATTGAATGGTGCAATCTTGCCATCAGTAATTATTACATGGTAGTTAGGCCTGTTTTCAGTGCTTTAGAGGAAAAATGCTTAAAAATCCTTGTCCTTGTGAGCAACAGGTTCCTGCAGTCAATTAACGTAATCTAGACACTTCATTTTGATTGTCCTATGACATTGCTTATGGTATTTCACCAGCCTGCAGATCTGCATCTAACAGGGCCAAATTCACCCATATGAAGAGAGCCCACACAGGGCTTTATGCAGCACTTGAATTCTGCTTCATCCCTAGTTTGACGGCTGAAGTGGGTCTGGTGTGTCGCATAAGCCTTGAGTGAGCCCACAGCAGCAGGACGGATTACACCCACATTGAGTGTCCTCATGCTAAAGGGAGAAGCTTGTGTGCATAGAATAAAGCCATCACAATTTTCACTCAAAAATCAATCTAATCCTTTGTGATACTTGAAAAATTTCAAGTAATTTTTTAAAAGAAAACGTATCAACATTTTCTTTTCACCTCTGTTTCTTCAACTGAAGTGGAAAAAAAATTTAAAAATGAGAGCGAGAGAGAGAGAGAGAGAGGCAGTTCTGATGATATGTAAGTTCCTACACTTATCAGAAATGCACAAAAATATCAGAAAAGCTTTTTCTCCCAAAATTTCCAGCTCAGCTTGAGGTCACAAGAGGGTGAGAGGGTCACATAATTTGGATAACTTTCTCTGCCAAACAGAACCTTCAGTGTTAATTCTTTCATATATTATATTAAGAGTACCACAGAAATGGAATTTGAAAAAGATGCATGCAAAACATAATTTATTTTAAAACCAGGAGGTTCAATGGACAAAATGGCTCTTCCTTTTCTACAGACAACATACTTATAGTTGTCTCTCCCCTTCATCCCCCCCGCCCCAACATTTGTACATTTTGATATCATTTTGTATTTGAAAAACAACACGGTATTCATTTAAATTAGCACTCTATGTTCTATTGAAATTGAAAATGTTCAAACCATGTGATACGATGGCCAACTAACTTTAGCTGCATAATAATTACAGAAATTGTCAAATAAATGGTATCATACTATTCTGAAAGTACAAATTTATCCAGAATGCAAAGAAGGCAGACTCCCTGTAAGACTGATAAAGCAAGTATTTGCACATTTGTTATGAATATTACTTGCTATAGTAAACAGAGAATAATGTATCCATGGGATGTTCTTTCAGTGAAATTGACTCAATTCAGAAAGCATACACGTATGTAACTTCTAAGAGGTCTTAAGTGACGCAGAGGCATTGTGCTGGCAACCCTTACATGCTTAAGGATATTCAGTTGTTTTTACAGTGCTATCCATTTAAACACTTTCCTTTTAAAATTTTATATTTATTTTGCAAACAACAATACAGTGAGCAAGATATTCAAATTAATACAACAATCATTATGACTGACCTCAGGGCAAAGGAATGCAAATATGCAAGTCTATTACTTTGTTTTTAGCTCTTGGGTTTGCTTTATTATTGGGGTACTTTTATTTTTTTATTAGTTACTATTTTAAAAAAATGTTGAGACAGGAAAGAGCCAGTGCATAACTAACAGATCAGTGTAGTTTATAATGCAATTTAAAATTCACATGATACATGAATGTTAAGTTACAACTTTATTAATACATCCAAGTGACACAATATTTTAGTGTATTTTCTCCCATTTTATTGCCAATATAGTTTTCTCCATCCAAGCTATGTTTTACCATTGTTTCAATCATTCTGTGTAAACTGGAGCTGTGTTAGATTTACCTTTTCTGAGTATATGCTTTGTGCCAGTAATAGACATTTCAGTACCTGTTTCATGGTGTTTACTGAAAGATTTAATTCATTGCTAGTTCCCAGCATTTGGAGAAGGACAGATCTTTCTATTCACAACTGTGGAAAGACCTTTACGTATATTACTCCAATGTTTTTCTGGCTGGCGACAAGAAAAATGTATATGGGAAAGGTTATCTGATGATTGATGGCATCTCCAATATTTACTGTAGTTACCTAAATCTGCTTTATAGACATACTCTGATGTACAATAAAAACACTTTGCTTTTGAGAACCAGAGAAGGCTATTTTCTTTTATGTAATCCCTGTAATACTCTGTACTCAGTATTTGCTGTGTTGCAGACACTTCCCTGTACTGTGTATAGTGAATACAGCAAATAGTGAGGTACTGCTGTCTAGTCATCTGAAGCAAAATCAGAATGCTTACAAGTACAGAAACTGTAGATGGAATATTTTATATAAATTTCCTATTAAATTATATGCTTTTATTTTTTCAAAGACAAAATAATACTGAAAAATGGTTATTATGTTACCATAAGGGCCACAGTACTTTAGATTGTTTCCTCTCTGTCCTGAGCTTGAGGAATCCTTCCTATTTTTATATTTATTGGTCTACACTTTCATGCTGCAGAACCGTTGTCTGAACTGTTTCCTGTATTTGTTAGCGGAGATACTCTTTATCAAAGTTAGATTAATTTGAACACAGAATAAAAATTTTGTAGCAATCTAGACTCCTCTCTGTTCTGCATATTGAAACAGCCCCAGAGAGCCAAACTACTGTATTTATCATAGTGGAAATTGATTCTTTACAGACTGTTGGGATTGATATTCTACATTTTCAGAAGTCACATGATATAAATTAGAGTGATATACCTAATGGCACTTTTTCTGTGTGTTGGTCCTCCAGTTTAGATACAGCTAATATCCTGTGAGGCAGAAGATGGGGATGGCAGGGTCACATAGTGAGATGATACTGGATGGTCTATCCAAGGGCATGCTGGCTAGCACCATGAAGGTGTGAGACAGTATTAGATCACCAGGTTACTTAAATCATTCCAGTATGGCTAATTCCTGCTGTCACTTTTTCAAATGGGGGTCACTCACTGTTGGATTCTGCCAGTGAAGAACCTTAATGTCAAGCTCCTAGAAGAAAGTAATGCTGATGATATCTGGCTCCCAGAAGATCAGGAGGGAGACCCGTTACGAGCATTTCTCATACACAAGAATCCATCGTTCTGGAAAAGTTTTCTGGTACCCACCTTGCACGAGTAGAAGCAGCTCTGCTGAACTTCTTGTTGCCCCAGGCCTTCCTGTAAAAGCCACAAAGCTCCGCCATAGTGTTCCGCCTCCACCTGATAGAGGGAATTTATTGAATATTCTATGGCTGCTCTCTCTAGTCCATCTAGTTTTCTTGGGCTTAGCAACAACATTGTCGCTTCTATGCCCTTCCCTGGAAATCATGGGGTCCCAGGGAGCTTGTTTAAGCAGCTGGGCCCAGAAACCCAATAGCACTGTTTCCCAGTAATCACAGGGAAGAGCGCCCACATCCTGCAGTGCCTCTCAGTAATCAGGCCTCAGCAGTGAACATGGAATACTTCCCCACCACTTTAGAGCAATGCTATACAACTGTGCTTATCTGAGGAATGAAGGAAGTGCATTTCACTGTTCACACTTTGGTCAGCACTACCTCCATTGGAAAACTGGCCTCACACCATACTTCACAGCAACTACCAACAGCACACATGTGGGATGCCTACTGTTCGGAACACAGAAATCCTCCTTTCTGACTACAAGAAACAGCAACATGGCAAATAGTGGGTCATGTGGCCAGATCCTGGCTGAAGGAGGTCCTCTCCCACTTCCTTCTTACAGACCTTCTGGGGCATGTCCCTCCATATTGGCAAAGGCCTCTTGCTATGATGATGAGGACTGTGTACACAGCCAGCTAGATTGTCCTCCTGATACTGGTACTGTTGCACACCTCACTCCCCTCTGACAATCAGAAAATATCCCAGATACCCTTTTCTTCTTTTGGCATTGTTTCCACCCCACAGAGAACACTAATTAGAAGAGAGACTCTCAACGATAAGAACATAAGAATCATCATAGTGAGTCAAACCAATGGTCCATGTATTCCAGGGTAAGCACCCTGGCGAGCCAGGCCGGGTTGTTTACTTGCCGCATCTGCAGGTTCGGCCGATCGTGGCACCTACTGGCCGCGGTTTGCCACTCCAGGCCAATGGAGGCAGCGGGAAGTGGCAGCTAGCACATCCCTTGGCCTGCACCACTTCCCGCAGCCCTCACTGGCCTGGGATGGTGAACCACGGCCAGTGGGAGCCGTGATCGGCTGAACCTGTAGATGCAGCAAGTAAGCAAACCTGCCTGGCCTGCCAGGGTGCTTATCCTGGCAAGGCGCATGCCAAAGGTTGCCAATCCCTGATGTGTTCTGTCTTCTGAGAGTGGCCAATACTAGATGCTTCAGAGGGAATTAATAGGACAGGGCAATTCTCAAGTGATCCAACCCCTGTCATTCAGTCCCAGCATTGGACAGTAAGAGACTTAGGAACACCCAGAGCATGGGATTGCATCCCTGATCATCTTGGCTAATAGTCATTGATGGACCTGTCCTCCATGAACTTATTTCGTTCTTTTTTGAACCCAGTTATATTTTTGGCCTTCACAACATCTGGTAACAAGTTTCACAGGTTAACTGTGTGCTGTTTAAAGAAGCACTTCCTTTTGTTTCTATTGAACCTCCTGCCTATTAATTTCATTGGGTGACCCCTGGTTCTTATGTTATGTTAAGGGATAAATTACACTTTTACTTTCTTCACATCATTCATGATTGTATAGACCTCTATTATATCCTCCCTTAGTCATCTCTTTTCTAAACTGAACACTCTCTTTTTATTCTCTCTTCACATGCAAGCTGTTCCATACCCTTAATCATTTTCATTGCCCTTCTCTGTACCTTTTTTATTTCTAATATACCTTTTTTGAGATGAGGGCACTGGAATTGAATGCAGTATTCAAGGTGTGAGTGTACCATGGATTTATATACTGGCATTATGATATTTTCTGTCCTTAACTTTCCCTATCCTATTGGTTCCTGTTAGCTTTTTTTACTTCTGTGGAACACTGAGCAGATGTTTTCAGAGAACTATCCACAATGACTCCAAGGATCTCTTCCTTGAGTGATAACATCTAATTTAGATCTCATCATTTTGTATGTATAGTTGGAATTATGTTTTCCAATATGCATTACTTTGCATTTATCAACTTTGAATTTCATCTGCCATTTTGTTGCCCAGTCACCCAGTTTTGTGAGATCCCTTTGTAATTCTTCACACTCAGTATTGGTCTTAACTATATTCAGTAATTTTGTCCCATCTGCAAATTTTGCCATCCTTTTTCTAGATCTTTTATGAATGTATAGAAAGCATTGGTCCCAGTACAGATCCCTGCAGGCCACCACTATTTACCTCTTTCTCTTCTGAAAACTGACCATTTATTGCAACCTCTTTGTTTCTAGTCCTTTAACCAGTACTCATCCATAATAGATCCTTCCCTCTTATCCCAGGACTGCTTACTTTGCTTAAGAGCCTTTGGTGAGAGATCACAAGTTTGTTGACCCTCTCAAAGATTTCTAATAGATGGCTGAGGTGTGATTTCCTTTTACAAAAGCCATGTTGACTGTTCCCCAGCAAATCATGTTCATCTATGTGTCTTGTACTTGTGTTCTTTACTACAGTTTCAACCAGTTTGTCTGAGTGCTGAAGTTAGGCTTATCGGCCTGTAATTGTGAAAATAACCTCTAGAGCCTTTTCTGAAAATTGATGTCACATTAGCTATACTCCAGCCATCTGGTCCAGAAGTTGATTCACATGATGGGTTACATGGCACAGTTAGTAGTTCTGTGATTTCATATTTGAATTTCTTCAGAACGTTTGGGCGAATACTATCTGGTCCTGATGACTTATTAATGTTTAATTTATCAATTTGTTCCAAAGTTTCCTCTATTGACCCTTCAGTCTAGGACAGTTCCTCAGATTTGTCACTGAAAAAGAATTGCTCAGCTGTGGGAATCTCCCTTACATCCTCTGTAGTTGAGACCAATGCAAAGAAATAATTTAGCTTCTCCTCTACGGCCTTGTTTTCCGATTGCTCTTTTAGCACCTTGGTCATCCTATGGCCTCACTGATTGTTTGGCAGGCTTCCTCCTTCTGATGTACCTAAACATTCTTTTGCTGTTGGTTTTTGAGTCTTTTTGCTTGTTGCTCTTCAAATTCTTTTTTGGCCTGACTAATTAGACTTTATACTTGACTTGTCAGAGTTTATGCTCCTTTCTGTTGTACTCAGTAGAATGTGACTTTCGATTTTTTGAAGGATGCCTTTTTGCCTTTGACTGCCTCTTTTACTATGTTGTTTGGTCATGGTGGCACTTTTTTGGTCCTCTTACTATTTTTTTATGAGGTGTATGAATCCAGAACCAAGAACAGCATGATCCTAAAACATTTTCCTGTCTCCTTCTTTCTCTAAGCCCCTTGAAAAATCTGTACCACTATCCTGTCCAGCAAGCTTTGGATTGGAGGGATTCTCATGCTCTTGCATCTCTTGTCCTCCACATCCATCTCTGAGAATCCCTGTCAGCTTTCTGAGATTTTCAGAACTCACTCTTCAGAATCCTGCTTTTCCTGAGCTGTGCTTGTTTCTAAGATGAGGGAAGATTAAAAACGGACAAGGTGGGAGCATCAAGCAAACTTAAAATTAAAAAAAATTTCTTCCCTGCTCTTCATATCATCTGCTCTGAATTCCTCTTGATGGTATGAGCCAGATTCCAAACCAGAACGTCAGCTTTTGAATTTATGGAGAAACTGATAAGCAAGGTCAAAGAGGCCCTTTAGATTGTGGGAATTATACTGTGAGAGTACCAAGGCCTCCCTCAAAATGGAAAAGCATGAAGAGAAGAAAGCCTTCCCAGTCCTGAAATTCATGGGGGTCATTGTTGATTGAGAATATCCATTCTTCTTAGAAGAAGAGCTCGATAGAATTCCTAAAGTATAGAAATTTTTAATTCTGTGCCAACCTGAAGGTGAATTCCAAAATTGTGCCCATTATTAAAAAGATAGTAATCCCCCATTGAAGGAATTTAATTCCAATAACTATGCAGACAAAAACCTCTGTTCCAAACTGATGGATTCCTTGAAGCAGAAAGACAAATTTGCACAAAAGAACAAAAGTTTCCTATTTTTTTTTCCAATAGAATTTCTGTAGGGATATTTTAAATGCAGGTATTTGTTTAAGAATTAGTTCGCCATCTTGTTCCTAATAAACAGCTGTACTGTATGTACAGACATATTACAACCATCATTACTGAAAAAGACTCAAATTTGTTGTTCCTTGTGCATATACACAGTCAATTATGTTCAGGAGGTGGGACAGACATTCCCAAGAGCTTCTAGGGTTTCAAGAAGCATTCGGGTGACTTTTTCCAAACTACCGCAAGACTTAATGGTTTGGATGGTGTTCTTTGTTCTGGATTTGTTTTCTTAATTGCTGTGAGACCTGTTCCAATTCTGTTTTTGTATGAAATTTCCAATAAATGGATTCTGTAAATCAAGTCCTGTATTCTTAGAGGAGAACAGTATTACAACCTTTGATTTATTATTCATCCAATCCTTATTAATCTTTCTTTTCCACAGTTTTTGCCTTATCCTTCCCCTGCCCCCTCAAGATCGATATCCAGGTAGAATCTGTATGGGGGGTTTTATTAGCAATACTAGATGAGAGTATTAACAATCTTTATGTAAATATATGCTTAAGCAATTATATTGACACTGTAGGCCTCTTCCAAGAGAGTAGGATAACCATAAAATCCATTACATAATCTTACAAGCTGGTGGTTTTATGATACAGTATATGCTTTCTCCCACTTGGTTAGAATCTTGTGGATTTTAGATTTAAATGCCCCATAGCACGTTCTGAAAACATTTTTTGTGAGAAGAATTTAAATGAGGCATTGCTGAAACACCTTCAGTAAACATTTTTATAGAATCAAAGAGTCGATGCAATATCAGTGAGGGTAATGGAAAGAATGGGGGGAATGTAGCGCCTCTTCCTATTCATAATGAAACCAATGTCAAAATACCCACTGCTAGCAGAATCAAGTTTTGTATACAACTTTGTACAACTAAGAAAGAAAAAGGCAGGTACTGACATATTCACAGAGTGGAGGCTCAGGCTAATAATGATAGTTAAATAAATTCAGTGATGAGAATATTTATGGCTGCTTAAATTGTCACTATGTGCCCACCCCATTTCTGGAGCATCATAAATAACTGTGGGTCTAATTCTGCATTTTTAGCCATTTATTGGTATGCTTTTGTGTGTCTCTGTAAGTATTAGGGAAGAAGAAACATCTAAAATGGAAACTTCTACTACATTGTTAAGGCTAAAATGTAATTAAGATGCCTTTGGTCCTGAATTTAAAAAATAAAGTCCTAAAGGTAATTAGAATATTGAACATGAAAATGCACATGTTAAATCCTAACTCGTTTTGTACTAATATTCTTGCTTACACTTTTGGATAGTATATTTTCACAGACATATTTTGGGTATTGATGAATCGGTTTTTAAGTAATCATTGAATTTTTGAGCAGTTGTAGGTGATTTTCCCCCTCCTCTCATTTTAGAGCTTCATATCTCATGTATGACCTTTCATTGGACTGTTGCTTTGCTGAGGCTTTCGTTTGTTTCTGCTCTTGGATTTCTTTGCACAAATTAATGCTAATTGTGACAAGTGTTCCTGCTTTTGGGTCAGTGCGTTTTAGGTGCTGAAGTTAGATAGATTGATCTAACTGTGTTTGTGATATGTTTCTGTACATCCACATGGCCGATTATTGGTCCATTCCAAAATTGTGCACATGGCTGCAGTCAGTTTCTTGTTTGTTTAAATAATGCTAGGTGCTGTAACCTGGTGTGTGTATGAATACATTTCCACATACTGTACAGTATAACTGAAACCAGTTACAATGATACTTTTTGAAGGAAAGGAAAGGAGTTCCCTTTCTGTATTATTGGCGGGGCTAGTAGTACTGCTTATTATTAGGGTTGCCCAATGCTTCCTATTATAAAATCTCATCTGGAGATGACTGAGTGTTGTGCAGTGAAGGAAACTGTTGACTGTAGGACACCTGCTTCATTTGTTACATTTGTTGGAAGGTGTGTAGTGAAGAAAACAGGAGATTACAGGAAGAGAAAATTAAGATCTTGTGGTTAAGGCAATTGAATGCTGCCCTGGAGAATTGGATTCTATCCCTGCCTCTGCCATAGAGTTCCTATGTAGTGCTAAACAAATCACTTAAATGAAAGTTTGCACAGGTGGTCACTAACTGTGTGTTCCTCATTTTCTGGGTGCCCAACGTGAAACTCTGGGCCTGATTTGCAGAAGTGCTGAGCACTCACAACCGCAACTGAAGTAGGTTGGAGCTGTGTTTGAATATATAAAGTACTATATAATGCTAAATAAAAAATTATATAGCAGGTCGTACGTGTCTAAAATAGGGTTGCTAACCCTGCAGGATTGCCCTGGAGTCTCCAGGAATTAAAGATTAATCTTTCATTTGAGATTGTCATGTGATGAAACCACTAGGAATACATCCAAGCACAACTGGCAACCATCGTCTCAAATTGGTAGAAACCTTTGACCTCCAACCTTCAGTGCCTTAGCTCGCCATTTGGAAAATGGCTATAATACCAATCCCTTATCTCACAGGGGATTCGTGAAGATAAATAGCGTTTGTGATGCATTGTGATAGAAAAGTCCATGAGGAAATTCATAATTCTGTCTTCAGAGCAGGGTTTAAATAGTGTGCAGTAAATAAGGCCTATGGTGGCACATTGAACTATATGGATAAAACAAAATATTGAATGGCTGCTTGTTAATTGAGCACCGTCCGTCCTGTATATTAAATGAGCAGGGATCCTGTGGGGGAAAATAGCATGTGATCATGTAATTAAAGACTGTATTATAATACATATCCATAAGGGGCCCAATTTAAGATTGCATAGGGCAGCCTTGCTTCAGGCATAGCTTAACTTCTGAGTACTTGACTTTGCAACCTGTACTTGTGTTTTGAGAGAGAGTGAGTGAGTGTGTGTGCGTGTGTGAGAGAGAGAGAGAAACCAATATTTCAAAAAGCATCAAACTATTTTGAGTTTTTTACATTTTCTAGCAGAGATTAAAATCTCTGAATATTAGGCATGTTAGAAGGGAAATTATTCTAGAGTCTTTTTTGTACTTAAATATATGGGGCTGCTGCCATATATATTTTAGCAAAAAGAATAATCATGGCCACTGGTAACTACAATCATTAGTTTCTCAGTAGGACATTATGGGGGATGGTGGCGGTGGTGGTGGTGGTGGTGGTTGTTAATATAAATCCTATCGGTCATCCAGGGCCCTAACTTCTATTGAGGTAGGCATTTGATGGATTTTAAGATATACAGGGGTTAGTATATTTTTACTGTTCAAAATTTGTATGATATGAACTTCTTGTTTCTGTTTATTAATTTACTATTAGAATTATGGAAGTGAGAGATGGATTATATTTTAACACTTTTTTTTTCTTTTACAGCTTGTCATCATATATTCTTCAGAGGTCTGCCTACTGATAAATTGTACAGGTAAGAAAAAATATATAAAGAAGTTAGTTTATTGATGGGAAATATTCTTTAAGATTTTAGGGACTAATTCCTAAGGAACTTCTATAGTATTCTTAGAGAAACATCAGCAAATCTATTGCAAAAATATTGAAAATGCCAATGTTGTCAGTTTCCAGTTAAAAAAAAAAAAAGATCATCTCAAGAAATATTTCCTGGGTGGGAGCAGAGTTTATTTTCCCAATCTTATATGTATTTATTCTTTTTATCCATTCATCTTCTCCTCCCTCATGCTCTCCTGTTGTCTCATTTCCCCCCCAGTTTGTATTAGTATTTACAGGTTTTCAAACCTTGGTAAGTTCTCCCATTCATGCTGCCTGTTGTCAGTCTGCCTTTTCCTACTCATGTATCAGCATCTCAAGTAGTATTACCTGTTGACAGTCCACAGGCAGTATTTCAATACCATGGGGATGGCACAGCAACTGTGGGAGGTAGGGTCAACCAACGGTGTCTTTACAAAATGATAAATACAGATTTGTTAAATTGAAATCAATATTTAAAATTAATTGCTTTGTTGTGAAAAGCAACTGGGTAGCAATGACTCTGGGCAGAACATCAACTCCTCAAGTCTCTTTTAGTGTGCCTATAGGGGTAGGTTGATTCATTTTAGAGCTCAGAGCTTTTACATCTTGAATTCCTGCTTGCCTAGTCACTGTGGTATTAAATGATTCTGGCATCAGCAAAGGATTTTCATTACTTGATTTCCATTGTTGTGTGTGTTCATGATGTACTTTGCACCATATTGCATGCATGGAGTATAGTTTTAATTCTGCCTTCTTCAGCTGGCAAGCCCCATCACTTTTATGTTGCCTCAACTTCCGAGAGCACAAGAAAACACTGGACATCTCAAGCAGGTTACTTGCTTGTTGGGAGAGAAATGAGTGGACAGAGACAGATTTTTTTCACAGACTATTTTTACTTCCAGAATGCATATAGGGATTGATCCAAAACCCACTGAATAAATAGCAGCCTTTCCATCCATTTCAATGGACATTAGAACAGGTTGTAAAGACAGCTAAAATTACTGCTGACAGGCAAAACAAGAGAAGTCAAATTAATGTAGATTCTCCTAGTTCTATTGCTTCTCTTGTTTCATATTGTATCCTACCTCACCCCTTTCGCTCTGTCAGTAATGTTAGCCTCATCCCACTCTTAGTTCTCTCACTCTCTTCTTCGTGCTTTCTTCCATGATGCCATCAACACCTGGAACATCCTCCCAACCCAGTACTCCAAGGGGTAAACCTCCTTTCATTGAAGTCTCTCCAAACACTCCCTTCTTTCACAGGACCTTCCAGTGCAAACCCACCCACTGTTACCATTCCAGTTTCTTTCTTTGAATAAAAAAAAAAAGCTCAGTTGTTACCATCTTCTCGGCTCTCCTGCAATGTTTTTGTTTGTGTTTCAGATTATAATCTCTCACTGATAGGAAATGAGGCCAATATTTAGGAAAGTGACAAGTGACTTTGGGTGCCCAGCTTGAGACACCTTGAAAGGACCTAATTTTCATAGGTTTGGTGAAAAGGCCTGATTTTCCATAGATAGAGGCTCAGCACTTTTTGCAAATCAGGCTTTTCAAGGTTCCTCAAGTTGGGCACCCAAAATCACTAGTTATGTCTGAGAATCTTGCTCCACGCCTTTATTTCTGTCTTGTACACCATCAAACAAAATATCAACCGTTAACAAATATCAGTAATGATATCACTTTCATAGCTCTGGAAAAAAGAAAACTTTTTTCAAGTTCCAACCTGACTCCTCTTACATAAAGATGTCTCCAATTGCTAAGCAAAACATGTCAGTCAAACAAATCAGTTTGTAAGAACATGTGCCTGAACCCAAAGCACTTGCACTGTCTGCCTGTTTAGACTGTAAGATGCACAGAGTGTCCCAGAAGAAGGTACATTCTTAGAGCTTCAGTGTCTGTGGCTTTAGCAGGAAGCAGCAAAACCCAGCAGCTACCATAAATACTACTGTAGCATAGGCAAGAAGAGATCAACATGTTTTGTATATAGTTTTCACATTGTTATGAATACATGGGATTCCTATGTATCTGATGCATACTTTAAATAAATAATAGCACATTTCAGTACAGGTTATGGAGCTCTTTGGGCCAAGCGCCATTCTTTTGTATGTGTTTGTAGAACATCTTGCACAGTAGAGCACCAGTGCTGATTGAGACCTCTGCTTGCTACCACAATACAGGATAACAATGAAGTAGAGTTTTCTACAAACATGGATATTCAGGAATTACCTCTTTAAAAAAAAAAACAAAACCCTGAATGTTACATTTTGAGGAACATATTTTTATAGACTTTAAAACTTTTATGAGTGTCCCATATAGCCAGTTCTATATGTGAACACAGGTAAAAATACACCTCTACCCCAATATAACACGAATTTGGATATAACGCGGTAAAGCAGTGCTCCGGGGGGGGGGGCGGAGCTGCGCACTCCGGTGGATCAAAGCAAGTTCGATATAACGCTATTTCACCTATAACGCGGTAAGATTTTTTGGCTCCCAAGGACAGTGTTATTTTGAAGTAGAGGTGTATGTGCTTTATCTAGAACATTGATACTCCTATTGAGGCTTGCGAGCTGCAAGTGGCTCTTTAATGTCTCTCCTGTGGCTTTTTCAGCACATGATATCAAAACACTGTGTGATTTAATTATTCACCAGTCTAAGTTATTAACCAATCGGGATGCGTTTGCTATGTTATTTACTATATATATAGAGAGAGAGCATCCTGATATCTATATCTATATAGAGAGAGAGTGAGTGAGTAAATGAAAAAATAAATTCACACTACTGTGGCTCTTTTAGGTAATTGTGATTGCTAATTTGGCTCCTGAACCACTGAGGTCTGAGTATCACTGATCTATAACATGCAATCTGTGTACGGATGCACATGTACAATTTGCAGTCTCAGATTCAGAGGTCTGTTTGAAAATATGAAAGTCATTTTTTTAATCTGCTTTTTATCCATTACTGTACTAGTGTTGGATACACTTTCTTCATTATGAGGAGTGAATCTGGGGACTAAGTGGAATAGTGAAAGCTTCAATTATCTATTTTGGAAAAACATACTTAAAAATATCTGTCAGAGGTACAGCTGTGTCAACAGTGGTATAAAAATCCATTGTATTTATAAATAAATTCATTTTAACAGTCTGAATTTGAATTTGTAAACAAATTTGTTTCACCCCTCCCCCTCATGATGGCATCTTGTGACTCTTTTAGCTACTGAGTTTAATGACAGAAACAGGGTAAGTTAATCACATTTTTTAGAACATTCTTGGAAAATAAAAATTTTTATGCTCGGCTTTCACACAAGAAACCTACTTATAAGAGTTGTGTTAATCCAGTGAGGAAACAGAAGCAATGCCATGTGATGTAACAGATTATCCTTGCAGTTCAAATATGGAATATACACAATGAACTGCTCACAAATATGCTGCAAACCAAGAAATGTTCAAGCCACAGCAATATTCACTTCTGTGCAGAGAGCTAGCATGAGACCTATGCATAACGTAAGTCTCTTCTGACACATCTAGTTCCAACTACTGTTAGAGATCAGATACTGGACTAGATGGACCTTAGTTTTGATTCAGTATGGTGATTCCTACATTCTTATTTTAAAGGCTTAAGTAGCATAAAATCTTATTCTGCTCCTATGCACAGGAGTGAATTTTATCCAGAATGATTAAATTTGAGAAAATCACAATCTGCCTTTGGATAATCTGTAAACAGAAGGGGAAAATGTTAAGATTGTCGAATAAATGATTCATTATGAATTATTCACCCAGCTTTTAGTCAGAATTCCATAACCTTTGTGTTTATACAGAATACACATTGGTAATCAGTGTCCTGACTGAAATGAATCAGTTTTATTCATTTTTAAAAGATTTTTAATTATGGCAATAATTTAGTTAAAAAACATAGTTGCTCATTCCTTGCAGTAAATAATTAGTCTTCTGTGCCATCTTTCTTAACCAGTGATGAAGGCATGGGGACACACAGATGTTGTCAATAACACTGTATAAAGCCATCTGTTAGACGGACTCTTTCTCTTTTGGCTTGGGGGACAGGACTTTGAAAGGAGCTCAGACATCTGACTGTAAGGAGATAACCTCATGGATCTGGCCATGACTAAGGACTTATACTCATCGGGTGTTTCTCTCCTACTTTTGACACAGTGACTCAAGATATTAGATAAATCCAAATGGAATCACAAGAAGGAATCCTGGCCCCATTGAAGTCAGTGGGATTCTTGCTATTGGCTTCAACAGAGGTCAGGATTTCACCCACAGTGCTTTTATCCAATTAATGATTTTAGACTCACTTCTATTTTTATCTCATTTTCCTACCCGTGTAATAATAGGAGCTACCTCACTGTGCATATGCTGCAGCTCAGTGGGATGAGACAACTCTCCAAGATTCTTGCTATTCCAAACTGGCTGCTGTGAAGTTTGGAGTAATACAATATATACCAGCCTTTTCCCTCTGGAGACTGTGGTCACAGTTCTCCCCCTGTCATCTGCTCTATGGATCTTTTATGGGCAGTGCACATCCTTTTTGCATATTCTGGGTCTGATCCTGCTCTCATACAATTCAAGCGCAAAACTCCCATTGATTTCAATGGTGCAAGCTTGAGCACTCTGCCCTTTTTGCTGTATGCAGAACTCTCATTGGGAGCAGTGGGAGCTTCATATGTGGACCAAAGGCAGAATGTTTAACAGGTGTCCACAGTGCAGATCAGTGGTGGGAATTCAGCCCTGATTAGCTGATATGGAGAACAGTCCATTTTAAGATCCCATGTTAAAAATTGAACCCATGTCTTCCATGTAGCACTTTGGTGTCACTAACTGAGTATTTCCCCCCTTTTTAATCAATTTTAAATTATTGAGACATATTAAAATGAAATATAAACAATAGAATGATTTTCTTCTGAGTATGTGAGATATGTAGTCAGTGTCTACTTCAGGATCGGCAACATTTGGCATGCGGCCTGCCCGGGCCGGTTTGTTTACTTGCCACGTCTGCCCGTTTGACCGATTACGGCTCCAGCTCCCAGAAGGCAAATAAAAGGAACCAAACATTTTATTATTTTTTAAATCTCATGATTTTTAAGGCAGTCTCATGATTTTGGGATTCCAGATAATGGTTTTTGACAGCCTGGGCTTGGTTGTACTGTATGTAAAATGTAACAATAGTTGCATATATAAAGATCACTAAATGTTGTCTTAAAAAGTATGGTTACTGGTTTTCTTTTCGTATTGAAGTCAAGACTGGAAATTTCATTTTTGTCCAACCTATTAACATGTTTGGGGAGAAAAAAATTGCCATCTGATATCTTCACTATTTGAGTCCCAGTAGTTTACAGGTATCAGAGATAATTATATATTCCTTACTATATCTACAGCTCCTCATCCCATATTCTGTTGTTACCTAGAGCACATGTCAAATGAAATTTATGATTGGTCACCTGAAATAGACTGAACCACTGATAAGGGGGAAATACCTTACTGATTTACAGATGTGCAGACTTTTACAATTATTTATATAGAGATTTGGCATGAATTTTCTAACAATAGGACACCGTGCATTTAAAATTTTTATTTCTATATTCAACAATACAGCAGCATGCAATAAAAATTATCTGATCAGAAGAAAGTGAAATACAAGCCTCATATTAGTGATATGCAACCATAACTTTTGTGGCTTTGGCATTGTTTCAGCATGTATAAGTAGAAAAGATACTAACTTGTTTATTGTTTTAGAATCCCTTAATCTGTATTGCACAAAAAAATCTGTCATATATCCAGAGGAGGAGCGCATGCTTAGCTTTGAGTAGATTTCAATATCTAAAATAAAATTTAATCTAAATATGTCAGATTCCATATTTTGTAGATTAAATTAATGTCTTCAAAAATTATTTTATTAATGTATCCCTTAATACACTTTTACTCTGGCTTTCTTAGAGATTCATAAAGTCACTCATTTAATTTTCATAATATGAAGCAACAGCAAACAATAGTTCCTGAATTGTCTCAAACTTATGGCCAAAAGACATTTTTCACCAGTGTTTGTAATCTCCCAAACCTCTCTGCGAAGATTTTAAAATACTCTCAGTATTGACAGGTTTGTTTTCTGATCAGTTGCAATACAACAGCTCCCCAAATAACAAGGAAAATAGAACTGTAGAAAGAAAAGTGTGGGTAACTTTGCTAACAGTAATGAGTTTGCATATTTTCCATCTATTTGTAAAACTAGCTTGTTGGAACTACTGCTAGCTATAATAAATTTAAGAAGTTAAATTAGAGAGGTTTGTGTGCCAATTCTGTCTTCAAACAGCAATATGTTGTAAAGTTTGGAGATTCTATTAACTCATGATGGTTATAGAATCAAGAAAAAGACTTTTTCACAGAGAATAAGTGATTCATATATTTATGGTATATATTAATTATATTGAGATTGGATTACCACAAGGTTTTGAGTAGGGGTTGCCAGATGTTGCCACTATTCATCAGATATACTCAGACCACCCCCTAATATTCTCAAACAGGGATATGTAATAGGTTCTTCATTGGCTTACTGAATATTAGTAGATGAATTTTAAAAGGGCTACAGCCTCAAAAATATCAGGATATTGCTGAATGATAACTCCAGGAAGGGAGGAAGATGCATGAAATCCAAAGAAGAAACACTTACTTCATAATATGAGAAGGGAAAAATGATTGAGGAGAGAGCCCCAAAATCACTGGTTGTGTGTGTACAGGTGGAGTCCACCTCCCTTAACAATGTTACAGACAGTGGGGGAGGGTAGAATGCCTTTTGCCGCACGCTAATGAGCCTTATCCTCCCACTCTGAGTACTTTAAGCTGTTTTTTGTTTTTAAAAGATCGATGTCCCAACCCGTCAGCTGGATCAGAGCATGTTCAACTCCACCCTTAACGCAGTCATTCCTGGAGCAATGGGAGTTATTGTTATTACTGGTTGCATTGTACCATTTGTATGTGCATGAGCTAGACAATAAAATAAGAAAATAACTTTTGCCCCAAGAAGCTTACAGCGAATATTTCACATGTACTGTAACTGATAATGTGTTTGCTTGGGAAGGAGGGGACACAAAGGAGAATGGAAAAAGTGACAAATGCTCAGGGGAGAACATAATGAAAAGGCTAAAAGCACACAGTTTGTGCCTAATTTGTTTTATATTTCTTTATTGCTGAGCTTATTCTTGTCATTGTTAAATGGATGGATTTTATTTTGGCTATCTTCCTCTGTTGCTTTTCAGTCCCACTTTTGCAGACAGTGCACAGGCTTAGTAGTCTGTGTGTGTATGATTGGGACAGTAAACATAGGAAGTGGCGGAGAAGAGAAAGAGGGGGGGGATTTTGTCCCTCCTACCTGCAGGATCACAACTTCCTAACGCATCATTTTGTTTGGGAGTCTTTCATCTTCTAGAGCAGGCTGACATTTCTTCAGTCTGGATCATCTTGCCTTGGAGCCAGCAGTCATTGCCTCTCAAGAGATGTGGCTGAGGTCCACAGCTCTAGTGTGCTGGATTGGATCCAGAGCATTTAAAACTCTTGGTAGCTTTTGTCACTCAAAATAAACTAAGGATTACCAGGATTAAAATTTAAAGGAACATCATTTTGCAAATATTGCTAAACACTAGATTTTTTAATACAGTATAGTTGTATTTTTGATGCAGTTTTATTTAATTTTTGCTTGAAAATTCAATTCATTTCTGACCCCTCTTGCTTTCACGTTATTATGGTTACGCTTCATAATAATCTGACTGTAGTCATATTGTGGTTGTGCTTTTTGATAACTAACTACCACTTATTCTGAGTGCGTATGTATACATGCGTGCATGCCCATGCATGTGTGGAGAATTGTCAAACTGGCAGATATGTCTAAAATATATTTCCTTCTGTGAGAAAGATGCTAAAATGCTTGTGTTGCATTTCATTTAGATCTGGGTCAGAGATCCTGTCCCATGAAAGTTAGTGAGATTCCAAAACTTTTCCCATTCTACTTTAGGGTGGGGAGGAAGGAGAGCCATCCTCCCAAGAATAGTCAATAGCCCAGTTGTTATGGCGCTAGTTGGGATGTAGGAGACCCAGGTACAAGTCCTTGTTCTGCCTGATATGCACATTCCAAGAGACTGCCATTACCAGCCAGCTGCAGAGTTACAGGTCTGTCGCATCTTCCGCTGGGGTTACATTCCGCAGTCAGTGCGTAAAGTGAAAATCGCGTATAGTCAAAATTACATTGAGTGTAATGGCGGGCAGAATCGCACTACAGGAACAGTATTACAATTGTTATTTTTCTTTTTTTTTTTCTTGTTTTTGCCGATCACATAAAGCTGAAATCGCACATGTTAAATGCACCTAAGATGCAACAGACCTGTAGTCAGTCTGTCTCTTTCCCAATGAATATTTAATTATTTATGCAAAGTGGAACAGTTTTGGCAGGAGACATGGACAAACACCAACCCCAGAATAACCTGGTGAGTATGTCACATAATGGGGATATAGGGAATGACAGGTTCTCATCCTTGCTTTGGACCTCCCAGCTGATTGCCCTAACCACCAGGCTATTCTGGGGACTCTCACTCACTCTCATTTGGACCAGAAGTTCCACCCTTGACCTGAGGAAACTTTTCTGAAGAAAAGTCATTTTGAAACATTCCTAACCAGCTCTGTTTTCTTTATAGCATGCAACATGTGTGCACTGTCTCCCTGTGGCAATAAAACATGACAAATGTTAAATGTAAAACAAATGATTTGAGGCACAAATACAGATACTAAGCCCTGCACACATACCTATTTCAAAGCTGTGCTTATGGTAGTTATGATGTTGCTCACTCTGGCAAAGAGACAGTAACTCAAATTTCTCAGGCTTTTAAGGAGGCTGTGATTATCTCCCATTTCACTTCACACACAGTGCTAATTAAGATTTTAAACAATGGCTGTAGACTTCTTTTCCTTTTTGGAATCTTATCAGAGAGTTATTTCATACTTCCTTAAGCGCTTGCAATGCACCTTTAAAATTTTAGTGCTACATTTTTGTATAGATATAGGACTCCACAGTGTTTTTAAAACTATGAAGGGTCCTGTGCTGTAGTCCTTACATAGCCCACACACCTCTTGGGTGTGGTGCTCTGTCCCCTCTAGTGGCACCAAGACTACTTAGTGATTAATGAGTCTGCTACAGCCTTAGCTAAGGGCCATGTGGCTTTTAGCTCATGCAGTAGAGCAGGGATCGGCAACCTTTGGCACGCGTCCACAAGTTCAGCTGATCATGGCTCCTACTGGCTGGATTCACTGCTCCAGGCCAATGAGGACTGCGGGATGTGCTGACTGCGGCTTCCCACGGCAGGTAAACGAATTGGTCTGGCCTGCCCGGGTGCTTACCCTGGCAGGCCATGGGCCAGAGGTTGCCAGTCTCTTCAGTAGAGGTTCATGCATTTAGCTTCAGAGGTCCCAGATCCGATCCTGCCTGCCAACAACCAGTGTTTGTCGGTGTTACACTAGTAATCCATACATACACACATAGGTGCTGACTTCCTCTTTACCTGGTGGTTGCTTGATCCCCCGGCCCTGCTTCATCTCGCACCTGCACTGCCCTTGCCCTGCCACCATTCCACCCCTTCCCCAAGGTCCCTGCCCCTTCCTGCCCCCATTCCACCCCCTTCCCCCAAGTTCCCACTCCTGCCCCACCTCTTTTCCACCTCCTTCCCTGAGTGCGCTGCATCCTTGCTCCGCCCCCTTCCACCAAGAAAGTCCTAAGCGCTGCCAAACAGTTGGCAGGGGGTGGGAAGTGCTGGGAGGGATGGGGAGGAGTGGGACACGGCATGCTGGGGGGAGGAGAATGACGCGGGGAGGGGGGAGCTTGGCTGCTGATGGGTGCGGAGCACCTGCTCATTTTTGCCCATGGATGCTCCACGGCACCTATGCATACACAAGTAGTTTCATTTACTTCAATTGGGTTATTTTATTAAGTAAAATTACTCGCATGAGTAAAGGTTGCTCTCTTGTGTCTTAATGTTGTGGCAATCAAGTGGAAAATTTACAAATCTGGTTCCTAAATTTAAGTAACAAAACCCTTTAGGCACATTGTAACTGGGCCAACTGCCTCCCATGCACTCCCTTGTGGCCTAGGTCAAGCCACTGAGAACATGCCTCAGTTCTCCCTCTTGGACTAGTCAAGAAACTCAGAAGGTCCATTCCCATCCCTTCTTGGGTTGTGCTTTATTAAATTAACAAACATTCAAAATAGTTTTCAAGTCCATCCAAAAGTTCACACAAACAACGGATTTTCTTCCTCCTCCCAGGCCTTCCTACCTGGGGCTTTTCCTGCTTTGGCAGGCCACTCCCAGGCCCAATTGGTTGGAGGCTTGGTCCTAACTCTCAGGACTTTCTGCTAGATCCTGCTCACTTCCAGCGGTCTCTAATCCCTGAGCATTGCCGTATAAAGAGCAGTAGCAGGCTGCAATCATCCTGATCTCTCCTAGGTGTGGCTCATTCTGTACTGAAGATTAGCTAGCCCCAGCCCTTAATGGACAAGCCATCCTATTACACAGCTAAATAACTAGTTTGAATTTTCAGAGTTAATGAGCACCCACAACACCTATTACCATCATAGTTTGGAGTGTTCTGCACCTCTGAAATTGAGGACACCTTTCTTTTGGTGCCTACATAAGGATTTATGAGTTTAACTTTGGACAGTCAAGGTTGGAAATTTTGTTCCTACATTATAAAATTCAGTT
Source organism: Gopherus flavomarginatus (assembly GCF_025201925.1). Lineage (NCBI taxonomy): Eukaryota > Metazoa > Chordata > Testudines > Testudinidae > Gopherus > Gopherus flavomarginatus. Next base: position 190,838,693 of record NC_066617.1, read on the forward strand.
TTCTTTTAATTTTCTTTTACATCACTTGCAAGCATGTATTTTTTTCCCTCGAACACGAACACAGTACCATTCTAACATCAGCCAGGAATCAGAAATACTGTGGATCAGTGTTACCTCCTTACCTGATACTCTTGTCTGTTCCAGATTGTCCATCGCTACCAGTGTTCTCTATTTTTAGAACAGAATGTTTCTAATATGTTGTGATAAAGCTGAGGAAATAAAATAAAAATAAAAATATTGTGGGGGGATGGGAAGGAAACAAACACTAAATTTCCTTTAGACTTTTGAGAGTCAGCATGTTAGAAAAGTCTCATGCAGACAGAGAATTAGTATGCATTATAATTATATATTATATTTTGAACATTGAAGAGAAATTTTCTTATACAGATTTTAAATGTAATTTTACTTATTTGTAAAACTAATATTTATGAAAACTCTTTGTATCCATATTAACAACAAAAGTAATGGAATAATTTTCTCTCTATAAATATACACACACTTATACAGACTTTTTCACTTACAGGAATCCTTTAGAATGTAAAATCAATATCTTACACAATCGTCAGCCATTCTGCAAGAAGATATGAATTTTGAGACTTGGTAGTATAGCTGAAATGTTGATTTATTTTCATTCTAATGTTTTTGCCTCATCCTATAAATAAGTAAATAAATATATTTTTTATGAAACATTCAGTTTAACAGATCATCAAATGATTAATTTTCTAAAGACAGCACTTTGCAGGTTGTTGTTTGATGTCTTTGTTAATATGAAGAGGCTCCATGACTTTGGTATTATCTGTGACACAGGAAGTATCAGTGTATTTCCCCTAAAAGACTGATTGAAACTTTGAGAACAAATTGCTCCTACATTATAATCCTCTTCACTACGAAGAGTAAGAAGAAAAGGGTCATATGTTGCCATTGATTCATATAAGTATCTCCTAGCTGACAGTAACAGGAGCTTCACAAGTCTAATAGAAAAAACTTTGAAAAGCATCTGTCCCACATAAATGTCATCAAGGTTTTAATTCTACAACCTACATCTATGTTGAGCAGATCTTATTTGTGTAAATAATCAATTGTGGCCTGCAACCTTTACCCACAATGTACGTGAATGACTACGGAAAGCTGGCCTTCATAGGTAGCATGGGTTGTCTGGTTACATAACCAGACAAGCATTCAAGGGATCTGAGATCAATTCCTGGACATACAGCTTCTTTTATGGCTTTGGGCAAGCCACTTAGGGTACATTTACAGAGCAAAAAAACAGCTCCAGCAAGTGTCAGAGCCGAGTCAACTGCCTCGGGTTCATGGAGCTTGTGCTGCGATGCTAAACGTAGAAGTGTAGACATTCAGGCTCAGGCTGGAGCCTGTGCTCCGAGACCCTCCCATCATGCTGGGTTTCAGAGCCTGAGTTCCAGCTAAACCTGAACATCCACACTGTTATTTTAGCCATGAAGCCTGAGCTCTGCAAGCCCGAGTAAATTGACCCTGGCTCTGACACTTGCTGCCACCTATCTTCTTTTGCTGTGTAGACAAGTGTGTCTGTACCACGGATCTCCATCCCCAAGTGGGTTAATAATACTTCCTTTCTCTAATACTTCGTGTCCTCTCTGTTTAGACTTTAGAGTCCAAAGTTGTTCAAAACATGTGCTGTATCTCTTGCTCTCTCTGTCTTTACATATATATAGCCTATGCACTATTTGAGCACTATTCTGTACAGGGGTGAATTTCACCCACTGAACGGTATTTATGTGGGTAGACCTACTAGTCCTGTAAGTACATACTACTCACATTTTGCATTGTTAGGAATATTATTATTTATATTACAGTAGAATGTAAAGGTCCCAGTCAGGATGGGGGAAGGCTCCATTTTCTCATGGATAAATCATATGAAAAAAATGGCATGAACAGTCTACAAGCAAAAGATTGATACAAAAGATTGAATTAGAGGAATATTAATTAATCTTCCAGTGGTGAAGGTCAGAGGTATTACTTTGAGTCACAAAATAAGTTAATCAATAGACTTAGGTGTATGCTTGTAGTAATTATGCATGTCATGACAGTGATATGGAGATGTTGTTAGTGACTCCAGAGTTAAGGCTGTACTGAGATTTGCACTTCAGGCAGGACTAAAATCCTTCTCTTTCACATTTTAAATGATAGAATTTACTTCCTAAATTGAATACATTAACTCTTCACTGCGCATTAAATTTTCCATCATTCCCACCCCCCTACAAGATTAATGAATTTGTCAGAGAAGAAGAAATCTCTCTTTTTGAAATGTAACCCTAAGAATCTTTTTCGTTTGTTTTCCCCCCTTTTCTTTCTAGCACAAGAATTACAAGCCACAAACTTTGAACTATAAATAGACCACCTTTCAAAATTTTTAAATAAAACCGAATAATAGTTATTCCCTTAAACCTCAGCAAACAGCAACCCACCTATTACATGCAGGTCTATTTTTAACCCCTCCCCCCAATTTTTTATCGCACTCCACTTTCACACCTTGGTAAATATAAACACTATACTCTTCATAAGTATCAGCATTAAAAACGGAATGTGAATGGAATTGGGAGCAGGACTTTAAGGGATAGCGTATGGAAAAGCAAATGATTGACCCATAGGTAACTTTAAGAAATATTCCCAAGTTAAAGTAAATTAGATATTTTGAGAACAGAGCAGAGGCATGGTGGCTGGGGGAAAGAAGAGAAGTAAAGTTTTTATCTGTATTTAAATTAGGTTTTATCGTACTGGAATAAGTCAAAGTAGTGAAAATTTTGCCTACAAATCAGTTACAGGATATAGCCAAAATAAATTAACTTGATGATAAGGGAATAAAAAAAATATGGATGACATAGATCCCAGGGTAATTATCCTCACCAGTCAACATTTTCAAACATACCAAAATTAAAAAAATGCCATGTGAGAGAACTAAAATATTTAAAAATAAATGCTAGAAATACATGTAATTAGGCTGCTGAATTACAGTTAAATACTTTTAAAAAGTGTGTGATATCAGAATACTTTTTCAAGTGTGCTGGTGTATCATGAGTGTAGCCTGGGGAAAGTGAGTGAACTTGACACACAAAAATTTGACTTTTCATTTACATTTCCGGGGGAAAATTGTAGAGGCACAAAAATGGAAATATTTCAGAGTGGTAGCCATGTTAGTCTGTATCAGCAAAAACAATGAGTCCTTGTGGCACCTTAAGAGACTAACAAATTTATTTGGGCAAAAGCTTCCATGGGCTTTAGTGGGTTTTAGCCCATGAAAGCTTATGCCCAAATAAATTTGTAGTCTCTAAAATGGAAATACTGTTTTCTATTCTATTCTAAACTATATAGGTTCTCATACCTCCCTCAGTACTGTAAGATCTGAGTGCTTAATGCACTGCTAGAAGGCAATATAACTTACAGATATTGCTTAATGCATTACTTTCACAATAGGATGCTTTTAGAAAAGTTGTTGAGCTCTTAAATTCTTTCATACATTAACTGGGCATGCTTGTGGAAATTCAAAATAACATCACAGAAAAGGACAATATTGATGCAAATCATATTCAATCTGCCAAGAGAGATGATCTAGAAATTTTGTCTGATCCTGCAAAGACATCAGGAAGTTAAGGATAATAAAGTGTTGTCATTGAATCCAGGAAAGTTGCCATACACCTTTAGGACAATTAGAAAATGTACATCACAAAATAGTTAAAGAGAGAATCTCTGCTTGGACCATTCTAGGTACCACCAAAAATCATACAAACCTGGTGCCCATGGTTATCAATCAACTGGTGTGCCTGTGTCTGATTTTCTTAGAATTCACTCAGACAAGGAGATAGCAGTTTCAGTGGCATGTATCCACAATATGACCTTCTCTGAAATCTGTGGGGCTGCTATGTGGAATTTGATTTTCATTGTGATTCTTTCAACGTGACAACAAAAGCAGATTCTGGTTTTGGTAGGTCAGTGCTGAAGTCATGGTTTAAGGAGCAGGGGTCTCCACTTAGCCAAGGAGGAAGGATTGGGCCTCCTAAATAGGGAGAGGAAGCCATGCAGGATTCTTACCTTACCAGAGTGGGCATGAAGTTAAGCAATTAATAAGTGATTTTCCCTCTTTAGAATATGTGCATAAACCAGAACCTGCAAGGGAGGTATATGTTTGAATTAATTTGATGTAGTAAATGACTGAAAGAACCAGAGGTGGTTGAGTGCAACACATGTGCAAGGCCACAAGGGGGCATGCTGAAAGGTAGCACCCCATGACAATTCCTCACATCCAAGCATCTGTGACAGCAGAGAAGGACAGGTGACTTGACTGGATGGAACTCAGCAAAAAAGGATACCCTCTTTAGACTTGCTCAGCTCTGCTGCTCTATGCATACTGCATACTTTGTGCATAGCACCATGAGTTATATATAGTGTATTGATGTACTTTTTCTAGAAGATTCACACTTTTATGAATGTTTCCTTCTCATTCACAATCACATGGTTGACATAAGCCATTTGATAATAGGTTTTCTAGATTCTATCTCTGTACTTTTCATCAAACTGAACTGTTCTCTAAATGCTGCATTCCATTTCTCTCCTGTATGACAAAAGCTATCCAGAAGGGCATTCCAGAATCTGATTGCTATGTTTTGTTTGTCATTTGGTGCTTAGACTACAAGTAGTGTTTACCATAGTGTTTTAGGAAAACACTTTTCATGAGGCAGGTATTTAAGTAAATATGACTCCATCCCTTAACAAAAGGAAAATAATTGATTAAACAATTAAATAATTAAATTAATTAAATAGTTGATTAAACAATTCAGGCTGTTTATTTGCCTGTCATACTGGAAGGGTTATGAAGAGAAGAGGAGAGTATCCTCTACAGGAGATCCCACCCCTTATGACTAGGCTACTAACCCTTTGAAATCACCATGTCATGGTGATCTTGCTTCTGCCAAAGAAATTAGGATAAAATGCCATTCATCACCCATAAATTCAAGTTCTAGTGCAGTAAAACCCAAAGAGTTCACCCTGATCCAGTGCACATTTCTCTAGAGCTCCCACCCCTTAAGTCCCTGGAGAAAGAGACCCAGCCTAATCATGGGATCAAGATCTCTTCAGTGATGGTGAGAGCGCACATTGTTCAGGTCCACCACGTTGGATAATTCTTATTTAAAACGAAGACCACATTAAACATTATAATTATCATTATTGTTATTTATTAATTTTATTTATATTGTGGTAATATTTAGTTGTCTCAGCCATAGAGAAGAGGACCCCACTGTGCTAGGTCTTGTACAAACACAAAGCAAGGAAGGTTGTGGAATACCTGTGTCATAAACAGATGGTTAAGGGTTAATGTCTCTTTTACCTGTAAAGGGTTAACTAGCTCGGTAAACCTGGAACACTTGACCAGAGGACCAATCAGGAGACAAAACACTTTCAAATCTCGGTGGAGGGAAGCCTTTGTTTGTGTTTTTTGAGGTTTTGCTTTGTTCTCTCTGGGGGCTAGGAGAGGCCAGACATGCATCCAGGTTCCTCCAATCTTTCTGAAAAAGTCTCTTCTGCTAAATTTAGTAAGTACTAGTTAGAAAGGCTGTGTAGTCTTCTGATTATTTTCTTTATTGCAAATGTATATTTTGCTGGAAGGATTGTATTTCTGTTTGCTGCAACTTGTATTGTGCTGGGGGAAGGATTCTCTCTATTCTCTATAAGCTGAAAGACCCTGTAACATTTTTTCATCTTGATATTACAGAGATAATTTTTTACTTTTTCTTTCTTTTATTAAAAGCTTTTCTTTTTAAGAACCTGATTGATTTTTCCCTTGTCTGAGACTCAAGGGGAGAGGTCTGCACTCACCAGAGAATTGGTAGGAGAAAGGAGAGAAGGGGAGAGGAAAAGCCTGATTTCTCTCTGTGTTAGGAATCTGTCTCTCTCTCAGGGAGTGGTGAGGGAGAAAAGAAGGGGGGGAAGGCAGATTTCCTCTTTGTTTTAGATTCACGGATCTTCAATCTGTATAGTCTCTCCAGGATAACCCAGGGAGGGGACGCCTGGGAGAGGCAACGGTGGGGGAAAGGGTTTACTTTCCTTGTGTTAAGATCCAAGGGGGTTTGGGTCTTTGGGCCCCCAGGGAAGAGTTTGGGGAGTCAGAAAGTGTCCCAAAACACTATATTTTTGGATGGTGGCAGCTCTATCATTTCTGAGCTAGTAATTGGCTTAAAGGGGTTCATGCAGGTACCCCATCTTTTGGACGCTAAGGTTCAGAGTGGGGATACTATCTTGACAACCTGTCATTGGAGGTTTTTAAGAACTGGTTAGACAAACAGCTGTCAGGGGTGGTCTAGTTCATCCCTTGGCTTGCGCTTCCCGCCACCCCCATTGACCGAGAATGGTGAACTGCATCAAGTGGGAGCCATGATCGGCCGAACTTGTGGATGCGGCGTGTAAACAAACCGGCCCGGCCCGCCCCGCCAGAAGGCTTACAGTGGTGGGCTGCATGCTGAAGGTTGCCAATCCCTGGTCTCATTATACTTGGTCCTACCTCAGCTCAGGGGGCTGGACTACATGGCCTCTTCAGACCCTTTGCAGACCTACATTTCTATGATTCTGTGAAAAAGACGTTCACTGCCCCAAAAAACTTACTATCTAACTCAACATTCACTTGTCCTCTATCACGAAAAAGAGATCTCATTGAAGGGCTGAGGTACTCTTATAATGGGAAATAAAGGTGTTCAGATTACTCCTACAAAGGAGAAAAATACCTCTTATAAATATGACACATCTCAGTCTTCTGAAATCACTCTTATTCAATTCAAGTGTTGAGTAACTGAGTGCAAAAAAGATTTTTAAATTAATAACTGAACAAGTTGTGATAGCTACATTCATTTCACAGTTCAACATACTTCAAGATCTTCAACAAATCATTATATGGTTATTTATAATACGTGTCTCACTTTGTCCAAATCTGTGGCTTTGTGTTAGTTGTCAAGAGTGAAATGAAACTGTCTCTTAAGCGCAAGTATGTTTTCAGCTACATTGTAAGCTATAATAAAGTTCTATCATCCCATCAGGAAAACAATTTGATAATGCCAAACTCACAGAGTTCTTCCCCAATAGCACATGTATGTAATATCTTGAAATTTAGTTAAGGATACTTGTATTGATATGGCTTTTAAATTATTAAATCAGTGGGATTACTGACTTCATGTATTTGTTTTGATAAACTTAATCTTTATTTTCAACCTATTATATATAAATAATGTGTATTATTAGTTTCATTATTATTCATTTTTATGACTATAGCATCTAGGAGCCCAAGTCATGCATACACAGCATATAGCAACAGACATATATATCTCAATAGAGAACGTTGTATTTCAGACCATTTGTGGACATTAGAGATCCCATGACACTTTGTAAGATGAGAGCTGTTAACCCCAATATCCTGACCAGACAGTATTCCAGCTCAGGTAATTAAATATTAAATATTGTACTAGCTGCTCAAATTTGTGTTGTATTTGCAATTGGATACTGGGTTTTTTTGCTACTTTGTACTAAACCAGAGTGTGTTTTTATGCACATGTGCAAAAGCAAATATTCATTGTGGAGATGCCATTGACTATAGTATTTTTCTTCAGTTCTTGTCCTGGAGGATCTTAACGCATTTTACATATAGTATTTAAATTTCATAATTATATTGACTGTGGCACACATACTGCTGAAATATGAGCCATCTGTGGACCGATATGTGACAGCCGAGCTGTGTACTGCAATACTATAAAATTGTGTAGGACAAGAACCGAAAAAAATACTGTGCCAGATTGCAACCACAACATGAATTTTCAGTAGGTGAGATGTATTTATCTGGGTTGAAATTTTTAGCTAGGACTTTGAGGCTCATGCTTTTAATCTTTCAAAAAGGTATTCTGAGATGTTTGATGTCCACAAGTGCTCAGCATCATTTAGATCTCATCTTGAAGATAATACTTACAGCTAGTTCTTGCCTCTGCTACTGACATGTTGCACGGTATTGATTGAATCATTTCACCTCCTCATGCTTCGTTTTCCCTTCTATGAAATGATTATAGTGATTCAATACCTGCTTACTTTTGTAAAGTGCTTTGAGATCTGTGGGTGAAAAGTAATATTTAAGAAATTTTATCATTCATTTTATTTATTAGACTGAAAAATATATTTATATATAACTTATTGCTTGTAACCTATTGCTGATTGCAATCACTCAGGCCCATGGCCCAGCAATACAATTTATACAAAGTTCCATTAAATGAAGAATACTTGCTATGAGTATTACATTACCGTTGTTCTATATATTAAATGAAGAATTTGGTAAATATAAAATTGAAGTAAATAGTACTTGTTAAAAAATGGGGAAAAATCACTATATCACTGTATAGATAGTGAAATTCACTTATTGGTTTTGTGTCTAATCCTCTATGGAGTCTGAGAAATGCACATAAAATCCCTGAATCCTAGAGTTGGTATTTGGATTTCTGATTTACCTGAGATGTGGGAGGAAATTCATAAAACCAGACATCCCTAAATGTTTTAGTCAGATGAGAATGATTTTGAGTGATAGTTCAGCAAGGCTCTGTAGTAATTTAGATCTGATTGATTGATTACAAACAATAGCATAATTATAAACCATGAGTTAAACTTGCCCACTCCGCCTTCAGCCACATTACTTGTAAGACCAGCTGTTACCAGTAAAGCAGAAGATACTCAAGCATGAGAAAAAATGGCAGAATCCCAGTAGATCCATGGCTTACCAGGGGCAAATTCTGTATTTGGAGGAGTGTGCAATTTCTGTTTAACTCAGTGGATGATTTTTGTACATATTTGAAGGTAGAATTGGACAGGTAGTTCAAAGCATCCTCATTGGTGCATGACGTATGTAGGTCTAACTGAAGACCTCAAGTGTTATTGTCAGGCCTCAAAGTGTTTGTTATAAATGGAATCCAGGGTATGAATCTGCACATAGATCCAAAAGAAATGGGAGAGATTAACAGAAATGTAACAAGAGTTTATACACAAACGTGAATAGGTTGTCATACAGTGCATTGATACAAGTGGGATGAATGTTGCATCTCATGGACAAAACTTATTTTATGAATGTTTCAAATGCTGAAAGTAGAAATAAAGGGTGAAAAAAATGTCTGTTGTGAAGCTTTTCCTGTTATCCATTCTGTCAACATTTTGCCAACAGAATGTTAAGAGCCATTAGGAAAGAGATAGGAAATAGGACAGAAAATATAGTAATGCCATTATGGTACACCTAAAACTTGATACTGGGTGCAGTTCTGGTTGCCTCTTCTCAAAAAAGATGTATTAGAATTGAAAAAAAGTACAGAGAAGGACAACCAAAATGATTAGGGGTATGAAACAGCTTCCATATCAGGAGAGATTAAAAAGACTGGGATTGTTCAGTTTAGAAGAGAAACAACTAAGGGGGGATATAATAGAAGTCTGTAGAGTCATGAATGGCTGGAGAAAGTGAATAGGAAGTGTTATTTATCCTTTCATGTAACACAAGAACCAGAGGTCACCCAGTGAAATTAACTGACTGCAGGTTTAAAACAAACAAAAGGAAGTACTTCACACAGTGCAATCAACCTGTGGAACTCTTTGCCAGGGGCTGCTGTGAAATTCAAAAGTATAACTGTGTTCAGAAAAGAATTAGATAAGTTCATGGAGGATAGGCCCATCAATGTCTATTAGCCAAGATGGTCAGAGATGTAACCCCATGCTTTGGGTGTTCCTAAACCTCTGACTGCCAGAAGCTGGAACTGGATGACATGAGATGGATCACTCAATAATTGTCTTGTTCTGTTCGTTCCCTCTGAAGTACCTGGCACCAGCCACTGTCAGAAGACAGGATACTGGGCTGGATGGATCATTAGTCTGACCAAATTTGTCCATTCTTATGTTCTCATCATCCATTTGGTTCAATATTTTATGACAACATAACATTCCTCTGTCCAGAGCACTCCTCTGACGTGATCTCCTGTTTCTGCTGAAATAACATCACTCTTTTGTATTTAAAGGATTATCCCTGATAGCCCAGGTTTTCGAGAGAAGCAAAGTGGAGGAAAACTTGCTATTTGTTCCACCTCGGTGGTGGTATGGCACTGCAGCTATTCCATACTCAATGGATAGCTGCTTCTCCCGCAACAATTGCAGCTCGTTGCAAAGAACAAAAAGGGCGCCTTTATTTGCTGTAAAGTAGAACTTTTAAAACACAGTAAAATGGCATTTGGGAAGATTCATTTCAATTTTAGGTAGTTGACTGATCTGACCATGTTTGCCTGCTTTTCTTCATTAATACCCGTATTTTGTTCTCCCGTGCCTCAGGGGAATGACAGTAATTCAGACAAATGCCATATTTGTCTGTGAACAAGATTATTCTTGTGTGTCCAAAAGTATTTTCTATACATTATTATTTGCTGCTGTTCTGTTAAACAGTCTGATTCCTTCTGCAAGGAAATAGGCATAGTATCAGGAGACACAGGTGACCAATCAGATCCCACCTGAATTGTGAATAGTCAAAACAAATCTTGCAAGGGTTTGCAAGTAGCCCATAGACTGAAATTTGGAAGACAAATAAATTTGTTTAAAAGCTTGTCTGCTCTTGAATATTTCAAGATCAGGAAAAGACTTTAATTCACAATGAATATTATTTATGACTAATAATGATACAGACTCTTAACAAGGAGTCTCCTGCCTGTTTAGCTGTAGCTGGAGGATTTAATTAGGTGGTACTAACCTTAAAAAACATAGAAAGATGTGAAGGCATACATCCATTTGAAGAGACGATAGAGGAGGCAAGAAGTTAAAAAAAGGATACCTTGCTGATTTCAGAGCCTTCAAAGTCACTCTTTCTTATGTTGCATACATTTTACAGTCACCTCTGTCTCCCCAGTATACCAGTGCATTGCAAGCTGTGGTCTGCAGAGCAAAGGTTTTTAATTCCCTTTTGTGAAGTACCATGCTCTGCTAAGATGGCATATATAAAAGTTGTCATGATTCAGAGAGATGCTCCCATCTTTCTCCTTCTCATAAGGAGGGGAGTCTCTGTGGGTTCCTACAATCCTGGCTGGGACTCCAGTAGCTCTGCAGGTGCCAAGAGGATGAAAAGCTACTTAGAGCTTTACTATGGCTGGAATCCCCAGCACAATCAGGCTTCCCCATCACCACCATTTTCTTACCTATATTTGGGGTAGCAGGAATAAAGTTCTCCTGTTCAAAGTCATGGTCCTTCCCCCTGCCTTCATGCCACAGCTGCCTGCTCAGGCATGGACAGGACCACACACATTGGTGCGTACTGTTTTTCACCCTTTGTGACATCACCACTTTGTTTAATGGGTAGGGCACTCATCTAGATCTTTACCTGTTGTCTGGCATGCATGGACAAAAGTCTCCTCACTGAGGACTAGCCACATATGAAGATGCTCTTCTACCCAGAAAAGTGTTTCTAAAAATGATTGTGTGGATTCATATGTTGATTATCTCTCAAAGACTCCAGCTCAAATTGGCGCAGTTTATAAGTAAAAATATATTTTGTTTTGTGTATTATTTTCAAACACTGCAAAACTCACACTGTGGTCTAAAAGTCAAGCTCTTTTCCTTTATTTTCTCGCACATCACCATTTTGCATGCCAGAATTTGCCCTTTATCTGTTTTACCTGGACAACAGCATCTTTCTCAAATTAAACTATTAGTTACACCTGTGTAACTGCACTGCAGGTCAGTGGGGTGGCACTGGTGTAACAAAGGGCTTAATTTGAAGACATTATTCTGAGGATGTAATTTGGCCAACAGAATCTTTAGGGCTAATGATGATGTGTAAGACCCCAGCTTCACTTTCGTATTCCTAGCTGAGTTTGAAGCACTGGCAGTTAAGAAAAAAGATATTTTGATTTATCGCTAGAGTAAATTAGATGTGAAAGTCACTGAGACACAATAAACATGGAAGCCCAAACTGCCTTTTTCCACAGAATCACTCCTTAGGTTACAGTCACACTTTAAGTTGACTGGATCAACTGTTCTTGAGTTATTGGTGAGTCTGAAAATCTGAAATAATAATTCTTAGGCTTACAGACTAGTTCGCATTGGGAGAGCTCAAAGAATTTTATGAAACAAGGTACCATTGTGCCCATTTTAACAATTGAGGCACAAAGAAGCTACATAACTTGCCCAAGGTCACACAGTGAAGTACAGTCTCTTTACAATGAGTTCAGAGGCCCAAGACTGGAGAGTTTTTAAAAGGATAAATGGTATTTTCCCTATTAATAACTAGATATGGGTAAGGCTTTTCCTTAACCTTTCAAAAAGGTTATCTTTGGGCTGAGACCATGCATGTGAAATTTCATTCTAATGTGGAATTTGTTTGCGAAAGCTTAGGAGGAGTAACTGCACTACCACAGAATGGTCCAGATGCCATCCTAGTATGCCGTGGTGGAAGAGAGAGGGAGCTGTTCTTTTTAAGGGGCCTTTAGCTCTGGAACAACATTCGCTCATCTCTCAGTACTAAAATAGCCCTGATCTGTTCACTAAGCCAGGCACGCTGTAAGGTGCCTTTATTTTCTGTGGAGGGAAGGTGGTTGATGTATGTGATGGGGTGGTTTAGGGGAATGAGGGAGATTTATGAGGAGTTGAGTTCTGCACACGGTCACGGGGTAAACTGCTATTTAATATTATTTGTGTTCTTGTAGTTTGTGTTGGGGGCCCTTAACACTTTGGATCGGTGTCCTTTTATTATTATAGAAATTCAAAGAAATAACTTGAGGTTTCAGTTTTAATTCTAACATTCACTGTTGCAAACCCTATATACAGTGAGTGAAAGCATACAGTGGGTGGGAATGCATGTGTATGTGTACATTCAATAAATGTTTTACGCAATGTGACTGATCTGATCAGGAGTGGGGAGGGGTGGCAAAGAGAGACCCTTTGATTGGGGTCTTTATTCCTGCTTCCTTAAGGTCAGATGGTTGGGATTTGTGGAATCTCTCTCCTTTGACCCTTCCATTCAGTCATTTCTTCCTTTGTAACATAGCCAAAATCCATCTTTTCCTGTTCATCCTATTATGACGATCATCCTCTCTGCCTTGATAATTTTCTGCTTGAACTACTCTCACCTTCTTTCTGGCCTTCCTGACAACCCTCTCAGTCTACTCTGTTCTGTCAAACTCCTCTTCCTGTCCCAGTGCCCTAGCTAGACCTATCAGCCCCTTTCATGAATCCTTCCATATCCCTTCAGCATCAGTTTCAAAGCCCTCATCCTCACTTTCTTGGCTGGTACTGTTCTGCTCCATTCAGCACTGGCTGCCCACCATTTTTCTGTTCAGACCCTTCTCTCCTCCAGTTCCACCTCTATTACCTCACTGTTCCTTCTGCCTTCAAGGACTTCCATGACATCTCCCATGCTGCCCACAGAGCCTGGATTGTCCTTCCTGGTCCTTTTCTCCACATTATAACCACTCTGTCCTCCTTCAAATCCTTCATCAAACCCCCTTCCCACAATCCCTCATATAATGAACCTCTGGTATCCTTAAAGTAAAGAAAATGAAATTAAAAGTGTAATTATAAAACAAAAACAATGAGGGGTGCTGGAGCAATATGTGTAGTGGGGGTGCTGAGATCCATTGAACCAAACTGTAAACCCTGTATATGATAGAACCACTTCAAGTCAGGGAGCATGGTAGCACCCCACCCACCCACCTAATGAAAACAAGAGTGTTAAGATGATAATACCCTACAATCCTTAAGATCCTATTATCTTACTGTGTTTTCCCTCTCCCTCTTCCTTGTCTGCTACATCCCCCATTGCCTTGCCATGTCCTAATCAGTTTAGATTATAAGCTCTTTGGGGCAGGGATCCTGCCTTTACTTATTATGCAAAGTGCCAGGCACAGCTGTGGTGCTATGTAAAAATATTAATTATTAATAGTAAGTTTGGAGGTTCCTCCACATGTCCCTTTTATTAATGTAGAAACTATGGACATTACTATTTTTTAACATTTATATTGCAGCAATTCCTGAAACTGAGGTAGAAGAATTGATTTGATTTCTGTTAGTTTGTTCACACCACTGAACTCCAGATAAATTCTCTTAACTAGCCTATTTTATGTCCTATAGAAGTGTATCATAGTTGGCATTTTTATTTGGCAGTCTTGTGACATCTTACATTAGAACAATAGATGGGCGGAATAGAAAATATAGATTTGAAGCTGGGTAACTATATCAGATGCTTATCTATTTAATAACTTGTATTTTTTATAAATCCAATCTGTATTTAGGAAAGGGGACAGTGCAGTTCTCAAATGTGTTGGTCTGCAAACTTGCACACCAGCTGTCCTAGTCAGTAGTGAAGATAACAGGGCTAAGGTGAAGGTATTCATGCTATTGGAAATACAACTAGCTTTCTCAGGAGACTGCTTTGAGGAAGATTGCAGCAATATTGAATCCCCACTGTTACTGGTGGGTATTGCTGTGCACATATATAATTTTTGTTAGATAAAATCAGGAAGTAATAAAATGGGGGAAAGAAGAGCTGTGAGATCTACTATATACTACGTTTTATATCTTAAGGAGAAAAAATATCCAGGGAATGTTGCTTTAATTTGTGGGGGGGAAAGTGTGCTGCTTTAAATCAGAAAACTTGCATTATAGTAACTCTTTTAGTTTGGGAACCATTTGGGTGTGTTATAAAGTAAAGTTGCAGAGTAGGCATGTTTACTAGACCTTTAATTGCTACATTTAGTAGAAAGGCTTTTTTTTTTTTTAAACGACAAGAAGCCAGAGTTTGCTGTGCAAATGAAGCAGGCTTCGCAAGAATCAGATTCACTTTGGACGACTCTTCACATTCCTAGTCATCATTACATTAGGCAGCACAATTCCATCTCTGGTTGATGGGCAGAAAAAGTGGGCAGCCTGCCAGGTAGACGTTTCCATGGCTCCCAACCCCCAAAGGTGATGCGTTTTTCAGCTAATTCAATGAAGAGTGGGCTGAACTTTGGATATAAACTAGACAATAGCTGCCTTCGCAGTATCAGCAGAATGGTTTATGGGAATGCACTCCACATTTGGCAGAGAATCATGTGACCCTACGGCTGAGATTTTGTGATGGTGCCAACGGAGACTTGGAAAGCAGCACCCGTTCTGACTTTTTTCCTCTTTTCTTACATGGCTCAGAAAATGGTGGATCTTAATGCTTGACTTTAGCCAGACTCAGCAAGCGATTGAGCTTTGAAGCACAACTTTGCCTTTATTCTGGCTTTTTTGGCACACCACCAGGAGGCTGTCCCTTTCACGCCTGATAAACTCTGCTGCTTATCTCTAACTAAGAAAATAGATAGATAGATAGATAGATGTATATACAGAATATTTAAACTTAATAGAATTTTAAAACTACATGTTCTAATTTTTTTTTATTGCTGAACTGTGGTTTATAACAATCTTTTTCACTGTCTGAAGAATAAAAGTTCTTACTGTTTAATGAACAGGCGTTTGAACTGGGCAAACGGGGTGACAGCACTGAACATGAGATCATTGCAGCATAGTGTAGCAAACTGGCACCCTGCCTTTTCACCCCTTTGCTTCGGCAGATTTGTGCAATCCCCATTTATAAAATCAGCACAGGGGCTAGATGAATTCTCTGGTCTCTTCTACCTCTATCACTGTGCAGGCACTTGCAACAAGGATTGGTGCAGCTTTTGCGCAGTGCTTTGTGCTTGGAATTTCGAGAAGAACGAAAAAGAAGACAGGCATCCTGGTCCTATTCCGAGAAATAACAGGAGCCTGAGAAGAAACAAATCTGAGTTTGTCCTAGATACAAGAGTGATGGAAAAAATGTGAATCTCCTGCTTCAAAAAAAAAAAATCTGGCATGTTTAACTACAGAGACATCAGGATGTGTTAGAGCTTCTTAAAACAATATAACTAAATGAGCCTAAGTGATTGTTTCTTTTACTTACCAAAAAAATCTGTATTTTATTTTATTATTGCTTAAATAGCAATATTTGGCAGTGGGTGAAAACGTACCTTTCATAACAGGTATATCTTATTTTTCTTTTATTTTCTTTTTTTTCCATTTTAAACATGTAATTTTGAAACTGAGTCCTTGTGTATCAAATTTACCGTAGTCAACCAATCACACCTCTTTTGTTTTTACTAACTTTTTGTTTCACTGTGTTTGATCTTATACTGCTAAAAATAGAAAAGTAAACGAACAGGAAAAAACAGAAACTGTATAAATAAGTAGTTGGCACATTTTATCTTAGCTAAGCACTGAAGTTACTCAAAGATTTTAATGGTTATATGTATTCAGCATAAGCTTTGGTTATCTGTAAGAAAATGGGTATTTGGAGCTGGTTGTTATGGAAAGTCCATTCTTTTTTTTATATAGTGTGACTCATGCTTTCAATTCCTAAAGAGAGGAGTGGGGGGGGGGGGGCCAGAAAAAGTTGAAGCTGTAGGAGAAGATCACTCTTGTAAGCAGTATATTAGAGCAAAGTTATTATTGAGTTGGTTCACATACAATCTTACAATTTGTGTTTAAATCCATTACAAAGAATTCAGTGTAATAAGCACAGGAATAAAAGGCACATTATTTGTAGTTTCATGCAGCAAGTCTGGTTTGCTGCTAGTAACAGTGCCTATTTTAGGATGTTTGGTAAATCAGCACTTGTCCATGAATAGTTGAAATTGTGCTTAAGATACCCATTCAATATTTTTGTGAGAAGTGCATA
The DNA here is from genome assembly GCF_025201925.1 of Gopherus flavomarginatus. NCBI lineage: Eukaryota > Metazoa > Chordata > Testudines > Testudinidae > Gopherus > Gopherus flavomarginatus. The sequence continues at coordinate 190,855,443 of NC_066617.1, forward strand.
CAAAGTTATGGTAAGTTTAAAGCACAGTCCTGTGTCAGCAGATCAATTGTTTCTTAATCATTTTTGCCTGTCTTTGGAAATAAATTGCTAGGCAATTGGAACAATTTGTAATAAAATTCATTTTACCTGGCAAACAATGAAAGTGTTGTCCAAATCAATATTTTTTATATATATTCAGTATGACTTTTTTCAGTCTTCATCTATTCTTTTGAATCTTTTATTAAAAAGTCCCTGGACAGAAAATACTTTGAGACATAAAATGTGTGTTCATTGAAAACTTTGATTTTCTTATTTTTAAAAAACTGTAATTTTTTGTTTCTTTTCTTATACAAACTTTATAATCATCTTATGGCTTTACAAAATATATTTAGTGAAGTTTAAACATGTATTTCACAATTTATAGATTGCCAGTTGGATAGCTGATCTAAGACTACCTGCTGAATTGTGCTACTTTATATTTTTGTTGCTTTGCAGTGAATTGTGGGAAATTACTAAATGGATATCATATATGTATAGGAAAAATATAGCTCTATTCACCTATATTAAAAAGAACAAATTTATTGTGATTTCTCTCCAATACTTGCATAAAAGTAACTACATATGTCAATAATGTTTATTCGTATAATGGAAAACCTATTCTTGCATTCTAAAGAACATAATTCTTTTGTAAATTTAAGCATAGCAATCAAATTATATATTTTTCTGAGTTTTTACAAAAGTATCTTCTTAAAAATTATTGTAAGTGTAATTGAACTTAACTGTCTCCAATATTTTTATATTAAGTTCCATGCTAAATTAAAATCAGATAAGCATCTTTAAGCAAACCTTTTTTTATTTTCTACCAGCTGTGCGCTTCTGTTTTTGGAATTGTTAATACAATTTTAAAAATTAGAAAATAAAAAAGAAGAAAAATACAAATAACACAGTCACTTTGCCTAAGTGTGTGTGGCTCACTGGATGTTTTGCCAGTGGCCTTCAGAGGGGCGTTGGTTTTAGATCTTTAAAATTATGGTTGCTATCCTTTTACATATTTCATGTTCTAAAAATACTTTCACAGAATAGACCTTCTCATTATTTCTCTCTTAATCGTTTTCTTGTTTTAGTGCAAGGAAAAATTAAAACGGAAATGAAAAATGAAGAAGTTGGTTATACCAGAAATCAGTGAAGGTAATAGTGATCTTCTTAAACATTTTTACATATATAAAATAAACAAATATTTTATACATATATATATATATATATTAAATAAACAAAGCTGCAGGCAAGAACACTGAAAATTCTAATGTTAAAGCATTGCCTTTTTGTTAAAAGGGAACGTGACAAAAATAATCTTACAGATATCTATTAAACTTTTTTCTTTGATTGTTTTCTGTTGGGAATAGTGCACTACTGGTTGTGTTTATACTTTTTTCTATGCAGCTTTAGATTAAACTGAAAAATCAATATATAATTTAGATCTTTTACAATATATATGAAATGCATTGACCAATGTGGTTTTTTTTTATGAAATGTTAAATACCTCTCTGTCATTCCTAGAAATGGAAATATCTGAGAAGTACTCTCTATAGCATCCATTAGAATCAATCAGTAAAAGATGTAAGCAGTCAGTATCATGTGTTTGATAATATAAGTATTCTAGGCATAGGGATTGGCTTTTATGACAAGATATGTTAACCCTTTGGCTTCAGCAGAAATCATGTATAAAGTTTTATTACTCTCGAATGCACACATGTTGTACATAAAATCATAGCAAGTTTAAAACACACATTTCTGGAAAATAATTTGTTTAAACGATTACAAAAAAAGCCAAGTAACATACTGTAGATGTTCTAAGATTTAATCCACTAAATTATTCAAAAACACAATGGTCATTCACAGGCATTAGATCATTGTTGTCATTATCAAACTAGAAGTATTTGCTGCAATTTTCCATATACTGAACAGAGTATGGGCCTGATCCAATATCCCTATGCTAGCAATACTCTCACTCTCTTAAATGAAAATTTTGCGAGATTAAGGACTACAGAGTTAGGCCTTTAATGGGAAACAATTTAAAGCAGATACTGAAATCTAGTTCAGATACAGATTTTCAGCTGCAGATTTTCAATAACCTGCTAAAACCAAATCATCTCTACAGCAGTTATTTTAACAGGTACACCTCTGCTGCCAATATTTTAAAAATACATTTGTTGTTATACTGTTTTAGAATTACATTCATTTATCATATATTGATCTTTAAAATATTGAGATGAAATTGCATTCAAGTAAAATATTTAGATTATAAAAACATGTCTGTCTGTCTCACCTGTTGAGTTACTGAATATTTCTACAAAGGGCCTGTTTGGATGAGGCACCATACTTTGGGTCAGTGAAAATAAGGGCGAATTTGGTTTATGAGTTAATCCTGAAGTTTTACCAGGAAGCAATATTGTTTGGAATTTTAGTGAACAAAATATATAAACTAATTTCTGGGGGGTTATTTTTATATGCTTTGCTTAATAATCAAGTTCTTGGTAAGAAGTACCTGTAAGCATTGTAATATGATGAAATCTCCAACCAGTCTTTGCAGTGTTATATGCTGGAGCCCAGCTCTCATACATGATAGATTTTCAGATACAGTGGGTTGATTTTCATTGTTAGTTTCTAGTACATTTCATATTCAAGCATAGAAGCCAAACATATATTGTTCATATTATTTCACATCTAATATGGGACCGAATCCTGCATTCTTTGGGCCTGCAAAACTCCTATGGAAGTCACTGCGAATTTTGGATGCACCATTGTTACAAACTTTATGCAAAATAATGTTTATTCTGATTACGGATAAAAAGATTAGATAATAAACCTGTTAAATATTGTAGGTTTTTTGTATTTTCCTCTTTTTTTAAAAAAGTAGCAAAGTTATTTTCTGAAGGCCAATCGTTGGATGATATATTTTTACAGTTGGTTTAATTATAAATGCTTCACAAGTTATTCCGTCCTAAGTATTCCACATTTCATTTAAAATGAGAGATGCTAGCTGATGGTGCCAATTGGCATAAACCCGTAGATCCGATCTTGTGGTAACGTATACTGCACAAGCTCGCTTCTATGGGTCTGTGTCACTTTGGTGATCTGGCAAAAGATTACGTGACAAGCTACTTGATGATATTTGAAAATCTGATGTCTAAGTGATTGCCTCAAGTAAACGTGGATTTTGGACTTTTTTGTTAAACTTTTATTTCTGTTGTGCTTCTGTTCTCATGTGCCCTGTTAGTGGTATTAAATCATTTTGTTCCATTTGATTTTTTTTAAAGCACACTTGTCTTAAAATCAGAATAAAAATTTATACTCATATTTAAGGAACTTAAATATTTTTTTCACAGAGCAAGGGTAGGGTATACTAGTTTTAAATAAATACATAACATTACACAATGTTAAATTCAAATAGCATGTGGTCAAAGGAAATAACTAAATTTGGATGTCTACTTGACTTTTATTTTACAAGACACTAAGTGACCACAGTGAGTTCTTTTAGAAATATAGTTGGATTCACATCATCCCTTTGCAAGTTTTTCTTAAAAAGAAAAGAACTGGATGAAACAGATTGCTAGCAGTGCCCTCAAAATAGACAAATATGTATTTTCATTATAATGTTAAAAATGGAACATGACTGAAAATAGAGTTAACTATATTTAACATTTTCAAAATCCACCCAGTAGAGAGCACATAGATATGTGGCTGCCATATTTGAAAGAGATGCTGAAGATGCGAAGAAGACTTTATGGTCATCGTTGGAAGCTGTGTGCATCCGGGTTGAGGTAGTAGGTTGTATGGTTTAGAGTTACACCCTGGGAGTTAACTGTACAACCTTCTAGCTTTCCTTGGAGCACACTTGGGCCATCGAGGAATTCATCATCATTTTAATCTGATCAGGGAAACTGTGCAAAAAGGTATTGTGTTACGGCTATACAGAATAATCACTCTAAAGCTTTATTGATGTTGAAATAGTCCTGATTACATGATTATTTCATTCACATCCTGTTATGAACAATGCTAACATGTTCTCCTAATGGACTGTGACTACACGCTACAGATACTTAGAAAAGAGTGATGGTGCTTTAATTCCATTAAAAACAAGGCCTTAAAATTTGATTTTAATTTACAGATTGATAAAATATCAAGTATTAAATATGGTGCTAATTTTCTCTAGGATTAGCTAATCCTAAATAGTTGAAATTTGTTGATATTCTGCTACTGTACAGAAACAAACTATTTAAAAAATACTTACTTCTCCTTATGACTCTTTGGAATAAATATTGCATCATGCTGCTTAGGTAGAGACATAGTATTATTGTTTAGTCCTGAGCTTTGTGTGGGAATGTGATATCCTTTCTTATGCATACATTGTCCTACATTGTCACCTGGGTTCTAACCTGGAGCTCCCCTACTCTTCCATTGTTAGATTTCAGACACCACTCTGCCCAAGAATCTCAGTATTGACTTGCTGCACTCCAGGCATTCTAGTTCTGGATTCTCCCATAGTTCTATCAATGTACCTGAATCGTGACCACCATACCCCATTTGTTCATAATCAAACTCAAAACTTAGTCTCCGTACTAAACTTTAGATTTTTAGGATTTAATTCTGGCATACAGCCATAGCGCATCAAGAGATGAGAGACCCTGCCTATATCTCCCAGAGCTCCAGCAAGCATCTTAAAGAGGGTGCAGTATGTGCTCATTTCTGCAGCCAGCCCAGCGGGGACATGGGGCCATGGTTCCAGCTGCTCCTGCTCCCTTTGCAGAGATTAGTGCAGATACTAGAGCTAGCCCTGTAGAGAACTTGTGCTTCCTGAGTGCAAGTCACCTATTTTTTTTGGGGGGTGGTGGTGGTGGGTAAATGATGATAGAGTTTAGTGGAGAGAAAAATACTTTGACCTATGGCAGTTAATCACTTTTCAAGCAAAACAGGTGGATGAGTGTGTATAAATCAGAGACTGTTTGATTTTTATGTCCTGTGTTAAATATTCTTATCGTGTACTTTCCCGTCTGTCTACTATGGCCCTAAAAAAATCATTTTACATTATGTATATGAGTATTTTTGACAGACATTTCATCAAATAGATAAAACAATCCAAGGACTATCATGTTTAGGCCTTGTAAGGTTTAAAAAGGCATTATATATATTGATCAATTGATACAAGGCACTCTTACGCCAAAATAAGAATTCCACACAAGGGATTGCACTGATTTAACTAAATCAGTTTCTGAACCAATTTAATTAAATTGGTACAACTTTCCCATGTAGACAAGGCCTTGCTGATGAGAAGTGTAAAGGGGATGAAATTTTGTAAATCATAGCATTACTAATAAGAAATATAATAGTGGAGCACATTGTATTTTTTCAGCAGTGAGACCTCTAATGCCATCTTCCTAGCAAATAACAAAGGTTTGTATAAAATGGGCATTGTTCTATGTTGGCTGTTATATTATGTCCAGTAGCCTAGCTTTCTTCTGAAATTAGCATTAAATAGGTCATTCTCTGAGATTATTTAAATATGTGACCATTTATATATTGTGTTTTACAAAAGACTTGACAATGTTTTGCTGCTATCACCCTAAATCAAGGGCAGGAAATAAAACTCATTCAGTTCTACTATAAGTGAAGGCCAGAGCTTTCATTAGTGAGAATTTTTAACCACGTAATAAAGTTCCCAGCAAGAAAAGAAAAGAGAATATGTCCAATTTCAATATACTGCCTGTACAGGTCCCAGACCCTTGGGGACAAAACAGGAATCGCAAACCAATGAAATTTGCCTCAAGCTGGAATCTCCGTTGGGGAAGAAAATTGGGCTGATAGGAGGCATGTCTTGAATCTGTGCATGATTGAAAAACCTTTCCCACCATGCTAACATGACATAGCGTTGTCCACTCTTTGCTAGCTTTGTACTCATTTTTGTTATGGCTCAGAACCACAATTACTACAAAGAATTCCTGCCATCCTAACACTGTGACAAAGGTCAGATCAAACAAGCAATCTGCTGTAGACTCTTTTTTTGAGGTGCTTCCTGTATGTGTCAGTAGGAACAAGAACCCTATCTCACCCCACCTGCCATTATGAACAAGGTGGGAGGATGGATAGTCTGAAGGTCTCCAGTGGAGAAGCATGAAAGAGCTCCCCTCCGATCAGCAATCTTAAATTCCCCATGTTGCAGTGGGAAACAAGTAAAACGGTCTGGCAGAGTCCTAACTGCAAGTTCTTGTACAAGAGATCGCTGGCCTTTCAGTGGCCAAGCATGTGCAGAGGGAAATTCAGATCCTTTCCTTTTGATTTTCCTCCCCTTGCCCTGTGAGGTATGGGAGGAGAGGAAACCCATTTTTTCATTTTTTTTTTAATTTTTAATTGAATTTGCTTTTGCTAATTAATAGCTGTAGCAAGGAGATTAGGAAATTGTACCTGCATGATAGATGCCTGGAAAGTGTAAGAGCTAGATTATGGCTTTTGAGAGACAACCTTGATTAGGGGATGGTGTGGAGTTGCTCCCAGCCAGTGGGGGTGTGCATCAGACAGTTTTAGTGAGCTGCAGCTAAGCGAGTGTGGAGAATGTGTTGCTCACACAGGAGGCTGAGCTGGGGCCACTCCCAGTCTAGACAAAAAGGTTTATTGTCCTCTTTGGATTAAAAGTGGCCCCAGTCATCGCCAGTACATTGTCTTCTTTTGTTTTTATTTTCTTTTTTGTAGTGTAATTCCTTTGGAAAGAGATGTCACTGCTATTTTCTCCCAACAAAGCAATATTTTATATTAATTTTACAAAATAAGGAGGATTGTTTATTCTGATCTGAAACCAAATAGAAATGACTGTTACAGAAACTGTGGGAACGTTTCTTTGGTCTTTTAAATGCACGATATAATTATAATTCTATCCAGTATAGTTTATAGGTTGCCATGCAAATTTTCCTTGTGTCATCATTAACTTTAATTAAAATGTTTTTACTTTGCAATGTGTAATATGTTGTTTCAAGAGTTATCAAATTATGTGCACAAATTTATGGGAAAGTCAATTAATTTTGAAGGAGATTAAAGCAGAGAATGAAAAACAAAAAGAAAGGAATCTATTAAGTACAGCTGGATGGAGCAGGTTATATTCTTTAGTTTCATTTTGAAGCTATAAAATATATGGTCTGTTTTTTTGCAAAACATAGCATTCTTGACCTTTAAAGATGATTACTAGGCTGCCAGAATACCAACTGATCAAGCAGTAATTAGCGTTGTGTTGCTGTGTTGTGTTTTCTGCTTTAGGAAATAAATGCACTGCTATAACATAGTTTATCGTGAATGTTTTAAAGTATAGGACAAATCTGGCAATATTTATTCACATAAGTAATCTTTTCTAAAGTAAGCCCATTGATTTCAAGTAGTCTCAGTACTTTATCTTCACTTATACTGCCTGTGTGCATAGGGAATATTCACATGGGTAAGTGTTGCAGGATTGGGTTTAAGGGTATGGGCATCTTGAACTCCTATTGATTTCTCTGGGAGACACAACTGTTCAGTACCTCACAGGGTCTGGTCCATGGAAAGAAATATTCCAACCGTTCTGTATATGTTATTGCAGAGACACTGACCAGCCAAATGTGCTTGTCAATTGTACAGATGCCTTTTTGGAGATTAGCATAAACCATAACCTGGTTCCAAACCCACAAACTTTTTGGGTGTTCAAAGTATGGATACAAATTTTTCAGGTTGCACCCATGCCAAATGCATATAAATCAACTCATCTGAGTGAGGTAAAGAGAATAGCAAGGCACAAATCCTAAGAAAATTTATACAGAAAAGACACTTTGGGGTTAAAAATCATGGGCCAGATTCATGGCTACAGTGTGGATGCTTTGAGACAGTCCAGTGAAACATAGCAGCCATCAACCCAGTTTAGCTGACTGGTTAAGCCAGGTTTATAGCTACTCTGCATTGCCAAAACAATACGAAGGAGCTAGAGCATATCGGTGAATCTGGCTTTGTATAGTTTTAAGTGATATATTTTCAAATCCTTGTTAGATATAATCCCTTAGATTATCAAAACTGAAAGAAATTTTAAAAACTAATTATCTTTTCATAGTTTCTGCTGATTTTCATTTAACGTGGACAAATGAAAATAAACTGGTCAATTTTACTGTAGTTTTTAGTCTCTTTCACTTTCTCTTGTCAGGAACTAGCTCAAGGCACCAGTCTTTTGGCTTGAGAATGTAAGGGAATGTTTAAACCCAAACCAAAGAAATGTTTTCATTGACATTTTTAAAAGGGAGAAATCCACTAACAGCATTTATCAGCCTGTGAAACTTTTCTTTGTCACCATTCAGGAGACATACAATAGATTGCTTATCAGATAAAGGGGGAACAGAATTACACTTGATATTTTTTGTGTTATTTTGTCATGGTTTCAAATGACAACCTGTTACCCAGTCAGGGTGGTCTCCAATACAATTTCTTCTATTAAGTTATTTTTAATAAAACTAAAATGTTGGGTCTGAAAGAGTCTCTTTAAACATGACTATTACTTTTATTAGATGAGTAAATGCAAAAAGCTAATGTGCATTATATCTCTCACAAGAATTAAGCTTATTTCAGCTTGGTCTTTTCTCACCTAGTAAAAATATTTACATCCAAGTGATGTTTTTTGGCTGTGTTTAACTTTGTACGTGGTTGTTGGGGCTTTCAGCTCTATTTTATTGCTAATGGTTTAATTACAATTTATGTGGCAATTTCAGTTACATTTGATGCAGTATTTCCTTTCCTCCACCCCCTCTTCTGTATTACTGGTTTGTTCCTGTAAAACACACACACAGTAGGGAAGAGACTTGTGTTTCTGCAGTAGATCTCACATATGAAACTTTCAAAGAAACATTAATTCATATTTCTACATGTGTGGGCTAGGATAGGAGGAGAAAATACTTGGAAAAAATAGGTGTATTCTTGTATTCTCCAAGAGCAGCACAACATACCCTGTGTAGAATTCTCCTTTTTTAGATAGATATGTATGTTCAGAATTGGTTGTGTCCAGTCTTCAGATTCATGTGATTAATATTTAACTTGGACCTATGCAATGTTGGCCATATGTCTATACTATGTGGTCATGTAAGACCCCAGGTTCACTGCCATAATAGCACAGATGGAGTGCCCGCTGTCTTTAATGCCCTGCCCCCACTTCCTTTGGAGATGGAATTCTCACCTGAATCACACTGCTTGTGAACCTGATCTAATGACTTTTCTTTTTGGTGCTGGGTGTGGTGGACAGGCCTAAGTGCAAATGTTTCTGGTATGTTCAAGCCAGCTGGCCAGCACACCAGGAGCATCAGGAAGATGATGCAAAGTCAACCACAACACACTGTGTCCCAGACTGCTCGCATTAGAGTTCAGACAGTCTTGTCTGCTACCTGCTTTTAGAGTCATACTGTATTTTATTATTTTCTTAGTATATACATATATATTCTTTTGCCATTTACTAGTTACTGCCCTGATCTGTGCATTTTAAATCTCTCAGCCAAACTACTTGAGCTTTTGTTTTCAGTGTTGGCCTTATACTTATCTAGGAAATAGATACCCTCATATAACCATTCATTTCTCTTATATGATCTTCCACTTGTCTCTGGTTCACGTTTGAATTTATTTCCCTGTTGCTCCATTCCTACTCCTTCACTTGCTGATGACGATTTTGCTAGTGACACAGCCTCCAGAGACTGCAGAGAAGCACAGAAAAGACAGATTTGGGTTTTGCAGAGGTTTGGGGTTTGCCCACAGTCAAGGAGTACTATGGGAGACTGAAGGGGAAGATGGAAGGGGAGGGAGGAAAGTGTTCTGACCCCAGGTGCACAGGGAGCCAGGTGTTTAACCAAACCGAACTGGAACACAGCCGGCATGGAGGGGTTGTGTCTGCTCTTCCAGCCAACAGACTGGAGCATCAGTCTTGCGACAGGGTTGTATGACACCATAACCTTGGATTCAGTGAGCAGATATGACATCTTTAACCACTACATAACTCTTCCTACACAGAGCCTGAAAATTTGGGTTTCATATGGGTAGATAGATTTCAAACTATGTTCTTGGATTCTGAGCCTTCTGAGGTTTGCCCATGCATAGACCTGCCTTTCTAGTTTCTAGGCAGATCCACAGCTTTGAAAATAGGTGATTGATAGTCCTTGAAATGTACTGTGTGTATTTCATTTTGCAGTGATATGCACTGTGTAGATCTGAGAGGAGAGTCAATAGAACTCTTAGAAATACCTTATCTGCTACAGTCATTACACTTTGGTGTGGTAGAGTAGCTTGCTTATCTATATTTTTCTTTATTTAAAAAAAAAATCTAATCTTTCTGATGATTCCTAAAAATATGCTTTCACCTTCTCTTTACATGACTACCTCTTTGGGGTGAGAGTACCTCAAACTCCATGCATATTCAGGGCTGGTTCAAGGTTCTGCACAGCCTCATGAGGCTGATCAGCTGAGCAGATGCACAGGAATGCCCATTCGCTCCTTGTATGCCATGGACACAGACCCCTGTGAGGATGATCCAGGGTTTCCATTGCTCCACGCAACTGGCTTTGAGGAGTGTGGCCACTATTTTAGCCCATATGAAGACTCACTCATGTTTATCCTGACTGGAGGGTGGATTCACCTCTCTGACCACTCTTACCTTTGCAGGGCTCAAATGCTTGGGCTTTATGCAAGTGAAGTGAATCTCACCCTAAGTCTTTGAATCCCCTGATGTGACTTCCAGCAGTGGCTGTGTTAACTTGTGCCAGTTCTGAGGGTGTCCTTCTGTGATGTAGAGTTTTGTCCCGAGGAACTAGATTGTGACCAATGGCACCTCCTACTTTTCATTGAATGTCTACCAGATTTTGAAAGTTTTTGGCCTCTACCAATCCAGGCGACATTTAATTAGCAATGACCTATATACATTAAGATCCTGATTAGATTTCTGATTTCTCGAGCCTGATGGTTTATAGTCATTTTCTGAGGCAAGTATTCTAAAGCACTAGGGGTTAGATTTGGTATTATGGGCAGGCTTCAGGATACAATATTTATTAATAAACTGAATCCTATATTGGAAAAGGATTTCATTAATATGCCTCATTACAATGTACTAGAAGATTGCTGTTTTGCTGAAATTATTTGGCTTCTAGTCTAAATATCTTATTATTCACAAGTTTTATTGTTACCATTATTGACATTTCTAATGAAAACCAGGGCCAGTTTTTTTTAAACGAATAACAAATAAGTAACAAAGTTAGCACCTAAATTCCTGTTTAGAGTAAAATATTTAAAAGTGCTTAAATCTTGTTTTCAGAAACATCTTAGGAACCTAAGTCCCATTGACTTACAATAAGGCTTAGGCTCCTCAGCACTTTTGACAATGGGACTTAGGAGCCTAAGTCATGTAGTCACATTTGAAAATTTTCCCCTTAGGTTCATAAATAAGTGGCCTGATTTTCAGTTTGATCCATGTGGACTGCTCTGTGGTGCTGCAGTTGCTCAGGACTTCTGAAAATCAGGCATTTATTATTTGTCCAATTATGGATTTACAGGACATGCCTAACTTTAGGCACTCAACTTTTAAAACATTGTCCTACTATTGTACAATTGGTGCTAATACTGTATACTGATTCTGTAGTTTGTGGACATTGTGCAAATGTGAAAAATAAGAATATTGGCAAAAGGATCATGAAGGAAATTAGCAGCTGAACACTGAGCTCATGTAATGTAGGCCTGAACTCTGCTATGTGCTGTGCAGGTGCTTAAAGGGGGCTGGTGAGTAAGGCTCTTTCTCTTCTTCCCCACATGCAAGGGCAGCTCTACATTTTTTGCTGCCCCAAGCACAGCAATCAGGGAGCCTTCGGTGGCAGTTCTGTGAGAGGTCTTCTGGTCCCGCGTCTTTGGCGTACCCGCCGACGAATTGCCACTGAAGCCGTGGGACCAGCAGACCTTCAGCAGAAACGCCACCCTCACGACAACTGGCACCCCCTCACCGGCTTGCCACCCTAGACACGCGCTTGCTGCGCTGGTGCTTGGAGCTGCCCCTGCCCACATGAGGAATTCTGGATCCTTCCTTGGATCTGCTGAAGGGGCTTTTGCCTTGTCCCCTGTTCTGCGTTCAAGCATGTTGATGTCAGTGGCGCATGCAGGCTTCTGCTGTGAGGAACAGTCAGCACAAGGTTACAGTGGGCTCTCGTGAAACACTCTATGCTGCGGCTGCTGGGATGGCTCTTGTGCCAGATAGGATTAGAATCACTCTACCCCTCTGCCCTAGACAAGGCCTTCAAGGCAAGGGCAAGATTTTGCTCATAGTGAGGAAAGCTCAGAAATCAAAGTTAATAGTTGGCTGAAAATATTTGAAATATATGTAAAATGTATTTGTCTAGCTAAGTTATTAATGTTATATAGTTATGCAAACATACAAGATGTTTTAGCAATATAAGGAGATAAGTTTAAGGTCCCAACACTGCCCCTGGGCCTATCTAGGGTCATGCCAGTCAGTAGGCCAATGGCATGGGGATCCATGCTAACAGAAGGCCCAGGTAATCTCAAGCAAACAGCGCTGTATCTTTCAGTGTGAACAGCTGTAGCTTTGTCATGAGGATGCCCTTTAAATTAGGAGAAGCTGGCTATTTCACTACTGCATAGAGTCTTCATTTCTGTATGTGACCCTAGTTTAATGACGTTCCTTATTATGTAACATGTTGGTAAGGCTGACTTCCAGTTTTATGGATTGTGCCTTGAATTTATCTGTGCCTGAACTCTTTTTTCAACAATGACTTACTACAGGTCTAGTGAAAATATCTTTGGTATTTTTGTTCAGTTCTCTTTCCTTGGATACTGTACCATTTAACTTTTACTTGATTTATAACTATGGATTCTAGCAGTAACATTTGTTTAACTTATATTAACAATAGACTGGATAAAAGATCACATTTTTGGTGATTTTCAACTAGGATTTTCAATGGCTCCTCACAGTGTTTCTGTCAGTCCCCTGGCAGTATATAGAAAATATTTTATTCACCAGCCTTTGTAAACAGATGAACTTCCAGTTAAGAAAAATAATGGCACCAGCCTTTTCTGGAGGCTAGACAGAAAATTGCTATTCATCTTGTGGTTACGCCACCCTTCTGCAGTTCTGCCCTGCTGCTAGTGGCAGTGCTGCCTTCAGAGGTGGATGTCCGGCCATCAGCCACCGCTCTCAGGCTGCCCAGCTCTGCAGGCAGTGCCGCCGCCAGAAGCAGCAGAGAAGTAAGGGAGAAAATATCATACCCCCTCACTTCTGTGTAACTTTTGACCTTTGTCTACAAGGGAGGCTAAGGCAACTTTTGGGGGGCTATAGACCCTGCAAACTCCCCCACCCCCAGCACCACCCCTGACTGGAGAAAAGAGAAAGACCGAAGGGTGGAGGAAACAGGTGCATGTCTGATCAAGGGAATTAGGAGAAGGATAAAGGAGGAAGGTAAATTGAAGTGGGTGTATACAAAAGTGTGTAGGGGGTGCATAATGGAGTGGGCTCTGGTGTATTTGTGCATGGGAATGTAGGGGGTTCAAGAAGGAGGGGGAAGCTGGAGTGTGTGTGCAGAGGAATACAGGGAGATGCAATGAGCAAAAGAAGTTTGGAAAATGGTGAGAGGGGAACTGGAATGTACGCTCTGGCTGCTTTGCACTGTTCTGATGAAACAAAGTGCCTTAACTCTCCTGTGTACTCTGGTTGCTCTATGCAGCTCCAGGGTGGCATAAAGTAGCCAAAATTTACCAGTGAATCTATCCATAGAAGTAAAAATAAAAATGATTAAAAGTCAAAACTTGGCATCTTCAGATAATTAAAAATGTCACATGGCAATGACTCTCTTCGGGTTTCTTGTTTTAGTCCTCATGTATAATCTTTTTTAAGGAAAGTCACAGATAAAAATGACATGAAAATTGAGTTACTGTTGAAAATACATAATAGTGATTTAGGGTAACATACAGTACAGCAATGTTGCAATCCTAAAAGCAATAATTACGAACCAAGAAAATTCAGAATTTAAGGATAAACTTAAATCCAAATATGTTAAAATATGGAAAAACGCAATAAGGGCATTCAAATATACTGAATTCTGCCCTGTACTGACACAATTTGGGGGATGGGGGGAATCTCATGTGTCTTTAAAAATCAGATTAATCTGATATAGGACCACAAACAATAAAATGCCACAATCATAGTCCTATAGTTATTGTATAGTTTCACTACAAGGCAAAGTTTAGGTTGTTGGGAGCCATAACTGTGCCTTAACTGAATTTCCATACTTAACAGGAAGTAGCAGGAATCCAAAATTAAGAGCCTGAATTAAAAAGGATAAGAAACTACCAAATGTTATGTGATGCATAACTAATCTGTAAAACTCACTACCATAAAATAGCGTTGAAGGAAACCCTGGGTAAAATTCAAAAAATTTAACAATTGTATGAAAAAGGATGGTATTTGTAGTTGCACTGGGACTAGTAATTCTCCTGGTTCCCAACATAAACTGGATAGTCGCTGGGCTCAGGAAGAACTTCCTCCTTCTGATAATTTTTACAATTACAGTCATTACGGAAGAGTTATGCCACCAAATGCTGATCACTTCCAGAGACAGGCTGCTAGACTAAGAAGATAGTAATTATTCCATTAATGAGCTATCTCATTAATTCAACCTACATGTCACTAAATTTGTTCAATCTATAAAAATCTTTGCTATTGCAAGTCTCCAGCTGATTAAAAAAAAATAATTATCAATGGTTCAAATTTTCCTGTTAAAACCATATGGAGAGTATGAGCTGTCTTAACACAGCAGTAAATATACTGGAGGATATCTAGATCTTAACTTCAGCTATTTCAGGCATTAAGTTCAGTGCCCTAGATGTCAAAGTGGAGTTTTAAAAAATCCATTGAGACAGTTGTTTTGAAAAGGAAGCTAGTCCATATACACATAACTATATTATACATGGACATCATTTTCAGTATTCCAGCTTATAAAATTGCATTTTTGCATACATTTAATATAGGAATCATTAAAAAATTATTTAAGAAATATACTACTAAAATATTGTCAGAAAGTAGAATTGTAAGAAAAGAACATTTAGGGCTGGTGTACACTACTGTTTAAGTCAATGTAACTTATGTCTTTCAGGGGTGTGAAAAAGACAACCCTGAGCGATGTAAGTTACATTGACCTAAGCGTTGTCCACACTGGCGCTATGTTGGTGAGAGATGCTCTCCCGCTGACACCTCTTGAGGAGGTGAAGTAATTATGCCAACGGCAGAGCTGTCTCCCATCGGCATAGCATAGCTTCACCAGACATGCTACAGCAGCACAGCTGTGCCGATGTAGAGCTCTAGTGTAGACTTGCCCTTAAATAGCCATTTATATGTGGTATAAATTTGTCTTAAAATGATCTTCAAGCACCAGCAAGGTACCCTCTGGCTCTTATTGCACACAAGGGAAAACATTAGATTGAAATGAGCTTCTTCATATCTGCAGCCAACTTTGAAGGGGAAAATAAACATTAAAATGTGTATTCATTCTTTTAAAACGTAATTAGCAATTTAGTAGACAGATGCTAATTATCTGCAGACATCTGCAACATGTGATCTATTTTACTGTATTTGTGAATCTGAGTTAGAAAACTCTACAATGTAGTCTGACCATAATCAGCTGTTTCTCTTCTGGTTTGAATTTGAGAGAACTGTGTTAAAGCTCAGTTACACCTATAAATCCACAATCTTGTGTTTTATAAAGTGAATCTCTGAAAACATAAAGCCCCAGATGCTCTGTTTACATTTTTTAGACTTGATCCTACATCACTGAGGTTTCCTTCTTTCTGCTTAGTTAATTTACCCAAATCCAATACAACTCCATACATTTACATTACTTGTAGTATCATATTAGTGAGAGAATCTATTCATGACCACTGCTTCTAAAGCTAGTTCTAATTGAAACAATTATTTTTCCTAACAGGGCCAAATTCAGCTTCCTTATAACTCCATTAACTTAATTACTCACAGCAGGGCTCAGTTTGGCTTGGAGACTAAATTTTCCTTTCCTCATTTCAGTGCAGACCGAGAAACTTTGTTTGGATCTGCAACTTGTTTCTGAACAACTATTTAATGAAAATCAAAGCTATACTATCACAGTTTTTGGAACTTCTGCTTAAAAGTAACATTTAATTTTTACCTTTATGACAAAATTAGTTAACAAAAATAAACGCTCATTAATCCATTAACACATGTAAAACACTGGAAATAGATTAGGCACTTCATTTTTTTAATTTTTTTTTTTAATAATTTCTTGTTTTTCTTAGTCACAAAACTCCATGCCCAATACAAGCAAATTCCCTGGTGTCAGGCTTGCATCTCAAATGTGTGCAGAAGCCAAGCATATATAATACCTGGCTATTAAAAGATAAAAATTCCCCTACTATAGCTTTTAGGAGAAATATGTTCATATATTTAATAGAGTAAATTAAAATATATTTAAATAAAATTCGGGCTCAATCACCCTTAGAAGTCATCCTTTGCCAACAGTAACCACAGGGTGGTATCTGAGATGCCACAGTATCACTATGCTTGGAGTCAGAGATGCCAGTGATAACTTTGTAGTTAAGAGTTGCCAAATGCTTATTTTTTAATACCTGCTTTTCCTCTGTGGTCCCCAATTCAAGAAAATACTTAAGCATGTGCCTAACCTTAGACTTTTGAGTGGTATCGACGTAAATGAGACAAGTTGCGTTTGTTAGGCCTGGTCTACACTACGAGTTTATGTTGAATTTAGCAGCGTTAAATCGAATTAACCCTGCACTCGTCCACATAATGCAGCCATGTTTGTCTACATAAAGTGCTCTTAAAATCAATTTCTGTACTCCTCTCCGACGAGGGGAGTAGCGCTGAAATCGACATTGCCATTTCAAATTAGGGTTAATGTGGCTGCAATTCGACACTGTTGGCCTCCGGTAGCTATCCCACAGTGCACCATTGTGACCGCTCTGGACAGCAATCTGAACTCAGATGCACTGGCCAGGTAGACAGGAGAAGCCCCGCGAACTTTTGAATTTTAGTTCCTGTTTGCCCAGCATGGAGCGCTGATCAGCACAGGTGACCGTGCAGTCCCAGAATAAAAAAAAAGCTCCAGCATGGACTGTACGGGAGATACTGAATCTGATCTCTGTATGGGGAGATGAATCTGTTCTATCAGAACTCCGTTCCAAAAGACAAAATGCCAGAATATTTGAAAAAATCTCCAAGGCAATGATAGACAGAGGTTCAACACAGTGCTACATGAAATTTAAGGAGCTGAGACAAACGTACCAGAAAGCCAAAGAATCAAATGGATGCTCATGGAGGGAGGGGCGACTGACGACTGTAGCTCTCCCACAGTTCCCGCACTCTCCAAAAACCATTTGAATTCTGGGCTGAGCTCCCAATGCCTGTAGGGTAAAAACATTGTCCCGGGTGGTTCAGGGTATATGTCATCAGCCCCCTCACCCCTTCCCTCTGTGAAAGCAAAGGGAAAAAAATCTTTTCTCACCCTTTTTCAATGTCACCGTATGTCTAGTGGATGCTGCTGGCAGACGCGGTGCTGCAGCACTACTCAGCAGCATCCCCTTGCCTTGCCTTGTGGACGGCAGATGGTACAGTATGACTGGAATCCATCATTGTCGTCCCGTAGGTGCTCCTGGCTGGCCTTGGTGAGGTCGATCGGGGGCGCCTGGGCAAAAATGGGAATGACTCCAGGTCATTCTCTTCTTTAAGTTTTGTCTAATGGAGATTCAGTCCTGCCTGGAATATCATGGCAGCTGGAGGCTTCTGCCTCAGGCTGCTCTCCCAGTCAGCAGCACCACGCGGTCGTGCCTACCCCAGCCTACCCCTTGCTACCAGGGCTCACAATCAGATACTTAGACCTCTACGTTTTGCTGCAAATAAAAAAATTAAGCTGCTGTTTAGAACTGTGCCCCAACATACATATCCTGGGACATTTTGTATTTTACCAATGTCAACCAAAGGCCCACACACAAATGGAGATTCAGTCCTACCTGTGCTCCTATCCTAGTGCTTATCACAGATTCCCATTTTCAGCTATAGGCTGAGCAAGTGCAGAATGATGGTTCACTCTACTTCGCTGTAAGCCAACCGCCCTCCCCTCCCTCTTTGATCTCTGCTTGCAGATGCAATAAAGTCAGTGTTGTTTCTTAGTCATGCATTTTTTTATTACTTCATCACACAAATGGGGGGGGGATAATTGCCATGGTAGCCCAGGAGGGTGGGGGAGGAGGGAAGCAATGGGTGGGGTTTTTGTAAGGGCACCCCTTTGAATAGCATGCAGTTCATCATTTCTGTGGGATGTCTGGGGCTCTGACCTGGAGCCGCCGTTTGCCTCTCTGGTTCTTTAGTAGGCTTGCCTGATATTCTAGGCAGGACTGACTCTCCATTAGACAAAACTTAAAGAAGGGAATGACCTGGGGAGTCATTTCCATTTTTGTCCAGGCGCCCCCGACTGACCTCACTGAGGCCAGCCAGGAGCACCCATGACAGCAGCAGACAGTACAGTATGACTGGTAACCATCTTTGTGAACTTGCAAAGCAGCAGTCGGTACAATAGGGCTGGTAACTATCTTTGCTAACTTGCAAAGGCAAGGGGATGCTGCTGTGTAGCACTGCAGTACCGTGTCTGTCAGCAGCATCCAGTAGACATAGGATGACAGTGAAAAAAGGCTGAATGGGCTCCATGGTTGCTGTGCTATGACGTCTGCCCAGGCAATCCAGGGAAAAGGGCGTGAAATGATTATCTGCCGTTGCTTTCATGCAGGGAGGATTGACTGACGACATTTACCTATAACCACTCGGGAAAAAATTTTGGCCCCATCAGGCATTGGGATCTCAACCCAGAATTCCCATGGGGGCAGAGACTGTGGGAACTATGGGATAGCTACCCACAGTGCAACGCTCCGGAAGTCGACGCTAGGCTTGGTACTATGGATGCACATCACCGAATTAATGTGCTTAGTGTGGCCGTGTGCACTCGACTTATACAATCTGTTTCCAAAAATTGATTTCTGTAAAATTGGAATAATCCCGTAGTGTAGACATGCCCTAAGACACATGCTTAAGTACCTTGCTGAATTAGAGCCTGGGGTGAAATCCTGACTTCACCAGGGTCAATAGGAATTTTACCATTGACTTCAATGGGGAGTTCTTCCTGTATGTGCTTTTGTCTCTTTATATGCACTGCTTTAGCTCACCTTGATTTCTTAGGGCCTGATACAGTATAAAAAATAGAGGTGGCTACAGCCTTAATATGAAAGGGTTAATTTTTGTTTGCTTCTTTTTTAGTCGATGGTTAGCTGTCTCAAGGGTCATGTAATTTACTGCAGATTTTGTAACACAGAGCAAATCTGGTCATTGTTTTACCACTACTTTTTGACATACTTCCTATGACTCTGTGACCAGAAATACCTTAATGCCCAATGCTGCCTCCATAGACCTCTGGAACTCCCATTAGGTCATTAGTGGAAGCCTTTGTATAATATCCATGTCTTTACCTAAATCCACAGAACAGCAGCGCAAAGGATTTGGAAAACATGGAGTGAATCCCGGCCTCAGTTAAGTTTACAGGAGTTTTGCCATTAACTTCAGTGAGGCAAGGGTTTCACCCACGCTCTTTCAAACAAGATGAAGGAAATGTGTACAGTCTACAGTGATGATGACTGAGGAGTCATGAAATTGTGTGGGCAGTGGAAGGATGCAGAAGTGGAGGCTAAAAAAATTTAAAGTTTTATGGAGGAAACACTTAACTTTAAATGAGGAAAATTTTATAATTGTTTTTCTTTTCTAATTATTGTTACAACCTGCCAAGAAAAATTGTGTTATTGCCATCATTAGAGGTAGTCAAGGCAAGAGCAGACAATATACCACTGAGGATGAGGTATTAAACTATGGAAACTGCCCTGCAACTGTTGTCTAGATAACCCTTTGGGCCACTTTTCCTTAATTTTTATGAAACTGTGAATGCCTTGCCATGTTTGGAATAGCATTACCCAAAAAATAATTATTATTATTACTTATCTGAAACTATACAACCCAAATAGCTAATTGTTAGGATACTAATCAACAAAGAATCATGGGCAGAAAAGGTGACTGCTATAACTGTAAACTTTCAGTAACACAGAAAACATCGTGCAAATCTTTCACATAATTTTCTATCAAATAATGTTCTTTGGAGACTAGCTATTTGGGCTCTTGGGTTTCAGCAAACTTTGATTATTCTTCAGATAAAACCTAATATCTAGGGATATATCAGTTTTCATTTTGCTACTGTTCAGTGACATCCACTGAAAAATTACTATAATCTGTGAGTGAAAGAAAGGAACAGCTATTCACCATCACATACATTAAGATTTCATTTCAAAGAGATATCAGTAACACTTAGTAAAGCAAGAGTGTGCTGGGTGATGTATCTGTAGACGTAAGATGTAACAATGGTAAGACATTTCAAACACACCTCTATAGCAGCGAAGAACAATTAGGAACACACATGAGCAAGCTGAGATGCAAAAGCATGAGTTCTTTCCAACAAAGCCAACTGAAACTTCAAAAGGGGCATTCATACTTGTGAAAACTCCAGATGCATCATACCTAAAGAACAAATCTTTAGCATTTTTCTTTTAAAATACAGTTACTTAACACTTTTGCTAATTATTGAACTCATGTTCAAAGAGAGATTGTTGTTTAGTAAGGTCAAATAACATTTTAATTTCTGACACTAGGCTTATTAAATACCCAATGGATATTTTAAAAATATCTTTTCCAATAAAATTATAGTTTGAATTTGATATTTTTCATTCCTACCTCCACTACTTGATTTGAGACATTGGGTATAGGTTCAGGCTGTGAATTCTGGAGCATCTAAGCTGGTCGGCACAGTGTAATTTTGTTGGACTGTGTTTCAGCTAGTGTTATCCTGTGATGTGATCTCACCTCTGGAATCCATGTCTGTCACTTTTCACTTAGATGGTTCATTACAAACATGACGACATCCCTATGCAGCAGGAAAATATCACTATCCCTGTTATTCATATGGTGAAACAGAGGCTCAGAAAAGTTAAGTGATTTGTAAGCTCATACTAAAAGTCAGTGTCACCAGCGCCATCTCTACCCATACACAAACTATGCAGCTGTGTGCCAAATTGCCCCAAATTTCCCGGTGCCCTATGCAACTGCATGCTGCATCTAACTCCAGCGGCCAGCCCAAGCCCCCGGACGGCTGAGCCAGCCCCTCGTGGACTGCACACAGCAGGGCCCAGGAAAGCAGCCTCTTCCCCTGCCCCACCCCCTTCCCTCAGCCCCTACTCCGCCCCTGCCCTGCCTCTTCCCACCCCTGCTCTACTCCAGCCCTGCCCCCACTCTACCCCTTCCCCGCCAAACCCTGTCCCCTGTGTCCCACGGGACTGCAGCAGGAGTCAGGGTCAGGCCCGCCCCGCACTCATTGGGCATTGGGAAATGGAGCTACCCCAGCCCACTACACTATGCCGGCTCCCAGCCACAACACCGGTGAGTGCTGGGGGGCAGTTCCCCTCCTTCCCCCAAGTCTGGGAGCCGAGGGAGCAGAGCAGGCTGGGGCTGGGTCAACTGTTCCTTTGTTTCAGGATATATTTTCATTATGCAATAGAAGAATCTGTGTCTCATCAGTACTGAAAGTTTTAAAGGTCTAGACTTTGATATTTAGAAATATCCACATAAAATGATTGTTTTTATTTTTTCTTTAAATATTGCTTCCACAACTGCCAAAGCCTATTGCAATTCCATGTCATTTGTTTTATTAGCAGTGCTGATGACATGCTAAAACTGAGGCCAATCAACATAACGGCAAATTTAGACTGATGAACTAAAATTTCTCCTCATATTGTGTTTGACATAGGGCCAAATCCTATAGACTAGGAATTGGCACCCTTCGGCTCGCAGCCTGCCAGGGTAAGCCCCTGGTGGGCTGGGCCGATTTGTTTATCTGCCGTGTCTGGAGGTTTGGCTGATCATGGCTCCCAGGCCAATGGGGGCTGCGGGAAGCAGCACAGGGTGACGGATCTGCAGGCCACAGGCCGAAGGTTGCCGATCCTTGCTATAGATCTTATTCAAGTAAATGTTCCATTGACCTCACTGTTACACCACTGTTAGTTTCTGACTGGAATTCATGGTCTTGGCTTTAACTTATAAATGTTTTGGGACCTGGCTTGAGAGATTTCGTCTTTCCCTGTGCCATGATAACTCGGTTGAGATCAGCTGGAACTCCTTTGGAACAAACAGGAGATGGTTATTGGCAGGGCATCTTCCATGGAGGCTCTTCTCTGGAATTAGTTTCTTTTCTGGGTTCACCAGACCCACCAAAGTCTATTAACCCTCTGGACACATTGAAAGACCCATCTTTTGTCCCTTACATTTGTGTTTGAGTTTGTGGTGTTCTTACAGTAAGGATATTAATGAGGTCCTGGTCTAGCTTTTCCAGCATAGATGAGCATTTTAATTATGCCACTTCTTATGGGGGAAAACATCTGTGTAAAATCTAAAATTCTACAAACAATTCAGAAACTATAAAGAAACCAGAACAAAACATCCACATTAGCAATTTAAGACACTAAAGGGGGAATAAAATAAAGAATTAGCAACATGTAAATACAAATTGTTATTTCAATTTTTTAAAAAAGTAAATTATCTTTAAAAAAATATTTTTCATTAACATTCATTATTATTCATTCTGTAAAGTCCTGATCCTGACACACTTGCACTAAGTAGTATTTACTGTAGTCCCTTTGATTTCTCTGGGACAACATGAGGAGTAAGAAGCTACTCAGCTTGAGTCAGGGTATGAGAATTGGGTCCTAAAGACTAAGTGTTGACTTTAAGGCACAGTCCATTGTAAAGAGCTGTGTGGAGCTATGGGAGGTATTCTACCTCCCTGATGCAGAATGCTTCCTGGAGCTCCCCAGCATGGCCATTATTACACACCTTTGAGGTGCAGTTTTCTCCTCCTCTCCCCACCCCGCGTTGCTCTGATCCCAGTGCAGAGTGGGCATGTGGGCTTGGGCCTGCCTCCCCCACCACACACACACACAGAACATATGGCTCTGGAGAAGTCCCTGTATTCCCTTGAGTTCAGGGACTACAGTTCTGCTTAGTGCTTATCCAGAAGTTAAAGCTCTGTGTTGTCTTCTTATCTCTTCCCCTGAAGTGCACATCCATACAAAGGCTTGGAAGAGTCTGGCCTTAAAGTCAGAAACTTCTTTTATAAACTGAACTAACTAACTAAATAAATAAATGGAAGTCCTTGCTGAGTAATGACTGTAAAGTTTGGCCCACACAGACTGGATGTTCCTTCTTCAACATGGGGCTTTATTGTTCCTTTTTAAGATATAAATAATCACAAAAAGAGGGGGAACCAGTCATTATGCACCCTAGGGCTCTCCTTGGAAATGAATACAAGTCTTTATAATATATATAACAACATGAGAAAAGAAGCCCAAGAATGTCATGAGAATGTAAGCCAGGTTATCCTTGACAAGAAAAAGAAAGATGCTTAGAAAACATTTGAGAATCTGATATGTCAGTGCAAAGTCAGTTGTGTCTGGGAAGTGTGAGGAGTGGAAAGACTAGAATGGAGTGAAAGCAGTTGTGGAATAATTGTATAAAGTTGGTGTAAGTACAGCAAATGGGCAACATGTATATGTAAACTTATGGAAATCTATGGAAATGAACGCAAATTAAAACCTACAGGTTTTTAGTTTGAAAGTGTTGGCAAATATGCAACACCTATTGTGCTGGGGAGGTGGAAAGAAAGATAAGATACAAGAGATGTGGTTTGTTTAGGCCTCAACTATATTACTTAACTCATCTGGGAATTATTAGGCAATAACTCATACAGTGCAGGTCATGATTCCTTCCTTAATCATTTCCACTTGGTGGAGGGCTGCCATCACCCCACCACCACTCGACAGCTGGTCCCAGCTAGTATGAGGCTTAAGAGGTCGGGGAAAGGACTTGTATCCTTGCTGTACCAGAAACTAGGTGCTCCAACCTTGTTCCTTAGCTTCTTTAGGATAAGACTTCCCTTAAGTCCACTTCCAATTCCTGTTTATTAGGGAACCTTATCCCCTCTGTACTGGATATCTGCACTGGATACCTGCCTCAAAGAGGCTTCAGCAATTAGCTTGGAGATATATATATATATTTGAGAATCTGATATGTCAGTTTGCAAGTATTGGCACACATGCAATACCTATTTTACCTACAGGTAGCACCTATTTTTACTTAAAGACAGCCAACTTAAATTTGACTTAAAATTTAATTTTGTAAAATAAAACCATAATAGCAATATGAATGTGTTCCCTTTCTGGAGAGAAAAAAAACCCCACATACTCTATAACAGCAATTGTTTTCAAATACATGAACAACATTCACCAGCATTGTATGGAATACGAATATTGCAGTGCTATAGATTCTGAAGGGAAAACCGAGCATGTACAAAACTAAAACTGACATCACTGATTTTCATTGTTAATGGTAAGAGGAATGTAAGTGGTGTGTTCATAGCATATGTACAGAGAAGTTAGGTAAAAACATAAATACTGTTGCTGGAAGGTAGCAATATAACACTAGCTTATTTCTTAGAATTTAAAATAACACACAAGAACCCAAATACAGAGAGAGAAAAATCAGGCTGCTTCCTAAGGCAGCGAGTCACAACTCACCATGCGATTGTCTAAGCTGGCTCTTTCCAGACTAACTGCTGCCCCCAGAAGCTTCACTACAGAGCCCCTAGCCTGCAAGCAACATCAGAAAATGCCCCGCACTTGAAGTGACAGCTTGCCATTCCAATACAGTCCTCAACACACCACATTAAGAAGTAAACCAAGAGAATGAATAAAGTGATCTTTAAAAATTCTTTTAATAATTTAAGATGTTAGTTATTGATAATGTAGGCAAAGAAGTGTATCTGCCTGCAACATATGGGATGAGATCTCTCCTCGCCCCTGCTCTGGCCTCTTTATGCTGGTAAAGCAGCCAGAGTGATGTAAAAGGGCCTAAAAACACTGGATCTGACTGGGGGAGAATTGTCTTGACCCTAGAGTTGAGGAAGACAGACATCATACTGTCATCTGAGGACCTCCTATCAATCCCTGATATATGGGTTTTTTCAGAGGCAGGAGTGCCATGGGTAGCTGGAGTCAGGCTGCCATAACTTAGACAAGGCTCCAAAGCCATCTAAACCTGCAGAGCAGTGCGAGATGGAGATGACACAAAGTTGGCGTAAAGCCATGTTAGCCCTCTTCTTCCCCACTCAGTGAGTTCTGTGCTTTACAGCACAGAATCTCACCCATAGCTTTTACATTGACAATGTACTTTTAACTCATCACAATATGCGGTGAGAACTAAATGAGCTCAAATTGCAAAATTCAGATCTGGATTTCAAGCACCCCACAGTTCTGGGGTGTTTTTTGGTTTGGCACATTACAGTGAATGGGACCAGCTGTGAAATTTTGATGCAAGTTCAAAGTCAAAAAAAAGAGAAGTTTGGAGGGGTTTGGATCTAGGGTTTCAGTTTAGGTCTCTGAACTTAAATACTCTGTGTATTCAAGTCTGGTGCTGCCTAGAAAATTACTGCTTCAAGTTCCTTTGCTTCTGGTATATCTGGAGAGTTGATGTAACAAGGATGGTCTCTGAATCTTTACATTCCAAGAGGGGGATAATCCAGTTCAGTATTTCCACAAAGCAAAATTACTTTTGGGAAAGAACAATAGAGAACTTGAGCCAAATTCTGACCAGTTATTGTTGCTCACATCTGGATAAGGTACAGACACTACTCTGGAGAATTGGAGGGTAGCAAATATTGTGGTTAGTTTTTGAAAGCTGTTTTGGATTAAACCAGTTAAACTTACTTCAAGACAAGGGAAAGGGGGAGAAACTATAATTTAAAATTGAATTATAAAATACTGAGATGATCATAATAGAAACTAACCATGTTATTAAAACACAAGAAAAAGAAGAGTCAGCTGACATAATTTTCTTGGACTTTTACAAAATCCCTCATGAGAGACTATTAAAGAAGCCATGGAATCCCTTGGTGAGGGGTAATGTTCTCTCATGGATTAGAAACTGACTAAGAAACAGAACACAGGATAAGAATAAATAGCCAGTTTTCATCAGAGCAAAAAGTTAACGATGGGGTTCCACCAGGTTCCAGTGCTAGGGCAGATGTTGTTTAATTTGTTTATTAACGATCTGGAAAAAAGGATGAGAAGTAAGATGGTAAAATTTGCAGATGATACAATTATTTATGTTAGTCAAGTCCAAAGAAGACCCTGAGGAACATCAAAGTGACCCATCAAAGCTACAAAAATGGGCAACACAATGACAAATTAAATTCAGTGTCAATAAATGCAAGGTAGTGCACATTGGAAGGAATAGTTTGAACTGCTAATGCATTTTACTGGATTCTAAATTACCTGTAGCAGTTCAGGAAAGAGATCATTGTTGTAAACAACTCAGTGAAAACATATGCTTAATGTTCAGCTGTGGTAAAAACAAGCAACAAAACCTAACCACCTAACTATTAGGCTACTTAAGGAACAGGTGGGAAATGATACTGATAAGGCCATGATGATATTATATAAGTCGTTGGCATCCCTCACCTTGAACGCTATATTCGCTTTTGATGAGCCTTTTGTCAAAAAGGATATAACAAAAATAAGCAGGGGTTCAGAGGTAGGTAAATAAAATTATTAGAGAAATGAAAAATCCTCTGTGTAAAGAGAGATTGAAAAGATTGAGACTGTTTAGTTTGTAGAGAAAAGGAGCAAGATGGGTAATGTTTATCTGTTATAGACACAGTAGATAGGTTGTTGTGCTGCCTTTATACTGATTCTCACTACTAACCTACTCAACTAGTTCTTTTCTCTGCTTAGTTTCCTTAAAATTCACTATAGAATCTAGAGATAAGAAAGACCCTTTAGCTTGTAATGTTCTAAACTTTATGGCTGTTTTGAGATATATGTACAGACTATGCCTATGAATACATGTATCTGTATACCGGTATATAGAAAATTATGCTCATAGTCTGCGTATGAAATATACAGATATACACATAGTTGTAATATACTTGGAGTTTTGCTAAAGATTTTTGTTTCATAGCATCTCATAAAATCTTATTCTCAAAATTAATTCAACTGGCTTGGATATAGAAATACTGGATTGAAAATTGGATAAAGGACAAGAAACAAAAGATAATGATAAATAGTAAATTGTTAAATTGGGGGGGAACAGTAAAGGGGATTCCACAGAGATGTGTGCTAAGTCAAGTCTTATTTAATATCTTCATTAATGGGCTAGAAGAGGGAGTGAACACCATATTAATGAAACTCAAAGATAACAGTTAACCTGAAAGATTTGTGAACTCCAATGGAGACAGAAAGTTGATACAAAGAGATCAAGAGAGATTAGAGATATGGACAGATAATAGGAAAAGTGAGATTTAATATGGAGAAATGCAAGCTACTTTTGTAGCACAATAACATTGTATACAGCTAGTTGACTCAACTGCTTATTCTTTGGGGTTCAAGCCTCCTGTTCTCCCCTTTTTGTGTCTGGACCTTGATTGTCACACAGACAATGCAGATAGCTTACACTGATACTGGGTGAAATTCACCCCATGTAGTGGGCCCTCATAAAGGCCTACTCATCACTTCAGTCCTCAAAATTGAGCACAGATCAGATTTAAATTATGTATCGACCTGTGCTGGCCCTCTACACAGAGGTGAATATCATCTGTTGTCCTTGTATGGTCTGCTTATCATTTCTTTAAAGAATATGATGAAATTTACCTGACATTTATTTTCATAAAACAGTGATGACATTTTCTTATTAGTCTATTCTTTCCCAGTCCTAATATTCAACTGTTTCATCCCTGGTAATTTTTTAAAATATTTATCTGGACTAAAGATCAGACTCCTGCTGTTTACTTTAAAAATAGATACCTCATCAACCTTCCTCCGCTCTTCTACAGAGGCTCTCAGTGATGCCTCAGCATTTATCCACTGCCACTACTCAGTTATCCCATATACCAGTTATCTCCTACTCTAGGTGTAGAGAAATACTGTGGTATGTCAGATGTCTCTGGGCAAATTCTGACTTTTTAACAGTAACTCCTTCATGTTCCTCTGTCAATTAATATTAATATCAATATTGAGGAAACAAATCAATTAACTATTTTTACATAATAAGACAAAATGACCTCAATAGTACATCATGGTATGATCTGAGTTCAGTCACAAGTAAAAAAGGAGGACATAACATATTCTGTCTCCATTCATGAGTTTTAGTTTAGTTCTGTGGGTGGTGATGGCCCCGGATGTAATGAAGTACCTAACAGAGAGGTGAGTGATTGTGGTGAATGAGAAGGCTTTGTCCTCACAGACAAGTTATTTCCTTTGCTTAAAATCTCATTAGCCGTAACATCTGGAAGGGATAGGTGGATTATGAAAAAAGTCGTGATTTTCCATTTAGAATATTTTCCCTCTTTTGGGGGAAATAAGCTGAAATGTAAATACCTCCTGTAGATCTTTAATCCCACACCTAAACTGTGGGAGTAAATTCATAGAACATATTTGAAATTATTTTCTTTTGTGCATCAACCCAGATTACTGGCCCCTCAGCAGACAAAGACACCATTCTTTTCTAGTATTCTAAGTGAAGAATTCAACCTTGGATCATCTTGAAGAGTTGGGAGGATCCCAGAAGACATGATTGTAAACACAATAATCAAACTAAGGATGCAGACTAAAGTGTAATGCCACTTGATGCTTCATATGCTTTCTAATTTTTCCCAAACAATTATAAATTAAAGGGATGTAAAAATATTGTCATGTTCATCTGATGAAGATATAATTAAGAATATTAATCTAGATAAAATGTATTAGCTGTTTCCCAGCCAGGCCTCTCTCACTCTCACTCTCTACAGCCACGTCTCAATTTATGATAGAAATTAAGAATTAAAAGTTTGCTTTCCATCTGCCAATCATCATCTTGTGGCTTCTTTCCAGCAGTAGTAGGAACATATAAACAACTTGTGGGCTGCCTGAGCACCCTTCCTTCCTAGATAAAATTGAAAAAACAAAAATATTAGAGACCTTGTTCTGTTTCCATTTGTCACCATTTCTGACATTGAAATACTGGCCCCACTGAAGTAAATGGCAAACCTTCCGTTTACTTCACTTGTGTCAGGTTATCTCCGAGAATCTCTAAGGACTTATAGGAAGGCCCATATCTTCTTTCAGATATGCACTGTGGCTATCTGATACTTGGTATAAATTCTTTATTTAAAGGTCTTATTGCAGCTTCTTAACCAAATAGCCATATACACCATGGTTCTGCCATTCTCTAAAGACTGCAGCTTCTCAGATCCACATGCAGCAAGGTATCCTCGTTACAATGTGTTTGTGGTTTGGATAGAAGTGAGGTGTTTATAACCAATCTTTGATTCCAAATCTGCTTTGTAAAAAAAGGCAGATTTGCTCTGAGGGCCATTTCACAAGTAAACTACAAGTGACTTGGAAAGGATTATGCATTTGAAACTATGACATAGTCTAAAGATATGTAGAATTCACATAGCCAGGCAGTTTGCACACTGACTGCAAAGAGGAGTAGACTTAGTGTGCAAACTGCCTGGCTACGTGAATTCTACATATCTTTAGACTATGTCAAAGTTTCAAATGCATAATCTACTCACTTAATCCATCACTCCTGTGCATCCTGTGGATTTCTGATGCACTTTCAAATATTTTTATCTCCTTTGTGCCAGTTCTTCTAAGCAGAACTTATTTGTTTCAATGGGGAGTTCTGCATAAAAACTCAGGGCCCAACATGGCCATATGAGTAGATCACAACAATCCACCATTTTTTCATATGTCATAGATATGATATTAATTATATTCATCATTTTTTATTTTTGTTCAGAATCGTATGTGAGAGAGAACACAGCAGCACAGAAATTACTTACAAGATAGGTACACAGTGTTTGATGGCATGCAACATGTGTAATGAAAGATACCCCAGATGCTGCCTTTCAACGTGTATTGTATGCCACAAGCTCAAAAGCTGATGCTTGGAATACCTTCCACGTCAGTGATAAGCAGGCTAGTTGCCAAACAATAAGGCAAAATGTTGTCTCTTGTATTGGGTAGTATATTTTATAGGTGATCTGTGTATATTTTGTGGCTGTAATGGTCACAGTGAGCTTATGAAAACTGCAGCAATTTTACATTTTAAACTATAACTTGATCACACATATTGTATAGCAATTAAACTCTTTTCAGCACAACATCCTTTACTCTCTCATCATTCCAACCACAGTTTCTAGGCTGATTTATTTTACAGTGGCAAATAAATTAATAGGAATCTGTTGGGAAAATAACACAGCAGGGCACAGATCATCCAATAAGTTATTGGAATGTATTGGAGACATTTTTTTATTTCAGAAGGTGGAGAAAGCTACCAGAGGGAGTGGCTGTTCTAGATTTAATTTTGACAAATAGGGAGGAACTGGTTGAGAATTTGAAAGTGGAAGGCAGCTTGGGTGAAAGTGATCATGAAATGATAAGAGTTCATGATTCTAAAGAGTGGTAGGAGGGAGAACAGCAAAATAAAGATAGTGGATTTAAAGAAGGCAGACTTTAGTAAACTCGGAGTTGGTAGGTAAGATCCCATGGGAAGTAAGTCTAAGGGGAAAAACAATAGAAGACAGTTGGCAATTTTTCAAAGAGACGTTATTAAAGGAACAAGAGCAAACAATCCCACTGCGTAGGAAAGATAGGAAATATGGCAAGAGACCAGCCTGGCTTAACAAGGAGATCTTCAATGATCTAAAAATCAAAAGAGAGTCCTACAAAAAGTGGAAACTAAGTCAAATTACAAAGGATGAATAGAAACAAATAACACAAGTATGTAGGGACAAAATTAGAAAGGCCAAGGCACAAAATGAGATCAAACTAGCTAGAGACATAAAGGGTAACAAAAGAATTCTACAAAAACCTTAGAAGCAAGAGGAAGACCAATGACAGGGTAGGCCTATTATTCAATGGGGGAGGGGAAAATAATAACGTGAAATGACAGAGGTGCTTAATGACTTCTTTGTTTCAGTTTTCACCAAGAAAGTTGGTGGTGATTGGACTTTTAACATAGTGAATGCCAGTGAAAATGAGGTAGGATCAGAAGAGGCTACAATAGGGAAAGAACAAGTTAAAAATTACTTGGACAAATTAGATGTCTTCAAGTCACCGGGGCCTGATGAAATGCATCCTAGAATACTCAAGGAGCTGACTGAGGAGATATCTAAGCCACTAGCAATTATCTCTGAAAAGTCATGGAAAACCGGAGAGATTCCACAGGACTGGGAAACAGAAAATATAGTGATAATCTATAAAAAGGGAAAGAAGGACAACTTGGGGGATTACAGACCAGTCAGCTTAACTTCTGTACCTGGAAAGATAATGGAGCAAATAATTAAGCAATCAATTTGCAAACATCTAGAAGAAAATATGGTGAAAAGTAACAGTCAGCATGGATTTGTCAAAAACAAATTGTGTCAAACCAACCTGATAGCTTTCTTTGACAGGGTAACAAGCCTTGTGTGTAGGGGGGGGGAGTGGTAGATGTGGTATATCTTGATTTTAGTAAAGCTTTTGATACTGTTCCACATGACCTTCTCATAAATAAACTAGGGAAATGAAACCTAGATGGAGCTACTATAAGGTAGGTGCAAAATTGGTTGGAAAACTGTTCCCAGAGAGTAATGAGTGGTTCACAGTCATGCTCGATGGGCATAATGAGTGGGTCCCACAGGGATCAGTTCTGGGTCCATTTCTGTTCAATATCTTCATCGATGATTTAGATAATGGCATACAGAATACACTTATAAAGATTGCAGACAATACCAAGCTGAGGGTTGCAAGTGCTTTGGAGGATAGGATTAAAATTCAAAAAGATCTGGACAAACTAGAGAAATGGTCTGGTGTAAATAGGATGAAATTCAGTAAGGACAAATGCAAACTACTCCATTTGGGACAGAACAATCAGTTGCACACATACAAAATGGGAAATGACTGCTTAGGAAGGAGTACTGTGGAAAGGGATCTGTGGGTCATAGCAGACCACAAGCTAAATATGAGTCTACAGTGTAACACTGTTGCAAAAAAAGCAAACGTCATTATGCGATGTATTAGCAGGAGTGTTGTAAGCAAGACGCAAGAAGTAATTCTTCTGCTCTACACCTCTCTGATTAGGCCTCAGCTGGAGTATTGTGTCCAGTTCTGGGCACCACATTTCAGGAAGGATGTGGACAAGTTGGAGAGAGTTTAGAGAAAAGCAACAAAAATGATTAAAGGTCTAGAAAACATGACCTATGAGGGAAGATTGAAAAAATTGGGTTTGTTTATCTGAAAAAGAGAAGACTAAGGCCTGGTCTACACTAGTTGGTTATTTCAGAATTAGCCAAGTTAATTAAAAAATAAAATGATTTCGTCCACATGACCAAGCCATTTTTTTCAATTTAAAGGGCTCTTTACTCCAATTTCTGTACTCCACTTCAGCAAGTGGAGTAGCGCTTAAATTGAGATCACAATCCGGGGTTAAAGGTATTGTGGACGCAATTCGACATTATTGGTCTCCCAGAATGCTCCCTTGTGACCGCTCTGGACAACACTCTCAACTCCGATGCACTGGCTAGATGGGCAGGAAAAGCCCCGGGAACTTTTGAATTTCATTTCCCTTTTGCTCACCATTAGCACAGGTGACCATCAGCACAGTCCACCCTCACAAGAGACCACGCAATCCCGGGTTCACAGATGAGCTCCGGCATGGTCTGAACGGGAGGTACTGGATCTCATCGACGGGAGGTACTGGATCTCATCGAACGTTGGGGAGACGAATCTGTTATGGCAGAACTACGTTCTAAAAAAAAGGAATGCAAATATGTACACTAAAGTCTCCAGGGCCATGACGGAAAGAGGCTACTCCAGGAACACAGAGCAGTGTCGTACAAAAATCAAGGAGCTCAGGCAAGCGTACCAAAAAGCCAGGGAGGTGAACGGGCACTCTGGGTCACAGCCCCATACATGCCGCTTCTACCATGAGCTGTATGAAATTATGGGGGGTGACGCCACCACTACCCCACCACTGTCCATGGACACCTGCAAGGGGGGAGTTGCACAGAGCGAGGAGGAAGAGTCATTGGAGTATGAAGAGGAGGAGGAGGACAGTGCACAGGCGGCAGGTGGGGAATCCATTTCCCCCCCTAGCCAGGAACAATTCTTAACGCTGGAGTCAATAGCCTCCCCCTACTCCCAAGGCGGGCTCCCGGACCATGACCCTGGAGAACATACTTCTGGTGAGTGAGAGCCTGATCGGAGCCACGTGGTGAGGGGTGGGGGGAAACACAGCCACGTTGGGCTCTTCGCGTTTAGTTTAAAGGGCTCATCCCTGCTCAGAGCCCCATTGGAGCCAAGCGGTGGGTGCGGGAGGGGAGAGGGGGGATTGTGTGAAGCGATCATCCCAGAGAGCCCGCAGGCCCTCTTTTAATATGGCAAACCCACCAGGCATTGCTTGCTATGGGAAAGGGGGCCCGGCAGTTTGAAAGCACTGAAATGAATGCGGAAGAAGCAGAACCCCACGTGCCCCTAGGGCTTACGATGGCTGCCTGCAAGCTCAATTCTGTTGCCCGGACGTGTGTGATGGCTTACTCACACCAAAGTGGCAGGCACTTCAGTATAAGAGGCAAAATGCTAACTTCTACAGAAAGAACATGTGCTGTGTACTATGAATTGCCTGTTTCACTGAGAAAGAGTGTCCCCTTTGTTCTCTGAAATGTATCTTTTAAAATACTACCCTCCCTTTTTCTTCTCCCGCAGGTGCAAATGTTTCAACGTGGCCCCTATCTACTCTGTCCCAGAGGCTGGTCCAGATTAGAAGGCAGAAAAAACGAACTCAGGACAACATGTTCTCTGAGCTCATGCAGTCCTCCCACACTGATAGGGCCCAGCTGAATGCTTGAAGGCAAACAATTGTAGAGTCCCGTAAAGCATTACAGGAACATGAAGAGAGGAGGGATGCACGTGATGAGAGCAGGCAGGACACTATGGTAAAGCTCATGGGGGAGCAAAATGATATGCTGTGCTGCATGGTGGATCTAATGTGGGAAAGGCAGCAAGACTGCAGACTGCTGCTGCAGCTCCTGTATAACCGCCTTCCCTCCTCCCACCCAAGAACATGAAAGAGAAGGCTACGGGAACCCACACACTCAACCCCAGAGGGTCACTCAAGTACCAGAAAGCTGGCATATGCGAACTTTTGATTTGGTTTCTGGACTTGTCCTTCCCTCTTCCTCCACCCCCGTCAACCCAATACCCCTTCCCCCCCGGTCTACCTTCTGATTTCTCTCAATGCGTTGTGCAACAAATAATAAAGAATAGTTTTTTAACAATTGTGACTTTATTTCCTTTCAGATATATAGGAGTGGGTAACTTCAAGAGAAACAAACACAACTGTTACACCATACCCTGGCCAGTCATGAAACTGGCTTTCAAAGCTTCTCTTATGTGCAGCGCGCCCTGCTGCACTCTTCTAATCTCCCTGTTGTCTGGCTGTGCAAAATTGGCTGCCAGGTGAGTTGCCTCAACCTCCCACTCCTCCATAAACGTCTCCCCCTTACTCTCACAGAGATTGTGGAGCACACAACAAGCAGCAATTACAATTGGAATATTGGATGTGCTGAGATCTAACTGAGTCAGTAAACCACGCCAGTGCGCTTTCAAACGTCCAAAAGCACATTCTACCAACATTCTGCACTTGCTCAGCCTGTAGTTGAACTGTCCAAGGTGCCTGTGTACGGCTTCATGAGCCATGGCATTAAGGGGTAGGCTGCGGTCCCCGAAGATAACTATAGGCATTTCAACATCTCCAACAGTAATTTTCTGGTCTGGGAAGTAAGTCCCTTCCTGTAGCTGTTCAAACAGACCAGAGTTCCTGAAGATGCGAGCGTCATGCACCTTTCCCGGCCATCCCACGTTGATGTCAGTGAAACATCCCTTGTGATCCACCAGTTCTTGCAGCACCATGGAAAAGTACCCCTTGTGGTTTATGTGCTGGCCGCCATGATGTGCCGGGGCCAAGATGGGAATATGCATTCCGTCTATCGCCCTGCCGCAGTTAGGGAACCCCAGCACATTAAAGCCATCACAATAGTCTGCACATTTATCAAAGTCACTACCCTGGATAGCAGCTCGTCATTGATTGCATTGGCTACTTGCAGCACAACAGCTCCCGCAGTAGATTTGCCCACTCCAAACTGATTTCTGATTGACCGGTAGCTGTCGGGCATTGCAGGCTTCCACAGTGCTATGGCCACTTGCTTCTCAACTGTGAGGGCTGCTCTCATTTTAGTGTCTTTGAGCTTCAGGGCAGGGGACCGCAAGTCACAAAGTTCCATGAAAGTGGCTCTACGCATACAAAAGTTTTGCAGCCACTGGGAATCATCCCAGACCTGCAACACTATGCGGTCCCACCAGTCTGTGCTAGTTTCCCGGGCCCAGAATCAGCATTCCATGGCACGAACCTGGCCCAATGCCACCATGATCTCCCAATTGCCACATGCCGTGCTTCTAGGAACGTCTGTGTTCATGTCCTCATCAGTATAGTAATTGCGCTGTCGTCGCTTCCTCGTCCAGATTTGCAGGTACTGCACATACTGCTGGATAATGCACGAGGTATTTACAATGGTCAAAACTGCAGCGGAGATCTGAGTGGGCTCCATGCTTGCTGCGCTATGGCACCTGCACGAGTAATTGTGGAAAAAGGGCGCGAAACATAGGGGAGCTGTTCGGTTCAAGATGGCCAATAAAAGGCAGGAAGTGGTTGCCTTCTGTAGCATCTGCCGTAGCTTTCACGGAGGGAGGAGCGAGTGACGACACACACCCAGAAACACTCGTGAGAATGTTTTCCCCCACCATGCGCTGGGAGCTTAACCCAGAATTCCAGTGGGCAGTGGGGACTGAGGGAACTGGGATAGCTACCCACAGTGCACCACTCCGATATTTCATGTTAGCCTCGGTACTGTGGACACACTCTGCTGAATTCATGCACTTTAGTGTGGACACACAACACCGAATGTATAAAATCAATTCCAAAAATTCAAATAGAATAACTTTGAATTAATTTTGTACTGTAGACATACCCCATGAGGGGACATGATAACAGTTTTCAAGTATGTAAAAGGTTGTTGCAAGGAGGAGGAAGAAAAATTGCTTTTCTTAACCTTGGAGGATAGGACAAGAAGCAATGGGCTTAAATTTCAGCAAGGGAAGGTTAGAATGGATGTTAGGAAAAACTTCCTAACTGTCAGAGTGGATAAGCACTGGAATAAATTGCCTAGGGAGGTTGTGGAATCTACATCATTGGAGATTTTTAAGATCAGGTTAGACAAACACCTATCAGGGATGGTCTAGATAATTAGTCCTGCCACGAGTGCAGGTAACTGGACAAAATGACCTCTCGAGGTCCCTTCCGGTTCTATGATTCTAGAATGGACAGTGAGAATGAGGTAGAAGATGAACTTCAGATAACTATACATGGAGACACAAAGCTGCAGTTCAGGAAAACCATAACCTCTGAAAATCAGAGAGCTGATTTTAATAAGAGTTCTGTTGTACTAGACATGCTCTTCTCTACAGTAATTTCAGTTCAAGTGCCAGATATTTCTAAGTATGTTCTTTGTGTGTTGATGTATAATTCCTCCTAACAAGAAATTAAATATGAAGGGATCAAATATCAGTTAGAGCGTATAACGACAATTTCTTTCAGTTAAATGTCTGCTTTCCCTTTGTGTGTATTCTTTGGCTATTGTTGGTGTGGTGGCTTCCCATCTACAGTTCCCGCCAGTCAAAATATCTTTCTAGTATTTCTTATCCTCTTTGATTCTCCACTCTTTTCTCCATTGCCTAATGCCTCTTGAGTTCTTTCTCCCTGTACTGTTGTTTCAAATTTAGCAGCAGAACAGTTTATTTAGCTCCATGTAGCAGTTAGAGATGCTGCCTGTATGAAAGACCCTATATGATATAAATTTGTGTAATTAAATGTTATATACAGTACAAACATGGTCTCAGATGGGGACAACCATAATCTGTGACTAAGGAAGGGCTTGGATAATTGGATGAGCTAGCTCAGCAGATTCTGAAGTTGGCATTCAGGCTCAGAAGATCCCGAGTCAAACTTCCAAGCCTGCTGCACTAGTTCTCCAGCTGGCTGATTCACTCAGCAGGGCTTTGGGCTTTATGTGGTGAAAAACATCTGCATGCATCAAGACTTGTGCTTCAAGGTCTGTCTTGACAGTTAAGTTCCTGAATGAGCCAGAGCGCTGTCACTCTAGCCATGGTAGTAGTCACCATTCACAAAATCTAATTTACCTGACACCCTGTGGGTACATAACCTTCAGTGGCAGATTAACAAATTTGCCGCCCCTAGGCCCACAAAAAATTGCTGCCCCGCCTCCCCCCCTGCACCAGTTCACCTTCGCTCCCTCGCAGCAAGCCTGGGAGGGGGGAGAAGGGGAGTTGTAGTGTGCTTGGGGGATGGCGGAGGTGGAGTGATGGTGAGCTGGGACAGGGAGTAGTTCCCTGCCCCCCACCCCGAAGAGTTACTCCCCGCGCCCACCGGCCCCAGGTCACCTCCACTATCCCCCGAGTGCACCACTACTCGCTTCTCCCTCCCTTCCAGCACTTTTGCGCAGCAAGCCTGGAAGGGAAGGGGGAGAAGGGAGTTGTGGCACTCAGGGGATGGCAGCGGTGGAGCGCTGGTGAGCTGGGGCGGGGAACGGTTCCAGGCCCCCCAAGGTTACTCCCTGCGCCTGTGGGCCCCCAGCTCACCTCTGCTCTGCCTCCTCCAAGCGCACCACTACTCGCTTCTCCCGCCCTCCCAGCGCTTTTGCGCGGCAAGCCTGGGAGGAAGGAGGGAAGCGTGGTGCCTGGGGGAGGAGGCGGGCTGGGGATTTGGGGAAGGGGTGGAGTTGGGGAGGGGGCGTGAGCAAATTTGCCACCCCTGAAAATTTGCAGCCCTAAGCCTAGGTCTTGTTGGCCTAGGCAATAATATGCCGCTAATAACCCTATTTTAAATACCAGGCCAACTGGGAAAACTGATGTTTGGGTAATCGATGACTGGCTCTATATTTCCATGGTGGTGACATAGAAGAAGAGGGAAGGAAATAATTTTGACAATACAGAATATTAACTATAAAGGACTAGTGGTGGCCTAACAATGCAGGATGTGGCAGATGAATTGCCAATTGGTGCCTTTGAAACTGTGGATTTATGCTGGTCATTTTGATAGAGTAACTAACCAAAAGGTAACATACTATAAGTGTATTCGCTGGGAACTTCCATCTTTTTTTCAGTCACATTTAACTCCCTTTTCTGATATTTTCATCCGTTTATAGAGTCTGAGATAAAAACTAGGTTAAGCTGCAGTTATCAATAACTTTAGGGATATTGTACATATCCCCAGTCCAATCATTACAAATTTAGAAGATTCAGAGCTCAAGTTACACTTAAAAGAATTTCAGACATAATAACATACGGAAATGCATTGTTAAAGCACCCAAACACCCTTAACTTGATCCTGCAGTGATGTCATATAATAAGGATACAATTGTGATTAGTGCATAATAAATCTTGTAGTCTCAGATTTGATTAAAACTGGATTTTAAAGGCACAGTAAAGATTTGTTTTGGCAGGACATGTGCACAGTGTCACTACAGGGCAGAGTTAAGGGTGTTTGGGTGCATTCCCATGCTTCTATAAGATAATTGAGGAGAGAAGCCCAGGCAAAAGTAGAGAGCATGACAGTCTGTAGGAAGAAATGAGGTATAGATGGGATGGAACTGATGGGGAGGAGACATGCAGAAGAAGATGGAAAGCCAGTACAGAGATGTGCTCGGAAGATAGTCTTGTTAGTACTGTTTCAGTAGTACTGGAAGGGGGAAATGAGACAATTACAAGCAGTGAGACCTGACTGAGTTTTGATTATTTTTATTTTTTATTCACTTACTTTTAATAACTGCTAAAGGAAGTAGATTGACTTTCATGCAGTTAAGGTAAAATTATGCCTTTTGAAATGCATATATCCCATTTATCAATGGGAGCAGACATGCATCAAAGGGCAGAATTTGGCATAATTTGTGATTGACAGTACATGTGTATAAATCTTGTGTATCTATAGAAGTCCTAATGTAGATTCGTTACAGGTGCAGTATTTTTATATTCTTTAGGTCTAGTCTATGCATGAAACCCCTCAGTTATATACACATTTTCAGTCTCTGTTTTTTGAAAAACAGTCAAAACTACAGATTGTATGAGCTTTCAATATTCATTTTTATTTACTTCAAAAATGCAACAGATTTGCTTTGTGATTGCTTTTCTGAGGGAAATGATGCATTGTAATCAATTTATTGTGTGCAATTTAAAATGTCAAGGACATTTTTGTTACTTAACTAGCAGCAATTTTTCTATGTGGGTTTTTGCTGCCTTTCTATTTATTTATTTATTTATTTTTAAAAGATTTTCTAATATTGAAGTAAAACTATTTAAACGACATGTTTCTCTGAGAATTCTAGTCCAGCATATCTTAATAGAGTACATACTTGTTATTGTCTTTTTTTTTAAATTAACACTCTTTAAGACTTTAGGGAATAAGTAAAATAGATATCAGAGACTCTTTTTCTACTACTGTATTTTATAATAAAAGTTTTTTCTTTATGATTTTTTTCTGTGCTAAGATATGACACACAGGCAAATGTTTCCTTGATTGTCTTGATAACTGACTAGGAAAGTTCTTTAAAGATGTTAAATATTTGTTTGTAGTAAAAATGGCATCTGAGTGTATAGTTCAATTAGAATTTCTTAGTAACAAAATGTAGGAAGATGCAAATTGTTCCTATGTACACATTAATTTGATGAAATGAACTTTTTTTATTTTTGTTTCTAGAACTATGTGTGGATTCTGTAGATACTTAGGCCAATCTTCACTGTTGGTTGAGTTTATTTAAAGAGCTTTTCTAGTCACCTTTGAACCCAAACGATTTCTCCAGATGTACTGAAGTGAACAATGTAAAAATCTTGCTGCTTCAGCAGAACAAGATCCAGCTGGCAGGGAACTGGATCTGCAAGTCATTGGTTACAGCTGTGTTTCGATTTATGTGATGGTTGAAAAAATAAATTACTAGATTAAATGGTTAGAAAGAGGACTCTTTGTTTAGCCCTTGTGTGGGGACTGAAAGTGTTTATGGTGCTGTTTTCTACACAGCCTTTGCAAAGTAAGCTGGACAAACAGACTTATTCAAAACTCCTCAGAAATGTTGCACATTCAGCTTTATATCATCACAGAAGAAACTGTATGTTTTTGTATAATGCTGTCAACCAGCAACTGTTTTAAAGGTCTGTGGCCTCTAATGGTGGCAGTCACATTTCTGTCTTTTAGGCATCGTAGTTTATCATTAGAAGCTCTTTAGTTTAATAGTTAAACGCTTTAAAATGTGTCTCTTAACATGCAGGCCACTGTCAAATTCATAAATTGTTAAAAGGTTTATTATTCCAGTTTTGTAGATCACTTACCTTTCACTTTGCATAATAATGCTGATGCAGTTGTAAATCTGGCACGCAACAACTTAGAAGACTAGATACAATGAAATCAGAAATTAAATGCCAACAGTTTGGACTACTGAGTATTTTCTTTTAATGTTCTAACAATTTAGATGAATATGCTACTCAATGCAGGGATTAGGTTTTATTGCACTATAGCCCTGATTCTACAGAGACATACATGCTTGATTTTATGTACAGTGAGGATTTCCATTGACTTCAGTGAGAGTACTCATGCTTCAAGTTAACCACAAGTCTTTGTAGGATTGGAGAGGGAGGAAGAAGGAGTATGCTTTGCTAAGAACTATGCACATTTTATGGTGCTGTATTTGGGCCAATCTCATGACGTATTGGGAGCCCCCAACTGTCATCAAAGGTAATGCGAGTTTTGGGTGCTTAGCCTTTCGCATGATTGGACCTGACGTTCTTGAGGTGAAATCCTCACTCCATTGAAGTCAATGGGAGTTTTATCATTGACTTGAATGATGACAGGCTTTTACCCTTGGAGTCAGAGTCTGATGCCCTTACTCAGACTAACTAGTACCATATCCCACAAGTGATTCCACTCAAGTAAATGGAACTACTTGTGGAGTTAAAGTGCTACTTAGTGTGCAGAAGAGTATCAGAATCTGGCCATTAATAATAATAAATTCAAAGCCTGCATCTCAAGACCAGATAAATGTAAGAAAAGATCAATAACATGCAACTTTCAGAGGTGAAAAAACAGGGAAGTAACTGTATGATTTTAAAGCTTTAGCCGACTTGTGGTATAGTAGTTTACAAACCCAGAGACATTTTCAGTGCTTTGTATCTGTTTGTTCAGCCTGATTTTCTAGCAATAATTTTAAGCAGACAATTTAGTTTCATTTTACAATTATAAAGCTGTCAGTGGCCATGGATTGATATCAGTTACATTGTAGCAATTAAGGCACATTTCCTAAACAAATGCATAAATAAATATGGAATATGATGGTTGTATTATGTTATAATTGTTATTCTATCAAGATTTAATTACTTTCTTAAATAGGTTTTGCACAAATCTTTTTCAAAGAGCTGTCAGTATTCTTTATGAAATCCTACGCAATGCTGACAAGAAGAAGTACTAAATACCAGAACAAGAGTTCTGTTCCAAGTCAAAAATGAAATCATATAAGCTGGCCAAGTTCCACCATAAACCACCCTCAGAAATACCAGAGGCACACTTAAAATGTTTATAATAGAATATTTCCCCCTTCCCGTTTTTTTGTCCCCTAGCAGCATTTTACATTAAGAACCATGCAACAGAAAGTCGTGGTGATGCAGAATAAATAACCATAATGTATCAGAAGCAGACAAAGGTGTGATTGATCTGTCTGGAATTGGCAGACTCTTTCGCTGCATCAGGCTGTTTCTTTGATCAATGAAGTTATAGCCTCTGACCCTTAAAAAAATCAATGCAGTTGATTGAAAGGGAAGAGACAGAACTGTGAGAATGCAAGATAGTCTTTAACCTTCACTGTCTAAAAAGTTTTGAATATTTTTGCATGCGTTAACACCTACAGTTTCATATTTTATTTTTTAAAAGATTTACATTTCTTCAGCTCAGTTTTGAAAACTCCTGTAACAAAGTTCTGGAAATAGTGTCTCTTATTGTGAATGTATGACACAAAGGCATATCCTTTAAACAGCATCGTTCATGAAAGATACACAC
The DNA here is from genome assembly GCF_025201925.1 of Gopherus flavomarginatus. Taxonomy (NCBI): domain Eukaryota; kingdom Metazoa; phylum Chordata; order Testudines; family Testudinidae; genus Gopherus; species Gopherus flavomarginatus. The sequence continues at coordinate 190,897,879 of NC_066617.1, forward strand.
TGCTGTGCATCAGGTTTTCTTGTGTAAATTCTAGCCCTGATCCTAGCAAACGGCCATGCAGATAGTCCAGTTAATTTCTCTGTGAGTGTAGCCTAAGTAAAGTTGCTCAATTATTTTGCAGGGTCAGGCCCGCTGAGTGTTGCAACTACAGGGTGAAATTCCGGCATGGGAAAGTGGGACCTCTGGCAAGAAACAACGTCTTTAAACCCTTTCCTGAACGTCTGTCAATAGATACAAAATATAGCTATCCAGGAAATAAAGAAAAGAGAAATTTCAGAAAATATATTTAGCTAATATTTTAAGACTATATGGGTCTCTGAATCTGATGGGATTAGCAGACTGTATCCCCAAATAAAGCCTATCAAAACATTTAAACTCAAACTTTTGCCCCAGTGATCATGCATTTTATTTACCATGTTTTGTTTTACTCCCAGGCTGTTTCTTCAGATTAGACTATAGCAGTATTAATATGAAATAATTAATAAAATCAGACTATAATGTGCTCTTCAATAGACAAAACAAATTAATTCACTCGGTGTTTCATGCTTTTGGACTTCTTGAAAATGAATAGGTGTCTCACTGGTTATTTTGTATCACAAATAATTAAAAATGAAAAGATTTTTTAAAATTGAATATATCAATAAAATCAAATGCCATTTAATACGGATGAATATACTTTCAAAGTAATTCAGACTGCAATAATTTGTGCTGTCATGTATATTAATTTTTATTAAGGACAGGTAAACTGATAAGGCAGCAAAAGGAGGGTAAAGTTGTAGTTCCCAAGTATGAAGAATTCTTGCAAACTTGCACAGAAAGAGTTGAAAGGTCGCTTTTTCTGTGTAAGTTACTATTTTTGTGATTTTTTTTTTAAATTCAGCTTCTGGTTGTGCAATTAAAACGAGATACATTATGCTTAAGTAAGAATCCTGATCACAGTGAGGGGAAACATTGTCAGTAAAACAACATTAAGGGTGGGTGTGAGGAAGTTTGAATCAAGGAAGCAGCAAGATAGATTTCCTATTTCTAGTTCATCTGGAATTTTTCTGAACTCTTTATCTCCTTGCTGTTCAACAGGAAGAGTTTTCCTGAACAGCCATACAAAGGTATGCCATACCGGTCACTCTCAGTCTCTCTCTTAAACACTCACTCGAACAATATGTAAAAGAGATACACTAAGAGGCTAAACCATAAGCCTCCACTTATTTGCACCTCTACAAAACAACTGTGTGTTTTTATATCCCACTTGGCGCGCACACAGATTATAACAATTGAAACCTAGACACCACAGTCACACATTTGATATCGTTTACATTTCCCCTTCCTTTTTAGGAAGATATAGTCTAATTCCCATGCAATAGTATCTCTTTCTTGTTGTCGTCCACCACCTCTTTCCTTTACATTGTGTATGTGTACATATACATATTACACACACAGAAAAATCTCATTAATATTAAAAATCACATTTAGTCTCATTGTCTAATCCCCCCTCACCACTCCCAAAAAGATATCTCATACACGAAGGTACTTTGACATCTAACATCCATGTCCAGCCTCTCTGCTCATCTTTCCCTGCCCTCACCCCATAAACAATAGTTGCGGAGGCACCTCTATTATTTTTTGGTAACTGCAACAATGGCTGCTGATCTCGTTTTGCTCTTTATATACAGACTGCATCTTTTCACTGTGGATGTGAATGCTGTCCCCTTGTGGATGATGCTCGCAGTCTAAAATGCCGTCTGTGTTGTACTGCAAAGTAAAGCTGAGCAGTGTGTCTGTGTGCCCTTCCTCTGGCTGATTTTGGTGCTGAACGCATCACCTTCCTTTTTATCCCTAAAGGACAATAGCCAGCTTCTTCCTGTGTCTTGTGCCACTGTCAAAAGAGCCCATCCCTGTAAGGATATGAACCTGCGATCTTTTTTTCCCCAAGACATTAGTGGCCATGTTGTCTTCATGTCTAAATCAAGGTAGAAACAAAGTAATTCCTGGCTGAGGACTAAGTCCCTTGGATCCCTGTCAAAAGGCAACTGTGCTAAGCACTGAATCATTTTCTAGGATGAATCTTACTAAAAAGAAATAGGCAATTTTTTCCGTTTCTACATATGAAACCGGTTGAATCACTAAATCAGACATTTGATCCCCAATAACTATATGTCTTGTATAATGATATTGCAGAAAGTTTCCTTGAGCATGCTCCAAAAAAATGTGATCTGATTTACAAGACGTATTTCAAGAGTGCCATACCCATGCTCCTTCAGGTGTAGTCCTCTGTAACAGATTCCCTCGACTTCCTTGCCTAAACCTTTTATATTGAGACAGCCATTGAGTGCTGCTATCCCATTCTCGTGCCTCACCCCTACCCTCCTATCCAGCCCCAAAATATAGCGAGCACCAAAATGTGTTCTATTTAACTATATACCTTGAGATATAAAGCATATTCTGTCAGATGACACTCGTAGAACTGTATGGACTTATGCTGCACATCCTGCTTCTCCAACTGAAAACAGACCTACAATTAAAAGGTGTGGTTCTGGGTGGAAACAAAGGCAATGCATACAGAGATTGATGTTGCTGTGAATGTAATGGGGATTATTTTATTATTTTGAGTGTGCTGGTGGGAATATAGCAGTTTTAAGTAATCTGGAGTTCTGGATTTGTTTTGGTTCCCCCCACCCAACGTGTTAAAACTTGAACAAGAAAGATATACGACTTTTGCTAAGATGTTTTTGATATAAAGCTTTCTGATCTTTTCAGAATTTGCAAAAAGAAAAACTTGTTATATTGATGGAATTTTTGTCTGTAAGCAGGAAATGTTAATCTAAAATGAGAGCTAAAAGACTCTGCTTCAGTGGCTGAGACTGACAGCTCTGCGTTTCTGCTGTTGCATGTGGGAGAAAACTGTGGATGCAAAATGTAAAAAGACAAGGGAGATTTTGTGCAACTCCAATATGCATATAAAGGTATCGACATAAAAAACTTTTTAACAGCTGTTCATGGACTAAAAATAGTTTATCCTAGAGGTTGCTTCACCAGAAATGTATGGTCCCTAACTAGGTTGTGGGAGCAAGAGTTCTATAATATTGGATTAGTAGCAAGGGGTGAACAGCTCCCATCTAATTCAACTAGTCCTGTTGTATTTGTAATCTCCAAGGAAACAGCTGAGTTGAATGTTAATTAAACAGTGTTCTTTGATCCACCCAGCCACTCCCAGAGGCATAATAGCAATCATATATGGCAAATCCATAATGATATGTTTAAACGAATGCATCTAACCTAGCCATATTCAAACTTAAAACATTTTTTGCTGCCCCACCTCCTTATCCCATACCATTTAAAGCCTAGGGAAAAAAGCTAAGTTAAACTATAGTCCATCTGGAAGGCAGAGTGACAGGAAGCATAAATTCCTTTTTAAGGCTGTATAAGGGTTAATGATTAGAAGAGTGGAATCAGGAAAGACCTTAAGCCCAGATCTATGACAGTGGTAATTGAGCTGATTGACTACGACATCTCATTTCAGACGACTATTGATTTAATTTAGTCTGTGTGCCCCTTGGTCCCAAAGGTGCTCCCAAGTGAAGCCTCAGCACTTGAACCTGGATACTTTCCCTCCTCACCATCTGGACATAAATTTACAAAATGTGCAGCCATTTAAAATGTTGACTTGTCCTCATGGTTTTACTCTAAAGTTTCTAATTTGAGCAGATTAATGTTTTTAACCATTGAGGAGACAGAGGCAGAGAATGTGAGGTGGCACAGACAGAGGAGGAAAAACAAAAGATGTGGCTAGTATCTGCATCTGTTGTTTTTGATTTGCAGAGCTAGCAAAGGCTTCTTTTTGGAGTCTGTCCACAAAGCTGGGCTATCAGGAGGCAGTTTGCTGTACACAAATGTTCAATTATTAAAATAGAAGACGTTTTCCCGCCTGTGATACCCATAGCAAGGTCACGACATTAATTTATCCAGGGTATTGTGGGTAACTATACAGAAAAAAGCATAAAGGGCACAGATGCTGGAGCAGCAAAAAATGGATGAGTCTGAGCAAATGGAGATTAAAAGGGGATGACCAATCTAATGTACGTATAGCAGTAAGAAGCTGGCATCCGTCACAGACTATTGATGGCAATAAGTATTTTAAGCCATGCTGTGAATGTGTTAATTTTTTTAATACCTCAGTAAATGCCAAACTGAATGCTATAATCCTGTATTTTTTTTCAGTTTTCCAAATCTGATTTCAGTCTTACTTTTGTTGTCTCATGCTTGGCGTTCTTCTCTCGCTTGCTTTCTCTGTCTGTGGGTGTGTGCCTCTCTCTGAGATTACAGACTTAACTGTTTCCTAATTGTCTACTTTTGGTGTATTAATGATGATTGGTCATGAGTTGGTGTACAAGCTGGGTTTAGATTTCATACCATGATGTTTTTGTTTTCTGTAGTCTGGGGGGTTTGTAGTGTTTTCTCTGGAACTTTTCTGCAAATAGATGCCCTTCAGGTTTGCTGTCACAGTTATGTTGCCAAACTGCTACCTTAGTTGGTACTGCAGTGTTGCATTGCATGTTGGGATCTGTCCGTGTGGGTAAGCTGAGAATTTCTACAGCACCAGACAGCTTTTAGAATTGGCTTGAGAATTGTGTGCTGCTCATCCCTCTTTTGTAAATAATTTTTATACTACAAATCACTGTGTAGTGGTATTGTCTGGTAAAATAATTGCTCACGTAAAAAGGGAATGCTAGTGAGTTTATTACACTGTATGTCATGAAAGTACTTGTTTTAAGAACAAAGGAACAAGGTAAAAACACACTCCATAACTGTGCTTTATGGATTTCATAGTCTATAATACAAATGTGCCTGCATTTTATCTAACAAAGCTTTGTTTTATACTGTGTATATAACTTACAGGTATTGTGCATATGTATAATACATACATTATACACTGTACTATATATATACACACACACACACATAGAATACTCTAGATAAACGACAGAATATATAGATCAATATATATGCATTATGAGGTATCGCATGCCCACTGTTCTGTATATTGAGTAGTATATATTGCTTCTGTCTGTGTGTGTGTGTGTGTGTGTCTCTCTCTCTCTCTCTCTCTCTCTCTCTCTCACACACACACACACACACACACACAATTTTGTATAAGGAGGTCTAAAAGAATGACTAATGTCTTGTGAAGCATTGATTTAAATCCAGCAATTTATTATTTCAACACCGTATTGGTGATTCAGATCTTGGCAATGATTTGGCTAAAATAATATAATTCCTACCAAGTGAGAGTACAACTAGTTTTAAAAAAGCCATCATTTGGATTCATATTAAAATTAGAAATTTTCGTTTTCATTATTCATCAAAAAATAGGAGAAAATTCTGGATCCCATCAGCTTATGTCCTTTGCACCAATATTTATTCAAGCAAGGGAAAAAATGAAGAAGGCGTAGAATGAACTCTAAGACTGTTAAAGAATTGCTGGCATTATTTCTCCCTACATCACGTGTGAGCCTGGGTTGCCTGCTATTCCTGAGGCAGAGGATCGAGGATGAAAGTCTGTGTGTCAGAGCCTGTTTTCACAACTGCATTTGGAGATCTGTCTTATTGATTAGGAGAAAAAGGGGGAGGGAATAGGAGTGTGAGGTGAGGGGAGGACCGACTGACTACTGGCTTATTGCAGCTCAAGACATTTTCTTCCGGAAAGATGTCAAACAACTGAGACACTGCAACAGAGGAAGTAGAAAGGTGGAAAAATAAGAAGAGGGACCCTTTGGAAGAAATGAAGGCATTTCTTATGAGAGCCTTGAGGCTTTTTTCTTTTTTTTATCCTTCCAACATCTGACCTGCAAGGGCTAGAGTGACAGCGTCATGCAAATGCTGCAGTCCAGCAGGTCTGAGAGAGGGTGGATGCTAGACAGTGAGTTAATGTTAATGATGAGTGCAGTGAAAATACCAGCCGATACCACCCCCTCCACACACAACAGCTCTGAGTCAGCATCCGCTGCTTTGCCTTGCCTTTTTGTGTGTATCTGTGTGTGCGCGCATGTGTGTGTGTGTGTGTGTGTGTGTGTAGCTGTGTGCGTGTGCGTGGAAGGTAAAAGCGAGTCAGTCAGTGAGAAGCAAAGGTACGTTTGAGAGCAACTAAAATCTGACTGATTTCCATCTTCAGAGCATCAGATGTATTCCCTAAGGAGGATGGGTCTATGTGATGGGGGTGGTGTAATTATGTTAATGTCATATTTATAGAGGGGAGAAATTTTTCATTCTAATTATTAGTTTGAAAGCCGTGGTCAAAAATTGCTTGGAAAACCATGCTCTGTTTTGTTTTGTTTTGTTTTTAAGCATGGAATGAAATCTAGGGAATGCTTGGATTTTTTTTATTGTTTCATTTAACTAGTTAGTGTCTAAGGCATAACTGATTGAATAGAGCATACCAAATGACAAAGAAAAGCTCCTATATAATGTTGCATTATATCACTGACCAAAATATTTAAAGTAATCCAAGATGTATTGAAATCTGAGGTAACATTTGGAGAGAAGAGTGAGGGAGGGCAAGAGGGTAGTAAGGCAATTAGCAAATATTTTCTTCAGCATAGCTTTCTGTACAGCTTACTTGTAAATGGATGATTCACCTGTTCTACTAGCATATATTCTAATTCTTCCCCCCTTCTTCTCTTTTTCCCTTTAAAGCTGAACCGCTTCCTGAAGAGCACTGAATTTTCTATACCAGATTCTACTTCAGTGGCCAGGACCTTTATGGCCACTTATTCTTTTGCTCTGGATTCTGAAAAAACATCATGGATCCATCCCTAAAGTAGAAATGTTCCTTTCCGTCCCGCAAGCAAGGCTAAAGATTGGAGGAGAATGAATGTGAATCTAAATTCAGGATTGCAGTCATGCTATTAAAAGTTTTCAGCTTCAGAACAAAATGATTTGGGAAATATGATCAGTTTTCTTACTCTGTCAACAATGTTTAAAAGTTGTAGGTGGTTCAAGTGACTCGACTCAAATAACAACAATCTTTGCATGTCAATAATTTCTCAGTTTATGGAGTGAAAGGTAGTTTTGAGTTTGGAAAAGAAGCAGTTGTTAATATCAGCCTGTAATGGGATTAAATGTTGAATATGAGGAAGAGGCAAAAAGTAAATAAATGCCCGAAAGTTATCCTTGCACTGAGGATGGGTTTAAAATGCTTTATATCCTAGGGCCCACCTTACTGTAGAGGTATAATGGGGAAATGTTTCCATTAGAAACCCATTAACAAGCATTTAATCCATCTTTAGAGCATTAGAGGAAATAGAATCAAACATTTACTGTACAAATCTGCTGCAAGCAGACTTTAACCCATTTACAGACTTATCCTTCTGATGTATTGTACTATGGCTACTCATGAGTCAGAATAGCAAAGATTTTATTTGTACTCCTTTTTTCCAAAGTTGTGGAATCTATTCTAAGTATCTTGATCAATCAGCTGATATTATTGTTTTGAATGTATGTGTGTATATTGCCTATTTATTTGATCTTTTCCACCCCCTACTTGAAAAGGTGGGGGGGTTTATACAACAGCAACAAAAGTTTTACTGAATGTAATCTTGACGACTAAGTGATTCAGATTATTTGAAGACGATTTCTACTGGATCATATCGGACTTTTCCTAGTCCCTGAGACCCTAACTTGTGAGGTTTTTTAGCAACAATCACAAGTCAGGCTCTTGGGACCTAGGCGGAGGGGAACCAGCAGCTTTGGACTTTATTGATTGTTTACTGCAATATTAACAGAACCAAAGGAGATTTTCTTATCTGGGGGAAAATATTTATTTCAGATGTTAAGCACTAGTGTTATGCTACAAAAAAATTGCTTCTGTGTATTGTACAATATAAAGATTCTACATAATTTGTATGTTTGGAAAGCTATATTGTAGTGGATAACATATAACATTTAGAATTTTAATTTAGAAATTTAAAATGAATGACAGATCTCTACATAAATCAAGTACTGAAGAATAAATGTTTTCAACCATAATTTGCTATTATAGATCCTTCTGGTGGATAATAAAATGAAACACATTTCCAAATGTATTGCTATAATATTTAATGAACTTTTTGAAACTTACAAATTATACATTGATCTGTGAGGCCTAGCAAATGCATTCATACTGTTGTCTATGGGGTAATAATCTGAGCGTGCAAGAAAACTGTTGCTTCTCTTTTCCTGTAAGGCAGTGCAGAGATTCCTTTATAGTTGTAACTGTATCTCTTAGTCTATATAATAATACAATAAAGGTTCTAATTTGGTATATTAACCCCTTACTCTGAAAGAAAAGAGAAAGCTGGTGTCAAATTCATAATCCTGTGATGAAGTCACTTTGCACACAGAACCACATACTTTTCATTTACTTACTGTATCTCAGCAGAGAAGACCGAACACCAGGAATTAGGCTCAAACTTTAGTCTCTTCCCTCACTTTTTACTTTTCACTTATAAAAACAGATTAACTTCAGTGGCTGAATACTTCAGTGGCTTCAGCATAAGATTTACCAGGACACAGCTGCTTTGTAATGTCTATCACTCCTAAAGTGCTGAACCAGAACACAGAAAAATTGACTGTATTTCTTAATGTTTTATAAGAAATTTTTTGGTCCTGATTAATTTTTGTTCAGTTTCCTGTATTTAACCCAAGATGGTGCAGCACCCTGTTAATAGTATACTACTGTCACACTTCACTGATTGAAACAAAGGCTTTACTTAGGGCAAGCATCTAAACAATTTGGTCATTTTGAAATTAATATTTTGGCTCCAGTTTATTTTTTCCACATATGTAGGAGGAATTGTGTTTTATTGTAATGCTATTGTTAAAATAAATTATTATTAAACAGAATAATTCAAGGTTTTGTTCTCCTATTTTCTTACAAAACAAAACACACTCTGTATAGTTTTCAATCAAGTCACTAAAACTACAGTTCAAGCTTTACTTTAAAAAAAATTTCTTACCTGTCCCAAAGATATGTAGTTTCTAATAATGATGAAATTGTTTTCTTCATAAAGCCATCAATCTTGCATGCTCAGAACACTTAAGAGTTACTTGGAAACATTTGATCCATCCTAGATGTACTAGTAATTCTTTTAAGGAAAGGTGTATTGACCTATGATGGTTTCTATTTATGTCACCTGAGAGGAGTAGATCTAAATCTGAGTACACAGAACTAAAATATCAAACCAGGATGATGGACTGATGAGGCACTTTTGTAGCAATTGACTTTATTATACATAATAGATTCTCTGACTTGTTTTAAAAACAATATTAAAGGTGTTGATCAGGTGAACAGGTATTCTGCCCTGATAAACTATATAGTGAGATCTAAATATATTGCAGGTGGTATAGACATGCTGATATATATCATCTATGGTATTTAAAATATGCATAGCATTTTCCAGAGTACAAATCCTGACTATGCTTCATTTTTCAGATAAATTATGCACATAAATGTATACATGAGGGATCTGTAGTGCATTTAGGTATAAGCACAATTTTCTTGAATGTGATTAGTTCATATCTAATTTGTCCATGTCTGTGATTCATTTTACAATTATCCTTAAGTGTAAAAAAAAGACATTAGATGCTGCATTTTGCACCTGTCTCAGTCATGAACTAATAACACAAAGATTCCAAATATTTTCTGACAGTGACAGTGGTGATCAAATGAATCCAGAAAATAACCCTGTGTGGCTTATTTAGTGTTACATCAAAAACATGAATCCAGTGAAGGGGGCAGAATATTGGCTCTGCAGCAAAAGCTTGAACTCTGATAGTATAGTGGGTATTCTATACCAACCCTATTCACCACTGGCCCTTGGAAAAGGGAGAAAAAGTTGGAGCACACTACACCTTTTTATCTATTCAAACAATGCCAAACTAAGAACTGGCACATAATAAAGCCTTCATAAAAATATATAGCCCTGTCTTTTACTCAGGCAAAACATCCATTGAGGTCAGTGAGACTTTTTGCCCATGTCCAGACTGCATGATCAAGCCCACAGACAGCCTATGGAATGCAGTCTTTTTTATACTTTGGCAGGATGTATTACTTCTTTTTATTAGCTGCTTGACAGCAAACAGATCTTTTGTGCTTATGATTTATATATCAAAAATGTGTACACACATGCACACATATATAATGAAAATTTAGAAAATGTATATAAATTTATATATATATATAATGTGTATTCATTCATGTGTCTGCTACTTTTTCTGTTGCAGTATAATATTTTCTAAATGCTATATAATATGTGATTTTGGGTAATCAGCTCATGCTACAGCTTTTAAAAAAAAACCCTCTAGCAACAGAGAGAGAGAGAGAAAAAATGATGTGTGATGCATACAAAAAAGGAGTTATATTAACAATTCGATGAATTCCTAGTTGGTAGACCAGACTGAGCCAGACGCATATATTAACGGCTGTCTGCTGCTGATGTGAGCCTGCTCAATGCGGTGGAAATGAAGGATCACCTAGCCCCTGACACCAGCTTATTTGTACGTTTTAATTTTAAAAAGGAAAATTACTGTTTTACATAAACATCTTAACCCCTGCATGATTTTCCTCCTTCCTCACCTTTTCCTTCATATTGTTTGCTAATTTACTGTCAACTTAAAGTGCTGTTTAGCTGGAGCCCAACAAAAACATCAGTCAAAAAGCAAGGGGAAGTATTAGCTTTTCTTTTGTCTGCCACATACAATTGGGTTATTATCATGATAATCATATATTTTAACTTTTAATCTTCATAGGGAGGACACACATTTTCCAGGATGTCATTTTTAAGCATTTTTAATTTCAACAAAGACAACGCTTTTCACGTTATACCAAAATAAAATATGTTTATGGCTCATGCCAAGTGTGATTCGATCAGTACCATTCATTAACCTGAAAGTCCTTAACACCTTTGTATATATAGTGTTAAATCTACCAGTCAGGATTCCTTTCCAAACCTTACAAACTTTAGCATCCATTTATATTATCTGGGGGAATGCTACATGAGCCTGGGGAATTGTTAATTAGTCCAAGTTAATTACTTTTGGAATTGGAGGAAAGGATAGTCTACCTTAAACTGTATCACAAGAATCTACAGTTATTACATTTCAGTGCATATTCCTATTCACCTGATGAAATATATCAATGAAGTTTGACAGAAGATGTTATCCATTTACATGGGTAATGAAAATCGGCACGTCAATGGTTCGCTAACTCACAGCTTTTTTCACCACTTTAAGATGCAGTGCAACAAAAATATCTGTAGACAGTAAATGTAGCCATCATTTTGATTTGTCCATATGATGACTGTACTCCGTTCCTGACTGGGTACTTAATTTAGGACTGAAATGCAGCTATTTCCATCTGCAACCCAGAAAAGAGACCAACTTTCCAAATTCCATGTTATATATACAACCCCTTGACATTACGAACATGGTTAGAAAGAAGCAAATTTACATCAAAAGATAGGATCCCATAAACAATTGTCAAATAATTGTATCACTCAAGCACCAGATAAATTTTGGGACTACATTAATTTTGCTGTGCAGGTTCATTTAAAGTCCCTTTGTCTAAACAAGGCATTTGTGGGAGACATCCCCTTGGTAATATCTTTCATCATTTGTTACAATGAGGCTTCAGTTTTCATTGAATGCTGCATCTTTCTAGCCCTCTGTAACACCAGATTCATCCTTATCTGATGAAATACATTAATCTAGTAATATTAAGTTGTATGTAAAGCTACTTTTTACTTAGTGTCCTGGTAACAGGTGAAATATGGAGGCAATTGAGATTAAGTGAACATAAGATTCCTTAAATCAACAGTGACAAAACTACGTTATACGTAAGAATTTTTAACCTGATATAAGTTGGATTTAAAAATCATATAGTTGATTATTCACTGAAGTTTCTCTCATAGGCTTTCAGCATTGGCATCTTTATTCTTGTTCCTGCTTGTTTCGGAATTAAGGATTAGTTTGTAATTGTGTGATACAGTAGCTACAATAATGATGGTTAGAAGAATACAAGTATCCTGCAGGGAAAAAAGCAGATTTGGGGTTTTAATTCTGCCCATTAGTGATTGTAACAGGCCTGTCATTCTTTGCGGTAATCATTTGCTTCTTATTTACTTATTTTTAAGTAACAGAACAAATTAACATAGTTTTGCTGAATAGTTTTTCCTTGTGCATGATGAGGAGTGAAGGGAAAACAATGTAAAATGTCCCACCCTTTTAAATAAGCTTTTCCTGGAGTCTGTAAAAATACTGACAATGAGTAGATCCCATTTGATGGGTTTTACTTTAATAGATTCTCTCAGAATTATAGTAGAATACTGCAGTGATGAACTACATATCAAAATAGTTCTACTGGTAAGTTACTGGGTACTGAAAGGAATGGATGGCATCAGCACAAAGACCCAACTGGAAGATTTTTTTCCCCCTTCATTTAATTCCTTTCACCTAGTAGGCTCCCTAAACAGTTGGCAGAACCCAGTATGTGGCTAAGTTATTGCTCTAGTGTTCCTCACACAAAAAGCACAGTCTTAGCATTTGTAAATTTTCTTCAGGGAGGTTTCTAATCTAGGCAGCATTTGCATTTGGGGATTACACCACAATCTGTTCCCCACTACCTCCCCCTCTAACATGTAGCCCTTTCAACTTCTTCAAAGAAGTGGAAAAAAGTAGGTTCTTTTATTAATAGCAGAAAACAAACCGACTGCTGGACTTCCGTGGCAGAGCTCACATAATGCAGCAGGGTGGGAACTGTAACAAAGAATTCTTGAATGCACTAAACATATAGTGAATCCCCATTTAAATTCACTGGTAGAGCTTAGAGTACAATGAGTGGAAAGTTGAAAGTAGAAATTAAGCAGGCATAAAAGGAAAATGTACTTTAGTTAAGGTAGTTATTTCCTTTAACAGATTGGTTCAGGAATTAAGTTGCAACTTGAATACTTCCTAACAAAATGCCTTTTTTATTAATGTATCCCTTTACCCAAAATATCATGCTACATTAGATGAACAGATGCTCTCCTATGAATAAGAGAGAATCTGTTTTTCTAAATACATGATGATTTTAATATCAGTGCAGCAGTTAGGAAGGGAAGAGACCTTTTAGATCACAGTACATCCCTTTGCCAGGGTAAGGTACAGTATCACACTTCTGATTTGAAAGAAATCTCTTTGTGTCCTGAAGTAAATCTGAGAGTGTTGTCCTGCAGGGTTTCCAGTTTTTCTGTACTTTTATTTTCTGTGTACATTCTGCTGTCCCATAATGGATCCTGAAAAAAAGGCATTCCTAAATAAAGAACGGGGCAAGATGGTCACTGTTTTCTGATAACGATGTCATATGAAATGGAAGCACAGTGTTAACCCTTATAGGTCCCATTCTCAGTGCATTACACTGTGCATCTAAACTGAAGTCTGTGCACTTGTCTTCAGCTGCTGGCCTTTCTCCCTTCCCTAAAAGAAGCAACCTCCTTCTCCACTGTGGTATTCTCCTCACCTCCAGCGGAATAAATTCCTTTTTATAACCATCAATGTGAAGCACCACAAAATGCACTCTATCCCCTACTCTAGGTTTGAATTAACCCCTGCATCCCACTGTTACTGTTGCTTTGGCTCTATGCCTGTTCTTTCATTTTCTGGATATGAGGACCCAGATAAGCTGGCTCCCCTCTAATTTTGCAGCCTGAGGAAATGGGTCAGGAACTAGAAATAGGCTGTGTCAGGAATGCTGTGCCAGATATCAGTGAGTGTCCCCATCATCAGGAAGACAGGGCTGACAGGACTCATTCCAAAACAATGTCCTGGTCTTCTCTGGCAAACCAAAGCACACTACAGCTTCCCCATTTCCTCCAAACTCCTTTGGTAACTAGTCAGTTAGTGGTTTCATACTAGCTTGTTAGCTGCCTGATTGTGTGGCTTCCTAAGGGTTAAAAATAAAGCGGCTAAGCTCCCCTTATCATTAGTTTTCATCCATGCAATGGTGTGGTAGCCTTGGTCATTAGCTATTAAAAATAGAAGGGATAATATGTAGAACATAAACCTCAGAGACTGTGATTTGGGAGGCAGGAATTATCTGCTGTTATGCCACCTTCAAGGACACTCACTACACTAGATAACCTTGGCTTGAATGAATGCTCAGCTTTAGCAGTATTCTTTTATTTTAAACCAAATTTACTGCTCATTAAAAGTGTTGGATTGACAGCCCTGGAAACTTGAAGTCCTTTGCTTATCCACAGACCGGCTAATCCTGTAGCGGGTATGCAGGCCCACTTCTTGGATGGCCCCTGGAAGCAGACTATTTGCACAGCACTTCAGGTGATCAGACAGGCTAGTCAGTGCCTAATGCATGTCCAGAGTTGTCTCATACTTGCTCACACAATGCACAGAGACTGACTGTCTTGGTCTGTGTGGCAAAGGAAATGGGGATGTTGACTGCATCAAACTTATCATGCCTGGAATGCAAAATGGCTGCTTGCAGCCATTTCGTGGCTAACATGGTATCACTGCCTCTTCCCCCAAGACTAGAAGCAATTGCACTCCCACTTATGTTTCCAATGGGAGGGCTCATCAAAACTGTAGGGATGTAATGTGTCTATAGTCTGTGTGTATATATACATAACACAGCTGCCCATTTGGCAGCTTAGGGTGACCAGTTATGTTTTAAGTAAATCTAGGGGAGCCATGTGGAAAAATACAGGGCAAAACTATTTTTAAATTATAACATCTCCCACAATTCTGTATGTGTCACACCTGTGTACATTTTTTTCTGAAATACAGTCTAAAGAGATGCTATATTGACTTGTTAGAAGTCAGCCGGTCACAGGTGTCTATAAGAGGTTTCCCTTAAAAAAGAGGGCCTTTTGGTAACCTGCCCTGACTGATTCCCCGGAATGAAATTTTGCCTGTTACAATTAGCTGAGGGCTGTTGGTGTGTCGGGGTTGAGTGGAGTGAGGCACTTTTATTTGTTTATGGTTACTGTAGGCTGCAGACTGCCCTTATAGCATTTGGTGATCATTTCTTAAAAAATGCTTGGGGAAAATCACAATCATCAAGTTTAATGGCTAAAATTCAAAATGCTGTAACAAGGCACATGCATTTGCTATCTAAGTCAGATAAGTGTCTGAAGATTGGAGAAAATCAATCCAATGCACGTGGAATGAACATCAACCCATGCCTAAGAATTCTCTCCACCGAATATTAAGCCTCTCCTACTATACATGAGTATCTTTTTCTCCTATGCCATGGCTTGTTGTTAGCTCAGTAGAAAGATGATCTTGTAATTAAGACTTTGGCCTATAACTCCAGAGATCTGGGTTCAATTCCTTGTGTGTGACCTGGAGCAAGTTGCATATCTCTCTGTCTCAGTTCCCCATTCAAATGGGTATAGTTCTTCTTCTTTTCTCCAGCCCTATGTCTTGGCTAGTTAGAGTGTAAGCTCTTGAGGACAGGGATTGTCTCTTTCTAGATGTGTTCACAATTGCTAGTACAATGGGGCTCTCATCTTGGTTTGAACCTTTAAGCGCTATGGTAATATCAATAATGAATAATCGGATCAAGGTCATGGTTTGCTTGGACAGACATTTTCACAGATATTGGTAATGTACCCAATGATTCAGGAATTGCAAGATTGGGCCCAGAAGGGGAGTAGCAGCAGTACAATTTTCCCAACACCACTGTCCGTGTGCGTCAGGGTTTGTGGACACTTACAGTGCTGCAGTGGCTCAGCTGTATCCATGCAGCCACGTCGCTTTAGCGCTTAGTGAAGACACTACTGATGCCATCAGGAGAGCTTGTCCTGTCAGTTACTCCCCCTCCCCAAGAGGCAGTAGCTATGTTAACAGGAGAAGCCCTCTGATCGACGTAGCGCTGTCTACACCAGGTGTTAGGTCAGTGTTACTACATCGATTGAATGTGGATTTTCCAGACCCTGAGTGACATAGTTATATCAACATGTCTGTAGTGTAGATCAGGGCCTAGTCCCATTCTTCAGGGACCACCACTTATATAGATGTGCGTGGGATGTTCAGTCTTCCAGACCATTCAGTCTTTAATCTCCACCCTAAATCAGTTCTGGTGGTGTATTTTTGTAATGTGGTTGTCTGTCCACAAGCAGCTGCATTGAACACTACAATTTATTTCACATCTGTCACTAGCTGCCAGATTGTAGTAACTTTCTGTCACTGCTGACTTGGGTCACATTTAAATCAGTGATAGGTTCGTTGTCCCGGTGCCCTGAATCTTGTATTCCACATCAAGACCTTCCAACGTAGTTTCTGCACCCACATTTATGAGTTTTCACATAGAGCATTTAAAATGCTTCCAATGGTTTTCTGAGACGTCCAGTAGGAAAAGTATTGTCAATAAATTGCTCTTCAAGAAAGAGTTGCTGGGTGCAGCAATTGTCTAGTTAAACACTGTTCTTTACACTTCTCCTAGTTCTATATTATATATATATATATATATAGTGTTTCCTGCTTACTCTCACAAAGGCCAAAATCCTTTCCCCAGCATCCAGCCCATACCGTGAACTGACAGCAAACTCTAATGACTGCAGTAGGCTCTACTACTCTTATGCAGCTGCCCCACAAGGACAGCATAGTCATGATATCTATGCCTCTGTGCCCATGCCCAGCCAGCTCCCAAACACCAGCTGCATTAAGTTATGCTAGGAGACTTGGTGCCATATAAGTAATGGACCTGCTTCTGAGGCTGGCATCCTCCCCAACACAGCAGAACTACAATGCTTCTGTTTTATAGATTCAGATATTTTTTAAAGTCATTTCGCCTCCTGCATAACATGAACCATATAAACTTCTGCATCAAGCCCATAACTTCTGACTGGGCTAGATCATATCTTTTTAGTAGACAACCAATCTTGATTATACATACTTCATATGATGGATAATCCCTCATCACCCTTCCTAAATTGTTCCAATGATTGATTACCTTTACTGTTAAAAATTTGCACCTTATTTCTAGTCTGAATTTGTCCAGCTTCTACATATAGGTACTTGCAGACTGTGATCATCTCTTATCCATCTCTTGGATGAATTAAATAGATTGAACTTCTGCAGACTTCCACTGAAAAGCTGGTTTTTCCAGACCTCAGATCAGTCTTGAAGCTGTTTTTTCAAATTGTTCTAATTTGTGAACATCCTTTACACGTGTAGGCACCAGAACTAGACACAGCATATCAGTAATGATCTCACTAATGCCATATGCAGTGGCAATAATGTCTATTTCTACCCTGTATTCCCTTGCTTATACATTCATAGATCACATCTGCTTTCTTAACCACTCCATTGCACTAGGAGCTCAGGTTGAGTTGGTTATCCACTCTGACCATAAGTTACTAGGGCCCCTCTGCATTTGTAGCTGAAAGGGTAAGGGTATGGGGCCAGAGTTACAGAAGTTCCTAAACAGAGTAGATGCCTAACATCCATTGAAGTTAATGGGAGTTGTGCACTTAATCTATTTGAGCACATCTGTAAATCTCACTAGGCACTGATCTGCATCTTTAGGCATTTAAATACCTTTATAAATCTTTCCCATGGCTCTATGGAGTAAATCCTGTCATCCTGAGTCAAGCAAAACTCCCGTTAAAGTCAACAGGAGAAATAACTGAGTATCTGAGGGCTTGTCTACACTGGCACTTTACAGCGCTGCAACTTTCTTGCTCAGGGGTGTGAAAAAGCACCTCCCTGAGCACTGCAAGTTTCAGTGCTGTAAAGTGCCACTGTAGACAGTACTGGTAGCTATTCCCCTCATGGAGGTGGTGGGGAGAGGGTTATGCCGCGCCTACACAGTGGGTTTTTTAATGCTGTGTGGAGGTGTTTTTTTTATGCCCTTGTGGAGGTGGAGGGGTTTATGC
This sequence comes from Gopherus flavomarginatus, assembly GCF_025201925.1. Lineage (NCBI taxonomy): Eukaryota > Metazoa > Chordata > Testudines > Testudinidae > Gopherus > Gopherus flavomarginatus. Next base: position 190,915,779 of record NC_066617.1, read on the forward strand.
CGCGACTACACAACCACATTAAAGTGCTGCCAGTGAAGACGTGCCGAGTATTTGACCATACAATGTGTGGGTCATTTCTAACTCTTTCTAATCATATGTATTAAGTGCAAATCACCTTATCACCTAGGTTGTGCCAATGTCAGTATTTGATATTCTCTCTGAATGGTATGGTTAGCACAATATCTTAATCTTAATTCCAAATGGAATAAAACTGGGACTATAACTCTGAATGTTTGGAAATTTATCTTAACATTCAGTATTTCCCATGCTTGTACTTCACTTGAATTATAGAAATACACTGTCTTTATACGGGTGAGTTAAAATGACCTCTGTAATGTAACTAGCTGCTCAGGATCATGTTTTAAATACAGTCTTCCAAACGGGGGAGATACAGTTTGTCATAAAGCATGTTTTTAATGTATTCCTCTGAAGATCTGTAATCTATTCCTTTCACAATGCTTGTTTATTTTCCTCAGTCTAAGTAAATCTTTAGGCCTGTATTTTATCGTTTTCTTATCAAGGATGGGTGGGAAAACAACTGTGATTTTAGATAAGCAATGCAAGTTGGTTAAGAAAAGAGGTGGCTGTCATCTGTAGCCTTTCCAGACGCTGCAGTACAACTCCAGACAGTCACCTGAGTATTATCACTTTGTCTCAACTATAAATCACAGTCTGGTAATGGCCAAGGCTGACACCTTGGCATTTTCAAGAAGAGTAAAAGACCTGATTTGAATGGAAATCAATTTCATTTCACAAATGTTGGGACACTACTCCAAACCTTTTCTTGTTCTTTTTTATGTCTTATTTGGGATTCTCATAATCTTGATAAAGGATTAGTTGTGTTATACGACTTTCACTTCCTACATACTATATACAGTTATAGAAGTGTCTCTCTAGAAACAGCACCCTGTGGACATCGCTCAGCGTGTGTAAAGGAAACTTCCCTCCCTTGTAATCTTGTGCAGGTGGTGGCACAGTCCCTTTTTGGGCTATGGCGCAAGCATCCTTTGAATTCCCCCTTCCTCACTGGCAGGTACCAGAAATACCTGGGATGTGGTGGGGGGCATAATCTCAGACGCCGTGGCACTCAGAGCTGGCCAGGTCTGGCAGGGAGTGAATGCCATAACCCTTGAAAAGACAGCAAAGTTGTTATCCTAGTCTGAGCTCCCCAAGCATTCTTTCTGGGGAGGTGGGATGAATTGGCATCAGAGCCCCACCATGCACACATTCCATCCAGCCTGGCCCAGAATCTATGACAGAAACTTTCCCTAGGCATTTTCTAAAATTTTGATGCAGAACAAACAAAACCTTAGGGAATGGAATTATCCCTGAATGGGTTTTTTTTAAAGCTGACCCATATGCTAAATTTTACATGAATATACTGGCCTGGCCAGATATTCCCACAGCAATCTCTGCAACTGAGGCACCCAGAACAGAGTTGCAATGACAAAAACAAAAAGAGGAAAAAATCAGAAAAAAAAATAATGTACCTTCCCCCAGTTGTCTCTGTCATTCATGGCTGCTAATATAACAGGATAGCTCTTCCAGGTGAAGGTTCCCTGTGGGAGCAGCTGCTCTGGTGCGCCAGACTACATAATACGCATGTATAGTCCAGCAGGGGACTTCACAGCCACAGTAGAGCAAGACTTCATTGATTAGCCCAGCAATCACAAGTGAACAATGAAGGGTACTTTAAAAAGCGTAGTTAAATAATGAGAATCCATGTACATGTTCCTGTACAGCAATCCAGTGCAAGAACACAACTTCCTTGAACTGACTGTCAGTTAGAAGACAAGACGAGGGTACTTTCAAAAGTGCCGTTAAATAATGAATGAGTCTGGTACTAAGGCACGTTAGCAGAGCCCTACCTACCATTTTGATACGGAGCTGCCATTGGATAGATAGTTATCTGAAGGGGAACGAGGAAGGTTGTCCAAGACTTACAGTGAGGGATGGTACACACAAGTGGCTGATGTCGTTCTAAATTCAAATACTGAGAACAGCATACAGCAATTTTTTTTATGCAATGAAAACATGGTGGTGTTTGTGGTAAGATTCAGTTTTTGGTGTATGATACCTTTGAAAAATTGTAAGAATAACATGAAAAAAAACAGAGCAAATGCAGCATAGTCCAGTGCATCAAATGACATGCAATGCAATGGCAATGCATGTACTGGATGCTGCCAATTGCAAATATGTCCATTGGGTGTATCTCAGCACATCACTAGAGGCAGCAAAGAGAGAGTGCTGTTGTGGGATGAAAGTGCTGACAGTCTGGATTACATTAGAGTTAACAAGGAATGCGTTCCCAAAATAGCCCTAGCAGCTGCATTTGTGAATATGGAAGTTTGGCAAAACTCAGCTGAAGACTTATATATGCCTGGGCAGATATCTGCTTTGCGTCATTGAGGCCCCAGGTCACAATTATGCTTAACAACCTTAATTAAACTCAGCTGTTTTACCTGTTTTGAGGACTTTTTTCAAACACTTTTTGTAATGTGTAGGCATGCAGCCTTCCTCGTCACATCACTATTTCTGATGGTTTTGGCCCTTTTCTGATAGTTGTGTAACTTTTTGAGCCCATGTGCATTGTTCTGTATAATAGAGGGATTTTAATATGGATTTGATTGCAAGATGTATCATGTAGCACTGTGATGTTTTCATGAGTAGTTTTCAGTGTAAATTAATGCCCTACCTACATATGTACTTACAGAAGGACATGATAAAGCTCTTTGAAATAAAGATGATGGGTGAGATCCTGGCCCCATTAAAGCCAATGTGAGTTTTGCTGTTGACTTCAACGGGTACAGGATTTTACCCAGTAAATGTTAGGTTTGGAAAAGTTGCACCCCTCCACCCTAACATATCATTCGTAAAGTTTCTAGTGCTGAAATAATCCATATTATGAATCTGATACTACCTTTCTTATGCACCCCAAATGCCTATTGATTTTCTTCTGCAGTTCTGGGAATCCAAGCAATGCAGGACTGAGGCCACTGTAACATACAGGGATGTATTTCATGCTCTAGGAATTCTTTTCACATAAAAAAAAATTACAGATTCATCTAAACAGCCCAGGTTGAAGACTGGAGTATTGCTAAATACCAGCTCTGCACTATGACTTTAAGTTAAAGGATATATTTGCTTAGTTTACTTGCACTTTTTTTAAAGTAGCAATTGAAGCAACCTCACTATATTCCAGTTTTAGTCTATACAAAAACTGTTTTTAATGGAAACTGAATTTAAATATTCGTACTGGATTTAAATGAGATATTTAGTTTTTGTAACTTGCAACCTGACTGGATGATTCATATATTGTATCTGTCACTGTAATTATGGGCCCATAATTTGTAAATGTCTATAACTTTTGCTAAAATGTGCTTTGATGTAATCTGCAGCCCCCTTTCATAAAGCATAAGGCAGTTCTTGTTACAAAACCACAATGTAATATATACTGGTAAATGTTGACTTTAAGAGAATTAGATCAAGATACTCTGCTCCATAATTCCAGTTTATCAAGACATGCTACAACATATTATATGAAGACAATCAAAATGGATTTAGTTGGTATTTTCTTCAGTCATTTCTTTCAAGTTCTGGCTGTGCAGTATAAACAATTGGTTACTCAGCACAGTTGTAACGAATGCAGTTGTGACTTTGATCCACTCAGTGTGGATATTACAAACCAGACCTAGTTCTCCACTGGTGCACCTTGCGTAGTCATTTACACCTGTGCACAAAATACTACCAGGTCAGAAAGGTACTATTTTTCAGCCACTTTGCACAGGTGACTATGCTAGGTGTGGTGGAGTGGGAAAGCAGATTCACTGCGTTATAACCAGATTTAAAAAAACAACCCCACCTTTAGCCTAGATAACAGCTGTAGCTATAGCACATATTTTAATCTGATTACAAGGTGGCTGAGGTCTATTCATGCATGCTGGACTAAATGGATTTGGTCTCCCAGTGAGTCCATAGCCAAATTTAGAACCACTGAGACTGATTTGTTTTGGCTGTGGAGGGCCATTTCGGTTACAGTACAGATGGGATGTCAAAGGAGCCTGAAGGAGTTAGGTTTCAGAGTAGCAACTGTGTTAGTCTGAAGGAGTTAGGCACTTGAATCCCATTGACTTCAAATGACAGTAGGGTCCTGTGCTCCATTGGGCCCCCTTAAAAATTCTGCATGAATTTGCTCGTTCACAGAGATGACTTCCCTTAAAATATTTGGATGTGACCATTTGGAGAATTACATTCTGAAGTTAAAATGGCCTAATGTTTTCAGTGGAGATTTGAGTGAAATCTTTTGGGGCTAAATTCTGTCCCCAGCTATGTGGATGCAGCTGTATTGGAAGTCAGCAGGCATTTCACGCGCACATATAAAAGCCAGAATTAGGCCACTGGACTGCACTGTTGTTATGGCCATAATAGCCTGACAATATTTCTCTCTATATATGTCTCTCTTTTTTTTTTTTGTGAATGCTGATGCTAAAAATCAAAGACACTTTAATCAATAAATGTTTCTAATGCTGCTGCCATGACAGAAGCGATGTCCTCCTTTTCATTAACTGATGATCTTTTCCTACCATTTTGTACAAGCCCCAGAGGATTAGCCGAGGCACGTGTTTGCATTTCAGTGGAGGAGCTACTGGAGATCAGCAGCATTTACTCTAGCTTATAATTGTAATAATTGTAAATAACAATTTTAAATGTACAGGCCTGATGTTCTTTAATAAGCAACATCCTAGTAAAGTCATAGTTGGGGTTGTTCTCCTCTAGCTGTTCAAACACAATCTTCAATCATACCAGTGAGAATTACAAGAATACAGCAAGAAGAAATGAGACCTCAGTAAACAATCATCCGATTATCCCATATCTCAGTTAAGTCAATCTGGAGTTTTAGGCACAATTCCCACAGGGCTGTCCATTGCTCCACACCCTGCCGGGGCCCTGCCCCTCCTGGAGGTAGCCACAATTTTCAGGGGCGTTCACATCTCTTGGCTTTATTGTTTCAGGCTGTCTGCATACTCAGGCAGACATCAGTTACATTTTGGTCACCTTTTCAGTATATAGATGGTATCTATAGAGTTATATTTTATTCTGTTTCTTTAAATGAAAGCTGAGATTCTGATCTGCTGTGGCTTCAGGAGTTTGGGTTCAGGTTGAATATGTTTTAGTCTGGTCCTGCATTCTCCCAACATGTTTGCTTACCTAAATAGTTTTCCCATTTCTGTACTATTTGTTTCTTCTTGAATTTTCTGTGAGACTAGACTTTATCAAAGAAAATCAGGTGTCACTACTAAAATTCACCTTTAAAAAATATATTCTGGACAAGTTTGTGGACCATATCCTCACCTGCTATAAATCAGCACATTTAACCCTATTTACACCAGCTGTGGACTTGGTCCTATAAGGCCTTTGCAGAACTTGAAGAAGGAGAACATTCCCGGATTGATTTAAAAGCATGTTATCAACACTTCAGAAACGTAAAGCACAGCTAAAGTCCACGGTTGGGACATTTATATTTGTAGTTGTTAGTGCCTATGTTAGTGCCACAGCCCTAGGCAGTTTTGCCCTGGCCTCCATGTTCAGGAAACGAGCATACACGTACTCTCAACAAGAAGCATTTCCCCGAAAGTAACCGTTGGGGCTAGGCAAATTTTGTGGTCAGCCAGTTCCAGGAACACCCCCCCGAGGGTGGTAATGAGGCATCTGTAAATCTCCTAATTAGGAAAAACCTGGCCAAAAAAATGAACACGTCATTACCCTTATAAATTGCCCACCGTGCAAGCGGTGGGCAGGGAGAAACGCAGAGACCCGTACCTGTAACCGAGCCTGATCAACTCGAGGTCTCCCTCGGCTCCGTGTTCTCAGAAGCCTACCCGTTTGCCGGCAGTGATGAAACTTTTGTGGTTTCTATGTGTAAGTACGCCTAGCTGCTAATTAACTGAGCCTGTAATCGTCTGTTGTGAGCTGGAGACGAAAGCCGATTCTAGCCACCCCAAGGCTCCTGCAAGGGGAAACCCGCTAACCAGGAAACCTTGAATGCAAGGGGGATTGGCCGGAGTCTCACGGCGATTTTTAATTGTCTTAATGCATTTTTTTTAATTAGACGAGTAATTGCATTTATGCTTAATAATAGCACCAATAGCACCCTTACTAACCCTTGGAAGGACCTGAATAACTACTGGGACCTGGAGAGGTACCAGGGTCAGGTTCTGTTTGTAATTGCAGTATTTTTATTATTTGTTCTAGTATTATATTGTAGGCCCAAATTGTGACTAATATTAAGCTGTTCCTTATCCGCACCTGTGACCCATTTAATAAACCCTCAATTTTAACTCCACGACTCATTGTTTGCGTTATCCCCATTGCTACCTTTGGGGGCACTTGTCACCCCTCCCGAGGACATCCAGTGATCGAGCCTCCGCCCTATCCCAGCGCTCATTACCTGGTAGATAACAGGCACCTTGTGACCATTTCGGTGGAGCGAGGGGCGAGAGTAATTAGAGATCAACAGTAGTGATAAAAATGGGGCCAAAATTCATGGCTAGCATAAGCTGGTTCAGCTCCATTGACTTCAGCAGAAATGCACCCACTTATGTCAGCTGTCATTCTGGCCCATTGAAACGAACAGCATATCATCCCTTTAATGTTCATTATTGTTAACAGGAACTATGTATACATATAGAAGGAACACGTACCCCAACACTCTGCAAACATCCTAGGCCCCTAGCAACTCAATGAGACTACTCATGGGAGTAAATGCTACATTCAGTAGTAATTGTTTACAAGCTCAGGTCCTTAATTTTGGCATTTGAGAGATGCAAGGAGAACCTTACATACTTGTATTCCCTACTGTTTGCAATGGAAGAAGAATAATTGTTTTTCTCCACACAGTGAGCGACAACTATGATACCCAATAACGTACTGCTGAACAAGTCATTTTTCCGTTATTACTTATATAACATCATGCAGTAGCAGTAGATGTGCAACCTGCTTTACAAAGTACAGAGGACCAGAATAAGTATTCCTTTTTTAGGCAGACTTCCAACTTGAATAATGGAAGTTCTTCCTGAGCAAGGTGCAGGATCAGGACAGCAGTTTACCCAGTAATATGAAGGAAAATTACATAAGATAAAAAACATGAGGATGATGTTTCATCATCACGCTTTCAGGGAGGAAATGATCTGCCACTATAAATCCCTAGTAGAAATCTTATTTAAAATTAAAAGTTACGCAGTGTTTTGAGATTCAATAGCATAAATATGTGATTGGTTGAATCTCACTGTTTAGCAATCTGCTTTGAATAGCACTGACTAGAAACCTGAATGCATGTATAACAGAAGTGCTGACCAAAATAAATGCTTGGTGGGGTTGGGGGTTTTTTGGCTTACATTTATTTTCCCAACCACAGTATTTTATTTTATTTAATCTCTCTCTCTCTCTCGCACAACCACCCACCCCTTAATCTGGTTGACATCAGGACTATAGAACAAAATGCTCAGAAAGTGACATGATCTCTGTGAAGCGGCAAGCAGTAATGCTTTGTTTTCAAAATAAAGAATTCATTTTAGGTGCTGAAAGAACTTTTGTGGCTGTAATTAAGAAACTGACAAACAGGCAAGTGGATTTCTCTAGTTATTAGCAAATTGTGTACAGTGCAGGCAGCTGTAGGGTGAGATTTCTTTTTATCTGGCTAATGGGGATGGGGGAGGTGAGGAGAGAGAAAAGCCCAGTTCTGATGTTATCTTTGAGCCCCATCCTCACCACCAAACAGAAGTTCCCTTGAACTGCTCATGGTAGCAAGCACTATACTTGGTAGTAAGCGTTTGCAGGATTGGTCCTTAGTTCTGTGCTTTTTAGAACCATAGATTGATTATTCTGCATATGATCTACTGTAGCTGTCTGGTGTGGGGTACCATTTCCCGGCCATTGAGCTGAGATCTTTAAACTCATTTTACTCATAACTTTAAATAGTTCTTTAACCACAGTGATATCTCCGAAGTGAGAGTTAGTGCTTTAATCTACTAAACTTTTCCCTTGTGGATATTTTGGGGAGAAGATAGGGGGAAGCAAACGCAATGGTGAAAACCAAAGGGTTGACTGGTATGAAAGAATTTTGGACGAGCATGAAGCAGGCGCCTTTGCTCTCCAACCCCCACATACTTCTAAGTCTGCATGTTGAGAGGGGAAGAAGCTGATATTGCTCGCTCTAAAATTAATTCCCAGTTAGCCAGTTACTCCTAGATTTTAGCTCAGAGTACACTATAATTGCATTTTTCATTTCAGTAATTACAAAGCATATTAAAGTGGATAGACAGCTGTAGCAAACTGGTTCTTTAGACATGCATACTTGTCCAAGATCAAATGGCTACAGCATATTTAGGGTTACAGTCTCCTTCTTTTCCCTTGTTCTCCACTGCAGTGGGTTTTTTTCAGTGTTACCATGGCAACACTATATCTGGCTGCCAGCTCTGTCGTAAGTTATTGAACTGAGACTGGCTTTTGGTTTAGCAGATAATTAGGTTCTGTCTCACAGGTTCATTTTCCTGTGACTGGGACGTGAATATGACCTACAGCTGGCCTCAATTTCAGTGTCACAGACAAAACTTTAACCCTTCCTACGCTCGCCACTACTGTACCAACAGAAGCTGCTAGTGGTTAGAAGCACTTTCCCTGCAGTTTGCAATGCGAATCACAGAGGATTTTTTCCCAGTTCTCAGTTTATGCCAGTCCTGCTTTAGGAGGGAGGTGGCTAAGGTTGCATTCACACAGTGCGGTGTATATGAAAGGGATGTTATTAGCACCAAATGAATATTGATAATCTGGTATGTAGATTGGTCAGTAAGGTAAGTTCAGTTGGGTATCCTGATTGATTAGTGACCCTTTAAATAATAGAAATGGGAAGGGCACATTAGGCATTTCTGCTTGAATCAAGACTATGCAATATTTCCAAGGGACCTATTTTAATATATAGGGCCAGATTTTCAGATGGTGCAAATTGGCTTGGCTGTGGAGCTCTGCCAATTTCAAACAGCTGAGAATCTAGCCTGATGTTTGTAATGCTAAACTCTGCCCTTTTCTTCTTGTCCTTTGTGCAGGAATGTAGGACCCAATCCTGTGAGGTTCTGAGCACCTTCTGAGTGATACTATGTGGCCCTCAGCTCTTTTTCCCTTTAATGGGCCTTGAGGGAGCTCAATACCTCATGGAATCTACTCCAAAGATCAAATATTAAGCAATTAGCTACAAGGAGAGAGCACCACCATTTTCTTTAGCAGTGTGTTTAAACCTACTTTTTTTCCGTCTGCCAGTACAATGAGTAGTACGGTCTGACAGTTATAACAACAGCTAGCAGGGCCATAGCCCTTCCCATGGGAAAATGCTCAGGAGAAGGCACTGGTTGAAGGAAACTTCTATGGTGTTTTACTCAAAGAGTTTTCCCTAGCTTGTTCCCAGGGAGATGAGGGTGAAGCTTTTCCCACCTGAAAAGTGGAAAGAGTTTCACTCCCACAACCCACAGATCACAGAGATTCCACCAGAGGCATAGGACCACTGGTGCAGAACACATGCATCTGAGGCCCTCTGCTCCCTGACTGGCCATTAGGCAGCACAACCCCACCAAGCTATTGGGACTTCCCCTTCCTGAAGCTGCCTTTAGCACTCTTCTTTCAGGGGATCCCACAGCAAAGAGGATGCTTATGCAAACATTAATGGAACTTCATCTGCTATCCACACATAAATCTTCAGACACAGAATATTCTCTGTGGGATCCCGGGAAAGAGAGAGAGACAGATCTAAATGAGGATCCTGGGGACAAAGACTACTTCCGTCTCCTCTTTGTTCCCCTTAAAATTATTTGCAATAATATCTCTTGATTGGAAGGTCACAGCATTTAGCCAGGATAACAGCCTTGCTTGTATGGAATTCACCCCATTCAACTAATCTCACAGCCTGGATTTGGGGATACATAGTAGTATGTTTAAAACCTGCCTATTGTACAGGACAAAGAAAATGGTATAACACATACTAGAGACAGTGACTTTACTATTCAGATAACTGTACAGAAAGCTACCAGTTTAGCACATTTGTATAAATCAAATGATCAAAAAAGACTCTCAAGGTAATTCTTGATTAGCATATTTAGTGTGGATTATAGCCCTTTTCAATACGGGATAAAAGGATCATTGGAGGGTTAAACTGGGAATGGGGGTGGGTGAGATAGGGAAGGTCCCTCCTGAATTACAAAATGGATGGAAGAAATTCCACAAGCTGATTGGCTGATGAATCAGCCAGCTAGATTATATTATTGCATATTACCTCTGCTGGTGCCTCTGCTTACCAACACCGAATTGGCTAATACAAAGTCAGGAGTACATTGTACAATACCAGTATATATGTTATTTAAAATTCACAACTAAACATTTTGAAGGCACATTGGTTAAAAAAATCATATTTATCTCATATACTTCTCATCATTAATGGTGAGTTGTTTATTTGGGGGGGTGGGGTAGCATTTTTTTTTATTTTACTTTTTGCATCTTTCTCAGTTTGGACATTAACATATAGGCTAGTCGGGGTCAGTTTTCTTTATAGCTAGTTTTAGGTCCATTATCTAGCTCTCATATCCTGGTACAGTCCTGTAATGTTGGAGCTTCAATCACTGTTCAAAGCCAAGCAAAAACAAAACTAAACTTTTAAATGGAATCTTAATGAAATGCATGGAAATATTGCCAGGGAGCTTAAGCCTTATAAAATTTAGATATGAAATCTAAATGTTTGGCCTAAATCAACATGACATTGTGCCCATAATGTAATATAGTTGAAAACGAGGCTAAGCAAACCAGCTCAAACGAGAAATCACCTATTCATCAGCTAACATGAAACTTGCACTGCATCATTTTCACGATTTTCAGATCTGTTTGTAGACCAAAGCATCCGAACCTCCAAATCACGTCTTGTTCACCCATAACTACTTGAAAATTACTTTCTATTTCAGGGGTCTTGGATGAGGTAGACTGACCCCTTAAGGGTTGTTTTCCTCCCCTTAAGGGTAACAATGTCCAGTCGTCAGCCAGGAATAAGTGGTGATTGGAAGGAAATCCTTTGACTGTCCCCAAGATCCACAAAGGTGCTAGGCACCTAAACCCCAGATTCAGGTGCCTCAAGCTTTGTCTATGCTTGCCTACACTTGCAGTGATGTGTAGGGTATGTGTAACTACACACCACAGTGAAAGGCAGGTTGCCTCCACGCTCATTGTGGTGTGTAGCTACACGTGGCAGTGGGGAAAGGCTACGGCAGCTCCTTGCTGCCTCCCCCTGCCAGCGCTTTTCCCCATTGCCGGAGCCTTTCACTGTGGTAGGGAAAGGTTTTGGCAGTGGGGAAGGAGGGGGACACAACTCTGCTAAAAGTAGCAGAGTGTAAACATGGGAGGTACTGCCTGGGAGTGTAGAGAGCTGTGTATGGTATATGTACTAGGGTTCAGACATGTAGGGCAAACCACTTGCCTAAGCAGTGCTTCATTGTCTACATTAGAGATTGGCAACCTTTGGCATGCGGCCCACCAGGGAAGTTCCCTGGCGGGCTGGTCTGTTTACCTGCAACATTCGCAGGTTCAGCCGATCGCAGCTGCTACTGGCTGCAGTTTGCTGCTCCAGGCCAATGGGGGCAGCGGGAAGCAGCAAGGGCCAAGGGACGTACTGGCCACCGATTCCCACAGCCCCCATTGGCCTGGAGCGGCGAACCACAGCCAGTGGGAGCCACAATCGACCGGACCTGCAGATGCAGCAGGTAAACAAACTGGCCCAGCCTGCCAGGGGGCTTCCCTGGTGGGCCGCGTGCCAAAGGTTGCTGATCCCTGGTCTACACTGCTATTTGTACTCTTGCTAGCTGGGAATGCAGTCTATACTCTGCACACCACCTAAAGCCTTGGGTTTCGTTGCCTAAGTCCCAGTTTTAGGCTCTACTCTGAGCCACTAAAATCCTGCCAAACTCTGGGCTCTGAGCTCACTCAGCACCTAAGTGTTCAGGGTAGAAGTTTCCTAGGCATCTATGTTCCTGCTTCAGGGCCCACACACTGCTGCCTGCCTCTGGGTGTCTAGATGCCTATCTCTCTTGTAAAGCCCAGAGCAATTCACAAGTTGGAGAAGACAGGCATTTGGCTGCCTAAAGTGTATGTTGGGCTCGGTCCAATAGGCATGCTTTAGTTATTAGTGTTAATTTTTCAGACTTATTTGAAGATTTGACACTTACCTGTAGGTTTCCAGGTCCAGCATAAAAAGTGATTGCCACAGCATACAGTTAAACTCCTTTGCCACTAGAGCAGAGGTTCTCAAACAGTAGTCTGCAAGCTCCATTCAGGTGGTCTGCGGATAGTTCCCTCTCAGGTGCGTGCCTGGGCAGCAATGAAGGGCCACCCACCTAATGGCTCCCGTAATTATGTTCCTGGACCCTGGCAAAGACGCACATGTAAGGTGAGGCAGTGGCCTTGGGGGGAATAAGGGGCAGGTGGGAGGGGGCAGTGGAGTGAGAAGGGGAGATGGGGAGGGAATGTGGGACATGCAGGGCTCCAGTGGCCAGAGAAATAGGTGACTTTCCCCAGCTCCAGAGCTGCGGCTACTGGGGAGAGATGGCCCTCCTTCCTCCAGCTCTGTGGCTGCTGTGGCGGGGGAGAGAGGGAGAGACCCCCCTCCTTCCCAACCCTAGCTTGGTGGCTTCTGCACTAGAAAAGTAAGACTACTGATATTAAAATATGAGTTATGTGCTTTTATTTGTAGAACAAAAAAACCAGTTAATTATTATTAACGGGTTTTTTTTTTATATTGCACTTTTATCCAAAGCGCTTTACAATCGTTAGCTAACGATACAAACAACATTTGGAAAGATCATTAAGTCGTCTACTGACACCCTCAGCAATTTTCAAGAGGTCCTTGAAAAAGAAAGTTTGAGAACCACTGAACTAAAGGTCAAACAATGTGACATGAGCATGAATTCAGGAAGAAAATAATGATAGATCCTCTGGCAGGGTGGCATCTCAAAATATGCGAAATGAGAGAAGTACTAACATACTATACTATAAATGTAAACTTTAAGGCAAAAGAAGAAACATTTGGACCATAAACATAATTTAGGAAATTTACTTAGAGCTGGTAGAGATTTTTCAAACAAAAATTCTTTATTTGAAAACTGGCCATTTTTTCCAAAACAGAATTTATTTATTTATTTATTGAAAGTTTCCATTTTTTTCAACAAAACCCCCAAATAAAAACTGTTTCACTTTCTTTTCTTTTTTCCCTTTACTCCCCCTTTTTTCAGTGTCAAAGTTGGCGGGGGGAAAGCATAGAGGGGGAAAACAAAACCTGAGAACCAAATATTTTCAAAACTGAAATTTTTCTATTACAATTTTGAATAACTAAAATAATTGCTCCTTATAAAAACCTGTAAAACTAAACTAAAATTATTCCAATTCTAATATTTTGGTAAAACTACTATTTTCACCCAGCTCTAATCTTAATGTTGCTGACAGATTTTATGCATCTGGCTCCAAACCATAACTAAACACTTACTTTTCAATTACAGAATGTGTGGGAGGAGTTCTTCTATGAAGTCACTGAAAGGACCCTTTTCAGAATAGATGACCTCTGACAGCCACAAGGCCTCAAAATTAAGCACATATCAAACATTTAACCAATTTTAGTTATTGTCAAACCTAAAGTTATATTTTACCAGATTAAGATGCAGATCCCACTTCCAGCTTTCCTCTCTTTCAGCGTCCCAGTCCCTATGGAAGGTAGGTTTATGATAATAATGAATTAAATCCAAAACCATAAATTGGGAATGCCTCCATAAATCCCCCTCTGAATTTAAAGTTACATATGCTCATACATCATTTCCATCTCCACTTCCCTACATGAACAAGAGGCAAATACAAAAATTAATGTATTAGAGGTCTTTCTTTGACTAGATGGTTTTGTAGCAAAATTATTGTACTGGCTAGGTCAGTGCTTGTTTCTTGGTATTCGTAGAGGTAGCCTCTAAAAGATATGGCTCCTCCCAGATGGGAGGGACTTCTGTCTCAGGAAGTAACACTTAGAGGGAGTTGAGGCATGTACTTTCTGACTTGGGCGGGGAGGGAAACTGTACCACCAGCAGGGAAGCTGTCTCTGTACCCTCTTTCTGTAATAAATAGATATTCTGTTGTTAGATTGAGCTTGTGCCATTGTTATTGTTCCAGGGACTCTACATGTTTGTGTTAACCCACCAATAAGGAGATCATGAGGTCATGTAACAGTATTACAGAGGCTACCTCTCCATTCAGAAGTTACCTCTCCAGAGGCTACCTCTCCATTGCCCACACAAATGTCATTGAATCCCCCGAGATGCAGGACTGCACAAATGTCATTGCTTGGAAGCTACAGAATAATCCGCTTAGTTCTACTGAGAGCCTTCCAGGGTACAATATACTTCACAAAAGCCATTTTTTACTGTAGCAGAGCTTGTAAAAGTACAGTAGATCAGGACTTTCAGAAGCATTTTACTGGAGTTAAGCATTTTTAATTTTTAAAATGTGTGTTTTATTAAAAAAGTTAGATCAGTGGCCTAACCCAGCCTGCTTCCCTTTGTATATTAAATAGTGGATTATAAATTGTGTCTGGGTTGCCATACTAATCAATCATATCTAATAATCCTTAGTAAATCCATGGGTTAGGCCTTTTCTAAAATAATTTCCATGCACTAATAGCAATAAGATACATCAGGCAGTGCATTTCTGGGAATTATTGCACTTCTCAGGTGACTGAAGTCACTCATTCTCCTACCTCATGCTTCACAACACAGCTGAGGCATGAAATTATTCCCTTCCAATGTGATGCTTTTGCCTGTCCTTATTTCTTAAATGATTTGCAAGGATTAGTGTGTTAATAGCATTGTGAGAAATTCAAAAAAAGGAGACAGTAATATTTTATATTAAAGTTATCAATGCAATCCACATTTTGGTGATTTTACTTAAATCAAGAAAACCTTGATCTAATATACATCAAAAGTGCCTGGTTGTGAAAGCATGGAGGGCACAATAGCGTTCTAGGAATTGTGCTGTAAACAAAAACTATATGTCATTTATAGTGGAAATTACTGAAATCTATGAGTCTATATATTTACAAGAAGAAATGCATTTCCCTGTCTTTTGATAAGTATTGTCATCTGTCTGTTACATGCAACTATCATTCTTTGTCCCTGAATTTTATGTATTCAACTGTGATTCATTTGAAATTGTTTTATCATACCTTGATTGATTTGCAGACATAATACAAATTCTCCTGAGACAAATATATCATTCCCATATTAAACTCTAATCATTTCCAAAAGGTGCTGTTTTTTCCATTAACATTTTAAAGCAACAGTCTAAGCTCTTTTAATTCACTGTAGTGCTGACAAACCACTACATTCCCCCCTTTTTTTTCACCTAGTAAAACTCCAGTTGTAACATGAAGATGCCACAACAATATCTTGGACAAGTTGTTTTTCAAGTTTGCAACAAACTTATATATAAGCAATAGGCCAGATAAGCTGCCATGACTTAAAAGGCCAGAGGGTGTATTGTCTAGACCCGCATTTCTCGAACGGGGGTCCATGGGCCCCTGGGGGTCCGTGAGGGTATTCCAGGGGTTTTGTGAGCCCCACTGATCAACTCCTCCTCCTCCCTCACTCAACTCCTCTCCCTTTCAGCACCTCCTGCAAGCCAGGGAACAGCTATTCAGCAGCGTGCAGGAGGTGCTGGGACAACAGTGACGGGATGTGTTTGGGGAAGGGGTGGAAAGAGGTGAGAAGAGGAGGGGCAGGGGTGAAGTGGAGCAGGAAGAGGTGGGGGGGGGTTGGGGGAGGGATGGAGTTCCAATGGGGCCTGGGGCTGAGTAGGAGGGGTGGGGGTTCTGTGAAAAAATTTAAAGAAAATGGGGGTCCTCGGGTTGCTGAAGTTTGAGAATTGCTGATCAAGACCACTATAGCCTCAGCCTTCTGTATAGGCCTGATCCAAAGCCCCTTGAAGTCAATGGAAAGACTCCTGCTGATTTTATTGGGCTTTGGATCAGGTCCTCTATCTCTATTCTCTCTGCTTTTACCCTCACTGTTCACTTTAAGCTGGGAAAACTACTTCCTTCTCCTCAGATCTGTTTTATAACTGATGCCAATAAGCAGAGAAGGAAAAATGGCCACCATATTAAAATGTGCTTCTACCCTAATCTCTCCAGGGAAGATTCTTTGTTCTACCTGTTTCTGAGACTCTGACAAGTTGTACTGTTTGATATTTTTTGTCTTCTTTTTCCTTTAATTAATGTGGGCATCTAAGCTGTTCCTGGGCCCCAATTCAGCAAAGCATTCATCTACATGCTTAACTTTAAGCATGTGAGTATTTCAATTGATGTCAATCTTCATTTGACATTAATAGGACTAATCATATGGTTAAAGTTCTGCACTTAAATAAGTGCTGTGCTGAATCGGGCCTTTATCTGTTTCATTTTCTGTCTTAATGACATACATAATGTATATCAAGAAAATACAAATGGCTAAAGATGAAAATGTGGCTATTGGCTTTTAACTCTATCTCACTGACCCAAAATCTGTTTAATATGAAATTATGGGTGGGTTTAATTTAATACGTACACTGAGTAATCCTCTACAGAAGCAAATGTAGCAGAGCTATTTTATAGACAGCTCCATTATTCATTATACTATATTTATTATATTTTAATGTTAAAGTAAATTGACAGATCACAAAAAAACGTTGTTTGCAGCCGTGTTACACTATTCCGTTCCCTGGCTCCACCCTGTATCCAAACACTTATTCATGGGTTACAGTAAGTAAAATAACAAAAACGATAGAGCAAAACATTTATGGCTTTACTGAGTCATGTAAGTGACTCCCATGGTTAAAAGTAAAGATATGTTTCTCCCTCCCTTTATGAGACACTCATATCTTAATATAACACATACTTTATCTACAGCTATCTTGTATATGTTCGTGATGGCTAATCTTGGTTAAGACATTTCTCTTCCTGAGGTGGGAGAGAGGGATCACTCTGAGTGGTGTAGATATAAATGAGCCAGTCCATCTCTTCTCGCAAGAGAAGAGAAATGTCACCATAGAGATAAGCCATCTTGTATTATATATACAATACAGTATGCAGAAGTATGTTTTTCTCCCGATGTTTTATATGGCTGCTCTTGTTTTACATGACAACAAAGTGGTTGGAAATATAGAATTCTAAATTAGGGACAAGTGAAATGGTAAAATCCTCTATGAAATTTTGCCCCAAACTGCATCACTGATTCAAATCCAGCCCTGACTGGGAGTTGCCCACATTAATAACTGAGAGAGTCCTGATTAGTTTGTGCGAAATGAATTGCTGGTCTCAATTCAGTTCCTAGGGGGCAAATGTCCACCTCACAATTTGCACTATCACTGGCAGTCTTACAGACGCCAAGTAATGAATGGGCATGGAGATTGGGCTTTCCCTCCAGGTTAGGAATGAAGCATATTGTTGGGGCAATATGGGGAAATTTTCAGTGCCACTTCCCAACATATAATTGTTTTTGAATAAACAGAGCACTGTGGTTGTCAGGACTCTGAAGCCAGTACCTTTCACAGCATTCACTTAGTTTATGAAAAGTTTTCAGCCAAAATCTAAGCTGAAATCTTTTCAGAGGCTTAAACATCTTCTGTTAAGTGTCTTTTTTTTTTGTTTTTTTGACTAGTCTTTAACTTCTTGCTTCTGATTCAGGAGGAGACTGGAAGCAAAATATTGAACCACTTACAAGAAAATGCTCTTCTTGTGATAATTCCAGCCTGACCAGAAATAGTTAGTACCAGTAACTTCAGGAGTCTTCCTGCCCAAATCTCCAGACCTTAATGGTTTTGATTGCTTGGAAAAGCCTCTGATCTTCTGGGTCCAAACTGAATGGAAATTCTGAACCTTTGGAATACTTCTGAATTCTTGTCTATTACTATTCTGAATACTGATAATGCTTAATAAGTGTGGGTTGCCATATTATAGGATAAATAAAATCACATATAGCTAAATAGTTACTATCTATACTATCTAAACTGCTGGGAGAGTGTTTAGGAATGAAATACATCTACAATATTTCACATCTGTCAGTTTCTGGATGCTTTCCTGACACAGTACTCTTTGGATTGTACTTTACCAATTCACATTGCACCTCTTTTAAGCTTCAAATATGAACAAGAAGAATTAATTTCTTCCTACCCCTTCCTTTTCTACTATCTGATTAACATGAACATCAGTCCTCTGGAATACATTACATGGAATTTTTACTCTGAGTGTTAATATCTGTGTTTGAGTGTGTCTGTACACACTCATTCTACACATTCATTTTAAGTCAATACAAGTGACACATCTTCTGGGATATGATTTATCTACCTATATTTCTATAGTCTATGTTGTTATTTACCTACTGTCATGGATAGTTTTGATATAATCTATATTTCCTTTTATTATTGCAACAATGGATCGAAATATTTTTATTGCAGATCAATTGACCTTTGGTAAGAAGAAAATATTTAATTATTTTAAAATGTTTCTTGTTTTATTTTCCTTTTCTTTTTCATACAGAATATCACCTTTGATTAATAACAAACATATGCAGGCTTTATTCCTCTTATCTGGGTGTCAGCGGTAATTGGAATCCATATCCATATCCAGCCTTGCAATCATGCTGCAAAAGGCCAATAAATTCCCGCTGAGTGTGTTACTTGTTAAATTTAGTGCATTGCATTCAGAGTAATGAATAAAAGCAGTGGGCCGTTACTGTCTGGTTGGCAGAGAAGGAGTAAGAAAAGCCAGACTCCCTGGAGGCCCCAAGCAGGCTTAAAACTGTTACAGGCAGAAGCAAGGGACTCCCTAAGCATCACAGTTCAGTTTGTCTCCCTTAATTTCCTTTTCTATCAAGACTTGGGAGAAAATGGAGGGAGGTGAGGTAATCTATTACATTCATACACCATTTTTATACACCAATATTCCCTGCTATAGGCTCTCTTAAAGGCAAGTGTGTTTAAAAGTAATATATTTATATTAATCAATTAACCAATGACAGGTTTGACTATGCTTGAGGGGAGACATTTATACATGTATGCTGTTTAATTTAATTACAAATACTTAAAATATATACACATATATAATTATCTGCATATTCTGTTAACCTTGTGTTGGTTTACTAGTTGGTAGAAAAAAATATCAAACTTCTAGGTCTTTAGATTGGACATGTAAACTTTTGTTTGATTTAGAAGTAGGTATGTCTCTTGATTAAGATTTAAGTATACATTGTATGCTTAAATACTGAATACAGATATTGTATGAGCCTTACTATATAATATAAAAATACAACATTAAAATCATGAAAATTGATTCAGTGATGCCATGGAGTAAATCGATGCTATATAATTGGAGTCTCAGTGAATATATCCACAAAATAGTTTTGACTATACTGGTTGCACTGATTTTTGCTCACTTCTGTAGTACTTTATTATTATTATTATTATTATTTTATTTTTGCATTTCTGCATGTCTTTTAGTTTCTGAAGAAGTTTGAGTGTGTGTCCAGCCAATCCCCAGAAAAGAGAGACTATGGGACTAAAGCTGTAGAAAGATTTAGTCTTATATGTAAACTTGTTCTTCCCTCAAACACACAAATTTTGTATCAGGGCCAACTACCACACCTAGTCTCTTGAACCAGAGACATCTAACAGTTGGAGTGTAGACTGTCTTAATCAGGTACACGTGGTCTGGATCTCTCATGTAACTGTTTGGTTTATTATCAAGTGAACCAGAAACAAACAAGCAACCAAAAAATTGTAAAGTGAAATCCTGACCCTATTGAAGTCAATGGCAAAACTCCCATTGACTTCAATAGGTCCAGGATTTCACCTATAGTGAAAGGATTCTATTATAGTCCTTCCAGATTTCAAATGATTTTCATGGACTCGCAAAGAAAGGGCCTAACTCTTCTCTAGTGTATTCAATGGGAGAAGGAGCGGAGGCATGCTCTAATGGGGAGATTTTCAAAGGCACCCAGGGGAGTTAGTCACCTAACTATCGCTAAATCCAACCTCCAGCCACAGATGATAGCCATTCTACTATTTCTGTCACAGTCAAAATCCCTTTCGCTCATGACATAATAATTAGCAGCAACATTCTTCCAGCCAATCATATACTATTCACAACATGGCATTATCTAAATTTAAGGCCTTTTCTTCATTACCTCTGTCATGGTCTAACAGTCAGTTAAGTGGCTAGTTTACTTTCAATCTGTGCTTTCTTTGTCTCTGTAAAATAGGTCTCATAGTTTAAGAAAAAGCATGTAAAGTGACAATTTGAGTGGCTGTTTATTCTGAGTTGGATGGTTATAAATTTAGGTTTTGGTGTTGTTTGCACCGGGTAGCTGTTAATGTGTGTGAAAGAGGGGGTTTGTGCCAAAATTGAGACATTTCGACCCTGATTTTTCCAAGGTGCGGTCATCTGCAGCTCACATTGTCTTTGGATAGCACTTACTTGGCCCTGGAAGGATGCTCTGAGAGGGAGTGGGACACTGATCAGCAAGAGAGGGAATGCCAAGAGAAAAATTAGCTGAGACACATACGTGAGCAGAGAAGTTTTACTTCTATATTACCTTTATAATTTAATGTTGCTAACATTATTCCAAATCATTTGTGAACGAAACAGTTCTATAGTGAGGAAACTTAGATAATTTACTTAGACATATGACTGTATGGGTGACAGAACATGGGAACATTGTTGTATTTAATTTTCAGGTGCATCATTTCTTTTACTTGATTTTTTTTTTTTAGTCCAGATTTAAAGGCCAATTGGTTTCTGGTTTTTAAAAGTTGCAGAAATGTGATCGCTGGCCTCCCTGACTTCATCTCCCATGATACATTTATGGACTCTCCTCTGGTTGCACAGCCACAGTGCATCATAGGCATCACATGATCATGATGCATCATGGAATATGCAGTCTATCTAAAAAGCATAGCCCATAGAGGAGAATGGTGACATGAGATACCCAAACTACAACTCCCAGAAGGCAACATGCCACCTCAAGCAGATATATTAGTGTTGAACTGACATAATAGGTACTCCTGGGGGAATTCTGCACCACTGCATGTGTGTAGAATTCATATCCTCCGCAGATTTCGTTGCTTCTCTGAAGAAAAATTACTTTATGATGGAGAAGCAAAGGGAAGCCTCAAAAGTGGTCACGCAGCCCTCCACAGCAGCGCAGGTATCATTTTTAGGTGCCCAGAACAGTTGCAGAGAGGTAAATCACTGCAGATGGGAAGGGGTGGGGACCCCACATCTGGTGCTGGGTCAGATCTACCCCTGTCTACCCAACCTCTGTGCATCTGGATCCCTCCCATATGCAGACCCCCCCCCCCCGGTGAGCCTCACCTCTTCCCTGCACTGGAACCCCCACCCTACTGAGCTTCACCCTCTGCATCTGGAGCCCTCCCGCACCCAGATCCCCTGGCTGAGCCCCACCCCCCTGCATCTGGACCTCCCCAGCCTCACCCCAGCTAGTGGCTCCTACCCTGTGCTGGGCTCAGCTGCTAGTTCCGGCTGGGCTGGGGGTAGAGGAGGAGCACACTTCCCCTGTTTCCTACCCCCATTGCACCTCAGTTGTGGAGGAAGGAGTTTCTGTACAGGAAGCTGCTCTCCATTCCACCCACCTACCCATCCCGCATCCAGACCTCCACCCCTATACCCAGAGCATCCCCTGCCGAGCCCCATCTCCTTTCATCCAAACCCCACCCCTACACCCAGACTACCCCCACTGAGTCCCTTGCACTTGAATTCCCAACCTGATGAGCCCCACCCACCTACATATCTGGACCATCCAATGAGCCCCCCACACCTTGACCCTCACCCCACTGAGCCACAACCAGCTGCACCTGGACCCCCACCCCACCAAGACCCACTCCCCCAGCACACAGATCCCCTCACTGAGCCACTCAGACCCGCCCTGCTGAGTCAGAACCATCTTCCCCTCGACCCTCCTGCAGAGTCCCATTGCCCCTGCACCCTTAACCCCCCCAACCCCAATGAGCACCTGTGCATCCAGATCCCCCCGCATCCTCTCACTGCCCTCACCCAGATTGCCCCACCCATAACCCTCTCACTCCACACTAAGCCCCTCCACACTGGAATCCTGCTGGGCTGAATCTGCCTGCCCATACCTGCGGCACCTGGCATGGGGCTGCTAATCCTGGTGAGTTGCTTCACCTGCTACTCCTGAGGGAATTCTGACCCCCAGCATTTAAAATTCTATGCCAAAAAAGTAAAAATTCTGCAGATTTTATTTGTCAATAAATCAATGTGCAATCAGTGCCTGAATGGGGGGAAGGGGCACACAGGCCACTGGTTGCATGGACGTGGAAGATCCTTCTGAAGCTCCCCATCCCCGTGACATGGACCTTTGGAGCAGGCCCGGTTCTTCTGCTGTGTCAGGATTGGGTGCAGCCTCACTGTTGAATCTGTGTTCCAGGGAGTGGGGAAGGTTGCAGGGTGAGCTCCCACCTCTGTGCAGCCAGTGGCCTCTGCGCCTCATAGCCATGCTGGAGCCTCCACATTTATTTATTGACAAGTAAAATTTGCAGAATTTTAACATATTGTGCACAGGATTTTTATTTTTTGGTTTGGAATTCCCTCAGGGGTACTGATAGAAAATGTGTTGTTTCAGTTTCACACATCATAATGTTTTGAGTTGTATTAATCCAACCCCAAATGAAATATTTTGTTTTAATTTTCCCAATAGAAATTTCAAAAAGTTGGGCAAATCGTATCATCAAAAAATTATAATAGCATAATAGAGTGCCCATCCTCCCTCTAAAAAAATCAGCAACAAAAGCTTCCAGCCCAGATAAAATCCCCCAACCCTTCGCATGCCCTCCTTCCATAATGTTTGAGTGGAAAGATGGGTTTTGCATCATATTCGGAAAGTTAACTGATCCAGGCTCTGACTGCAGTTGTCAAACCATCTAAGGCTTTAAAGATTAAAGCCAACTCAAACTCCATTGTGTTTGCTACGCCCTTGTTTTTGTCTAAGGCAGGCAACTATATGAGTATGATTCTTCCTAAATTTATGAACAATGTGGTGGGTGAGTATGCTGAAAGAATCTGCTTCCCGATACAGGTTACATCATCATCTCGTTTTCCATTGATGACTGGTCCAAGTTTAGCCTCTCCTTTTGGTGATGCACTCAGGCCTCCTAATCAAAAAGGGTCTGCACTGACTGTTCCTGGATCTGCCCACTAATGCATGAGCACACACTCTCTATGGCTGTTTTGTCATCTGTAGTTTGGGAGGAAGTAATTGAGCAAAGCAGTTGCCCTCACAAATATCAATAGGTTGGCATGCACACTGAAAAATCTGCCTTATTCTCTGTGAGTGAAGGTGATCTTCGTTTTCCTTAATGAGGAACAAGTCTGGCAAGAATTCATCATTTCTTGTTTCTAAACCACATCACTAGTATCAGAGGCTTTTCTAGCAGCACATGATTTTTTGTATCAGGCACTCAGTAACAGCAGTGTATCTACTAAATTGCTGTGAGACAGAAATTCTTCAGTGTAATGCTGTCTAGATAGTGCATGTGCTTAAATTTTACTCATTAATATACTCATTAGAATAATGCTGTATATGGATAGGAAAATTACTGTAAGCCCCGCAAATAAGTTTGGAGTACTAGAAGTAGATTGGTTGAAGAGATAGACACGTAGTCATTGGTTTTAGTTTCTTGTTGCCAAAAGGCTGTTTATGGTAGGAAATATCCTGATGAAGTTGGCTGGAGCTCAGGAGAACTTTTTTGGCTTGAATCTCTTTCTTCTGGCCAAGAAGCTTTCTCAGGGAGGGGAATAGCATAAGACTGGCGCATGATTCTTGGCAAAGCAAGTTTTTGCGCTTTTGCAAGGACTCTATAATCTTTCCTCATCATAGCAGGGGACCTAAGTTATGTGAGTGCTTGATTCTGAGTAGACCATTTATGTGGTTGATTTATTTTTTTCTTTTTAAACTGTGACTGTTGGCTGAGACATCCATGCTTCCGAGATGTATGAAAGAAGCTGCCCACCTGTCTGGAGCATGGAGAACATGTCTTGACAAATATCTAATGTACATATCAATCATCTGTTTCTTGATCTACCTGGAAGATATTGTGCCAAAAATAATTTGAGTATCCTGATACTTTAAGTTGCCCTAACATTTTCTCAGGTGTAGGACTGGATACATTCCCAGACCTTACATAACCTTACAAGGCCAACTTTTTCCTATTTTTTTTTCCTGGTGAAAATGTCAAAAGTAATGAGTGCCATTGCTAATATATTCTAAATGTCATCTTAACTTCCTATGGGACAGCAACTTTAGTCAGCAAAACCTCAATTTGTACTTGGCAGTGCAACTGAAGTCTCAGCTCTGTAGCTAATGGCTATAATCCAGCTGTTCTTCAGCTATGATCCAGGAGCCCCAGGTGATCTGCTGTGCACTTGCTAGTGGTCCAGAGATAGCTGTCGGGTCACATGGTGCAGGCTCTACTCCATACTGCCAGCTTCTAAATCCCAATGAAAGAAAAATAAAATGACATTAAATCTAACTCAGCTGTAGAGTTTTCATGTGATCCAAACTGGGACAAGAGTTGGTCCATGAGACAATCTCTCCTTTAAGCTGTGTGCCACACTTCACAGATCTCTGAGAACCCCTGCCCTACTAAGAGAGAAAGGACTCATGCTCTCATTGTGTAGACTGTTACACACTAAGCATTTGTGTCACAGCACTCCTGGACTCAGTTTCTGTGACTCCAGCATGACTAGGGACCTTACATGATGCTCAGGGGAAGGATGCTCAGTGAAGTGAGAATTAAGCTATGTCTACACTACAGCCTATTTTGGTGAAACTTAAGCTGTGTAGGCATGTGAATAACCTCCCCCTGAGTGACATAGGTTACACCGACATAAGCGCTTGTGTGCACAGTGCTTTGTCGCCAGGAGAAGCTCTCCCGCTGACATAGCTTATGCTGCTCACAGACATAGGGTTTTTATGCTGATGGGAGAGCTTTCTCCTGTTGGCATACAGCGTCCTCATCAGATGCGCTGCAGCGGCACAGGTGCATTGGTGCAGCTGTGCCGCTGCAGCACTGTACACATAGAAATGACCTTAGTGTTTTAACTGGAGGATAGTCATCTGGAGGTCGATTTTAAAGAAAACATTGAGCAAATAAATAGGTTCTACAGGTATATTAGCCTGGAAGTTCAAGAGGGCACTCATGTAGCCCAAAGTTATTGTAGCTTCACGGCACTCGCACAGAAACCAGAGATTATAAGATAGTGTGAATCTCTACCTTAAGAGAAACATTTAAAAACAAGGGGAATTAGCTACAATACAACAACTTAATTTCAAATATAGTTTGGGACCTAATGAGAGTGTCTACCCTTGAGTGTGTGTGTGTATGTGTGCACGTGCGCAGAGGACGGAAGGAAGATTGGAGGGGAACATGTTTGAGTAGGGAGGGAGGAATGAAGTAGAAGAGGTGAATCTGTGGGATAGAAATGAAAGGTTGAGAGACTAAAGAGGGGAGAATATGAATGAGCAGAGGAATGGAGATCCTCCTGAGTATTGGTTAAGTGGCCTTGTGATTAGTGTTCTTCGATCCAATGGACAATATCCGGATTTGATTGACTTTCGGAGTCAGTTCTACAGAGACCGATTATGGCAAAGTTAGGAGCAGTGCTGAAGTGCATCGTTCCATGTATTTTTCTTAAGGAAAAACAAGAAAGACAGAGCAAATATTAAGCCTCTGTCAGATGGGGCACAGTGACACACTCTAACACTTTGCATCTGTGAAATAAAATGGCAGTTCCCTCTTCAGCCAATAGAGTCCTTTCATCTGTAGAGGTTCCGCACACAGAAAATGGAATGGCAAGCCTTCTTTTCAACTGCTTAGTTATACATAAACCACACACCACTCCAGTAAATGAAAAACAATCTCCTTAATAAGTTTATTCCTGTGAGAGGTCTATATTTACACTATGGCTGAAGATGGGCAGTGAGCATCTGCTTATCTTCTGCATACTCATCTGCCCCCGTGCTTAAACCTATTCAGTGGGGTTTTCATTTATTTTGCATTCACCTAGTATGGAACTTTGAATCCTCCTTTGGCAAGTAACTAGTGTTTTAGGTACGGGTATATACTGTAGCCCAGGGGTAGGCAACATATGGCACAAGTGGCACACAAGCTGATTTTCAGTGGCACTCACACTACCTGGGTCCTGGTCACCGGTCTGGGGGGCTCTTCATTTTAATTTAATTTTAAATGAAGCTTCTTAAACTTTTAAAAACCTTATTTACTTTGCATACAACAATAATTTAGTTATACATTATAGACTTAGAGAAAGAAACCTTCTAAAACCGTTAAAATGTATGACTGGCACACGAAACCTTAAATTAGAGTGAATAAATAAAGACTCAGCACACCACTTCTGAAGGTGGCCTACCCCTGCTGTAGGGTGACATTCAGCCTTCCCCTCCCCATCATGGATTAGAGTAGAAGCTTGTTTCTCCTCTGCTCTCTTTGTGGGAACTTCTGGCCATTCAGTCATATAAACATGGACCTAATGAACCCATCCCCATATCTTCCTCCTACTATGGCCTATTTTGAGCCAGCATGGAGCCCAATTCCATGAATCTCCCACATGCAGGGCTACTGCAATGCCGAGAGTCTTGTGTGGGTCTTCTGCTAGTAGCAGAATTTCACCTCTGATGCATATTCTGAAACACATTCAGTGGAAATGAGTCTGTCTACATGATCTAGCAACCAAGGTGTTAAATAATTTTATTGCTAGTTTGAATTTGGTGGTATTTATGGCAGAAAAAAAAGTTACAAATGCTATGGCTTAATGATATCCTTGCCCAATATCTTAGTGGAAGAACAGTGCGTAGCATATGAGCTGGGCTTTTCTCAAGTTTATTATGAAAGCATCTAGCTCAATTGTCAAGCACCAATTTCCTGTTACAGTAAATACTTTGCTTTTATATTTTCAAGAGGCACAAATGTGTGGTGGATGGCTTGATCTGGTAATATAAAAACTAAGCAAGTGTAATAGATGCATGTAAAATGGAATTAAATATATTTGGGATGAGTTCTATTAAAGTACAGTCCAGCTCCAGGTACATCTATATCTTTTTTCTCTGCTTTCATAATCTGACTTCAGTAAGAGACTTCCCACTGAAGAGAGTCTTTTTATTATGTAATTTCTGGAAAGAAGGTTAATTTTTTAAACTATTCCCCTGATCTCTTCCATGGGATTACTGTCGCCGCACATCTCACTCTGCTCTTTCCTGAAGAGACAGATAGCCTACAATAATCGCTCATGTTCTGCCTTCTGTTATCCAGAGCTAAACAATTCACATTTAGTACAGAGCAGTGACTAAAACAATCATGAGAAACAGGAGATGCAGTATTCATTTGTCACTGGATTGAACAAATCTTGATTTCAGGCTAGTCATGGTGAGACGGAACAACTTCCAGTGGCACTGCGTGGCACACATTTTTGACCCAGTAATACATTCATCCTTCACTGGTCATGCACTGAGCAATCAAGGGTTGTGTTGGGATAACTGGTGAAATGAAGCAGCAGTTAAAGGCATACTGTACATTTTCTTTATACTCCAGCAGCAGAAAAATGCACTCTGCAGTTCATTAGGTGACACTGCTTTTTTTAACAAATGCATTTTTCTTCAACCTCACTTCTTTTTATGCATGAGAATAAATAAATAACTGAGCACTTTCAGAACACTAATCATCCTTTGCTCCTATAGCACTTTGTAATGAATAGTAAGGATCATTATCTCCATCACACAGATGGGGAAACACTGAGAAGTTAAATGACTTGCCTGAGGACACAGAGCAAGTAAGTGGCAGAGCTGGGACAAGAATCCATATCTCCTGATTCCAAGCCCAGGGTCCTCTCCCCTGAACAGTGCTGCATCCCTGACAATAACAAACAAGTGTTAAAGTATGGGGTAGGTGGAGCCATGGATCTCCTTCTCCTGTGCTAAAAGCTCCTTCTTTCCATAGCTTGGGTAAGCAAGGGTCCCCCACAGCTCCCCGTCCTGCTTAACTGGTATGGGAATAGTTCCCCCTCCTGCTGCAATCCACTTTAACCACCAGTGACAAGGGCTAGCCTAAGCATCTTCGGAAGTTCCCAGCTAAAGGAACTAGCATCTGCTGCTTTCTTTAAAGGAACGAATAAGATGCCACAACAATGAGCCCCTCCTCCATAACTGGTTAAATTGTACCTGTAAGAATGAGCAGTGCTCCCCATAAGCCATTCCTCTATGCAATGGAAAAAGGAAGTGAGACGAGGTAGTCTGGGCAGGCCTGGATTAAGTCATAGGCACGACAGGCCCATGCTAGAGGCCCAGCTCGTGGAGTCACATGAGATCTCATTTTAAAAAAATGTTGCTAGTCCTCACCTATGCAAAAAAATGCTTGAAAAGAGGAGCTGATTTTAATTCATGCTTGTCTGAGTCTATTGGCAGCTTGAAACAATAGCACCCAGGGGAGAAGACCTGCTCCATTCACCTTAACTCTGAAAACTTTTGCCACTCCAAGGAGGGATGGGGATTTGGGATCATCGTGTGAGGTGTGTTTAGAACTTTGGATTGCCTTACCATAGTCCTGAATCTGTGTTTGGTAAATGGAGAAAGCAGATGACTGAGGGAACTCTCATTTATTATCTGCTTGTGCCTGTGTGACACTAAGAACCGCTCAATGCTAACTGTCAAAGGGTACACTGCTGGGAAAAAGCAACTTTTAACAGTCCTGACAAACTCAGTACACCTAACACACCACTTTCAGAGTATTTAATCCATCAGTGATGTCATGAGAAGACTCTAATGAAGACATGTCATACTGATCCTCATAATCATTATGAGATGTCTGTACGGGTGATATTTAAGGAGTTGTGTATTTGTACTAACAATTGGTTTTAAAGTGTGTCACCAACCAAAGAGAAAAACAGACGTCTTGCAGACAGGATGTAAGATGTGAATCCCTGGCAAAATGTAATTAAAGCATTGCAAGCCAACCAAATGGAATACCCATTTATTTACAGAGTCAGGCACACACTGGAGAATGAGATACAGGGGGTCCTCCTGACTCTGAGGTACACACAGTGAACTTTGGGAAATATAAGGCAAAAACACCCCTTTCTCCTGTATGTGAGGAAGTCATTGGGCTGTGCAATTGTAGTCATGAAAATGGGATCCCAACCTGCCCTGGTCAGAAGCTCTGTAAAGATTTATGGGTGTGATAGGCTTCCTTAGGCAGGAGGTTAGCCTGTTAATCTCTAGAAAGCATGTTATGATTTTGTTTTATACGTAACCTTTCTGTTTCCATTATCCTTAGTATCTCTTAACCTTTGATAATAAACTGATGACTGTTTTCACTATAAATCATTGTTTCTCAAACTGGTGCCACCGCTTGTGCAGGGAAAACCCCTGGCGAGCCAGGCCGGTTTGTTTACCTGCCCCATCTGCAGGTCCGGCCGATCACAGCTCCTACTGGCCGCGGATCACTGCTCTGGGCCAATGGGAGCTGCTGGAAGCGGCAGCCAGTATGTCCCTCGGCTCACGCCACTTCCAGCAGCCTCCATTGGCCTGGCGCGGCAAACAGTGGCCAGTGGGAGCCGTGATCGGCTGGACCTACGGCCGGGGCAGGTAAACAAACCGTCCTGGCCCGCCAGGGGCTTTTCCTGCACAAACGGTGGCCCCAGTTTGAGAAACAATGCTGTAAATAGAACTCAATGCTCTGATATTGAACAAGAACTGATCCTGAGTTGAATTGTCCAAGCTTATGTGTGCACCTTTCCCTTGGGGACAGCAAACCCGGTATCACTGTGAGTATTCAGTGGAGAAGGGGCTGAACACTACAGGGGAACATTTCAAAGAGCCTCAGGAACTGGGGTGCATCTATTGTTACCCTGCAAGGCAAAGTAATGTCTGTCATAGCCCACAGGAGATTGTTTGGGCAGCTAACAGGCCGATGGTGTCAGGGAGGTGACATCCAGTTAAGCACAAAGAGGTCTTCCTCTCACTGGATGCTGGGGATCACAAGGTGATTCTGAGTCCTAGGTACCCTGAGAACTGCCCCACGCTGTTAGGAACTAGCTTAGTTAAAATAACTCTGAAACTGTCTATTTTCTTAATTAAGTTGAATCGAATGTGAGAGAGAAATTAGGAGCAGGAAATCAAACCCACCTGTCAACTTGAGCAAAATCCTAATGAGTAATATGTGAATTAAGGAAATCTTATAAAAAATGCTGCTTCTCCTTACATTAGATTCCATCATGATGTATGTGGGCATAACTCGGTTGAAGCCAATGGACTACTAACTACATCCACTTGCACCAGAGCTGAATTCGACCCACTGAGCTAGTTAGTCCTCAGCTGGTGTAAATCAGGATAGCTTTATGGACTTTGATATAGCTATGCTGATTTACAGCAATGAAGAATCCGGCCCCTTTATTTTTAATGCAAAGAGCAATCAGATGGTCTAAGTGATTTTAGATTTAAGTTTAAACACTAAGGTCTTGCCTACATGTAGGGTGACCAGATAGAAGTGTGAAAAATTGAGACACTTTTTTTTTTTGGTCTATATAAGACAAAGCCCCTAATATCAAGATGGTCCCAATAATATCAGGATGTCTGGTCCCCCATCTACATGGTGCATTAGTCTGCACTTCAGCTCTGTGAATTATAGTGTGCATGAGCATGTTGTGCACTAACTGGTCCATTTGCACTCGACCCTGCTGATGAGCACGTAAAGTTCCCTAGTGTGCCTTAATGTAGTCCCATTTCAAACAGTACTATATTAATGCACACTAGGAACCTCTTAGTGTGAGCCAGCACTAAATAGGCTAGTAAGTGTATAATATGATAGTGTGCACTACAATTTACACCCCTCTAGTGCAGACTAATGCACCATGTAGACTAGCCCCAAGAAAAAAACACCTGCTCTGTGCTTCATAAATTGGGACTCCCTTGCCTTTACTAAACAGCCTTTGGGGCTGCAGATTAGCTGTACCAGTAGCTGATGTGGAGAAATGTGCAAAGAATAAATTTGAAATGCAGTTCCCATTAATGTGCAGCTTCTTTTAATAACAAAATTCACATGCACCAGTCTAAAAATAGTTCAGTGGGTAACATTCTTCCTTTCTGATTGGTGTTGGCAGATCAGAAAGGAAAATGTCACCAATAACTGCAAAAAAATGCAATCCATTTACGTGGGTAAAGACACGTAAGTAAGACATTGACACTATTTTTTTAACATTGAAAAGATTTGTGGGTACACTCCTTTGCCAGGAATGAAACACTTAAAAAGAGCGAGTGACATTAACGGCCTTTCAAATATTTTCAGAAGACGAGGATCCAATTCTTCTTGTCTCCAAGTAGAATTGTGAGTGTTAAAAGTTGGATTTTTCTCTTGGATTTCTATGCAGAAAAAAGAATTTTAAGCATGCACAAACAATTATGGCCCATTAAGATATGCTATACAACAGTGTATGAAGTTTTACCCATGTCCACTTTCTAGTCCCAATCTACAATGTATAATGGAAATATTTGGCTTTTATATGAAGAAAATAGAACTATAAAGCATTTGAGTTTCTTGCTCCAGCTACTTGCTTTTTTTGCAGGTCATCACTCAGATTTTAAAAGATTTGTTACAATTACCTAGGGGCCTGTTTACAAGGGGAAATATTTTTGAAACTTGTACTGGTGAAAACATGCATATCTATATTAGGGGTGTGCACTGGTGCACATTTTTTAATGTAGATGGGATTGGGGGTTGTGTCTGAGAGTATTCTTTTTGTTTGTTTGTAGTTTTCTCTTTTTCAAAAGGTTGCTGGCCATCACCATGATACTTGAAGAATCATAATTTGGGATGGGATTATTAAGGGAACACTGTCCATTTCAATAGCACACATCTGTCTGAAATGCTTTAACTTACTATTGCTTTAAGTAACACCTAAGATTCAGTGGAGGGGGACACTTTGTTCACTTGACAGCATTTCATATCTAGTTAAATTACACTGTTTACTCTGTATAGGTGGCTTTTCCTTGCTCTTAGTGGGGGTCTTTCACACAGCAACAGGGAGAGAACCTTTTTTCATGGCAATGTGCTTGTAAACCCCAAGTACTGACAGAGTAACTCAGAGACAACGAGAGTGCCTGAAACTGCTTTCAAATCTTTCTCTCTCTCTCTCTTTTTTTCTAAGATGACTTTCCAATTCAGTGCCACTTTAAAAGGAAAATATGTAAATATTTATTTGGGCTTTTTCATTTTAATTAATCAGGTCATCTTATTTCTCTACTTCTGAAATGTAACAAACAGCCCTGGTGATAATTACAGAACTTTCATAAGAAATTAACACTTCTTAGCTAAGACATTGACTCATGTTCCTCTCTTCCAGTTCTGTACTTTGATCTGGCCCCTCTGGTGATGCAAAAGGGCTGGAAAACTGGCTGAGCTCTCTGGCTAGGGATTCCAATACTCCACCACACCACACCACACCCTTAGCTGTTATGGGAACCAATTGTATGCTGTTCTCCTTTCCCCTGGGGCTCTAGACTTAGGGAGCATTTCAAAGGTATAGACAGGAAGAGAAGGCTGGTTGGACTATTACTGTGCTCCTCCTTATTCTTTAATGTTTTAACTGCCCATGGGACTGTATCAGCTGCTGTTCTTTAGACACCCCAAAGTTACTCTATACTCTGCCATAACTGTATCTGGCACAGAACTGTCCCTATAACTGGGATGTCTAAATTAGCATATTACTGCCCTTCTGTCCCCATCCCCACACTCCTGAGTTAAATCTAGAGATGGGATAGTGGCAGATTCTCAGCAGCACCCTCTATCTGCTTGTTTTGTATAAAGACAGCCCTGATCCTTCAGAGAGAAACATTGTCAGACCTCGGTATCTACACAGATCCTCTAGTGAATTCACTGGGGCTCCATGTAGGTGCAGGGGTCTGCCCATGCTGTTCTTTTTGTGGGATCAAGGCATATGAAAATAGTAACATTACAGCCATTAGTAAAAAATGAAAAATAGACAATAAATAGGAAAGCCATTTACTTAAACAAATTCAAATATAAATGTTTAGTGAATGCTATCTTTACAATGTACAAACCTGACTGCTAAGTATTTTGTAGTTCTTTGCAATTATTGATATATAATATGTGAGTTCTGATAAGACCTAAATTTGCCAAAGAATTTTTATTTCCATTTGCAAAATCATAAGAACCATCAATTGGTGGGAAAACATACATTTTGTTTACTCTCCAAGGAAACTTTTTCCTAAAGCAAAGATCCCACTGATTTCTAAGGCCTTAGATGATCCCTTTCAAAAAGATGTTTTAAAATATTTTAGAGATGTGTCATATCTAATTTGGTATATCTACTTCAGCTGACACTGTCTAGACATTATATAAATGGCACTCACTCATATTTAGCACAAATAAATGTGTGTTAAATTATATAATAAGAGAGCAAATGTCTTTTCTCAACAAACTGTAGGGTTCACTTCATTTTATCAATAAGTATGTCTTTTTCCTGTTCTGTGTCCTTCCTTGATGACTTTTTCAGAATCTTCACACTTTTTCCATGGTTGTGTCTGTGTCTGTGTGTGTCTGTGTGTGTGTGTGCATGCGTGTGTGTGCTCTTTTGTGCATGCATAGCTTACGTATTACACTTGTAAATTTCCAAGGGGATGAGTCTCACTGAGAACTTGCCTCTTTGTTAATTTGCATAAATAAAAGAAAAACAGTTACAGGGGTTTTTTTAAGTCTGCATTCAAAGACTTGCTGTCTATAGGACTAAAATTACTTCATTTCACTGGTATAAATCTGAAATAACTTCACTATATTCAATGGATATAAACCAGCCCATCTAAATCCAGTCCTTTACCATGTGCCTGAGCAGAAGACCTCTCTACTAGGAGCAAAGTAAGTCCAACTTTCAATCTCAGCTAGTGGTGTGCATACAACACAAGGGACCAGACTATAGCAGATGAACTTGCGGTACTGGTCTCTGCTTTGGTCCGCGATGCTGTGATGTAAAGCTCAGACGTAAAGTGAAACTTGCTGTTGTTGGGAGTAAAAACTTAAGTAAAAACAAAATAAAATAAAGTTTGGCTCCTAAATCCATAAACAAACAACTAATTAAGGCCCTGATTCTGCATTGTGATTCATAAGGGTGGTCTGCTGCTCTTAAACAGAGCTCCACCTAATTCAGTGGGACTCCAGGAGGGTGTGGCTGTCTACCTGGATGGACCGCACACTACAAGATTGGGGCCTAAATGACCTGTTTTTCAGAGGTGCTCAGACCCCACAGGTCTTATTGACTACCGTGAAGATAAGGCCCCCATGTCTGACAAAGATCTGTACAGAATATTTCACTTTGAATCTGCTTCTAAGCAGATATTCTCTGCTCCATGCTTCTGGTTCTGGGAAAATAATGAATTATTGTGAGGTCGAGTGAAAGTACTAAATTACAAGTGTTTCAGTTTGGATTTGTTTCCAGCTTTAGATGGTCATTCTGCTTGTTGGGTTTTTCATTTTAATGAAACTGATTCCTTGGTCTCTAACATATCTCCTTTCATTTTCAGAAGCTAGTTCTCCAACTCCCAGTGCAGCCGGGATGGTGCAGTATAACAACAGAAGGCATTACCTTGTTATGCCTTCTGAGTGCTCACTTGCTGAGGCTTTAAAATACTCACTGGAAAATGTTTCTGTTGTATTTTGGAATGAATTACTCTGCCAGAGATGTACCTATTTAGCTTTCAGTCCATATAATCAAAAGTGCCATCTGAACAACTTAGGCTTGAGAAATAAATTTAGAGCCTGAAGTGTGGGGCAGTAAGTCTAAGAGTGAAACAAGATCTCACCCTTGTATTTTAATATATAAATAAATATGTATGTATATACACACACATTCAAGTGGTGTCATGACTGCCTCCGTTAACAACACAGTGAGAACGAGGTGATCCTTTCACGTCTTGAATGATGAAAGTGACTCAAGTATCAAGTTCCAAGCACATTTGCTTCTCCTCACATCTACAGCAGGAAGAAATTAGCAGCTGAAGTTTTGGCAGAAAAACCCTCTAAACGAGCATCCACAGGGGTGATGTTAGAAAAAATTTAAATCTATGCTGAACCATCTAGTACTGCTGTTTCAAAGGCCTTGTATTTAAGGGAGAAGCAGAGCTGTGAGCATTTGTGAAAACCTTCCTGAAGAGCAATTTCTTTTGCTTAAACAACAACAACAACAACAAAGCCTCCTCTTCAAACTTGTGAGCCTACAGAGAGATTAATTAAAGTAAGTCAAAAGGAGAAATATAAACAGAGGGTGAAGACAGAGAAATTAAACACTTAAACATGTTTAGTTAAAAACAAGCCTTTCATTTGGCGCTTGCAAACTCTTTCCCCCGAATGCTCTTGTGTTCAGATAAAACTATTGAATTTCCAAATATAAATAGATAACTACTGGCAGCTTTCTGGCTTGCTTTTTTTATCTTGAGCCTAACGGGTGAGCTGCATCGAGTATGTGAGCTTTTCTTAGAGAGCCCAGAGGGGCTTGCTCAGCAGCTTGTTGCAGCTTCAATAATAGGACTGTATAAGAAAATTAAAAAGAAAGGGTAGCTTGGAACAGAATTGATTTTCTTCCCAGATTCAGCTGCAAAGGCCTTGCTCCTACTCCTATGGAAGTCTTTGGAAATTTCCCATTGATTCCAGGGAGATCAGGCTTGGACCTTATATAACAATCTGCTCACGTTTGCTCCAGGGCCCTGATTTAGCAAACCAGCGCAATTAAGTAAAGGACTTAGGCATATGCTTGACTTTAAACACATGCTTAAGTGTTTTGCTGAACTGGGCCCTGAGCATAGGGGATATACCAGTGATGCCATTTAAAAAAATGTATTTCTGCCACAGGATAGCAAAATCAGCAACATCAGTCGATACTGTCAATAATAGAGCAGAGTGTGCAGGATTCCTGAGTCAATCATTTAATATTGATTATATCCTTGGGTCCTTTCTTGAAATATTTCAGTCAACCTTATAAGAAAAAAAGACCCCTTGGAAGACTTAAGGAGAAGAGCAGAAGCAGCTGGCAGCCCTCGGTAATTGAGGTTGTGGGTGCAAGTTGTTAGAGCTGGCTGCTAACATCCAACAAGTGGCTGGAATTGGCCAAGCTGGGAGACTTGTTGAGTCAAAACATCCCCCAGAGATCCTCTGCTGGATAAATAAGGCTGCTGTCCTGTGGTGGACTTTCTGGAAGAGGTGGGTGTCCTGCCCTCTTATGGTGTTGAATCCTTCTGTCAGCCTACCTGCATGGTAAATGCATGGGGGTTAATCTACTTTCATCCCTTTCCATTCTCCATATCTGTAATGGTGAATCTGACCCATTGATGCAAGAAGCAATATGTTATCTTCAAAATAACTGTAACTGAGGCAGCAACAAAAATACAAATTTATAAGAGAAAGTGCCTCTTGACAGATACAAAACCCCAGTTGTCACCACTAAAGTCTGCCCTCAAAGAGGAACCTTAGTTTCTGAAAGATTGGTCCTCCAAGGTGTTGATAGCTCGTAATGCCTATTGAACCAATCCCTGTCAAGGGCATTCATCACCTTGCAGGACTGAGCCCTCAGGTATGTGTCTTAGCCCATTGAGCAGCTTGAGATGTTCAGATATGGCCACAGCTTCAGAACATTACACAATAGTGTGGAACAGAGAGCAGTTTTTCTTTAAAAATCAGAAAAAATGGGTACTATCTCAGGACAAGATAGCTTCCTCTTGCAGTAAAGAGAGGTGTTAGCAAATGGACACTTCCCTGAGGTACTCCTCGTGGACCTGCCATCCACCTCTGATCATTCATTTGGGGGTGGGCTTTGCCCCAAAAGAATAAGCGGCAGATCCACCCCAGATTTCATAGCCATCTGCATGGAGGTCAGTGTCTCCCCAATAACTCTGACCCCCTGATGTCCTATCCTGTTCCCTACTCATAACCAGGGACCCCCATAGCCAAACCTGTCCTTCGGACCCCCTCTTGAAGAAGGTTCCTCATGAAGGAAGGTGGCATATCAGGAAAGTTAATACAGCCTGCAGCTGTCTTATCTTTCCCTGGTAACTTCCATTATGAGTGGGAAAGCTAATACCAGTCTGGAGCAAGTGGTGGGGGATAGGTGTGGGGGCACCGTGTAAGGAAGTTGGAAGTACGATCTGGTCTTAGGTAACTTAAAGGTACTGAGTCCTTCCGTGTTTTCTCAGTAGTCTGTTTTTACTGAAAGTCTGCCACATTTCCAGAAGCGAAGTCAAAACGGCTCAGCTAATCTAGTCATCTGAGGCAGAATAGCCACTTAATCATCTTATTTATATTCCCTCAGTCCAGAATTGCTATTTAGTAGAATGACATTTTCATAGGATGGGAATTTTATTTTTGAATGGTGTTTCTATATTGTTTTCTCAGCTTTGTCAGTGTGAAGTAAAGCAAGGAGACGCGCTGTGGAACAATAAGGCAGCAAGTTGGGTGGAATACCCGCACAGTCAGGTATGCAGCGGGGCTTGAGAATGTGTTTCCTACTTGAAGTCTGCCTCGGAAATATTTCTTTCCTTTGTATGTCTGCTTCACCCATCTTGTACAGCACGGAGAGCAATGTTTTGTCACACAGAGGGAACAAAAGGAAGGTGTGCAGGAATAATCAGTAGGTAGGGTTGTTTAGCCTAAGCTACGGAATTTGATGTTTTAATCAGGAAAAATATTTTTGAGAGCATAAACAAAGGATTCAGGAGCCCTGGATGTTATTTTAATCCGTGGGAAAGTTCAAGGCCAAACTGCAGATGGAACAATGAGACAAAGGGTTTGAGGTTATTGTTGACATTGTTGTCCTTCAAAAAAGCTTTCCGATGAAAATGGAGAAGTCCTTTGAGGAGTGTCACCCTCCCGTTCTGAGGTTTGCTGTAAATATTGGGAACTAAGAAAATAGAACAATGTCTGAAAAACAAGCGACTGCCTATAAAGTAACATAGAGACATAGAAGAATAGATGGGAATGCTGTCCACCAGTTCTGCTCCCACTCACAGGAAATTGTGTCATCTGATCCTAAGTTTTGATCCCTAACTGTTGCTCCAGAGGAAAATGAAATATTCTAAAATGTCCCTCACTGTGCCATGCAGGAAAATTCATTTCCAGCCCCCAAATTGATAATCACTAGCACTTTTTGCATGTCAGCACAATGGCTATAGCTAAGCACATAACCCCATTTCTACATAGAGCCCCTTGGATGCTCCAAAGGTTGTCAATTTAATTTCTTACAGTAAAGTTGTGGTAAGGTAGATTCTACCAGCCCCTCTGATCACATGACTTTAATATAGATGACCTCCTGTGGCAAAAAGGATAAGCAAGCAATGTGAATGACCAGTGCTTAATTTTATTTCTATTTCTGTTGTGGTTGGATGTTTACCCACCCCTCTCTGCAGGAGTATGGCTGGCTGGCAATCCCATCTCTTTTCCAAAAGGTGCCAAGAATTCCTTTATTCCTGCATTTTGTTCAGTACATTCATAAATTATAAGGCCAGAAGAGATGACTGTGATAATCTATTCTGACCTCCTGTGTAATAGAGGCCTTAGGACTTCCCTGAACTGATTCAATTGAACTACTAAAACATGTCTTTTTTTTTTTAAATGCATCTTGATTTGAACATTTCCAGTGATGGAGATTTCACCACAGTCCCTGGTGAATTGTTCCAATGGTTAATTACTGTCACTGTTAAAAAAAACTGTGCTTTATTTCCAGTCTGAATTTACTTGTTTCAGCTTGGTTTGTACCTCTGACTGGGCAATCTCTGGCTACTTTCCAGCTACATTTTTTTAACCTTTTCTGGAGAACCAGCTTAGTCTTGTGCTGGCCCAGGATTGAGAAGAAAAGAATATAGAAAAGGCACCTTTGTATTCTCTTTTCTGGAACTCCATTCAGCAGCCTTTGGCCACAGCTCACAATCTGTCCCCAAGTTGCTTGCTTGGTAGTACAATGTATTACTTTTAGTGTCTGGATGGTATGACCACAGGTTTCAAACCCAGGTCTATAGAACTCATAGGAGCAGCCACATGCCAATCTTCCACTTGCCAGCCTGCTGATGGAGACTTAACTGGGAAACACAGAGCTCTGCCCTAGCATGAGGCTTCACCCCTGAGGTCCAATTGGCAGAGCTCCAGAGCAGCAGATTGGCCCTACTTAAAACAGCAGCAGGAACAGGCAGCTGTCTGAATACCTGTCTTCCATTCTGCTCCCCTAGCACAGCCATAGGTGCTGGTGGAACACACACACACACACACACACACACTCTCTCTCTCTCTCTTACTTCCATCACATAGAAGGTTTACAGTTTCGTTCAATGGTTCTCTGCACCCCCACTATACAAATAGTTCCAGCACCCCTGCTGGTATCCTGACTGGGCTTGACTCCTGGCATCTAACTTGTGGTTCTTGACCTCCAGTTCGTCTCCTGCTTCTGGTCTCCTCACCCAGCTGACTCCTGTCTTGCAATTGTGGACTCTGGCTCTGACCACTAATTCTGGCTGCTTACAACCTGGCTGTAACACTGGACAAAGTTGTCTATTCTACTCTCAGGTACAAAACATGCAGAAATGTATATTGACATATCTAAGTTTACAAAGGAATTGACATGCTAAATATCACATGGCTAACTCATTTTCTTGCCTCTTCCAATGGGAGTGGGAGGGGAAAGACTCATCTATTGTAGAGACATAAAGCTACCATAATGCCCTTGGTCAATTGTGTAATACTATAAAATGAAGACAGAAATTCTTCCAGGCTCTTTTCTGTTTACACCATGATTCATGAGAGGTGATTTGCAATCGAGTTTAGAATCAAGCCTTGCAAATGTTTTTCCATCCATGCCTGCTCAATAGTCTTTCATTTATACAGAAATTTCAGTACACTCTTACAGTAAAACTAAATCTCAGGAAGCTCAATAGCTAACAAAACAAATTAATAAAAGAACTAGGAGAACATTTGGGTGTCTTCCCTATGCAGAACAACAAATATGGCTTATAAAACTATCAAACGCAGCACAGTCATTACGCCTGCCTTACTGTGTATTTTTATCATTTCAGAATTTATCAGAGATATTGATTGGGTGCAAGGGCAGTAGCAGTAAAATATTTGTCTGAAGGCTGACAGCAATATTCAGCCATTGAAGGAACTCTTTTACCTGAGGTCAATTATCCTACTATGTCTGCCCGTTGAACCCTCCAGTAATTTTCAGTATTCAAGATTCAGCATTTTTGCTTTTTTAACCTTATAAGTAAAAAGCAGCTGTTGATGGACTGGACTCACAGAGAAGAAGTCTTCAGCTGGCTGATCTCCTCTTCAGTAACCCATCCTCTGAGGATGCCTGGGTTTCTCTTCTGAGAGATCCTAGGAATGAATGAAAAGCTACCCTAGCTTTTGTAAATGTTCTCTGAATGGGCTTCCAGAGTGAAGTAGGCTTCTTCTAGAATCATGCTAGCCTTCTTCACTGCACGTGTATAGGTGGTTGACCTTCATAGTAAGCATGATACTTTTTATGGACTGTTGTCCTGAACACCATTACTGAAAATGTATTTTTGTGCATGGGAAGTGGGGGTTGTTTTGTTTATTGGTAATAAAACATTCTATTACCATTCACATGAGAGGAATTTAATAGGCTTTCAATAATCTGAAAAGTTAGTATGTTGTTTGCATGTTTTTTGCATTCATGAATATTAGCCTTGGGTGAATATGTTAATCAAATGTTGGCAATGATATTCAGCCTTTTTCTGTTCATCAAAATTCTTGGATTTTTACAAAATTTAGAAGAAGAGGGGGGATGTCACAATTTTTGCCTAAAAGCTTATTTGGGGGGAGAAAAGTCAGCCTGTAATTTGGCTTTGTGAATCAGTTAAAATTAGTTGTCATTAATTATTTCTAATTTTCTAAAGTATTTGTCCATGTGTAGCTTCTGATTGGTATCAATCAGTATTTCAACTTCTGTCCCCCTTTGAATTCTGGAATGTGTTTTGATTGTTCAGAGAATTAATTTTGGATTATTTTATTTGTTGATGAATATTCATGTGAACAAAATCCCCCTATGTACAAAATTTTGCAAAGAAAATGGAAAGTGGATTCACAAACACAATAAACAGAAATATATATTCAGTTGCTGAATAACAAAAAGTGTTCACTCTTTCCCAATTCCAGGCTCCCAAAGTGAAGCATATGAGTAGTTCCATCGGGTTGAATGGTATTACTGGCATACTTAAAGTCAGGCATATGCTTAAGGGCTTTGCTGGACTCGTGCTTCAGTAAATATGTATGCATATAAATACACCATGTGGTGGTGGTACCCATGTGGTAAATTGCATTGATCATGCACTCTGGACCACCTCACCTACCTACTAATCCATCTCCCTTGGGATTTATTCTAACATCTTAAATCTATGGACAGCTTCAAAGAGTTATTTAAAATACAGGTGGGAAGTGTTTGCTTCCTTCCACATTTTTTTACATCAGCCTGAGACCCAAAATAAGCTGTATTCAGTATTGGAGCAGTAATAGGTTTGTAGTCTAGTATCTACAATAAAAGCTTCACACTACAGGAAAGGGAAAACTTCAAGCTTTCTAATGGGCTGCAATATCTGTCACACCATCATCTTGGTCATCAACAGGGACTGAACCCAGGGGTCTCTAAGAGCCCCAATTCAGCAAAGCAGACAAATGCATGCTCCAATCCTTTGCTAAAACAGGGCATAGGTCCATTAGCTGAAAGTTATAGCAGAATCGTATCTCCTGTGAATTGAGCACAAAGGGGAACTTGTTACACACGCTGACCAGGGAGTTACATATGTCCTCTGGATGGAGGAAACTCTTCCTGAGTGTCTGAAATCTGTAACTAAGGCCCTACTAAAATCCTTATCCATTTTGGTCAATTTCACGGTCATAAGGTTTTATTTTGAAAATAATAAATTTCATTATTTCAGCTATTTAAATCTAAAATTTCATGATGTTGTAATTGTAGGAGTCCTGACCCAAAAAGGAGTTGTCTTGCGAGTCACAAGGTTAATGGGGGGAGTTGCAGTACTACCACTCTTACTTCTGCACTGCTGCTGGAGGTGGCACTGCCTTCAGAGCTGGGCAGTTGTCGAGTGGTGGCTGCTTGCCAAGACCCCAGCTCTGAAGGCAGCAGCAGTGCAGAAGTAAGGATGGCACGGTATGGTGTTGCCACCCTTACTTCTGTGCTACTGCTGCCTTCAGAGCTGGGCCCTCAGTCAGCAGTCGCCACTCTCTGGCTGCCCAGCACTGAAGGCAGCAGTGCAGAAGTAAGAGTGGCATGGTATAATATTGCCAGCCTTACTTTTGCGCGGCTGATAGCGGGGCACTGCCTTTAGAGATGGGCACCTGGCTAACAGCTGCTGCTCTCCGGTCACCCAGCTCTGAAAGTAGTACAGAAATGAGGATGGCAATACTATGACTCCCCTAAAATAACCTTGTGACTCCCCCTGCAATTCCCTTTTGGGTAAGGACCCCTAATTTGAGAAACTCTGGTCTCCCCCGTGAAATCTGGTCTTTTGTGTGCTTTTACACTGTACTATACAGATTTCATGGGGGGAGATGAGATTTCACGATCTGTGATGTGTTTTTCATGGCCAGAAATTTGGTAGGGCCCTATCTACAGCCATCTCTTTAGTTATTTAGGGCCAAATACTGACAAATGGGGACTAGCTTAAACTCACTCAAGTTTGGCGGGTTTAAAGGACTTGACACATCTCAGGATTTAGCCTGTGCTACAGAATTACTCTTATGCAGAATTATTTGAAGAGAATGAAGGGTGATCACATTCATTACACAAGTGACAAAAACATCTTTCAGCTTCTATTTGGCTTCATTGTGAATAGCCTTATCGGGTATTTCTTCCCCCGCTCCCTCCGCACCTCAAATCTGTATAGTTCAGCTAGACCCATTCTGTTTATAGAAAATCCTTTCAACAAACAACTTTCAAAGTATGACTGTGTTTTTACATTACTCTTCAAGATCCCATATAAACCTACCTGGAATAAACATTTCTAGATGGCTTTAAATAGCTGAAAACATTTATTTGAATCTTCATTTCCCATATTTAAAATATAACAGTGAATCTGACAAACTACTTTCTTTTCTTACTCTTTTTTTTCTCTGTACTTATCAGTAATAAAGCCCTACTAAGGATTATCTTAATCCCCAAATTGCTGATGCCTACTTTAAAGAGGACTCTTGGATTATTTTACTTAATGTACTCTTTTAAGTATCTAGTGACGTCTTTGCCCTTGACTCAGACATTTAACCAAAGGACAAAATTCTTCTGTCTGGGGAGATCCTTTTGCTCAGCTTCAGATTTACTGTACGTCAGACTGATCAGGGAGTGAAGACTCTTGTGAGTTTCTTTCCTATCACAGAAATATACTTCCAATGCATGGCTCAAGCTGGCTGTAGAAGAGTTTGGAAAATCTACTCTGCCCAAAGCCGACATTCAGCCCTAGATTTAAACTAACTAAAACCGTGTTCACTCTTTTCATGATGCATTATTCTGACTTCCATGTGCAGAAGGGCTCCTCTATGCTTTCCTTACCTGAAACTACATTGTT
Organism: Gopherus flavomarginatus; assembly: GCF_025201925.1. Lineage (NCBI taxonomy): Eukaryota > Metazoa > Chordata > Testudines > Testudinidae > Gopherus > Gopherus flavomarginatus. Next base: position 190,959,551 of record NC_066617.1, read on the forward strand.
AGCATATTCTGGCCCGCATTGCTCAATTTGAGTTTCTTCCACAATGGTATGTCCTCAGTAATAGTTTTAATATGTCACAAAAAGGCCAGAGATCATGTAACTCCTGTGCACTCTGGTAAATTATATTGATAGTAGCCAAGACAATTGTCTTTAAAAAGCAAGCAATAGGATTGTGTTGTGCGTGGCATGGTGCAGTTTATGGTATATAACATTTTGCCTTTTGCTGAGAGACACACCACAGGTCACAAGGTGAAAAACTCATTTCTGAATTTTGGATGAACAACCTGTGTCTCCTCTCTATCATCATACAATGGTAGAAATTGGTGATGTAGAAAACTAGTCAGACCACCTAGTCCATTGCCTGGCAGTGCTGGATCATTCACTGCATTATACAGTATTCCATATATTAGTGCAGTAGAGTAAATCCGTAAAAAATTTCAAACTTGAGTGTCCAAACTTACACCACAAAATCTATATTTTTGTTATATTTCGGCATCTATAAAAGTGCCTTGATTTTTTTAACTGGAAAGAATCAACTGCTCCTATTGAATTTTTAATCTAGCAATTAAAGGGTTAATTATCTCTGGGTCTGTGTTAATTAAAATGCCTTATTTAGCTGCCTAAAGTTTTTAGGCACTCAAGTTTGAAAATGTTGGCCTTAGTCGCTTGAAGAAGTGATTAGTGGAACGTGTGCTGTGTTTGAAGCTAGACACTGTTTTGATTTCTGTCACTTCTTGGAAACCTTTTCTTTGTTTCATACAAAGTGATAAGGATATCCAAGTAGGTGCTTCGTGATTTTGCAATAGAAAACTCTTTTATTATAAAGGAAAGAATACAGAATTCAGAACTCAAGATTGTTTGGTATCCCTGGAACAACAGCTGGATGGTTTTGTCTTGATAAACATTGTCATTTTGTCTTGCTTCTATATGGTTTGTGCTATTCAATGGGAAATGTTAGCCATTTATTTCGTACCAATAATATGATATTTCAGGTGTCCAGAAATACTTTTCTACATCGATGAACTGAGAGAGGTTTTGGACAATTATCGTTCAGCACAGAATTCAGCCTACTGTATAAAGCACATATCTAGCATATATGTAACAAGACCTCTCAGCAATACAGAGAAGGCTGAATTAAGTATTGTTCAGAAAACAGAAAGTTAGAGGAATAATGAGTTAGAATGGTCACTGGGTTGGGATTCAGGATTAAATTTAAAGACTTCCTTGGTGACATTGGGCAAGTCACTTATTCTCTCTGTGCCTCCATTCCATATCTGTAAAATGAGGGTAAAATGCAGTCTTGTTTGTACAGCACCTAGCACAATGGAGTCCCTACTTCAGATGGGACCATTAGGTACTACTGTAATGCAAAAGAATAGTAATCAATAAAGTGAGAGAGTGGTGCACTCTACTAAGCTCAATTGAGCTTGGTTTTGTGACTTTAAGAAATGAACCATAGGAGACATGAGAATGAGGGATGAGTGAGACACTTCAGCCAACAGTAGACCTCACATAGTCAGTTTTCAAAGATTAATAGCTTGTGTGAATCTGACAGTAGGATGTTGCCATAACAGCTGCAGCACATAGTTGGTGAACTGTATTTCTCAGACCTATCTGTTTAATGGACAGGGTTTAAAGACTATTTGTTTGCATTCCCCATTGTGACACTTTAAGCTTTGTCATCTTGGTCACTCCATAGCCACATCCTTAGTTTTTCCAAGTGATACACAGAATACTTCTTCTAACTTTAGAAAATTGTATACCATCTCTATTCCCTTGCAAATTGTAAACTCTCATTATTGTATAGCCGTGACTCTTTAGAGGCCTAAGTGTTTTCTTGTACCTTTAGAAAAACCTCGAACAAGTTTTAGTTTAAAAAAAAATACAGAAGACATAGTATATGAAATGTTTCTATTTTTTGTGCATAACTGAAATCTTGTGTACTCATCCTTGGTGGTCTTGCTTCTGAACTGCTTACTTAATCCAAAATCTCATTGATGTGAAGTTATTTACTCCTAGGCCTGCTAAATGCTTCTTATCTAGGGTTAATTACTCTGTTTTCTATAGTGCCACATGGTACTTTTGGTTTGATAAAATATATCAGTCTACACTTGGTAAATAATCTTCAGCCTAAACACCATTAAAAAAGTAAATTTAAAATCCATTAAAATTTGTTTGAGTTATTAATGATATGTGGAATGCTTGTAACAGTGTAATAAACTTGCATATCAAGCAGATATTGAATTCTGTTGTCTTGAACATTGAGATTTATTGAACCAAGTGATAAATATTGAGTCAAAGTTGAGTTTAATATTTACCTCAAGGGTCAATAAATTGTGATGTTCACTGAAATGTGAAGTCAATATGTGTATTGTTAATGGATTCAGATTTTTTTCAACAGATATATCTTGAAATCTCTCTATTATGGCCATGAATGTCCGAAGTGGCAGGTTTTTGGGGGTTTTTTTTGCACCCAACTAATATTATAAAGAAGGAAGATGAAGTTAGTGATCCAGAAGCAGAAAAGTGCATCTCACTACTGAGAAGCCGGTTGTAAAACAGATTTGCACATGTCATCTGATAGGCTCATTAAGGGGGAAAAAACCCCTCAGAAGATAGAGCTTTCTCAGGGGCTGGCAGAGGTGAAAGTAAGCTGGTACGCGCCAATACGGTGTACTGGCAAGAGCCGGTGTGCTGTACCGGAGCGGCCCGGCTTCCCCAGGTGGCAATTTAAAGGGTTTGGGTGCTCCCAGGAGCAGCTTGAGCACTGAGCCCTTTAAATTGCCACTGGAGCCCTGCTGTCGGAGCCCTGGAGTAGTGGTGGGGCTCCGGGGACTATTTAAAAGACCTGGGCCTCCCACTGCCTCTAAACTGGCTGCCGCTGCTACCCCAGGGTTCCGGCAGGCTCCGGCGGCTATTTAAAGGGGCAGGGCCATAGAAGCGGCTGAGCCCAGGGCCCTTTAAATTGCTGCTGGAGCCCCTAGCTGCTGCTGCTACCCCGGTGTGGGAGGGCATTTACCCTCCCATCCCCGCTCCTTCCGCCTGAGGCCCCATCCCTTCCAGGGGCCAGAGCCGGCCCCATCCCAGCCCCATACCGGTAAGTCCCTATTTCTACTTTCACCTCTGGGAGCTGGCCCAAGACACTAAAATGAACTCCTACAGAAACTAAGGACCTTCACAAAGCTTGCCACCGCCTTCCACTCCAAGTGCAAAGTGCATTTCTTTGACTTTGCCTTCTTTAACATAAATATGTGTATGTGAGAGAGGGGGGGGAGGGTTAAAAAATCCAAAACAAAACACTCCACTGCACACATTTCTCCCCCTGATATTAGACTACCTCTACTTTACACGCCAAGTGGTGTGTTGGGTATGTGTAGCTACATGCTGTAGTGAAAAGCAGGCTGCATCCACACTTTGGTGTGTAGCTACACTTGTTGGTGAAAGGCTCTGGCAGGTGGGAGGCAGCAGGAAAAGCTTTCAGCATCTCTCCCTTACCAGAGCCTTTCTCTGAGCGGGTAAAGTCTCCAGCAGCTGGAAGGCAGCAGAACACTACACAGCTAAAAATAGCGTAGACCAGAAGGCATAGCTTGGGCAAGTAGAGAGCTGTGTAGGATATGTACTTGGGTACACACCCAGTCCCTTCAGGAGTGTATGTATTCTACTTTACTCACCTAAGCTGTGCTTCACTGTCTGCACTGCCACTTAAATCCACATTACAGGGCTACCCTAGTGTATATGCTACACGCTATGGAAAGAAGTGTCCAGTATGTAGCCTTACTCACATTGCTTCATGCAGTACTGGAAGGTGCTCAGAAAATATGGTGATGAATGTGGTGTAAGAATCTGTACAGAATAGAATATAAATAGTTGTTGCTGAACTCAGGTTGAGTCAATCACGATGCAGTTATTTACTGAAGTGAATGGATTGGTTAACATTATGGCTGGTTGAAAAATAGGAATTCTTTTCCTTGGAAATTTTTTGGATGAAACAATTTTCATTTCATTGAAATCTTCTCTGAAATTTGTGGATTATTTTTGGATGCAACAATTTGAAATTAAACTTCATTTTGAGTCTATTTGAAATGAAATGGTTTTGAATCAAATGGAATTGAAACAAATACACACACACATACACACACTTTGAGGGGGGGTTCATCCTTTATCCCTTTAAAACAGTTTTCTTTTCAGCTCTGCTACTCGCTTTTTTCATGACCTTTTCTATATCACTTAACCACTTAAACACTTCTCAGTAAAATAGGGGTGATATTGCCTGCTTACCTACCTCTGTAAAGAGCATTCACCTTTCAAAGGGAATTGGTAGCCTACTTCTTTTATGACCCTTTGAAAATCCCAGCCTAAAAGCTCTATAGAAGTATTATTAATGAGCTAGTGAAAATGTGGCTGAAGACATTTTCTGTTCATTCTACCCTATGTTTTTATCAGCAGCTTATTGAAAAATGTACACAAGTCCATTTTTTTCTATTCATCCTTTGTTTTTTTGTTTGCTTGAAAGGGGCTTTAATATACGTCTTATACACTTGAATTTTTAAAAATTATCAGGCCCTAATAGCTAACTCCCTAGCAAGCTGATTATCTCACAGATTGCACTGTGTATAAAAATGCATTATAATTTGTGATTAGGATATTTTATGGTGACTATAATGTCTTATGAAGAAAATATTGTAAATTAAGGGACGAGTCTCAGACATTTCAAAAGGCAAGTAAGGACATTGGCTAATGATATATTATTCCCTATCAAAGGTTAAATTCTTTTTCCTATTTTATAATATGACTTAGAAAGACACTGCATCATAAAGGAAATTAAATTTTAAAATTGCATTAAAATAACGTTATTGTCTAAGTTTAATGTATTAACACAAGGAAATTGAAACTTAAGCCTTTGCTGACTAAAATGTGTCTAGATATTGCAGTTCATGTGGTATATAAAATTACCCATTGTCCTAAGATAGACGATCGTATTAGTTGCAGTATGTAACACAAGGGAAGAGTTAAAGCTGGAACATCAGCTTTATCTTTGATTTTTTTTTTTTGCTTTTAAGGTTAAGTCAGACACAAGTGCTATTTTAATGCATTTTGTACTTGATACTGATTAAACTAACACAAATTTAAAAAAAAAATCAAAAGTAGGAAGTCTGCCAAACAGTCAGTGAGGCCACTGGATGGTCAAGGTGCTCACAGAGCACTCAAGGAAGATAAGGCTATTGTGGAGAAGCTAAATTAATTCTTTGCATTGGGCTTCACTGCAGAATGAAGTGAGGAATGGGGGAAGATTCCCATGCCCAAGCCATTTTTTTAAGATGAAAAATCTGATTGAGGTGCCAGTAGAGGAGGTTTTGGAACAAATTAATAAATTAAACAGCAATAAGTCACCCAAGAGTACTGAAGGAACTCAAATATGAAATTTCAGAATACTAACTATGATATGTAACTTTTCACTTAAATCAGCTTCTGTCTCAGATGACTGGAGAATAGGTAATGTGGTAAATTTTTTTTTAAAAGGCTTCAGAGGCAATCCTGGCAATTACAGGCTGGTTAAACCTCACTTCAGCACCAGGCAATGTCCCTTTTTTTTTAAATTGATTTTAATCTTAGAATCAGCCTTAGCATTTGCCATTCCTCACTTGTCCCAAAGCACAAAAAGTGTCCTCTTAACACACATGCAAGTCTGCATTAGAAATATTTATTTGGTACATGTGCTGGCCACTGCTTCCCACAGCCTCCATTGGCCTGGAGTGGCGAACTGCAGCCAATGGGAGCTGCGATTGGCCGAACCTGCGGACGTGGCAGGTAAACAAACCGGCCTGGTCCGCCAGCGGCTTTCCCTGAACAAGCAGTGGACCGACTTTAAGAACCACTGGTCTAGTTTACTTGGTCCTGCCTCAGTACAGGGGGCTGGACTTGATGACTTCTTGCAGTCCCTTCCATGAAAACAGAGAAAATGGAATTAAAACCCAAGAAACAGTTTTCTTAGAATATGTAGATTTACACTTCTTGTGCACTAAATTAGGTAAAGTGTTTTCAGCTCAGTTATAAAGGAAAGGTGAATTGCTTACATCTCTTAAAAGCAAACTCCTCTCCACTATCCTTGTGGTCAGGTTGTCAGCATGACATTGTTGTTCAGAGATCAACAATTAGTAACTCCTTCCTGTGTCCAGAGATCTCTCTTGTTGAGCACACTTGTCTCATGTCTCTTTCCCCATTCTAGGGCCATTATACCAGCTTTCCAAATGGAATTGTGTCCAGTTACCTAAATATACAATAGAGTTTGGACTTGCTGTTTTGTTTATCATAGAATATCAGGGTTAGAAGGGACCTCAGGAGGTCATCTAGTCCAACCTCCTGCTCAAAGCAGGACCCATTCCCAGACATACTTTTTGCCCCAGATCCCTAAATGGTCACCTCAAGGATTCAACTCACAACCCTGGGTTTAGCAGGCCAATGCTCAAACCACTAAGCTATCCCTTCCCCTGATGAACCATTGGTGATACAAAGATATTTAACAATTATTACTAGCTATCTTTCAAAGTCTTAACAACCTAGCTCAGATACTAGCTTTCAGACCCTGAGGCTACCTTGGCTGTTTGTATCCAGATTTGGTCAGACCTTTTGTTGAAATCCCCTTTCTCCAAGACACATGAATTATAGATAGGTCTCCAGACCCTCAATCACATCTCATTTATAGTGCAGCCGTCTTCCTGTAAGTATAAATTTTAACAAGAAATCCAAAATAAAGACTGGTAATCTTTAAAGGCAGCATATCAAGGCCTGAGGTAGCTGGATTTTTCAGGAAAAGGAGAAACAGTCCTCTGAGATACCATGGTCTGTGGTCAAGCCTATGATTATTTCCAGCTACAGTAATACTATTGACATGCAATGCATAGATAGAGTACTCCTGGGGGAATTCTGCGCCATTGCGCAATGCAGAATTTTGCAGAAATTAATGCTATGTCCGCAGAATTTCCTTTCTCCCACAGAAATGGGCTGCAGTGCTGCTAGCCACCACTAGGGTCCCAGCAGAGCCCAGCTCACACATAGAAGACAGTGCTGGGAGGAGGGAGAGGGAACTAGAGGCTTCCTGGCAGCTGCAGTTCCAAGCATGCCCTGAGGGAAGGAGAGGGCAGTGTGCAGGAAACTCTGTGCAAGCCTGGGACTGAGCATCAGGCCGTTTCTCCCCCTGGATCTCTGAGGGGTAGAGAGATGGGTGTTTGGGCTGCAGAGGGCCCGTGGCTGCACTCAGGGGGTGGGGGTAGGTATCTGGGCAAGGGTGGGCCCGTGGCTGGCCTCTGGGGGAAGGGAGGTATCTGGGTTAGGGTAACCCTGTAGCTGGGCTCTAGGAGGGAGAAGGGGGCAGAAAAACAGGAACTAGGTTGTCATAAGGGTTTCTTTAACTGTCCCTGGGGGAATTTTTGTGTGTGTCTGTATTGTTACAGACATACTTGCTGACAGGTATTTTGAAATAAATTACCAACAAAATTGAAACTGGCATGATTATACAGTGTTATTTTGACAAATACAGTTTGCAGAATTTTAAAATTATGTGCGCAGAATTTTTAATTATTTTGGCACAGAATGCCCCCAGGAGTAATAGATTTTAAACCAGAATAGCTAAACAATAGGATTGCCTTTAATTTATACTCTCCTTTCAGGCACTTAGGGCTGTAGTGGGGAGAGATGCTTCTTCCCCAGCCCAGGACCTGCCATGGCAGGGAGAGGTGCCCCTCTCCCGGCCCCAACCCAGCCCTGGCTTGGACTTGCCACAGACAGGGAAGAGGTGTCCCAGCCCCAACCAACCCCGGCCTGGACCTGCCGTGGACAAAGAAGAGGCATACTTCCCTCATCCCCAACCTGGCTCGGGCCTGCCATGGATGGGGAAGAGGTGCCTATCCCACAGCCCCAGCGCCGGAGCTGCCATGCCGGGGAGAGACGCCTCTCCCCACCAGTCCAGGTACTGCTTCTAGAAGAGAGAGATGAAGGGAGTCCTCTCTCCTCACTGTAGCTCCAGGGCAGCCTGCATCCCAAACCCCTCATCCCCAGTCCCACCCCAGAGCCCACACCCCAGGCAGAGCCCTCACACCTCCACTCCAACCCTCTGGCCCAGCCCTGAGCCCCTCATCACTGGCCCCACCTAGATCTCATTCCCCCAGCCAGAGCCTTCAGACCTTGCACTTCAATCTTCTGCCCCAGCCCTGAGCCCCATCCCACACTCCGAACGTCTCGGCCCACCCCCACCACATGAATTTTGTTCCGTGCACCAATACGGAAGTGATGTGTCACACATCACCTCTGTATTGGTGCACATAACAAAATTCATTCCGCACATGTGTGGCAAAAATTAGAGGGAACACTGGTAGTAATATAGTTACCAACACTCTCCGCTTCCCACAGACAATTCTTCTCACTGCCAGAAAGTTGTGTGTGCATTCTGAGGAGTGTGTGAAATCTCTGCTTGTCCAACCTCATGCATACCCCGGTGAACATATGCAAACACAGAAATAGTCACTTGATCTTGGGACAGACACATACACGCACGCACACACACACACACACCACTTACCCACTATTTCTTTAGTGCCTCCCACCCAATGGAATGAAAGGGAATTGGGATTCACTAATGAGAGTCTTCTGTGATTGCCATGGAGTGGCTGGTACTGAAGATACAGGCAGTAGCAGTGTAAATCTTTATTTCCGTTAGAGAGCGGGACTCAGTGCTGCAGCAGCGCATATCTGCATTTAGCAACAGTGAGCCACTGAAATTATGCTACATTTGCTCTTATCTGGGAATAACTATAGTTGTTTGGGACCTGAGTGGATGAAAACCTTGCCTCTCTGGGTACCCTACTAAGCTGTTGGTCCTTTGACACCTGTCAGTGCTGAAGAACTGACTGCAAGAGCCAGGTAATAATCCGTAAGAATTAGCAGCCAGCCTGACAGAGGAGGGGGAAGCACTCAGCTGTGCAGTGCTATGGCTCCATGCTCGCCATGGTGCTACCTCAACAGTCGGGGGCCAGTGTGGTACGTTAGTGAGAAGGGAACTTGATGCAACTGCTCAGAGTTCCAGAGCAAGGGGTGTTACTATCACCTTTATCCATGGATGGGTCAGGAACCAGAGGCTGTGGGAAAGTCTTGCATTTTGCTCTGAAAGTCATAAGATATATGGGCATTCAAATCTCTTGCAGAACTGAGTTCCATGGGTGTGGGCCAAGGCCAGAGAATGCTGTTTCCTCCTTCTCTTGTGTTTGACCCTTGTGATTGACAATTCTTTTCTTCACTGGGCACATAGCTGCTGAGGGGAATCAAGGAAGCCAAGGCTAATCACATGGAATATGTTGAAAAATAAGGGTCTAAGGCAGTGTTTCTCAAGCTTGTTAATATCATGACCCTTCATTCAAAGTCAAAAGTGTTCACAATGTCTTTACAATTATTATAAAGTAAGAGTAAAAAAGGTAGCACTGATAACAATTATAAGCCTGGAGAGAGAGTGAGTGAGTGAGTGTATGTGTGTGTGTGTTTTGAAAGGCTAACAGAGAATATTTGACCTTGAAGGTAAGCATAAGGGTATGCAGGAAGTGGAGAAATCAAGAGTTTTCTTTCCTTCAGATTGTAATAACATTTTCAACACTTCACAGCCCTCTGCCTGCCTTTCTTGACCTTCCTGGAGGTTGCAATCCACCAGTTGACAAACTCCAGTTAAAGGGTACTCAAATGGGCACTTAAGCACAGATATATCCATGCTGGTCACCACAACCCCCCATTGAGACCCCGGATGAAGTCTTTGCATTTTGTTAAAAAATTGGGGTAGGTATTTTTGGATTAACTGAAATTGCTTTAAGTGATTAATGCACAAAAAAGCTAGTGCTATAACTTATTCTGAAACGAATGAATACCCTACACAAATATAAAGACTAGACTCAGTGGGAAGGTAGGCCTTTAACATCATGAATGGGTTAACTATCAAAATAACAGCTACAATTTAAATGTAGCTTCAAAGTTAAGGACTTGATACTGCAAACTTTTGCCCACTGGACCAGTTCTTACTCACAAATCATCTCATTTATCCTCTGTGAACTGATCTAGTTCTTTTTTTAACCTTGTTATAGTTTTGGTCTTTACAATGTCTCCTGGCAGCAAGTTCTACAGGTTGACTGTGCCTTGTGTGAAGAAGTACTTCCTTTTGTTTGTTTTAAATCTGCTGCGTATTAATTTCATTGGGTGACCGCCGGTTTTTGTGTGATGTGAAAAAGTAATTACCATTTCCATATTCACTTTCTTCATACCAATCACAATTGTATAGACCTCTATCATATCCCCCCTTTAGTTACCTCTTTTCCAGCTGAAAAGTCCCAGTCTTTTTTATCGCCCCTCACACGGAAGCCGTTCTATACCCTTAACCATTTTTGTTGTCCTTCTCTATACCTTTTCCAATTCTAATATCTTTTTTGAGATGGGGTGACCAGAACTGCACGAAGTATTCAAAGTGTGGGTATAACATGGATTTCTATAGTGGCATTACGATATTTTCTGTCTTATTAGCCATCTCTTTCCTAATAGTTCCTAACATTCTGTTAGCCTTTTTGACTTCCACTGCACATTGAGCGGGTGTTTTCAGAGAACTATTCACAATGACTCCAAAATCTTTTTTGAGTTGTAACAGCTAATTTAGACTCCACCATTTTATATGTATAGTTGGGATTGTTTTCCAATGTGCATTACTTTGCATTTATCAACACTGAATTGCCTCTGCCATATTGTTGCCCAGTTACCCAGTACACTGCTCCCTAACATTGTCGTGTTCTGTAGACCTTCCATCTTAGTAAGGTACACCCCAGATCTGTTCATCATGGGATTCTTTAGTACTCTGGCAAGTATGGCTGAGGTTCATTTAAATAAGGTATTTTAAACACAGCACTGCCTACTAGCTGAACTGCATAATACAGGTTAGCATGCCATTATATCTCCCCCAATTTACAATATTTACATTATCATGCTATCTTTCAGTGTCAGTGTATATCAGTCTGTCTCTGAATCATAAAGGTGTTCTAATTACATGACCCAGGAGAGTAACAACTTGATCATCTGGCTGTCCGTGAGTTGCACTGACTGGCTGTGTTTGCAGCAGTGGGCCACACGGATGTGCTGGCCGCTGCTTCCCACAGCTCCGGTTGGCTGGGAACAGTGAACCGAGGCCACTGGGAGCTGCAGGCAGCCATACCTGCAGACAGTCAATGGAAACAAAATGTCTCTCGGCCCACCAGTGGATTACCCTGATGGGACGCATGTCGAAAGTTGCTGACCCTGGTTCTGGAGTCTTTGAGTTATCATCTGCTTCTTTTTCTGCATCTGGCAGTTGTAGAGATTACTCTGTTGATTGTTCTTTTTGATGAACGAACTGTAGATGTCAACAGTTTCTGCTGAACTCTCCATTGTCAGTCTCAATCACATATGATCTGAGCACTGAATTTTTTCTTTATGACAGCTGGGGTTGTCCATCCTTTTTCTCTATCTAGTTTTACACCAAGTTCTAGACCCAGCAGTTGTCTGAGTGATGTCTGTTGCAAGAATATTAACAAGCTCTTCTAGCCCTTGTATCTGACTCAGCAATTCTCATCATGTCTGACCACTTTGAAGAGATATTCTTGTCCAAAGTTGGAACAGTAGTTCTGAGTTATCTTCCCATGAGGAGCTATGCTGGACTATATGAAGCAGGTGCTATTAGTGTTGATCTGAAACTCAGAAGAGCAGGGAATAGATCATCCTGCTGTAGGATTTTCTTACATAGCTGCAAGCTCTCTCAGTCTCTCCAGTCACTTGTGGATAATTTGTTCAGAATTATTTAAATTCTCTTGCAGTGAACTAGGGTCCGTTGTCCGTCACTACTTTTTCTGGAATACTGAAGCAAACAAAAGTTTCTCAATAACACTGTGATTTGTTTATGTATTTCAAGTACACTATTTCTATATACCTGGAAAACATCCATAATGACCAAATAATGATGTCCTCTCAATTCGCATAAATCTACAGATAGGCTTTTCCAAGGTCTCTCTCTCTAGCAAGCACATGCCATACAACATAAACACTAACCCAGGAACCTATCCTTGCAACAAAGCTCGATGCCAGCTCTGTCCACATATCTATTCAAGTGACACCATCATAGGACCTAATCACATCAGCCCTGCCATCAGGGGCTCGTTCACCCTGGCAATGTGATATATGCCATCATGTGCCAGCAATGCCCCTCTGCCATGTACATTGGCCAAACCTGATAGTCTCTATGCAAAAGAATAAATGAACACAAATCTGACATCAGGAATCATAACATTCACATTCAAAAACCAGTGGGAGAACACTTCAGTCTCTCTAACCACTCAGTGACAGACTTGAAGGTTGTAATTTTGCAACAAAAAAAACTTCAAAAACAGACTCCAAAGAGAGACTGCTGAACTTGAATTAATATGCAAATTAGATACTATTAACTCAGGCCTAAACAGAGACTGGGAATGGTTGGGTCATTACACTAATTGAATCTATTTCCCTATGTTAAGTTCTCCTCACACCTTCTATGGGTCATCTTAATTATCACTTCAAACATTTTTTTTCTCCTGCTGATGATAACTCATCTCAATTGATTAGACTCTTCCTGTTGGTATGCATACTTCCACCTTTTCATGTTCTCTGTATGTGTAAATATCTCCTGTCTGTGTGTTCCATTCTATGCATCCGAAGAAGTGAGCTGTAGCTCATGAAAGCTCATGCTGAAATAAATTTGTTAGTCTCTAAGGTACCACAAGTACTCCTGTTCTTTTTCCTCTCCATTAGGGTTGTTTTGTATTCTGTATGGTTTAGCATTGCAAACAAGCTTCACAAAGAGACAATGTAAAATACTGCTTCCAGTCTTTTGTCTTTATTCACAGCCAGGGGCTCTCTGACTTAGGTTCCTTTTCATTTTCAAGTGGATTTGGTGTTTATAGTTTTATCTTCCATTGACTTTTCTGGGTTGATGCAATGGTGGCTAATTGAGCAATACACTATGTAATCAGCTAGCTCAGGAGGGGTGACAACTCCATCCTGCTTGAATGGGCCTTCACTGAAACATAGGATTCCCTGGTAACTCACTTTCACTCCAAGACTATAGGGGCATAATTTTCAATATAGTTAAACTATTCCTTAAATGTTACACGTACACACATCTCACAATGATTATGAATATCCATAAGTTACAAGCTTTCCTTAGAGACCTCACATGCTACCCTTTATGGATAGATACTGTGAAAGCAGTATAGTACGTGTAGTGGGTTTGTCAAGTCTGAGACAGGAGCTGCTTGTAAAGAACAGTGAATCCTTTGCCAGTTGGCACCAATGGGCCTCCGTGTCACACTGAGCAGAGCTTGGGAAAGGCTGAAGAGCTGTGCCCAGCTTGGAAACTTGAAGACAGATGGACCTTATGGAATAGTAGTCTTTATGTTGAGTTTATTTTATGTTAATAAACCAGACCCCAAAAAGGGGCCTTATTGGACACAAGCTTTTGTCACTGAGAAGACTGAGTGAAGTGGAACTGAGGCAGGGTGCTGCAGAGACACCCTAGATCTTGATGGGATATTTAGGAGGTGGCTGACCCTGGTACAAACAGTATTGTACACAAAGCATGGGGGAGGGGGATTATATGGAATGCTAATGAATTTTAAATTGTTAGGTGACTGCAAAGTGGAAGCACACAGGGAAAATGTACAAATAAAGATAGAGCTCAATTATTTAATTTCAAATAGTGTTTGTGTACAGATGGAGATATTCCAGACTTGGAGAAATTAGAATGTCAAACAAACTTCCCAAGTGAATGCTGATTTATTAGTGAAACATCTTTTTCCACGTCAGTAGGAACTAACCTTACCCACACCACCTTACATGGCCCATTTTCAACCCTCACGTCTCCTAGGCAGAGCACATGTAGAGACTCACTGTAGTTCCACCACATGTCCATTCCAATAAAAGGGATGAAGCAGATAGCTAGACCCATAAAGACAATCTATCCCCACATGTCCTGCTGTAGTAATTAGGCCTGTACCCATCACCAGAGAGAACACTGCCCCAAGTAAATATGAATTGTGAGAAATTCTTCGGGTCCCTTTCTAATAGGAAATGGCTGATGGTAATTTCCAAACAACTGTTACTTGCAGCATGGGTCCTACAAACATACCACAGTACCAGGAACCTCGCTTAGCCATGCTTAGGTCCATTTAAAGGCATATCAGTAGCTCTCACATAAACAATAACTCTGTATAAACTATAAAGATGCCCAAAGAATCCCTGAGGGAACATGGATAGAGCCTCAAAGTAGCTATGGAGGAACATTTTCTTACAATTGCAGGGGTTAAAGGTAACCTAAATTAGTCGTTGGTGACAGTATTAATCTACCATTGTTCTTCTTCAGCCATGTAATGGTCAGATTATCTTTGGGGCACCTGGATTTGCCATATGCCCTTTGTTAGACACAAAGTCTTTACTGGTCAAGATTGGAATGTGTCACACTCATTATAATTTAAATGATGTACAAAATTTGCAGTTAAACATCTATAATCCTCAGGGCTGTGGAATATGGCTGCTGATATCCGGAGAGGTTGGATTTGGCTAGATTGTCTGGGGGGTGGGACTGGTGAACAAAAGCATAGAATTTGACATGTGGGAAAACCAGGGTGACATAGGTGAAACAACCTTAAAGGAGTCCTGGGTCAGAGTGGCATGGCACAGGTTCTATCTGCCAACAAATCTATACATTATAAAACAAAACCAAAGCTACATACTTTAACACAGATTCCAACTTAACCTCAAAACAGCCTTCAAGGTTTCCTTTTCTCCCATTAATTCAGTGGAGAAGTGAATTTATTGCTTTATTAATTTACTATCAGGCATTAGGATGGCAGCTTCCAGTTTCTGAGGTAGGCTCATTTGCCATCATATGAATCACTAGCCTTCAACAGAGATTTCTTTAATATTTTATAGTGGGTTTTTTTTAGTTGTAAATTGCAGAAATAATTTACCTATGAAAGGTGTGGTGATAAATGGCTCCTATAAAGAGAACATCTGAAAACCTGTCCACTTCATGCCAAGTATCTAAAAGGCAGCCAAGGTCTCTTGAAAATTGGCCTAAATAGGCCATCCCTGCCTCTGTAGTGTAAAGCTGGACACAGTAGAAATACTGACCTCCAGATGCTGATACTTTTTAATTTTGTGAGGTTCATAGAGGAATCATAGAAATATGGAAGGTAGACACCCTCTTATTTTAAGTAATATTTAAGCTAAAGACTTGACCCATTCAGTTCTGAGAAGTAAGAATGTGATACCACTTTAATCACTGTCTGTGCTAGACAATCTGACTTTTGTCTTCAGAGTGGCTCTGGTGAGTGGAAGTGTGTTTTGTGTCTAAAGATTACCCTGTACAGCACAGAAGTTAGAATGCTTTAGCATTGTGTAGAGTCCTGAGGGATATGAAGGGAAGTTTATGGCTAGGGATACCATTTCCCAAGGACTTTAAGGCTGTTTCTACTGAGTGGATCCAATATTTTAAATTTCAAGATTCAAGGATAGATAGCAAGTTATTTACAAGCCAGGTGGGGTAGGAGCAAAAATGCAGCCAAGAGTTCCACACACTGCGGTTCTGGTGATATAGTTCTTACTATAGTACAAGGATTCTCAAACTGGGAGTCGGGACCCCTTAGGGGGTTGCGAGGTTATTATATGGGGGGTTGCAAGCTGTCAGCCTGCAGCCCAAACTCCGCTTTGCATCCAGCATTTATAATGGTGTTAAATATAGACATTTCCTGACTTACGCAAGCATTCTGTTCCAGAATGCCTTCCGTAAGTCGAATTTTGCATAAGTCAGGGACGTATATCCGACAATTATGCAAAAAAAAAAACAAATAAAAAAAGTCCACTTATGGAACTTTTTCCGTAAGTGCGGGTTTGTGTAAGTTGGGTTTGCGTAACCCAGGGAGCATCTGTATATAAAAAAGTGTTTTTAATTTATAAGGAGGGTCGCTCTCAGAGGCTTGGTATGTGAAAGGGGTCCGCAGTACAAAAGTTTGAGAACCATTGCTATAGTATTTAGCAGGTAACTACATCTGCTATATGCAGTCATATGGAATTAGTCTGGAATGAATGAATGGAATCATAAATATAGGTACACGCAGTGCTATCTTCAAAGACCATTGGAGAGTATCATTGATATTATTTTATAAACTTTTTCTTTTGCACAAAGATGTGCGGGCATTATATATAAGATCCAAGTAGAATTTCTTCTGTGCTAAATTTTGGAACTTCTCTATTATTACTACAGTCTGGAATAAATTCAACATGGCAGCAGTATTATATGGTGTCTGTATTCATAATAACCAAGGCATAATAGTTTTCATCATAAAGATTTGAGGGTTTTATGATGAGATTTAGGTTCATAATTTACAAATGGGCTAAATTAATCTGGCATAATGAATTTCCCCAAAGAGGAATTTGATTTCCTATGAAAAAATGCCTACAGAATTTGCAGAACTTGAATCCTAGGTAGCTCAATTATCTGCTTTTCTCATTGGCCAATCCAAATTTATGACAATGAAGATTTAAGTTTCATAGCTATTCATGCAGTAAGCAACAGCAACGCATGTCTGGTTGGTGTGAGTTTGTCAGTACCATCTCATCAGGATCTGTGACTTGACTAGAGTTATATATGTTGTCACCATCATTTAATACAGATTAGCTCTGGATTGCAGCTAAAACAGTAACTTGTACACTCATATTTATGAACTTGTCTGGTCGGAGTTGAGACTAATCAATTATTCCACCAAGGACTTTAGCAGAATTTGTGCACATGCCTCTGTTAGTGAAAGAGTGGCACATTAATCTGTTTATTTCTCTTTTCCATTTGACCTATTTAGAGACATTGAAAGTGAATTAAAGAAAGCATTAAAAACAAGAGGCAGAGCAAGCAGCACAGTTCATTTCTTTGACTTAAAGGGCTTTACAATTTAGTATCAAGGATAAACATACTGTACTCCACATATGAATTGCATAATGTATGTGTTTTTCTTTCGTTATTTTGTACTATATGAAATGTGGCATTTGTAGGATTTTTTTTTCTGTTCTAAGTCGATGACACAAAATCCAGTATCCCTGAGGTAAGTTTAAACAGGAGCTTGTATAGGCGGAGTTGAAATTCAGACACTGCAGATATAATCCATCTCCCTGACACATGCAGTGCTTCATTGTGAGACTGCCAGACACAGTCTGCTGAGATGAGAATGTCACAGAATACCAAACTAGGGGGAGATGGAGTTTTGTTCATCGTTACTTTAATCTGTGAATACCCATCTAAAGATCTATATGTAAAGCTATGGGTAGACAGAACTATAAATAGATGTAGTTACTAACACAGAACAAATCAGAGGAGAGAATATAACATATGCTAGATGCCCAGAACTACCTGAAATAGTTAATCAGGGTAATTGCTGCCATTTACAGCAATTTTTTTGTGCAGATGCTGAGTCACCGCTTCAGCTGTCTAGCAAAGACCCGTGACTTGTCTGCCTCTACCAGTGATTTCTGAACTTAAATGATAGAGAGCCTAAAAGAAAAGAGTGCATTGTCATCAGGAGGGGATAGATGCTGTATCACAGAGGAAAAACGGCTCCTTTGTATTTTCCAGATGCTACTAGTGTTTTGATTACTATCCAGCTACTCCCATTCCCGTATGCATATAAGGTTCCAAAGGAAAAAAAATCAGCAATTAAGCAATAGTCTAGGTAGTTAAGGCTCTACAATAAATAACCAGCTGCCACAGTGTCTGAGGTTTTTTTCTCCAGCAGGAGGCAAAGATGCATGACAGCATCAAGATAAATTATTGTTATTAATCACTACTTGAGCTTATATTTCGCCTAGGATTTCAAAATATTTTGCAAATGTAGAACCCATTCCTGCAGGATATTGACCACTTCCAGACAATGGCTGAGCACCTTGCAGGATCAGGCCTTATGCACAGGCAGACTCTCGCCCATCACTAAAATACAGTTCCTGCTGTGATGAAAAGCAAGAGCTGTTATATAGTGCACTGCAACATGACACAGCAGTTCAGAACAGGAAGTGACATATACTTTACCTTACCCAGGCAGAGCTACAGAAGGAATTCAGGTGGACAGAATGTACCTAAATTGGAGTTTGGCCAGGACAACAGGGAAACTATATGCCATGGGAGTTAGTATTCATTTGACTTCTATCGTGCACACATCAGGCTTCCCTTGGCTCTACTTACTATTCTGCAAATACCCTAGTCCTCCATGCAGCCTCCCCTCCAACATGAAGGTTTACTCACCAAAAACTGGGCTTTACTTCCATGTGATCACCCTCTCCCAATCCAGCACATTGTGATATCCTAAATCAAACTCAGCATCTGAACTCCTCTCAGTTTTAACTCAGTTTCCCCCCATGCTACCTACTTTATCTTGGCAATTCTCCCTTCTGCATTGACTCTCCCTTTACTTCTCTCCCATCACCCCATTTTCCAAGTGCTCCATTTGCTGTTTGCTCCAGAGGTCTGGGGAAGGGGAGGTGACTGGAGAGGACTGTTGAGGTAACCTGTATGTGAGGTATTTCCTTGGCAACAGGAAACATGAAGAGAAGGACTGAGGTGAGTGGGAAGATCAATGGCTTAAAGGCATAATCAGCCAAACATATTCCCTGCTTGCCAGCATCCGATTCCATGATGTTAGGGACTTGCCGATGGGTACACACATGGGAGCACTAACTGTTCTCTGCTACCTCTCTTTGCTGCTTGTGCATTAATGGCCTCCTCTCAGTTGTGTGAGTCAGTGAGAGACTAGAGAAGATGTGGGGATGCAGTACTCATCTGTGGCTGTTTGGGGACAGCTGCCTTAAAAGATGAGGGCAGAAGCAGATGGGAGGCTAGGGACTGGGGCGATTGTGAGGTTCCTTTCACTCAGTTACTCTGGAAAAGAACATTTTTGCAGGGAGGAGTGAAGATCATAATCGTGGTGAAAGAAAGTAATGGAGATAGAGAGAGAGAAAAATCTCTACACTGCCAGTGGCTGTGCCCAGACATGGGATTTCTTGTGACCATATGTGGTTTAAGATCTGTTTTATATCTCATCTGAAAAAAGGCATCTCTGCAAATACTGTCTTTAAACCCATGATGTCGTATACATGCAGTACCAAGTAAGAACAAAGAGCAGCACTTCCTGTACCACTAAGATACCTTAGAAGTCACCCTCCAGGCCTGATCATATTATGAAAGCAGATGACATCAAAGCACAAGTACCTTCAGGAAGCATTTATATACTCCTATAGCCACAGATGGAAGGAGCCACTGTGATAGGAATATATTTCAATAATTTTGTATATATTTCAGTGACTTGTTCTTTATTTTTAGTTCTATGTTTGAGGAAAAGATTTGGATTAAATAAGAACCAACTTGAACTTTTGCCTAAGTCTGAAAACAAAACCTCTTTAATAAATTGAAAAAAAACAAGTAGAAATTAAAATATATTTTTTTCTTTTTGCATCTCTACACTTCCTGGCTTTGGCTAGATGTGGAAGGGCAGTAATACAACAAGAAAAATCTATCTGTGTGATATTCTTAACCAGCTGAAACCAAGTAATATTGGAATCACATAAGAAAGCTTAATTTTTTTGCAAGATTTCCATTTCAGTTTGCAGACCAAAGTAGTTCAGATAAGCATCCATACTTTTAGAGAGGTGATTGCTTTAGCTGGAATTTGACAAGCATAAATGGTATAATCATCCGCTAGATTTTTTTAGTTTTTCTTGGGTCTGCAAAAAACATTCTTTGTATTTTCTGAGGTTTTATTTCTTGGTTGAGGAAGAGAAAAAATATATAGTAATATTTATACTTATACTTCTTTGCACAAGAAGATCTCAAAGCACTTTGTATCCATTAAGGACTAGTGATGGTCAAAACCTTCCAAATTTTGAAAATTTTAATGAAAAAAGGGACATATTCTGCAAGAAAAATATACATGAAAAATGACTACCATTTTTTGACCAGCTCTGTTAATGAAATAAATGTACCATCTTTCTTGTAAGGTAAATTTTATTCCTGTTCTACAGATGGGAAACTATGACACAAAAAGGTTAAGACTTAAATTGTCCAAAGTGAGCACTGTCTTCAAATGGGATCATGAGTGCTTGCTATCTCCCCAAATTGGACCTGGTGGTCAAACTTTTCTTGTGTCTCTAAAGTTAGACCCATAAATTAATGTTAAGGCCACAATCTGGCACTTAAGTATGTGTTTAACTATACTGATGTGGATAGTTTCATTAAAGTCAATAACATCAGTGCAAAAGAAAGTTATGGAGAAATGTGTCCCTTTCATCCTCCATCCACAGTGATTGTGCCCACTCATGGGATCTCTTATGATGTCAATAAGAATACTGATGTGAGAAGAGATATGTACATGCTTCAGTGTGTGCTGCAACATCAGGTCCTTAAATACCTACGCAAGTGGCCTCAGGTTTGAGTAGCTGAGCATCCACAAATCCATAAGAAGTAAATGGCAGCTGTGGGCACCTCTGAAAAGCAAGCCTTTTATTTAGTTGTCTAAATACATCTTTAGGTGCCTAACTGGGGGCATCCAGGCTTGAAAAGATTTGCATAGTTCTCTAAAGTTGGTCACACAGTTTTAGAAGCCATGAAAATTTAGGGCTAAAATACTTCTGCAAGGTAAAAAAAATCTGTGGCAGAACTGGGAATAAAATCCAGATCTCCTGGCTTCTAGCCCTATGCTTTAACTTCAAGACCATCTGAGTTCTCACATTAGACCATATTATTGAAGTGTAATAGCACAGGGGCTTTGTCTCAAGTTGGTAGTCCTATGCTACTACCATATTGCTTGTCGGCAGGTAGAGAATCTATTGTGAACTCCTGGCACTCTACTGATATAAACCAAGCTGCTGGCAGGGTTGAGAAAGGTTTGGGCATACAGACTCCTTGAGTAGCTGAGAGGCAGAAGTGGAAAGTGGTGAGGTCAAAACATTGAGTAGTATGAAGGTTTTGTGACCATTAAGCATACATGGGTTTGGGGGAGTGGGCGGGGGATGGGGAGTGTTGGTATGTTGGCATGACGAGTACTAGTAGGGTTAAGTGTAAAAAAAAAAAGTATGATTGTTTATTGTGGAGGTGTAATCTGTGATATTTTTGTCTATTTATTCTTTGCATTACCTTATGGGGAATGTGATGCATGGTTCTGCTCTACTCTGGTGATCTTTATGAGGTTTTTTTCTGCACCCTGTTCAGATTATGTGCACATTTATTTCTTTGGTAGAGAATCTCATATTGTAACTTTATGGGAATTCCCAGCTGTATTTTATCAAATAACCTGTATTGTGAGTTCAAGTTCAATATCGCTGTCATTCCTTGTGGAAAAAGGTCTGTCTATTATAGATTTCATGTAGCTGAATATTGTGTGCCCACCACAGAGACACTCTTCATCATACAAACAAGCTGTTCTGTGTGGGCAAACTCCAGCACCTGTATGGAACAGGTAAGAGACAGAGCCATCCCTTGGGTTCAGCAGATCAGGGTGACCACTCCGGGGCCTGCACTTTGGTGGGCCCTGCGCTTTGATAAAATCATGAGGAAGTGGGCAGGGAGGTGAGGCAAGAGGCAAGCGGGCAAACAGGGAGGCAAGCAGCAGGCAGGAGAGGGGTGAGGAGGCAGACAGGCGGATGGCGAGGAGGAGAACAGCGGGCGGGCTGTGGGGTAAGGAGGTGAGCAGTGGCCACCCCCTACCAGAACCTCCCACTCCCCCCAGCGCCTCCTGCCCACCAATCAGTGCCTCCCCTCCCTCTCATCGTCTACCGCTTGCTGTGGATGAGATGTTTCGCGGCGTCAGGAGGCGCTGGGGAGGAGGGGAAAGGAGCGAGGGCACAGTGCGCTTGGCGGAGGGGGAGAACTGGGCAGGGAAGAGGTGAGGTGGGAGGAGGTGGGGCAGAGGTGGAGCGGGGTGTAGCAGGGGTGGGAAGAAGCAGGGTGAGGAAAAGCAGGGCAGGGCGTTGGGAGAAGGAGTGGAGTCGGGGGAGATCCTGGGCAGAGCTGGGAGGGAGCATCCCCTGGCAGATTAGAAACTTAGCACCTATGTCCTGGGCCCCACATTCCCCTAGAGATGGCCCTGATAAGAGAACATGCTTTTTAGTCTGAAGAGGCATCACTAGAAGATTCTTTGGAGAATCAGGCACCCCGGCTAAACTGGCTATACTCCTTCTAGTCAATGCTGTTCACTTTTGGAACTGCAGCAGTCCACCTTCTCTCAAGACTTGTAACTGACTTTGCAGGCACTTTGCACCACCACAACTGCTCCCCCAGCAGGATTTTCATTAGTAGGGTTTTCTGAGGAATACACCAATGGTGAATTTTGCCCATAGTTTTAAAAACACTTTAGCAGTCTCCTGGATGAAAGAACTCTGAAAACATAATGATCTTATTAATAATAAACAGCATGTGAAAATTAAACCTAGACACTCAAATACACTACTTATTTTCCGTTGCTCAAGACCTGGGTAAATAAGCAAAGAGAATTCTACCTTTACTTGTCAAAGGTCTTAGGGAATTCTGCCGTATGTTCTTATGGAATATTTCATGCACAGTAATTGATATTCCCGGAAAGTGCTAAATGATTTTTGCTTCCAACATATTGTTTGGTGTGCATACTGAATAACTCTAAGGCCAATGTAAATCTAAGAAATATTGCAGGAATGTAGCATAATCATACAGACGAGTTACAATAAACTCTTTCTTCAGAGTGAAGTTAATTGCTGAAGCCGTGTGCTTCTAGGGTGTGTGCCAAAGCTCAGTGAAGGCAGTTGGAAACTTTTCAGTGATTTCAGTGGGCTTTGGTTCCTGGCCTTTGACTCTTCCTTTATCAGCCTGTTGCAAATACAAATTAAACAGATTTCACAGATATCACTAAGGATATTTTTGTGAAGCTCTTATAAACTCCAGTGCATTTCCTGCCTTCACAAGGGGGCGTGGTCAGCAGTTTGCAGGATGGGGCCAGTACAGTTGGAGAGTAATCTGCTCTCTCCTTATGAACTAGTGCCCTGCCCAAGGCAGTGTCTCTCTTGCTCTTCTGGGTCAGTGCAGCTCTGCACCTTCCGATACACACAGATACCATTCTCCAGCCCATAATGTGATACATTGGTGTTGCATATGTATACTACACTCCATGTGCTGTATACACTTCTAAACGGAATGGAAAACAGGCCTGCCCTGATTGTTTTGTAGGATTTGTTGCCTATCATCAATCTGTATATTAAGTGTAAAAACTACCAAAACCCTCATTCTATTTAGATTATTAATCAAAAATACAGTATTAATGCTCGGCAGGATTACTTACTAGATTATAATTGAAACTGACATTGTAATTTTAACTAGGACAGTGTCCAAAGGCTTGGATTTTTATCATGAGAAGAATACAAATCTGCATAAACCCAACTAGAAGTAGTCTTTTTTTTTAATTACTGTATATAAATAAATATCTTGAATATCGTCTGTTGGGAGTATTACATGTATAGGTTATTTTTAAAGCACTAAAATCAAGTAGTAGTACAATTCCTGAAACATTTTTGTAACAGATACAAATTGAGGTGTGGATGGGTGTATGTGTGTGGAGGGGGTGGGAGGTGTATAGTCTCCAAGTGTCTCCCAATCCAACCCCCTTTGCATTTGCCTGTGGCTCAGGTTGGAAAAGTCTCCATTCTGGACCAGTTGCCATCTATTTAGAGATTTCTAACATTTTATTTTCCCTCTGAAGACTGTACAGGACTCAATTTACTAAGGTAGTCTCTCTTTTTACAGAGAAAGATGAAGAATAGTACCCACAAAACAAGTAAAAACTCTCTAAAACATGTCTAAAATAGTCTGCAAAAAAACCTTTGTGTCACAAACAGAATATGTGAAAGCATAATGCACTCAGACCAAAGGTGTGCTTAAAAAACTACCATGCTCCACCATTATGTATTGTTTATATTGTCAAGTGCCCGGGGACTGGATCTGGACCTAGATCTGTACACGGCTCTGCCACTGCCTTACTATGTGATCCCAAGCAAGTCACATCCCCTTTCTATGTCCCTATTTCCACACCCATCTTTTGCTGCTTCTATTTAGATTCTAAGATGTTCAGGGGGACTTGCACCTACAATGAACCCTAGTCCCTCTTGAGGCCTGTGTGGCTTACTCTAATATATACAATAAAATGAGTGTATTTCAACTTAGCTTTTTTTTTTTTTTTTTTTTTTTGCTATGATCCCTTGCTTAGGCAAAACTGCCACTAGAGACCCAAACCTGCAAGTCTTTTTTTAAAAATGTATTAACTACCTCTTTCACCAGTATGCTATTGAAAACTAATAGCTTCCTGTCATTGCAATGGAGAGCGTGTCACAGTGGTAGCGGAGGGAGGTGTGTGTGTGTGAGAGAGAGAGAGAGAGAGAATGCATGCGTGTGCGCGCAGTGCTGCCTGGGGAAGTTATTTTAACAGAAACAAGATTTGGGAAAGAATAGAAAGGCAAAGACAAAGCATCAGCCTTGCTGCTCTGTGGGTTTGAAGCAGCTGTTCTGTCACATGAGCCAACGGCAGCCAAGTTGACTCAGTGGAATTCTGTCATAATTATCCAGACTCATTATGAACCTCACCTGGTTTTAATTTAGTAATATCACTTACTGAATATTTTTTCCATGATATGACTTATGTGTGGTGAGTGTAAGTACGGCGGGGATTCATGTAGAGGCATCTGACTCTTTCTCCACCTCATTTTCCCCCTTCTATCTTATTATGTGAAATTCCTGCAGACATACCAATCACAACCACATGAATACCAAAAGAATTTAGCATCATGTTTTTAAAATAAATGCCAAGAGAAGCAATAATGACTTGCTGCTTACTGTAAAGTGTTGCCAGCTTAATTATTTGTCCTATTCTGAAGGTTTACATGGGATTTTTGCCAAGATCTTCAGGAGCCTAGCAGCAGTACAGTATGCACAGTATACTTCATATACTTACCCCCTTTCTCTCTCACTTGTTTCTGTGAATCACACCTCTTACTATATGCAAGATTTCCATGCACAATGCTCTGAAGCACATTATTTCCGAAAATGCTACTGGGATCTTAGTGTAGTAACAGTCTAGCTATATAACGAACTTCTCCGGAGCATAATATAAAACTGTGAGCTGTGTTTTTTTGCACTGTCAATTACAATATTTTATGTTTAAAATCAGATACTGACTGGCTTTTATTCAAACATTACTGGTGTTTTGTTTTATATTTGCCAATACGTTATTTTGGGGGTAGTCCTGTCAAAAGATCAAGTATATTTTAGCAACGGGAAAAGGAGCCAAATCAGTTTATATACAAAATATGATACACATTATAACATTTATTAAACCTAAGAAAAGCAAACAAATTCAGAGCTAAAGCTTGGCATCCTATTCTTAACCCATCCTACTGTATCAAGGAACTGCAAGGGATTTGGGACATGTGCAGCTGCAGCACCAGTTTACAGAAAGAGGAGTTTAGATTAAGTGGCAACTTTAACTATGGATGTTGTTTTGTTTTTAGAAGACTGTTAGCCGTTCATTTTTCCATTAACATAGTTTATGTAGTCTACTGGAGATAAGGTTTATCTGAGGGCCTACGCTTTCAGGTAATAATTATGTGAGAAACATCTTCTTTCCAGTAAGGATGGATTTTCAACACATTATAAATCTTACATTACAAATGTCCACTACCGTCGTTCTAAGGGGCCTGCTGCAGTTAACTATTGAAGTAAATGGGAATTCAGAAAGCTGCTGTGCAGCCACAGTACACATCTTCAGATTTAATCCTTGCCTTATTAAGAAGGAGGAGGAACCAAACTAACCAAACCAAACCAAACCAAGCCACCTCAACCTTAGCGCCAAATACCAAGGTGACTAGAGTATTTTTGATAAACTCTTTGCTTAACACATTTTTGTTTTTCAAATTAACTATTTAGTTGTGAAAAGGAGTCTCATTAATAGCATTCCCTTCTTCCTACCAATGATTATGAGTCTGATCCAAAGAATTCAATTGGCTTCAAGAGGGTTTGCATCAGGCCCAGTGAAAGAATCCAGCTTACTGTGGGGCAAATTGTGGAGACCTTACTCACATGGGTGAGTATACACTCACAGAAGTAGTCACATGGAAGATAACAGGACTACTCATGTAAGAAACTGCTCATCAGTGGGTTTAAGGGGGATCTGGCCCCATGGAGCTATATTTCTGTAGCTGTAGAATATATACACCTTATGGCAATGGGACATAAGCAGAAACAAATAGATGTTGAGGGTACTTGGCACTTGCCAGGATCAAGCCTATAGACTTCATTGGGAGTTGTAGATGCTCAACATCTCCCAGAATGAGAGCCCAAAAATATAGATATTTTCTTGTTGAGTTGAAGACGTGCTGCTCCTCAACTCGATGCACATGAAGGTTTTATTAATTCTCCAAAGGGGAAAAACAAAAGCGGCTAAAGGGAAGAATACCAAAGACAATCACATTGCCAAAAAGTTTTTTATTTTAAGCACACGTTTCTGGAGGGGTGTGAACTTTAGGGGATGTTTGGTTTGTACAGCTAAAAGATCAGCATTAGATCTATTTTCTATTTTCTATTTCATGTTATGTACAGTTCAGTGGTTGTCATTAAAATCTTTACAATTGCTGTTTGCGCGTTATTCGTCTTACTGCTGTTCTAAGTCTGGGGAATACTGCAGTAATATTAATTAAGCACAAAGAAAATTTGTAAAGATTTTAATAGTTACCACTGCACATGACTGACTGAGATTCATTCAACTAATCCTTCAAAAACAATTCCCCAATACAATCAATTGCTATGGCAGGGGACTACAGCAAAGAGCTGCACTTTGTCTCTTTCCTTTTGGTACTACAACATCTCTGGTACTGGCATTTCCTTGCATCAGCTATGTGTTTGCTCTAAAAGGCCTACAGACCAACTGTTGTTTAATGTATGGTTTCTTTTAATCACAATGTAATTTATGGAATTTCTGTAAAGGGGAAAATATTGTAGAATAAGAGCAATGCATGTCCTACAAATTAACCAACCAAAATAGCAGACAGGGCAGATATACGTTAACAAAAATTTTTTTTTTTCAAAAATAGTCACCCTCCCCCACCTCTCTCTCTCTCTCTCTCTGCAGATTGTTACTTTAAGAGCAACCCTGAGCAACGGGTAATGTATAAACTGCTCCACCCCGTGAATAACCCAGGAGGCATGATGACTCAGAGACCCCCTTCTGAGTCATATTTCCTACCCTGCTTCCTCCTTGTGGAAAAAAGGAAGGCTAGTGACTTACTGCAAGACCATAACAACAAGGGATTAGGACACCCTCTCTCCCCGCCCGCATCTCCCTCCTAGATAGGATCTATGAGTAAGGAGGTGGAAATAAGGCTCCATCCACTCTCTTCCTGCCTCCCATTCACCTGCTCTGGGAAAGGAGTAAGTGGGCAAAAGCTGTGCTGACTCCTACATACCTGGATCTAAGGAGTGAAATCTTGATCCTATTGAAGTCAATGGCAGAACTTTCACTGATTCCATGATTTCACTCATGGATTTTTTCCCCCTTAGTTTTAAAGACTTTAGCTAAGAGCAACAGCTCTCTGCTGTCACTGCCGTGAGACATGGAGCATAATAAAGGGTAGAAAATCCTGAACCTGCATTAGTTAGAAGCAGTGACTCTACAGCATGCTTCTTTCTTCTCTGAACCCGCAAGAACCCCTCTACAACCCTTCTACAATACACACATGTGGTTCATGTTCTCCAGCTCTGAGTGCAGCCACACTACAGGGCATATTCCTGCTAGGCCAGCAGAAATACTACGAGCCAGCAACAGCAGCATTAACTACCAGTAAGTTCTGTTCCTCTTGCTAGTGGGCGAAGTAGGACAGAGGGGTGGGGGGAATGATCAGCAATAGCGCAGCTCCCTCAGGAATAAGGTGAACCTGCAGGGCTGTTTCTTTGCCTCTCAGATCTCTAGACACCATATATCCCATATTCCACAGATCCCTTCCTTACATCCCTCTGTATGGACCCTGTCCTATATTGTTCAGCATCAAAGATATTGCCAGCACTCAACAAATAATCATCTCTGCTTCTGTAGTAAGAAAAAGTAATTTTCATACATCTTTGGCAACATTTCAGTCCAGGCATACACAGGTGCTACTTGCATTGAAACCATAGAAAGAAGCACCTGCCTATGTCAGGCCTGATTTGGGTCCCTCATTCCAAATTGACTTTTAGTGCAAGCATATAGATCTATCATATCTTATCTTGTCAATGTTGGGGGCTTATACTGCCACCTTTTGTTGCAGTATCTGAGCATCTTCTAATAAAATAAATAGCAATTAGCAAAATTCCCAGTGGGCCTCATGAAGTCTCATTGACCTTAGAGTCATTTACACAAGATCATAAATCTGAGACCATTCCCATGAACTACTATGTGGTATAACTTCAGCTGTTTCTTTAGATGGTTTTTTAAATAAATTATTATGAACAGATCATGTGTCAGGTATTTCATCTGCCCTCAGTTTACCATCAGTAATTGGATGGTTCCTTCTTCGAGTCATGACTCCTAAGGTATGCCTCAACAAGATATTTCAAGAAAATACCAAGGTGATGGACACAGTCTAAGAACCTAAATAGGATTGAAGGAGAGTGTCCTTCTGATTCAATTCAGGGAAGATGTTCTATGCATTGTAATAATACTTGACATAAGGGGCAGCATGAAAGAATGCACAGAGATAACTATGTGAGAAGCTGACAAATGAGGCTTACATTGCAGGAGGACTAGAGAAGGTGTGGAGAGTGATGTGATAACAATCAACCTGAAAAAGCCAGCATATGGCCATATGGTTTGAATACATTAGATTTCATGCCCCAGTTACCACTGGATTGCCGCTGAAGACAATAGAGCAGAAGACACCAAAACAAATTGACAATGTGAGTTTCAGAGTGGTAGCCGTGTTAGTCTGTATCAGCAAAAACAGCAAGGAATCCTTGTGGCATCTTAGCAACTAACAAGCATAAGCTTTCATGGGCTTCTTCAGATGCATGAAGTGAAAAATACAGGAGCAGGTATAAATACATGAAAGGATGAGGGTTGCTTTACCAAGTGTGAGGTCAGTCTAACGAGATAAATCAATTAACAGCAGGATACCAAGGGAAAAAAAATAACTTTTGAAGTGGTAAGGGACTGGCCCATTACAGACAGTTGACAAGAAGGTGTGAGTAACAGTATGGAGAAATCTGGAGAGGTTTTAGTTGTGCGCTGTAGGTGACGGCTAGTGGCGTTCTGTTACTTTCTTTGTTGGGCCTGTCTTGTAGTAGGTGACTTCTCGGTACCCTTCTGGCTCTGTCAGTCTGTTTCTTCACTTCACCAGGTGAGTATTGCAGTTTTAAGAATGCTTGATAGAGATTCTGTAGGTGTTTGTCTCTGTCAGAGGGCTTGGAGCAAATGCGCTTATATCTTAGAGCTTAGCTGTAGACAATGGATCATGTGATGTGGTCTGGATGAAAGCTGGAGGCATGTAGGTAAATATAGCAGTCAATAGGTTTCTGGTATAGGGTGGTGTTTGTGTGACCTTCACTTATTACCACTGTAGTGTCTAGGAAGTGGACCTCTTGTGTGGCCTGGTCCAGGCTGAGGTTGATGGTAGAATGGAAATCAATGAATCTTGATGGAATTCCTCAAGGGCCTCCTTCCCATGGGTCCAGATGAAGATGTCATCAGTGTAGCGCGAGTAGAGTAGGGGCGTAAGGGGACGAGAGCTGAGGAAGTGTTGTTCTAAGTCAGCCATAAAAATATTGGCATACTAAGAGACCATGCTGGTACTCATAGCAGTCCAGCTGACTTGAAGGTATAAATTGTCCCCAAATCTGAAATAGTTGTGGGTGAGAACAAACTCACAAAGTTTAGCCACCAGATTTGCCATGATGGTATCGGGGATGCTATTCCTGATGGCTTGTAGTCCATCTTTGTGTGGAATGTTGGTGTAGAGGGTTTCTACATCCATAGTGGCTAGGATGGTATTTTCTGGAAGACCACCAAAGGATTGTAGTTTCCTCAGGAAGTCAGTGCTGTCTCAAAGATAGCTGGGAGTGCTGGTAGCGTAGGGCCTGAGGAGAGAGTGTACATAGCCAGATAATCCTACTGTCATGGTGTCAATGCCTGAGATGATGGAGTGTCCAGGGTTCCCAGGTTTATGAATTTTGGGTAGCAGGTAGAATACCCCTGGTGGGGCTCTAGGGGTGTGTCAGTGTAAATTTGTTCCTGTGCTGCTTTAGGGAGTTTCTTGAACAGATGATGTAGTTTCTATTGGTAATCCTCAGTAGGGTCAGAGGGTAATGGCCTGTAGAATGTGCTGTCAGAGAGTTGCCTAGCAGCCTCTTGTTCATATTCCAACCTATTCATGATGACTGCAGCACCTCCTTTGTCAGCCTTTTTTATTATGATGTCAGAGTTGTTTCTGAGGCTGTGGATGGCATTGTGTTCTGCACGGCTGAGGTAATGGGGAAGTGATGCTGCTTTTAAAAATTTCAGCTCGTGCATGTCGATGGAAGCACTGTATGTAGAGTCCAGACTGTTGTTTCGACCTTCAGGAGAAGTCCACACAGAATCCTTCTTTTTGTAGTGTTGGTAGGAAGCTTTATGTGTGTTAGTGTGCTATTCAGTGGTGTATTGAAAATATTCCTTGAGTTGGAGACGTCAAAAGTAGGATTCTAGGTCACTGCAGAACTATATCATCTTTGTGGGGATGGTGGGGCAGAAGGAGAGACCCCGAGGTAGGACAGACTGGTCTGTCGGGCTAAGAGTATAGCTAGATAGATTAACAATATTGTTAGGTGAGTTAAGGGAACCACTGTTGTGGCCCCTTATGGTATATGTGCCAACTTTCTCCGGCACCGGTGGGTGCCTGTGCCCCCCGTCCCTTTTCCTGCCCTGACTCCACCCTCATCCCCACCCTCTAGCCCCGCCTCCATTCCAGCCCCATCTCCAAAGTCCCCGCCCTAACTCCATCCCTCCCTATCCTTATTAGATCCCTTCCCCAAATCCCCGCCCCAGCCCCACCTCTTCCCCCAATGTGCCCCATTCCCATTCCTCCCCACTCTCTCCCTGTCCTGCGAATCAGCTGTTTTGCAGCACAAGCACTGTGAGGGAGGGGGGAAAAGCAGGACATGGTGGCATGCTCACGGAGGAGGTGGAGGTGAGCTGGAGCAGAGGGGCGGGTTGGGCCATGGGGAGCTGCTGGTGGGTGCTGAGCACCCACCAATTTTTTTCCATGGGTGCTCCAGGGCTGAAGCACACATGGACTTGGTGCCTGTGCCTTGTGGTATATAGGAATTTAGATAGGTTTTTTAATCCACCCCTTTCCATAAGTAAAAGTAGTGTTCATATATGCATTTGATGTACTTTGCTTGGGAAAAGAGGCAACTAGGATTTAAGGACAGTAGGCTAGTAACACAGGATCCTTTTGTTGAAATACTAGCTTTTAAAGCAAGATCTGGGAAAATTATATGGGTAAAAAAAGAGCACACTTAGGAAGTGTATCCTTAACTAATGGCCACTGCAGAAGAAGAGTATATGGCAGCCTGTTGTATCCTACAATGATATGAAGGCATCTCATATGTTCTCTGTGGCTGTATCCTCCAATCTGCAAAGAGCAAGGTTGTGAACAGGTGTAACATAGGACTGTATCGGCTTCCATGGAAGACTTCGCATGGTTTGGCCCTTTTTTCGATCAGTTTTTTGTGCCTGTGTTTCTCAAAATGTTCACAGCCTATATTGATAGTTGCTCTCCATTTAGGTCTGTCCTTGGCTGTGTCTTTGCAGTTATCAGTATTTATGCCACATGAGCTGAGATTCTGCTTATGGGTGTCTTCGAAGCATTTATTTTGTCCACTGCATCTTTTGAGTTTCAGCTCACCATAGAGGACTTTTCTGGGGATTCTGTCATCACCCGTTCTGATAACATGACCTGTCTTTCTAAGATGAGCTTTGATAATCAGTGCCTCAAGGTTGGTTCTTTTTGCTCTTTCAAGGATGTTAATGTTTAACACTCTGTATTGACAGTAAACTTTCAAGATAGAGCAAAGACAGAACATGTGAAATTTTTCCAGTTGCTTGATGTGCCTGTGGTTAACTGTTTATGTTTCAACCTGTATGAAAGGGATGCTATCACCACTGGATTTTATATCATCACTTTTGTTGACAATTAGATGGTATGCTGGTTGAGTATCCTATGGCAAAGTCTTCCAAAAGCCTGTCCTGCCTTTCTTATTCTGAGTGATATTTTTGATCTAAGGAACCATCACTTGAGATGGGTCTGCTAAGTATGTAAAGTGATTGACATTCTTTAGTTTCGTACCATCAGTGGTGATGTTTGGCATGGTGGTAGTGGTTAACAGAGGACTTCAGTTTTTTCCAGCTTGATGGTGAGTCCAAACTGTTTTTAGTTGCTTATTCGTACCTACCAAGGATAAGCTGTAGGTTTGATGTTTGATTTCATTTGTTTGATACCTCTTTCCACTTCCTCAACAGTACATAACATAGCAATTTCTTCATGTATGGGGTGCTCTGTTGTTTGTCTAGCATTTGTGGGTTGACAGTAAAGGGATGGTTAAGTAGCTCAGTTAAGTGCTATATCTATCGTTCAGAGATGCTTCTTTTGTTGTCATTCAAGGTAGATCCATCTGAACTCTTTAGTGGAGCTGGTCCCAATTTTGTTGGGCCATAAATGGCCTTCAGGGAGTCATATAACAACTTTGTATTGTTAGTATCAGCTTAATGCTGTACTTCTACTTTATTTTCCTACCAGTTATCCTGTAGAACATGAAACCATCTTTGAGTCATGGCTTGCAGGCACTTGAATTTGTCTTTTTTTGATATTGATTCTTTGTCATTCTGTCAAGACATAAATACATTGTTCCTCTCCTTGAGGATCTTTTTGATTTCATCATCATTTTCATCAAACCAGTCCTAGAGCCTTCTTTGATTTTTGTCTAGAGTTTCTCCTGAGGCTTGAAGAATGGCTAATTTGAATGAATTCCACTTTTCAGGTGTGTTTTTGGGTGATGATGTAATGCTACCAATTTTTTTGCTGTCAGTTTTCCCTCATATTTTCTTGAGGAAATGGTTATCCTCAAGATGTTGGTTTTATTTGTTCAGCATTGCTTCATTGGGACACAAAAGAATATGAAAGGCCAATGGCTCTGATCATCCTGTGGTCAGTCCAGCAGTTTGCTCCTCACATTTCTCTGCTGATCTTGAGGTCCCTGATGTCTCTTTCCTGTCTGACAAAGTCCTAGTGCTTTGACTTTGCGTACATCCACAAAGTTTTATATTTTGTCAGCTTGCCTGAAGATTGTGTTGGTAATAAAGAGCTTTGGCTCAGCATACTTGTTAAGCAGGAGAAGACCATTCCTGTTAATTTTTCCACTCCATTGTTTCTTTATTTCATCAGTCCAGGCCTCCCTGTCTTTTTTTTCTAACTCTGGCATTAAAGTCTGCCAGAAGTTTGAGTTTGTCTTCATTGTATTATGTCATCCAAATCAGAATCAAGCTGTTCTTTTATTTCCTTTGTGCTATTTGTTTTGTACAATTTGAGCATAAGCAGCAGAAGGGTGACACCAGGCAGTTAGCTGGGGGGCCCAGAAATATGAGTACATATTTTTAATGGGGAGGTTGGGGAAGAAGTTCAAAAGCTCATTGGATAGTAGCAATGCCCTTTTCTTTAAGGGCTCCAATCCTCTATGCTTTAATTAGACCCTGTTCTTTCATGTATGGATGTGGGTAATCCCATTGCTTTCAGTGGGTCTGATTTCCCCAGTTTTATGATGGTGTAACTAATGATTTTAGTGGAGTTACACTGAGACAGAAATAGCCTGAAATAGTGACCAGTCAGTCACATTGGACTATAAACTTATTCACATATGTAAGTGTGCAGATAATCAGAGCTTTTGCTCTTTTTCAGGTGAACTTCCCATTTAGAATGTTGCTTCAATAAATGTAGCAGAAATATGTCCTGTAGCCACAGATGTTTCAAATACAATGGTAATTGTTTTCCTTTGTATCCTTCCTTACACTAAATTCCAACAGCTTCATACTTCACATTTATTATTATTATGAGGAGGCAGTGTGGTCTAGTGGATAGTGGACTGGGACTCAGGAGACCTTACTCTGTCCCAGATCTGTTTCTGTGTCTCAGTTTTCCCATCTGTAAAATGGGAATAATGGCATTGACCACCCTTGTAAAGTGCTTTGTGACCTACTAATGAAAAGCACCATACAAGAGGTATGTATTGTATTAATTATTAATTATTATTGTTATAATTTATGTATTTATTTATTTATTTTATTATGTTTGCATGTCAGTAGCAACCTAAGACCACAGTCAGAATTCTGCCCCCAAAATAGCTACTATATATTGGGATTGTTACATTTGTCAAGGATTATGAAGGACACTTAGGGCCAGGCTTGAAATCCTTATTCACCCTGTTCAACTTCCACTCTCATGAGTATTCCATTAAAGTCACATGAGTAACTGCTCATCAGCATGAGGAAGGAGCCCAACAGCCTGTTCCTTAATGAAAACATTCTCATGTTCATACTCACGACCATTGATGCTAATGGGAGATACAAACATGCATCAATGGCAGAACATATCCCCCAAAGTTCTACTAGTAACTCTGACAATGCCAAAGTAAGAGACTTGTAGCAATGTACTTAGTGAAAATGGTTGCTTACTGTGTTAACTCAGCTGCTCCAATGCAGGTAAAAAGTGCTCTTCCATCAGGTCTCATAGGACTTGTTAGACTGGCTCATTTGACATTTAAAATTTCCACTTTGCTTGGTGGAAAAACTGGAGATCTGCCAAGATTTGATTATGTACTGGACAGTTACAGGTCCCATCCAATCTCCTGCTTTCATTCAAGCAGTAGTCTGAAGTGGGGCAACCACCAAAAAAACTGATATGATTAGGGAATGGAAGTGTGCCTGGAGCTATGTATGAAACTCCAATAGCTTTTCTGCATTAGATTTCTAATAATGTTGCCTGTATGCTGAGACAGAATTGATTTTACATCAAATCCTACATGGTGCTGAGCTCTCCCCTTTAAATGTAGGTTTCTTTGATCTGCCTCAAAGGAAGTGCAGGGAGTTTACAGGACTGTCTCTTTTGTTCTCAGGTTTGATACTGCCTTTTACAGAGATGAGACATACACACTGTGCTCACCTACAGAAAGTTCTCTTGTTATTGTTTACCTTCATCTCAAATAAGTCATTTTAGATTGAAAGGATACTGTTACTCCTTTGTGAATGGAAAAGAATAAATTGAATGGGAGCAGAGAGAAAGAAAAGGTAGAAAGTACGGGAGGAAGAAGAGATGAAGGAAAGAGGGGTGGAGAAAGAGGTGTCACTTTCCTCTCCCATCTTTCATCTCTTTTATTTCTTTTCCCCCTTCCCTTTTCCTTAATCATATTTCACCTTCTATTTTCACCTTCCTTACAACCATATATAATAGATTGGCTAAGTTTTCCCCCTCTTTATTCTCATCCATCCTTTCTCATTCTGTCTCATTTTCCTTCTCTTACCGTCTTCTGCCTTCTCATTTATCACATCTTATTAGCTGTATTTATTCTTATATATATATATATATATATATATATATATATATATATATATATATATATATATATATATATATATCAATAATGTTTAATTAATCTTACTGCAGTATCCACTGCTTCTGTCTGTTCACTAATCTGATTATTACCAATCAATGGATTCATATAGCAGTACTAGTAATTCATGCTGTGCCACTAATACTCAATTGACTGTTCTCCCATCATCTGGTGGTTCACACCAAAATCATATCTGTACGTTACTGATGAAGTGTATAACCTGTATCAGTGTGTCCATCAGAAACATACAGTTTGACTACACTGGATGTTTAGATAGATAGAAAATTTGGACTGATGAAATTGGGATAAGAGTAAAAGAGATGAAATGAGAAAAAGTGAAATTTTATGGGAATGCATCAATAGTTTGGCCTTTATTTTCAAAGGTGCTCAACACTCACATCTCCCATTGGCTTCAATTTGATTTGTAGGTACTCAGCAGCTTTGAAAATCAGATGATATATTAACATAGATGTGGAATGGATACTCTATACTTATATCATACTCCCTTCAGCTTCGTATCCTGGAGTCAATGAGCTAAAACATTAAAGAAAACCACTGGAATTCTGTACCCATTCTAATTTTGAAATCCATTAATCAGAGATAATATTTTCCAACTGAGAACATGTAAGATGTAATCTCAACAGACTACATATAAGGGACCAATCTTCACTTAATACCTGCAGAGTTGTCTGCTGAGTTCTCTGTACATTGAGATAAGATAATACTCTACAGTACCTGTAAATAGCACACAGAACAAATTTGCTGAAATAGCACAGAGAATAAATGTTGAAAGGAGCATCTGCCTCCCTCCATTATAGAAACTATATTGATAAAGGCCCCCCCCCCACCAATAATTTGAAAATTGACTCTTGTTTGAAAGTCCAAAAAACACAAAAGCACTAAAGTGACCAGATTGGGAGTTGAGCAACATCAGTTCTATTCCCATGTTTGACATTGTCCCACCATGTAACCCTGGTTGAATTGGTTAACCTTTTTGTGCCTTGTTGTCCTCACCTGAAAACTGGGACTAATAATATTTTTCCAAAGTGCTTTGACTTCCATGGCTGAAAATTGCCATATAAGTGCTGAAAACATATTACTATTGTTTTGTTATTTATTATGTTACATACTCTAGCTGGTGAAAGCCAGAGTTGTTCTAACCTTTGGCTGGATGAAACCATATTTTGGATGTGAACTCAGAGTTGGAATATATAGTAGTATCTTTGAATCCTGTAAGAAATTGGCCTGACAAATAAAATTGTTCTGAAATTTCCTTGGCATATTTCCAGTGCTTATGGGAAGACTGAATCTTTTTCTTTTCAGCCAATGTTACCATGATTTTGTTGTGGAGCTGCTGCCACTTGTACTATATGCTAATAATAGCTAGATATTAGCATGAAAGGCAGTGTGTTCAGATACAACATTTCCTGAGACAAGCAATAATCAGTCTGATGTCAATGTCATGCTGCAATCAGACTCTGACAAGGCTTCCAAATATCTTGAAAGGAACTGTTCATCCCTGAAAGCTGCAGATCAAAACCATAACTGAATACAAACTAAAAGGCTGCTGCTTGTCAGCTGCGTAATATCCATGATGAACACTATATGCATAAGCAGAGGCCTGCTACCACCAACACCAGCAGCAGCTTAAATGGACTGGGTTGGACTACCACTTTAAATTGTATTGCATAATGGTGAAATCTAAAAATAAAGTTTAAAATTCGTTAGTTATCTCTAAAGCCCCACATTGCCCTTTCTGAACTTCAAATTGATTTTAAAAGTGTACTACAGACTTTTTAAACATTTCAGTGCTTGGGACCTTCTGTCAGTTGCTTGTTCATCTGTGTAATGGTCCAGTGTGGGGGCTCGGCCCTCTCAGGGGCGGCTGGGAGCCAGTCTGCCTCGCTACCCGAGCTTGGGTGAGCTGTCGACCTAGCCGGGTGAGGCAGGAAACAGTCAGGAGCTCAGGCCCTCAGGCAGGGGCTGAGCAAACAACAGTATATAAGCCCAGGCCGTTGGGCAGAGCAGGGCGACAAGCAGTTCAGGGCTCAGGCCCTTAGGCAGGGACAGAGCAAACAAACAGTTCAAAGTCTAGAAGAAAGGCCTCCTCAGGCCAGTGAGAGGGGGAGTCTGCCACCCCTGGAAGGTGGCAGGGGGGACGCAGACCCTCCCACTCCACTGCGTCCCAGCCCGGGGCCCTAACAGCGGCAGGCTGTCCGCTGCTGTGTCAGTGGGGATCCTGGCCGCAACACACTGACATTGGTTCGGGGTCTCCTGGAGCCAGACTAGGGTCGGCTTCCCCCGGGCCACTTCCAGTCTCCCCCCCGTTGGTACCTGTGGATCACCTGCGTCTTCCGCAATGTCCCATACCATGGGCTCCTCAGGATACTGAGCGCTGGGTAAGCGGGGCTGGTCCTCGGGATACTGGACGTGGGGAGGTTTAGGGGGCTTCTCAGGTTACCAGCTGAGGGGCAGGCTCGGCCGGTCCTCCTCAGCGTAGTGAGCCCGGGGCAGGCTCAGCCAGTGCTCCTCTGGATAGCGAGCATGGGGCAAGCTCGGCCCAGCGGGAGCTAGGGCGCCCGCGTCTGTCCTCTCCGGCAGCCAGCGGTCAACTGAGCGCTGGGGCCAGGCCTTTATACTTCCTGTCTCACCACTTGACTTCCGGGGGACGGGAACAGGTGGCGGTGGCTCCGCCCACTTCGGCATCTGTTCTGGCTCGGCCCTCTCAGGCGCGGCTGGGAACCAGTCCGCCTTGCTGCAATCTATAACATGAGGAATTGAGGAAACATGGGCTAGTGGTTAAAGCACAGGATTAGTGTAGGAATCAAGAAATCTGGGGGTCATATTATTTCAAGCTGTGCCACAGATATACTTGCTGTAGCTGGGCATGCCATTTAATCTTTATATGCCTCAGTTTCTCAGCTGTAAAATGGGAACAATACCTAACTCACAGGGATATACTGAGTCTTAAACCATTAAGAGGTGTGATGAGACTTAATTCATTAATGTGTGTTTACCTTGCTTTGGGATTGTTGGATTGAAGACACTGTAAAATAGCATATGCCTTTAGACGCTGCCCAGACTATGGGATACTGTGCTGTGCTTCAGAGACACACTTCTGAGGCTACTTCCTCCTCCTTTTACCTTACCCTTTGGGTTTAGTAATTTGCTCATGGCCAATATAGGTTGCTAATTACAATAATCCCCATGTTGGGGAGTGGTGTATCTAGGGTTTCACCCCTCATGACCAACCTTCTGTGCACAGGTAGAAAAAAAAACTTAGAAATGGACTTCATACAATTGGTGTACCTGTTTACAACTGTGGGTCTGGACCTGTAGTCCATGCAGAGATTGATAGGCTTTAAGGCCAGAAAGACCATTTTGACCTCCTAGTCTGGCTTTCCTGTAACAGAGGTGATAGTAGTCACTTGGTGACATTCTGCGTCTAGCCCAAAAGCTTGTGGTTGAACAAAAGCATATGTTCTATAAAGACAATGAATTTATTTAAAGACTCCAAAACGATAAAGAATTTTTATCCCTTTGTAATCTGTTCCGGTGGTGGTGGGAGGGGGCAGGGATTGTTACCATCTCTTATTCAGTTGCATGGGTGCATGGTCCAACTCAAAATCTAGTCTCATATGAGGGCAAGGTATGAAGTATTGTGGTATTCTCTATTTATTGGCCTATATTTTCTACCCTATACTGTTATGTAATATTTGCTGCATTCTCTCGCTCTCTCTATATATATATAAATTTGGGTTCAATATTCTCTCATTTTATCTAATAAAAATTTAGATTAAATTCCAAAGTTTGGAAAGCACTTTGGGATCCCTTGATTTTTAATGTCAGTTCTTGGTATGTTTATTGAGACTGTAATCTGCTGCTTTGTGACTCCCATGCTTTGCCTTAAGACACTTGGTCATAGGACGTTTGCCTGCTTTGCACTATATCTCTCACTTCTGATGTCTGAGAGGGGCCATGGGCATAGTATGGTTGTGAGTCTGGGAGCCCAGGAATACCTGAAGTGTGTGCTGATTTTATTTATATTTTTTGATCTTGTTTAAACATAATTTCATGACATGGTGGGAGCAAAGTGTAGACAGGGCCAAAAGGTAAAGCAGGGGAGTTATGCCTCTCAGCCTCCAAGGGCCGGCATGTAGGGCATTGATCTAAGAGTGTGGGATGTTAGATAGCAATGCTGCAATCTCACAATTATATGGTATGAATGTATTTAATTGTTTTAACTTTATATACACATTCTATAAAAAGGAGTGCCCATCCCTTCCCTTTACCCATTTAAAAATACAGTTAAACAGCAAGAACCCCTCTTCACCCAAACACAACATAAATCACAACCTAGTAGCTCAAATCATATTTGCACCCTCTCTGACTCCCACAGGAGTCCTCCTAGTTTCTCTCTCAGTTTATGAAAACACATGTGCCTCGTAGCTTGTTCTGAATGTCAACAGACTAGGACTATTTCAGACTGGGGGAGGGAGAAGGCATGAGTAACAAAGTTGTTTAGAGAACACGCTATCAGCTCCCTCACCCTTTTATACAAGTGAGCCTCCAGCCCGGGCATTGCTGCTGTGGCAATATGGCATGGGGATAGAGGTGGTGTTTCAAATAAGTAGGCCCCAGGCCATTTTGGGGTTATTTCTATTATGGTAGCACCCGGATCTCCAGCTGAGATCAGGGTCCCACTGTGTTAGGCATTGTGCAAGTACAGTAAGAGACAGTCCCTACCCTGAAGAGTTTACAACCTACATAGACAAAACAGATAACAGCTGGGAGGGAAAACAGGCCCAGAAAAGTGACATTAATTTCCCCAGCTCACACAGAACTAGAATCCATGCTGGCTCCTGCTGTTTTCTTTTATGGGTCAAAACCAACAGCTTAAATTCTAGTTGGTACCGAATGCAGGGCTGGTACAACCATTTAGGATTTGGGAGGCAGCATTTTCTTCGGCAGCGACCACGAGGTCCAGATCTTTGGCTGCCCCGGTCACCGCCGGCATTTAGCCGGAGGGAGCTGGGGCAGGGGAGAGCAGGGAGGGCACCTGCTGCAAGTAAGGGGGTGAGGGCGGCATACAGGGGAACTTGGGGAGGAAGTGGCGGAGCAGGGGTGAGCTGCTTCACTTTTCCCGCCTCCCAGGCTTGCGGCGCCAATCAGCTTAGGCGCTGCAAGCCTGAGAGGTGAGATGAGTGAAGCAGTGACGGCGTGCTCAGGGTGGAGGCAGAGTAGGGGTGAGCTGGGGCGGGGGGTGCCTCGGAGTGGGGAGCTGCCACGGGGGGGAGGTGCCTCAGAGCAGAGAGGGGGAGCTGCTGCGCCGGGTGGAGGGGCAAGGTGGAAGTTTCGCCTAGAGCACGAAACATCCTTGCACCGGTCCTGACCGAATGGATTGTCAGTGCAGATCCAAAAGTACTTGATTTCATGTGATCCTGGAAAGAAGTTCCCCTTAGCAAATGAGCTATGAATTCAGCACCAGTTTCCAAATAGATAGAAGATGTAGAACACATTGCAGTAGTCTAATCTGGAGATAACAAAGGCATGGATGACAGAAGATGACATTGTATTTCATATTATCTCACTTTCCGAATGTGGCATTTCTAGTGTACATCATTCAGCCTAACAAAAAAAGAGAACATCAGGGTCCACATTCTGACCTTGATTAAACGGGTGTAAATCCAGAGCAAGCTTGATCTTTTTTTTTTTTTTAGTCAAAGCATAATGGTGGAATTTTTAGTTTTGCATGGCTATTTGCAATTGCAAAGAAATATTTAGCACCAATGTAGCTGAAAGTAATTTGTATAAAGCATAAGGGCAGCAAATGGAAAGTAAATATGACAGATCCATACTTTGAGTTTACGTCAATGAACTCAGGTGAAAAGTTGGTCCCATGTCTTCATGCGACAGAGGTAAATTTTGAGTGTAAAATGACAAACTCTCAGGAGTAAGGTCCATAAACATCAGAGGTGACATTAGAAGAACTTAGCAGAGACACGAGTTATAGAGAAGACCAAATAAGCATGAGAAAATATCACATTTTTTCTATGATCTCTGATCATACACCAGTGGGAGCAGGGGGGCTATAATGCTAGGTTATCGATAACCGCTATATTGTCAAGATTGTGTGGTATGCTGCCTCTGATTTCTTTAGTGTGCTGCTGGTACTAATTTCTCCATCAAAATGTTAAGGAAGTATGAAAAGAGGACTCTGCAGTACTTATAAATTCTGTGGATGTTATGCAAAAGTTATTAGAGAAACTAGGTGGGTGAGGTAATATCTTTTATTGCACCAGCTTCTGTTGATGAAACTGACAAGCTTTTGAGCTTATACAGAGCTCTTTTTCAGGTTAGGTCTGAAGACAGTGGATCAAATTCTGCCTTCATCTACACCAGTGTCACCTTGTTGAAGCCAGTGAGCTTCATGGGGATACCTAAGGCAGAATTTATCCAGAATGTTGATTCCTTACCTGCATTATTCCTGTAATAGAAAATGATCAGAAATAGAGAGTTGCACTGTACTGAAATAGATATTTTTCTGATAAAATTGATATTTCATTTTTTAAAAAATGTATGAAAAATCATGTTTTCAGGCTGATGATTATTCCTGCTAATGTTCTGGAGACCTTCCCCTGGGTCTTAGGTCAATCCATTGTCAAGTTCCTTAAAGGCAACATCATTTATAAATTGTGTGAACTGCAGATGTATAATTCATGGGAAGCATTAAAGTATGGTCTAAAACACTTGTATTAAAATGTAAGATGATCTTGTATTAAATCATATTTATAGACTCATTTTATAAAATAGAGCCCTCCTGTCTGAAATTTGATTTTAGTTTTCATAAATTCCATAAAATGGAATTGAGACAACAATGTTGGCAGCTAAATGGGCTGTTTTAAAATCATGTGTTGATCTGTCATATTTATTTTCCATTATCTGCCCTTATACTTTCCACAAATTGCTTTCAGCTATATTTTTGCTAAATGTTTTTGGAAGTGCAAAGGGCCGTGTAAACTGCAAATTCTACCATTACTGCTTGACACCACAAGCTCAAGGTTAATGGAACTTCTTTGTGGATAAAAGGAAAAGTAGGTTTTAAGCTGAAACACCTGGTTGGTATTTCCAGACTGCAAGGGTCCTATAACACTAATCACATAAGGAAAGGCCAGAGACAAGTCCATAATTAGTCAGTGTCTATTGCTAGATTTTGCTCCAATGGTCTCGGGGGGTTTCCTAAAATTATGTGCCCATTGTGCTACGCCATACAAGCTACCCCAGCATCACTCCCTGTTCTCAAACATCTGTAAAACTAGATGTATTTTGAGAGGTGTGAGTAATATTCCTTCTTCACTTGGTAACGATTTTCCTATTGTAAGAATAATCTGAACTGGAAATCTGTACTTCAGACCTCATTATGAGGCTTTACTAGGAAGTCAGAATTGATGTGTAACATCTCACTATAACAAACTAGAAATCTGCCTCTTTGCAGCTTGCTGACTACAATCTCTTCTGGAAAAAAAATGTAGAAATTCACCAGTGTCCTAACTTGACAAATGGTCAGAGGTGAAAGTAAGCCTCGGTACGGCATACCGGCAAGAGCCGGTGTGCTGTACCGGAGCAGCCTGGCTTCCCCAGCTGGCAATTTAAAGGGCCTGGGGCTCCCAGCAGGGGCTGGAGCCCCAGGCCCTTTAAATTGCTGCCAGAGCCCTGCTGCTGAGCCCTAGGGTAGTGGGGGGCACTAGGGCTTATTTAAAAGGCTGGGGCTCCCGCTGCCTCTACTGCCCTGGGCCCTTTAAATAGCTGCCGGAGCCCTCAGCTGCCGCTGCTACCCCAGGGCTCCGGGGGCTATTTAAATGGCCGGGGTGATAGAAGCAGGGGAGTCCTGGGCCCTTTAAATAGTCCCCAGAGCCCTGGAATAGCAGTGGGGCTCCAGGGGCTATTTAAAGGGCCTAGGGCTCCCACTGCCTCTATGGCCCTGGCCCTTTAAACTGCTGCCAGAGCCCCTGGCTGCTGCTGCTACCCCAGAGCTCCTGCAGGCTCCAGCGGTGGTTTAAAGGGCCGGAACAGTAGCAGCAGCCAAGCCCTGGGCACTTTAAACTGCTGCCAGAGCCACCGGCTGCCACTGCTACCCTGACGAGGGAAGAGGAGGGCAGGCTGGGGCTGGCTCTGACCCCTCCATCCCTGCCCTTTCCGCCCGAGGCCCCGCCCCTTCTGGGGGCCAGAGCCTGCCCCAACCCAGCCCCATACCAGTAAATCCCTGTTTCTACTTTCAGCCCTGCAAATGGTTCACAGTAGCCATGCTTATAATTACACCTAATAAGTCATTCCACTAAGTTTTGGCAATATTTTCCCTAATGTTTTGTTATCTTTGAAATTTTATCTAGAGCTGTACTGACTTTCCCCAATGAGAAAAAGTATAGCAATGTTTGCGGCTGTGCAGAACACTACAGATATATTAAAGCTCACAGGTTCCAAGGCCAGAAGAGACCATTGCGATCATCTAGTCTGATCTTCTGTATAAAACAATCCATAAAACTTCCCCAAAATAATTCCGAGAAAAACATCCAATCCTGATTTAAAAATTGTCAGTGATGGAGACTCACCATGATCCTTGGTAAATTGTTCCAATGGTTAAAGTACTTTCAC
Source organism: Gopherus flavomarginatus (assembly GCF_025201925.1). Lineage (NCBI taxonomy): Eukaryota > Metazoa > Chordata > Testudines > Testudinidae > Gopherus > Gopherus flavomarginatus. The sequence goes on from NC_066617.1 coordinate 191,003,997, forward strand.
TGGCTTATTTCCAGTCTGAATTTGTCTAATTTCAACTTCCAGCAGTTGGATTGTGCTATATGTTTTTTTTTGCATGATTGAAGAGCCTGTTATCAACTATTTGTTCTCCATGTATGTTCTTATAGACTGTAATCAAGTATCCCCTTAATCTTCTCTTCATTAAGATAATTAGATTGAGTGCCTTGCATCATTGCTATCAGGCAGGTTTTCTAATTCCTTAATCATTCTCATGGCTCTTCTCTGAACCCTCTCTAATTTATCAACATCCTTCTTGAATTGTTGGCAACAGAACTGAATGCATTATTCCAGCAGCGGTCACATCACTGCCAAATTCAGAGGTAAAATAATCTCTCTCCTCCTCTTGAGAGTCAAGGGTTGCATTTGTTCTTTTGACCATACTGGGTGCTCATGTGCATCTCCTTATCCATCATAACCTCCAAATCCTTTTCATAGTCACAGCTTCCTAGGATAGAGTCCGCCTTCCTGTGAGAATGGCTTACCTTCTTTAATCCTAGTTACATACACTTACATTTAACTGCAATAAAATGCTTATTGCTGGCTTTTACCCAGTTTACCAAGCTATTCAGATTTCTCTGTATTAGTGACCTGTCCTTTTCATAATTTTTCCACTCTCCCAATTTTTGTATCTGCAAACTTTATCAGTGATGATTTTATTTTTCTTCCATGTCATTGATAAAAATGTTAAATATCATAGGACCAAGAACAGGTTCCTGGTGAACCCCACTTAGAAACACACCCACTCAGTACCACAGTTACATTTTTAGACCTATCAGTTAGTCACATTTTAAACCATTTAAACTGCACTGCCTTAATTTTACATCATTTTAGTTTTCAGTCAAAATGTCATGTGATACCAAGTCAAACCCCTAACAGAAATTTTATTATATTACATCAACTCTATTACCTTTATCAACTAAATTTGTAATCTCATCAAAACAGTCCTGTTTGACAGGGTCTATTTTCCATAATCCCATGTTGATTGGGAACTAGAAAGGTCTGAAAGATGTAAGATAAATGATAGTATACATAATGACAATAATACATAGCTCTTAATGAGCACTTATTGTCAGTGGATCTCAAAGCACTTTACAGTGTCATTATCCTCATTTTACAGATGGAGAAACTGAGGCATTGAGTGGTGACATCACTTGTCCAGGGTCACCTAGCAGGCTAGCATCAGTGCCAGGAACAGAACTCAGATTTCCTGAGTCCCAGTCTAGTTTTCTATACACTAAGTCACACTTCTCACACAGTATGGGCTAAGTAATAACTGGAAAAACTACTAGCACCTGAAAGTATCGTCACAGCAAGTAACAGACTCTCAGAATGAAAGATCAGTCATTTTGTGGAATCATGCTGACACCATTCTTTTATTTCAAACTGTTCTTTCCATACAGCCACATTCAGCCCTGAGTGAACCATGTGTGGAACTCTCACTCCAGCCCAGTATTTAGCCCTAATGCAGAATATGCCTCTTTGAGTCTTTCAATCTAAAAAGGACACTTCCATACCATTTTTTCACTATTGGGATCTGATTCTTCTCCCCTTCTCATTGCCACAAGCCAGGGGTAACTTCACTGAAATCAGTGGACTTAGAATTTTCTCATTGGGAACTGGCCCAAGACTATGATTTCATTTCTTATAGTCTGCCAAACATTGGTCACCAAGGAAACACATTTTGGTTGTGCAAGTTTCATGTTGTTTTGAACAAACACTATTGATCTTTTCCCAGAACAGTTATTATCACTGCCTATCATAGCTAGATTCAAACATTCTATACACACTCCTAAGAGCCATCTAATGTCCTTCCTTTTTATATGCATACATAGTTTTGTAAATTAAAATTCAGATGATTTCCCCATCATATTATAATAATGTTAGTTATATTATGTATTTATACCATTTTACAGTGCTGCTTTCAATGATACTTATATAATATGGGAGATATGATTTCAGGAATTACCCTGGGTGGTTTGACCCTAGGTTGGTGGAGCAATACAGAAGTGTTGCACTTCAGCTATATACAAAACCAGTGGGTATTTGGTGCTTGAACAGAAACTGCTGGCAAATTTGTGTATTAGCACTGGTGTCAATTAAAGAGGAGGCTATTGCTTGACCTCCCGGATGGAGGAAAGGAATAATAATCACAGCCATGGGAGAAAGACTGAAGGTAAATAGTGATTCCCTCCAAAAGAGATAGGGATCCTCTGGACACTGTGGCACCTGCCGCATTTGGATGTGGGCATGGATGGAGAGAGCTTGTACTCAGATGGAGGCCAGAGGGTCATACCATTGCCACCAAGACCAAACAAAGGAGAAGGAGGAGGAGAAGATGTACTTTTAAGAATGTGCGCTAAAGATTAACAAGGTATTGGGTTCACATCACCACCAATGGACATGTAAAGGCTTTTGTTTTGGTACATTCCTCCAGAACCCTATCCAAAAGAAATGGTATCAGGAAATGTGTAGCACTCCATGGGGTTGAAAAGAACACACTCAATGAAACCTCAGTAAACAACAGTATGACTGCACTGCAACATTCTAGATGCTGATGAAAATGTGGTGTTTGAAACCAGCTCTTGACAAATAGACAAATCAGCACAAGATAGGCAAGGTATCAGTGACTACTAACATGTCAGGATCTGATTTTGTAGTTTGTGTAGCTAAGAACAAATTTAAATGGCCAGCGACCATATCTTTCGGATTATTTCTGTTGTCCTGTTATTCTGTTGTTATCCAAGTCATAAGTATCACCTGAGAGAAAAACAAAAGAGTTGTTATTCAGAATGATCCAAATTTCCTGAAATAGGGGATTAAAGGAGGAGCAGGGTGAATGAGCAACAACATCAGCATAAAAAAACCTTCTACCCCTGTCGGTATGAGGAAAGGACATATATTCATGGAATGGTTTGACAGAAACCAAGCCAACATCATTGGCAAGGAGTGCTCATCCTGTTGTTGCTGTAGTTGTAAAATAAAAGAAAAATATTTGCTTGATAAAAAGAGACAAAGAGTCCTGTTGCACCTTATAGACTAACAGAAGTATTGGAGCATAAGCTTTTGTGGGTGAATACCCACTTCATCAGATGCATAAATGAAATCCAGACTAACACGGCTACCCCTCTGATACTTGCATGATAAAGTTATCCTATATTTTCAAGTCAATTACCTTAATTAAATTCTTTTCTCTTTTTCCTCTTTTATTCTCTCCTCTTCCTATTAACTATTCTTTCTTCGGTATCTGCCTTAACAGAGGCCTCTGTATGTTTTTGTAGTAAGGTTTGAATTCAGTGGAGTAGTTGTACAAAGGACGGATTTGGCCCAGTATTTGTAGCCTCATTGTTCCTATACATGAAAATGAAATGAGCATCAAGATATTTTCCTAGTGATTTTTAATTGTGTTTTACATTTTCACAATTGAGACATGGATTGTACTAACTAAATGCATTCTTGGAGGGGACTGTTCCTGTAAAGTCCTTATCCTTATTGATGGAGGGCTGTGTGTGTGTGTGATCTCATCTTTATATATAGTGCCATCTCCTCCTCTTCTATGCTCTGTGGAAGACTCCCTTGGGTCCAAGGCCCATGTGAGGAAAGGAAGTGGTGACTGAATGGCCCTGGGGAAATAATGGATGGGCAAAGGCAGGGGACAAACTTTGTCCTCTCTCCAAATCTGAACAGAGGCAAAACACTGTGAAAAGCAGGGAGCTGTGCAGGATAATATCTAGAGTTAGAAATAATTGGTGGGGAAAGAGTTAAATCTGTGCGGGGGGAGAAAGAGAGAGAGAGAAGAAAGGCTGGTTGATATGGAAGGAGAGAAGAAGGATAGTATTCTCCTAATAGAATAAAATAAAACTATTTAGTGACAAAGGAAGAACAAGGGAATAACTTGACAAATATGGAAAGAAGGAAGGATGGGTTTAGGGCTAAGGGATTAGATTAGGATTGAGGAGCTCTAGGTTTAATTCCTATCTCTGTTACCACTTATTTCCTCAGTGAAGACCGAAACAAAGAAGTCATTAAGCATCTCTGACATTTCCAAGTCTCCCGTTACTGTTTCCCCCTCCTCACTGAGCAGTGGGCCTACCTTGTCCTTGGTCTTCCTCTTGCTTCTAATGTATTGATAAAAAGTCTTCTTGTTTCCCTTTATTCCCATAGCTAGTTTGAGTTCATTTTGTGCCTTTGCCTTTCTAATCTTGCCTCTGCATTCCTGTGTTATTTGTCTATATTCATCCTTTGTAATCTGACCTAGTTTCCATTTTTTATATGACGCCTTTTTATTTTGTAGGTCACGCAAGATCTCATGGTTAAGCCAAGGTGGTCTTTTGCCACATTTTCTATCTTTCCTAACCATCGGAATAGCTTGCTTTTGGGCCCTTAATAGCGTCCCTTTGAAAACTGCCAACTCTCCTCAGTTGTTTTTCCCCTCAGTCTTGATTCCCATGGGACCTTACCTATCAGCTCTCTGAGCTTACCAAAATCCGCCTTCCTGAAATCCATTGTCTCTATTCTGCTGTACTCCCTTCTACCCTTCCTTAGGATTGCAAACTCTATGATTTCATGATCACTTTCACCCAAGCTTCCTTCTACTTTCAAATTCTCAACAAGTTCCTCCCTATTTGTTAAAATCAAGTCTAGAACAGCTTCCCCCCTAGTAGCTTTTTCAACTTTCTGAAATAAAAAGTTGTCTGCAATGCAGTCCAGGAACTTATTGGATAGTCTGTGCCCCGCGGTGTTATTTTCCCAACATATATCTGGATAGTTGAAGTCCCCCATCACCACCAAATCTTGGGCTTTGGATGATTTTGTTAGTTGTTTGAAAAAAGCCTCATCCACCTCTTCCACCTGATTAGGTGGCCTGTAGTAGACTCCCAGCACGACATCACCCGTGTTTTTTATCCCTTTTAGCCTAACCCAGAGAGTCTCAACATTTCCATCTCCTATGTCCATCTCCACCTCAGTCCAAGTGTGTACATTTTTAATATATAAGGCAACACCGCCTCCCTTTTTCCCCTGTCTATCCTTCCTGAGCAAACTATACCCATCCACACCAACATTCCAGTCATGTGTATTATCCCACCAAGTTTCAGTAATGCCAACAATGTCATAGTTCTATTTATTTATTAGCACTTCCAGTTCTTCCTGCTTATTACCCATACTTCTTGCATTTGTATATAGGCATCTAAGATACTGGTTTGATCTTGCCTCCCAGCTTTGCCCTGACCCTCCTTCCTCACTGCCATTATAGCCCGTGCTCCCTCCTGTTTCCAACCCATCTCCCAGGTCTTGTTCCCCACTTACCTGTGGGGTTTGCTCACCAGTCCCCGTCGAACCTAGTTTAAAGCCCTCCTTACTAGGTTAGCCAGTCTGTGCGCAAATAAGGCCTTTCCCCTCTTCGAAAGGTGAACGCCATCTGTGCCTAGCACTCCTTCCTCGAATAGCATCCCATGGTCGAGGAAGCCTAAGCCCTCCTGGCGACACCATCTTCGCAGCCAGGCATTCACCTCCACGATGCGTCTGTCTCTGCCCGGGCCCCTACCTTCAACAGGAAGAATTGAAGAGAATACCACCTGCGCTCCAAACTCCTTAACCCGTACTCCCAGAGCCCTGTAGTCACTCTTGATCTGCTCAGTTTCACACCTCGCAGTATCATTTGTGCCCACATGGATGAGTAGCATGGGGTAGTAGTCAGAAGGCCGGATAATCCTCGACAATGCCTCTGTAACATCTCTGATACGGGCCCCTGGCAGGCAGCATACCTCCCGGGATGAACGGGATGAACAAATTCCTCATTTGTAAAATAGGGAGAATAGTTCCCTTCTACCATTCTTTATCTGTATGGTCTAGGTAGATTGTAAACTTTTTGGGGAAGAGGCCCTCACTTACTGTGTGTATATATACAATGCTTACTACAATGGGGTTCCAATATTGGCTGCAACCATTTAGTCTTTACTCTGTTACGTTGAATTTATTTTTCTCCAACCCTCTCTTGCAGATTCCTACCATTGGATTCTCTCTCTCCGTTAACTGAATCAATGTTTCAGGTTCCATGGTGGTGGGTGTGGTATAAGAACTTGAATAGAATAGAACAGAACTTGTTTTAGGCCTGTGCAATTAGTAGCCACTTTGAGAAGGAAGGGCTGTTTCCTGAAGTACTAGTTTAATACAACACAGGGGGAATGGCCCACAGGCTGTGGTACCAAACAATCATAGAAATGGACTGGGGAGGGAACTCGACAGGTCATCTAGTCTAGTCCCCTGTACTGAGGCAGGACTAAGTATTATCTAGACCAGGGGTCTCAAACTCAAATGAGCATGAGGGCCCCAGGAGGGCTAGTTCATTGGCCTGAGGGACACATCACTGACACATACACACCCCTTGCTGCCCCCGGTCCTGCCCCCACTCCATCCTTTCCATGAGGCCTCACCTCTTCCTTCCCCCATTCCAACCGCTTCCCTTAAGTCATCATCCCAACTCTGCCCCCTCCCTGCCCCCAGAGGGTTCATGAGGAGTGTGGCAGGGGCTCAGGGCAGGGAGTTGGGGTGCTGCAGGGGGTTGGGGTGCAGGCAGGAGGCTCAGGGCAGGGGATTGGGGTGAAGAAGGGGTGTGGGATGCAGCAGGGGGCTCAAGGCACTGAGATGGGGTGCAGGCAGGGGGATCAGGGCAGGGAGTTACGGGGTGAGGGGCAAGAAGGCTTTGGGCTCTGGGGTGGCAGCGGCACACACTGGGGTCAAGGCAGGCTGCCAGCCCTAGCCCCGCCTTGCTCCGCTCCAGGAAGTGGCTGGAACCATGTCCCTGTGGCCCCCTCGCGCGCTGCTTGCCACGCCTCCAGGTACCTCCTCCAGACCGCCCATTGGCCGCAGTTCCCCATTCCCAGCCAATGGGAGCTGCGGGGGTGGGGGGCAGAGATGCCTTGAAGCCAGGGCAACACACGGAGCCCTCTGCTTCTCTTCTCTCCCCAGCCCTCGCCGGCTGCAGGGACGTGATGCCAGCCACTTCAGGGGGCGGCGCGGGGCTCGAGGGGGGCAATCCCACTGATGTAGTTTGCCCACCCCTGGCCTGGAGGAAGGCTGGAGGGGCAGGCATGGGCCGCTTAGCGGGCTATAGGAAATAGCCCTGCATGCTTGAGACCCCTGATCTAGACCATACCTGACAAACAAAGTCTATAAAAATGACACTAGGAAGATAGTGTGCAAAAGATAAGATGAAAAAGATGAGCTGAAAATCAAGACAGAAGAGAAGTAGTGACTGACTGACTTGGAGAAAAGGGAAGAAGGAAGAAAGAGGTTGATCAAAGACAAGAGTATATGAGAAAGAAGGGAGTGATTAAAGTCTGTGAGGCAACAGGGTAAAGAAAGGGCTGAGAAAAGCAGAAACGAGGAGAGAAAGAATTAAAAGAAAATTACTGAGCGTAATTCTGAAATTGTATTATGACCTTAAATGGGTTATTAAATATTTGCTTGTGTCCACTTATGTTTTCTGAAGGTGAGAGGGAGAGTGGGAGTTGATGATAAATTTTCGTGTGAATGTGTTAAAATGCCTGCCAAGGGAATTATTAATTCTCTATACACTATAGAAAGAATGAGATAAAAGAGAGGTTGTATACAGAGAGTCAGGATTTGTTGGGTGATATTCTGTGTAAACTCCACACAGAAGATGAAACATTTAATTTTCTCCCACAGGGTCCTCCACCGTTTAAGCATGGCCTATATTCTTTATTCCTACATGTATATAATTACAGATAACTGTATTAAAATCCATATTAACTCATCTGGGAACTATCCAGCAATAACTCATACAGTGCAGGTCATGATTCCATCCTTAATCATTTCCTGCTGTTGGAGGGCTGCCATCGCCCCCCCACCACTCCACAGCTGGTCCCCAACCAGTTGCTTGGACGCCTCTGCCCTCCCCTCATGTGAGGGTCAAGGGATTGGGGAAATGAGGTTGTCTCCATTTTCTACCAGATATTAGGACCTCATTCCCCAGCTTCTTTATGGGATGCCTTCCCCAAAATCTACTTTCAATTTGGGCTTGAGAAGGTGCTCTGGTTGGAGGGACAGTATTTATATACTCCCTCTTGGGTATGTGGGGGGTCAACAGCTTATCTGAGCTCCACTGGCCTGCACACCTGCTCAGATGATGTCTTTCTTACTCTCCCAGTCACTATCCCTCTTCCAACCCCAAGGGGGAAGGAATCTTAAGAGTCACTACCCTCTTCTCCCACTTGTCCAGACAAAGACCCCCTGCCTTTGAGGCAGAGGTAGAGGGTGTTATGTTGCGTAAAATGAGTGTAACACACAGAGTGAATCCTAGAGAATTATCTCACAAATGCTTCTCAGGCTGGCTCTGTTGGCAATGGTATGGTAAAGATGGATGGAAATGGGTTATGTTTATTGAGATTTTCTTCCCAAAATTGCTTCTCAGGCCTGCCCAAAAATTCTAAGGCTGGCTCCCCTTTCCAATTGTATCAAAAACTGTATCTAGGCCTAAAATGTCACAAGACATCAGACCTTAAACCTGTCTCTGTTCCAGGCTTAATACTGGGAGGGAAAAAAAGCAAAGTGTCTCTGGTAGTCTTTTTTTTTTTCCTTTTTTAAAAAGCAGATTTCTGAAGTTATTCCAAGTTTTAGAATTTTAGGAGAAGTCCTAGTGAACATGGTTTGGTGGGCAGAGTGAAGGTCAAAGTCTTATGATAAATGCATCTCACACATATGCCATGAAAAGTAATGTAGACTGAGGTTTTCAAAGCTACCTAGGGGGGTTAGATACACATTTTCCATTAAAGTTAATGAGAGTTGTGCATCTAGAACCCCTAGGAAGCTTTGAAAATCTCAGCCATAGTGGTTTTTAGAATACAATTTTTCAAGGAGTTTAAGATCCTGTGGACCCTCTTGGCTGTAGCTGGCCATTGCATTTCCCCTCTTTGTTAACTACGGGTAGCTTGAATCCTCTTTAACATTGGTAATACAGTCCATTTTCTAAAGATAAAAATGCATATAATGATGGCTTCGCTATCAGTGTGGGGGATGGGTGGGAACAGAAAAGAAGTCTGGATAAAAGTCAATCTGGGGTTAAAGCCTAAATTTAACTTGTCTTTGGCAGACTAAGTTTATATTAGCAATGTTGGCTTATTTGGAAAGGAGAATAGAAGGAATTTACTATTTGAAATGGGTCTCATTTTCTGCAATCTTCATCTCTCTCTGCCTGCTCCCCATCACTGTCTCATTGGTCCCATGAAAGCCCCTGTGGACAACCTGGAATGTAAGTGAATCTTTTTGCTTATTATCTGAGGGAAATTACAAATACAGTTGAAGTCTTGGGCAACAGTTGGTTCTAATTATTGTGCCAGAGCATGCAGGGATACAGCTTTCTAAAGTAGGGAATCGGAAAACTGGAGATACTAAGTTCAACAGTTTGAGATATATTTGTGTACAAATTAGTTTAGAGGATAAACAAACTCTCTTGTAAAGCACAGAACAGATACAATGTGATCACATATTAACAAAATCCCTGAGGATGCTCAGATAAAATTAAGCAACAAAACAAAGAAAACAAAACAAACAAACAAAATTGTTATACAAAACACTTGGGAGTATCCTGAAGAATATCCAGCAACTACATCTGTTACTGGATGATGAAAAAGTGAGGACACCAAACAACCAAGTAGAAGTGCCACGACCATATACATCAGAATAAAGTTTAAGCTACTAAAATAGTTAAAGCAGCAAAGAATCCTGTGGCACCTTATAGACTAACAGACGTTTTGGAGCATGAGCTTTCATGGGTGAATACCCACTTCCTCAGATGCATGTAGTGGAAATTTCCAGGGGCAGGTATATATATGCTAGCAAGCAAGCTAGAGATAACGAGGTCAGTTCAATCAGGGAGGATGAGGCCCTGTTCTAGCAGTTGAGGTGTGAAAACCAAGAGAGGAGAAACTGGTTCTGTAGTTGGCAAGCCATTCACAGTCTTTGTTCAATCCTGAGCTGATGGTGTCAAATTTGCAGATGAACTGAAGCTCAGCAGTTTCTCTTTGAAGTCTGGTCCTGAAGTTTTTTTGCTGCAGGATGGCCACCTTAAGGTCTGCTATAGTGTGGCCAGGGAGGTTGAAGTGCTCTCCTACAGGTTTTTGTATATTGCCATTCCTAATGTCTGATTTGTGTCCATTTATCCTTTTCCGTAGAGACTGTCCAGTTTGGCCGATGTACATAGCAGAGGGGCATTGCTGGCATATGATGGCGTATATTACATTGGTGGATGTGCAGGTGAATGAACCGGTGATGGTGTGGCTGATCTGGTTAGGTCCTGTGATGGTGTCACTGGTGTAGATATGTGGGCAGAGTTGGCATCGAGGTTTGTTGCGTGGATTGGTTCCTGAGCTAGCGTTATTATGGTGCGGTGTGCAGTTACTGGTGAGAATATGTTTCAGGTTGGCAGGTTGTCTGTGGGCAAGGACTGGCCTGCCACCCAAGGCCTGTGAAAGTGTGGGATCATTGTCCAGGATGGGTTGTAGATCCTTGATGATGCATTGGAGGGGTTTTAGCTGGGGTCTGTATGTGATGGCCAGTGGAGTCCTGTTGGTTTCTTTCTTGGGTTTGTCTTGCAGTAGGAGGCTTCTGGGTTCACGTCTGGCTCTGTTGATCTGTTTCCTTATTTCCTCGTGCGAGTATTGTAGTTTTGAGAATGCTTGGTGGAGATTTTGTAGGTGTTGGTCTCTGTCTGAGGGGTTAGAGCAGATGCGGTTGTTCCTCAGTGCTTGGCTGTAGACAATGGATCGTGTGATGTGTCCGGGATGGAAGCTGGAGGCATGAAGGTAGGCATAGCGGTCGGTAGGTTTTTGATATAGGGTGGTGTTAATGTGACCATCGCTTATTTGCACCGTGGTGTCAAGAAAGTGGACCTCCCGTGTAGATTGGTCCAGGCTGAGGTTGATGGTGGGGTGGAAGCTGTTGAAATCGTGGTGGAATTTTTCCAGAGTCTCCTTCCCATGGGTCCAGATGATGAAGATGTCATCAATGTAGCGTAAGCAGAGAAGGGGTGTGAGTGGATGAGAGCTGAGGAAGCATTGTTCCAGGTCGGCCATAAAGATATTGGCATATTGTGGGGCCATGCGGGTGCTTTTATACTTACACACAACTATTTCAAATTTGATGACAATATATAGGTCCAGATCAGTGGCACTGCTATGGGCACCTGCATGGCCCCACAATATGCCAATATCTTTATGGCCAACCTGGAACAACGCTTCCTCAGCTCTCGTCCACTCACGCCCCTTTTCTACCTATGCTACATTGATGACATCTTCATCATCTGGACCCATGAGAAGGAGACTCTGGAAAAAGTCCACCACGATTTCAACAGCTTCCACCTCACCATCAACCTCAGCCTGGACCAATCTACACGGGAGGTCCACTTTCTAGACACCACGGTGCAAATAAGTGATGGTCACATTAACACCACCCTATATCGAAAACCTACCGACCGCTATGCCTACCTTCATGCCTCCAGCTTCCATCCCGGACACATCACACGATCCATTGTCTACAGCCAAGCACTAAGGTACAACCACATCTGCACTAACCCCTCAGACAGAGACCAACACCTACAAAATCTCCACCAAGCATTCTCAAAACTACAATACCCGCATGAGGAAATAAGGAAACAGATCAACAGAGCCAGACGTGTACCCAGAAGCCTCCTACTGCAAGACAAACCCAAGAAAGAAACCAACAGGACTCCACTGGCCATCACATACAGCCCCCAGCTAAAACCCGTCCAACGCATCATCAAGGATCTACAACCCATCCTGGACAATGATCCCACACTTTCACAGGCCTTGGGTGGCAGGCCAGTCCTTGCCCACAGACAACCTGCCAACCTGAAACATATTCTCACCAGTAACTGCACACCGCACCATAATAACTCTAGCTCAGGAACCAATCCATGCAACAAACCGCAACTCTGCCCACATATCTACACCAGTGACACCATCACAGGACCTAACCAGATCAGCCACACCATCACCGGTTCATTCACCTGCACATCCACCAATGTAATATATGCCATCATATGCCAGCAATGCCCCTCTGCTATGTACATCGGCCAAACTGGACAGTCTCTATGGAAAAGGATAAATGGACACAAATCAGACATTAGGAATGGCAATATACAAAAACCTGTAGGAGAGCACTTCAACCTCCCTGGCCACACTATAGCAGACCTTAAGGTGTCCATTCTGCAGCAAAAAAACTTCAGGACCAGACTTCAAAGAGAAACTGCTGAGCTTCAGTTCATCTGCAAATTTGACACCATCAGCTCAGGATTGAACAAAGACTGTGAATGGCTTGCCAACTACAGAACCAGTTTCTCCTCTCTTGGTTTTCACACCTCAACTGCTAGAACAGGGCCTCATCCTCCCTGATTGAACTGACCTCGTTATCTCTAGCTTACTTGCTAGCATATATATACCTGCCCCTGGAAATTTCCACTACATGCATCTGAGGAAGTGGGTATTCACCCACGAAAGCTCATGCTCCAAAACGTCTGTTAGTCTATAAGGTGCCACAGGATTCTTTGCTGCTTTTACAGATCCAGACTAACACGGCTACCCCTCTGATACTTAAAATAGTTAAGTGTAATAATGATGGCAAAAAAGGCATAATACCAAGTTTTTAGTTAATAATTTTCCTCTGTAGATCTCAAAGTCCTTCACAACAGAGGTCTGTATCCTTATCCCCTTTGTGACATCCATTTTACAGACGGGGAAACTGAAGCCCGGGAGGGAAGTGTATTACTGAAGGTCACCTAGCAAAGTAGTGACAGAGCTGAGAATTGAAGCCAGGTCTGCCTGAGTCCTAATCTAGTGCCCTTTTCATTAGGTCATGTTACCTTCCCACAAGGAAGTAATACTGGGGCCTCAGTTAGGGACAGGATGATGAAGTAAGGCACTGCTAGCCAGTTCCCGGTTTGTTCAGAAGTGCCATGCTATTGCTTCTGATTTTATTAACCTTTAGAGGGCTCCTGGATTTGGATGGGGGTATACAAATGTTTTACTTTCTAAAATTGTATAGAGATTATTGGTAAGCATTTGAAACTGACAGGACTGGATCATGGGACTAGATAGTCACTTACAGGTGGGTATTTTTACCCCCATGCAGATCAGATCTTATATCTTTTTCAGTGTTTTTACCCTGTTAATATACAGAGTTCAGAATAATGCATTTTCATTGGCTTATCCAGCTCATTAGGCCATATGTTCTTTAAAAAATAGAGTATCTAAGCTTTTCAGTCTCCAAGACCCATTTTGTTAAGGATGGAAATAAATGTGGAAGTAAAATTTTTAAAAATTTTAAAAACCTAAGTTCCATTGGATGCTTTTGCAATAAGGCACTCTTGAAAATATTACTCATTGTCTAAAATGAGCGACAATACAGCACAATCTTGCAAGGACAGACCAATGGAATAGGTGAACTAATGGGGTGACCATCCACATTAAAAGAAAATAAAGGACAAATGTATGGAACAAACACCAGACAAAGTCTATCTTTATGGGACAACACCTCAAAATGTTTTCTGCTAGAACAGGGGTCGGCAACCTTTCAGCGGTGGTGTGCTGAATCTTCATTTATTCACTCTAATTTAAGGTTTCGCGTGCCAGTAATACATTGTAATGTTTTTAGAAGGTCTCTTTCTATCTCTATAATATATAACTAAACTATTGTTGTATGTAAAGTAGCCAAGGCTTTTAAAATGTTTAAGAAGCTTCATTTAAAATTAAATTAAAATGCAGAGCCCCCTGGACCAGTGGCCAGGACCCGGGCAGTGTGAGTGCCACTGAAAATCAGCTTGAGTGCTGCCTTCGGCACCCATGCCATAGGTTGCCTGCCTATGTGCTAGAACAAACATACACTGAAAAACACATCTTTGTATGACAATATTATTTGTATTCTTTGATTATTAATGTGAAGTACAGGATAGCTACATGAAAAAGATTATCACCCACTGACCTACAGTATCTAATTTATATAAGTATGGGATACAGACAGAATGTGAGCCCCAATTGTTGCCATATGAACTATGGATGATTTGGGAAATTATTCCAGAAGGTGAGGAAGAGAAGAGGTTGCACACTCCCAGCAGTAAGAGAATAAAAGGATTTAATGAGTTTATGATGAGGTGTGTATCCCACACAGGCAATAAAAGGGTTATGGCATGCCTGAGAGGCTAATTATGCTACGTAGCTGCACCTGTGTGGTGGGCCAGGTTTAATTAAAGATGAAGCCCAACAGGGGAAGGAGTTGCATAGTGACTAGAGAGAATGCTGCAGCCTCTCTCTTCACACTAGCGAATGGGGACACTGGCAGTGTCAAGAAGGAAGCCTAGAGAGACAGTTGGCCATGGGATCCTAAGTAGAGAAGTCTGACAAAAGGCCAGAAAAGAAAGCGAGCAGCTAGCAGGGTGGAGTGTGCTCCGTTGGGGAGCCCTGACAAAAAGGCAGAATATGGATTTTGAAGGGGCTAGCCTGAGGAAATGTTCAACTGAAGAACAGAGTGAGATGAAAGGTCAAGGCTGAGAAGGGTAGAAATTGCTTTGTCTGTATTTTTGGATTTGGAATTTTGTTTGAGGATTCCAGGGAGAGCCCTGAGAGCACCTGTTTCTGAAAGAAGGGTGAACGAAGAGAGGTTGTGGAGAGATGGTCTGAAAAAAAAAGACTATAATAGGAAGAAGTCAAAGAGATGCAGCAGCAAAGAGGAGACTTTGGCTGCTGGTTACAGTGTCGCTGGACTGGAATCCATTTTACTGGGTAGGCCACGGTTCCTCTACTAGCCACTAGGGAAGGTGGTGAGAGACCTCTGAGAAGGGCATAAGGATGACTGAAAATACGGAGAGAATTGTGTGAGACCGAGAACCTTCTGAAAGGACACTGGATGGTCTTTTGTCAAACTTCTTATTACTCTGGAAAGGGCAGAACTAAAGTGTGACCTGGCCAGAGGGCTGAGTGACAAGAAGAGGTGCATCACTATGAGCACTAGCAGGAGATTCAAGAGAAAAAAGAACTGCTACAACATGTCCAGCCCTGAGGGGGTGCATCAACAGTGAATCCACCTTTCTAAAGGGTTGCATTCTCATCTTCTATTCTGGTCATTTTGTACCGTTCTGGCATTACAGGGCAGTTAGAAAACTGCCCAGAAGGATTTGGGCTGAGGATTGCCCTGGTGTGGATGAGTCCCAGGATGGTGTAAGGCTACCATAAGTAGCTGTAGGCCACCTACTCCCTCCACACATCACATGATGGGGCTGGGGAAATCCATGTGGGGAGTGACACATCACAGGTATATCCAAGCAAGGTCAGAATGCACAGTGGCTGATTCTTGGATGGCAGAGTGGTCTCTGTGGGACCCACGCAGTTTAAAACAAACTTTTCACTCAGTTCCAAGGTTGGGGAAATGTAAAGCTGGCTGAGAGTCACCTTTTCGCCCACACTCAGGTATGCTCAATTCAGGTGAAGAGCCAGCCCAACACCTGCAAATATCTGAAAAGCTGGACATCAAAGAGACATAGGCATTGTTGGGAATCCACAATCTCAGTAAGGCTGTTTGAAACATTGGCAAATGCTTTTTTGTTTTAACAATGGAGACAGAGGTGCTTACAGTTTAATTAGAAACAATCAGTTCTCTCTCTGCCTAAATTGCTGAATAATAAACTATAGCCACAAAGAGTTTGTCCTCTAAGCATTCTCACTACTCTACTCAGCCAGACCCTTAGGTGAGCTGAATTCTATTAGGGCTATCTCAGCTCTTGTGAACTGAAACTCATTTAATTAAAACTTATGCATACTGATTTAAGATTGCTACCTACATGCAGCATCCTCCATAAATTGTGGGCCCAACTTTTAAAAATGTAGGCACTGAGCTGGAAAACAATATAATTTGCGGTATACTTTATTATTGTTTATTCCTCATCTTGGTGGCTGGAAAGTAGGATTTGAAGCAGGGATGTGTTAACTGTGTTGGATGGTAGGAACAACCCTAGGGGAAAAGTGGGGGAAATGTTGCTTCACCTCAAACAAATATAAGACTCCATTATCTTTCTAGGGCTTGGGACAGGACTGTGAAAATGGAGATTACTCTGTAGCCTTTGGGACAGGAGGCAACTCAAGTTGACTCATGTTACATAAGTAATGTAACAGCAGCTTAAGGAATTGATCCAGTGAGAGGCTGATTATCCTGCTGAATGTAATGCAAGTTGAGGGATCTCAGCACTTTACAGGCTCGCACTTCATAGCATCTGTTATAACTATAAAGGGAAGGGTAACAGCCCTCCTGTGTACAATACTATAAAATCCCTCCTGGCCAAAGACACCAAAATCCTTTTAGCTGTAAAGGGTTAAGAAGCTCAGGTAACCTGGCTGACACTTGATCCAAACAACCAATAAGGGGACAAGATACTTTCAAATTTTGGTGGAGGGAAGGCTTTTGTTTGTGTGCTCTTTGTTTTGGGGGTTGTTTGTTCTTGGGACTAAGAGGGATCAGACATCAATCCATGCTCTCCAAATCTTTCTAAACCAGTCTCTCAAATTTCAAACTTGTAAGTAACAACCAGGCAAGGCGTGTTAGTTTTATCTTTGTTTTCTCAACTTGTAAATGTTCCTTTTGCTAAAGGGTTTACCTCTGTTTGCTATAACTTTGAACCTAAGGCTAGAAGGGGTTTCTCTGGGCTCTTTAATTCTAATTACCCTGTAAAGTTATTTTCCGTTATTTTCCATCCTGATTTTACAGAGATGATTTTTATCTTTCTTTCTTTAATTAAAAGCCTTCTTTTTAAGAACCTTATTAATTTTTCCTGGTTTTAAGATCCAAGGAGGTTGGATCTGGACTCACCAGGAATTGGTGGGGAGGAAAGAAAGGGAAATGGTTAATTTCTCCTTGTTTTAAGATCCAAGGGTTTGGATCGTGTTCACCAGGAACTTGGTGGAGAAGTCTCTCAAAGCTACTCAGGGAAGGGTTATAGTACTTGAGAGGAAAGTATTCTGGAGGCGGGGGGAGGTAATCAGGGTTTCCCAAATAACTCATAAATAAGTTGAGTGGTGGCAGCAAAACCAAATCTAAGCTGGTAGTTAAGCTTAGAGGTTCTCATGTAGGTCCCCACATTGTACCCTAGAATTCAGAGTGGGGAAGGAACCCTGATAGGATCATACCCTCTATATAGTGTGACAAAGTTCCTCCTCTACCTTGGCAGGTCCTACGCTTATTGAAGGATTTACTTGCCTCACAGATTCATTCTGTGAGTCAGGAAACAGCCCAGAGACCTTCCCCTCTAGTAGAAGCCACGGTCTAGGACAATTCCTCCCGTGTCTGATCAGGAGTTGGGAGGTTTGAGGGGAACCCGAGTCCACCCTCTACTCTGGGTTCCAGCCCAGGGCCCTGTGGACTGCAGCTATCTAGAGTGCCTCCTGGTACAGCTACAACTCCCTGGACTACTTCCCCATGGCCTCCTCCCAACACCTTCTTTGTCCTCACCACAGAACCTTCCTCCTGATGTCTGACAACGTTTGTACGTCTTAGTCCTCCAGCAGTATGCCTATTCACTCTCAGCTTCTTGCATGCCTCTTGCTCCCAGTTTCTCTTACACACACACTTCCTCTCCTCTGGTTCTCTTTGGCCTGACTGGAGTGAGCCCTTTTATAGCATCAGAGGGGCCTTAATTAGAGTCAGGTGCTTAACAGCCTCACCTGACTCTTAGCAGGTTAATTAGAGTCAAGAGTTCTCATTAGCCTGGAGCAGCCCCTGCTCTGGTCACTCAGGAAACAGAAAACTGCTTATCCAGTGGCCAGTACATCTCCCTTCTACTACTCTGCTGTTCCGAACTGGCCTAGGTCTATCACATATCCCTCCCCCTCCCCCGCTCAACACCAAGGGGATGGGCAGCTTGGGACGCCAGACAGTGTACACGTGATAAGCCATCGGCGTTGCCATGGCGACTCCCTGCTCTGTGCGGTATGCAGAACTGGAAAGTTGGAGGGATAAGAACCACGTGGTTACCCTTGTGTTCTTTTCCTCCTTCCATTGCATCCATTGAAGAGGGGCATGGTCAGTCATGAGGACAGATCTGCACCCCAGCAAGTAGTAACACAATGTTTCCATGGCCCATTTTATGGTGAGGCACTCACTTTCTACCACTGAGCGCCGTGCACCCAAGTACCCCACCCTCCCGAGCGTTGCGTCGCGCTGCCCAAGAACCCCGCTGCCCCCGAGCACCATGCTGCTGAAGCCCGCCCCCACCAAGCGCCGCGCTGCCCAAGTCCCTGCCCCCCCAGCATGGAGCCATGCCTCCCAAGCCCCGCCTCCCTCCAGCAAACCAAAAAAACAAAAACAAACCCAGAGTGCCGCCCCGTCCCAAGGTACCACCCCAAGCACGTGGTTGGTAGGCTGGTGTCTGGAGTCGGCCCTGCATTGGTAGTAGGTTTGCTAGACCTCTTGGGCCTTCTCTAGGTGCTCCCTCACTATGAGAATGACCCAGGCTATCCGGTCCCCCATCTGTAGCACATGCTCTATTATGTTCTTCCCCTTACTGGGTTCCTTCTCCCAAATGTCCTTGGCTGTGTCCAGAATGCCTCGGGGGGTGCACTCATATAACAGCTCAAAGGGAGAAAATCCAGTTGAGGCCTGAGGTACCTCCCAGATAGTGAATATAAGGTAAGGTAGTAGGGTGTCCCAGTCCTTCTCATCCCGACTTACCACCTTCCTTATCATAGCCTTGAGGGTTCGGTTAAACCTTTCTACCAACCCATCAGTCTGCAGATGATAGACTGAAGTTCTCGGGATATGTATATGGAGGTCTTTCATTAGCTTTGACATAAATGGAGTTCCTTGGTCTGTTAATATCTCCCTCTGTAGCCCCACTTGGGCAAAGATCCCCACCAGCTCTTTGGCTATCGTTTTAGAGGCTGTGTTCCGCAGGAGGATGGCTTCTGGGTAGTGAGTAGCATAGACCAAAACAACAAGTGGCTCCGAGCTGTCTTCTTCAGGGGTCCCACTAGGTCCATGGCTATTCACTCAAAGGGGAGCTCTATGATGGGAAGAAGTACTAAACGTGCCCTCAAGTGGGGACGGGGACTGTGTAGCTGACACTCCGGACAGGACGCATTGTACCTCCACACTTCTTCATGTACTCCGGGCCAGAAGAACCATCATAGGACCCATGCCAGGGTCTTCTTTACCCTCAAATGCCCCCCAAAAAGATGACTATCGGCAAGACTTAAGACAGCATCTCATGTTTTGAGGTACTAGGATCTGCTGTACCTTCTGCCCCTGTACTGGTGCAACCCAGTATAAGAGATCCTTCTTCATTATGAAGTAGGGTCTGGCCCCAGGGTTTTCCCTTCCACGGAGACCCCATCTATTTTGGTCACCTCCTTCTTGATGTTGTCATACCTTGGGTCTTCTGCCCGTTCCCATCCAAAATTTCCTCTCCCGGGGCTAATCTGCCCGAGATCTAGGGGTCCAATCTCTGTTGCCTCTACTGATTCAGAGGCATTAGGGTGGGGGTCAGACTCGGGTGCTTCTCCCTCCTGGACGGTCTCCTTTTCAGCTGCTCGGGTCCATCTACCTATGAGAGTGACCCTCTGGCTTTGGGTCAGTATTCGGGTTCCCAAGGCCTTAGCTGCCCTTCTTTCCCTTTTTGTCTTTCTACCCTGACTGTGAGTGGAGAATAAATCTGGGGATATTTCAGAGAAGATTGGGGGTTGACAGTCTGCTGTGGATGCCTCACTAATTTCAGCAAAGAATCCTATGGCACCTTATAGACTAACAGACGTTTTGGAGCATAAGCTTTCGTGGGTGAATACCCACTTCGTCGGATGCAAATGGGTATTCACCCACAAAAACTCATGCTCCAAAATGTCTGTTAGTCTATAAGGTGCCACAGGATTCTTTGCTGCTTTTACAGATCCAGAGTAACACGGCTACCCCTCTGATACTTGTCACTAATTTCAGAGATCCCCTCTTTCTCAAATCCCCCTACTGAGAGTAAGTCTTCAAACCCTAGGAAGTCCTTCCCTATGAGCACCGGGTATGGGAGTTTAGGGACTACACCTGCTGCTACCTCAGTAGTGTTCCCTTGGATCTTGATTTTTACTGGGATGGTGAGGTAGTAACTAACTGTCCCATGGACACACGTTATCCCCGTACGTTTAGCTTGCAGCAGCTGACTACGCTTCACAAGCTTCCCTGAGATAAGCGTGATAGCACTTCCCGAATCAACCAGTGCCGTGGTCTCTACCTCATTTAGTTTCACTGGTCTGGTGTAGATATGTGGGTTAGTGAGACCCTCACAAGGTGGATTAGGGAGCATGGGTCTGCCAGTTCCCCAGGTTACTCTGCATAGCTCCTCAGCATTGGGACACTGTGCAGCTATGTGTCCCCATTCCCCACAGGCATAATATCTGTATGGAGCTCTAGATGTTCCCAGGTCTCTTGGTTTGGGCAGTCTAACATCACGGCCCTCTTCTCTCTCAGTGCTCCAACTCTTTGTGCCTCTGGTGAGCCTTCAGCCCTTCTCTTTTTCCACCTGGGCCCAACTGGTGGCCCAGTCACCTGAGCTTTAGGGCCTAGTGCTGCTAGTTTAACCTAGGGTGCCTCTTTCTTAACTGGTCAGGTCAGCTCCCTCGCTGTCCTTCGCCTCTCTACCAGGGCGACAACCTCGTCATCGGTGGAGGGTTCATTCTGGCTTACCCAGGCGCGAAGGTTTGGTGGTAATCCCCTTTCGGTTGATGACCAGAACCTCTAGTATCTCTTCTGGACTCTGGGAATCCGTTCGCAACCACTTTCGTGCGAGATGGATGAGGTCATACAGTTGGGACCACGGGGTTTTGTTTTCCTGGTATCTCCACTCGTGATACCACTGGGCCCGCGCTGTGGTTGTTACCTCTGATCTGGCCAGGATCTCTGCTTTCAGCTGGGAGTAGTCTGCTGCAGCCTCTTCAGGCAGATCATGGTAGGCCTTCTGGGCCTCCCCACACAGGAATGGGGCAAGGATGCCAGACCACTGATCTTGAGGCCAGGCCTCCCGTAGGGCTGTCCTCTGAAAGGCCAGAAGGCATGCCTCTACATTATCCTCCTGTGTCATTTTCTGCAGCCAGTGGCTGGCCCGTATGATCTGCATCCCATCATGGCTGAGGTTTAGCTCTGTAAGGGTCTTTACCTGGTTTACTAGTTCCTGCAACATAGCTCGGTCTTGAACAGCCTGGTCCATCAGCAGGTGATTAGTCTCTTGCTGCAGCTTCACTGCCTCCTGTTGGGCGGCTGCCTGGACACGAGTAGTCTCCTGCTGGGCCGCTGTAGTTTGTATCAGTGCCCATACCATGTCATCCATTGTGGTGAAAAAAAAAATAAACCCTCTCCCTTTTTTTTTTTTTTCAAATCACCCTCCTTCTTCCACCGCACTATGCACAGAAGATCCCACTGTTGACACCAGTTGTGACAAAGTTCCTCCTTTACCTTGGTGGGTCCTGCGCTTATTGGTGGATTTACTCACCTCACATATTCACCCTGTGAGTCAGGAAACAGCCCAGAGACCTTCCCCTCTGGTAGAAGCCACAGTCCAGGTCACTTCCTCCTATGTCTGATCAGGAGTTGGGAGGTTTAGGGGGAACCCGGGCCCATCCTCTACTACGAGTTCCAGCCCAGGGCCTTGTGGACTGCAGCTGTCTAGAGTGCCTCCTGGTACATTTGCCAACAGCTACAACTTCCTGGGCTACTTTCCCATGGCCTCCTCCCAACACCTTCTTTATCCTCACCACAGGACCTTCCTCCTGATGTCTGATAATGCTTGTACTTCTCAGTCCTCCAGCAGCATGCCTACTCACTCTCAGCTTCTTGCATGCCTCTTGCTCCGAGTTCCTCGCATGCACTTCCTCTCCTCTGGCTCCCTCTGGCCTGACTGGAGTGAGCCTTTTTATAGCATCAGAGAGGCCTTACTTAGAGTCATGTGCTTAACAACCTCACCTGACTCTTAGCAGGTTAATTGGAGTCAGGTATTCTCATTAGCCTGGAGCAGACCCTGCTCAGGTCACTCAGGAAACAGAAAACTGCTTATCCAGTGGCCAGTATATCTCTCTTCTACTACTCTGCTGTTCCCAACTGGCCTGGGTCTATCACAGTACAAAACTAGTAACTCTAGATGCGGTGAAATTCATTATTCAGAATTTAGTATTACTGTAATTTTAAAAAGATAGGTAATATTCTCAGTGATGTTATACTGTCCTTTTGGATAGATGAAACATATGGAACAGTTCAATAAAGGTAGCCAGCTAAGAAGACGACTTTAAGGACAGATTGTAAATATGCCAGTACTTCTTGCTTTCTGGAACATAGTCAATTTCTTTGGGGCTCTGATACTGATTTCTAAGGTCTGAGTCAGAAGAAATTGTTTAGTTTTGACTGTTGATTTCCAAACGAGGAGTTTATAAATTGAATCTGACAGGGACGATACACATGTTGTCATTTCCAGCTATGTTCAATCTCTGAGCTCTGCAGGTAGCTAAGTCACGCTGTGCCCAGCATCAAAAAGGGCTGCAAATGGGGCAAAGGGGGCAAAAGAAGCTTTTCTCTCCCTTGTTCCCCTCTGTGGGGATTTGGCATAATCTGAACCTTTATGCCCAAGGGTTCAGAATGTAGTACCTCCACTGGTGCTGACTTCTCTGAAAAGGGGTGTCAACCAATGGCCCCAGCCCTTGTGTGTACAGGTAAGGCTGGCTCAGCACAAAGGAGTGGGTAAAGAGCATGCTAAACAAACTAGTTCTGTATATTTAGAAGAATTTCACTTAGTCTTTGTATAAGAATAATTTTAAAAAGGGGCTTGAAAAGAGAGAGCAGTTCCTTGGTGAACAAAGGAAAGGAGGGAGGCCCAAAGACGAGGGGGCAGCTGTGAAGAAAAAGGATACAGAAGAAACATTTAGAATGGATGTTTGGGAGGAAAAACAGGCAATGAAGGTAGAAGTGCATGAACCTGTGGTTAAGGCACTGGTGTGTGGAGATCTGAGTTCAAATGCCACCTCCACCATAGACTTCTTGTTGACCTTGGCCAGTGGGCTCAGACTGCAGGGCTGTCTAACTGAAGTTTTAGATGTTTTGTGTGGGCTGCAGCCTGAGCTCTGGGCCCCTCCCATCTCACAGGGTGCTAAAGGCTGGGCTCCAGACCAAGCCCAAATGTCTACGCTGCAATTAAACAGTTCCACAGTCTAAGCTCCATGAGCCTAAATAAGTTGCATTGGACAGCCCCAAGTTTTCTATTGCAATGTAGACCTGCCTTTAATTTCTCAATGGCTCCGTTCTCGATCAGTAAAATGGGGGAGATTAATACTACTTTTTTCCCACCCATTGTCCATCTGGTCGATGTGTGTGTCAGAGAGACTGTCTCTCGCTATGCGTTAGTGTAGTTAGCACAATAGAACTCCTTAACTTGAGGGTGTAGTTGCCATGCCACTGTAATATAAACTATGCAGAGTTAGGCAGGGCAGAGAGAAATAACATGGAACTCCTGTGTATTATTTTCTTCAGCTGCTTCCACGTGCATCTCTTTTTCTCCCCCAGTCCCAAGCAATGGCCTCAATAAACATCTCTCATCACTAGCAGAGAGTGACAGAGCTGGGCACAAGCCACTGCAGAAAAGGAAACAACCCAAAACATCTTTAGCTTAAGGATGTTCTATCTCTAGCAGGTAAATGAGCTTTAAAAAGGAAAACAAAGAGTTTGTTCCTTCAATATATCCACATTCGGGGGGACAAAAGAAATATGTAGTTTTTCCAGTGGCCAAGTAATAAATGGATCTAGTTGCCTTAATAGGCCTTCCAAGAAATATTATATGTTTATTCAGCATAAATGAGGCAACTTTTACCATTTGGTATGAATCAGTGTCTTATTGAGTTCTGATGTTTTGTATTCTCAGTGAGGTGCTATTTTTACTCCAGGATAAGAGGTGGGGGGATGAAAGAGGTAATGACACCAATTAGGAGACATGAATGTTGTTTACAGCCACTTCTCATCTCCCAGGACAATTAGATCGTAGGAATAAAATTTGTGCACAGAGCTGAAAAGACAACTCCAATGGAATTTTTGAGTGTGATTTATTCTTTGTTGTAATTGAACCTTTTAAAATCCATTTAAATGTTACAGGAAATATATCTATGTCAGAAAATACGTGAGCTGTTGTGTCTATAGGAATATTTTTATGTTCCAATAAGTGAAATTTTATTTTTATATAGCACTTTATAATGCATAGAATAACAAAATGCTTTTGCAGGCAAAGGTAATCTTTGGCTAAACAGATGAGGAAAGTTTAAGAGGTGAGATTTAGGAGAAGAATCTGCTTGGGGGGAAAATCCCATGTGGTTGGGCCTGCACAAATGGAAGAGCAACTGCAAATTACAGAGAACCAAGAGGTGTAGGAACTAGCAGAGCAGTGGAATGAACAGTTGGGTAAGACATCCGTGGAGTGTTATGAAAACCAGTGGGCAGATCTTCAGCTTATATATGTTCTCGTATGCTGATAGAAGTCAAGGGGCTATGACTATGTACACTATCTCAGGATCTGCCTCCAGGAGGACTTTCCCCCCGCACCCGAATATGATTCACAGTGTGATAGGAAACCAATGAAAATAAAGGGTAATATGATCCTTTTGTGTGTCTGTCATAGGCTGTCTTATTTTGGACTCCATAAGATTGAGAAATTATGGATTTAGGGTGTCCATAAAGAAGGAATATAAATTGCTAATAGGTAAGGAATACAGTTTGGGGAGAAGAGAAAAGAGGAGTATGGAAACACTCCAGGAATGAAATAAAGGAGAAGAGAGAGATGAAGAGAAGAGAAAATAGACTGAAAAAAGAAAAACAAAAAAGAGCATAAAGGGTAGAATAAAAATGATCTTTGGTTAAGACTAGAATTTAATGGGATATTTTGGGAGTGGAGGATGGGGGTAGGATTTGAGTTTGTAAAAGTCAAACAACTTTAAAATAATTTTGTTTTATTCCTCTGCTCTTACTGATTGTGGCTGGGCCTGGAATCAAAAATACTAAACTATCATGAAAAAGGCTATTCTTGCTCTATTTCTGGACAAATAAAAATCAGAACGTATTGGAGCATATACAAGAGCCTGATTACACAAGATATTTGGCCTCATTTTTAGACTAAAAAGGGTAAGCTAAACATCAGGGGTGAAATCCTGACCCCACTAAAGTCAATATGAGTGTTACCACACATTCTAGAGCATTGGACACATCTGAAACTTTGAGCTAAATGGGGTCACTCATATTGCTCTTTAGATATCTTCCTAGTGGCTGCACAGATTTGGAGGCTAGTATGTGACAATTATTCTAGCTATAAGCTGAAAAAGTTCTTCACTTTAATAATAACTTAAACTAGTATCAGGGTAGAATAATACATTTTAATGATACTTTGTCCTTCAAATGTCCCTTATATTGTGCAAATCTTTTAACTCCAATACAGAAGACATGCAGATCCAGTCTAAAACAAGACATGTTGAAGAATCCTTTGAATTCTCACTTATAAAATATTCCCTCCAAAATCCTTAAAGATGGTTTTCAGAGACCCACTCTCTGAAAAGATGATAGACTTTTCCATTTAACAAAGGGGCTTCCACCTTTATCTTTGTTACAAGACTTTCTTTAATCATCAGTTTTTTGATTCATTCTAGCTGACTGACCAGAAATTTTGGCCATCTTTCATGTAAATTATGCAATGTTTTAATTTAATCTGGATAAAGCTGTGTGTGTGTTTTGGTTTCAACTATGTACAAATTATGAGCACCACTCCTATGATTATGGTACAGAATATTATTGCAGAGCAGTTGCTGTCTACTACATCAACTTTCTCGGTATTCTCTTGCTGGATTCGTTATTCAATGGACATCTAGTAATTTTACTAACGATTACATTTGTATTTTATATCACACTTAAATTACAGTACAATACAAATATAAATAATCATCTGATATCTACAAAAGGTTTAATACAAAACTATCAGAAATAAAAATAATGTATTTTGTTAATCATAACTTAGATCTCTCAGTGTAGCAAGTGAAATCCTACTTCAGATTACTTACTGAATCCCCTTGACTCCACTTTCCCACTCTAGCTCTTTCCCTTGTAGTCCAGTATCTTCATAAGTATCTTCTCAGCTGAAGAAAACAGGATAGAACTCTTTGGGTCACAATAATGCTGCTCTTTAACTGGTGGAGGGGTAGCTCACTGTTGAGCTGGGCTGGACCTAGCCAGGAGGTATGGATACTGAAAAGAAACATGACTGAAAGGACTGAAAAGAAACATCAGACCTGTCACAGAAAATGACTACTATGCCACCAGCGCACAGTGTGTATATGTAACTGTCATAAACAGATAGTTAAGGGTTAATGTCTCTTTTATCTGTAAAGGGTTAACAAACAGGGACCCAAACACCTGACCAGAGAACCAATCAGGAAACAAGATACTTTCAAATCTGGGTGGAGGGAAGACTTTGTTTGTGGGTTTTGGGTTTGTGTGTTGTTCTCTCTGGGTCCTGGACGGGACTAGAGGTGCAACCAGGTTCCTGCCAATCTCCCTGCTACAGTCTCTTATCTATTCAGAATAGTGAGTAAGAAAAAAAGGCGGTTATAGTCTTTTAATTTGTTTTTTCTTATTTGCAGATGTGTACTTGCTGGAAGTAGCTTAAATTGTGTTTCTGCTGGAGAAAGCTTCTTTCTATTGTCTATAAGCTTTAAAAACCCTGTATATTTACCATTTTGATTACAGAGACAAGTTTTATGTTTTTTCTTCTTTTATTAAAGTTTTCCTCTTTTTTAGAATCTAATTGATTTTTTGGTTATCTTTTGTAAAACTCCAGGGAAGGGTGTCTGCACTCACCAGGGAATTGGTGGGAGAAAGGAAAGGGAGGAGGGAAGAAAAACCTGCTCTCTGCGTTTATCTCTGTATCTCTCTCCGGGGAAGAAGGGAGGGGGAAGGGGTGATTCAAGAAATTGAATCACGGTGGTCTCCTGGTGTACCCAGGGCAGGAAAGAGCTGGGAGGAAGAAAGGAGGGGGGAAGGGAAATGGTTTATTCCCCTTTGTTGTGAGTCTCAGGGAATCTGGGTCTTGGGGTCCCCAGGGAAGGGTTTGGGGAGACCAGAGTCTATCAGGCGCTCTACCTAAGTCCTGATTGGTGGCAGCCTATCAGAACTAAGCTGGTAATTAAGCTTAGGAAAATTCATGCTAGTACCCATATTTTGGATGCTAAGGTTCAGATTTGGGAATTATACTATGACAGTAACGCGCACACCATCTGGGTGTGGTGCTCTGTCCCATCTAGTGGCACCAAGACTACTTAGAGAAAGTTTAAAATGAGTCTACTCTACAGCCTAAGCTAGGAGTCAGCTGGCTTTTAGCTCATGCTGTAAAGGCTCATGCACAAAGCTCCACAGACCCCAAGTTTGATCACACCCATCGACGACCGGGATCTCTCAGTGTTACATATACATCAGTGGAAGATAATCAAGCTACTTCTGAATATATTTTGCAATCTGAACAATGCTATATAGCAGTGTTTCTCAAAACGGAGTTGCCGCTTGTGTAGGGA
This sequence comes from Gopherus flavomarginatus, assembly GCF_025201925.1. Lineage (NCBI taxonomy): Eukaryota > Metazoa > Chordata > Testudines > Testudinidae > Gopherus > Gopherus flavomarginatus. The sequence continues at coordinate 191,031,647 of NC_066617.1, forward strand.
AAGCCCCTGGTGGGCCAAGCAGTTTGTTTACTTGTCCTGTCTGCAGGTCCGGCTGATCACGGCTCCCACCAGCTGCAGTTCACCGCTGCAGGCCAATGTGAGCTTCTGGAAATGGCAGCCAGTATGTCCCTCGGACCGTGCTGCTTCCAGCAGCTCCCATTGGCCCGGAGCAGCGAACTGCGGCCAGTGGGAGCTGCGATCAGCTGGACCTGTGAACGCGGCGGGTAAACAAATCGGCCCGGCCCTCCAAGGGCTTTCCCTACACAAGCGGCGACCCCAGTTTGAGAAACATTGCTGTATAGATATATCACTCTATAGAGTCAAGTGAATAATTCTTGATGATGAGTGAGTGTAAACATATTCGTGTAACTGATATGTGGATACATGGACAAACAGTGAACTGCATGAGTTTCACAGCTTGCTGGATGATATATTCAAAAAGCATCTGTGTCAGCCACTGACATGGTTTTTAAAAAGCCACTCTTTTTCTGAATTTATAAAAATTACAAAGCAACCAACAAATAAATGCATGGCTTGCTGCCCAAGGTCTTTCTTTTGGTTTTATTATCCTTGATAAAGATATGAATGTTGTAAGAGCGGTGGAAGAAGGCAAATTCACACATATGCTGAGTCCTGTATGCTGTCTGAACCTGCTGTTGCATGATCTTCTTACAAATGACAAGTATTATTAAACATCTTCTGGCTGAGACTATTAAAATCTGCATCCATTTGTCACTCGAAAGAAAGCTCAGGAGAAAAACCGCTCATGCAAAAACTAAAATAGGAAGTGCCAATTCACCCGAACCTCTTGTAATGCCACAAAGTGTGCTTAAACATTGAGGCATCAGTTAATACACAGACAGGAGGAGGTGCGGTAAACAAATGAGAAGCTATGTTTTTAATAGCAGGGCAATAGAGGTTTGTGAAATGCTCCTGTGGACTTTCAGCTTCTAATGGTGTCCATACACAATGTAGTCGTTCCACCAGGCTTTGGAGGAGGATTGAAGACCGATAGTGATTCTTCTTCCTGGAAAATGAATGACTTGTTTCATGCAGCAAAAGCCTTCCATTAGCTTTTTAGCTGCCTTTCGTGAACATTAGGGTGACCAAATGTCTCAATTTTATAGGGATAATCCCTATTTTTGGATCTTTTTCTTACATAGGCTCCTGTTACCCCCCACCCCAGTCCTGATTTTTCATATTTGCTGTCTGGTCACCCTAGTGAACATTGAAGACCAGTTCCCCAGGTGCTGTAACCTGAGGTAGCTCCATTGAAGTCACTGGAGCTCTGCTAAATTGCACCAGCTGAGGCTCTATCTAGCCCTGAAACATCATTCTCTTCCAATCTAGAGTCAACATAAAAGGAGACCGGTAAAGCAAATCGTTAATCTGAGGCCAGATTCTACCACCCTTTGTCTTGTTAAATACTTTAATCATTGATTTCAATGGGGGCTGTTAAGGGGCATGAGTAACTGGCAGAATCTAGCCCTGATTCCCCAGCAATCAAAGCTTGATGCTAAGGAAAGGGAAGATCTAACTATAAAGCAACACAAGTACTATGACATCTGTGCATCCTGTCTCTTCCATTCCAGTAGCTCCTAGTCTAAGCTATAGTTCAGAAATAGGAAATATGAAGTTCTGATTGAAATCTGACTGACAGCAGCTACCATTCTAACACTGTGGTAGAAGTCTGCTAAATGACAATAAATAATAGGCATTTGCTGGCACTCTGCACCAAAGGTGGATTCCAATTTATGTGAATAGCATCCTGAAATCAGAGCTGAAGAGAGTGATCTGACTTGACTCCTATGGCTGTCCAGGCTTTTTGTATGTGGAAATGATGTAACTGACATATCTGAACATTTTCTAGAGTGAGCAGGGCTGGAAAACCAGAACTGAATATTCTGAGAGATGCTATTCACATAAGATGAAATTCACCCTTGGTGCAGAGAGGCAGTATGGTGGGGTGGCTGCCCTACACAGGGAGAAGGAGGAGTTAAAATCAGCACCAGGGAGGCTGTGCAGAACCCACTAATCAGGAAAGGGCTTATTGAGCCCACCAATAGGGGGAAGGCTTGCTGGAGCAGCCAGTCAGGGCCGGCGAGGGCGATATATAAAGGGCTGCTTAGCAGAGCAGAGAGAGTCTTTCTCTGGAAGGCAAGGGAGAAGGACTGGCTGCCTCAAGAAGCACCATTGATAGAGCTGTGCTAGGTGTAGGCAGCAGGGTGCGAGGATGAGCTGCTGGCTAACCACTGCCAGGCTGGGGCTTTGCTACAAGGGCTGAGAGGGTGTTAGGGCTATGGGGAAAGTGGCTCAGGGAAAATAGGCAGCAAGTTGGAGGAGGGAAGTAGGTGGCTGCCAGCAATAGGATCCCTGGGTCAGGACCCAGAGTAGTAGGCAAGCCTGGGTCCCTCCTCTCCACCCCCTACAACCCACTTGCAAGTAAGGAGAGTGGCTGGTATCCATACTGAAGTTTGCCCTTGATGTGAGGGGCTGGACCTTGGACTGCAATTGGCCACTGAGGCAAGTGGCGGGCTAAGGACTGCCAGTCCCCCAGAAGTGGGGAGATACCAGAATGGAGGCACAGCCAGAGGACCATGCCAAGACGAGGACGTTGTCGTCTGGGGCATGATGCTGGTCCAAAGAGTGGAAACAGCAGTGACAACAGCCGTGACACCACTAGCTGAAGGCAGACTGGAAGGGCTGAGAGCTAATTCCCAGGATGGCCAGCAGGAGGCCCCACCGTGATGAGTCCTGTGCCATTACAGCCAGCAAATGTCTTTAGCACCTCTAAACCCCCCGCCCCCGCCGGATTGGTTAATCGTAGGCCTTGGAAGGAGTCTTTGACAACTGGTGTGGTAGTCACCAATCTGTGAAGCTCCTGAGACATCTGTTGAAACTGCATTTATGGGAATCCGGTGGCTCCAATACAATGCTGAATGGTTGCAGGAGTTACTTCAGCCTGTAGATCATTGTAATGGCCATAGACAGATCCATAGCCCCTTCTCCTGGCTCCACTTTTAGGAGGATTGGAATTCATGGCCCCTAGAGCACTTGTGCTTCACTAACATAAAGTCCAGTTGCTCTGACTTTATGTGGATATATTGATTGATTTTCTTGCTTAGGGAACCTGTTCCTGCCCCCGCTGAAATTAATGGGCCTATTCACATGAGTAAACTGATGCATGTAAGTTTTTTTTTCAGATTTGATCCTAGGAGATGCCTGACTAAAATGTTATTTCTGTATCATGATTAGTAGAACTAGAGTTCTACTAACCCCTTGAAGGGGCTGTTATTGAGAAGACATCAGTGGAACAGGGGTCATGAGGAGCTAGGCTGGAAGCAAATAAACCAGAGCGGTGCACAAGGTTCTAAGAAGTTCCACCTATTCAGCTTAACCTGCATTAAGCTTCACTCTTTGCTAATGAAACACAGAGACCATATCAGGTTCAGGCCGTCAGTCATACACACCATGAGTCTGGCATCAGAATGTTTGTAGCTGCAGTGCAAGAAACCAAAGGGAGAGTACCATAGATAATGGAGACAGTTTTGAAAGCATATGGGAATGTTCTCAAAGGCGATGGGTTGCCTTGAAGAAAAGCTGGAACTGGAGGTAGACCCCACAGTGGGGTCTCTGTGCTTACCATGAAGGCAAATTCCAGTGGCATTATGTAATGTAGTAAACAAGGACCTTGAAAGTCTGCTGAGCAGGGACATCATAGCACCTTTAGAGGCCAGCACAGCCTGGGTAAGCAGCATGGTGGTGGTGGTAAAGAAGCCATCAAGCAAATGAACCAGGCATTGAAAAGATGCCAATATCCACTCCCCACAATTGATGGAATCTTGCCAGAACTTTCCAAAGCCAGAATATTTACAGGCTGAAGTGAGGAAATGGTTCTGGCACATAAACCTTGATGTAGAGTCCAGCATGCTGACAAACTTTGCAACATCAATTGATTGGTACAGATGGCTGCACATGCTGATGGACATAAGGCCAGCACCACAGATGTTCCAGAGAAGATTCACCCAAGCACCGGAAGGGCTGCCTGGGATGAAAATAACTGCAGATGATATCCTCATTGTAGATGAAGGGAACAGTGATACAGAAGCTGAATGAGACAGTGACAGAAAACTACCTGCTTTTCTATAAAAATGCAGGGACACAAACATAAAACTCAACCCAGAAACAATATGAATCAAATAGCATGTGGTGACATACATTGGACGTCTGGTCACAGCAGAGGGACTGAAAGCAGATCCCAACAAGATCATGACACTCAGGGCTTGTCTACGTTAGCAGCAGGATTGACTGACAGCAATTGATCCAGTGGGGGTTGATTTGTCTCATCTAGTCTAGATGTGATAATCAACTGCTGAGTGCTCTCCCCTCAACTCTGGAGTCAATGAGGGAGCATCAGCTGTTGACTCACAACAGTGAAGAGACCACAGTGAGTAGATCTAAGTACGTCAACTTCAGCTACGTTAAGTTGCGTAACTTAGATCAATTCTCCCCTCCATAGTTTTTCACAACTGAAAATGTAAATTGGTAAAAAAAATTAAAAATGTATAAATAAACTGATATTTGTCAAAATTATGAAAAAATAAAAATCAAATTCTGTTAAGCCTATCCATAGTTAAGAGCGGTGTGAGTTTTGCACTTAAAGCTAGGATTCACTTTCTTCATATGTTTCTGTGTGAAAAAAATTGTGAATTCTAGATGAGAGCAAATTAGAAAAAAAGTAATAGCTTTACTCTTGGTCCCGTATATGCATACTCATGAAAATATTGGTGCTTGCTCAAGAGTACTTAGGGTTTTTTTAAAATCAGGCATTTCAAAGAGCTTCAGTCCTGTAATGAGTACAGATAAATAAAGTTAGACATTGTGGAAACAAGTTTTTGTGCAAAAGAATGTGTTGTGTATTTTACTCCTTTCCTTTCCTGCTCCTTTTTCCTTTCCTACATATATTAAATACAGCCAAAATCTTTTGACCTTCAGGGCATGCCCTAAGGCCTATCTGTTCTCCCAGACTTTTGAGAGAAGGGCGAGTGTGGAAGAAGATAGAAGGTGCATGAATTGTCAGTCCCGATAGGTTGAATGGGTGAGAGAGAGTTTATAATCTTGGTTTATTTCATAATATTTTATTTGTTGTTTCAGAATGTATGTGAAACAATGCAGGATGAAGGAACAAATTAACATCACTTACTTACAAACTCGTGTTTACCAACTGCAGGACTGATCTCACAGTTTGTGGTAAACCGAGTTGCTTGAAGTGGGGAGCTAAGACCATGACTGTCTGCTCTTCCGATCGTGCTGCCCAAGTGAAACAACAAGCAAATTTGTTGGCACACCCATGGAGAAGAAATAGTGGGTGCTTAGCACTCACTGGCAGTCCTGAGGATCAGTCCTCCCTGTCCCCCAGAGCACCTACCGCATGCTGGCGGCCCACATTTCTAATCTGCCAAGGGGTGCTCTCCCTCAGCTCCACCCCGGCCCTGTCCCCACAACACCCTTGCCCTGCTTCTTCCCACCCCTTCCTGCCCTCACCTTCCCTCTTCCCCACCCCGTTCAGCCTCCTCCCCTGAGCACGCTGTGCTCTTGCTCCTCCCCTCTCTACCCCAGCTCCTCTTGACGCCATGAAACAGCTGATCTGCAGCAGGTGGTAGGCACAGGGAGGGAGGGGGTGGTGCTGATCTGCGGGACACACCGGAGAGCAGAAGGCACTGGGGGAAGGGAGAGGTGCTGAGAGGGGGATTGTCAGTGGGTGCTCAGCACCCACCATTTTTTTCCCCATGGGTACTCCAGTCCCGGAGCACCCATGGAGTCGGTGCCTATGCCCCAGACCCTCTCATCCACCATGGATCAGCTGTTCAGTGGTGTGTAGGAGGCACTGGGGGTGAGGGGAAGATTGGGGGCAGAAAGGGCCAGGGCAAAGGCAGAACAGGGGCGGTAAGCTGTGGGATGAGTGTGAGGACTTGGAGGAGGGGGTGGAGTGGGGGTGGGGTCTGGGGCGTCGAGCACCCTCTGGGATCTGAGTAAGTCAGTGCCTATGATCCATACCATTGCCTATTTCCAGAAATAAAGGAATATGCTTTGCTGCACATGCAGTTCTCAGAAGTATCCTTAAAGAGATAGCAAGTTATGGAATGATAAAAGAGGAGTATCCATTGAATTGTGGTTATTGGATATTTTAATGTCCAGATTTCTCTAGCTATTTATTGCTCTAACATAAAATATGTTACAACTACAAAATTTCATATATTAATAAAAACAAGTTAATCAATATAGGAGCAGCAGTTGGCTATTGGTAAAGTTCAACACTTAATCATAATTAGGTCAGGAAAAAGTGATAGATCCAACTGTAAGAAATTGTATAACTACCACAAAATAAGTAACCAACCACCTTTAAATCATCAAATTGGTCAAGTCTGGCATTGACTTCAATTACTTCTGTTCAAGTGCACTTGAAATATCAATTAATCTTCCACACTTAGAATGTACACTTTTTCCAATTATCAAATTAAGATTTAAGCTAAATCAATGAATGCAATGATAGTTTAATTATATTTAAACCACGTGAAATACACAATGAGGAAGTGTGTTCATGCAGATAACCACCTGGGTGCTATAGACTGAATAAATTACTGAAAGTATTAGGGCTGGGTTTTTTTGGCATACATTCATATTATGCTCCTATCACTGCAGCAGCCACCCTTGGTAGATAGATAGATACAAACAGAATAGGAAAAATTATAGACTCATATTTTTTTTCTAAGGGCACCAGGTGTTTCAAATGCCACCAGAAGGGCGCTCCAGGCAATGCCATGCTGTCCAAGATAGCTTGGCATAGATTAGCTGAAAGCCTTTTGTGTCTCTGCAGATTTTGATTAAGAAGCACTGTCAGAACTCCTCTGGGCTTTCCCTTGGTACAGTGTAGCTAAGGGATTTTTTAATCACAGCTGCCAAAAATATGCCAGCTACGATAATTACATTTCAATTTAAATTCGTAATTTAATGACATTTTTGAACCAGAACGTGGAGTATAATGTCATCTTGCCTCCCCACACTTACCCCACAGCAATGCTCTTTGTGTTGGAGACAATTAAAGGACCCAGTCCTACAAGGTACTGTGTTGCCTTCGGCTCTCAATTAAGTCAGTGGGTGCTGAGAGTTTTGTGGTGCTCAGCACCTTGCAGGTTTATGCCCACTACAGTCCCTTTTCGTTTTCAAGGACAAAGTCCCAAATTTAAATAGATTGAACAGCACCATTTTCATGCCCTAATGTCTGAAACATGCACCAAGCCATCATGAAGCAGAAATATAGGACAATCTGTTTGGGCCTCTTATTTTTAATCTGAGTCCAGTGGATTTATTTTAGTGTTTAATGTTTTATACTTCTCCAGCTTCTACACTTTATATGTGCTAATGAGAAGTAGGAAACAAAATCCTACCTACTGAAACTTTTCTATTTCTTTGGAGGGACTAGATGAACACAAGACTTTCTGTCTGCCACTTTTTTTTCTTTTTCAGGGCATACACAGGAGCCTGGCAGTATTGGCATATTGTAGTGGAAGTCATTTTCCTTTGTTTTGAATGCAGTTTGTATGGGCATTTACATAATAAAATGCTTGAACAAATAACAGATGGTGAAAAGGCACTCATTTTGCTACATGTTGGAAACACAATGCTATTCCTTAATCAACTCATTTCTCTTACTTTTGCCTACAGATGTCTTACCAGCTATTAAACCTTAGGGGTTATTCAACTGGTGAAAGGTTTGAAGACAGGCAAAAAGCTCTCTGCAGAATTTCCCTGCTTCAATCAAGAGCAAATGCTGTGCCCTGATGGGGATTCTCAATCCATCAAAAGTAGTTTTCACTGTCAGAAAGGTAAATAATAATCCCCTCTATCTGTGACACTTGGGTTGAAACGATTCACAGTAGAGTATGATAAATACCACCATTGCACTAGGTCTTAAATACGTTTCTCTCTGGATTTTTGTTAAGAGCAGAAATCAGGAACAGAAAGACCTAACCATGTTAATGCTGATGATTAGCAATATCAATTCTCAGATAAATGCCATTAATTTTCTGTGAGAATTAAATTCTGGAAAAAGAATGTCTGTCTGATAGAATGACTGCCTTTTAGCCTGTGTACAGTACCCTCTCACTTCCAGACCATAATTAGAATTAATGGGCCTAATTCTGATCTCACACCTGTTTTACATTAGTCTGACTCCACCGTTGACTTTAGTGGAATTCCTTCTAATTTACAAAGGTGTGACATCAAAATCAATCCTGCAGATGAACATGGAGGTCATTAATATGGACTGCAAGTTAATTCTAACTGCTACTCTTTTTATTTGAGTTTACATAGTGCTTTTCATTTTAAGACCTCTGAGTGCTTTACAAATATTAATTAAGCTTCCTAATGTCCCTGTGAGGTAGGTAAGTATTGATAGACTCACTATTCTTTGAGTAGTCAAGATGGCCAACTGATGATAGTTAAGAAGGTCATCCCCTGTGGACAGGTTATTCTGAAATTGTTGACTATGGACTTTCTTGTACCTTCCTCTGAAACATCTGCTGATGGCAATTGTCAGAGACAAGATACTGTACTAGATGGACAATGGGAGTTAGGCTCCTAAATCTCTTTGAGGGGCTGGGCCCATGTAATTTGACTAAGGTAGGCCAGATAGTATAAAACATAAGAATAGATCCAAGGACTCTTAGTCCTATACTTAACCTCTATACCACACTCCCTCACCTTCCCCATCATACAGGAGAAGTGTACAAATGTGTAGGGATGGGTATATGCAGTATACTTTGAACTAACTTCGGGTATCTCTAGCAACTAGATACCCATGGCTGGCGCACGCCATCTGACTTGAGCTTGTGGGTCTCGGGCTGCAGGACTGTTTCATTGTAGTGTAAACTTCCAGGCTTGGGCTGCAGCCCGGGTTCTAGGACCCTGTGAGGTGGAAGGGTGCCACAGCTGGGGCTCCAGCCCAATCCCAGAAGTCTACACTCCAATGAAACAGCCAATGCCCTACAAGCCTAGGCAGTTCACATGGGACAGCTTTTTTGTGTAGACTGCTTGAGGGGCTACTAGCTGTTGCTTTACAGAAATGTAGCCAGAAGACACGCTATCTGGAGGTGACATAATCTGGTCAGGCAGTTGATATTTATTTTAAGTGTCCATTTTATTTTAAGGCACTTTTGAGCAATGCATCTGAAAATAAGTGTCCTTGATCCATCTGGAAACATGTGAGTCTCCAGAACTAGTCTTCAGAAAGCATCACTGAACATTGTACCAACTCTTTCTCCTTGCAGGTATGCATCACAGTACATTGTTTCATTATATGACTATTAAGGCATGTGGGACTTGATCCAGCAAAGTGCTGAGTGCCTTTTGTGAGGTGCTAAGCATCTTCAGCTCCCACTGAATCCAGTGGGGGTAGCCTATTGTAGCTACAGTTTTTTGGGAAAGTTCCCATTCCTGTTTTTCAGCAGCACTTTAAGTTAGAGACTTTTTAAGCCTTCATGCATCCTGGCAAATGCAAGATTAGCTCTGTGCCTTCACCCCTTATGGGTGGAGCCTGTAATCTTTCTCTCAGGTGTGGTGCCATGATGCATATTTTGTCATCTCTAGACTGTACAGCGGCAATGGGTTCAACGTGGGCTATGACTTAAACTCATTTGAAAGCTAAAGCTGAAACCCTGACACTAACTTGGTTCATGACCTTCGGCAAGTTGCTCAAACCTTTCTGTGCCTCAGTGTCATCATCCATGAAATGGGGATGCTGTTAATAGTTATTGTTTGAATACATATTATGATAGCACCCAGAGGCCTGGCTCAGAGCCCCATAGTTTTAGGTATTGTACAGATATACTGGTAGGTGTGGTTCCTGAACCAAAGAAATTATAGTCTGAAAAGACAAGTGATGCACGAAGGATGCAAGGTTGAAATAGTGCATAAGAATGAATCTAGAGCCCCCGTTCCTGGAGTCAAGAGTTGGCATAAGAATCTCTTCTTTTATTAGAAGAAAAAAATTAAAACCTCACACATGCAGAAAAAAGCTTGACTATGTGAGGCCAATGTAATCACTGCAGAGGTGTATGCCTGAGTCTGCAGACAGCCTGAAACAATAGCTCTGACATATGAGCTGGTTTTTTTTAATGGATTGTTAAATCTGAAATACATTGTTTGAGAGGCCCCTAATAACACCACAGCTCAGGATTCTGTGTGTGTTCCACTGCCAGTACTCCATGATCGCTCTCGTGAGGTGGTGGTAGCAAGGAGTGAGGAGTGGGGTCACAGAGGGTTTTTCTACACTGCAATTAAACACCTGCAGCTGGCCCATGTCAGTTGACTTGGGCTCACAGGACTTGGGCTGTGGGACCACAAAATTGCAGAGTAGACATTCAGACTTGGCTTGGAGACCAGGCTCTGGGACCCTCTCCCCTTGAGGGATCCTTGAGTCTGAGCTCCAGCCTGATCCCAATGGTCTACACAATAGTTTTACAGCCCTGCGACTCAAGCCCAAGGCAACTGACATTGGCCACACACGAGTGTTTAAGTGTAGTGTAGACATACACAGACTCATAGTTTCAGGCCAGAAGGCACCACCAGATCACCTAAGGATGGGGCCACAGCATGGGGACAGAGACATAGGAAGTCCCATTTTGCATGCACTTAGGTCCCTAGTTGCATTAATCTGGCCCTACAAAGATGGGGAGAGGGAGACATATAGAATGTATTATATAATATAACTTTGCAATTGAATATTTAAATAAATCACTTTTCCCAACTGCTCCTGAGCCTAACCACTAAATGTTGATTGGATTTTTTGTTTGTTTGTTTGTTTTTGGTACATGTGATGGCAGATGTGGACCTTCAGATGAATTCTGAAGACAAAGAATTATATCCTCCTTTGAGACCTTTGGATGAAATGCAAGATGTTATGTAAGTACTAAGTATTATTCTTAATAACAATATTCAAGTGAATGAGGCAGCAGGATTTTGCTCAGAAAAAAAGATATGCAGCAATATAACAATGAACAAAAAGAAGCTAACTCCAATGAACCTGAAAGTGAATTAGAATCTGACTTTGTTTGTGAATAGTAACGTTAGAATGATTCATTGCAAATGATTTCTTAAATAGATTTTACCCCTCTTGTTCTGTTCCTGAGTTGTCTAAAAATTGATCACATTATTTACATATTTGTTTGTCATTTGTAATTGTTCGTGAAATAGTTTTTACAAGCCTGTTTGGGACTATGGGTTTTAATGAAGTGTTTGCAGCAATAGTTCCTTCAAGTTCTGGATATTTGGAATTAGCTATTTAGGCTGTGTGATTGGTCACTTAAATCACATGGTATGCATTTTGTTCCCTGATTGGATGGCCTAACCTTTATAAACAAGACTAGTGCTTTTAGACAATCATCAGAGTATTGGATCTCTCAGGCAGGCAGTGAGGAACATTTTAGAGAGCGAGAAACATGGCAACAAGCAGGCCTAAGAACAGTTAGAATATCTGAAATCTTTAGTACTTCTGTTTTGTCCAAGGAAGAGAATTATATCTGGCTACACAGATGAACCCAACATTATAAATAACTGAGTTCCTCCCTGCCTAATAAAATAGGAAAAAATATAATCCAGATTTGCTGGTTACACAGTACACTTTACATTCACTTTTCTCATTGTGTTCACACCAAGCAATTTTGTGTGGGTGCATGTACAAGCAAGTTCATATTTGTGAATGCTCTGGTTAGAGCATGTCCAGCTCATTTGCCTTCCTGAGTGCCAGGAATCTGGACAGGAGTTTCAGGGACCTGGTTTTTAACTTCCCAATCCTATATTCAGCACACATCATGTTACATGTATTTACCAAATGCCTGAATTGAAAAAATGGCCTCCCTTTTATGACATGCTATCATCCAGAACAGTGATTGCTCATACATATTTGTTCAGTATTGGATAACCACGTAGATGCAGGACCAGATAGGAGGCTCCATAGCAGGGGTAGATGTGGCTGTCCCCAGGCACTGATCCCTTTGCCTTGATATTTGCGAACACTGAAGACATCAAGCTCCATATTCTGGGGAGGCAACATATGCAACCTGTCTCCAGGCAAGGGGCTTTTCTGTTACTCAAACCTCCCCTCTTCTTCAAATTGTCTTCCCCACAACTCACTGCTCCTCACAAGGAATAATCAGTCGGTTATTACTTTGAAAATCACTGGATTTCTCACTCCTCCATTCTCTTCCTGCCTCCTAACACTTTTGTTTCTAAGCACACAAAACCAGTCTAATAGAGGGGTTTAGCAGGGTAGCAATCTGGTCAGGAATATATACACAAATTTCTATATTCTTGTGAATAAAAGAGCTCCTCCTATAAACATTTATGTGGAGAGAAAGGCATAACCTGAATGTTCGCACAAAAGTGAATGGACAAGGATGTTGACAGGATGGGCCTGAATAGTGAATTGAAATTAGCAAGCTTGATAGTGAGTAAATTGTACCAGTATTCACCCAGCTCTGTTTATAATGAGTTAACTGTGTAGGGGAGACAGGAAAAAGGAAAAGACTGACAAACTTAGGTAGGTAGAATGTTTGACTGCATAGTTTTTTGTTTTTGTTTTTTAAAGCAGCAGGGATGAACAATGTATAGCATGGAATCCTGCAGAGGAAACTTTCTTGGGCAGACCTGTGGAGATAAGGTTGTTGAAAAAAACAAAACACTGCTTAAAAGCAGCCTATGATATCCGTTGCCACCAACTAATTTGCAAAACTGGGACTAAGAACAGGTGACAGATTTAGCCTACTGTCAGTATGTATGGAAAAGGGATGCATCTCAGCAGATTTTGTCAGGCAGGAGTAAAGCAGTGAACCAGAACTAGGTCTGCTGGAGACGTGGTGATGTATTAAAAGCACTTGCAGGCATTTGTGACAAGAGAATATTTTCCTTTTGTGAACAGCAGTAGAAAGGAAGAAGTCCCCCCACGGGGAATTCATGCAATTGAAGACAACTGGGCTACAATATTGAACCTGAAAAGAAGGCTTATTTTGGCCACATGAAGTAGCTACCTCTGATTAAAAATTCGACTTCGTGTTGTGTTCAAAGAAAAATAAGAAAATGGTTATAATGTAGTTGGCATTGATCCCCTGTGAAGATACAACTGATGTTGCTCAGAAGCTTAAAAAGAGAATAGCATTTCATTTTTGAAGAGGATGGAGGATGTAGTAGAGTATATAGGTCTTAAAAATCCCCACATAGCCAAAACAAAGCACTAGGAATGATGAACACTTCCCTTTGTGAACAGTGGGAAATTGGATGATATAACAGCATCCTTAGATACAACAGGGTAGGTGCCACATGGGCCAAGAAGAGACTGAATAAAGAAGCCTTTGGAGCATTGCTGCTAATGAGCATGAAAGAGAGAATAGGTATCTAAACAAGGAAGTGTAGAATGGTATCGATTTAGAATGTAGGTCAAAATAATGTGTCCTCCATGTGATCCACAAACTCAGCATCCTAGCATAGTAATGGGAGTTAACCTCAAGTACATGAAGCTTGCCCGTTATCCAGTTAAACAAAGAAGCAAGTAATTGGAGAGACGACGTCTTCATATGTAAAAAGTTGATGGAAAGACACAATTTAGTATCATGTTAATTTCCCTTTATCCCCAGTAAACTGAGGGGTTTTGTTGGCCATTGGGATTAAATAGAGATGGCTTTACTTAAAAGGAAAAATATTTAAAAGTCCTAACAGATCTAACTGAATCACTATTGGGATGAAGATTTAACTGAATCACTATTCTAAAACTTTGTTTTACATCTCAAATGAAACAAGTGTTAAGGAAGTAATTTGTATTCAGTTTAGAGTGGCATAAAGCAGAAATCACAAAATTTATAGTTTACCAATGCTTATTTGACACTTTTGTGTAGGTATAGGTACAGTTCTTACTTCAGAATATAACACCAAGAAAAAAGTCCCATTTTAAAAAAACTGAAAACATCTGAGTAAATCCAATGGCCTTAATATTTATAAGACATATTTAGGTGCCTCTGATGGAAGGTACTCTGATACAGGTGCAAAATATTATTGTTATTATTTTGTTATAACCTCACAACCTTAACTTCTTACATTCAGGCTCTCACTGATTCTTTTGGTGCCACGTCTACAACATCTCAAAAATGTCTGTCCTTTCCTCTCAATCTCCACTACCAAAATGCAAGTCAACACCCTGCTATCTCTCAACTACACTATGGTATGCCATGTCTCCCAGATTCTTCCTTTTCTAGTCGATGCTGCAGCCAGCATCATCGTCCGGCTGCTTTGATCATGTTATCCCCTTCTTGAATTCCACCACTTGTTTTCTGTCTTCACTTTTAGGGCTCTGCACAAACTTACTGTGCCCACCTTTCTGCACATCTCTTCCAGTACATCTTTGCTTATTTATTGTGTCCTGCCTTTCCTCCAGTCTGAATGAACCTTGGTTTCCTCTCACATTTGTGCATCTCTTTCCTTCTTCTTATGTCAGCAGCTTTCCACTTCCTGTACATCAAGCCACCTTACACATTATGATCTAGTAGATAGGGCAATGGACTGGGAGTCTGGAGACTTGAGTTCTGTGCTGATTCTGTCCCTAACTTTGCACAAGTCACTTCACCTTTCTATGCCCCTGTTTGCCCATCTATAAAAATACAGATAACAATATTTACCTTCCTTAGTGATGTGCTTTGAGTCTGTGGATAGAAAGCGCTATGTAAAAGGTAAATATTATTTTTAGATTCCACCAAAAAAGAGATTAGAGCCTGCATTTTCTGAACAAAAAGTGTCAGTCGTTTAAAGGTTTTATAAATTAACGGCCAATTGTGCTGGCTGGAACCCAGGTGCCGCTGCTATTGTAATCAGGTGTTGTAAGCAACCAAGTGTACATAAGGGCAGAATTGAACCTGGACTGTGTAATTAGCACTTTGTCAGACCATTTTTGTGTGTGACTGTATCATTGTGGTTACTCTAGTTCTTAAATAGAAGGATATTCACTGTACCATAATACTGATACTTGTGAAGTGTGTCCCTTGTTTTCAAAGGAATACATTTTTCGACAGCAAATGGAAATGTCTGTAGCTGTATGTGCTGATGAAATTCCACTTCATGCTGCTATGCAAGTGCGTTCACTTTTCACCCGCTGGGTATAATATGAATGAGCTCATAAATGAAAGACCAACATCAGCAAGGTAATTATTCAGCCAAATAAATAAATAAAATAAACCCCTGAACACCACCACCAAAAACCCTCTTAGATTCAGCATTCACTGAGTTGATTCCACTCCCAAATATAGCAAAGCAATACTATTTTAGCCCTTCATTTCTAAGTCTTGGGTCCTGCATTGATCCTTTGTAGCTATTTTAAATCCTTGAATATATGTGTAATATGGGCCTTTAACAGTGACTTCTGGAAACGCCACTGAGTTTATGTGCAAAATCCACTGTTGTTCATTTCTCTGAGGGAGGCCACTATACTAATTGGCAGCCATTCCACAGCCACACTGAGAACTAAAAAAGCTTTCTAGGAGACAATGTCATATTTGGATACTAAGCCTCTCACCTCTGGCGTATATGTTCCAATGTAGCCCAGAGTGCTGTGGCTAAAAGTTGTTACCATGTGATGAAGTTATTTTTCAGTGGTCTATGCAAAATATTTGGGTTGGCTCAATCCAGTTCCCAGGGGACAGTTGCCTTTGGCACTAACTAGGACCTTTGTTGGCAATCGTGGGCAAAGAGGTCAAGGAGTAAATGTACATGAAGACAGGAATATCTTCCATCCCTAGGAGAGGGCCCTCTAGATCAGAATTAAGGCACGTTGAAGTTGTGACATTGGGAAATTTGCCCTGTCACTGCCTACACTGTGTCTATTCTGATTTCCAAGGCTCAGTCAATCTAGCTCTTGAAACTCAGATGCCAACCTGCAAGTTCATATGAGATTTCCGGTATACTACAGGAAGAATAAAATGCTAACTAGGGCCTAAGCTTTGGCATTTTATTCCTGCCATTTGTTTCAGTAGAATCTGTCTGTCCAAATATCAGAGGGGTAGCCGTGTTAGTCTGGATCTGTAAAAGCAGCAAAGAATCCTGTGGCACCTTATAGACTAACAGACGTTTTGGAGCATGAGCTTTCATGGGTGAATACCCACTTCCTCAGATGCATGTAGTGGAAATTTCCAGGGGCAGGTATATATATGCTAGCAAGCAAGCTAGAGATAACGAGATCAGTTCAATCAGGGAGGATGAGGCCCTGTTCTAGCAGTTGAGGTGTGAAAACCAAGAGAGGAGAAACTGGTTCTGTAGTTGGCAAGCCATTCACAGTCTTTGTTCAATCCTGAGCTGATGGTGTCAAATTTGCAGATGAACTGAAGCTCAGCAGTTTCTCTTTGAAGTCTGGTCCTGAAGTTTTTTTGCTGCAGGATGGCCACCTTAAAGTCTGCTATAGTGTGGCCAGGGAGGTTGAAGTGCTCTCCTACAGGTTTTTGTATATTGCCATTCCTAATGTCTGATTTGTGTCCATTTATCCTTTTCCGTAGAGACTGTCCAGTTTGGCCGATGTACATAGCAGAGGGGCATTGCTGGCATATGATGGCGTATATTACATTGGTGGATGTGCAGGTGAATGAACCGTTGATGGTGTGGCTGATCTGGTTAGATCCTGTGATGGTGTCGCTGGTGTAGATATGTGGGCAGAGTTGGCATCAAGGTTTGTTGCATGGATTGGTTCCTGAGCTAGAGTTATTATGGTGCGGTGTGCAGTTACTGGTGAGAATATATTTCAGGTTGGCAGGTTGTCTGTGGGCAAGGACTGACCTGCCACCCAAGGCCTGTGAAAGTGTGGGATCATTGTCCAGGATGGGTTGTAGATCCTTGATGATGCGTTGGAGGGGTTTTAGCTGGGGGCTGTATGCGATGGCCAGTGGAGTCCTGTTGGTTTCTTTCTTGGGTTTGTCTTGCAGTAGGAGGCTTCTGGGTACACGTCTGTAGTTTTGAGAATGCTTGGTGGAGATTTTGTAGGTGTTGGTCTCTGCCTACCTTCATGCCTCCAGCTTCCATCCCGGACACATCACACGATCCATTGTCTACAGCCAAGCACTGAGGTACAACCGCATCTGCTCTAACCCCTCAGACAGAGATCAACACCTACAAAATCTCCACCAAGCATTCTCAAAACTACAATACCCGCACGAGGAAATAAGGAAACAGATCAACAGAGCTAGACATGTACCCAGAAGCCTCCTACTGCAAGACAAACCCAAGAAAGAAACCAACAGGACTCCACTGGCCATCGCATACAGCCCCCAGCTAAAACCCCTCCAACGCATCATCAAGGATCTACAACCCATCCTGGACAATGATCCCACACTTTCACAGGCCTTGGGTGGCAGGCCAGTCCTTGCCCACAGACAACCTGCCAACCTGAAACATATTCTCACCAGTAACTGCACACCGCACCATAATAACTCTAGCTCAGGAACCAATCCATGCAACAAACCTTGATGCCAACTCTGCCCACATATCTACACCAGCGACACCATCACAGGATCTAACCAGATCAGCCACACCATCACCGGTTCATTCACCTGCACATCCACCAATGTAATATACGCCATCATATGCCAGCAATGCCCCTCTGCTATGTACATCGGCCAAACTGGACAGTCTCTACGGAAAAGGATAAATGGACACAAATCAGACATTAGGAATGGCAATATACAAAAACCTGTAGGAGAGCACTTCAACCTCCCTGGCCACACTATAGCAGACTTTAAGGTGGCCATCCTGCAGCAAAAAAACTTCAGGACCAGACTTCAAAGAGAAACTGCTGAGCTTCAGTTCATCTGCAAATTTGACACCATCAGCTCAGGATTGAACAAAGACTGTGAATGGCTTGCCAACTACAGAACCAGTTTCTCCTCTCTTGGTTTTCACACCTCAACTGCTAGAACAGGGCCTCATCCTCCCTGATTGAACTGATCTCGTTATCTCTAGCTTGCTTGCTAGCATATATATACCTGCCCCTGGAAATTTCCACTACATGCATCTGAGGAAGTGGGTATTCACCCACGAAAGCTCATGCTCCAAAACGTCTGTTAGTCTATAAGGTGCCACAGGATTCTTTGCTGCTGTCTGTCCAAAGTGAATGGAAAGGTCTGGCTCTGGAGAGTATGGGCATTCTTCTTCCTATGTAGAAATGCTCTTGCAGACAAGAGTTTGCTATGGTGACTTTGGGCAATACAAAGTTTTCTGGAAAAGTCAATGGTTTAGTTTTTAACCTTGGATCTTTTCTGTCATAATAGTCTAGTCGGGTTTCTGAATGAGATAGTAGATAGAACAGCACCTGTGAGATCAGCAAGATTTTTTTCCCCTTCCCTCTCATCCCATAAAACAGTATACAGCTAAGCCCAAGCCTACAACTCACATTGTGAGTAGTCCCAAAGAAGTCAGTAGAACTATTCTTGTTACATAAAGTTAAGTCCATCTGTATATCCATCAGGGCTTTGGTTAGGTATGTGTTGTCATATTTTGAAGCATCAAATATTGATCACTGCTGGAAGCAGAGTACAAATGGACCAATTGTCTGATCTAGTGCAACAATTTTTGCGTTACTAAGGATAGTTATGTTGTATTTATAATAAACAGACAACAGGAGATTCTACAACTATAAATGTATTAGAAAAGAAATAGGTTTTAGGGACCCAGAGAAACATACAAAAGGTACAACCTATCTGTTCTGTCCAATCATTTTCTGGTGGACATTGCTGAGTGGAGGAGAGATGGAGAACTGGGAAAAGCTGAATTTCAAGTGGAGTGTTTTTCAGTGGTGGGCTTGATACCGTTTGTATGTTGTATGGATTTTTGAAACGAAGTATTTTATGCATGTACTCTGTGCTTTGGATATATGTATTTAACTAGCTAACTAAATAAGTGACAAAGACTACTTAGTTTGATGAATGGACCTGGATGAATCATATTATCTCCTTCCTTTCCAAAACATTATTGCATTACTGTTGTCTTAACATTATTGTTACTGCTTTACACTTGAAAGAACTGTCTCAGAATATCAAATGACAACATATTCCAATAAACATAGACTTTTTTTAATCCACAGGACTATATAGTAGTGTGATGTTGTATGGGATCTGGGAAACCTTTAGGATATTTTGAATACCAGTATTGTAAAATTGCAATGGGTTATGCCAGATATGCCATGTAAGGTATCTTCAAAAATGTTATAATTTGCCAGGTATGATAATCTCATGTATGTATTTGTAACACCTTTGTATTGTAAGTTATATGTATGATATGTCTGTAGTTCCAAAATTGTGCTATGCATCTGGATGACATCCCCAGACAGATTGGCACTAGCACTGCCTAGCCTGCTTGATGGCCCATAAAGGGACATCAGCTATACAATTGACCCATTGCGAGAAGGCCACGGACATACCTTGTGACTCAGCCAGGCATGCAGGGACAGGCCTATGGACTGAACTCTAAGTCTTCCAGGCCATGTGCTGGGCAGCTTGTGTTTGGGACAAAAGAAGCACAAGCCGCATACCCAAAAGACTATGCAACTGCATCTTCTCCATTTTATCTTCAGTTCTGCTTCTTACCTCTGGAGTCACTTTTCTACAAACAAAGCTCTGAACTAAGGACTGAATGAGCCATCCAAGCTGAGGATGTATTCCAGAGGGACTTTCAAGCCAGCAAACTCACCAGTATTGCTAGGAACCTCATGAACTTTGAATCTTTGTAAGTATGTGGCTGCTTTACCATCTTTCTTTTTGTTCTTTTTTATGTATAATAAATCTTTAGGTTTTGATACTAAAAGATTGGTATTTGGGGCAAGATCCAAACCTATACTGACCTGGTAATGTGGCTGACTCTTTGGGGTCAGAAGAACACTTTGTATATGTGAGCAGAGTTTTTCAAATAACTTCTCACTGCCCTGGACCTAGGTGCTGACTGGGAGCCAGAGAACTGGAATGCAATACGGGGGCTGTGTGATTTCTTTTTTGTTTCTTGATAACCAGTGTGGGGGATCAGAAGCACAGTTTGTGACTGGTTGGGTAGTTTAACTTCAGCTTTACCCACCTGTCTTGGGAGTATCTGCTCTCCCTTTTGCAGCCTGCCCTGACTTTGGCATTTCCAGCGAGGGCTGCCCCAGGCACACTGGATCAAAAGTAGAAATTCAAATCCATGGTTATTAAAATATATATAACTCCAGTCAGTAAAACAGATGTTATTTATTATCTATAGAACACCATAGGTGTACACAGTGCTTACAGTATTAAAACATTAAAATTATTGATGTTTAACTTCTACTAGAACTGTATTGTCATGTCATACATACTGTGTAATATCTTTGGGCTCCCCATGATATTTGCTGGTAGAGTTGTCAAGTTAAACTGGGATATCCTGTAAACATATCATTAATAAATCTATATATTTGTCATGCTTTCCTGCTCAGTCTTATAAAACAAGCTGCATCTATCTATCAAATATTCTAAATCCAGTTGTCCAAGACAAAAGTTACAGCCTCTAGGCCCACATTATTCTCAGGGAATATTTATTTAATCCAGTGACATGTCAAAGACACACAATCCTTTTTTTACAGGAACAAAACCATTACCAGCTGGCTCAAGTCTCTGCCAGTGTCAATATGTAGGAAGAATTTACAAAAGAGAAACAGACCAGCCGAGGAAAAGAAAGAAGTCATCAACATTTTCTAATAAAATTATCACTGAAGTGCCAGAAAGGCTGGGAGAAGGCAGAGCACTTATATTGTTCATTATACAGTGGTAACCGCATTCCATTCCTTCTTCTGTTTTCCATATCCCTTTGCTGATTAATCACTTCTGTACCGCTGAATGTACGCATGGGACAAAATACAGCTCCAGAACTATCCCATATAATGTAGCTGGTATGGCACCTTGACATTCTAATGGGGTATCAAGCACTTCAGAAAACACTGCTGTGTTCTACCACTTCACAGAGGCTACCTCAGGAGTCAGCAGCAAAGGGAAAGAAGGTTGTCATTGATGTGCCTAGTCCCATCCAGTTCTTCTCAGTGAATGTGAGGGCAAGTACAGAATAGGGCTTCAAAGGGAAGGGGTGAAAATGGGGAATGCTCAGGGTTGTTAGAAGGACAGAGCATTTTCACCAAGACACATGAAGCAATTTTAAAGAGTTAATCTCTGTCACAGACAATCATTTTGGAAACGTTGATTGCCATGTCATTTTGGAAGAACTAACAGTTCTCCCTGTCATGGGGTTTGCTCTACTCACTGCGAGGATGCCTCATTGTAGCCTGTCTGGGGATTAGCTCACCACTGGCATGATGACGCCTCTTGTGGCTTCTCATCTCTTGTGGCTTCTTTTACACCCCACAAGCTGCAATGTTTTTTTCTTCAGAGTTTAGACCTCCGGCCAGGTCACTATAGTTTCTCCTCTTTCAGGGTATCAATGTCTGTCTAAACAAACTGCCTCAGGCAGTCTTCAAAGTCCACTGCCCTGTTCATGCCATTCCCCCAGTGGTTGATAGAGGAAACTAGGCCTGTGCTCTAGACTGGGTTCCAACTTTGGGACCCTACAATCAGCAGCTAAGGTCCATGCCATCCCACCTTTGCTGTTGTTTTTCCTAGCCTTCTTTCTCCTTTTTTCTCTCAACTCTGAAAGTGACTGCTGACACTCTCCTACTGCAGCTCCTTTCTGGTGTCCTCTCCCTGGCTTTTTACAAGCCCCTCCTCTTCCCAACCAGCTGGGCTTCAGGTTCAACTAGGGATGTATAGCCAACTTACACCTCACACATCTCATCCTGTCAAGTAGCACCTTTCTGAGCCATTTTATCCCTTTCAGGGGCAGTGTGCGGTGAACATCCCATCACACTTCCCAATTAAATGGCCTTAAATAATGTCTTAGATGCTAATCCCCCACCCAGCTTGAATGAATTTTACGCCAGCAAGGAAAACATTTTAGTTCCTTGAAGACTTAGGCCCCAATCCAGAAAAGCACTTTAGCACTTTAAGCACATAAGGAGACCCATTGACTTGAGTGAGACTTATATTTTTAAATTTAAGCAAGTGCTTTAGTGTTTTGTTGGATTGGGGCCTTAATCCCTTCAATTCCTTTGTGAGCAACCTATCTATTTTAGGCACGTATATGGTCCCCATCACCATGTTATCTGAGTGCCTCACACTCTTTAATGTGTGTATCCTCACAACACCCTTGTGCAGTAGGGAGGTGCAATTATCCCCATTTTACAGATAGAGAACTGAAAGTCATTTGGATTTTGCCATCTATACTAAGATGTGTTTTATTCAAAGCTTACCAAAAACTGGAAAAAATCTTGTACTGCAATTTTGGATTCAACATTGATATACAGCTTAATGTATTTTTGGACCATATTCAGACCTCTTCTTTTGAACACCCAGGAGCAGATGTGGCCAAGTGGGGTACAACAGTTCATCCAGTCACTGGAGGGTTTATATTTCACAAGTGCTCCATGTCCAGAACAACAAAGTGGTCATTTAAGTTGGGACTTGGGGGGTCAGGGGCATGAACTGGGCTTTTTAATAAGGATGTTCACTGACCTGATTGCCATACATGCTATGCAGATAACTCCCCTTTCTGGAAGGAATAATTTCTGAAAGAATCTCTTCTGAGGTTTGGGTGAACAGATGAGTACACATTTGTTAGGTTTTTTCAGTATTAATGTGTTCCTGTCTCCATGATAAAAATGAATAGAGCCTTTAGTGAATAAATTTGTGCATTGGAAAGTAGACCTGGAGATATCTGAGAGATGAAGAACAATGTCTAATGATCCCACAAATAACTTTATCATGTTGGAATCCCACTGGATCTTTAGTGATGGATTACATTTATCACATACTGAATCTCTTACTTATGGCAATTTTCTAAAGTTACTGACTTCTCTGCCAGTTTGCCTGTTGAAGCTGGAATAAAGTGCCCATAGTTTGCAATTTAGCTAAACAAACCCTTGAGATTTTAAGCGACCTTCTTACATCTAAAATATGGCTTACTTTTAATAACTTTTCCCAGAACTGTCTCTGGAAAGAGGGCCAAGGAAGCAGACACAGCCTCTCAAACCTATAGGTCACTTTATTAAAAAAAAAAAAGTAAAACACAGAAAAGAGATGGAAACACAGGAAGAAAAGAAACAAGTTAGAAAGTAGATTGGACAAAGCTATAGAAATTAAGGCTGGACTAGAATACTTAAAGATCTTTTCAGTCTCTGAATTCAGGTGGTATAAAACAGAATTAAAAGATATCAATCAGTTTTAAAATAAATAGATGCTTTAGGATTCTAATATATACCTAATGCTACTAGGTTTGTAGCTGTCTGTAATGAGATATGTACTGTTTCTTTTAAAGTTATAAATGGGGAAGCCAAGCTGGAGGAGGGTCTGATTTAGATAAAGCACTGCAGTGAATCAGGGGGAAAGAGGCAAAGTAGTTTGAAGATAATTCTGTTTTTCTTATGGTAATAATGTTCCTTTTTCAGTGTTAGAAGACAGAGGTTCTAATTTTCTACCATACTGTGTGTTTTGAAAACATTTAAAATATTTATAAGTATTTAAAAGCATATTCCTTAAAATTCTCTTTTTAACTTTTTTAAATGCTCCCTTCAAGTTTTTCCCCAAATAAAACTGAGAATTATTTGTATTTGATCAAATAAAATACTTGAATTAACTATTATTTAAATGCAATAATTTGCTGCACTAAATTCACATTTTTTAAAGAACAGAAAAAGATGTAAATACTCATAATGAATAAATCAGTAGTTTGTTTCTTTGAAGAAAAACTTTTATTTAAAGAGATTGATTATTGATTTTGTTGTATCCCATTTAATGAATCATTATAAAAGCCCTGGTCCTTCAACCACTTAATGTAACTCACACCCACTTCAGTCAATGGGAAGTCTATGCCTGGAGCAGCAAGATTTAAGCTCGTAGTGCCTGATCTAAGACCCATTGAAGTCAATGGGAATTTTCCATTTGCATCAGTGGGTGTTGGATTAGACCTATAGTTTTCACAGTGAAGAGGTTTGTTTAATAGAGCAAACATGCACAGAGAAACGAAATTCTTTCTTTGAATGCATGTGCACCGTTCCTGTTGGTTTTAACGGGAATTGTGTGAGCATTGTAGGGTGAAGCATTACCCACCTTTTGAAGAGGATTAGTCACTTTTGCTATAAAATCAATATCAGCATTCAACAACAGGGACTGAACAACTGAACACTTAACCCTGCTGAGCAGCTGCTCAATGTCATTAGCTTTCATTGAAGTGAGGATCTCAGCTCTCTCATTGGCTACACTCTCACTCTTGGTCCTTGACTTTGGAAGAGAAGTTTTGATCTTTCTACTATGTCAGTGTTCTACATCTGGAACTGAGACAACAAAATACATTGACTAGCTAATCTCTATATAATATTATTATCTAGTGAATCTATATTTCTCCTACTGATGGTATTGCACTCTGAATAAAAGGAAGGGGTGAATACACAGGCACAGAAAAAGGTCATATAAGGCTTTAGTTATGTGTGAATGGTCCCTCATGAGCTTGTGATAGTATCCCAGGAAACACATTAGCTTTTGGACCTCTTGGAGGGTTTCTGGTCTCTCTTGCTTCAAGCATTGAATAGGTGCCACATCTCACTCAATTGTAATCTTCCCTGATCTTGGATTTATCTTTTAAAGATGTGACACTGTCAAGGTTCCTCTCCCACTCTGAACTTTAGGGTACAGATGTGGGGACCTGCTTGGACACTTCTAAGATTAATTACTGGCTTAGATCTGGTAACACTGCCACCATCCAGAAATTTCAGTGTCTGGAACACTTCCTGCCCCTCAAAACCTTCCCCTCCCTGGGCAGCCTTGAGAGGCTTTTTCACCAGGTTCCTGGTGAACACCGATCCAACTCCTTGGATCTTAACACAAGGAGAATTTAACCATCCGCGCCTCCTTTCCCCCACCAATTCCTGGTGAGTCCGGATCCAATCCCCTTGGATCTTAAAACAAGGAAAAATCAATCAGGTTCTTAAAAAGAAAGCTTTTAATTAAAGAAAAAAAGGTAAAAATCATCTCTGTAAAATCAGGTTGGAAAATACTTTACAGGGTAATCAGATTCATACAGCCCAGAGGAACCCCCTCTAGCCTTAGGTTCAAAGTTACAGCAAACAGAGGTAAAATCCTCTCAGCAAAAGGGAACATTTACAAGTTGAGAAAACAAAAATAAGACTAACACGTCTTGCCTGGCTGTTACTTACAAGTTTGAAACATGAGAGACTGATTCAGAAAGATTTGGAGAGCCTGGATTGACGTCTGGTCCCTCTTAGTCCCAAGAGCGAACAACCCCCAAAACAAAGAGCACAAACAGAAGACTTCCCCCCACCAAGATTTGAAAGTATCTTGTCCCCTTATTGGTCCTCTGGTCAGGTGTCAGCCAGGTTTACTGAGCTTCTTAACCCTTTACAGGTAAAAGAGACATTAACCCTTAACTATCTGTTTATGACAGACACATAGCAGACTTTAGTTTTACCCCATGCTGTTACTTAAAACACTTTTCTTACATCTCCTATGCAATGGTCAAAACCAACTATACTTCAGGATGTCATCCACCAATGGGATGCATATATTAACATATAGACTCTCCAAATACTTGTTCATACCATGTTTGAAAGTTGTTCATGAATTTGTCAACCTGAACAGAGTGCAGTTTCTCACAATGGTCCAGTTTGGATCCAGGCCTCCTATTTTAACAAAACACCCAACATCATATCATGTAAAACATGGTTCTAGGTTATGCATATCATTATACTCTACTTAAATAAACACTAAGACAAAAATATGACCTTATTCTTCATCAGTGCTACACAGATAACACTGTATTTATGCAGTTCCTTTTCACCAAGTTAGTGTTCACAGTGATTGTTTTTCCTCTGGATTCTTCTGCATCCATAGTGGAATCTAAAGGTTCCTTTAAAATGTACCTGCTGTTGCACTACTTGGTCTTGAAGCCCATGATGGAGTTGCCTTGCAGTGAGGAGGACTTGATAGGACTCCCTTCTGATACTATCAATGACGCACATTTCTTTACTGTAGGTGTCACTGCTGAATATTGAGCAAGACTTCACCTCAAAGCTAAATGTGCCAACCTTCTGTTGACTCAAATACTAAGAACTTCAGAGTACTGAGCATATCTCCAGAGCAGTGCTAAAAAGTATTATTATTGCTGCTGTTGTTATTATTTATTTATTTACCATGAAGTGCATTGAGGCCACAATCAGGAATCAGGATCCCATTTTGCTCAGCGCTACATACACACATAAAAAATGATAGTCTGCTCCACAGAACTTACAATCTAAATATATGACTATATACTGTCAGAAGGCTATTGAACTGCTGCACCTTGATTTACATTTAAATTTTAATGAGATTGCAAGATGATTGTAAGCAGCCTACTGTTTGCAGTAATGGAGTAACAAAAATTAAGAGAGTTCATCTCCTGAATCTCACTGTGAATTTTGCAAGTGTCATTTTATTAATGCCTCATGTAAAAAGGATATATCATATTAAGTTTCTTATTCCATAAAAATAAACAAAATTTTAAAAAATCCAAAGTAAACATAGAAAAATGAGAGAGTGGTTGCCATCTCAGGCCTTTTTGTACTCATTGCTATGTAAATAAACAAGAAGGCAGTGAGCTTACATGTTTGTTTATCCCTATATTTAAATAGACAAGCAAACAAAAAATCTGGGATGTCTAAAAAAATAAAACAAAGACAGATAATTATTCTTTTCAGATCTTTAATGTTTCTCTAATTGTCCCAAAAAAGTAATTTCTTTTTCTTTTGAAGTGATTTCCCCAGAACATTTTTATAAGTGGTGGATTTTCTGATATTCTTTCAGAGGGGGCAGTTGGCAGGGCAGGCAACTCATGAGACCACGTGGGGTGCCGTGCTTGTGGTGGTGCCAGACTTGGGATGCTGTTTTTGTTGTTAACAACAAAAGGGGGCAATAGAATATTTGAAGTAAAGTGTTTCAGGTATTCCATATGTGGATTCATTTTTCACTAATCTCCTAGAACATTGTGGACCTTAGTAGAATCTCGTGGAACCTTCTCGACTTTCTGAGAACTACATTTTCCTTGAACCTCCTAGAATGTTGTCAGCCATGCTCTCGCAGGTATAAAAGAGGCAGGGTGTGGCCAGTCAGTCAGTCAGATATAAGAGCCAAGTGAAATGAAGTGAGTCCAGCTGTGATATTGTGAACTTTTTTTTTATTGTGTAATTGTGAATGTATACTTGTGTTTTAAGACTTGGAGAGTGTAAGTAGCAGTTAATAAAGGACATATTTACTGAGACGCCAGAAATATCTATCGAACCCCTATCTATGCAACAATATAAGAAAAATATTGTTTGGGAAGGTGGGGGTGCACTGAAGATGCTCCTTGCCTGGGGCACCATTTGGTCTAGGGCTGGTCCTGGTAGTAGGAGAGAGAAGACCAACATGTTTTGTATTTCAGGTCCTGATCCTACAAACATGTATGTGTGTTGTTTAACTACAAGCATGTGAGCAGTTCCTCTGACGCTCATGAGACAGCTCACATGCACGTGCTTAAAGTTAAGCAGTGTTTGCAGTATCAAGGCCTTTGATATTTTATTGATAGGTTTCTACGATAGGGAATATTTCACAAAGATCTTTACTTGGGGTGAAGTTCTCTTTGGGAAAGACTGTCCAGAAGGGTCTAATTATTTCACAGGTCCATGGTATCCCTGGCCCTGTTTAGAGATGTGTAAGTGGAGTGGCCACACAGGGAGACCATCAAACTGGGGAGATGAGCTCCATGACAGCTTGGAATGGATTGATTTGGAGAGGAGTATAGGGAAGGAACAGGGAAACAGGATGTTGGGTATGCATTTAGGCTATGTAGAAGCCATCCATACAAGGAGTTGAGGGACAATAGTTGATGTTCTAATCCATAGGATGGAATAGTTGCTGCAGAAGGGCTGTGTTGCAGATGTCTGGTCAACCTCAACGTTGGGGTCTGTGTGGCTTTCGTCCTCTGAACAACTGTTTAGTTCCCTGTACAAGGTCAGTTTACTTGTGCTTTGTGTTAATGTATGGGAGATTGGGGGTGAATTTTTGCCCTGATTTTTGCATTGTCTTTTGCTAGTGTGATTTCACCCATAGCAACATCAGTAGACAAGGAGACAAAATCCTGGACCCCTTGTAATCTGGCAGTTTTTCCAGTGACTATAGTAGTCTGTTATAAGGATTAACTCCTTCCACAACATTTTTATTTTTGCCGTAAATGAAACACATTTGAATTGTAAATCCAAATTGATTCCTATATTAGTGATTAGTATAATATTCCATAGATGTGATTATGAATCTTTTGAATTCTGTTACTCAAATTCGTGTTTCCTAGGAAGAAACTTGTAAGAGTGCCACTACTTATTCAGCTTCAAAATGGATGAAGACTTTAAAAGCTCCAAAATATTAAATAATGGGTTGCATTTCTCTTTGGTAAAAGTCCATAAAATCACATGGCCCGTGAGCAAATGTGTGTTTAATAGACTTTCCTTGAGGTCCACTATTTGTTTTTTTGGCTTGAGAATTTGTGTTAAGTTCTACACTCACCTTGTAAAGTTCATTCTTTCCTAACTACATTATACTGCCATTATAAATGCTCTTGTTAAAATAACACCTCTTTATTAGAGCATGGCTGCCTGCTAGTATAGCTGCAGTAAGAGCTTATCAGTCTTTCCATTGTAAATATAAATCTCTATTTTCAGAGATTTATAACTTAGCTATAAATATTCTTTTCAGGCTGAAATTTGGCATACAAAGCCTCACTCCGAGAGCACAGGTGTTTATTACAGGATATTTTTAAAAAAAAAAGGGTTTTTTTTAATTATTAAAAAAAAATCAGTACAAAATAACCAGAAATGGAAATGGGTTCAGTTGCTTTTAGCAGTCTTGTGGAGTCATAGAGAAGTTAGAGAGAGACAAAATTGCTGTATCAGCCAATTCTTCTTGCCAATGCACGACTGATCCTCACAACACATTTTCATTCTGCCCAGTCAAGTTCGTTTTCACATGTTTTCAAACAATTGGGCTTCCAGTGAACTCACTGGAAAACCACTCTATTGCCTAATGAGTTCTCATAGTTTGGAAGTTTCTTCTGAGACTCATAGCAAATTTTTGATCTGTCAATTTGCTATTAAGGTGACAACTTGGTAAGTCCCTTCTGATAAAAGTATGGCTTTTCCCAAAATTTGAATCATAGGAAGTGGGTGAGGTTCTTGCTATCATGTACAATGACAGGGCTCTACAAGAAATGCTTGAGGGTAAGCTTGGCAATGGTAATGCTAGGGTATTGGAGTCTGTGGTTAGCAAAAAGCCCAGGCAAAGATGTGTGTTCTACAGCATTTGCTGGGTGTGGCTAGTGTCATGCTTAGATGTATTTCTGGTTGGAGTGCATGACACCAAGCAAACCTTGCCCCCAGATCTCTTGAACTTTATTCTTAGTACGATAAGCTTAATCTTATGAATGTGTCTGGTATGGTGGATCAGAGAGGAAAGAAGCAATCTCAAAAATATCTGGTTCCTGGGCCACAGAATCATAGAAGTGTAGGATTCGAAAGGACCTTGAGAGGTCTTCTAGTCCAGTCTCCTGCACTCAAGTTAGAACTAAGTCCACATAGGACTTTGGAGATAATCACCTTGAAGTTCACCCAGAAGGTGATTGAGGGCCAATGCAGAACAGGGTTGTAATAGACTCCTGCTGGTATGTCTTGCTCATAATCAGGCAGCTGAATTGTGCATTAGCTGAAGCTTTCAGGTGGCTTTCATCAGTAGTTCCAGGCAAATAATATTGCAGTAGATTAGCCTAGATCAGGGATCAGCAACGTTTGGCATGGGCCAGTTTGTTTACCTGCCGCATCCGCAGGTTTGGCCGATTGCAGCTCCCACTGGCCGCAGGTTTGGCTGCTCCAGGCCAATGGGGGCTGCAGGAAATGGTGGCCAGCACATCCCTCAGCCCACGCCACTTCTTGCAGCTCCCAGCCCCCATTGGCCTGGAGTGGCGAACCACGGCCAGTGGGAGCCACAATCGGCCAAATCTGTGGATGCAGCAGATAAACAAACCAGCCCGGCCCACCAGGGGGCTTACCTTGGCAAGCTGCATGCCGAAGGTTCCCGATACCTGGCCTAGATGTAATAAAGACATGGATGACCATGATGAAGTCTGCATCTGACAGGAAAGGGCACCATCTTTTGAGTAGGAAAGAGGAGGAAAGAGGTGTTTCTTTGTGCTCTTATAGTCTGGGAATCCATGAACAGAGAGCAGAATAAAATCTCAGTAAAATCGTTAGATTGCAAACCACACTGACAGTGGGTGGGCTGATGCCCTCATAGACTTTGCTTTTTTTGAATATGTCGTCACTTGGTTTGTGATACTTGGCTGCCCCAAACAGCTCCTGCAAGCATCTCATAATTCTAGATAAAGAGTGCAAAGAGAGCTCTATAAGTAGGTGTAAGAGGTCACCTGGTTATGTAACAAAAAGTCTTTCACTAAGCATGTCCTTTTCCCAAATACTTTATTCTCTGGGTTTCTGAGGCCTACGTGGCTTAAAAAAGAAAGATTTTCATAAAACCAAAACTGCAAACAGAGCTTGGTCTCTAGCCCAGCCTTCCCACAACTGGTTGTGGGTTTCTCACTTCTAAAAGACCAGTCTTCTCGCTGACTATTTGAGTTGTTTTCATAGAGTTGGTGGGCTTTCGTTTAAAGCAGCATTTCCTAAACTTGGGGTGCCGCTTGTTTAGGGAAAGCCTCTGGCAGGCCGGGCCGGTTTGTTTACCTGCCGCGTCCACAAGTCTGGGTGATTGTGGCTCCCACTGGCTACAGTTCGCTGCTCCAGGCCAATGGGGGCTGCGGGAAGTGGGGTCCAGCACATCCCTTGGCCCATGCTGCTTCTTGAAGCCCCCATTGGCCTGGAGCAGCGAACCGTGGTCAGTGGGAGCTGCGATTGGCCGGACCTGCGGATGAGGCAGGTAAACAAACTGGCCCGGCCCACCAGGGGCTTTCCCTAAACAAGTGGCGCCCCAAGTTTAGGAAACACTGGTCTAAAGGCCTGTTTAGGCCTTCATTCTCCAGCTCTGCTTCATTCCTCTATGTGCTGCCAGGGCTGAATAGAGTTTGCTCAGTGGTATTAAGGTGAAATTGTATCTACTGATACAGCCTTTATACTCTAAATATAACATTCCTGTGATTATCTCTAGCCACCTGCTTCCTCAGCTTTCAGTGCATCTCTCCTCCTCATTCCCTGGCCCTTTGTGTGCCTCTCCTCTCCTACCTCCCTTGTCCATTATTTCTTCTTCTCTAAAACATATTTCTCCTGCGATCATTTTATCTGTGTCTGGCTTCCCTTGGCTTTCCTCACTGAAAACCAGAGAGAGGTCCACTGTGCCTCACTCTCCCAACGTTGTTGCTTTGGAAAAAGAAGGTGATACTGGAAGTTTTTTGTTGTCTACACCAGAGACCCCTAATTGCTGGTGGAGCCACTTCAGAGGTGACCTAGGTGTTGCAGGGCCTAGAGCACAGAGGTTTAATTGGAGTTCAGAAGTGGAGGTCTATTTACCATCCTGCCCAAAATTACCATATGTAGAAGCTGGGACACTGAAAAGATTTGGGGGAGGGGTTAGTTTTGGCCCCTCTATTTCTCTCAATTTTTTTTGGCAGAAGGGGAAGAAAATACAGAAAAGGGGTAAACTCCCCCCAAACCTAAAATGTTTGTTGTTTGGTCTTACATTGAAAAACTAGAACATTTTTACTGAACCAAAACTTTTCTGCAAACATTTTCATTTGGTTCCAGAAGCCATTTTGTATATTTAAAAATGCTGATGAAAAGATATTCACCGGCTCTAATTCTAAGTCCAATTCTGCACTTCATTCTGCCCTGGCCCACATGTACTTAGGATGTGTTGATCCAGCATGGAATTGTCTTACAAAAGAATAAATTGAATTATTGTAAAATAAGCTAGATGGAATTATTTATGGCATCGCTCTTATTAAGCCATTTATTTTCTTGAGGAAACCAAACCAAAGTAAGTCTTGCCTCTTCACCTATAGTAAAAGCCCACCTCTGTCAAACAACCATTTTTTTGTTGGTCCTTTGCGTGATCACCTATGACAGCTTTTGTGGTATTTCCTATTATGAAACCACTGTGTATTATGCAATATTTTGCTTTTATATTTTGGTATGTGAAAATGTGATATATAGTAAAATGGAAAATAGTGATATGCATATTGGTTATGTCAAGAAGAGAAAATGTGGAAGTTGTTTTCATTACTATATGTTCTACCTATTTTGGAGAGGGAAACAGAAAGAGGAGTGGGCATTTATAAGAAAAATATATAGAAGCTTGTACAGAGTGCTGAAGTGATTTTTCCAATAAATGTTTGGAAAATACCACCAAAATATGTTATAGTACATAATTAGGACTCTGTATATATAATTTACTCTTATTTTTCTTAATGTATTTAATAGGCATTCATTCATTAAAAATATATATATTAGAACCACATTTTCTTACAAACTAAGCCTATTCCATGCTGTAGATGCACATTCTGAAATCCACTCAATTTTGTAATACTTCAGTGACAACACTCCACAGTACATTACATGGGATCTATAAATATCTCATGTGAAAGGTATGATACAATAGATTTAGGGGGGAAAAGAAACAGTTGATATAGATTTTTACCAGTTCAGTCTTCATGCATGAAGTACAGGGAAGTATTAACGACTTTCAGGGCCATAAATGTATGCAGGTAAAGCTCCCATTTAAGGTACACCTGTGAAAGACATATCATTGTGAAGTTTTTAGTATTTTAGCAAAATAAACTTTTTGGTTTTCTTGCTGATCTCTTTCCAGGAAATCCGCAAAGCTGCAATCTTAGTACAATTTATTTCCTAGACTTATGATAGTTAATCTTAACCCTTATTCATGTGAAACTTCTCATTCTTTCACGTAACTGTACAGTGGCAATAAGGGTGAGAAACTAAGTGGAGTCAAAAAGGACCTTGTGATTTTTGGAGACAAGAACTTGAAAGACTTTTGAACAGTAGGAACTTGAGGGATAAAAAGAATCAAGGTAAATTGTAAAGTAAATAAGAGTATTAAATGCAGGTATCTGTACTTAACTAATTGTATGTACCTCTGAGTTTTCCTTCCATTTCCCATGTAAAGAACAAGGAATTGCAGCTGTAAAAAAAAAAAAAAAAAAAAAGGACATTTTTCCATCTTAGCAGAAATAGTTAGAAATTATATTTGTGCCAAAAATTTTACTATCAGAAATATATGAAGACTAATTTAACCATAATGAGCCTTCTGCATTTACAAGAAAGAGAATAGTGTCTTTAAATTATGACAATACTGGCCAAAATTTTCAGTCATGGATTCCTAAAGTGAGGTGGCATAGTTTTAGCATTAACTTCACCTTTGACCACACACACACACACACACACACCTCTGACCTTCCTCAAGGCAACCTCATAAGGTTTCTGGCTCCTAGATGTCACCTCTCTCTGGTAGAGACCCATGTCTCTCTCCCTCCCAACCAGGGATTTAGGTCTGCATTTCCTCTAAACCTCATTGTAATTTTTCCCAATGGGTCTGACTGGGGTTCAGCACCTGTGATTAACTGCTATCTAAGGCCTGTAACGGCGTACACCAATTACCACACAGACTTCATAAAGCAAACTGCATTTATTCTTAAGGTAAAAACATTACAGAGAAAACATTTAAAAACAATAAAAGTTCCTATATGCATGTTAAAAGCTTACCAGAAGAAACCCATCAATCTTATGGGTCCATAGTAGGTCAATGACTTTCCAAACTCTTCTCTAAACATTTGTCCTCCTTGGACATGAAGGCCTGTCTGTTTGCTGGGAAGAAAGAGGCCCTAAGTCAGTTTTAACCCAATTTTTTATCCCCAAAGTCCTGTCTTTGTTTGATGGTGTCTGTACAAGCCAGTTTAAACTAGTACATGCAAGTCTCTCTTGGTAGTGGTACCTCCTAGGAAGTGTTTCAACCTAAGTGATTTTCCTTAATCACCTCCCGCTGTTTTTGGTTCCTGGAGAAATTATGGTATCCTCCTCCTTGGAGTTGCACACAATCCCTAACTCACAGTGATACATAAATAGATTTGTCAGAATTCAATTTTTTGAAAATAAAGGGCTACATCTTCAGCTGCTCAGTGCCACCTTTCCACTTCTCTGATCCTGGAGCTGCTGAGGGCTGTAAGTTAGGGCAGGCTAAAGGCTTTACGTCAGCCAAGGCTTTTCCAACATGCGGCCTTGGAGATAGCTTTAAGTCCTCTTTGCACCAGGGACATAATCAGGGCTAAGGACCTGCCCTAATGTTTTTATTACAAATGACACTTCTGACTTGGTTATTAGTAGTTCATCTTGGACCTCCATGTGTAAACAAGTTAGACTGTCACAGCTGCTTCCTCATGGAAACTCCTCAATCCATACTACAATCTTTGAGTCCTGGGATATCTCTGTTCTGTGGACATACCTACATTTCTGCATGCTCACAGATTCTGGAGTTTACTGCCCTTTGCCATAAGCCTGAGGTATTTTCTGTTTCTAACCTTGCCCTTTCACGTCTCTAAAGTAGAATCATAGAATATCAGGGTTGGAAGGAACCTCAGGAGGTCATCTAGTCCAACCCCCTGCACCAAGCAGGACCAATCCCCAACTAAATCATCCCAGCCAGGGCTTTATCAAGCCTGACTTAAAAACCTCTAAGGATGGAGATTCCACCACCTCCCCAGGTAACCCATTCCAGTGCTTCACCGCCCTCCTAGTGAAAAAGATTTTCCTAATATCCAATCTAAACCTCCCCCGATGCAATTTGAGATTACTCCTTGTTCTGTCATCTGGTACCACTGAAAAGTCTAGATCCATCCTCTCTGGAACCTCCTTTCAGGGAGTTGAAAGCAGCTATCATATCTGCCCTCATTCTTCTCTTCTGCAGTCTAAACAATCCCAATTCCCTCAGCCTCTCCTCACAAGTCATGTGCTCCAGCCCCCTAATTATTTTTGTTGCCCTCCACTGGACTCTTTCCAGTTTTTCCACATCCTTCTTGTAGTGTGGGGCCCAAGACTGGACACAGTACTCCAGATGAGGCCTCACCAATACCAAATAGAGGGGAACAATCACATCCCTCGATCTGCTGGCAATGCCCCTACTTATACAGCCCAAAATGCCATTAGCCTTCTTGGCAACAAGGGCACACTGTTGACTCATATCCAGCTCCTCATCCACTGTAACCCCTAAGTCCTTTTCTGCAGAACTGCTGCCTAGCCACTCAGTCCCTAGTCTGTAGCAGTGCATGGGATTCTTCCGTCCTAAGTGCAGGACTCTCCACTTGTTCTTGTTGAACCTCATAAGATTTCTTTTGGCCCAATCCTCTAATTTGTCTAGGTCCCTCTGTATCCTATCCCTACCCTCTAACATATCTACTACTCCTCCCAGTTTAGTGTCATCTGCAAATTTTCTCAGAGTGCAGTCCACATCATCCTCCAGATCAGAGATCGGCAACCTTCGGCACATGGCCTGCCAGGGTAAGCCCCCTGGTAGGCCAGGCCGGTTTGCTTACCTGCCGTGTCCACAGTTTCAGCTGATTGTGGCTACCACTGTCCACGGTTCACTGCTCCAGGCCAATAGGGGTGGCGGGAAGCAACGGCTAGCACATCCCTCTGCCTATGCCACTTACCACAGCCCCCATGGGCCTGGAGCAGTGAAACATGGCCAGTGGGAGCCACGAACGGCCGAACCTGCGGATGTGGCAGGTAAACAAACTAGCCCAGCCCGCCAGGGGGCTTACCCTGGTGGGCCATGTGCCAAAGGTTGCTGATCCCTGCTCCAGATCATTAATGAAGATATTGAAGAAAACCAGCCCCAGGACTGACCCTTGGGGCACTCCGCTTGATACCGGCTGCCAACTAAACATGGAGCCATTGATCACTACCCGGTGAGCCCGACGATCTAGCCAGCTTTCTGTCCATGTTATAGTCCATTCATCCAGCCCATACTTCTTTAACTTGCTGACAAAAATACTGTGGGAGACCGTATCAAAACTTTGCTAAAGTCAAGGAATAACATGTCCACTGCTTTCGCCTCATCCACAGAGCCAGTTATCTCATCATAGAAGGAGATTAGGTTAGTCAGGCACAACTTGCCCTTGGTGAATCCATGTTGACTGTTTCTGATCACTTTCCAATCCTCTAAGTGCATCAGAATTGATTCCTTGATGACCCACTCCATGAATTTTCCAGGGACTGAGGTGAGGCTGACTGGTCTGTAGTTCCCCATATCCTTCTTCTTCTTCCCATCTTTTTTAAAGATGGGCACTATGCATTAGCTTTTTTCCAGTCATTTGGGACCTCCCCCGATCACCATGATTTTCAAAGATAATGGTCAATGGCTTTGCAATCACATCCACCAACTTCTTTAGCATCCTTGGATGCAACACATCTGGTCCCAAGGACTTGTGTTCGTCCAGCTTTTCTAAATAGTCCTGAACCACTTCTTTCTCCACAGAGGGCTGGTCATCTCCTCCTCATGCTGTGCTGCCCAGTGCAGTAATCTGGTAGCTTGTTTGTGAAGACAGAGGCAAAAAAAGCATTGAGTACATTAGCTTTTTCCACATCCTGTCACTAGGTTGCCTCCCTCATTCAGTAAGGGGCCACACTTTCCGTGACTTTCTTCTTGTTGCTAACATACCTAAAAAAACCCTTCTTGTTACTCTTAACGTCTCTTGCTAGCTATAACTCCAAATGTGATTTGGCCTTCCTGATTTCACTCCTGCATGCCTGAGCAATATTTTTATACTCCTCCCTGGTCATTTGTCCAATCTTCCACTTCTTGTAAGATTCTTTTTTGTGTTTAAGATCAGCAAGGATTTCACTGTTAAGCCAAGCTGGTCACCTGCCATATTTACTATTCTTTCTACACACTGGGATGGTTTGTTCCTGCAACCTCAATAAGGATTCTTTAAAATACACCAGCTCTCCTGGACTCCTTTCCCCCTCATGTTATTCTCCCAGGGAATCCTGCCTATCAGTTCCCTGAGGGAGTCAAAGTCTGCTTTTCTGAAGTCCAGGGTCCATATTTTGCTGCTCTCCTTTCTTCCTTATGTCAGGATCCTGACCTCGACCATCTCATGGTCACTGCCTCCCAGGTTCTCGTCCACTTTGGCTTCCCCTACTAATTCTTCCATGTTTGTGAGCAGCAAGTCAAGAAGAGCTCTGCCCCTAGTTGGCTCCTCCAGCACTTGCACAAGGAAATTGTCCCCTACACTTTCCAAAAACTTCCAGGATTGTTTGTGCACCACTGTATTGCTATCCCAGCAGATATCGGGGTGATTAAAGTCCCCTATGAGAACCAGGGCCTATGATCTAGTAACTTCTGTTAGTTGCTGGAAGAAAGCCTCATCCACCTCATCCCCCTAGTCTGGTGGTCTATAGCAGAGTCCCACCACGACATCACCCTTGTTGCTCACACTTCTAAACTTAATCCAGAGACTCTAAGGTTTTTCTGCAGTTTCATACTGGAGCTCTGAGTAGTCATACTGCTCTCTTACATGCAATGCAACACCCCCACCTTTTTTGCCCTGCCCGTCCTTCTTGAACAGTTTATATCCATCCATGACAGTACTCCAGTCATGTGATTTATCTCACCAGGTCTCTGTTATCCCAATCACATCATAATTCCTTGACTGTGCCAGGACTTCCAATTCTCCCTGCTTGTTTCCCAGGCTTCTTGCATTTGTGTATAGGCACTGAAGATAACTTGCTGATTGTCCTGCTTTCTCAGTATGAGGCAGGAGTCCTCCCCTCTTGTGCTCTCTTGCTCGTTCTTCCTCCTGGCATCCCATTTCCGCGCTTCCTCAGGGCTTTGGTCCCTTTCCTCCGGTGAACCTAGTTTAGAGCCCTCCTCACTAGGTTAGCCAGCCTGCTTGCAAATATGATCTTTCCTCTCTTTGTTAAATGGAGCCGGTCTCTGCCTAGCACTCCTTCTTCTTGGAACATCATCCCATGGTCAAAGAATCCAAAGCCTTCTCTCCGACACCACTTGCGTAGCCATTCATTGACTTCCATGATTCAACAGTCTCTATCCAGGCCTTTTCCTTCCACAGGGAGAATGGACAAGAACACCACTAGCACCTCAAACTCCTTTATCCTTCTTCCCAGAGCCACGCAGTCTGCAGTGATCTGCTCAAGGTCATTCTTGACAGTGTCATTGGTGCCCACGTGGACAAGCAGGAAGGGGTAGCCATCCGAAGGCTTGATGAGTCTTAGCAGTCTCTCCCTCACATCATGAATCCTAGCTCCTGGCAAGCAGCACACTTCTTGGTTTTTCTGGTTGGGACAGCAGATAATGACTCAGTCCCCCTGAAGAGAGAGTCCCCAACCACCACCACTCACTCCTTCTCTTGGGAGCGGTGGTTGTGGAATCCCTATCCCTAGGACTTCCAATCGGTGGAGTCTCCTGATTGCTACTCTAGACTATAATATTCCTTGAAACAATTTAAATTTCATAGAACATTGTAAATTATCTAACTTGATAATATTTTTCCCAAATTACCCAATATTCATTCTAGCAGCATTATTTGTTATACAGTAATATGCAGTATTTGAAGTGGCATTGCTCGTGGTAGTTTGATGAGCCAGTACCTTTTCTGAGGATGCCATGTTGTCCCCAAAATCTTGATTTTAATTTTTAAAAGAAAAAATAATTCTAGAGCCCTTGTGGATGTGAAGAAACCTTTGAAAATGAGAACTTAGTGTAATGTGAGACAGGGATGTCTGCTTGAGTCTTTGGAGAGCCTGAAGCACTTGTTCTGAGAGGGTCTGCCCCTTTTCTCTGAATGGAGAACTAAGACAGCTGTCCAATGATGGTAATAAGAGGACCTCAGGTAGCCCTATGTGGTTGGTTTGTTTTTCTATGAATCTGTTTGAGGGAGCAAGAACAAAACATATCAATATACCCACTTCTCCATTGGCACTATTCTATTAATGATCTTGACACTCCATAGCTGGTCCCGCTTCTTGGGACTCTTCCCAGATTTATGATTCACCTGCAGATATAGGGTAGCAACCACTTTTGCCTTGCCCTAGGGAGCCTCCATGTAGTTAATGACTTCAAAGTAGGCTGTACTTGGACCAAGCAGAGAAGGGGAGCTGATCTAAATACAGCTGTCTGCTGTGGTGGCTTTATTGTTCTGACATCAAAACAGAAACCAAAACCAAAGTGAGGATCTGCTCTGGGGAGGGCGAGTGCAAAGCTCCCAAACATTTAAAGGGACAAAACATCACAAAGGGGACCGCTGTGATGGAATGAATGCTGTAAACTCATAATGGATGACACTGTAGTTCCCTAAGTAACCAGAGGACATGATTGCTAGCATCTCTGGGTTGGCTTTAATCAGCTAGGTGTCCAGGGGGGCCTGAGACAGGTTGTGTTTACTCACAGGTAGTGACAGGGATTGTGATTGGAGACCTAGAACTCCACAAGCAGTGGCACCAATTGGGGGGTTGGGGAATGCCCTATCCCCAAGATGTTTGCATTTGGTCAACAGACCATGAAGTGGTTGGGGGGCACATGGCCTAACCACTTTTAAGCACTGTTGTCATATTAAAACATAGAATATCAGGGTTGGAAGGGACCTCAGAAGGTCATTAGTCCAACCCCTGCTCAAAGCAGGACCAACACCAACTAAATCATCCCAGCCAGGGCTTTGTCAAGCTGGGCCTTAAAAACCTCTAAGGATGGAGATTCCACCACCTTCCTAGGTAACCCATTCCAGTGCTTCACCACCCTCCTAGTGAAATAGTTTTTCCTAATATCCAACCTAGACCTCCTCCACTGCAGCTTGAGACCATTACTCCTTGTTCTGTCATCTGCCACCACTGAGATCAGCCTAGCTCTATCCTCTTTGGAACCCCCCTTCAGGTAGTTGAAGGCTGCTATCAATCCCCCCCGCCCTCACTCTTCTTTTCTGCAGACTAAATAACCCCAGTTCCCTCAGCCTCTCCTTGTAAGTCATGTGCCCCAGCCCCCTAATCGTTTTTGTTGCCCTCCGCTGGACTCTCTCCAATTTGTCCACATCCCTTCTGTGGTGGGGGAACCAAAACTGGAGGTGGCCTCACCTGGAGTATTAGACTAGATATAATGTAATATAGATTTAGATTTATAAATCTAATATAGATTTAGACTAGATATAGTCTAAATCAGTAAAGCTGCTGCTGAAGTGGTCCAGAGTGATGCTCTGGCTGTGTGGTCACATCGTCACTGAAATGTCTGGATGAAAGGGCATCTGGAGCAAGTGGTATTGTGACTTGATGCAAGGGGAGTCTGTTCCTGTCAGTCTGCACAGACTCATGTGCTTATATAAGTAAGAGAAAAGGTAAACTTCCTGGCCAAGAGAGACCTGAGGTCCCTATAACAGGAGGGCAGTGAGATGAGCCAGGTCAAAAACAGGGTCTCTGCTGAAGACTGGAATTAAACCTCTCCTCTCCTTCCCCCCCCCCCCGCCCACAAAAATCTGAATTGGCATCACTGATTAGAATTTCTAGGTTGCATCAGTCCTGCAGGAAACCTAAAGGGATGACCACTAATGTAAGCCTAGGAGAAAAGATCAGAGACAAAGAGTAAGAGATGGGCATTCAGGTCACCTGAAGAATTACTTGATCTAACTGAAGTAGGTCCCCGAGGGGATCCAGTGGATATAGTGTACTTAGATTTTCAGAAAGCCTTTGGCAAGGTCCCTCACCAACGGCTCTTATGCAAACTAAGCTGCCACGGGATAAGAGGGAAGGTGCTCTCATGGACTGTAAACCTGGTTAAAAGATAGGAAACAAAGAGTAGGAATAAATTTTCAGTTTTCAGAATGGAGAGAGGTAAATAGTGGTGTCCCCCAGGGATCTGTTCTGGGACCAGAAAGAGGGAAAGGGAAAAGGGAAACAAAAATAATTAGGGGTATGGAACGGCTTCTGTATGAGGAGAGATTAATAAGACCGGGACTTTTAGCTTGGAAAAGAGATGGCTAAGGGAGATATGATTGAGGTCTATAAAATTGTGACTGGTGTAGAGAAAGTAGATAAGGAAGTGTTATTTACTCCTTCTCATAATAGAAGAACTAGGAGTCACCAAATGAAGTTAATAGGCAGCAGGTTTAAAACAAATAAAAGGAAGTATTTCTTCAGACAATGCACAGTCGACCTGTGGAACTTCTTGCTAGAGGATGTTGTGAAGGCCAAGACCATAACAGGGTTCAAAAAAGAGCTAGATAAATTCATGGAAGATAGGTCCATCAATGGCTATTAGCCAGGATGGGCAGGAATGGTGTCCATAGCCTATGTTTGCCAGAAGCTGGGAATGAGCGACAGGGGAAGGATCACTTGTTTATTACCTGTTCTGTTCATTCTCTCTGGGGCACCTGGTACTGGCCACCATTGGAAGACATGATACTGTGCTAGATGGACCTTTCGTCTGACCCAGTAGGGCCAGTCTTATGTTCTTAAGTATGAAGAGTGTAAGGAGTGAATTAGTGTAAATAGCCAGCTGACATATATACTCCATATAATAAAATTCCAGGACTGTCACAAGTCTGTGCCACTCTGAAGCTGAGAATGTCTGTTGAGTCAGTGTGAAGTGAGTCAAACAGCTATAAGCATGGTTGAGAACTCTTTTTTTGTTCCCAATATCAACAGTCCAATGATGGCTGGAATTTGTATTGCAGTAGTTAGATATGTATCTATGTCATGTCAAGAGTCCTAGATTATAGTGATATCACAGGTAATTCAACCAACCACCATCTTTACTCTGCAGCTAATTTTTCATTCAAACAATTTCATTGGCTGTAGGAGGGAGACTGCACAGATGGTGAATTACCTGACCCAGCTGCCACACCCGTGCAACATGATGGGTTTTCAGCTACTAGTATTAGGCAATGTGCATGGTTTCCACAGTTTAAGCCAGATCCTCAGCTAGCGTAAACCAGGGTAGCTCCAATGAAGTCAGTGATGAAGCTGTACCAGTTAATGCCATCTGCACATCTGGTGCTCTGTATGTTTGTGTCTGTGTTTTGTTTTTTTACTATATCTGTCTTTACTTCATACCTTAGATTTGGTAGCTGCAGTAATTCCTTTTTATTCCATTCTACCATGATAATTTATTATATATATTTTAATATGGAAATATGAGAGGTATTGATTTGCTGTGATCCGCTTTGACATCATGCTGTATTTTACCAAGTCTATAAGAAAGATCAGGGAATACCTTTCTGCTCTGAATAATGAATACAAACACAAAGAGAGTATGGTGGCAGTATAATCTTTATTAATAATCCTCTTAAATAATCCTTGTTTCAGATGGATTCTGCTAGTGAGGAGATGTTTGTAACAGCCCTGGAATGGCATGTGCCAGTTTTGCTCTGAGAGATCTAACATACAGCACATTTGCTATTTTAATATACTAAATTTGAACATGAATGGTATCTGTAAGTATACCATATTGGAATCTTTTGAGTGAAATATTTGTAGGTGAAGATGCTTGAAATGTGAGGTGGGGTTTTTTGGTTTGTTTTTTTATATTGTTAGGAACTCAGAAATGTTCCTTAGACCTCGCCATTGTAATCCCTTAATATTCTGCATTGTGAATTTTCCCCTACATTTAATTCTCCACCATAAATTATGATGAAATACTGATATTTGCCTTAGTTTTGAATACACACAGAGAAGTGATTTAAAGTTTGATGTGCTTTGAATCTGATTCTACTTTGTAATAAAGCCAGATCACAAATCACAGGAAGGAATAATTACTTTAATTAATCCCCTAGTATAGTGTGCTGATCAGACAAATTTTAAACTATAAGTAACACAGTCATTCAGGCAGGTCTGACTAAATTTGATCTCCTCTTAATCTCCAAAGTGGCCATCTATCTTTCACATTCAAGAAAATCAGCTATAGTAAGAAAACATTTTGAACCCAGGCTGAGCCAGAAAGTCTAATAATCTCCAACTTGACGGATGAATTGTTCAAATACTGTGTGTGTGTGTGTATATATATATATGTATGTATGTATGTATGTATTATTAGGAGCAGAACCTGGCACCCTAAGCTCTCTGTTTCATATTCTGTGTGGTTACTGAATTTTTTTTCTTTAGAGGTCTTTTGAGAGGAGAGTAAATCTGTCCTGAATTCAGAATAGTACGATGTTTCTATTTCAACCCACAGGCTTTACTGGATAATATTTAGTTCAAGTCAAAGCAATCTGATATTTCTTTAAAACTGGGCACTTCAAACCCGAGTGTTAAAATTTTGCACATATAGTATTTTGTGGTTTTAAACGTTGGTTTTCATTGTCCTTTATAAATATAAAATATAATATTTTCCATTAGTGTAACACAGCACCTCGCCTTGCAAATGGAAGCATCTGAGACTTTTAAAAAGTGGAGCAGAATCCATTTTGATAATATTGCATGTTCTTTGTAGGCTCCACTCTAAATATTTCCATCTGTCAGAGTCCTCATTTAGTATTCTGAATAATGGTGGTGGGGGTTTAGGGTGGAGGGAGATACTTATCTTAATTTTACTTTCTTTTCCAGGGTTTAGTTTTCTTAGAATTTCTTCTTGGATTGGGTAAATGTGTGTTAAGATTTATAGTCATTTCTTTGCTAAATCTAGCTCACTTCCTTCCTCTGCTAAGACTCTATCCAGAAATCCAAGGTGTTATTTGCAACTATTCATAACCAAAGTCCTCTTTTTTTTTGTAGCAGTAAAACAAACAAAAAAAATTCATGCAAAAGTGGAAGGACATTTGTAAAAACAAGCCTGGGAATGCAAGTGAAATACCAAAAGGGTATAGACATTTTATTCCCATACCTGCTCAGTATACCCAGACAAGAAGAAACTTTCAGAACAGAATCTATAGTCTTGACATCAGCATTGTATGTTACTATTGTATCTGATGCTATCTGAGTGATTACCAGTCCATGTACACCTGAAGTCCTCCTTATTACATATGGCATTTGTTACCTTAGCACTCTGGGAAGATTAGGAAAATCCTGACTGAGCAGCACTAGGACATCAAGATGTCAAAATATCAACTGAAAAAGCAAGTTTCAATTTTTGGATTTCCACATGTTTTAGTGGCTCCCACTGATGATGCTATATTTAAATGTTTGCCAGCATTTCCATTATAAACTCTGTTTTATGGGGTCCTTTAATTCAGCTCTATAAAGTTGCTCTGGGTTGAAACTTGATGCATAATGTTATGGTTTGTGAGTGATTTTTTCTTTACAAAGACCCATATCCAAATAAATATAAATATATATGTGTATATATTCTAATTAGAAGATCCTATAATTCTAAAATGGCTTTTGTTGGTTTTTAACATTTTTTTCCTGAGTGTTTAAAAGCCATACATAGATGCCAAGGAAATACAACGTGTAATCCACAGGCAGATATAAAAGATTCCATAAATCAAAGTTTCCTCCCATATCCAAGGCAAATTTTGGAATAAATGCTAAGAAAACAAAAAGAAATCTCACAAGAAATCCTATAAAGTCCAAAACCCGTGAACTTTTGTGATGAAATTTAAATAGATGGTTCTGTCCTTCATTGGCAGACTGAATCCTTAATGTAGATTTAACTCCTGCTGTTAATAGGCACATATAAATCAAATTTGACAGAACAAGAACCCATCTGTCCCTCTGTCCATCCCTCAGACCAAACCCAAAACAATAAATGTTATGATTTTCAAA
The DNA here is from genome assembly GCF_025201925.1 of Gopherus flavomarginatus. NCBI lineage: Eukaryota > Metazoa > Chordata > Testudines > Testudinidae > Gopherus > Gopherus flavomarginatus. Next base: position 191,076,567 of record NC_066617.1, read on the forward strand.
AATGTTTCTTCTCTCCCTTTTCAGACATCTTTCATTTTCGGTTTCCCACTGGGACTGGTAGTGCAGGAATATGTGTGAGAGGGACTTCCAGCTCAGTTTTTTAGACCAAAGAGGTTTTGAGAAAACACTGAAACATTTGGGTCCTTATCTACACTGGAGAGTCTGAAGCTCAGTCCTTCTGAAAAAAGGAAGGCAAGGAACAAGAAGCAGCCAATGTGACTTTCCAAATGACTGGTCACAGATCCAAGGATTACAGAAAAAAACCCGAAAACTTTACTAGACGTGGAAAAGGAGGAAAAGCAACCCATCAAGAACACATACTCCACTGAGGATTGTCAGCAATGGTAAGAGCAGCGACAATGGAGAATGAATTCAAAATAGCCAAAGGAATTAAGGGGGGAAAGCGTTTCTTATAAATATATTATGAGAAAAAGAAGCACTATGGAGAAAGTAGGCCCATGAATAAGACCTGGTCTAAAGCTCTTTGAAATCAATGGAATGATGTCCATTGATTTCAATACACTTTAAATCAGGCCCTAAATACCTAATCCAGCTCCCATTAAAGTCAATGGAAAGATACTCATTGACTTTATTGGGAGCTAGTTTGGGCCCTAAATGAAAAGTATAGTTTCAGGTTGAACCCAAAACTTTTTTTTTTGGGGAGGGGGGGGAGGAACGGGGGGGAGGGGTGGGGTGCAGTTCTCCCTTTGGAAGCTGAATTTGTTCAGCTCAGATTCATGATAGGGCACTGAAGCAACAAGGCTGCTCATAGTCTCAGGCAATTTGTTAATGTGCAGTTTCTCACCTAAGTGCTATTAATAGTGTTTTTTAAAAATTTTCACAATTTTTAACATGAAGTCAAATATATTACAAATTTTTGTTAATATCGGCTCTTCTTGCTGCCAGAGTGCCATAACAGGCACTACTTAGTGGTGGGAGAAGGAAAGGAAAGGAAAGGAAAGGAAAGGAAAGGAAACCTAGTTGTTGCTTTATATAATCATTGATCTGCACTTCAAGAATAGGGGGAGAAGTTCAATATTACCAGTATAGGGAATAGAGCCCCACACAGAGCTCCTACATAAGAAGGAAGGTCACATACTGGATAGAAAGCAAACATGAGAAGTGTGTTTTGATAAAACCCTGTTCATTCTTGAAGTTGTTATATTTGGTCTGGACTACTCATTATCAATGGGATATCCATATTGCAGTGGAAAAAAATCACCTTTCTCCATCTTTTCTGTACTGAAACATTGAATTAAATTACTCTACATTCTGTTTAAGACATTTTATTCTGATGGCTTATTATAGGCTTGCTCCTATTACTATTGAAGTCAATTACAAAACTCCATTGGCTTCAGTGGGTGCAGGAATGAGGCATATAGTTCAAGAAAAATTGTCATCAGAACATCTAGAATCCTAGCCATCAATCCTTATGCATGTTTGTAACTGCTCTTGAAGTCCAAGGAATCCTTACCTGAATAAAAGTTGCAAGATTGCTCCTGTATAGTTAGTTCACTTTGAAAAAGCTAAAATAAAAAAACCCAAAATATTATTAGCTGGACTTTTTTTATGCAGTCTGTAAAAAAAGACAGTAATTTTCATTGTTATTCACCCATAAATTCTAGTAATTGTGTGCTGAAGAAAAATGTCTTAACTGCATTTCAGATATATTATGGATCTGAAGGCTGTAAGACCATTTTAACAAAGTTGTTCTTTGTTTATACAATAAACTGTCTTGTGCTAAGATTTGGTAACTGGTATATAACCAAAATGATTGTTCAATTATATCTTAAATTAGATCATTCAGTAGTGAGGCAAACAAGCTGACTGGGTTTTCGTTGATGAGGAAATAAGGGAATACACAAAAAAGCTTTAATCTTCTAGTAAGTCTTTTTCCAGAGCCACAGTAAAGGATTGATGTTATATTCTAGATTAATCAGTCAGACTAATTCTATGGACAAATGTTAATGAATAGACAATAAAAGAATATTTTCAGCATCAAGCAACAAAACCCTATGTGAAGTTACTATCTGGCAGAAGGTGAATTTGTTTGTTTGTATATAATATTCAACCATAGCTGCATAAGAACAGGGTGTTAAATTGTGGAAAAGCTTTTTTTCCCTTAAGATAATGCTTTTGGAATATTAAATAGGGTATTTCTTACATCTAAAAGACATCAGTGCAGAGACCCAATTCTGCCACAATGAGAGAAATTGTCCCCGGAGCAGCACTTAAGTCCCACATAACATCTATATTGACCTTTTCCCTAGAGGTGAATTTCACTCAATAAAACCAATGTTTTATTAAAATGTAAATAAAAGGTTGTTACAAGGAGGAGGGAGAAAACTTGTTCTTCTTAATCTCTGAGGATAGGACGAGAAGCAATGGGCTTAAATTGCAGCAAGGGCAGTTTAGGTTGGACATTAGGAAAAACTTTCCAACTGTCAGAGGTTAAGCACTGGAATAAATTATCTAGGGAGGTTGTGGAATCTCCATCACGGGATTTTTAAGAGCAAGTTCGACAAACACCTGTCAGGGATAGTATAGATCAGGGGGTCTCAAACGTGCGGCCCGCAGGATTATTTCCTGTGGCTGCCAAGCTCCCCTCACCCACCACCTTCCCCTTTCCCCCAGCGTGCCATGTCCCCACTCCTTTGCCTACCTCCAGCTTAGCGCTTTCCAGGAGGGAGGGGGGAGGAGCAGGGAGCCACATGCTCAGGAAAGGAGGTGGAGAAGTGGCAGAACAGGGGTGGGGATTTGGAGAAAGGGTTGGAATAGGAGTAGGAAGGGGGTGGAGTTGGAGTAGGGACTTTGGGGAAGGGGTTGGGATGGGGCGGGAAGAGGTGGGGCAGGGGCGGGGCCTCATGGAAGGGATGGAGTGGGGGCGGGGCTGGGGGCAGTGTGAAGGGGAGGGCTTTTGTACTTTTACATGAAAAGGTGTCAGTGATGTGGCCCTTGGGCCAATGTACTAGTCCTCATGCGCCCCTTGTGGTGATTTGAGTTTGAGACCCCTGGTACAGATAATACTTAGTCTTGTTCTGAGTGCAGGGGACTGGACTAGATGACTCCTCGAGGTACCTTCCAGTTCTATGAGTCTATGAATGTTACCTCTCATAAAGTAAAATACTGGTCCTTAATCCTGATCCAAAGCTCACTGAATTCAGTGGAAGGCCTCCCACTGATTTCAGTGGGGGTTGGGTCAGGCTTTCAAAGAGTAAGTGTGGCAGAAATGGGACCCGTGTTAAAAAAGCCTTATTAAGTTTTCAAAAACAAATACTCAAAAATTAAGAAATGCCAGAGTTAAGGATGTCCATGCCTAGAGCCTTGTAGAGATGCTGGGAATTCACAGCTCACATTGATTCCAGCTGTAGTTGTTGAGTGCTCATCATTTCGGAAAATCAGGTCTTAGATGTTCCAAGTTAGGCACCCAGAATGAGAGAAACATGCTATTCATAGTCCTTTGGTGTGTGGGGAGAAGTGTATGTGAATTGCTATCATCACATATTGGCAAATCCAAGAGTAGAACCACATTCTCTTAGGTTACAGTTAATTGGCTTATTCATGACACCAGCCTTTTTTTTCTGCAGTCCTTTGGCTCCTTTATTACACATCTTTCAGCTTCTGCAACAGCGGTCCTCCACACAACAGTTTAATTCACCCTGAGGATATGTCTACACTGCTGTTGGGAGGTGCAATTACAGCACATGTAGACATAGCTGAACTAGTTTTGCTCTAGTTAAATCAAAGCTAATTCGAGTAGCAATGGCAGTGAAGCCATGGCAGCATGGGCATACTCAGGGTCCTGTGTGGTTGAGACTAAACTGTACAGTTACCTGCACTGCTGTAGCTTCACTGCTATTTTACTTGAGCTAGCTTGGGTATGTCTGCATGTGTTGCAATCATGCCTTCTGTTTGCAGGGAAACATACCTTGAAGATTTTAATGAGACCTGTCCATCCTGTGCGCTGAGGGGCTTATTCACCCAGGTGCAGAGCACCAGTACGAGGCTTCAACACCATAGGTCCCACTTCAGCCTTGTTTTAATGACTTATGTGGGACATAAGAGTTGCTTATGACGTATACTGGTACTCTGCACAAGAATGAAGTTTTATTGAGAGGCAGGGATCTCCTGGAAAAAAACAACAACATGATCACGTAATTAAAGTTTGTTTAGGAGCTGTATTTCAAACATCCATATTTTGGATGTTTTAATATTTTCATTTTTTACTTAGTGGAAGTTGTGGGTGCACCTACACTGAAGTGGTTGGGTCCCATATGCCTGAACATGCATTATTTAAAATAAAACCCTCATTTTAGCTCTGAAAAAGTGCATGCATATATACATCCATATTTCTTTTTTCTTCCCTGCGATTTAACTAAAATGTTAAGCTTTTCAAAACCTTTTTGAAATAAATAAATAAATAAAATAAAGCCATGCTATTAAATTGTATACCCTGTTTCAGCCCAAAGCAATGTGAAGTGGTTGTGATACTAGTGCTTCAGAATTAGTGTTTCTACTAGAAACACCAGCTTGACCTCAATTATATCGTTTCTCATTGGCATCATTACGTTAGCCTTTAATCCCATCCTTTGTGATGTTATGAGTATAAAATATATTCTCTGTAAAATTGTTCTTGGAGTTTGTGAGAATGCTACTGCAGAAATATATAAGTACTGTTAAAAGCATCTTTTCAAGAGAATTCAAGGGTGATTTTTGTGAAGAGGTAGAATTATTACCAAAAGCTGAGAATCTGTTTTAGTTGAGTATTTCATGTATTAAGTAGATCAGGGATCAGCAACCTTCAGCACACCAGGGTAAGCCCCTGGTGGGTCGGGCTGGTTTGTTTACCTGCTGTGTCCGCAGGTTTGGCCAATCGCTGCTCGCGCTGGCCGCGGTTTGCCATTCCAGGCCAATGGGGGCTGTGGGAAGCAGCATAGGCCAAGGGATGTGCTGGCCACTGCTTCCCGCAACCTCCATTGGCCTGGAGTGGAGAACTGCAGCCCGTGGGAGCTGTGGTCGGCCGAACCTATGGACGCGGCAGGTAAACAAAGCAGCCCAGCCCACCAGGGGGCTTAACCTGATGGGCCACGTGCCAAACATTGCTGATCCCTGATTTACACAATGAAGAGAATGTATTAGTCTTCATTGTTGTTTCACCAGTATAGTTACTGAGATTCTTCATACATTTCGTATCCAACTGGTGAGTAAACGCCTACCCTCCCATAAAGAGTCATTATCCTTCATGGGACCTAAACCTAGTTCTTATACAGTTAATGAAAAGCCATCTGAATCAATGACCACCCTGCACCGTTAAGCAGGGGGTTGTTTATCTTAATGGCCGAATAAAGGGAACAATGCTTTATAGGACCAGATAAATGGCTTGGAAAAGGAGTTAAAAAGAGGTCTTCATTAAAGGAATGAATGGGGCAGTTGGGGACTCCTATGATTGGTACAACAAGGAGCCAACCCTCCATTCTTATAGCCCACCTTAACCCTCCTATGAGGGGGGTGGATGGTAAAGTCCCAGCCTTGGATTTGCTGGAGGGATCTGGATGAAAAAAAAGGGGGAGCTAGTGGGAGCCTCCCGGGTATGGTAAAGTCCCAGCAAAAAATTTGGAGGGACTTGGATGGAAAAAGAGGGGGAGCTGACAAAAGCCCCCGGGTAACTACAGAAAAACATGGGGTTACCTGCACTGTACACTTTTATCTGCCAGGTAGTCCCAGACATCCAATAATAAAGTCTTGGCCTGATTAAACTTCTGTCAAATATCTCCTGTCCTTCTTTCGGAATAGCCAGACAATGATAGAGTGTTCTTTGTATCATCTGTCCATTAAAACCACTTTCTTAGTCACAATTACATCAGCCAGAAGAGTTAGTGTGTTAAATGAGCTGATGGCAGACCTACCATTTAGAGTCTTTCACAAAAAACAAAGTTGTGTTATGTCCAGACCTCTATTTCTTCCTAAAGTAGTTACAGACTTTAATATAACTCAGTCTATAACTTCCATTTTCTATTAAGTCACATGCATATCAAGGTGAAGCTAGATTACACATACTAGATGTGAAAAGAGCTTTAGTTTATTATCTAGACAGGACAAAAAAATTCAGGCAAGGCTAAAAATAGGATGGGGCAGGTCATAGCTCCACAGACTTTACTCAGGTGGATTATATTCTGCATTCAAGAAGCTGATATGTTGAAATCAGTCCCTATTCCCACAGGAATTAAAGCTTTTTCCACTAGAGTAACATCAGCTTCATCTGCGTGCTCCAGACACATACCCATTATAGAAATTTGAAAGGTGGCGACCTGGCACTTCATCAACATTTTCACCAAGCACTGTTCCTGAGTCTCTAATCTCTAGCTCAGATGTCCAGTTTACAAAAGTGGTGTTACAATCACTTTTTAATTGCTGTTCCTCATCCCACCTTCCTTTCATGGGCCACTGCTTGCTAATCTATCAAATGAGGGGGACTATGCAGAGTTCACTTGAAGGAAAAATGAAGGTTACTTAGGCTTTGTCTACACCGGCACTTTTGTTGTTAAAACTTTTGTCATGCAGGGGTGTGAAAAAACACCCCTCTGAACGACAACATTTTTAATGACAAAAACTGCTGGTGTGGACAGCGCTTCATCGGCAGGGGCTGCACTCCTGGCAATGAGGCTACTTCCCCTCATTGGGGATGGTTTTATTTTGTCACCAGGAGAGTGGCCAAACAGTGCACCTTACAATAGTGCGAGTGCAGTGGCACAGGTTCACCGTTGTAAGGTGTGCGGTGTAGACATAGCCTTATTTACCAAGAAGGTTCTTCGGAAGGGACTATACCTATTCACAGTCCTTCCACTATTCCTCGAAGTCCTAATTATACACTTGGAACTATGAGAGGATCATAGATGGAACGGAGGTGGCTGGGATGCTATGTCCTCCTGTTTATTGCCTTGTCACTAGAACATTCAGGAACGATGAAGGGGACATGTGAGCACTCTAATGGGCACTGCTAGTTAGGGTTCCACCATCAAAGCCGCAGTGGTTGGTGCATCCCATGAGTGGGAAGAATCTGAGTTTCAAGTAACCTTTATTTTTCCAGACTGACTAGGAAGAGGTTTCCTACAGGCTTTCCCCATAGAGCAGCTGAGTATGGACCTAGTTTGAGTTTTACCCCAATAACATTAAGCATGACATTGGACATTGTCCAGCCATTTAGTAACAGACTCAGTGACTGTCTAGCCAAAGCTAACAGATACGGCAGGTAGGCTTCCAAAATGAACTATGGAAAATGTAGGTGTAAACTGTGTTTTCTACAATATATGTTCTTACCAATATAATATATTCAAAGCTTCAGCCTTGAGACTCAGGTCCGTCTTCATCATAGCTGAAGGAATTAACTCTGTGCACAGACACCAAACTAATTTCTCTCAGAATGCTTCTCCTCCAGTACCTGCAAGTTGTGAGAGCTATCCTGGAACAGACTCTTTCCAAGGGGTTAATTCTGCCTATCTTACTCATAATGAGTTAGTACCTTATTCCTTTAGTATGGATTTCAATGGGGACTACTCAGAAAGTAAAGTTGTACTACTCAGTGTGAAAGTGACAGAATCTAATCCTTAGCCATTTGAACCTTGATTGATGATAATGGGTATCTTTGTAAAGCATTTTGTATTCTTGAGTGTTTGCATGGCCAAGAAAATTTCAGCAATTATAAAATTACTGAGGACATAGAAGTAAAAACCAAAATTTTGTGTGAAGTCAGAGGGATTTTTAAAGTGTGAACTGTGTCTATAGAAGTTTCATCTCTCTTTCTCTCTTTTGAGATTCTGTGTCACATGCTAGATATATTTATTGTGTCCTCTGGCTAGTCAGAACTCTTCCTGAGTTGCATTAATATTTCTTTTGGCACTGAACAACCTTGAAGAGGATATGAGAAGCATACAAAAACATTCAGAAGCTTTTATCAGGTAGAGCTGCAAGTTTATTTTAAAGGAAATGCTTAGTGCAGTTTCAGTTTTAGAAAAGTCTTCTTATGTGATTTTTTTCCCCAAGACATAATAGTAAACACATGAAACTCCAATGTCTTCTGAGCCTCTTTCTTATATTTACAAACTATGAATTCTAAGTACTTTTTGTGCTTTTAAACAAACACATCTACCGTAAAGGTAAAAGCACAGGGAATACTAGTGTTCACTGGTGCCTCAACATAGGCTTTGTTTTGTACATATGAAACTTTGTGTGCATGCCTATACTTTCATGAGGTTTTTATTGGCACTATCACCTTTGAGTGTAGGTTACAATTTCTATCGCCAATATATTAGGTGACAATACACAAAAAGAGTGTGCTTAGATGGATGCACCTACAGAGCTGTGTATCCATAAAGTCTCATTAACACATGTGGAGTCTGCTCACTGACTATCAGGCCCAAAAATAATAAAAGAACAATGAGTTAGTAATTTCAGGTATCAGATCTGCAATTGAATCCCGTTGCCAATCGTTGTGGTTTTATGTCCACATTTCCCTATATTTTAAAATGTCTTTTCTCCCCTGTTGTTGATTTTAAAAACCACACAAAGACTAGGGAAAAACTGACTAACTATACAAAAGAGACAGTAAAAATGACCATACCTAAAGGGTGAAATTCATAAGGTAAGTGGGGACTGAATGGTATTTAGGCTTTATGCTGACCCTTTGTACAGGGATGGATTTCACCCAAACTGAAACATGAGAATTAGATTTTCCCTTAAATCTTTCTAGTTTAGCGATCAGAAATGTTACTTGTAACAATAATAGATAAGCAGTTTTCAGGCCAAAGTGTAATATTTAAATTGATGGTTTCCCTTGATGTTAAAGTTTAGGAAAAAATATTAAGGAGGGAGTGAAGTTGTTAAACCTCATCTTAAATGAACTGTAGAGACTAGCTGAAATGAAAAAGATAAATCCTCCCATACAAGACAATTGTCAAGCCCTTGCAGATGCTGCCAAGGCACATTACAGTGCCAAAAGAGTAAAATAGAACAATAATAGGTGATAGAGTCCAAAACCATAGTCTGAATCCAAATCTGACATTCCCCAAAGGTGAGGGGAGTTGATATTCATGTGTGGTTTTGTATATGTGAGCATATGGCTGGTCCCACGAACCATAGTAGCCTTCTACTTATTCAAAGTTAAATTAGTTACTTATTTAGGCCCCAGTCCAGCAAAGCTCTCAAATGTGTGTTTAAAGTTTAATATGAACATGTGTTTAATCACTTCTTTTGGACTGGGGCCTTAGCACAAGTATTAGGGATAGTGTTCTTGATACTGAAATTCTTTGGCACCTTGGTGTCGATGGCTGTATTTGTATCTATGCAACTATGATTTGTTACAAAAATCTCTCTTGATGGGATATGTGCTCCTGTGAACCTCAGACACTCAAGCAAACTTGTTCAATAGTGGAGTATGCAGTACCTTAGTTTAGTGTGTGATTATATCTTGTGCTAATGCTTGGCTCCAGAAACTATAGCAGCCTGCTCCCTAGCACTCCTTTACCTGAAGTAGTAGGAGCTTATGCTTTTTGCTACTGAAGACACCATGGTATCCATAGCCATGTGGCCATTGTTCTTTACATTAAGAGCTGGCATTTTTGCCCAGGCTGATCTCTTGTGCACAGAGTATAGTGGCATTAACAGACATGGCACAGGTGTATAGTTGGTCTAAACATAGACTTTTTTTTCATATTGTGAGACTTATTGTTCCAAAACCTATTTTTATGTCCTCAGAAGACATGAGTACATTTTCAATAACAGTAAAGCTATGTTCATCAGCACTTGTAGCCTAGCTGGTGAGATCTACCTTATTTTTTAAAAAAATAATACAAACAAAATATCTGTCTACCTATGTTAGATATTTCCACCTGTTGCCTTGAGAACCAGTAACTGCAATATCTTTCTCCAGTGATTAGCTCCTGCTCCTATTACTGGCAGAAATACTGTGAGTCATGTCTGTTTTGAATCTTCCAGCTTTGCAAGTCTCTTATCTAATCAGACCTAAGGATGAACCATACAAAAGGAAATAAGAGACAGCTGATAAAGAAAAGAGTTAAGTTGCCATTTAACCATTATAGTGGTTGAAATGTTCGTTTCTTTGCCAGGCAAGACGAGATTCAACAACACAATTAAAACACTATTGAAGTGTACCTGAGAGCTTTGTAAAAACAACATAGCATAATATATCATGATCATTCCAAGTCACTTCCGTGCCCTGGGTAAAAGCCCTCTCTTTTTGGAATCCAAGGCAACTGAAAGGGAATATTGATTTTTCCTTTACTGAGAAATGAGACTCACATATTAGGTGTGAAAGCTGCAGACACAACATAATGACCTTTCTCCTTGGCTTCTTTTCTAACATAAACAGAACCATTTTCATTGCCTGAGTGGATATTAAACAGTAAATCTTGTAGCTGTGTTTTTGCAAGTACAGAATCTATGCTTGTTTTATCCAATTAGCATACTTATCACAAGAGTAAAAATGAGTAGATATAGCTTTTAATTTCTGAAAGTATCAGTTCTATTCACTAAGTATTAGAAATGTCTGCAGCTAACTGATGATTTCTCCCATCTGTCCTGGTACTGAGTGGTGCTGCATTCTCCTTCTATTTTAACTCTGATACGGGAGCTTGGATTCAGTTGGTAATTTCACTGACAGCATAGAACCTTGGCTGACCTCTGTTTTATTCCATGCATTATTATTACTTTTTTTGCACAGCCTTGCATATAACTATCTATTGAACAATGCTTCAGGTTTCAGACATGTCAGTATTATATTTACTGCTTTAATTATGTAAAACTTTAAACAAACTTATCAATACCTGACACATTACCTTAGGGGGAAATATCCTGACCATGAAACAGCATGGGAGCCCTACTAAAACTACCCAAAACAAAAGCTTCAGTTTCCAACAAAGTCATTAAGGTCCGATTTTGTTTTTACACCTGCTGTGTTTCAATCTAATCACTTCATGCAAGACTTTCTAAAACAATAGGCTGAGGCTGGATGTGTTTCCAACTATTTGGTGTTAGTTCCTTTCCCCATGATTTAAACCAGCTGTAATTTCCCACACAGTTATCACCTCTGTTGAGTTAGACCTGTTCCTGAGTCAGCATTCTATGTGTGCGTGTGGCTCAAAAGGCATCTCTGACCTGTTTTCTCTGTCACTGCGGAAAAATAACCTCTCATGGTGGAATACTGGAAATGCACTGCAATCTATCAATTCATTTACTCTAGCTGGGACTCAGAGTAGTGGCACAGCACTAGAGAAACAAAGAAGAAATACACAAAAGCTGGAAGTGTCACTGAATTGTTCCATTGAGCACACTTCTTTTTTGCTGTTTCTACCTTTGTAATCGAGCCGATATTTAAAAGATTTGCCTTGAGATACATATTGGTGGTGAAGAATACATTGGGGGGCAGTTACTGTTTCCATCAAATACATTTGGATGAGATTCAATTCGCTGTCGGCATCTTTGGTACTTCAGATGAGTCATTTTTTTGACATTGGTAAAGAATGATAGAAAGAGTTGCTTTCTTCTAATATTGAACAGGGAACTTTATTGGAATCAGGAAAACATTATTTCCTATACAGTACTACTTTCTGTCACTCTTTGGCTTGCTGTAGAGCTTCTGCCTCATATCTTCCCTAGCCCCATTTTTGCTTGGCTTCCAGGTCATCTGTTGGAGTTGAGGAAGATTTTGGCTGGTTGATTCATTTAGATGATCAAATCCCAAAGATGTAGACTCCTGATCAGTATAATGAGAACTATGCTCAACAGGATGATCTTCCGTCAGCAAGGCTTTTGTTATTCATACCATTGCTCTTAGGGTTCGACAGCAATTCAGCTGGGTTAAGAACCAACTAACAGTGCCACCTATTTCTTGTCCAATAACTACCTTGATTAATGTCAACCGTATAGGGTCTTAAGGTGCAGCTATGACCATCGACAATCACAGTTGTCAAATATTTTTCTTCATCCTGTTTTATCAGTTCTGTGTGGCCTTGTTTAAGATTGGGTAAGCTCTGAGATGCATTCAAAAAGTTAGAGAGACCCTGGATCTCCTAGACTTAATATTGCTTAGTCTGACATCACTGAAGTAGAGCCACTTAAGACACAATTATGCCTCTAAATGTGGTACATTGCTCTATTCTGTCAACTGCAAGTAGCTGAACTGGGCTTACTCTGGTGACTGACGTGGGTATAACCCTACAGTTCAGCAGAGCTAATGTCTGATGTTTTCCTTATAGATTTATTTTAGTAATCTGTATTGTTCTTTCCAGTTCATTCCCTTGTGGGAGGTATGGACTAGAGGTAACATGCCTGAAATCATCTTGTATCCAAGAAGTTTGAAAACCCTAAGTAGCAAGCTGGTCTTTGGGGCAGTGGCTGTCTTTTTGTCTTTTGTTTGTATAGCACCAGCACAATGGGGTTCGTGATTGTAGTTTCTAGGGGCTATGATAGCATAAATAAATAAATAACATGACCAATAACAACTGAATAATTCTTCTTCAGTACCATAAAACAAGAAAGTATCTTTTAATTTTTATGTTGATTTCTGAGTATAAAGAAATATCTACATTTCTACAAATTGAAAGAAAGAAAGAAAGAAAGATGTTACCAGACTGACATGTTCCTTTTCTTTACATAGGTCTAGTGCTATGGTCTCCCAAGGCCTAACAGATGATACTAGATAGAAAAGACTATATCTTACAGTAGAGTTGGTTACATATGCTACCGGCTTCCACTATCACCATTTAACTGGGGATGTGGTCAATAGATTTTGTAGATCCTCAAAACTGATCTCCTGTGCTTAATCCCAGACCCACAGAGTGCATTTTGAGCTGTTCATAAAGAGTTTGGCCTTCAGAAAACAGGTTATATAAGTATTTGCTCCATCATTTTTCTAATATTGAGTGCACTGGGTCTGTGTGCTGATTTAGGGTCCAAACCAGACCAGTAAGGGGTTGTTGCCACCTGCCCAGCAACTCTGGGTGACTTAATGCTATTCTGCTGTGGCTCATCCCCCTGACACCAACAGCCAACATACAACCATGAAGTTAACATCCTGGGTTTCACTGCCCAGTTACTTTTCGCAGAGTGACCCCAATACCTTCCCAGTCCCGAATTTCCCCAGAACCATCTGCCAGTGTGATAATCTGCTGGGTTTCTCAGAATTGTGTGTTACAGTGCTATCCCTCTCAGTCTCAGCTAGTCAGAGTTTTGCTACTGCTAAGCTATGTGACAACTGCCTCGTAAACCAGTTTGTCTGACTTGCCAGAAAACTTTTCAGGTCTCTGAGAGGCCCAACTTTGCCTTGCAGATAACAAACAGTGAACCCCAACTCCTCAGTTCCCCAGAGACATCTCGCTGCAGGGTCAAGCTCTCTCTTGGAACAGTCACAGCAGTTAAGTTTGTTGCTCCTTTAAGGAGACAATACACTGCAGCTCAATAATTTAAGTGGGGTTTGACAGACACTCTTATTTCAATCACAGCACTGAATTGGTTTATTGTAAAAATAAAATAAGTTTATTGAACAAAAGGGCCTAGGATTAAGCAATATCAAATATAAGGAATAAAGATAGAAAGGATTACAACAGTGATGGGCAACCTGTGGCCTGTGGGCTGCACACAGAGCATCAGGATAATCCACTGGCAGGTTGTGAGACAGTGTTTACATTGACCGTCTGCAGGCATGGCTGCCCACAGCTCCCAGTGGCCATGGTTCACTGTTCCTGGCCAATGGAAGCTGCGGGAAGCAGCAGCCATCACGTCCCTGCAGCTCGAGCCACTTCCAGCAGCTCCCATTGGTTGGGAACAGCGAACTTCAGCCACTGGGATCTGTGGGCAGCCATGCCTGCAGACAATCAATGTAAACACTGTCTTGTGGCCCGCCAGCAGATTACCCTGATGGGCCGTGTGCGGCCCGTGGACCACAGATTGCCCACCACTGGGTTACAAACAAACAAAAGTACAAATAGACTTCTAAGATTAAAAGTTGATTTCAACAACTTACTATCTTTGCCTAAGCAGGTTTCTCATCTAAACTCCGTTCCCAGAGACTTCAACCCTCTTGCTTGGAGGATCCAGTGTTATATTATTTCAAGAGCTCTTGCCCGTTTAATGCCCCAAATGATGGATGCCAAAATGTCTTTTTGTTCCTATTTCTGCCAAAATTCATTGACTCTGTTATAAGAGGCAGGAATGCTTCCTACTATTCTTCATTTTCTGTTGATGTCCCATTCTGCTTGTTTTTATGTAAATGGGACTTTCATTGTTTTGATTTTATAAGGATTAATTTAATTGGAGACAGGTAAACAGCTACCTTCCCTCCTGTCTGGGAAAAAACCTGTTTCTCTGTGTGTTTTGTCACAGACTTTAAAGCATAATGTCAATGAGTATCCATAACTCTTCATGTAGTATTATACATACATTTCACAGTGATATCAATCACCTGTGTATCAAATCACCAGTGTATCACAGCCTTTCATAAAAGATCTTTCTTGATATACTTGTATAATACCATAATATTGTATACAATCAGTTAATTCAATTGTATATCATTTGAGGTTCAGGCCCCCTGTTTTTATAGCTCAGTAAATTTTGAAATGCATTCTTTGACAAGTAAGACCAGACCAAGCTTCTCTCTTCTGCTGGGGTGTAGATGCCATGCTGTCTTCCCAAAGTTCATTGACCCAACTTCAGGTGGCAGGAAGGCTCCCTGGTGGTGTAGTCTCCATCCCTTGTGGAGATTAAATGGTCATCTTTCCCCATGTGCTGTCCTAATGGCTTTGCTTACCTTCAGTGAATGTGCCTTTAATCTCTGCCTGGTGACCAGGCTGGTCAGACAAGCAAATACACATTCCTTTGTCAAGGGAAATTGGGTTTATGCATTGCTTTCCAAACACATTTTAAGAACATAATTCTAGCACATATTTATAACTCTTTGCACACACCTCATGTATATGTCACACAGTGATTTTCAGGACCAGCATGTTACCAGTTTGTATCTTATACCTTACATAATGCCTTTTAGATACAGATTTTACAACAGTGTGTTAGGTGTAGTGACCATGTTAAACCTGACAAGAGTTGCTGATACAGAGTAGTGAACCACCAATGGGTTTTGTAATAGTCAGCTGGCCCTTTAAGACAAGCTCTGGGTCCAGAATTACCTTGTTCCTGGTTTTCTCCCAGAACTGAGCCATTTTAAGGCACATGGGAATTATAGGCTGTGCAGCAAAGAATGCTGCGAAGGGAGGGTGTCTCTAAACTGCACTCTGTCCTTAGAATGGAGGGAAACTAAAGAGGAAGTAGAAATGTCCACTAAGAAGGTCAAGGAGGAAGCAGATGGAGATAGAAAGACTAGAAGAACCCTGAAAAGAAGATGGCTGTGGTTCTCTCTACTGAGGAGGAGAATAGGAAAGGCAAAGGTCTCTCCAGACAAAAGATAAGAGGCAAACAGGAAGAGTAGGGAAACCTGGGGAGGGAGAAATTTAGGTTCAGGTAGTCAGAAGTTTGGTACAGAGCCTATGTTGACACAGAACTGAGGGTTAGTAACATGAGGTTTCTGGTAATACCTGTGGAGGGGTGGCATTAGCTAGAGAGCCTGGTGTCGCCAAGGCCTCAGGGATTAGCAAAGGGACTGTGGCAGAGGACAAGAAGCAAGGTTGAGTGTTGGATTTGATGCAGTTTTATTGTCCAGGGCCCAAGGCAAAAACTCTTGGAATAGGGAGAGTGGGAGCTCCCCTTGGGCTCCCACGGACAACTGGCAGCAATACTCTTAGGTCTTGGAGGGGTGGCATTCATTGGTTTTGTTGTAGAGCTAAATCCACTCACATGCACAGGAAACTGAAGCTACAGCTACATTACCACAATGGGAAGGTAAATTGCACAAGGAACTGCATCAGTTCAAATATATTTTTAAAAGTGGCATTTCAGCCATAGCTTCCTCTTTCTCATTCTTTCTTTGTCAGTTGCATGTCCTAAGAATGGTAGATGTCTTTGGCATAATATATATTTTTCTCTATTTACTTAGCCTGATTTTAAAGGCATTTTAAATATAATATAATATAATAATATAATAAAGGGATTAATATACTTTAAAATGAAATGGAAATATAAATAAGGATTCCAAGATAAAAATAACAATGATAGCCACCATTATGTTTCAGGGCAAAAGTTGATAGCTCAGGTCAGAGGGAAGTTGCCTTCCATCTCAAGAATGTTGTGTGTGTGTTATTTGGATTTTATACCTTCTTCTAAGGCATCCTATTTATACCATTGCCAGAGGATCCTGTGGTGGACTGATCTCTGACTGTTCCAGATTGATAGTCTCTGTGTTCCTTTGCTCACTATTCTAAAATGTAAATCCTCTCTATATGCAGTTAACTTGTGAAATAAGCAGCTGCTATAATTCTTGTACAAGATAGAAATCTGTGACTTTATTCAATCCTTGTTATTTACATTCCTTTGGGATTCCTGTGACCTCTTCCTGGACATCTTGGTCTTAAGCTCAGTGCTGCCTTCAGTGTTTGTTTCCTTTTTAAAATGATCTTACAATAAAATGTAATAATACTAAGGTATATTATGGGTATTTTTACATTGCAGAACTAAATAATGTAATTCAAGATAAATAAAGACAAGTGCAAAGTAATTCTTGTAGAAAGGGAAAAAATCAAATATACAAACACAAAATGGAGAATAACTGATTAGGTGGCAATATTGCTGAAAGGGATCTGGGGGTTTTAGTGGACGACAAACTGAATATGTGTCATCAATGTGATGCAGCTGCAAAAAAGACTAATCTGATTCTGGGGTGTATTAACAGGAGTGTTCTATGTAAGAAACAGGAGGTAATTGTCCTGCTGTATTTGTCACTAGTGAGACCCCAGATGGGGTCCAATTCTAGGCACCACGATTTAGGAAAGATGTAGACAAATTGGAAAGAGTCCAGAGAAGAGCAACAACAGTGATAAAAGTTTTAGAAAACCTGACCTATGAGGAAAGGGTAGAAAACTAGGCATGTTTCGTCTTGAAAAAAGAAGACTGAAGGGAGGACATGATAACAGTCTCCCAGTATCTTAAGGGTTGTAATAAAGACGATGGTGATCAATTGTTCCCCATGTCCACTGAAAGTAGGACAAGAAGTAATGAACTTAATCTGCAGCAAGGGAGCTTTAGGTTAGATATTAGGAAAAACTTTGTAACTATAATGATAGTTAAGCTCTGGAAGGGAGGACATGGAGTCCCCATCATTGGAAGCTTTTCAGAACAAGTTGGACAAACACCTGTAAGGGATGCTCTAGGCTTACTTGGTCCTGCCACAGCACAAGGGGCTGAACGTAATGACTTCTTGGGGTCCTTTCAGCCCTACATTTCTATGATTATATGAAGATAATGATCTGCTTTTAGCTGTTTGGAAAACAAAGAAGAAGTACCAATTCTGCCAGAAACAAGTTGTTTATCAGCATCACTGACATACTCTGATGCTTACTCAGTGAGTGAGACAAGAATAGAATACATTGCATTATTACAGAAAAATCTGAAGAGCTCAGGGGATAGGTGGAATATTATTCTGTTATTTAGGAATAATAAATGAAACAGCTTCTTGTTTTCTGTTGTTGGCTGCCTGTGCAGTTTGTACTTGTTTTGCCTTTAATTGCACAAGACGTGGTGCCGAATGATAACTTGTAGTTGCTGTTGAGGCTGGTAGTTGTTATACTTAAAGTAATATTGTGAATTTCTTTCATTTTTTGGCAGCAAGTATGAAAATTAAATTTTTAACTACATTTTTATATATGTACCTGACATAGGGAAGAAAGCTGCTTTGCCCTACTGTTGGCTCTTAACCTGTTTTGAAAAGAGGTGGCCCCTATGTGTCATATTCTTATCTCGCAAAATGGGCATCTCTGCAGTTGGGGCCAGAAGTCAGGAAGATAGGAAAAATAATCTGCAATCATGTCATTAAAGATTGTCATCATGTATACGTACAAGGGAGCAGAATTAAGGTTGCACAGGCATTTCCTCTTGCCTGATACCTGCCGGAGTCTCTCTTGCTTCTCTCTTCCCCCCGCCCCCCCAGGCTCCTCCTGCCACTTCCCTTTTTTCCCCACCTGGCTCCTGTCCCCTATACTTCCCAACCCCTTATTCTAGCCCTCCCCATCATTATTTTATAGAGGGAAGTGTCAGGCAACCTTAATGACAGGCATTGCTACACTTCACTGCCTATACTTCACACACAAATAATTAATAATAATATGATATGATATAATTAATAAACGACTACGTGTCTAAATTTTGCAGCTTCCTGTACAACATCTCTCAGATCTGACCGTTTACTCTCTGTCCACACAGCTATAACTCTTGTCCAAGACCTTATTATCTTGTGTCTCAATTACTGCAACTTCTTCCTCTCCGGTCTTGACAAATCCCATCTAACCACATTTAAATATGTTCAAAACCTGGCTGCAAAAATCATCTTCCTGGCTCATTGCTTTGACCATGTCACCCCCCTCTTTGCCTTCCTACATTAATTCCTCTTTTTCTACTATATTAAAAATAAACTGTCTTTATTTTTAAATATTTTCATAGTCTATCTGCACTCTACCTATTATCTATATAATACACTATGGAGGCATAGACTCCTGCCTCTTATCTACCAGACACAAAAGGCCAGAGCTCTTGCAAGCTGAGTAAAATGGGTCCCTCAACCAAGGAGGGAATTGAAGTCTTTAGAAACTGAATATAGGTGAGAAACTTGCTCGGGCAATGATCTGTATCCTAGAAAAACAAGGGAAGCCAGCATCTTGTACTTCTGTGAAAGGTCCTGACTGAGGGAAAGTCAGTAGTGGCTGGGAAGAAGAATGACTGGCGTCAGAAACCATCTTGAACAAAGCCTGTGCTAGATTAAGTTTCAGAATTTTAAATGTATGTTTTCACTTTTATTTGTTTGTAACCCTAACTTTATTTGTTTTACTGGGCATTACTTACCCTATATCTTGTTAATAAGTTTGATTTATTTTTAGTATAAACCACCTCAGTACTACATTTGCAGGCACAGCTACAACACACATACACACATTACATTAATAAGCTGTAGTATGCTTTTGTCTCTTTCAAGGAACATATGAACCTTATTAGGTCTCTGTCCAGAAGAGAGCTGGACATTGTAGAAGACATGGTTCTGGGAAAATTTGGGACTAGGAGTGTATTGGGGATCACCTTGCTGGCTAAGTTCCCTGTAAACTATACGGCCATGTAGCATATTATCAAGGGCCATGAAGCACATGATAAAGGGCTGCACAGGGCCGCAGTGAGGAGAGGCAGCTCTCCCCCGGCCAGCGGCGTATTATCGCCTAGGCCAACAAGGCCTAGGCCAAGGGCAGCAAATTTGCAGGGGCGGCAAATTTGCTCACGCCCCCTCCCCAACTCCGCTCATTCCCCAAATCCCCGGCTCGCCTCCTCCCCCAGGCGTGCCTTGCTTCCCTCCTTCCACTTCTCTCCCAGGCTTGCCGCACAAAAGTGTTGGGAGGGAGGGAGAAGCAAGTAGCGGCGCACTCAGAAGAGGCAGAGTAGAGATGAGTTGGGGCCCGCAGGCGTGGGGTGTAACCTGGGGAGGGGAACTGCTCCCCACCCCAGCTCACCTCCGCTCCACCGCTGCTATCCCCCAACTCCCCTTCTCCCCCGTCCCTCCCAGACTTGCCACGCAAAATTGCTGGGAGGGAGGGAGGGAGGGAGACGCGAGTAGTGACGCACTCGGGGGATAGCAGAGGTGACCTAGGGCTGGTGTGCGCAGGGAGTAACTCTTTGGGGGCGGAGCGGCAGGGAACCGCTCCCTGCCCCAGCTCACCATCACTCCACCGCTGCCATCCCCCGAGCACGCTGAAATTCCCTTCTCCTCTTCCCTCCCAGGCTTGCCGCAGGGGAGCGGAGGTGAGGTGGTGTGGGGGGGCGGGAGGGACGGCTATTTTTTGAGGGCCTAGGAGCAGCAAATTTGTTGATCCACCACTGCTCCCACCCCAGAGCCTGTACCCCCAGCCAGAGCCCTCACCCTAACCCTCTGCCCTAGCCCTGAGCCCTCTCCCACACCCCAAATCCCTCATCTCCAGCCCCACCCCAGAGTCCGCACCCCCAGCCAGAGCCCTCATCCCCCCCCACAGACTCCTACCTTCTGCTCCAGCCCTGAGCCCCCTCCCACACTCCAAACCCCTTGGCTCCACCCCCACCACATATCACCTCCATATTGGTGCACATAACAAAATTCATTCTGCACATGGATGTAAAAAATTAGAGGGAACATTGTTTGCTGGTTTTAACCAAGGCTGGTGGAAGCTAGAGTGGGTCTGTGGGGCTGTTGACAGGCAGCTGGAGTTGTTGCTCCATAGCACACCAACACTCAAGGTGTGAGCTGCATGCTTGTAGGCTGGCTGTAAGTGTTCCACACTGGGAGCTACAGCAGCAAATGTTGTGAGGCATTCAGGGTTGCGGGACAAGTGGTGACACATCCCCTTGCTAGTCTGATTTGTACTCCCAGAACATTAACATCGACCTGAAGAGGAGCTCTGTGTAGCTCAAAAGCTTGTTTCTTTCACCAGCAGAAATTGGCCCAATAAAAGATATTACTTCACTCACCTTGTCTTTCTGCTCTACTAGTAAAGCTCATATGTCTTTGATTATTCATATGTCTAACTTTTAGGCAAGCAACATCATGCATTTTCCCATGCCACTCCTTATGCATGGAAGGAGCGCCTTGTAAAAAATCAGCAAGGCCACTACATTATCATATGTTAAATATCTCCTTAAAACCTAACTATGTAATTTTGCCTATAATACATCTAACAGTCATTGGGCAGCTGGTATTCTGTGACTTCTGTCACTGCTATTTATTCCACTGTTCCTAAATATCTCACTATTCCCTGGTGCTCTGTTTGCCATATCCACCTATCAATCATCTCCCGGCTTAAACTTGATTGTTAACTCTTTTGGGTAGGCCCCCCTCTTTTTGTTGTATGTTCATACAGGACCTTGACCTCTAGGCACTGTGGCAATGCAAATAATAATTAAAATGTGTTTCAAGAGAATCCAGTAAACACCCAAAATACATCATATTTTCTTTGCAGAAATTCTATTACTTTTTAAAAGCCCCAAAATTACACTATTAGGAAATGAACAGTTAAGTGGATCCATTGTTCCTCAATGCCAGACCATCTTTCATCCAGTGCTGTAAACCCAGCTGCTCTACAGTGCCAACCCAAATCAATCTAAGATTCAATTCTTACATATTTTCAGGGATAAGGGGGGTGGGAGGGAAACAGCAAATAGGTCCCCAAAAATTCCAAGATCCAATAAATGTATGGGAGAATGAAAGAAATGAAACAATCCCATTGTTGTCTCCTTTATAGTTCTCAATCACTGTCAGAAACATTTAACATAATGGAGTCTTCTATTTATTTTTTTTATTTAAAAACAAGACTATTTACTAAAACTGGTGCATTTTATTTTTATTTAAACATGTATCTGACGAATGATGGTCTTTTTATCAAAATGAACATTTTCATTTTGGTCAAAATTCTGTTTTTTCCCTCCAAAAAACCTAAACCTGAGCTTTTTGTTGGAATATTTTACTCAAAATAAACTGAGAAATGTTTACATTTTGGTTTCAGTTTTTCATTGAAAAACCAAAACAAATTATGGGGAATTTTGAAAAAGAAAATAAAAAAAAATCCCACAAAAATAATTGGAATTTTTCAACTAGCTGTCTGATTTCCTGTGTTTTATTTTACTTGTTACTCTATGCCCAGTTCCCTCAAAAGCCAATTATAGTCCTGTAAATTGGATAACAGATTACTACTATATATAATAACCTAGTTACTGTTGAAGCTTAGTGATATTTTTATCTAAACACAAACACACACAATCACAATATTGCATTATTTATTTTCCCTGTATGAATTACTTTCAAAAAGCAGATGTGCTGCCAATTAGATTGCTTTAAGCTTGTAGCATTCTGTATTTTGGACCAGAACATGTGTTCGTTAACATTTATCATTTTAAAAAAAGTAACACATAATTTGTAACATAAAGCTGCAAATGTAAAGAATTTGGGTGCTTTTTAATTCTTCCTTTTCTCTCCTAAAAACAATCTATTTTTAACTAAAAATTAACCATCTTAGATACCGAGACATAGAACTTTAGATCCAAATTTAGTTTAACATGTCTAAGTATTATGACACACTGGATTTATGCAAAAGAATGGACTTTTCTTAGACTCACCCAGCCACACTGTAATTTCTGTCATGGCAAGCGGCGGCCATTTACAAAATGGCACTCCATCAATATGATAAAAATGTATTTTGGACTTAAAACATAGTCTGGACCCAATTCTGTCTTAAACATGTTCCATCCTGAATCTTGCAATAGACTTCTGTTTTGCAGGACTTCAACATGAGTAAGGCCCAAGGTAAAAACACAGTTTGGTCCCATTTATATTGCAAGACTGAGATGTGTTTTAACAGTGTCAGTGTCAATTTTGAAAATGTGAATAAAGTTGTATCCAAAAGCATAATATAAGAGTGCAATTGTAATTTATCATCTATTTTTCAGTATTTTAATTCTATTTTTATTTCTGGAGGTATCTGCAATATAGGTGCTTTAAGACAACTGTTTAGGAACATAAATAGAATTTTAAAAATGAGTGTTCCATTATTTTGAACACAAAATTAGGAGAAAAAAGAGGATGGAGAAGCATCACTAACAAAAGCTGATAGTTGTTCTAATATTTTGTCTCTCCATGTTCTTTCCATTGTGTGTTGGCTTCTCTCTGCACTGTGGTGTATGGAGACACACTCGGCCAGTAGCGAAACTTTGATCCCTGAGCTCACATTCCAAACACAAATCTCTGCCAGGATAGGCAGTGAACCAGTGACATCTGCCAGTTCAATGCAGTTTCTCTCTCTTTTTTTAATTGCTCTGACATGCTCAAAATCACTGTGTGCCAAAGCATTTATTGTATAAAGAAACATTTCCCAGTTCCATATGCCTTGGCATGTCTCCATCAAGAAATGAACACCTCTTGCACTACAGCTGGATAGTCCAAATGGAAAGGTTTGAACTGAATTTGAAATTGGAACCATTCATGGAAAGTTCAGTGCTTCCAGTCCAGGCAGAAAGCACTTTCCTCCTTTCTCTTATGACCTGAATAGCAGTCTTTTTTTTTATTTCGCAGCATTTAGCCTTACAGAATTAAGGGCGCAAATTCACCTCCAAAATCTTCTTGACTTCACATCAAATGGCTTCTTCTCACTAGTGTATGTCACTTTTACCATAATAGGCCTTCTTTACTCCAAATTTCTTAAGCATTAATAATAATAATATAATATATATTTTAAAAATAGATTTTGGATGAGTATACAGAATCATATTTAAAAATATGTGAGTTCCATTCTGATGTGGGGAGAGAGAAAGCTATAATAAGCCTTACTTGCTTGCAATGTAGCAAACTCTACATCAATTTTTCTGTTGTCACAGTCGCACGTTGAGTTTGCAATGAATATTCACATTTGATTGTGAATATTCAGGTTTGTGCACAAATACCTGTATTTCCACAAATAATAGCTCTTTCCCAAAGGCTAGTGTAAGCAAACAAAACCAAACAAAAGCCAAAACCAACCAAACAAAAGGAGACTTGCACATTTACCGATGAGTGAGCCAAAGACAACAGGAACCTGTCAGATGGAATAATGAGTATGATATAGACGTCAATAAATGTGTCCCTGCTGTTTGTCTAGCTATCATGCCCTCTCTATGTTCATTGTCTGTGAATAGTCTAGCAAAGGAGTTTACTGGCAGGAATGTCTGCAGAGAGTAAATTTTAGTTTTGTAATTTTGACCACTCGTAAGCAAAACTTGGATTCTAAAAGTTACTTTCATCCAACCACGGAATAGAAACAATATGATGGGCTGGATACTGGCCCCTACTTTGTGGCTGTTTTGCATTGCTCTGGTTGTGCAAAGATATTGGATAATTGGTAGATCTGGTGACCAGAGGTTTCATCTCTTGTAGGAAAATCCTTGGGTGACATAGGAACTTCAGTGGCAACTATGTCACTCCCCTCCTTCTCCATTCTGTGGCCTAGTGAATGTGATCACGGTTTTCCTATGCCCCAGAAATCCCTGGGTGCCAGAAGAGCCCCTTCTTTAGGTAGCTCAGAGAAAATTAGAGCAGCCCTTAGGTTGCTCTAACACACTCTGGGAACTAGCCCAGTCCCCATCCAGCCCCAGGATGTGGCTGGAAGGAGGAAACAAAAGGGATACTTAGAGGCAATTTAGCTCTCCCTCTCCCCTCAGTCTTGTGTCAAGAAAAATGCAGCTGTACAGTAGGGTCTAGCTCTGGCTCCAGCTATGCAATCAGCAGTAGCACACTTCAGATTTTGAATTTGTGAGCTATCTGCAGCCCAGGAATTATTTGCAGAAGTGATTCAGCAAAGAGTCTCAAAGAACAAACTAAAGGAAACAATGAACCAATTGTGGATGATTCAAACAGATGAAGAATCAAAACATGTCAAATTATTCACTACCAATTATTCACTCTGTTCTTTAAACCAGTTTAACTGTATCATCCTAAAACTACAATATTAAAGATTTTTTTTTTCAAAAAGCAGCTTCTTGCCTGTGACCTTATAAACCATGTTCCAGCTAGGAGTAACTTTCAACAGCTGAGTTATAAATCCCTGTAAATAGGGGATTTAAAAAGGCAATGCTGACAGACCCTTATCTATATGCAGCATGAGCAGTTTCCATGGTAAGATAATGTTTCCTTTTTTTACTCCTTTCCTGCAGTTATCCTTAATTTTAATCCATTATCTATTACTTTTATTAATTCTTTCCATTTTTCTCAGTCCAGGGCTTAGCATTTTTCTTGGCAATGAGTCTTTAAGAGACACATGGCCACCTAAGATCCTCAGCTGCAGGAGATACCATGTGCAGAAGAGCACTTAAAAAGTCACGCAACTCCTCCCTCTTCCTGACAATAGTCACTCAAGTGTCCTCTTTCCCAGCTTTTGGGAACACTTAGGTTGTTTTTTGTTTGTTTGTTAAAAAACCCAGTTGCTTTTTTCTTTCACCTTGCTGGAGCTATAAAGGGATTTTTGCAGCCTGAAGACCCCAGTATGGGAGGAGAGAGAGGGTCAACATATATATAAGGCTAGCTGGGATGGAACAGCTAATTTACATACATTTCCTACCTTTGAGCAGCTCTGCATATGCCAGGCACAGGATGATTGCTGCTCTTTCCCTGCCTAATCCCTTTTATGCACTGACACAATCTTCCCTAGAACTATGCAGCCAGATTATTTGGTTCTCTGGTTACATGCCTAATTCAACCATGTAAATTGAGGTCAAGACTAAGCCCATTCTTTGTATGCCTGATTAGAGAGGTAGGAACCAAAAAGCCCCATAAAATATACTGAACAATGGTACAGCTATAAAAATCACATAAATAAAATCTCGGCGCTTTGAACAAAATACTCCAATATGATTAGCACAAGTACTTTTTTTTTTAATCCTGTAGTTAGCACACTACATTACTAGAGGTGTCTCCAGTAGAGATGGGATGAGGACACCTGGGTTTCTTTTAGCAGAACCACGTTGGCTTGGATTTTTGCTTTGCAAACCCATGTCAGGGTAGTCTGAATCCAGGGTTTCTTTTAACTGAACTGTCAAAGGCTGAGAAGTAGGTATTAGGATCCAACTTTGACCCGTGTTTTGCCCAACTTTATTTATTTATTTGTGTTTGTTTGTTTTGTTTATTTTGTAAGGAGCTGTCTTCAAACCTGCAAGCAGAATGATAACTTTTCTGGGTTGACAGAGTCAGAGTACATTTATTATCAGTCTCAGTTATCAGTCCACAGCAGGAACATCGCAGTGGATTCTGTCTGAAACATATGCCATGTGTTTTACCTTTTTTTTTTCCTCTCTAGTTCAAAGCAAATCAAGCTGTAACTCCTCTTTTCATACTCCTTTTTAGGTTACCTTGCAGATTTTACAGCATTTCTGTACCCCAGCAGTTACAAAAGAAGTTGAAGGTGGCATCTCTCACAGCAGATGTTAAACTAAGGTCCCCTGACCACTTGCGATCATTCAAGAGCCTGTGCCATTTTTTGCAAGGATAGGAGTAACTAGCATCTGTTCTGGTTAAATTCTAATTTGGGTAATTAAGCCTACATAAATTCCTCCCAGAATCCTTGGGTTTGGACTTCTCTTTACTTCTTGTTCCAAACTATTATGTGTTTTTGCTGTCTGCTGCTAAACAGCTAATCTGTTTTGTCGCTGTGATGGGTGAAGTGTTTTCTTCATAAATTGTAGTTTGTAAAAATTTTTTTGAATCTTTCAGGATGAAAGGGAATGTAACAGTGTTAAACATTGTATTATAATCATTATTTTGTGCAATCTTTCTAAACCCAGTCGTACAAAGTGCTTTGTGCCCTCAAGTCTCATTGCTTGAAAATTGAAGGCACTCAGGAGCTTGTAAGATCAGGCCCTTTGTAGTTACTGGGTGCTCTGTAGCAGTATATTTCATAGATGTAAATGCAGAATACTCAGATCCCAGTTCAGCAATGCACACAAGCATATGTGTAGTCACATTGAATTCAGTGGGACAATGCACATGCTCAAAAAGCTTGCTGAATTGGGGCCATAGACAATAAAGGTAAATTCTATTCTCAGTGAGACTTGTGTTTAGGTACTACAGTTATCAAATCGCCAAAGTAGGGCTGTACAACATCTAATGCATTTTCCTTGACATATACACATTTCCATTTCCTATCAGTGCTGTCAGAGATTTCTGGATACATACTTCAAATACACATTATCAGTATTAACCAATAGCTAGTCCAGTGTGATCACCTAAGCAGGTTTTATTCATTCAAGGTGCTGATTTCTGGTTGTCAAACACAGAAAAAGCCTCTTTAATCATTTCATTTCCCGAAATTAGAATGGTCAAATAATCTGAAAGATTATTTTACCATCCTGAATGTTTCCAAAAATGGCAGATATGAATTATTGTCATTTGCATGTCTAAGAAACTGTAGTATCTAGAGTACATTTAATAAATGTTTAAAGTTTTGATCCTTTTGGTCCTTTTGAGCCATTACCCTCTTCACCCTCATATTCTCAAGTCCCTTATTTATGAATCGGTGGATGTAGTTGGTTTGTTTCAAGAGTGTATAGCTGCAGCCATATTGCAAATCAATTCTTAGAGAAATGCCGGTTGAAAGAGATGAATCTTGCAAGAAGATTGCAAGACCTAGACACAACCTAATAGCAGGTGGTGGCAAATCCCATAGCTAAAGTCATTCTCTAGAGGACACCTTGGTGCTGGCCAAGTAAGTTGAACCTGGCTGTATTGATCTTAGTTTTCCTTTGAAAAATATTTACTAGTAGAGGACAGAGAGGAAAGTAATTTATGAAAGAACTTAATAGTAGTTTATTTAGGGATTTGAAAAGAAGGATCTGGATTTTGGGAATTATACCTTGGATTGAATTGGCAGCCACTACAGATCACTGGGCTATTACCATTCTGGACTATTGTCAGTTCACTGTGTTTAGCAGACATGGCTGCTGTGTGTGGATCTTTCTAGTCTGTGAGAGGCCTACTGAGTCGGGTCAAAATTTAGCATGTTACAGTAATCCAGCCTCAGGGTAACACGTACATGGATCATTGTAATTAGATCCACATTCAAGAGGTGAAGGTGCAGTTTCTTGGCCAACCTAAGACAAAAGGCCTTTGAGCATTGTTGGTGTTTGAAAGAGTAATGAGTCTATGGATATGTCTACACTGCAGCAGGCAGCATGCCCCCACCTAGTGATTTCCCTACCCCCCTAGGGAGGGTATACAGCGCCCCTGAATTTCTCCAACACCCCCTCCTCTCCCAGTTTTGTGAGCTAGTTACATACCAATTTAGTGACTGCTTGGAAATCTGAATTTAAACTGAAACATTAATACATACTTTAAAAGCTTATACAGTGTATGATCAAATATGTGTATCTGAAAAAGTATAATAGATTTGAAAATTATGAACATAGACTAGCTTCTTTGCTTCCTTATACAGCTATTATTTTTTATGATGTCAGTGCATTCATTTCGGTGATGTTGGCCAACCTAATAATTTCAAATGATGATTAGTAAGCTCTAAACAAGCTCTCCTTGACAGCTAGTGATGAGCTGGGGCTGCGGGGAAAGGCTTCAGGGCCAGACTCTATTTACATTCACACCTAATCTACCTAGGTATCCAGGAAACAGAGCTGTGTTGTCCAAGCGATAGATTTTGGCTGGGGTTGGGTTACAAACCACTTGAATGTGGAGGGAATGGGGGATGAAATGTTGTTCTTATTGAAAGAGAAAAGGGCAGTAGAACTGTACTTAGCCTGTGATGATTTGAAGGCATCAAGAGAGAGGGTGGGGACCTGTCCCTCTCCACTGTTTAAAGACAGAGCTGATTAGGCTCCATAAATAGTCTTTTGTTCTGTTAAGTGACCACTGCAGCTGAAATCACTGACAATCAGGTCTAAGTGCTTAGCCCTGTTGTGGGGACAGTGTTCCTGTGGGTACAGTGTTTTTGTGTAAGAGACAGCCCAGACTGCACTAGCAGCGAGCAAGGTTCCCACACTGAGAGCTCAGCTGAAATCACTGAGAGCTGGTGGAACCTCAAGAGACCAACTCACAGAGGTGACAGTGGCAGGTGGCAGCAGAAGATGACTGCGCAGGGCCATTGGCAACAGAGTGGTGGAGTAAACGGTAGAACAACAAACAGCCATGGCCAGAGTGAAAAGTGAGCAGTTGGAGGAACAAGCAAGGTGCCTTCTTGTTCCCCACCGGGGAGGTGTACTCACGTGAAAGCACCTCTGAACTCTGAGTCTCCACTGACCAAGGACAACACCGGTGAGTGGAGTGCGGTGGAAGGAAAAGTGAGGGGCACGTTAAATAAACATTTGTTTGTTGGACTATATTTTAGTCACTTTGCTCCAGAATGCTAGATTTGTGACTGGGAATGGAAACTTATATAAATATGTTTCCTAGTAGGCCAAGATTTTTAAAATGCATTATTTGCCAAGGTTGTTATCTCACATTGTTGCTATTTTGAGAGGTCATTATGTTGGGGAGTTTCTGTACTAAACATTTTTATTATTATAGTTAATTTTTACATAAGGATGGTCATACTGGGTCTGATCAATGGTCCATATAGCCCAGTACCCTGTCTTCCAACAGTGGTCAAGGCCAGGTGCTTCAGAGGGAATGAACAGAACAAGTAATCATCAAGTGACCATCCCCTGTTGCCCATTCCCAGCTTCTGGCAAACAGGCTAGGGACACTCAGAGCATGGTGTTGCATCCCTCCCCATCCTGGCTAATAGCCACTGATGGACCTATTCTCCAGGAATTTATCTAGTTCTTTTTTTAATCCTGTTATAGTTTTGGTCTTCACAGCATCCCCTGGCAAAGAGTTCCCTGGGTTGACTTTATATTGTGTGAAGAAGTACTTCCTTTTGTTTTTTAAAACCTGCTGCCTATTAATTTCATTGGGTGACGGCTAGTTCTTGTGTTATGTGAAGGATTAAATAACATTTCCTTATTCACTTTCTTCGCACCAGTCAAGATTTTATAGACCTCTATCATATCCCCTTTAGTCATCTCTTTTCTAAGCTGAAAATTCCCAGTCACTTTAATCTCTCCTCCTGTTTCATATCCCTGATCATTTTAGTTGCCCATCTCTGTACCTTTTCCAGTTCCAATATCTACTTTTTAGGATGGGTGACCAGATCTGCACACACTATTCAAGGGGTGCATGTACCATAGATTTATATAGAGGCAATATGATATTTTCTGTCTTATTATTTATCCCTTTCTTAATGATTCCCAACATTCTGTTTGCTTTTGTGGCTGCTGCTGCACATTGAGTGGATGTTTTCAGAGAACTACTCACAATGACTTCAAGGTCTCTTTCTTGAGTGTTAAAAGTTAATTCAGATGCCATCATTTTGTATGTATAGTTGACATTGTTTTCCAGTGTGCATTACTTTGCATTTATCAACACTGAATTTCATTTGCCATTTTGTTGCCCAGTCACCCAGTTCTGTGAGATCCCTTTGTAACTCTTCGCAGTCTGCCTGGGACTTAACTATCTTGAATAGTTTTGTGTCATCTGCAAATTTTGCCACCTCACTGTTTACCCATTTTTCCAGATGAATATGTTGAACAGTACTGGTCCCAGTACTGACCCCTAAAGGACACCACTATTTCTCTCCATTCTGAAAACTGATAATTTATTCCTACCCTTTGTTTCCGATCTTTTAACGAGTTACTGATCCATGAGAAGACTTCCATGATGGCTTACTTTTCAAAAGTCAGTTTAAATTAATTTTTTTTTAATTTATATATTTTTAGAAATCTAGACCTGTTATGCGTTTTGGTGTAGCTTGCATTATTCTTATATTAAATTTGCATCATCCTAACAAAACATTTACTTTATTCATATGTCTTTTATATATCTCATTGGTCCTGACACCCCCCTGTAAATTCGAACCCCCCCCCAATTTAAATTCCTGGGGAAACCACTGCCCCCCCCAACCTGGAAGACAGATATGTGCTAGCTGTCCTCGAGCTAACGCTCTAAAAATAGCAGTGTGGATGTTGGGACATGGGCAACCACACAGGCTAGTCACCTGAGGACAGACCCAGATAGATGCCCCAAATAGAGGAAGAGAGAACAATTCCTGCTAGGAATCATTAAATGATTATTTATATTAATCCAAATATAATTATTGTCTTCAAAAGTTTAGAAAGAAAACAGGAAGGACTGCAGCATTTTGTGGCAAGCATTTTACTGAAGCAAAAGCATTTCAGATGTCTGCTTTTTTGGCTGGGGTTTGCCACCTAGTTCTGCCATGTGACCCAATTGAAAAGAAGCTAGTTGACATACTTTTCACTTTAATTGTATGCATGCCACATGCCATAATATGTTGTAACCCCCCTTGAGACAATGTTCTGATCAAGCACTTACTATTTGTTCTGTACTGTCACAGATGGTTTTTATGATGTGCGTGAAAAGAACCTTTCCCCTTTTAGTCCATTCCCAATGACTGTCTGTTTCCAAGTAGGGGTCTAATTATTGTTCTGATAGGAGTCAGATGTCATTTATGTTGCGAGTTACTTATTGCATTCTGGGATCTCTGTGACCGCTGGTCTGAAGTATATAGGCACATTTTCCCTTTTAGCATGACAAACATATAGGAGATAGCTTGAGAAATTCCTCTTTTGATGTAATGTAATTCATTGAGTGATTGTCCAAGAACTACATGAATGTGTCAGTTGCAGGTCTTTATACTGAGACATTTAAATGTGATGATATGCCTAGGAAAACGTCTAGCCAGCCTACTCCCATACGAAAAGGATGTGGGGAGTGAGTTATTTCCTCCAAGGAGCAGAATAGAGTATGTTTCTAAAATGGACTTCAGGTGAACCTGTACAAATTGCAACTGTGCTTCTCAGTGCTAGACGCCCACAGTTGTGACCAAATCATGCCTTCTGCTCAGCTCTTCCCTCAGGACCACAGGTAATATGGCTGTGGAGTTAAGCATATTGGGCAGAATGCCACAGGCATTATTGAGCATTTCATCCCACAAAAAAAACTCATATCAGTCACTTTTGTTAGATAGTTATATTTAGATCTAACAGTTGTGCATTTCTGAGCAATTATTACATGACTAGGTGTAGTAGAGTTGAGTACTTATCATCTTGTGGCCATAATGTTACTATGAAGTCCTTTCTCTCTATGAAAATAGATGGGTGATTCAGAGGACCAGTACTAGAAAAAGAAACAAAGCTATTAAATACTGAAAGTTGAAAACACAGCACACTTACGAAGCAGCCTCTTACACGTTTGGAAGTGATTGCTTCTCTCAGCAATCTGACCATGATAAAAAGTGCCCTGAAAAACTCTAGCCCTTTATTGGGTGGTATTCCCCCCCCCCACAAAAATTCTTTTCACATAATTTTATGTCAGCGTTTTAAAACATGGATGCCCAGTATTACAAACCTAAATAAACATAGAGAGATTTTTACAGGTGCTGAGAACCTGTAGTTCCCACTGACTTCAGTGAAAAGTTCTCAAAACTTCTGAGCCAACTTAAGCATTGTTTAGGATCCTCAGTACTGATTTAGATGTCATGTGAGGTTGAAAATTTTGGCCTCAGCACTTGATTCCAATTGCATAGCTTTCTACCTAAGATGACACTTCCTGGGATCCCCTTTGACTAAGTGTTACCTAGTCAGATGTAAACTGACTCCTTCAAGTGAATTGCTCTAAGGGGATGCTTGCCCTAACATGGAAGAAAGCTATAACTGAAGGAACTTTCATAACCAGACAAATCTTTCTAACAGGTGAGGATGCTCAGATTTGAAAATAGGGAAAAGTGTTTGACTACATGGCCCCTTTCCTGCCAAGCTGTTTTTAGTAGAGGACCTTTCATATTCATATAATGAAGACATATAATTTCCTTTATGAATGTGCAGAGTGATTTTTAAAGGGAGGGGAGCAGATTAATCCTCCTGCTTAGCACAAGATGGTGGCTCTAAAGGAATTGTGACTTACTGAGTATCTCTGAAGCAGAATGCATCCCAGAGATATTCCTCAGTATAATAACCTGCAGAACTTGGAGTAAAGAGCACAGGTTGAAGGAGAGAAGAGTTTGGAGGAAGTTCCAGGATGTCAGTCTGTGTGCCCATGGCTAGCATGCTAGCTGCAGTTGGAGCATCTTTGTAAATCGTTCTCTCAATAAAGAGTCCATTTAGTTTTACAAACATGAAGCCCTTTCATGTTATTATGCAGCACATGCTACATGTCACTCCTGGGGTGATGCAGTTTATGCACCACCCCTCGCTCACTGTTGAGATTGAATGCACAATCTAGCCATTGAGGGGGGATGTGCTGCTTCACTTAAGCTGGGAGGGATTCTCTGGGAAGAGCAAAGGACTTCAGTGGACCCTGAGAGGAAGATTAGTTTGGGCATTTGATGTGGTCTTTAAGTTGGATCTTCAGTTACTCCAGAAGATGGAAGAAGATGCTGGCTGAGATGGTCTATTTCTGGTCAAAGGAAGTGGCCACCAAAGGGAGAGTGCAAGAGGCAAAGTTCCTCAAATGCTGTGTCTAGGCACAAGGGAGTGCTTCAGAGGTGGGGATACATCCTTACATTGTCTAACCTGCTGTTCTTCAACAGGATGTGATTTTCAGAGGATGTGTGCTTAGTACTTTCTGAAAATAAGGCCTCTTTCAAATGTCTCAGTTTGAGCACTCAATATCACTAGTCATACTTGAAAAATTATATAAAATGTGCACACAAAGATAAGCTTTGCTTGAACTA
Source organism: Gopherus flavomarginatus (assembly GCF_025201925.1). NCBI lineage: Eukaryota > Metazoa > Chordata > Testudines > Testudinidae > Gopherus > Gopherus flavomarginatus. The sequence goes on from NC_066617.1 coordinate 191,110,001, forward strand.
CTGATTGGATAATGAATTGTGTTCTATCTGGTATTTATTAATAGAAGGGTACATTTTTAAACCCTTACTTTCTTGTTATAAAATACCTCAGAGAAAATACTTGGGCCAAAATTCTCTAAAGCAGCTGTCCATGTTAGGTGCCTTGAGTTGAGGACCTAAAAAATGAAGCACTCAAATCAACATCTGCTTTTGAGAATTCTCGCCTAAATGTTTGGCAATTCTGTTTATGGAGCCAAATTAAAAATAACTGGTGCAAGGAAGTAAGAATTATGTCTGCCCTCTCTTGGGGTTTCCACTAGTGGGGCAACTTTAACTTCTGACATCAGTAGGCACTGGATCAATACACTCCTAACAGTCTTGGACATCTTTCTGACCAACACTGCCCGTTTTGTCTGTCAGACCTTTTATGGCTTCCTCTGCATAAAGGAGGCTGCAATTGCTTTTTTCTTCCACAACTGCATCTCTGGTGTAAATTAGTGAATCAGAGCCCCTAAAGTCCTGATGTTACCTCTTTTACTACAGTTCCTTTGGTTCTTTGTAATAGATTTGTATATGAGTTATGTAGCAAAGCATCTGATTTTTATTATGCATGGATGGTTGGGCAAGTGATCAGCAATAGTCAAAGACATTAAAGGAATCAAGCTTGATAAGTATAACTTGACTGATATCAATTACTTGGTTCAACAGGTCAGGACTGCCTGGTGTTCAGAGAGATAGTCCTATCCATAAACTAACACATTGGCACATGTTAGGTAGGAGCAGGATCCTATAAAGCATGGGAACATTTGCTGGCATGGTGCATATCTGCATGATCCAAACTGACTGAGTACTACCACCTGGAAAGACACTAGGCACTGTACAAAAGCACATAGGAATACTCGGTTTCTTTAACATTTAAATTAGAAATCAGGTGCAAATTTTTAACAGCAAGAGTGATTAACTCTTGGAACAAAAATCTTAAGGAGACTGGTGGATTCTTCATCTCATCTTCAGAGCAGGACTGGAGACCTTTCTGGAAGATATTCTTGAGTCAAACACAGATTATTGGACTCAATTCAGGAGTAACTGGGGGAAATTCCATGCCCTTTGATATAAGCGAGGTCAGAATAGATGATCTAATGGTCCCTGGTGACCTCAAATGCTATGAATTTATGAATAAAGCCTATTGAAGTCAATGGAAAGACTCTCTTTGACTTCAGTGGACTTTGACGCAAATCCCAAATGAGTGTAACAAACAATAGGTGGGTGAGTGAACATAACAGCAATAAAGTCTCATGGTTACACAGGCACAAATTCTGCACCACTTAATGTTTTAAAATATTTTTAAAAATTCTCCAGTCAAGCTTCCTGTGTTCCCTTAATACTTGCCATCTCCCACTCCCTCTCTCCTAAGGAAAAACGTGACCCTGGGCTTGCAGTCTACTGGTTTTATATTCTTCCATTTTTAGTTTGTTTTTCCTTTTGTAAGAGCCTAGTCCCAAGATTCTCTCTATCCAGTACTAGTAGGTTTGTTTTGTTTTGCTTTTTAAAATTTAAACTATCAGCACAACTTCCTCAGATGATGAGGACCCCACCTTCTATGTGCTCTCCCTGTGTGGTTCCTGTCCCATGTCATCCTGAGAAGTCACTAATGACTTCTTTGTTCTCTCCTCTAATGCCTTTTTAGTAAGGCTGGACAGGAAATGACTATTCCATCCTGTGGGAATTGTTATGTTGAAATTTTCCCATTTCAATTCAGGATGAAAAGTTGGAATCTCAAAAATGTTCATGAACTGATAAACCAAATAAAATTGTGGTTCACATCAGTCAACCCACTTTATATATTTGAAACATTGTAATTTCTATTGTATTTAGTATAAATTAAGTTATTTCAAAATGATTAAATGAAACTTTTCATTTTGAAAGTGGGAATTCTTGACAGCTTCAAAACTTTTTTTCAATTTCTTTTGAGTTAGGAAATTCATCAAAATGGACCCTTTCTAGCAAACAATTTCTGTTTTGATGAATTGGCATTTTTTAGCAAAAAATATTTTGGCCAAAAAATTCCCAACCAGCTCTACCCTGCAGGTGTCAGATGCAAGAGGGAAGAAGGTCCATTGACAACTTATGGAGTGCACACTTTGGTGTCCGTGTGATCTCAAGATGTAAAGGTGCTGCCAGCACTGCTCATTACCAAACCCACTACTTAGTTACACTGCTTCCCCACCATTTCTTTCCCCCTATCGCCTCTACCCAATAGTGACACTTCGAACCCCATAACCCAGCTCACAGATTCTGGAAATGCTGACCTCTCTGGGACTCCTAAGTCTGTAAAGATGCTACCCCTTTTATCTGCAGGGGCCAAGTGTCCCCCAAGTCCTTGCTCTGTTGGAGGTGAGAGTCAGATAGTTCCCCTGTTGCTGTTGAAGCTGCATGCCCCTGAACTTTGGCTCAATAGGCACTAAGAGGACTCAACCTCCTACCTTATTTCCTGGTGCTGTTAGCAGTGACTGCTGTTCCTTCCTGGCAGTTGCTGGGGCTCTCTCAAAAGGTATTTCCATGAAAGGCTCCATCCTACAAGATGCTGGAGCGAGATGGGGAGGGCTGGAGCCATATACCCCCTAAAGACCTCATTCTGACATAGAGGGCAAGTAAGAGGTGGGGGGTTTCAGCTAGCTCCTTGTTGCTTTGGTATTGGTTGATGCTACCGAATCTCTTTATAGAAGATGCTGGGCTTTCTCCACAGCATTTTTATCGGATTCAGAAATGTGAGATTGTCCTAGCATGGTCATGTTGCCAGTGATAGGCAAGTGATAATGCTGGCAACAGTGATGATCAAGCAGCAGAGCAGCCAAGTCAGATCCAGAAATATAACATGCCTTGCCTGCACCCTGATTGTACAGGAATGAAAAATGAGGGAATGAGCATGCTATATAGATGTGCATTGTTAATTTCTGCACCATGCCATGCTGTCTGTATTCAAATGGAACAAAGACTGTGCACTCTAAGTTTGTTTTGATTGCCATGGTAATATATTTGAAAGTCTCTCCTTCTTGTAGATAAACAAATGAAAATAATAGAGCATTGGCAAATTCAATCCAATTGACACTGCCTTCATTATAATACTGGGAGTTCTCCATTGTAACTACCAAATAATGTAGAAATCCTGGAAAACGGTGAGATGAATGGTATCCCTTCCTTTTTTTTTTCTGTTCTGATATTTTCCTGTTACTGCTCTTTTCCCGCTGATGTTTGTATATTTAATTTCATTTATAGTTTAAAAGTTGCTTTTGTAAATATTTGCTTCCTTTGATGTTGTACACTTGAGAGTTTAATAACCTCAAATTGTTTAATGGGCTCCTATCTTTTTTAAACATCTCACCAGATGTAATTGAATCTATTAGATAAATTATAGTCTTGAGACTTTGTAAGGGCATGTAATACAGAGGAATTGGTTTGCAATAATTGCCTTCAAGGTTAGGCACCAGTGAGTTGAACTGATTTTTTTTCCACCCAGAGAGCTGAATTGTTGATGAATGCCAGAGGAATACAGTGAGATCCCATTTCACAATGGGCCTTTACTGGGCATAATGGGCCAGATTCTCATTAGCAATCCATTTCTTTTGTGCTGGTCAGGCAACACAATGGGACTAGATTTTTCAATATAACTGGCCAGTAGAGGAAAACTCTCAGCTTCATTATGCCAATCTTTCCCTTGATCTATATACCAGTGGTGTAAGATAAAGCAGCCCCATAGATCCTCTAGCTCACATGGGGTCAGAACAAACAGGCGCTTGGAATCAGGTAGCTGCTTGTTGTCACAGAAGAGAAGCTGGCCTTGGTATTTTAATATAGATGTATAATGTACAGCCTTAAGGCTAAATCCTGAGATTCTTTATTCAGGGCTAAATTGTGCCATTGAGGCATAGTCCATTGTAAATGGTAGCACAGAGGAAAACTGGCCCAGGGCAAGCACTAGGCATTCTGCTTTGAACAGACTTGGTAACTCTTGGAGATCGGGTGTGCAGAGGTTTCATGCTATTGCAAGAAGCCTTTGTGAAACTTTGTCTCCACCCTGCAAAGTTCTGTTGACTGATATGTAGGTGGAATAGAGCCCTGATCTCCTACTTGCCCCTCCATGCCCCCTTTGGGGCACTCTGCTCCCCACTGGAATACAGGTGGAATGCCTCTTACACTTCCTAGACAGCAGGGTCTGCACTTCTGCCTGGCCCATATGTGAGCTGCACAAGGGGAAGGTAAAATGTCTTAGGTGTAAAAGGGCCAGGCAGAAACAGGCTCTCACATTTAACTGAGGCACATTCCCCTTCTACCATGTGGAAAGGAGGTAATCCATACAAAGAGTGTCCCTCTGCCCATGGATCCCAGAGGCATGCCTGGTGTCACAGGGAGCAAACATTCTAAATAAAACATTTCAGTTACATTTCTTAGCACCAGAAAATATGGAGACTGTCCATATAGATAAACTCATTTTCTGACATCTATCTGTGCTCTATTTTTACTTCAGATGCAGAGTTTGGATCTAGATCCAAATATTTCTAAAGTTTGGAGGGGTTGGATTTCTCTAGTCCATCTCTCTCTCGCTTGCTTGCTCGCTCTCTGATTCACACACAAGGTAGTCTTATTTTTCAGACAGTTTGTGGGCAGTGGAAAGAATAAATTAGGTCTCTCTGGTGTGATGGGGCAAGGTCAGATGGCTACAGTAAAGTAGTGAGGAACAGGTATGTTAGCCCCAGGCTAAACAAATCCCTGGTACCATGGTAACCAAATGGCAGTTGCTTCAGGTTAATCAAGACACCTGGGGCCAATTAAGATCTTTCTAGAAGGCAGTAGAGATAGCTAGATTGATTGGGACACCTGAAGCCAATCAAGGGCTGGCTGGAACTAGTTAAAAGCCTCCCAGTTAGTCAGTGAGGCATGTGTGAGAGGAGCTTGGAGCAAGAGGTGCAAGGAGCTGTGTGGGTGTGGGTGTGGGTGTGGGTGTGGGTGTGGGTGTGGGTGTGGGTGTGGGTGTGGGTGTGGGTGTGGGTGTGGGTGTGGGTGTGGGTGTGCTGCTGGAGAACTGAGGAGTACAAACATTATCAGACACCAGGAGGAAGGTCCTGTGGTGAGGATAAAGAAGGCATTTGGAGGAGGCCATGGGGAAGTAGCCCAGGGAGTTGTAGCTGTCATGCAGCTGTTACAGGAGGCACTATAGACAGCTGCAATTCACAGGGCCCTGGGCTGGAACCTGGAGTAGGGGGCTGGCCCGCGTTCCCCCCAAACCTCCCAATTCCTGATCAGACACAGGCAGAGTTGACCCAGACTGTGGGTTCCACCAGAGGGGAAGATCACTGAGGTGAGCAAATCTGCCAATAAGCGCAGGACCGACCAAGGTAGAGGAGGAACTTTATCACACTAGATATGTCAATTCTAAGAAAGTCTATCTCACTTTTAAAACTTGTTTAACTCTTAGGCAAAAGCTTAATCAATATTTTGTTGTATTTGCTCACATTAGGTAAAATCCTTCTCTTATGCTGATATGAAAGTAATACCACTGCATACACTGCAGATTTACACTGATATAACTGAGTGTAGGATTTGGCTCAACATATGAAGTCAAGGATTGATAACTTTTACACTTTCCATTTTGATACATTACGAAGTTTATTTGAAACCAAAGTCCCTAATTTCTCTCCCTCCTCCATGCCTTGCATACTATAAACAGTGATCTAAAAATCAAAATTTGAATAGGTTTTTTAATAATATAAATTACAGAATGTGACTGATTGCTCCCCATTCTATGAATTCCTGTATATTCCTATCTGACTGGCACATCCAATGCAAATAAGCTAGTCACATGGTAATAGTTTTCAGCATTGTGCCAGAACTGAAAGAACTAGAGCTGAGATCACCATATTTCTCACCATTTAATAAGGTTTCTAAGCCTGCTAAACATCCATCACAGTCCAGTTTAATTTAACATTGAATACCCCTGTACTGATAGACTCAGAGACTAGGTATTTAAAAAGATATATGTTGATTAACTTTGCTGCATATTGAATGGTATAATAAAGCTTTAAAAAGGGAAATCTTTATGGCTGGAGGTTTGGGGACAGATGCTCCTTTATGCCAAAGTGTCTTCTAGATGTTTTCTACTTACAGTACACTTTGAGGGAGCGATTAGGACAATATTTAGATATAGAAAATATTAACTTATTATATTGCAGTCTCACTTCTTAGCCTATAGGTAGGTGCCTTATAATTTGCACTGTACGGTCTTGATTCAGGAAAGTGCATAAATATGCTTAACTCCTTTGAAGTCAGTGGGACTTAAGCACCTTGCTTAAAGTAAAGCATATGCGTAAGTGCTTTTCTCAATTGCTGCCTGACTACTGAACTTCTGAATTCTGTAATTTAAAATGTATCAAAAAAATAAGAATTACTATGGAAATAAAGAATCTTTTCATGTACTAAATATTTCTGATGTGAATCTGAAGCCAGGAAAACATTTTTCTGATTGGATGCCTGATTCAAACAACAGCTTCCAAAATACCACCATTATAGATGTCACGCCCCTAAAATTTCTGGTCAAATTTTTAAAACTTTTGTGCCTAAACTTCGATGCCTAATGCCATATTTAAGCACTTACATAAAAGTGGCCCTGATTTTCAGAGAACTTTGAATATGCAGCTCTCATGAACTTCAGCGTGATGTCTGGTTCTTCGGCTCTTCTGAGAGTCAGGTCATTTATATTTGTGTGTCTGTGTATAGGTTTAAACGCACAGTGTTAGGCACCTATATTTGAAAACAATGGCTTGTATTACTGTTTGGGTTCATCATACAATCAAAACACACTCAAGGATTTCTCTTTGTGCAGATTGATTTTTGTGCACTTAGTACTAGTTAAAAACCTGCTAGACTTCCAGCAAAATTGTAAAGAAGTTTGGTAAACATCATTTAAAATATTCCCCCAAAACAAAAAATACTATCAAAAAATTGCAGTTGGAAAATACATCATTAAGTCTACCTCTGCCAGTGTGCGATAGTTCCGTACAACAAGCAGGAAGGGGTGACCTTATTTCTGAAACTTAGAACTTGGTGTCAGGAGAGCTACATTCCATTTTTGGTTCTCCCATTAATCTCTTGTGTCACCATGAACTAGTCATATGGTAATCGATATGCTTCCATTTCCCTTTTGTGAAACAGAGATGATAATGCTTTCTTACATTTGGAGAGCTGCTGTTCTATATTGCAAGAATTTCTAACGTACTACGTGTAGCATGCTGCTGGGTTTTTGGATGCATTAAATAATATTTCACACTTTAGTATATGCTACCAGTGCATCATCGCTACACTTTAATTAAAACAGAGAATGACTTTCAGCCCAGTCTCCTGCTACTCAGGCTGTTGAGAGCTGGAAATATTGCAGGCAGAACACTCCTTGCACAGAGAGAGAGGGCACAGCTCAACAATGTTCTTTCTACCTGTCTGGGAAACAGTAGTGATAAGATCCTTAGAATTCTCATGGTACTCAGGATTTTGAGGAAGCAGCAAGGAAATACAAGTGCAGGGTCTGTGCTAGTAAAATGTGGGAAACTGGTGGCAACCCAGAGGGCCCTGACAAGGATAATGACTATTTTGCTCCTCAGTCAAATCATTATCATAAAATGTATTGGGTCAGAAGGTTATCTGGTGTCAATTAGTGTAGCTCAGTTGATTTCAAAGGAGTAATACTCATTAATACCAGCTAAAGATCTGGGCCCATGTGGTTAATTCATCCCTGCTATAACTGCAGTGAGTTAGATACAGAGGGGTAAATTTGGCCTAATAAATTTGGCTTACAACTGATAGGCTTCTGATATACCCAACTGACAGTGTTTTCAGTGGCCTGATTCATAATTACTATATGAATTAATAAACGTCTTCCCTTTTTCTAGACACTAAGGAAGTTCTTTATTCAGCATAGTCAAATTAAACATCTTTCTTCCCTTGGATGCCATTAATACCAAAAATCTGCAGTCCCTTTTGGTAAACAGATTTATTTATTTATTTATTTATTTATGTTATTTAAGAAAGTGATCTGTTTCTCAATAGTGCCAGCTGTAAGTTTAACATATGATGCAGGGATCTCTACTGCTATTCTGTTTCCTTTTTTATTAAATAGCACAATAAATAGCAATATACATCCCAAGCGATGTGACCAGCATGGAAGTTAGATCTGCACCTCAGGCAGGCTGAACTTAAAATTGTTTAAAATGAAGATAATTTTTAACCAAAGAAACCAAAGCAGCACCACAATCTCTAAAATATATGGGGTTTCACAATTACAAATGGTATTATCTGTACATCTTAATTCTTTGTTAATAATATGTCCTTACTTTTGTTTCCAGCCTGCATATAAATTGCCATATCAAAGCTGCTCACTTCATAGCTGTGTAACCAAATTTCCTGCAGCTGAGGCCTAGCTTTTCAATCGCATTTAAAACCAGCTTCTCATATTTTATAAATACCCTTCTTATTTTACTGTACCTTAATAAAAGACAATATATATTGAGAGTATAGTGTATATATATATATATATATATATATATATATATATATATAGGTTGATGCTACCGAATCTCTTTATAAAGGATGCTGGGCTTTCTTATAGTATATATAATATATATATTTGAGAGTATAGTATAATATATATACTATACTCTCAAATATATATATTGAGAGTATAGTGTGTATATATGTATGTGTGTGTGTGTGTGTATATATATATATATATTTGAGAGTATAGTATTCATTTAATACAATAAAGAGTCTTTCACACCTCTTTGTAAATTATAACTGATATATGATAAACTATGCACTTGTCTTAGAGACACTTTGTATACAAAAGTTTTTTTGTCTTTGTCAATCACAATACACACAACTTAGGTGCATGGAATTACAAGAAGAGAAGAAGGAAAGTGTGTGGTTGGTGGCAAATGTGTGAGAAGAGAATAGTTGTAGGGTTTTAAGAATCTAAATAAAATTACATTCCAAAACAAAAGCCCAATGTTAAAACACTGTTGTTTACGTTGCAAAAAGTCAAGCACTCAGAAGTTTGGAAATGTCAGAATTAAGGTTGCACAGGCAACCTTAATTCTGCCCCTTTCTGCATATGCATTATCATACAGTCTTTAATTACGTGATCACATATTAGTTTTTTCACAGGACCCAGGCCTCATTCAGTGCACCAGAGGAGGAGTGCTTAGGGAATTAGGCAGCTGTTCAAATTATCTTTCATCTTCATCATTCAATATGTAGCTGCTTTTACGTACACTTTCCAATTAGTTGCTTTCCCTACTGCATTTCCTTCCTGCTGGATTGCCTTATAAGTTACTTGTTTTACAGACCTGCAGATTGCTATTATTCTACTGTGCCATGTACCTCTATTTTCTGATCAGTTTATACCCGACACATGGTACCATCATTTGTATCGGTGATTAATTGATCTTGGAGTCTTTAATGGGAGCTGCTTCTGTTTATTTCTGGGTGCATATGCCTAAATTTGGCCTATTACCCTAAAAAAAGGGCCAGCAGCTGCCACTCCTAGTTTTCTATCTCTGTTAAGAATGAAATTAAGCCTTTGTCTCTTGCCTTCTGGGAATTAGGTTGTTTTTACCATACAAAGTGAAAAAAGAATATAAATGGGCAATACAATTTGTACTTCCTTATTAATATTGTATCTGTTATCTTTTGTCACTCCCTTTGTTGCTGTAAGTGCTGTGCAACATCTCGTTAGTGGTCATGCTTTCTGATTTCTGTCCTGTGTTTTAAACCTGTTTCTTATTTCCTGGTGCCCAGTTTTTGCTTTAGGGTTATTTTAATGTATGGTATTGTCATTCTGACTCCTGTTTGTGGTGTGAGATGATGCTCTGAGTACATTTCCAAGAGTCCTTTTAGTTCTCCACATTCATGCAATTTTTTGAAGGACTCCCAAGTTCATATTACTTTGCATAATATCACTGATATGGGTAAATCTTATTGTTTCCTTAGGAAGCTTTAGGCATCATCGGTAAAGATAAATGTCATCTGATTTACGGATTTTTTAGGGGAGTTGTGTATTAAATGTTTTAGACATTTTGGTTTTTTTGCATGCATGAGTGATTAAACAGCTGTACAAACTTTGAGAATCTTCTGAGGACACCCCAGTCTCCTCTACAGAAAAATATTACAGAGCAGAGGATCAGCACCAATATGGCAGAGAAGCTGAAGACTGGTACACCATTGATTTCAGTGAGTGCAGGATGGAGCTACAGGCTGGCAACACTGCACTGGGGAAAAAGAGAAGAGGTGGTGACATTACATAAAATTAATATTTCAAGACCTTAAACCAAAGTCATCTTTTTTTTCTAGTTTCTTTTTAACTTGAAATTATAATTTAGTACAAACCATGTTTAACTTGTATGACAGGAAAATCTATTTCAGAATTGCCAGGCCCCTGTGATGGTCTTCAGTGGGGGGAACATTGCCTAGTGGTCAGGGGCTTAGGCCCTTTGACCTGCAGAGGGGCTTTGGTAGAGGAGCCTGGCCCTCTCACTTGACTGGGCTCTAGCCCAGTGTCCTGTGGGGGTAACAAAAGGGTCTGACACCCAGGATCTCCTTAAGGCTGCCCTTCCTGGGCCACTTCCTACCACCCTGCCATTGTCCACAGTTCATAATCTATACAGAAAAGCATAAAGGGGGTCCGTGAATTGCTTGGCACTTCTTTGTGGCAAGGTAACTATCTCCCTCTTGGAATGGCGGCTGTCTCTTCTTGTGCCTTGGCCCTCCAGCCAGGTTAGTTTTGAGTCTCTCCTCTTCGGGGATAGTCCATAAATCAAATACGGAAGCAATACAAATAAACTGGGTTAGTAGGTGAGAGGAGGAAATGCCTCCCTGTCAGGGTCTATCAGAAGCCAGTCCTTCAGGAAGTTGTTGAAGTAGAGATCCTGCCTTCCCTCAGCCCTTTCCTCAGAAACTGCAAGGTAAAAGTCCTTTCTCTTCCCTGGCTGGACCACTAGTGAGCTGTTCTGCACCCTTTTAACTCCTCCTCCATCTCTTGCAGCTGTGGTGGGACAGGGCTGGCTGAGCCCAGCGCAGCTCCTTAACCTCTTGTTGCCTAGTGTGGGGTTTGTATACTCCATCACAGTCCCCCAAAGTCATGAGATTGTCTTGATGATCATAATATTTTTTTAAAATTATAAATGTTGAGCTCTTTATATTGACCTCCTTGTTTCTGAATCTTTAGGGTGCACATAGTCAAGCTTTTTTTCTACAACTACAAAGGCTATGAAAAATTTTTTAAACTGTTAATATCATGATTCGGAGAGCTGGAGCTTTAAAGAAAGCATCAAATATTGTGAGATTTGTGATAAAATGCTGGAGTTGGCAATGCTACAGTATTTTGGTTCTTCCTTGGCTTAATGGCTAAGTTATAGAAGGCTGCTTTATCTTGTTTTTATTCTGTTAGAGGGTGTAGAGTGTGCAGTTTTATGCACGTGCCAGAAAATGTTGTACTTAGTGCATGTCAGTTGCCAGAGAACTCAGAGGATTCACATCCTAGATGTATCTTTGAAGAAGAGAAAATGTCACTTGGGCCATCCAGGTGGCTACTTCAATTGCAGTGAAAGTGAAATACCCAGTTTCTTTGATGCATGGACTGAAGAGATAAGTATTTAGATCAATTTTTTGTTAATTGGGTACCTAGAACTAGGCACTTGTATCAGTATTAAGGACAGGGCCGGTGCAACCATTTAGGCAAACTAGGCGGCCGCCTAGGGTGCCTAGTGGTTGGGGGCGCCTAAAAGTCCCCTCAGGCCAGGAGGTGGAGTGGAGGTGAGCTGGGTGGGGGGGCGCACGGGGAGGGCTGCCCGCAGTAACGGGGGAGACGCACAGGGGAACAGCTCTCTGCCCCAGCTTACCTCCACTCTGCCTCCTCTGCTGAGCACACAGCCCAGCTCTAAGTCTCCTCCAATCAGCGCCGCAAGTCTGGGCAGGGAGGAGAATTAGAGCAGTGCCGACGTGCTCAGTGGAGGAGGTGGAGCCGAGGTGAGCTGGGGCAGGTTACCCAGGCAGGGTTAGCTTCCGCGAGGGGAAGTCTCCCCAGGCAGGGTTAGCTGCCATGGTAGGGGGGGAGGGGGAGTCTCCCTTGGTGGGGTTATTTGTCATGGGGGGACGGAGGGGGAGAGGGGTTAGCTGTTGCAGTGGGGGGGGGTACCTGCTGAGGGGGGGGGCTCCCCTGGTCGGATGCTGAGTTAGCTGCCGTGGGGGAGGAGTTAGCTGGGTGGGGAGTGAAAGGTGGAAGTTTTGCCTAGGGTGCAAAACTTCCTTGCACCGGCCCTGATTAAGGAACTTAAATAAAAGTAACCTTATGTTCAGAGGCATTGTGCACCCACAATTCCCAGTTGGAACTGTCCCTGCTCCAAAGCATGAGGACTCCAGAGCTTCTCAAAGAAAATGTCTCAAGAATGTTTTTATATGTGCAAAACAATATTTTCCCCTAGCTAGGTTCTTGGAAATGGCAAATGTTTTTTTCTGAAATTAAAAATAATCAACCTGAGGCAGACACCTGGCGCAGAAAATTTCAGCCCAATTGGTTACAGTTTGGCAAAGTTATTAATAACTGAAAACAGGGTCTTAGAAGTTTTGGGCAATCATAATAATAGACACACTACCAGCTCTGTCTGTAACTAATTGTCTGAGTTTTTTCCCCTCCACCTGTTTCACAGAGTCCAAGGATAGAAGCAGGGCAGTCCTTAGAAGGGTGCGAGGCCCGGGGCAGAAGTGATGAATCTGTCACTTCTGAGACCGACTGTGCCAGCCAGTCGTGCCGTCCTATGGGGCCCCTCAAAGCATGGGGCCTGGAGCGGTCTCCCCAGTTTGCAGTACACTAGGCACAGCTCTAGCTAGAAGGGTCCTCTGTGATCATCTAGACTGACAGCTATGACACAGGCCATAGCACTTCCGCCAAAAAAAAGTTCCTTAGAAAAACATCCAATCCTGATTTTAAAATTGTCAGTGATGGAGAATCAACCCTTGGCAAATTGTTTCGATAGTTAATTACCCTCACAGATAGTATGTCTGAAAATCAGACTGAAAACTTACATCTCCCACTGACTTCAACTGGAGTCCTGGGTGCCCAGCACTACTAAAATCAGGGCTATGAGAGATCATAAAATGGTAAGATAGGACCTGATTATACAAGAGATCCATATCTGATTCCTGCTGAAGTCCATGAGTCTCTGCATGGAAACATATGTGTATCCTTTTGCAAGAAATGGGTTACTGACAGTAAGTCAGAATACCAAATGTATACTCTAGAATCCAAATTTACTTGTAATTATCAGCTGAGCACAATTTTGGCTTCTGTAGACTGGAAAAAAATTAATAAAATCAATTATTAAATTTGTCCATGGTTACTTTGAATCCATAATTTCTTTCTAATACATGAACATTTAAATAATCCATTTAGTCACCGTTGTTACATATTAATTCACTATTTTGTCAGACCGTAGGCAGCTACCACATATGGGTTGGTTTAAACACTGTTTTCATTAATTATTATACTGTCTCATCCTGCAGTGTATGTAAATGAAGGTTAGTATGAATTTGTCAGAATTATCTTAACTTTATTCCATTTGTCAGGCATAGTGGGTTCTTATCTGGCTCATTGTTTTGAGAAAGCCTTTCTACACTTGTCTCTTTAATTTCATTTTGCATGCAAGTCTAGTGGGTTCTGCACTAATTTTCCTCATTTCCTACTGAGCCTTTATTTGCTTTCAAAATGGTATTTTCTTATAAAAATGCATTTTAAGACTTGGGTGTGTGTCTCATTACGTTCCATTATGTCTGACCCACATCTGAGTCATATGCTATCGGGTCACTTTAAGTGGATAAAGCAATTTGTTGTGACGATTAAAAAAAAAAGTATAAATGAACTGCTCAACTTTATGGACAAATTCCCTTTCTTCCAGTGTTGATAGTTTGTGCAAAAAGCAGAGTTAATATAAGGGTGAGCAGATCTATGGGCTACTTTACTCTGGTTTACATAGATAAAAGATAGAGAGAAATGTTACTTAAGACAGAATGGCTGAGGCTCTCAGCTATATCAAAAATACTAGAAGCTGTTACACAACAAAACACAAGATCACGTTTTGATCATGGAAACAAATAGCTGAGTGACTTGATGAATTGAACATAGAAAGCATAGCATAGCAATACTCAGGCCATGGTTCTTGAGCTGCATGTGGTTCTTCAGTTCTGCTTTTTGCTCTGTTCAGGGATTGGATTAAAGCAGTGGTTTTCAAACTTTTTTCATTTGTGGACCCCTAAAAAACTTCAAATGGAACTGCAGACCCCTTTGGAAATCTTAGACATGGTTTGCAGACCCCCAGGGTTGAAACCACAGTTCTATGGTAACAACAACCTTTTGTGGACCCCTTAGACATAGAGTGCGGAGCCCCAGGGGTCCATGAACCACAGGTTCAAAACAGATTGAAGTGTTGCATGGTGTCTCTTATGTTGCAGTTTCCTTCTGGGGAAAAATGGCAGTTTAATACAAAAACAGGCAGATAATTGTGGGCTGTAATGGCATTGATAGGTCAGGCTTATTGAAACTGGATGCCAGACTTCAAATACCAAATTTTTCTTTCATACTTTTCCATCTTTGCAATGCCATTAACTTAAATGAAGTTGCTCCTACTTTACACCAGTGTTAAGGGTATGCTTGCACTGTAGCTTGAAGGTATCATTGCCCGTTCCTGTAGATGCACAAAAATTAGCTTCAATGCAACAAGTGCGCTAAAACTAGAAGTGTAGCCAAAGGGGCCTGAGCAAATACCTGAATCCCAAGCAAAATTGTACTCAGGGCAACTAGCTACTCCAGCAGCTTGTGCTGCCACTACTCTGCTGTTTTTAGTGCACTACTGGAACTGTCAATCAGAGCTCTCAGCTGCAGGGTAGATGTACAGTAAATGAGCAGAACTAAGCCCCTCACTATATTCTTCAATGGAAGTGAGAGACAGCAAAAAGGAGACTATAGAAAAACAGAGATAAACAACAGAGCTGGTACAGAAAGGGATGTGTTTATGTATGAACCTCCTGCACAGCATTCGGTTTTTGGCCTGTCTGATGAGGCTACCAGTCAGCGATTTTTCTGTGATGGTAATCACTGGATGTCTAGAATATTTTGGTCATCACCAGCCTGGACAAGCTTCACTCAGTGAAGCAGTAATGAAAGAGTCTATATGTGATTAACATGAGCTATCCTGTCCCCATTGAAACTTTATCATCAAACTGCAGGTACATATCATGGCTGTTGTGCAGGATAATTTTAACAAAAGCTACTTTGTGACTCCACTTTGCTTGACATAACAAACCTATGAATTAATGAATTTACAGCTGTTAGTGGAATTAATAGACAAAAAACTGACTTTTCTTTATGATTTGTGTGTGTTGGGGTGAGGAGTGTCTTCAGACAACCAAAGCTTTGAGCTAACGCTAGTGGATTAGGTCAAAGAGAAGCTTTATGGATTGGGACAAAACCAAAGTGCCTCTAGTGTACTGTTCTGTTAAGTAACTATTTTGCTACCTCTCCATATCATATATAAATATAATTACTAGGAGAAAAGATGAAATTTTTTTCTTCAATGTTACTCGCTTGCTGGCTAATCCCAAAATTGTGTGGACTCCAAAGAAATGACCTCACTGTAAAGCAGCTACTTAAGGTGTTGAAGATAATGCTTCTGTATTTCAAAAATGAAGCTAAAAATACTTTTTTGATCTATCTGTAGTTGGAAGTTTTAAACTCTCTTTAGCAGTGCTAAAAACAGCCCACCAAACATAGCCCTCCCAGATATGCATTAGTGACAATAGAGGTCTGTGCTAGGTGTTGTACAAACACAATGGGGTCTTGGTCCATTGCTTGGCTCCTAGGCACTATCGCAATACAAATAATAAATATAATACTGTTGTAACAGGGCGCCCCCTCTGTTACTGTCGTCTTCTGTGCACACTGTCCACTTGGAGACTGCTTGTAAACATCAAGTGTTGCCTATTTACAGCATTCCCTCATCACCTTTACAGCATTGTGCAGCACCTTAGCTACAATAACACATAATTCCACAGCACCTTAGACCAATGATAGGAGAAGGAAGAGATCTCTCCTTCCAAGAGCTCTCTTGGCTTTGGCTCTGGCTCTCAAAGCCACACTGCCTTGACTTGCCTTGTCTCTGCCCCTTTTCTACTTCATTCCTGTGTTGTCATCCTATATTCCCTGAGCTAATAGGCTAATTAGCACTTTAACTCTCCCCTGGCCATTCTGATCTGTCAGTTAGGCATAACTTTGCCTGTCAGATTCCAGGGCAATTTAATTGGTAATATGGTGATCAGAGTGCTGATATAGCTGCTATTGCCCAACACTCCGTCACAACTCTTAATAACAAATAACTCATTAAGCTTGATTATGATCTCACACCAGATCTACCCCAATTTATAACTCCAATTACTTTGAGATCAGAATCAGGCCTTGCAATTAGGCCCCAATTTACAATGGGCACATGGTTAGTTTTAAGTGTGGTTATGAGTAGTTTCAGGTTTTTTTGAAGGGACAGAACCATATTTTTGTAAAGATATTGTCTTTTTTTGTCAGAAGGGCTACTACATAGATTTAGAGGAAAACAATTAAATTAACAGGAGACTTAAGGGGGAAAATGAGAGCAAAAAACTAATATTATTATTAGATATCAGTACCATCATGACTTGAAAAATGGTTGTCTTTCTATTTTAGAACTTCAGTAAAATACAATTTTTTTCCCTTCTAATGCCAATTCATCTATATCAGAATAATTATTAACATCTGGATTTTGTCTTTTTACCAGAGAATGCTTGTGCATCCCGACATCTCTGCATAATTATAATCTGAAAATAAACATTTATTGCTTTGATAATCCTCAATTTGCTGAATATAAAATAGCCATCCGCTTTAATGTTGCAGAAGTTCAGATGTTGGTCTGGCATTCATTTGGTGATGTGCCCAAGTTCATTTGGCTAAATTGTAAAGCAAATGTTTCCTCTTATTCTTAACAAGTATTGCTTGGGATTATCTGTAGTTAGCTGATCAAGCACAGATCTTAAAAAACATGATTAAAGTAGGTATGTTATTGCTTCCATCCTGACTAGGACATTTCAGCACTTTGTATATGTTTTTCTTGATTAAGGACACTTACGGGAGGGTTATAAAAGCATGAATGGAAGGGAGGTATCTAAATGCCACTGAAACTTAATGGGGGTTGGGCACATCCCTTTGATAATCCTCTTCCCCAAATGTTTCCTTCCTGACTTGGAGGCCAGAAGGTTTTTTCTAGAATTCAAGGCATCAAGAAGAATATAACAATGTAGTAAACCTCCCCATCAAAATAGCCTCCAGTGTCCCCTTCTGACTGCACCTATTTTCTAGCTCCCTACTGTCCAGGGAGAAAAGATGGGCCTCGCAATAATGTGCTGAAGGTTAACAAATGCATGTTGTTGCCGATCAAGTGGGGAAGCAGATTTCAGAAGCACAGGTCCTAATAGAGGGCACTCTCGTAGCAGTGCCCTCTCTATTTTTAAGAACAAACAGTTTAGAGAAAGCCCTTCCCTCCAAATCTATAGGAGAAGAAGGTTTGTGGGAAAATGTTGCTTGTAGTAATGAGATCACACGGTAAATCAGTTCCAGCCTGTGTTCATCTTGAGGTTCTGATGCCTACATGTAACTTATGGTTGAAATAGATTTTAAAATATATCTCATTTGTAGGCAATGTGGTAGAGTGAGATTCAAGCGGGAATTCTTCAGAGCATGGACTCAAACATTTTAATAATGTGGACTACATATTTACAGAGAGACTGTCACATGGACACTTCCCGTTCATGCAGGGAACTTCCCCTCCCATTTGCCACTGTGCCCAAACTCACTGCCCATCAGAGATCATGTGACATCCTTGCAGCAGCTACAGCAACTGTTCATTTGGCAAGATTAGATACATTCCTAATACAATGTATTTTTTGCTGTTATTTAATGCTAATTATCTGGAAATGAAGGGAACCAACATCATGTGATCACCCAGCTCTTTGCAAAACACCATCAAGTGCCTCTGGGCAAACAGCAATCCATGAGTCACAGTTCAGAACCTCTGCCTGACTGTGTTGCAATTTCTCATGGGAAAGAACTATCTCTTACAGGTATCCTAGAAACATCAGTTACATTTGGCTCTTTACATTAGTTCCAAGAGCTGAGTCACTGATACGTCATTATTCATTTGCTCCTGTACTCTAATGTATAGAACTTGTTGTAGCTTTTCTACTACTGACTGTGTGTCAGAACCAATTTTATTTTCCATTTCCTGAATAGATTTCACTATAGTTTTTTAGACAAGATACTTGGAACTTGATCTACTGAACCACTTCTTCACCCACTCACCCAATCAAATTATCTTCAATGGCTTATGTCACTTTTGTCATGGCTCTTAGGGGAGTCTTGGAGTCCTGAATTTTCATGTCTTTAATTTCATGTCTATAATTTCATATTTGGGAATTTGGGGGAGAGTGACCATGATGGCAGAGAGACTGATTCTGCAGCAGGACTATCCTACACAAGCAAGTGCTGTCAGACTGGGCCCCAAAATGTTGATCAAGCTTCATGGAAAGCTGCAAAGTTAGGCCCTGAGAGACACAGACAGCTAATGGAGGGGGGGCGGGGGAAGCAGAGTAGCTGATTCTCAGTGAGAACTTCAATTACCTGAAGAGTCATTAGGAAGCTTCCCCCTCCCCTTTGTTTTTTTTTTTTAAAAAAAAAAGACAATTAAAATAATTGGAGAGCCAGGTTGAGTTTACAAAGGTCAGTTGTACTGCAAACCCTGCTGTGTTCAGAACAGCACTGTTTTAATTCTCCATTTTCATTGCAACTAGCAAGGTTAAAATTTGGTTAAACAAAATGCTCATTGTGACTTTTAGGTTTTTCTATATTTCCATGCCTCTCTTCCCTTTTCACTATGATTAAAAAAAGACTTTTCCTTAAAATTGCTAGGACAAATTTGCAGCCCTACTAATTGAGGAGAGCTGGGTGATTGACACTACTGGTTGCCTTTGTCATTTTTCTCTTTCTAGTGGACCCAATCCCCATGCTGGAAAAATTCTGTAACACGTTTGGCAGAACACAGGTTTTGCTTATAATTTTTTCCTTTCTCCTTTACTGTTATGATATTTTAAAACACCTCCAAAGAAAGAAACTTCCAAAAGTCAAGCAGGCTACAAGTGCTGAATGCAAAGAATGGAGGGGGGGGACTCTAAAAGTGACCTTTTTCCATGGCACAAAGACAAGAAGGATTAGAAAGTTCAAGTGCATTTAAATTGGCTCCTATCTAAAGCCCCAATCCTGCTAACTCTTATGCCCATGCTTAACTTTACTTAAAATATTGTAGTAGTAAGAAGAGGGATAGGAGGAATTAGCTGAATGAGACTACTGACATGAACAGAGTAAAGCATAAGTGTTTGTAGGATCAGGGCCTAAACTTCTCCTTTTGATTTCATATCAACCAGCAGACCCTGACAGTGCATCTGTCCTCTGTCTGTCATCTTTGATTACATCCCAAAAGTGCATTCCTTCCACAAACTATTCAAATACTTTTCATTTCATTTTTTAAAAAGAGCTTGTGCAAGCAGAGCGTGCTATAGTCATGAATAGATTCCAGCTTCCATTCCAAGATACTATCTTCAATTGATCATAGTTTTCCCAAACATACTTCCATAGGCTTAAACTTTCCATGCAAAGTTTTAGCCAAACTGAACCAGCCATTTCTGACAGTATTTTCCCCATATATGTTCTGACTAGAAATTTTGAACTCATATAATTTGAAAACAATGCTAGAGAGTTAAAACTTGGCTTGATTTGTACTTGGGTCTACAATCTAAGTTGTTTTAGTTATGAGGATTTAAAATGAACCAATTCCATGCATATTCACCATATTCCATGCATGGATTTTTTTGTTTTCTTTCTTGTTTTTTATGTGACAGGATGCATTTGCTGAATTTAAATGTTCAGAACTTAAAGATACGGATTCAATTTTCTTTAAATATAATTCAGTTTTTTATCTCAATGCAAGATTTAATAACCAAGATATATTTTAAAACTGTTCAGAAATACACCTCTGTGATGGTATCTTTCCCCAAT
Source organism: Gopherus flavomarginatus (assembly GCF_025201925.1). Lineage (NCBI taxonomy): Eukaryota > Metazoa > Chordata > Testudines > Testudinidae > Gopherus > Gopherus flavomarginatus. The sequence goes on from NC_066617.1 coordinate 191,130,201, forward strand.
TTGAAGCTTAGAGTCCAAAAGATGGGGTACCAGCATGAATTCCTCTAAGCTCAATTACCAGCTTAGAACCTGTAGCGCTGCCACCAATCAGGAATTCCAGTGCCTGGTACACTCTGGTCACCCCAAAACCTTCCCTGGGGACCCCCAAGACCCAGACCCCCTGGATCTTAACACCAGGAAAGTAAGCTCTTTCCTTCACCAGTGCCTTTCCTAGGCTTCCCTCCCTGGGTTACCCTGGAAGATTACTGTGATTCAAACCCCTTGAATCTTAAAACAGGGAGGGATGTTCCTTCCCCCCTCCCCTTCTCCCTCACCCAGAGGCAATACAGATTCAAGCTCCGTGAACCTAAAACAAAGGGATTCCACCCCTCTCTTCTCTTTCTTCCCTGTTAAGTACAAACTCAATTCCCTTGAGCCTCAACAAGGAAAAAAAAAATCATACAGGTCTTAAAAACAAAACTTTTAATAAAAAGAAAAGAGAATAATGAAAATCACTGTAAATTCAAGATGGAATATTACAGGTTCTTTCAGCTTATAGAAACTGGAGAAAAAAGCCTCCTCCAACAGAAATACAATTTAAAATACTTTCAGCCAAATACACATTAGAACTCTACCAGCTAGATACACATTTGCAAATAAAGGAAAAAAACATTTAAAGACTATAACCGCCTTCCTTACTAAATACTTACTATTCTGCATATATAAGAGACTGTAGCAGGGAGATTGGCAAGAACCTGGTTGCATGTATAGTCCCTTCCAGGACTCAGAGAGAACAAAGCCAAACCCAAAAAAACAAACAAAGGTTTCCCTCCACTGAGGTTTGAAAGTATCTTGTCTCCTGATTGGTCCTCTGGTCAGGTGTTGCAGGTCACTGTTTATTAACCCTTTACAGGTGAAAGAGACATTAACCCTTAGCTATCTGTTTATGACAACCTCTACCCTGATATAACACAACCTGATATAACACAAATTCAGATAGAACGCAGTAAAGCAGTGCTCCCGATGTGGGGGATGGGGCTGAATACCCCGGCGGATCAAAGCAAGTTCGCTATAACGCGGTTTCACCTATAACACGGTAAGATATTTTGGCTCCCGAGGACAGCGTTATATCGGGGTAGAGGTGTATATTGGGTTGTGTAGCTTACACATTTAGATGATGTCTACACTACAAATTACTTCAGTATCACTTACGTCTCTCAGAGGCATGAATTATCCACACCCCTGAGCAATTTAAGTTAAACCTACCTAAGCACCAGTGTAGACAGTACTGTGTTGAGAGGCGAGCTTCTCCCACCAATATAGCTATCGCCTCTCATGGAAGCAGGACTTATTAAGCCGATAGGGAGAGCTCTTTCCCATCAGCTCAGAGCGTCTTCACCAGAAGCGCTACAGCATCTCAGCTCCATCGGTGCAGCTGCACCACTGTAAATGATGTAGTGTAGATGTAACCTAGGTCAGGAAAAGAAGTGGTTAACTGCCTTCAAAGGAAGCCATGTACAAAAGGCCTAGCTTGCCTCAGAGAAATTTCTTAGCCTTCAGGCTGGAAGAAAGGATCCCCACTTGCACTTTTTAGGGCAGATATATAAACGTGAAGGGGCAGTATTGTAGAGTTCTTTGAGCAGAGAAGGAAGGGCTTTTTTTCTCTCTTCGTATACAAGGGGAATAGAGCTAGGAGATTCTCAAGCCAAGTTCTGACTAGAAAGCATGGAGAACCTGCAAAACTGACTGCTTTATTGGCCTTGTCTTCATGACAAAAGGGGGGGGAAGTGTGTTCTTAACTTAAATTAACTAACTCAGGATGAAATGAGTTAGCTGGTTAAGTTTAAAGACTGATCTCCCACATAACACTTCCTCAGAATTTAAAGATTGAACAGTTTCTCACACATTTTTTTTTAAAAGGGAAACCCATTTCTGTGTACACTCATTAGATCCTATGCTGTATTTATATTCTCTATAGAAATGAATTAGTCTTCTTTTCAGACAACAGATATTTGCAAATCAGCACTAACTTCACTGACGTTTACCAAACTGAGAGTTCATTTGCTGTTTAGTCAATGTTCTTTATATTCGGAATTTTCCACTCTCTTGCACTAGAAAGCAAGTTTGCATTTCTATCTTCTGTGTTCTAATGCTTCACCCAGTGGTCATGCAGCTTTATCTGTCATGCAACATTTCTCTGAGACTTTCCTTTCTTTTTGTTTATAATGTTTCTAGATATCAAAGTTGCTGCACGTAGAGCAAACTGTTAATATTTTTGAGCTCACTTTCTAACAGTGCATAGGCTGCATGGCCTTTTTATGTGGACAGATTTGGGGCTATTTAAGTACATAAAAATAACCTATACTGGTTGAATATGGGGAGTGAGGGGGCAATCTGCAAGTTTTATATAGGCACAAGTGTGTTCTTGTAGTACAAGGATGAAAGAAGACTTTTATTAAGAACAGATTTTTATTGTCACACAATGTAAGGAGAGAAAGTTTTCAAGCAAATTGCTACCAGCTCAATCCCTTCTGATCCATTAATTTTACTGTAGCAGTAGCTTAGGTAAGTTTTGCTTTTAACGAGAGAGATGTTCGAGCTGGAAAAATTGGATCCAGAATGAGACTTGTAATAGGCTAAAGATCTAAGACATTCAGATCTGGGATTTTGGTTTAGTCCGTTATAGAGAGAAGTCATTTGTAAAATTTGGATCCATTATTAATCCCCTCTTTCCTTTGCCCAAAATTCAGAGACAGTTTTCCTAGTGAGTTAAAAATCTACTGGAGGTCTTAGGTCAGTGGTGAGCAACCTGTAGTCCACAGGCTGCATGCGTCCCCTCAGGGTAATCCACTACTGGGCTGCGAGACAGTTTATTTACATCGACCGTCCGCAGACATGGTTGCCCACAGCTCCCAGTGGCTGGGAACGACCACCACCATTGCCTTAGATTGTTTGTTTTATAGGTCTCAGACATTTTATAGGGTTCTAAGAAATATAATTAGTGTATAGTGGCTTATAAGCGTTATTAAAGGCATTTAGGTGTGGCTGGCTTCTCCTTTCACCTACATAACACTCCTATGCACCATTGCCTTGCACCGTTACTCTCCAAGCATAGGTTATGCACCTCCCCTTAAAACTAGAGCCCCTCAGAACCATTTAGATCTCTTTGACAATCACAGAATTTGAATGTCCCTGCTTGCTGTGTTGGGTCCATTGCATTCCATGCAACGCAGAATCTGGCTAGTCCCTCAGCTGTCCAGAAAGGTATTTAATACAATTTCAGACTCCAGCTCCAACCAGTTTTGTGATGGGATGCAGAGGAAACATACCCCACCCATTGCTGAGTATTGTAATAAACTCCATCCCTGATGGAAAAATCAATATATAAAGCTTAGCTTGTGTTCAGAATGCAAGATGTTTTATAAGCCAAGGCAAAGAGCAACTCTGGGAAAGGTTACATAAAATCATAAATATAAAAGTCCATTTAAAGATCTCTATATATCCACCCCCCCCCAATTTGCATAACAAAGTTTCTTAAAATAGCTTCCATTATTAATCAGAGTTTGCTGCACTTCTTCATTGTGATACACAAATACAAGCATGCTCAGCACTTTGCCTGGATCTACCCAAGGATTCCCAGATGTTCATTCTGAAAACAGTCCCCACCCCCGCCAGCCTTCCTACTTAGATGAAAGGAATCTGTGCCATCTGAGATCTGAATATGTTTCTTTCTGCACGTGCCCATCACACCTCAAACCCTTCCCCTCCCCCACTCCACCCCACAACCCAGGCATGTCCATGAGATACACTTGAGCAAGAAACTTGAGATCATTCTAAAACACCCATGTTTCCCATTCTGTAGTGCACAATAGACTAGCTTCATCCCTGGTGTAACTCCATTGGAGTTATACCACCAGCTGCCATCTCTAATTATATTTGATGTTTTACTTAAAGCTCCAGCTGCTGGAGACAAGTGATTACATGAAAATCTCTGTTTTTTTTTTTTTTAAAGTGTAAGTTTCTAGCCCTCGTGATTGCAGAGAAAAGCTTGAAGATGTGACCCAAGTGTATCCTGGAAGACCAGGAAATAAAAAGATCCCCAAATGTATTATATTTAAAATGTCATGGTTTTTAAGCCACCTTCTTGATATTTGAGGCCTGAGTCATGATTTTTGAATGTTTGGGGTTGGCAATAGTGCACCAGGAATGAACTTGTTCAGTGAGTTTACTGCATTTGGGGTGAAATGCATCTTGGTGTGGAAGTCTGGTTCTAGACTCTTCACACCCCTTAAGCACTTGTGTTGGATCTGGCAATAAGAGTTTGGGGGAAGACCTGCTGTGTGAGTGGGCTTTGTGTCTTCTCCACACAAGTGAGAACCCCAGGGAAAGGATTGAAGAGCTGTTTGGACGTAGCTTGGGGTAGGGAGAACTACTAGATCATTTACTAGAGTGCAGTAAGTCCGAGGCCCGATTTCAGAAGGACTGAAATAGCAGCTGCAGAGGTGTTAATTTTCTGCCTGCCCCCAGGGTGGAGGGAAGGTTGAATTCCTTCCTCTTGCCCCTTGTGGTGTTGCTTGCACAAAATCACATGACTGTGGCTTTATATGAGTATATATTGGGAAGTGACTTTCACCCTTACTAATGAGGTTTTAGTTGGACTTTTAAAAACATGTATAGTTTGAACTCACTTCCCTACATTTGCTGTACTAGAAGAAAGATCAATCCAGTAGAGGCATTTAGATGAAATATCTGTTCCTTGAGGTTTATTCTGATGTACACTGGTATATTTTATGGATGATTACAACAAAGATACTGTAAATTAAATGTAATAAAGTGTCGTGATCTCATTTAAGCTACATTATGTAGTAAAAGTACAAGTATGTGGCACAGTGTGACACATGGTTTTATAGCACTAAAATAACCATATATATTGCTTTGGTTCATGACCCTGCCTCTTGCTGAGAAACCCTTTCCTCTTGTGGCTTGAACTTTCTCCACCTTTTCTTCATCAGCTACCCTACCTTATGCAGCTATCGAGTAAACCTGCTGTGCTGTTAGAATTTCCATTCCTGGCTGAATGTAATAAAATCTTTGTGTAAATAAATATATGATTAACCAATTTGCTTTTAGAAGAGCATTACATTTGTTTTTATCTTATGGTCTGTTTTTTTCTAATTGCCTTCTTTATAGTGTTAAAGGATAAAGAATTTGCAAGAGATGGAGTAAGTTGTGGCATATTTTGATCCAAATTGGAATCTTTCTATTTGGTATGTTTTTTTTTTAAACAAACATTGCTACTTGATTTTTCAATGCCCTGTACTTGGGTCAGAAGGTCAAATTATTTGTGATAACTCAATTCCTATGCGTTCCTCCAAAGTGGTTTTTTTTTGTCCTTCAGATGTAAAGTATCTAGGATAGTTGCAGTGATGAGAGGGCATCCAGACTCTTAGTAGGAATCTTTCCTTTAAAATACTATTCCTGAACAGGTAAATGAAATATACTTAAACTGACTACTGCCGATTTGACAACAATAGACATTGATGAGGTAGAACCATAAAATTGTTTCAAAACACTGCATACATGTGTGATTTTGCTTTTCCAGGCATGGCCATTAACAGTATCTTCTCTATAATATCAGGTTCTTAACTAGTAAAATGGTATCTCTGAAGGTGGATAAACATGACAAAGTACCCACATCTTACCAGGAAATTTTGTTAGAGAATCCTTGTGCTAGGATATGTTTTTCGATTTAGTGAACTTGAAACTATTGCCAAAAGATAAAAGTCATGGAGAAAAATATCTCCATTAGGGAAAAAAAATGTCACTCGAGTTTGATGATAATTTGAAGGGGAAAAACAAATCTGACTGCTGTGATATGAAGTTGGCATTAACCCTGTCGTGCTCTGAGTTATTTTTCCTCTCTAATCTTTTTTCTTGATTATGCTGCTAGATACCTTTTGTCATGAACCAAAGTTGGCTCTCTTGGGTTCTATGCTTTAATGTGGGTGCATCTTTCCATGGCATCATTTGTGTTTGGACAAGAAGTTCCATATTTTCAGGCTATGTGGATAAGTAAAAGTGGTAGCATATCTTTCCAGGTGAAGTACTAGGAAATCAGAACTGGAAGGGACAAATCTCTAGTCTCTGAAGACATCTTTTTTTCAAAGACGAGTGTTTGGAGATCTTTGCAAACATTCCAAAGTGCTCTTTTTTTTTTTCAAGTGTATGTTTGAGGGTGAGGGGAGAGCAGGACAATTCCAAACAGTCATCAGATATGGAGTTTTGAAAAAGCAAACATTTTAAACACTTACAGGAGGAAAATGAAGCAATGGTAGTCCATTTTGGAGTAGATATCAGCAATATCTAGTCCTTCAATTAATCAGTAGATGAAAAAGCAGTGGATGTTCACATATATACTGTAATTCATTCAGCTCTGATGTCATTTCATTACAGTTTATTTTATCTAAAAATATTGGGCCACATCCTCAAAGGGTTTAAGTTAGCATAGCTCCATTGACTTCAAGGAGGTTGTGATAATTTATGCTATCTGAGGATTTGGCATTACTTCTGCTGAGTACTTTCAAAATATGACAGGTTTTGAAGCAGTTTCCCAAAAACATATTTTAAAAAAATTAAAATCAGGTTTTTAAAATGAAGGTTTCTGAATTTGCTAGATGAGCCTCAGTAGTGTAAGCACTAATATCCTTTGAGCTGCAGATCTCCATAGGCCTGCTGTGCTACACATTGATTGAAAAGATAATGCAATCTTTAAAATGTGCTCAACTGGCCTCAATGCATTTTTATTTTGGAGGAGCTAATCAGGGGCGGCTCCAGGAATCAGCACACCAAGCGCGTGCTTGGGGCGGCAAACCACTGGGGGCGCTCTGCTGGTCGCTGCGAGGGCGGCAGGCAGGCTGCCTTTGGCGGCTTGCCTGTGGAGGGTCCGCTGGTCCCGCGGCTTTGGAGGGCCTCCCGCAGGCATGCCGCCGAAGGCAGCCTGCCTGCCACCCTCGCTGCGACCAGCAGAGCGCCCCCAGTGGCTTGCCACCCCAAAGCCAAAGCCGCGGGACCAGCAGACCCTCTGCAGGCAAGCCGCCGAAGGCAGCCCACCTGCCATGCTTGGGGCGGCAAAATGCCTAGAGCTGCCCCTGGAGGTAATGTAGATAAAGAGAAGGGGGGAAGAGAGAGAGAACAGAGGGAATTTACTAGGTGCTTGAATTTTCCATGACTCGGGAAACTTAGTGAAGCTAGCTATGAGTTTTAAATGGTAGTTTCCTGTGGCTAATCACAATTTTCTTAAAAGGTCAAAACTTGACCATATTTGCAGGAGAGGGGGAACTTGCATGTTTATTTGTTTATTTTTATTGTTAGGTCTTGTCCAGCAGGCCTGCTCTACAACTTTACACATTAAAAACCTGGCAAATATTTTAGTAATATTGTTCTGAGGGGAATAGCTGAAAAACACTGCTCAAGGAATGGAAAAGTTACTGAGATCAAGAGGGGGATTTGAGTCATGGAATTCAGGTGCAGATTCAAATCTGAATTCAAACTGTGCCAAATTTTCAGGATGTTCTGGTTCAGCCAGTTATTAAGATCTAGCAAGGAATAGGGGAAGGTGAAATGTGGGGGAGGTAGAGAGAAACCTGATTCAGTGTTCTGTTACAGCCTCCTCTCTACTGAACTAATAACTTATTACTATAATGCCAGAGCCAACAACCTTGGTCCTGATTTCTCATTCTAAGTAGCTTTTCTATCCTCTATCCCAACAGTAATATTTTGAACATCTGTTGCTTGAAGGACCAGGCGATATTTTTTTTACTATACTTTTCTAATTTTTTAAAAATATGTTAATGTTTCTTCTGTGTGTGTCATGCCAGCTGTCTTAGATACCGGAAGCATGACGTGTCTGGGTGCTTGCTAAGCACCTGTCCCCTCTGTTTTAAACTATTGCTCCATCTAATTTTCCCCAGATACTAATATAAAACTATTTTAGGTCACATGATGATGTTTCAATTGATCAATTTTTTACAAAAAATCCAAAAAGCTTGAAAATACATATACTAATTGAAGATGAAAACAATAATGAAAAAAAATACCTTTCTTAGACCTTCTCTACACTACAAGTGACACTGGTATAATTTATGTCGCTCAGAGGTGTGAATAATCCACACCCCTGAGCAACGTAAATTATACCACCCTAAGCACTGGTGTAAACAGCGCGATGTTAGTGGGAGAGCTTCTCCCACTGATGTAGCTACTGCCTCACACAGAGGCAGGAGTTAAGCCAATGGGAGAGCTCTCTCCCATCAGCTTACAGCCTCTCCACCACAAGTGCTACAGTGCAGCAGCACTACTGTAAGTGTGGTAGTGTAGCCAAGTTATCAAATTGGGATATAAATCTAATGCATCTATGTTCAATTTACATTAACTTTCACTGAAGATACCTTTAAGGGAGTGTACTAGCCCTTACAGATTTTTGGAGGGAATCCTCCTGGCCTTGGATCAGAATTACTCCATCTCCAGGTTTGCCTTTTTGAAAACAACAGGGGGAGGAAGTGGTCTCCGGAAGGCAGGCTGGGAGCTGTAATGTTAACCCTGTTCTGAAAGCCAAATACCGGAGTCTGACAAGCAAGGAGGTGATGAGGGACAAATCTAGTTCCAGGTAGTTCCTAGCTGGGCTATCCACGGGGCACAAGGGAACAGGGTCACTGGTAAATATAGTTTCCTCTGGAAACAATGTGGGAGTCTTGGGCTGGGACAAGGCAAGCTGGGAAATAAAGGCCTATTTAAACCCTACCTTTTTCCCAGCTGAAGAGAGACCAGGCAGGCTTTGCAAAATCTCTCCTGAAAAGCTCTGAGCCAAGTGAACTCACCATTTTTTTTTTAATATGGTTTTGAGGCAGAACCCTCTGAGGAGGATCTGAACCGATTTCTATGGAGATTGTGCATATCCTGGGACTGCCTTTTTAACAAGATGAACTAAAGCCCCTGGCAGAAAGTGAGATTATAATAGATAGACTAAACTGATTGGATGAAGAAAAAACATGGTTAGCTGAATTATGCGAGGAGATAGTTCTGACAAGTTAATGAACAGCTGTTAATTTTGTCTCAAAAGCTAGAAATGGAAAAGATGTTTTAAATAATTTAGTCCAGTTGTCCACCCTTGCAAGTGAAAACTGTTCTCCAGTATACATTCTCCACTGCTTTGTCCAGATGATATCGTACATTACTCAAACAATGGAGTTTCTGCTGCTTTCCTTGGGAGTTATTTCTACCACATCTTCTAGATCTCACCATTAGGAAATTTTGCTAAATATTCCTTCAGTTAGTTTAATCCCATTACCTCTGTGTGTCCTATTGGACCACTCTAAATGAATCCCCTCTTTTGTTAGTGCTTCCAGTTTCCAAATAGTTGTAGACAGTTACCGTAGCACTCTCCCTCCTCACATAGTCATCATTTGGCCAAGTTATTGTTATAGTTTTATTTTTTCATTAGTCACTGTCTCCAATCATTTTTATTGCTCCTTTCTGAATTCCTGCCAATTTGTTGACATTCTTCTCTTGCTGGAGCCTTGTCAGATTGTAGCACACACTCTCCTATTCCTTTCTCTCCCACTTTGTCTGTTCGTGTCATTTTGCCTTAAAGAAAATAGGATCAGACTTCAATGACAACAGCCACTCCAGACCATCTGCATTTAACTTGTTCTCTTTTTCTCTCAAATTGACAGCTATGAACATATTGAATACCATTCTAAAAGACTGTGAAGCTGGGATTTCCCTTACAAAAGACTTTTTACAGCAGAAGGGAATAAGGGATAGAGTTATAATGAAAACTTTACTTAATATTGGACATTTCAGATGTTTTACCTATTTAATGTTGTAACAGCAAATAAGGGTCTTATTAACATTTTATTTCTTGTTGAGCCCAAGACATCCCTTCATTAATACAACAGTGTCCAATTTCTCACTCGTTTATAGTATACTTCCAAAGTCCTCATATGTGGATCCTCCCATGACTTCAGTCACCCTGAGGGAATAGAAGGAACCCTAATCACATACACTATTTTGGTTCTTCTCTTTTCTTGTAACATTCTCCAGTATAAATCCTCAAATAACTAATCCACGGAGGTTGCCCCTTGATGGGTTTTCCAGCCTGTATTGGACAATTGTCCTTTTTAAGAGGGGCTTAAACTCTCTTCCTTGGGCCTATCACAGGGTTGCCCAGGCCAACCCTTTTCTCCCAGTTACTTCAGTGAGTGTCAGTTTAGGCTGTCATCATTACTCATTATTAGAGAGCCTAGAAGACTGAACCTCACAAAAAGGCTTCTCTTGGGTTACTCTTTAGTGGCACTTTAGATTATGCTCCCTTTAAAAAACAGATCTATGCAGAGACTCTTCACAGTTCTCCTTCTCCTGTAGGCTCCCATACCCCTGTCCCACAGCAGACACATGGTTTCTCTGCAGAGACCCTGTGAAAACTGAATTAATCAGAGGATCCATTAAATTATGTTAATTAAAAACAAAAACAAATCTTGAGGTTTCATGGAAAAATCAACTAACATAATTCCTAAAATTGATGGGCATGATGCATAGTGAAGGGAGATCAACTCCAATGTAGAATAATGTTTTCTTTCTTGAGCAAGGTCAAAATGTTTCTGTCCTTTCTAGAAAGGACAGAGTTTAATCTTATGCTCTGCATTTCAAGTATTGTGACAGCAAATGTACCATGCAGGAACTAGGTGATGAGAAACTTCTAACAGCATACAAAGCTTGGCAGTGGAAGGGAGAAAGGTTAAATTAGCTAGCTATCAGAAGGGAAGATGGCATGTGTGTTCTAGTTTTTTTTATTGCTGTATTCTGACCAAGTCTCTCAATCATCTTTTCATGAGACAAATTTTGTGATGGACCAAAAATTGTTACTGTGTGTACTTTTTTTTCCCAAAACCACCTAAATGACTTAGAAATCTCAGGGTAATATTTTTCAGAAATACCTAAATGACTTAGGAGCCTATGGGTAAAAAAAATTTAAGTGCCTGCAGTGACTTAGGCAATGGGACTTAGAAGCCTAATGAGGAGACTTTCAAAGGCACAAATAGCAGTTAGGGGCCTAAGTCTCAATGAGAATTAGACATACAACTTCCATTTGTGCCTTTGAAAGTCTTCCCCTAAATCACTCAGGGTATGTCCATGCTTGAACTGGAAGTATAAATTCCACCTTGGGTAGACATATGTGAGCCAGTTCTGATCGATATAGTGCACTAAAAATAGAAATGTAGCTGCTGCAGAGTGAAGGATTAGAAAATGGTAGGCGCAAATCCTGTTATCCCAAATGGAGTTTCCCAAACACTTCATCCATACACAGTGGTTTGGCTAAAACAATAAAGCACATTTATTAACTACAAAATGATAGATGTTAAGTGACTATAAGTAATGAGACATAAAAGTAATAAAATTGCTTAGAAGGAAAATAAAGTAAAACACAATTAATGCTTAACTTAAACTAGAGTGAATTCAAAGCAAGGTCTCTCTCACCACATGTTCCCCCAGTCCAATGCTGCTTCTTTTTTGTTCTTCCGGTGTCTTGGATGCCATAGGCAGACAGAAAAGGAGGAATGATTTGGGGTGTCTACTCTCCATTATTATAGCTCTTTCTTTTCTTCAAGAAGCACCTCCAGCTGAGGTTCAGGAGACACAATATCTGTGTGGATGGGAACCCCGAGATGTTTCTTTTTAAGATGTAGATTTTTTGCCCATGTCTCTTTTCCTACCAATGAATAGCCACTCAACAGTTGATATCCCATTTGGCCTGTTTACACCTGGCTGGGGCATTAGCTTCTCTCTTGACTCTGAGGAACTGATTTGACCACTCCCCAGGCTTTGAGTATGTCTTAGACCATATCTACACATACTGCAGTGACACAGCTGTACTAGTACAGCTGCACTACTGCAGCACGTGGTGTGAAGATGCTCTAAGCTGATGGGAGAGAGCTCTGCTGTTGGCATAAAAAAACCCTACCTTGCAATCAGCATAAGAGATGTCAATGGGAGAAGCTCTCCTGCTAACATAGCACTGTACACACTAGCGCTTATGTCAGTGTAATTTATGTCATCCTGGGAGATATACATTTTATCAACATAGGCGGTAGTGTAGACATGGTCTTAGTAACACCACACAGTGGAATCTTACAGCTTTACATACAATGTTGCCACACGCATTTTATTAGGACAATATTGACCAGAGTTTTTTTCCAATTATACCTCACATGGCATATTTACAATAGTGTGCAAGGAGTGAATATGGGGTACAGACTGTCACAGTCATCTAGTTGTCAAACTGTGGCCTGTGGTCCACATAGACCTAGTTGATCATGCAGTGCTGTCTCTTCTCCATGTTTTGGCTGCTAAATATAATTAAATGACAGATAAAGGTGCATTACTTTTCTAATATAATTTTTCCATATAAGCAATATGTGAGGTGACCTTATGAGTGTCCATGAAGCTATCCCTATCTCTCTGTTGAAATGTGAACCACACTATGGAAAGGTTTGATAACCCGTGGTCTGTGCTCTGCCAGTGAAGAGCTGTCATCTAAAATGTATTTCTGAGTACATAGTGTAGCCTTAAATATCTCAAGCAAGGAGAGTCCTACCAGTTCCCTTGAGAGAAACTTCTACAATTTATATATCTTGCTCTCAAGAAGTTGCCTCATCTTAAATTTTCTTATTTTTAATTTCATCCCATTACTTATATGCAAGCTGCCTTCATATCACTCTTAATACTACTACTCTCTCCTTTGTGTTTACATTATTTAAATATTAGTAGACTTTTATCATGTCTTTTCCCGCTTTTAATTTCCCAACTCTTGGTCATTGCTTTGTATAGCTATATAGAGTAGAACAAATTTAGCTCTTTTAGTCTTTCTTCATAAATCAATCCTTTCACCTGAGATTGAGGTAGAACTGCACTTGCATACCCACAAGATGAATTTGTCACTTCTGTGTCTGGTACTAGAATGAAAGATCTTTGGGAAGGGACTTTCTCCTTGTTTCTACAGTGTTTACTGTTGATACTTTAATGTAGGTATTAAACCTGCAGTCAGACCTGCTCTACTGGACCCTTACATCCACAGAGATCTGCTGTTGACTTCAAGGGTGCAGCCACATGGATCCAATTGCAGAATCAGGGCCCTAGATTGCAGATTTCTTAGGGCAGTGGCCAATTGACTATGAAGTATTATGCACACAGCACTGTATAAGCAATAATAAAGTCCTGCAAATCCTAGGTGAGTACTATTAATCACAGCACTTACTTTATTCAAATGGAAATTCAGAGACACTTTCTGTACTGACCTACAGCCCACTAACTTCAATAGAACTGTGCGGTGTAGTACCTAGAGTAACACAGTTCGGAATTTTGGTTCTGTGTGATTATTTTAGTTTAGAATAAATCAACTTTAGTTTTTAAAGTTATACAATAAAACTGTTGTTCAGCTGAAGACTGGCAAACTCACTGAATATAATATGTTGTAAATATTACAAACTGAAAAGAAATACTAGTAAGACATACATAGTTTTTCATAGCTGTCTGTTTCAAGAGCGATATCACTGACAAAGTCACTAAAGATGCGTCAAGAGAAGAATACGTGGAAAAAACAGCTTTTGTCTCATACTCTCTGACAAGGTACTTGGCTAAGCGGGCACAAAGATGGAGGCAATATCAATTACTATATTGTTGCCGTTTGTTGCAGTCACTCCTAAAGGCCCCAAAGCAGATCAAGGCCCCATTTTGTTAAGCACTGTGCAAACACATCAATATAGCTTCTACTATCCAGTTAGAGGCCAGAGTCAATAAGTGAGTGAAATAAACAGGTGAAAGAACTAGAGGAACCGCAATACGATCATATGATTACATGAGTAAATCAGTGTACACAACCTGATGATTAGGAATAATTTAAACTCTCAATATTTACCGTTTTTAAAAAAAAGATTCTCGAATATAACCCTCTGGACTTCCTTAGCTTTTGCCTCTATCCTAGGGTTTCTCAAACAGGAGTCGCCACTTGTGTAGGGAAAGCCCCAGGCGGGCCGGGCTGGTGTTTACCTACCCTGTCTGCAGATCCAGCTGATTGCGGCTCCCACTGGCCACGGATCGCTGCTCCAGGCCAATGGGAGCTGCTGGAAGCGGCAGCCAGAAAGTCCCTCGGCCCACACTGCTTCCAGCAGCTCCCATTGGCCCAAAGCAGCGATCCACGGCTAGTGGGAACTGCTATCGGCCGGACCTGCAAATGGGGCAGGTAAACACACCAGCCCAGCCCGCCAGGGGCTTTCCTTACACAAGCGGTGACCTCTGTTTGAGAAACCCTGGTCTATCCCTCCTTCCTCTACCCTTGGAAAAAGTGATGCTGGCCTTCCTACTTAACTGTTTGTATGTATGTATACACAATAGCTCTGCTACAGCACCACAGCTACGGAGCTGTAGTTGTGCCGCGATAGGGCTGCAACGTAGATGCTGCCGATATCAACGGGAAGGGTTTTTTTGGTTGATGTAGGTAATCCAACTCTCCAAAAGACAGTAGCTAAATTGATGGAATATTCCTTCTGTCAACATAACCAACTTAACTACAGTGTTCACGGTACAAAATTTTTCACATTCCTGAGAGATATAGCTAGGTCATCCTAAGTTTTAGATGTAGACAAGGCCTCAGCCTTTTTTCTTTCTCCCTTCCCTGTTATGTGATCATGATAGATAAGCAACTGAAAGACTAGTCTTTATTCTCTGGCCCCAGCCAGCTGACTTAAAGCACCACCATCTACTGCTGGGATATGCATCCCCCAAAATGCTTTAATGTGTGGTTGGAATGTAATTGTGTTGGTTGGGGATAGTAATCTTTGGAGCTGAAACTTGGTGAACTTGCTAGCTTGTTGATCATTTACAAATGACAAAGAAAGGGTCAGTTTATTTTACAGTACTGTAGAAATAAACAAGGTTTTAACTTCGGTCTCATTCTCTCTAGATCATAATGAAAAGAAAAATATCCTTACCTGATATTTCAAGTTTTTTAAATTACTTTTCTCATCTGGTTGAGCTTCTTTTCTTTTAATTTCAGAAACAGACTCAGACTACAAATACTAGCACAGAGTCAGTTCCTTATAACCAGGGCCGGCTCTAGCAATTTCGCCGCCCCAAGCACGGCAGCATGCTGCTGGGGGCGCTCTGCCGCTTGCTGGTCCAGTGGCACCGGTGAACCTCCTGCAGGCGTCCCTGCGGGGGAGTCCGGTGGTTCCGCGGCTCCGGTTGACCTCCCGCAGGCATGCCTGCGGATGCTCCACCGGAGCCGCGGGACCAGCAGACCCTCCACAGGGATGCCTGCGGGAAGTCTACCAGAGCTGCCTGCCACCCTCCCGGCAACCGGCAGAGCGCCCCCCACTGTGTGCCGTCCCAAGCACGCACTTGGCACCCTGTGGCCTGGAGCCAGCCCTGCTTATAAACCAGCTCTGCCTTCAGATACACAGGCACAGCTCCCAGTGAAGTCAATGGGAGTAACACTTGTATATCCATGGGGAAATTTGGGCTTTTGGTCTTAACACTAGCAAATATGCCATAAATTATGTTGAAACAATATTAACTAAGAAATTTCATTTCCCAAATGTGGGCCATTCTATTTGTTCTGTGTCAACCACTTATTTTTTCAATAAACATTTCTAAATGAAGCCACATCTGGTGGCTGATTAGTTGAGTTATATAAAAGATAACTGAGTTGGAATTAGGTAACCTAGACTAAAAAACCTTTAGGAATTCAATGAAATTTATGCTTTCATATGTGGAGTGCAATTTAGTTTTAAATTTGTGGTACTTGTAATAAACAAACTTAAATTTTCAAAGACTTCTTTGTTTAGCAAGGGTTTTAAATGTGGGATAACCTGCTTCCTTCCCATACTTCTAAAAAAATTATATCCTCTCTTGCTCATATTACCTGGACTCAGTGACCTTTGGATGAACCTTCCCAAGCCACAAATGACCTGGTACTGTACAAAAACACCAGTTCAATGTGCGCACAGCTTAGCAGTCAGTTGCACAAGTGCCTGAATGAATCTTTTGTAGATATAATTACAGATAATATTGCATTAAATTTGACTACAACAGATGTTACCTAGGAAAACGTGTTATTTTGATCATTGTAATAGAAATCTTTAATTTAATCATTCTCTCTTGGTAGCAGATTTAAAGTTATAAATGTTATCTCTTTTTTCTATGTTTGGGGCTTGATTCTGATCCCACACTAGTGTAATTTCATTGCTGTCCAGGATTTACTGTGCGGTAACTGTGAGCAGAATCGGGCCCTAGTTGCCTTTATTGGTTTTAAAACAATGATACACAGCTATACACATTAAATATTTGGAGAAGCAAATACTTTAGGACTTGAGGATATTATTTTTGTACATAACACTTTTCACCTCTCTCTTGTATACTAGCATCTTTATATCAATTAGATTCCTTCCACAGTGCATGAAATTCTTCATGTTCGCATCTCATTGAAATATTTTGTTCTGTGTCAATGCCCCATTTTTCAGAAAGACTGGGACACTCATAACCACTTTCTCTCCAGAACAAAGGCAGTAGCAGTTCATTGTCTTAGACTCTGCAATCTCACATGAAGCAGATATGAAACAAACCACATTGTAGCCTCTTGTTGCTTTGTTGGTGACTTCTAGGAGGGGGAAATGTTTTTACTGGAATCTTAGAACTGATTGTATTTCTGAGGATCCATTCAAAGAAGTACAAGTGACTCTTAGTTTGCCAAAGTAGATATAACTTAGGCTTGTAAATCTAGTTACTTTTGAAACATCAGTTACATTTGCCATATTTTCATGGTTTTCCCAGTGCAACCATTGTTTATGCTGGTGCCTTCTACCATCTAGAGTCCCATATAATTGAGCTTTTTCCTCCTAAAATTGTGTTGATTTTTCTTCTGAATTTGTTCCCATTTTTCCTTTTTTATAGATAGTACAATGATTATGAAAGGTCCTGGACTGAAAACCCTAGAAACTAGAATTCTCTGGCCAAAGAAGCCCCAGAATGGGCAATAGCATGGGTAATGGCGGGATGAGCTTCCCTTATCAATGTGCTTCAGCAGTAACCTGAAAGGACCATCTTTACAGGTAAGAGGATTGTTCAGATTCTTAGTTTGGCTAATTCTTGGCTTCACTGCTGTGGCTGTGTTGACAAGAGTACCAATTAGTGTGGATTTTTGGAATGGCTGTTTGATGTAGATTATAGATTATAACAGTGGTGCCCAACCTTATTACACAGGAGGACTACATAAACTTAAGCACAACCTTGTGTGGGCCAAACAGATTTTACATATTTTAATAATATTTAAAGTCACCTGTACTGATTTATATTTTAAGTTCAGCTTGTTTCATATGTATGTAGATAGGTTGTTTCTATGTATAATAGTGTCTATTTACACATTTGTGTAGACTAAAATCATGCCAACATAATGACAAAATGCTAATGAATTGGCAGTTAGTGTGTTGTTTTAAAGCAGGCTGCAGACCTTATGAAGTGTTCTAGTGGGCTGTGTATGGCCCATGGGCTATATATTTGGCACCTCTGGATTATAGAATTGGAAAGGACCAATGTGATCATTCAGCCAGACTTGTTGCATAATACAGGCCATCAGACTTCCTTGAATTAATTCCTCTTTGAACTGGAGCATATGTATTAGGGGCTATATGGATGTTTTTCTATTTCACTTAGAACTGGACCACTACTGAATAGCTATCATGTTGTGATGTGTTTTGGTCAATACTGATCCTGGCCAATATGAACTGTAACATTAAGTTGAAAAGTTCTGAATTCATCTTACCAATCTTCTGAGCTCTCCAGTTGTTCTAAGGCTCCCTCCCCTTTTATTTTCTGGTCATTTTTCTACTACTTTACTTTAAATGAAAGAAGTTGACTAAATGGGGACAAGTTAATTTTATGATGTTAACTCCATTTAGTGCAATGGAATTACATCAGAGAAGAATTTTTCCTATTCGTTTTACTCATGGTTAGTTAGAGGAGGTTACTTAAGTGTCAGGACTCCTGATTTCTGTTTCTGGCTTTGCAGCTGACATGTTATGCATCTGATGAGAACAGTGGAGAACCACATAAAGAACTGCTTTCTTCTAACACCGAAAAAGAAATAGGGAAAACAGTATTACTCCCAAACCTACTTTGTTTGGGCATCTCTCTCTTCTGCTACTTCATTGTAGAGCTTCAGACTTGAACCATCCAAGTCTCTCTCCCCGAGTCCCATCTGGCTTCCTGATACAGATTTAAAGAAACAGAACATATATCCTCACCCAATTGTGACCTTAGCCTGTCACTTACCCTGACTTAGTAACCTACCATTGAAATGGGTGTAATAATTCTCACCTACCTTATATGGATGGATTGTGGGGCTTAGTGTTTAAACCATTTGAGATCTTTGAAGGAAAGACACTTCCAAAGGTTCTCAGATCACTGGTGGTGTGTGGAGAGCTGGCTGATCATGTGATGCTGTCTCTCTTCACTTCCAGCGGATAAAGCATGTTAAAGACAACTAAAAATATCACTAAATACTTTCCTACTCTTATTCTCCCACATAAGCTATTGCAGTATTTATCTTGAGGTTGTAATGTGATCATATCTGGGAGATGATGTTATGAATCGGAGAGGAGCTGATCCATGAGGCAGTGTCTCCATTAAGATGTAATCTACTCTGTGGGAAAGGCTGACAAAATCTTCTAATATACAGTAAATGTAAAGTAGTATTCTATTGATTGTCTTCCAAGCATGAATTCCATAGCAGTAGCACAACGTTCAGACAACAAGATCATCTCCTGTAACCAGGAGTTCTGAGGTTACTGATCATTCTTCATTTCAACATTAGAAATTATTTCTATTGTTCTCTCTGCCTCAACATGCATTAGCTATCTTTTCACTTTCTAATGTGCAAATTCAGAGAGTCTATCTCTCTCTCCCTTTCTATCTGACTTGCTTTCAGGCTGATCCAAGATAGCTGCCCAGTCTGGCAGTCATCTGTTATGATTGAGGGTTTTGTAATGTTAAAAGATTATGCCTCTTTAATAAATCGATGTAACTTTAAAATATGAATGGATTAAGTATTTTATTTGCTTAAAATACCACCACTCTCTGGCTTTGCAGTAAAGGAGCACAGAAAAATGGTTGCAGAACAGCAGCAGCAAGTGACTCTAGACAGAGTACTTCCTAGAAATATGTATCCATGAATGTGACTATCTTGCCATTGGTGCTCTGTTAGTGATCAAACTACAAGGCCCGGAAGTGTTGAAATAAAGCAAACACTTTGTTATTTAAATCTGAGGAAGATTGAAAGAGTGAGGGGAAATAGAGTGACTGGGAAGATCCAATCACAGGGAGAAGGGTTGGAAAAAACAGGCAGCATCCTCAGCTCTTCTCATACTTCCCCTAAAAATATATGGAGATTTGCACTGCTTCTAGAGTATGGCCTAATGCTAAATATTATTGAAACAACTTTCAGCCCATTCAGTAAATTTGATCTGATTAAGAGCCTTTGATCAGATTCACTTTCCTCTCCTGATTCTCTTTCTGCTAAAGAATTGTTGAGGATTATGGCTGTCCAAAGTTGGTACAACATGAGAACAAAAAGAATAGCCCTAAAGCCCTAACACAATAGAGAGTAATAAAGAACTGAGAGAGAGTAAAGTAATTAATGCAAAACAACATGGGTTTATGGAAAATAGATCCTGTCACACTAGATATTTTTTATGAGATTAACAAATTTGGTTGGTAAAGGGAGTAGTGTTGCTGTAGTACTTAGACTTCTGAAAGGCATTTGACTTGGTGCCATGCAATATTTTGATTAAAAAACAAGAGCAATATAAAATTAATATAGCACAAAGTAAATGAATTAAAAACTGGCTAACTGATCTGTATTTGGCACCACTTCTGGAACATGGTATCCAGTTCTGATTCCAACCATTCAAGAAGGATGTTGATAAACTGAAGACGGTTCAGAGAAGTGCCACAAGAATGATTAAAGGATTAGAAAACATGTCTTATAGTGGTAGACTCAAAGAGTGCAGTCTTTTTAGTTTAACATAGAGAAAATTCATGTGATTTGATTGTAGGCTACAGGTATCTACATGGGGAACAAATATTTAATAATGAGCTTTTCCATGTAACAGAGACACATATAACATAATAACACAAAGGTTTTACTGGAAGCTGAGACTACATAAATTCAGACTGGAAATAAAGTGTGATTTTATTTTTTTTTTAAACAGTGAGAGTAATTAGCCATTGGAACAATTTACCAAGGGCTGTGGTGGATTCTCCATCACTGACCATTTTTTGAATCAAGATTGGATGTTTTTCATGAAGCTATGCTCTAGGAATTATTTGGGGTAAGTTCTGTGGCCTGTGTTATACAGGAGGTCAGACTAGATGATCATAATGGTCCCGTCTGGCCTTAGAATCTATGAGTCTATGTAACAGACATAGGCAAAAGGAGTAGAATATATGGAAAAGCCACAACAGAAATTAACTCAGAAAGAAAGCACCTATATTTCTACATGCCCACACCATTTCAGAATGCTAACTAGAGTTCTCTCCATTACCTATGATTCTGTTACCTCACTTTAGGATTTGTGCTACTCCTGGGATTGTGTGTACACTTCCTTTTTAAAATGCCTGGATAAGAAATACAGAAAGCTTAAAGTCTGATTCAAACTATCAGAAACAAGACAGACAGGAATTCTACAGGTTTCTGTGACCTGAGGATTTTGCTGTAAGGTATTTGAAAAGGCTCAAGTCACTCAGTGAGTGACCCATTAAGTTTGATCCATATTGAGTGCAATATAAAGCCTTATGTTCAGGCTAACAGTACATTGTTATTTAATATCAGTAGTTTTTATGATACTGTATGTTTTCAAGGAGAAAACAAGCACTGTAGATTGAAACACATACTCTGAAGTCTTGTGTGGTAGATATTATAGCATTAAGAAGATGCAACTAAATCAGGCCTTGGACATTCCTTGCAACTCCCAGTACATACTCAACTTTATTTGTACAAAGGATGATTATAATCAAACTGAACAGAATAGTCAAATTGAATACAATAGTCAATTTTGTGATGACTGTGCCTTTTGACAGGGTATACCCATAACTGTATTGCCCAAAACTCATAAGACATAACATAGTAAGAGAGAGTGGGGTCTGGTTTGTGGATGTGATCTCTATGAATGTGAAGTTAAGCTAAACTTCTCTAAGTACAGTACCTATTTTCTAAAGCCATGGTCAAATCAAGTAACTCTCTGAAGATCCTGGTTAGGAAGCAGTTTTTCCAGAATGTTCATTCTATTCTAGTTTTGTGTAAATTGTAAAATACACATGGACAAGTAGTCAAATTATCGTTTGACTGAAGATGCAATCCAGTTTTTGCTTATGTGCCCCATGACTCTCAGACAATGACCTTCTAAGCACATGTTCCACCAGTGGATACTCTTGGCTAACACTTCCAAACATGAGGGTTTTCTAAACATGAGATTTTCAAAATTGCTCAGTGGTGGCCTGACTCTTGGCCCCATTGAGGTCAATGAAGATTATACCACTGACTTCAATAGGACCAGAGTTAGACCACTGAGCCGCTTTAGGCACCCAAGGTGGGGTTTTTAAAAGTTAGGCTTCTAAAATCATGCTTAGACACCTAAAAGTGCTATACAACAAGCAGCTCTCATACACTTCACTGAGCTTTGGATCGGGCCCAAATAGAAAACTCTGTGTTCTGAAATTGTCAATCAAGCAACTTTCCTGAGCACAAAGGAACCCCTATGTGATGGGAGTTAGTGATGGGTCATTACAAATACTGCATTCCAAACACCACACTCACTGTGGTTCTGCACAGCTTGATGGCTGTGCAGTTGGCTTGTCTATCACAGCAACTGTTGAAAAGCTGTAGATCCTTTGATCTTAAGCTAATGGAGCTACTTTGGCATTCATTGAAACACTGTGTCTGTTGGGAGGTGAAGCCTTGCAAGAAAAACGAACTAGTGGTTACAATAAATAGATTGTTACCAGAACCTCTATTGAAAAAAGACTGTAATTGGGACACTTACTGCTTTCGGAAAGTGCCCTCCAGTTGTTGCTTTTAATACCATTGGCCTATGGAATGAGAATGTATGTTCTGCTGGATTATAATAACTCTTAGGAACATACTAGCCCACAAACTAAGCACATTGTAAAACCGTTGTTTTCACATTTTTCCAATAAAACTCCATGATACTGTAAATCTGTTTTTGTTCTACTTCTAATGACAGAAATGTGTTTTTCATAAAAACAACTCCTCTGTCAAAATACAGGATGTAGGATAGTGCTGTAATTCATCCATTTTTGTACCAGGGGTTGCATGACCCCTTGTCAGAACAATAAATTACAATTACTGCTTCAAATATTTTTACTTATGAAATGCTTCATAAAATTCAAAGTGTGCTCAGTTCTGCACTGTTGCTGCAGTTCGTGCAAAGGTAATCCAAAACATATGAGCAGTTAAATGGCAAAAAGTCTGGTGATGCACAAGTACTTGAAGTATTTACATTTGATTGATTGGTTTTGACCTAGTGCATTTCAACCTCGGTTATCAAAACTTCCTGAACAGTCACGTACCCTGATTAGATTAAAAATTGCCTCGCTTTCCACACAGTGGTATGTAAGAAAACAGAATTGTACTAAATGTAGCTTGGTTTTTAAACTGACTATACTTCTAATTGCTCAAAGATAGCAAAATATGTGATGCATATAACATTCAGTAATTAAATATATCAATAAGGGAAGAGAGCTACAAAAACATAGTATGCAATAAAATAAAACATAGCATTATTTTATAAAATATTTTATTGAGGCCTCTTTAGTGGACAGTTGAGCTTATTAGATATCATACATAGTACAATAGTCACCACTTAACAAGTCAGCATTTTCCCACACTTGCTTTACCACACAGTGGTGCCTGAGGTACCAAAATATTTCCCTGTGGTTGGAATAATTGTGATATTATGTTAGATAATTATGGGAAAAAGCTGAATTATTAATGGTAACCGTAGTAACTGTAATGAAATATCTGTACTACATTTAGATTTTCATCTGTATCTCAAAATGTGATTTTATGTGCTTAGCTTCGAACATGGGAGATTGTTTCAGACCTTTCACGTAGGGAAAAAGAGAGGAGGTCCTTTGGAACAGTCACCTACCAGCTGAAACTGACAGATTGTTAAGAGACAATGCCCCAGCAAGTAGCCTTAGTGACCCCAGCATGCTCTTGTGACGAGCACCCAAACCAATTTGAATTAGGATGGGTCTACTGAGAGAAGCACATTGAAACTCTCACAGTTACATTCCTTTTGCTGGCTCAAATCCTCCTGTGAGTTCGTTCTGTTCTGCCCCCATAACTGAAGAGAAAGGCCTATCTAGCTTAGCTTGTAATAAAGTGTAAGATTTACATGAGACTAAATTTGCTTCTCGGCTCTTTGCGATTTTTCTCTGGTGCTTTATTCCAACTGCTAAATACATACATTTGGTTTCAAGAAGGCAGTTGGTCAATATCACTGGGCAGAGGTTCTGAAATGAAGAAATGCACATGCTTGAAACCCAGCCAGGGCAATAAGCAGTTGCTACCCATGGAGTCGCATTCTTGGGTTCTGGTCTGAGAGTGAAAATATCATGAGATTCCACCCCAACATAGGGAAGGCAAAGAGAGGTCAAAACCAATCCATCAAATGTAAATACTTCAGGTACTTGTGCATCACCAGACTTTGCCATTTAACTACTCATGTGTTTTGGGTGGGGGAAGGAAGCACTCAGAAATCAGAAAGGGGCCAGATGCAGCAAACCTCAGAAACATGACAGCTACCTGCTCTGGCATTGTTATTTCACAAGCAGCTAGGTAACTATTAGAAAAGGCACCTCCTTCTTTCCCTAGATGAAAGGGCTGAAATTAAGTCAAGCACATAAATCACATTTGGGGATACAGATGATCAAATTGTGTCACTGTAACTCAGGGCTGGCCTTACCATGAGGCAAACTGAGGCAGTTGCCTCAGGTGCCAGACTGTGGGGGCACCACTAGGACCCAGAGTGTAGAAAACTGTGTCCTGCTGGTGCATATGTATTCTCTCTGCTTTAGATGCAAAGAGATGGTGGAGGGCTGTGCTAGAGGAAGGAGGGCACAAGAGACGTAACAGGCAGGCAGGAGAAAAGGTTAGAGGGAATAACAGAAAGCAGCAGAAGCTGCAGGGAGAGAGAGGAGGAGCCTCTTATATACCTTTCTAGCACCCCCAGGAGCCTGGACTGATTAACACCAGCTTCTCAGAGAGCTTCCTGTTTCCTGCTGCTTCCCTGAACCTGCTGGAGGAGAACAGACAGTTAACTGAAGTATTAGGAGTCAATTAGGCCCTTAAGATACTGATATCTTCCCTCACTCAGCCTGCTTATTTGTCCCCTTCAACTGAGTGTTGAGAGCCACTATGGCTGGTACAGAACAGCAGTCATGAGTGAAAGAAGAAAACGCCCCTCTGGGGCAGCATTCAGAAAAAGAAAGAAAGCAAAGGAAGCTTTTATATCTAAGCAGGAAAGAGCTCTCCTGAGATACATAGACACAAATATTCCAATTAGTCAGAGTGCAGGTGACCTGGCAGCTACTGCAGCATCCATATCTCCATCTCAAATGGATGTAACCATGCACACTTCTGAAAAAAGTGTAGAACAGAGAAGTGTGTGGTGGAGGTGCAGGAAACAGCTGCTGCTGAGTTTAGTTCCTTAAGTTAAGATGATCCAGGACTGTGGACCCACTTGAGCAGTGGCCTTAGGGACTTCCTTGTACTGCTTGGGCCACAGCAAGTGAAAAACTTCATGTTCCCCAAAGACAATGAAAATTGAAGTTTCCATCCAACACATTACTGGCATGAAATTCCCAACGGTGACAATGTGGAGAGACCATGGCTTATGTACTCAAAACCCAGAATGCTGCATACTATTTTTGTTGCAAACTCTTCCAGTCTAATGTTCCAGGCACATTGGGCTCTACAGGAACAAAGGACTGGTAAAATCTGGCTAGAAATCTGGCATGCAATGAGAAGGCAGCAAATCACCAGAGAGCATTATTCCATAGATGCAAAGAGCTTAAGATGACACTAAGGTTAACAGCCACCATAGATGATCAGTATCAAGAGAAGATTGCATCAGAGTCTCTTTACTGGCAAAATGTTCTGAAAAGGCTCATTGCCGCTGTGAAAATGCTTGCTACCCAAAACCTAGCACTGTGTGACACTTCAGATCAGTTGTCTGTGGCAAACAATGGAAACTTCCTTAAAATTGTGGAGCTGATGGCTGAGTTTGATGCTGTACTCCAGAAGCATCTAAGAAGAGTCACCACCCAAGATATGTACACACACCACTACCTTGGAAAATCAATTCAAAATGAGATCATACAGTTACTGGCAACAAAAGTCAAACAGAAGATTTTGGCAGATCTGAACTCAGCCAGATATTACTCTGTTATTCTGGACTGCACACCTGACAGCCATATGGAACAAATGATTTTAATGGTATGTTTTGTAAGAACAACAGAACGTAGTGAAAATGTCCCTGCAATGGTGACGGTCAGAGAGCATTTTCTAGAATTTATTGACATTGATGATACTACAGGAGCTCGTATGAAAAATGTGCTTCTTAAAAAGCTGGAAGTTACGTGAAATGCGATAGCTGACATGAGAGGTCAGGGCTACGATATTGGTGCCAACATGAGAGGAAAGAACAGAGGAGTGCAGACACGGATCTGAGGGTTAAACCCTCGAGTTTTTTTTGTCCCATGCAGTTCTCATTCATCGAACTTGCTGGTCAGTGATGCAGCATCTAGTGAGGCTGCTGAATTTTTTAATGTAATTCAAAGCATCTATGTATTTTTCTCCGCATCAACTCATCGATGGCAAATTTTGAAACAACATTTGGGAACATCCTCTCTGACACTGAAACCACTGAGTGCCACACAATGGGAAAGTTGAGTGGAGGCGATAAAGCCTATCAAACACCAAATTGGGAAGATAGATGATGCCATAGTTGCCATTATGGAGGATAATGCTATGACAGGAACTGTTCATGGGAGAACAGAGGCAGAGGGAAATGGAACCACCAGAAACATACATAACTTCAAATTTCTGTGTGGCTTAGTGTTGTGGCATGACATACTGTTTGAAATAAATGTTGTAAGCAAGAGACTCCAAGGTGTTGACCTTGATATATCTGGAGTGGAACAACTGGAAAAAGCAAAGTCATACCTACAGTCTTACCGGTCAGATGAGGGATTTCAAAATGTTCTGAAGAGTGCACAGAAGTTGGCAGAGGAACTTCACACTGAAGCTATTTTCCCACCCATTCAAGAATACAAAAGTCACCGAAGAAGAAAACATTTTGATACAAGGCATGGGATAATCCCATAAGAGACCCCAAAGAACAATTCAAAGTTGAATTCTTTAACCGGGTGCTAGATTGTGCAATACAGTCAGTTGAAGAACGTTTTATGCAGTTAAAGGAACACAGCAGTGTATTTGGGATGTTGTATGATAATCCAAAACTCCTCATTATACCTGAAGAAGACCTATATCAGCAATGCAGGGCACTAGAGACGGTGTTGACGCATGATGACATGCGCAATATTGATGCAAGTGATTTAGGTGATGAACTGAAAGCCCTTTCAAGAGACATTTCATCAGGATCAATTCTAAAGGTTGTTCTGGAATATATGTGCACAAATATGATGACCACCCTCTTTGAAAATGCTTTTCTTGTTCTGTGTGTACATCTAACACTTCCTGTAACAGTTGCCAGTGGAGAATGCAGCTTCTCCAAGCTGAAGTTAAGAACACATCAACACTCCACAATGACACAGGAGAGGCTGGTCGGCCTTGCAACCTTGCCCAGACTGTGGACCTTCAGCAGGAAGCAGCTGAAATCTTTGCAACCAAGAAGACACAGAAAGCACCACTTTGATTACTCAAACAGATAAAAATGCCAGTGTTTACTATGCAGACAAGAAAAGTTACATTTGCTGTTTGGGCATTTGAAAGTTAAGTGTTACTTAAAATTTTTGAATAAGGCATTTTAAGTTGTTAGTTCTCCAGAGCAGTACAATGAGAGGAGTAGAACAGGAAGGAGGCAGAACTGAGATCTTTCAAAGTTTTGGCCCAAGCGAGAGGGTATGGGGGCATCATTTGAACTCCCCGCCTGAGGTGCCAAAATGTTGTGTGCTGGCTCTGCTGTAACTATATCTGAAATAATCAAAATTTCTCATTTGTGTGAAACTTACTGGACCAGGTCTTCAGCTGGCTATAACAATTTACACTAGCTGAGGATCTTGCCCATTGTGAATTTTTCTTCAGAACATTCCAATTAGGGATTTAATCTCTCTGGATGTGTGTTTTCTCACTTGCTTCCTATAGTGCAATGTGTGTGGTAGAGGAGGTTAGATATGCATAGGCAATTTAAATGGGGGTATGCACTGTGCAATACTGGACAAAGAAAGCAATTTTCGGTCAGGCAAGGCCAATCATTTGGCAGTAGTGGCAACTTGATGAAATAACATCTGTTTCCAGAGAGTGAGGGTGGACAAAAAAGGTCATTTCAACATCAATAACCTCTCAGGATCTCCAGCGAAACCAAAATGTTAATTCTAAGCATATTTTAGAATTGGGGCAATTAATCATTGGTCAGTTTTGAACTGGGTACCTAGTCAATCAGAAGCAACATAGAATAATAAAAAAAGTAGACTTGAAAGTAACCTCAAGAGGTCAGCAAGTCCAAACCCCTGCACTGAAGCAGGACCAAATAAACTTAAACCATCCCTGACTGGTGTTCATCCAACCTGTTCTTAAATACTCCAATGTTGGGGATTCCACTGCCTCCCTTGAAAGGCTATTACAGAATGTAACTACTTGTATAGTTAGAATGTGTTATCTAACCTAAATCTCCCTTCATGCAAAGCTCAGGAGTTCCTTTCTAGAGAAAATAGGAGAGTGTATTAAGTGTCTAGAAAGGCCTGAAAAATCTTTGGATAAAGTGAGAATCCTTTTGCTAACGTATCAGTTCAGAATTTCCCATGGAACTGATCACTAGCTGCAGAACTGAGGTCCAAAATCTAAGCTCTCATTTAGAAAAAAAAATGTTTCTAGCCCATGTGGTTGTGAAAATAACCTTAAAAAACATTTTTAAATGGGTAGGTAAGTCCATATTTTTGTACTTAAATAAATGGCCTGATCTTCAAAAGTGATGAACACCCAGCATTACCCACTATAGTCAATTGGCGCCACTGGTGCTTAACAGTTTTGAAAATTAAGTCCATGTTTGGTGCCAAAATATGTTGTTTGGGTGCCTAAACTTAAGCTTAAAAAAAATGTTGGACAAAAATATATATCTGTCATATACATACAGAACTTGAAAAATCCAGTAGCTAAATTACCTTCTCAGTTGAAGAATTTTACCAGCCTTCAACATCTTTCCATGAAGCACTGTAACTGTGGGACTCCAATGTGGTGGCTCAACAAGAAGGGAGACCATGGTACATCATGGGAGTTGGAGTTCATTCAGGGAGCCAGACCCATAGAGGAGAATGGAGGTATAAGGCCCCAGAACTAAAGCTTCCAGGAGGTACTGTGACTGCACTTCCAAGTCTGAATTTTTTGGTTTTCAAATTAAAATTTTCAGCTTTTGATTCTTTGCCAAAAAGTTGAAATTCTGTGGAAAATTTTGAAGAAGTTTTCTTTTTAATTTCACTGAAATTTGCTGTGGGAAAAAAAATTACAACCAGCTGTAATTCACAGTGAAACTAAAAAGAATTGGGTCAATTTCATGCTGTCACACCTTGGCAATGGTATGGTCAGTCTCAGGAGCAAGTGCTGGAAATGTCAATTCAGGAAAGGAGTCTGGGGTAGGAAGGAGGAAATAGGGCTGGTTAGTGGGAGGACTTCAGATCTGTCACTTGCTAGCTGGAGGTCCTGAGAAAGAGGAAGATCCCCTCATTGTTGAGAGACATCACAACGATAGGAATCCAAGCATGGCAGAGAGTATAAGATTAAATACCTAGCTCTTATACATTGTCGAGAGTGACAGAGAGAGAGGGAAGACTTAGTAGGGAAGACAAGTATTTCTGTCGTGGCCATCACTAAAGCTAAAGAGAACCACAGATACAAATGCTCCTGAATTTTGTGTGTGTTCAGAATCCAGATCCAAATGCCACAGCTAACCTCTATTTCTCCATTTGGGTGGACCAAAAGCCTGGATCCAAAGATATCCTTGAACTTTTGCAGGAGAATTGTACCAAACTTAGGTTTGGATTTTTGTGCCTTTGGCCCATCTCCCCTGTTTGCCCTTTATTTTAAAGCAGTCACCATTTTTATAAAGGAAATCATGGGGTTGTACCTTTTTTAAATTTTGCTGGCAGCCTCTTTAGTGCTATGCTGGAACATGACTCATGTCATGTTTCAGCCAGTAGTTTTAGCCAGATGTTCAAAAGGCTTTTTGAAAGCAAATGCTATGTTCATATTTTTTCCTTTCCT
Organism: Gopherus flavomarginatus; assembly: GCF_025201925.1. Classification (NCBI taxonomy): domain Eukaryota; kingdom Metazoa; phylum Chordata; order Testudines; family Testudinidae; genus Gopherus; species Gopherus flavomarginatus. The sequence goes on from NC_066617.1 coordinate 191,159,806, forward strand.
TTTCTTTTTCTTTTTTAAAGTATTTTTCTACATAGTTTCAGTTTCATTTTGAAACATACCGTACCTAGTAATAAAACAAGGTACTGATATTGCGGACACAAGGGAGGCATCATGTAATAAAGTATTGTGCATATTTATATATGTGACCAACTTCTCTTCCATGTGAACTGCTGGTGAAATACATGATTTAAATATAAACAAACACACAACTGGAAAAATTAACTGATTCTTTTAGGGCCAATTCTGTAGCCTGCCTTCACACTGAATAGTATTTACTCACATGAGTAATCTCATTTACTTCAGCAGGACCACTTGCATGAATAAGTACTAGTCACTTGATAAAGGCTGCAGAATCTGGCCCTTATTGTAACTAACTTATTACTTCTCCCACATCTTCCCATGTACATGCACTTCTTGTAAATATGTGGGGTTGCATTATTTTGGTATCCAACACAAAACTGGTAGTTTTTAAAATAAGTTTAGTTCTGGGGAACTTGTACTCTACTACATATCAGCAAGAGTTGGTCACATAATTCATAACCAATAATTGATTTGAAAAATGTTGCCTTTTTTTCCTGTCTCTGAATTGTCACCATTTTCTTAAATGTTTTTATTGCTTGAAAGTTTTTGCCAGACAACTTCTGTGACTAATTCTTGACCTGCAGCTTGCTCGTGAGTAGCTTACAGTACTTGAAGCTTAAGCTGCTTTGAGTGGACGTGAGTCACAGGATATTGGATACATATAACTCATAAAATCAGGCTTTTGGTATGAATACTTACAATTTCAAATTAAACATTCACTTTGTGACCATTCTGCAGTATTTGCTTAAAACTAGGTGTTTTACCAACCTTCCTGCCAGTAAACTCTTGGCCATAATATTTGCTGAAAATGAACACAAAAGGTACTAACGCAGTCGCATCAAATTAATTTAAACATTCCAACGGGTATTTGTGAAAATTATCTTGCTGTGCTTACCCAGCTCTAATTACAGCCTTACTCTTCTTGGACCAATATATAAATACGTTCTCTTTTTTTCTTTGCAACAATAGTTCAGGGGAATTAGAGAGTTCTTCAGAAGAGCAAAATTATTTTTGCTTGAAAAGAATAATGAGAAAATGTGTCAAAATATGACAACAATAACTTTTATTTATATCTGTCACTCGGGAAAGATCATACAGTTGACCATTTCAGGTCCATGCTCCATTTAACTATTTTCTGCTTGAGCCAGCCTTGAAAGCCTACACAAATGTGAAAATTCCTAAGAGGAGATGGTCATTCACTGAACCTGCAGTGCCTCCCCCATTTTGTTCATTCCTTCATGGGCCTTTGCCCTCTTTTTGATTCAGGGTCCCATAGCTTTCACTTTTCATTTTGTGCCTTTTCGGGGGCAGGGAAGGGCACTATTTGAGTTACATGAGAAAATAGACTTAAGGAGGGTTATCCTTATGACAACTTGCTGTCTGCAAGATTTTCTGAATTTCCTTTTTGTTCTGTTAGTTCTGGTGAAAGATGCTGATCAATTGACCGTGGCAACTGAATCTTTTAACCAAAAATGTCAGGGGATTGGAAGCACAAACTACACAACCGGTGTAGCTTATCTTTGACTTGAAGTGATCATTTGTAGAAGTGAAAACGTAGTTCAGTATTAGGCACATAGGACTAGAAGACACCTCATGGGTCATAGATATGTCTATACTGCAGTTAGTTACCTGTGGCTGACCTATGCCAGCTGACTTGTGCTCATGGAGCTTGAGCTAAAGAACTGTTTAATTGCAGTGTAGACATTCAGGCTTGAACTGCAGCCTGAGCTCTGGGACCCTGGCACCTCTAGACTAGACTGCAACTAGACTGGAACATTTATAGTGCAAATAAACAGCCCCTTAGCCTGAACCCTGGGAGCCTGAGTCAGCTGGCATGGGCCAGTATTGGGATTTTAATTACAATGTACACACCCATAAAGTCCAGTCTCTTGCTATTACAGGCAACCCCATCATGCAATCCCATTCATGTTTATCAAGCTTCATCTTAAAACTAATTACACCTCTACCTCGATATAACGCTGTCCTCGGGAGCCAAAAAATCTTATCACGTTATAGGTGAAACTACGTTATATCGAACTTGCTTTGATCCACTGGAGTGCACAGCCCTACCCTCCCGGAGCGCTGCTTTACTGCGTTATATCCAAATTCATGTTATATCGGGTTGCATACTATCTGGGTAGAGTTGTATGTTGTTTGCCTCTCTAACTTCTATTGGGAAGCTGTTCCAGAACCTCACTCTGATCATTGGAAACTATTTTCTAATTTCCAACTTAAATGTATTGCTTGGTTGAAAGAGTAAAATCATTTGGGGGGGGGGATTTGAAGTTGTTTATATTTTGAAGGGTTCAAAACACATCTATATTGCTATTTTAAAGTCTCTTTTTTTAATATTTGTTTTACATTTTATCTCATTGTATCAAAACAGTTATCAAAATTTTTCATTCACAAAATAATTTTGATCATCACTTCGGTGATGTTTTTGACAAGTTTTTTGATAAACCTTTTTGAATCACAAAAATGCAATTTGCTATGATTTTTTTGCAATATAGACAATTTATGGAAAAAAAGTTTTCAAAAAAGGTAATTTTTCAACAACAACAAAAATCTTCAAATGGTTCGATTCAGTACCTATTTTAGTGAAGTTTTTTAGCTCAGATTTAATTTGTATTCTATGCTAGCCAGACATGCAATGCATGAGTCCAGTTGATTACTATTATTTATGTTAGACATTATTTGGTCCTGTGTCATAGGTGCTATAAGTGCACACAGCAGAAGATAGTTCCTGCCCCACTTTCATGGAGAAGACAAAGGAAGTATTCTTAATCCTATTTTATAAATGGGGAACTGAGGCACAATGAGATTAAATTACTTGCCCAAAATCACACAGGAAATCTATTGAATTCAAATCTCCTGAGCCCCAATCCAGTGCTTTAATCACAAGATCATCTTTCCTCTGTTATGAAACAATTGTGAATTTTCAAATTGTGTCAGGAAACTATTTGTATTTACTTATTTAGAAAGCTAAAAGGAGAATAGTCTTTGCTAAGTAGTGAATCTCAATCTACCAGCTCTACCATCTTGCATCTCAGAAGGAATTCATCACATCATTACTGGCAGGCTTTGAAAGCCTTTTTGTTTTTGTCCACTGATTAGTATAGCAATCTATTTTGAAAGGTATGTGGGCAGATATACGTTATCATGTATTTGTTTCAATACTAGCTTTTTTTGCAGTGAAATGTATGAAGCTTTTAAGTAGTCTGGTTTGAAGGCTCTGATGCCAAAGATAAACTATTAGGATTATAAATACAGTTTCTGTAAACTTTTGTAAGTACTGTAATCAGTAAGAATGTCTCATCATTTGCTTGTCTCCCTTGAAGTGCTGAAGCTTTTTCTTGTTAAAAACCACAGGCATTTATGTTAGCAGCAGACATTAACAGTTAAGTCAAACATGTAAAATGAGTTAATTGTACAATGTGACTTGCAGAAAACAAAATTTCCATTTAACTCCATGTTTTAACACATTATGGGTTAAGTGCCCTACACCACTTGGCCTTCTCTCTTTTTTCTTTTCCTACAATTCAAATCAGTATTCTGGAAAATTGGCCTTCACGCCATTGATGAGCTGCTAAACTTAAGAAATCTCCAGAATATCCTACCAGATTTTATTCTTTTGTTGTAGAATTGTTTCCTTCTAGTGATCAGATATAAAGTTGGAAAACTTAAAGGTTCTCCCTTCTCACCCCACCTGACTGCCAAACATTGGTAAATAACCTTCCCTGTCAATGAACTATATGGATAAAAACGTAGGACTAATTTATGTAGCTGTCGGAATTAAATATACATTACTGAAAGATTAATTCTGTATCCAACATTTGGAGAAATAAATATGCACTTTAAACTCAAACTAAAATGCACATTGAGCATACGATTAGAATATTAGTGTCTAGAGATACATAATGCCACATTGGGACAGGTCTGCTGTGTTAAAAGCACACAGTTATGCATATGTGCATGTGTGCACCATTAGCCCAAAGTGAGTTCAGCTCAGTAACCTGAAACTGGATTCTTAAGGGAATCAAAAATCAGCTCTGATATTCCATACATTACTGAAAGATTAATTCTGTATCCAACATTTGGAGAAATAAATATGCACTTTAAACTCAAACTAAAATGCACATTGAGCATACGATTAGAATATTAGTGTCTAGAGATACATAATGCCACATTGGGACAGGTCTGCTGTGTTAAAAGCACACAGTTATGCATATGTGCATGTGGTTAATTTAAGTGCAAACCCCAATATGTATGTACAGAATAATACAGTGATTATTCTGTACATACATATTAGTGATTTCAGCTCATAGTAGGGGAGCCCCAGTGCTGGTGCACCATTAGCCCAAAGTGAGTTCAGCTCAGTAACCTGAAACTGGATTCTTAAGGGAATCAAAAATCAGCTCTGATATTCCATACATTACTGAAAGATTAATTCTGTATCCAACATTTGGAGAAATAAATATGCACTTTAAACTCAAACTAAAATGCACATTGAGCATACGATTAGAATATTAGTGTCTAGAGATACATAATGCCACATTGGGACAGGTCTGCTGTGTTAAAAGCACACAGTTATGCATATGTGCATGTGGTTAATTTAAGTGCAAACCCCAATATGTATGTACAGAATAAGTGTGTGTAACCCTTCTGCCAGGCTGAATTGATAGCAGCAAGGGCCGGGTTCAATACATAGGGATCCGTTCCCTGCAACGTAATGCAAAACCAGCTCGAGCCTCCACCCAGTGACCTGGGAAAATCTTACACACACCCCTGGACACCTCGAAGAGGCAATACTTCCCCTCTCACAAGCACAGAGTCTCAGTGTAGCAGAAAATGTTTAATAACATGAGATAAACAACAAGCATTAAATTGGGAAAACACCTCAACTAGAGTTCATAGACCAAACCGTGAGCAAAGACTCATCCCAGGAAATTGAGTTGTGTCCTTTTCCCTGGACTCTGAGTCCAGCAACCCCAAAATCACCCCAAGACTTCAAAGTCCAATACCCCAAATGTCCCTAGAGTCCAGCAACCCAAAGATCACCCACAGTCCCAAAAGTCCCACAACCCAAAAGTCTCAGTCCTGGGTTAGTGCATCCCCAGAGTTCAAGAGTCTATGTGCAGGGCTTTTCCCCCCCCCAGCCTGGGTAGAAAGGGGCACCTTACGTGGTCTGGGGCTGACTGCCCTGCCTCTCCGTGGGGTTCTGCTTCCGCCTTCACCACAAACTGCTCCGCTGTACCAGCCACTCCATTCTGCTCCACCAGCCATCTTGTGATCCGCTCCAGCTGTTCCCGCAAACTGCTCGGCTCTGCTCACTCCGTGGGTCGCTCCAGCCATCCCCACAAACTGCTCTGCTCTGCTCCGCAATATAGCTTCATGCTCCCCCACTAGTTAGTACAGCACTCAGTGCTCTGAGCTCAGTAATTTTAGCTCTTTAGTGATTTCAGCTCTTAGTGATTTCAGCTCATAGTAGGGGAGCCCCAGTGCTGGTGCACCATTAGCCCAAAGTGAGTTCAGCTCAGTAACCTGAAACTGGATTCTTAAGGGAATCAAAAATCAGCTCTGATATTCAACATGGAGAGAGGAGGAGGAGGAGGAGGTGCAATTGGTGCTACTGGCTCACACAAGGGGCCCATACCACCAGGTACCAATACTTGTCCCCAATCTCTCTCAGTTCACTGAGTTTTGGAACCCATGTCCCTTGTCTAGCAAGTGCTACTTAGTTGATGGTGAGACTTTCTGGTTCTTGATAATGGACCTGCTAGCTGGCTTTCTGAAAACACTGAAAGAGAGCAGCTATCTGGTTGCTGGCAGAAGTGAGTGGAGGAGTGGAGAAGGATAATAGACCACTGCACTCCAATCTTCCTCAGGAACATCTGGGATTGTCAATACTTGATGTGGGAGGATGCAGGTGGCAGGAAGAGATGTTGTGGAAGCCTGGTGAGTGAGGGTCTTTGAAATACCTGGTTCTGACCAAAATATCGTATCTGAAGTCATTCTTGTATTATCCACCTGGTCAGAACTGGGAATCTTGTAAAAACGTCTGCACTGAGAATTTGAGTTGATTGATTTTTGCCTTATTTATATAGCAGCTTGCCACTATAGGAAAGAGAAGAAAGGGGTTTCTGTGAATAGCTTTTGCCTTGCTTTAATTACTTATGCAGCCTGAGAAAGGGCCCGCCAGACTCAGTGCTGAAACAACTCTCAGAAAGGGAGAGAAGCTGTTTTGTTCCTTAGTAACAAAGGCTGTTTAAGGGGCTTGCTGGCACAGAAGGTGCCTCACCCTTCTGTCCTCTCCATGTGCTTCACAAACAATTTGCATATATTATATACACTATGTTTACACTCTAGATTGAAATATGGTGTCCCATTCATGTCTCATCTGGAGATAAAATGGGGCTCAGGTGAAGAAGAGGTGCAATGAAGAGCATCTGAAGCTGAGCAACAAGAAACTTAAAGGCCCTTGAAAGAGGAATTCATTTCTCATCATCATGCAGAGTTGTTACGATGTGCTGGTATTTGTCAAGCAAAAGCAGCAGATATAAAAAATAAATGCAGGCTTTGGTTGCCTAAACAAAAGACTGACATAAATATCCCAGATAACACCAGATTTGGTTATACAGTCTCAGGGTATGTTACACCCACGTCACTGACACTCACAAGTTCGGAGTTTACCTTTTTTACTAGCAATAACTAGAGCTGCTGCTTTTTTGTCTTCCTAGTTGCCATTATCACTTCCTAGTCACCACCTGGAAATTCCTCTGACCAGAAAGAAGAGAGATGCACGTCTCCACCCAGAAAGGCAATGGCTGAGAGCGGGTGCCCTTGTTGGATCACTGAGGGGAAATACAGACAAAGTTGCTCTGAACCATGATAGTAAATATTATCACTCCTTTATGTTTCAGCTCCTGGTATGCTCTTTCCTTTTTTGTGGTCACCCCCTCCCCATAATAATAAAAATAATAATAATAAATAATTCAGAATAGTCTAAATCTCAGAAATAAAACTGTGTAAAGCCTTCTTAAAGTGGCAGTCTGAAACCTCACAATGACAACACACAAGTTGATACATCATTAGGTGAAATGACTGAACATTATTTTAATATGACTATTTTAGACTGCAAAGAATAGTTAAAGGTTTTACAGGGTGTCATAAACAGATAGTTAAGGGTTAATGTCTCTTTTACCTGTAAAGGGTTAACAAGCTTAGTGAACTGGCTGACATCTGACCAAAGGACCAATTGGGGGACAAGATATTTTCAAATCTTGGTGGAGGGAAGCCTTTGTTTTGTGCTTTTTGGGTTGTTCTTTGTTCTCTCTTGGGGCTAAGAGAGGCCAGACATGCAACCAGGTTTCTCCAATCTTTCTGAAACAGTCTTCCATGTTCAAAATAGTAAGTATTAGCTAGAAAAGGCGGATTAGATTTATGTTTGTTTTCTTTATTTGCTAATGTGTATTTTGCTGGAAGGATTTTACCTCTGTTTGCTGTAACTTGTATCTTATGCTAGGGGGGAGGGAGTCCCTCTGGTCCATGTAAAGCTGAGACCCTGTAAACATTTTCCATCTTGATTTTACAGAGATAATTTTTACTTTTTCTTTCTTTAATTAAAAGCTTTTCTTTTTAAGAACCTGATTGATTTTGTCCTTGTGTAAGACCCAAGGGGACTGGGTCTGAACTCACCAGGGATTGGTGGGGGGAAAGGAGAAGGGGGGAAGGTGAATTTCTCTCTGTTTTAAGATTCAAGGAGTTTGAATCACAGTAATCTCTTAGGGTAACCCAGGGAGGGGAAAGTCTGGGAGGGGAAAGGTAGGGGAATGGTTTATTTCCCTTTGTTTTAAGACCCAAGGGTTTAGGTCTTGGTCTCCCCAGGGAAGGTTTTGGGGGGACAAGGAGTGCACCAGACACTGAAATCTCTGGTTGGTGGCAGCGCTATCAGATCTAAGCTAGGAATTAAGTTTAGAGGAGTACATGCAGGTCCCCACTTTCTGGACGCTAAAGTTCAAAGTGGGAAAGAGACCCTGACACAGGGTCTTGGTAAATTGTAGCAGGGAACAAAGACTTCGGAGTGCTTGCAAATCCATGTCCAGTTTTTAGTGTCCCAAATTATTCTTTTTTTTATAAATTGCCATGTTATCCTTATCTAACATTCTTTTAATTGGCTCAGAAAATGAATCATGCATTTTCCTGGCTCAGTTGAGGATATTATGCTTTAGCCACTCCGATTTATTCATGGTTTGACAGGGAGTCTTCTCCATGGGACTATCAGAAAAACACTTTCAGCAGAAATCTCCCTTTGTGATGTTAGTCATGCTGCTCAATGACCAATCTTTCTGTAATGCTAGCCACTCAGCAGACCCTAATCCATGGATCATTTTTGGTACCATTAGCCACAAACAAGATGACTGTTTTGTGGGAGCAGATGGTTGCTGGTGAGCAGTTGTTCTATCCAGATTAACATGGCTACTCCTCTGATACTATTCCAGGATGGTGAATCTGTGGAAGACCAGCTATCTGACAAGTAATCACTTCACGTTTTCTCTTTTTAGTTACACCAGCCATTAAATATCTTTGGCAGTACAATCCACTAACGCATACCATGGAATACCTTCAATGCCAGTGGTCTACAATTGCAGCTGTAGTTGGATGGAATGTCTATCACATAAAGCCATTTTGCCCCCCTCAGGCAGCACAAAGTGGCTGTATTGTTGCCGGAAGTGGCAAGTGGGGAATTCCTGTTGTATAGGGGACTCTTGCAGACATAAAGCTGGTGAAGGCAGTGTAGCTGCTTCCTTTGCTAGCCTCCTCTGCCTCCTTCTAGTGTAGGCAGAGAGGGATGTAGCAGAGCTCCTCTATGCCTACCCACCATTGGTATAAACGCCCTGATTGACCTTCTGCAAGTCAGATAAGTTAGAGCAGATCCAGCCTGTCTGGTCTGAATGGAATTCAGCTGCAGGGGAGAATCTATTCTGTCACCTTTAACTAACCAGCCTCTAGCAGTGACTAGTCCAGCAGCGGCATCTGACAAGGGTTGCTAGCTGCTTTTTTGGAGAAATTCTGTCCCCACTAATTTCAACGGGGTAACAATTTCACCGGGTTATTGTCTCTTTCACCTGAAGCACCTGACCAGAGGACGAATCAGGAAACCGGATTTTTTCAACTTTGGGTGGAGGGAATTTTGTGTCTGAGGTCTTTGTTTTCTGTCTGCCTGCTTTCTCTGAGCTTTGGAGAAGTAGTTTCTGCTTTCTAATTCTGTTTCTAAGTGTAAGGACAAAGAGATCAGATAGTAAGTTATATGGTTTCTTTTCTTTGGTATTTGCATGAATATAAGTGCTGGAGTGCTTTGATTTGTATTCTTTTTGAATAAGGCTGTTTATTCAATATTCTTTTAAGCAATTAACCCTGTATTTTGTCACCTTAATACAGAGAGACCATTTGTATGTATTTTTCTTTCTTTTTTATATAAAGCTTTCTTTTAAGACCTGTTGGAGTTTTTCTTTACTTCAGGGAAATTGAGTCTGTACTCACCAGGGAATTGGTGGGAGGAAGAAATCAGGGGGAGATCTGTGTGTGTTGGATTTGCTAGCCTGATTTTGCATTCCCTCTGGGTGAAGAGGAAAGTGCTTTTGTTTCCAGGACTGGGAACGGAGAGGGGGAGTCACTCTGTTTGGATTCACAGAGCTTGTGTCTGTGTATCTCTCCAGGAGCACCTGGAGGGGGGAAGGGAAAAAGGATTATTTCCCTTTGTTGTGAGACTCAAGGGATTTGGGTCTTGGGGTCCCCAGGGAAGGTTTTTCAGGGGGACCAGAGTGCCCCAAAACACTCTAATTTTTTGGGTGGTGGCAGCAAGTACCAGGTCCAAGCTGGTAACTAAGCTTGGAGGTTTTCATGCTAACCCCCATATTTTGGACGCTAAGGTCCAAATCTGGGATAAGGTTTATGATACCTCCTCTGCCTCCTTCTAGTGTAGGAAAAGAGGAGCAGAGCTCCTCTATGCCTACCCACCATTGGTATAAACGCCCTGATTGACCTTCTGCAAGTCAGATAAGTTAGAGCAGATCCAGCCTGTCTGGTCTGAATGGAATTCAGCTGCAGAGGAGAATCTATTCTGTCACCTTTAACTAACCAGCCTCTAGCAGTGACTAGTCCAGCAGCGGCATCTGACAAGGGTTGCTAGCTGCTTTTTTGGAGAAATTCTGTCCCCACTAATTTCAACAGGGTAACAATTTCACCCTATAAATAATTCAGCAAGTCATTGGTAGTATGAGCCTCCTAACTAAGACTGCTCCACAGTCAGTATTTGACGCTGTTGGCCAATGGATAGGACTGTGCGCCACAGATGCACTGAACCACCAATTAATGGTGAATGTCCATGGAACAGTCTTCTGTGTTACAAATATGGCTCTTTCCCCAGTGGTGAAATTAGAAACTTAGGTTTTATTATACTAAGAGAGGCAGCATTCTTGAAGAACTACAGTTACTAGAAAGTAACCTTTCTTTCTTTTGAACGTATTTCCTGTCATTTCCTGGAAATGTTGCAGCTGCTCCTACTTACTGACGTCTTTCTTCTGGGGAAAATATTTTTTTTCTGGAAAGACACAGATTTTTAAATTTAAGAAAAACTTTAACAATTTCACTATATAAATTTATTAGCATGAAACTGTTGTAGGAGCAGCAATGATCTCTATGCTCTGTATAACCTATATGTTCAAAGGTCTGTCACACCTTCCCCCACCCCTTTGTCTCCTCTCACTCTTTGAACACTTGTGAAGTGGCTTTCCCCCTCCCCCTTCCCCCTGAAATGCTTGTGGGATGAATGGGCTGGTTGAACAGCCGGAAGATCAGAAGAACTCCCAGGTAGACAAGGTGTCTGGGACTCTGATTAGGCAGCGCTCACACACCCAGTGTATGGACACTGCCCGAAGTGGAGCATGACCAACCAGATGCAGCCAAGTCATCTCTAGTCACAGGCCATGAGGTCCTTAAAAGGGAAGGGGCCATGTGCTTGGCAGTGCACTTACAAGATTGTACCTCCTGTGAAGGCCCTTCACCTGGACCTCCTGGCCAGTGGATCGCTGTGTTGCATTTCATCATGCCTCAGGAAGACTTACCTTCATCACACTGTCCATTGCTGTGCTGTAGGACACTTACCTTAAAGGATCCTGGCAGTGTGAGTATGCGAGTGTGAGTGTAACTCCCTCCCTCACCTCTTCTTTTGAGCTTAGCCATCAGTATAATAAATGTGGTGCTTTCTTCCAAACTCTGGTGGGTCATTAGTCCTCCCTAAGCTTATTAGCTGACCCTATTTCGGGTTACATAAATAATACTGTATACATTGTATTGTATTCTGTAGAAATTTGAGTGGATGCACAAATATCTAACCATCCAGCAACTTTAGCCTCCATATTTATTTTTTTATTCTTTTAAAACACGTGTCCTTACAGTCTCCAGGTGCATTTTCACTTTAAAAGCTCAAGCTAATAATATCTCCACATGGGCAATAATAGCCAACAATTTACAGGTCATTTTATAATAGCAGCACTGCTCATTCTTATATACAATCTTAAACAAATCTCTTCCCCAGCCCAACCTCTCCCCACATAGAACTCAATAAACAAATGGGCCATATGCCATGCCCTGAATATCAACATAGTTAGGTTCTTTTACAAAAGCAGAAAGAATGAGTTCCAGGTATTGTTGGCCAAATTGCCTCAGCTTATCTCAACCACTGTGGTAGGGCAGAGAGTGAAGAGGTCTGTAAGGTAGCCAAAAAATATCTGCCACAACATTCTTCTTGAATATATTTAGTTTAAAATAATGAGGTTTTACAAGCATGTTATTTTAGGTACTTGGAATGTTCAAACTATACTGTTCCAATTTCACTTGTGATCTAACATATATGGAAGGCAGAACCCACATGCTAACTACTAGTCCTTTTATCTCCTTATGTTACAGTTTTGAAAGTAGTGCATAGGACTATAAAAGAAAATGACTATTATTTCATTATTATTTTCTGTGCTTCATGAAAAATATTTTCTTTAATGTATGTTTCATTAAGAAACTAAAGTGAGCAGAAATTATGCCTGGTCCAGAGACTCCTGTCCAAACTTGTATATTTTTTTCATTATCATTCCCAAGGAGTAAGGTTTTAACAACACACGTAATGCAGTAGTACTGCATAGAAGTATGAAAAAATGTAGTCTAATGGCCAACATTTTCAAAAGCTCCTAAGTCTCATTTTCCAAAGTGATTTAGGCACTTGAATTACTTTCAACACATCTTTGGCTCCTTAATGCCTAAAGCACTTTTGCAAATGGAAATGAGACTTCTAAATCACTTGAGAGCTTTTGAAAATTTTAACCAGTATTTTCAGGACAGGAGTGTGAGTAACCACTTATCCAGTTAAATTATAGTCACTTCAGTAAGTTTCCTGCATCAGAATCAGTTGGGTAAATGAGTCAATACATCAAAGTTTACTTGAACTTGTTATAGACCACAACACATTAAATCTGGGGAATCACTGACTTGTAGCAAAGCTGTTTAGTTTACTCCCAATGGAAATTGCACAAGCTTGTTCCATGTAGAATGCAGATTGGGGAGTATATTGAAGACATCTGGTCAGGTGGTTTGGGGGACACTTAATTGTTGATATTGTTTTAAAACTCACCTTAAAAACATGGGAAATTGTAAATTGGGATGGGTGAGTTGGTTTGTGTAAGTCTGAACTGACACAAACTTTTGTCTGTACCAGAACTGTAAATAAACCTTTTCTGAGATTTCAAAAAGTTTGTTTAGCAATTTGAATCATTATCTTTTTTTTCATACAGTTCTTGATTATGGCTGGAAGCAGAAACAGAAGATCAGAAATACCACAAATCTCATAGTACTTCTGACCTGATCAGAAATTTGAAAGTAGTAGTAATCTTGCAAGACAGTGCATTCTCATGAAATTCACACTCCAGTTTGCCAAATCAAATAGATAGATACAAACAGGCATTCCAAAATATGAATGATTACCTGAAACAAATAAGAACATAAGAACATAAAAACAGCTGTACCGGATCAGACCAAAGGTCCATCTAGCCCAGTATCTGTCTACAGACAGTGGCCAATGCCAGGTGCCCCAGAGGGAGTGACGCTAACAGGCAATGATCTAGTGATCTCTCTCCTGCCATCCATCTCCATCCTCTGATGAACAGAGGCTAGGGACACCATTCTTTACCCTTCCTGGCTAATAACCATTTATGGACTTAGCCACCATGAATTTATCCAGTTCCCTTTTAAATATTGTTATAGTCCCAGCCTTCACAACCTCCTCAGGTGAGGCAAGGAGTTCCACAAGTTGACTGTGTGCTGTGTGAAGAACTTCCTTTTATTTCTTTTAAACCTGCTGCCTATTAATTTCATTTGGTGACCCCTAGTTCTTGTATTATGGGAATAAGTAAATAACTTTTCCTTATCCACTTTCTCTGCATCACTTATGATTTTATATCTCTATCATATCCCCCCTTAGTCTTCTCTTTTCCAAGCTGAAGAGGCCTAGCCTTTTTAATCTTTCCTCATATGGGACCCTCTCCAAACCCCTAATCATTTTAGTTGCCCTTTTCTGAACCTTTTCTAGTGCTAGAATATCTTTTTTGAGGTGAGGAGACCACATCTGTACATAGTATTCGAGATGTGGGCGTACCAGGGATTTATATAAGGGCAATAAGATATTCTCTGTCTTATTCTCTATCCCCTTTTTAATGATTCCTAACATCCTGTTCACTTTTTTGACCGCCTTGGCGCACTGTGTGGACATCTTCAGAGAACTATCCACGATGATGCCAAGATGTTTTTCCTGACTCGTTGTAGTTAAATTAGCCCCCATCATATGTATAGTTGGGGTTATTTTTTCCAATGTGCATTACTTTACATTTATCCACATTAAATTTCATTTGTCATTTTGTTGCCCAATCACTTAGTTTTGTGAGATCTTTTTGAAGTTCTTCACAATCTGCTTTGGTCTTAACTATCTTGAATAATTTAGTATCATCTGCAAACTTTGCCACCTCACTATTTACCCCTTTCTCCAGATCATTTATGAATAAATTGAATAGGATTGGTCCTAGGACTGACCCCTGGGAACACCACTAGTTACCCCTCTCCATTCTGAGAATTTACCATTGATTCCTACCCTTTGTTCCCTGTCTTTTAACCAGTTCTCAATCCCTGAAAGGACCTTCCCTTTTATCCCATGACAGCTTAATTTACGTAAGAACCTTTGGTGAGGGACCTTGTCAAAGGCTTTCTGGAAATCTAAGTACACTATGTCCACAAGATCCCCCTTGTCCACATGTTTGTTGACCCCTTCAAAGAACTCTAATAGATTAGTAAGACACAATTTCCCTTTACAGAAACCATGTTGACTATTGCTCAACAGTTTACGTTTTTCTATGTGTCTGACAATTTTATTCTTAACTATTGTTTCGACTAATTTGCCCGGTACCGATGTTAGACTTAATCTCTCAATATTTTGAAGTTTATCCTCTCTGCTGCTCTCTTTAGCAGTAGCTACAAGAAAATTATACCCATCAACCCATTAAAATATATAAAAGAGAGAATTCAATGAATTTTTACTATGTCTCATTCTTTGCCAAAGGTTGGTCAGAGTGAGAAGAAATTACCATTAACTATGCTATGCAGTTACACTTTCTGCATAATTATTAAACTATCCTGACAATTATTTCAGGTGTCACAAGATCATTATTGTGTGTCATAACATGATGTTGCATTGTAATATCATTGTGTTACTGTTGCATCATAACAAAATGTGTCACTATATCATTGCCACACTATATCTCAACAGTATGACACAGTGGGCCAAATGGAGTTGCACTCATTAACACCAGATCTGAGTTTGGCTATTTTGAAGTTAAGAAGAGTTTTGCCATTGATTCAGGAGCTGTTACTAAGTTTGTTCTCCTGGACAACTTGTTAAAAGTGAATCATAGCCTCATCTCTATAAAAAATGTACAAAATACTCCCAGCGTAGCCCTTCAGAAGCAAGCAGATGTAGCTTTTAAGGTTCATGTCAGAGTAACAATGGGAATCTTAACAACAGTGAAAGAAACTCCTGAAGGTGTTAAACCTAATTAAACATATCAAGAGTGGCCATCTACTAAAAACAGTCTGATCTCTCTATGTTATATTGCTCCTGTCGATATTTTAGTGCTAAATACTAATAATAGACTGTTCAGATTTAATTCAGACTTACAAATGTCTATGTGTATGGTTTTTATTTGTGAGAAATAACCCTTACAGATAAAATATTGCCAGTGTAGACATCCATAAGACCCTTATATTGGACCTGATTATACTCAGAGTTTTGCCATTTTATTCCGTGGGAGCAGAATTAAGCCTATGGTCAAGAAAGCGCATGTATTTTTTATTTTGAGTGAACCCATATATTTAGAAAGGACAAGTATTCAGTTGTCAGTGTTAAAGACAATGACCCTACACTGAATACAAGCTTGTTTTCACTAGGAAATCTTAACGTGTTTAAATACAGTTCTACGGAGACAAGTTAGCAGATATAACGCTAACCATGACTGAATTGTCAGTATAGATGTGGGTGAGTCATGTTTGGTTTTGTGCCATCTAATTGTGGGTCAACCCTGGTTGTGTTTAAACATAGGGGACCAGATCATCAGCTGATGTAAATTTGTCTTAGCGTCACTGAAGTCAGTTTATACCACCTGAAGATCTGGCCCAAGATTTCCTAGTGAAGACAAGGCCTCTAAAAGAAATACTGAAAATGACAGATTTTTAAAATATAGAAGTAGTGGTTTATTTTGTGTAGCCTGAGGGTCCAGACCTTCAGAGATGAAACAAATCTGGACACAACAAAAATTTAATTTTCATATTGGAAGCTGTCAGGTGCATATTTAGTACTAAGTGTGAAACAAAGTGATTGTTAAAAGTCCCCTCCTAAATCCAAACTAATCTAGAAGGATTCTCTAAGCATTTCATCCACTGGGACTGATTATCATCAGTAACTGATGATTCTTCAAGCTAGACTTTAACACAGTGAGCACTGAAGCTTACTGACTGTATATTTAATATTTTGTAATAATATTTAATATTAATATTGTGTTGCTTTTGTTCATGTGTTAACCTTAGAATAAAATAGAACAACAACAAAGGCTGCAAACAGTTGCCTGTGTGGAAATCAGATTACAGTTTATGGCACAAAATGCTATAGATAGTGAAGTTCTGATTAAGATTTAAATGCAAATTAGATATAGTGATTTAAAAACTCTTACTCACTGTGCAACATCCTGCTTTCATAGAAGTCAATAGTGATTTAAAAACCTTTGGTACAGAAATATACAAGGATCTTTTCTCATTTCAGTGCGCGTACAAAGACTATTAAATGCAATGAAAATCAGGCAAGAGAAATTTTCCTATTCCCAGAAGAAGTGGCAATTTACTTGAATCAAAAATTTATAATAATCTACAAAATTGTTTATTTTATAATTTAGGGCTCTAGTCCTGGCAAAATGACTTAGGCAGTCAGATCAGGTTCTGCTTCTGTCGGCAGGGTTGCTGGATTTTCTGGAAGCAGAATCAACATGCAGTTCAAAAAGAAATATAACATCTTTTTATTTTGATTTAAGGTGACAGAATTCAAGTTCTGTTTGAGCAAGTGCACTTTGCAATTTCTCTTTCTCTCACTCTCTCTGTACATGTATGTATGTATTTATGGTTTTAAATGTTCATTGTAACCATTACATTGGATGATAGGAGGCGTGAAAACTGACCAATTTCCAATTAAAATACTGATAGTAATAGGCCAAGTTGTGGCTCATAATTAGTTTGATCAGGACATGCAAGAATAAAAGACAGACACAAATATGGTTTTGGGCAGCAGGCTGCCGTTTTATTAACTTAGTTCCCTTCCCCATTGTTATCTTCCCAACCCCTCTCACATATCAGGCATTTAATTGGGTCTAGTGTAGGGTTAGAGGGCACATATCATAAAACGAAAAAGAGTGGATCCTCTTAACCCTAACCCCTAGGACTCAACTCACTTCTGAATCTTCTTGCCACCCCCCCCCCACCTCCATAAGGAGTGTAGAAGTTATCAAGGATACCTCCATCTGCAAAGACTATCTCTTACAAGCATAAAGTCAACGAGCAAAATCCAGGGTCTCATTTACCTCTAGGAACTAGCCCTTTTAGCCTTTTTGCTTTATTTAGCATGGGACACAAGTTACAACAAACTAAACATGGATGTAGAAATGCTTTACAGCAATATTCCACATGAGGATGGACTACAAGCTGTCAGGAACAGTATCGCTGATGAGACCACAGCATGCCTGGTGGCTGAGCTTTGTGACTTTGTCCTCACCCACAACCATTTAAGATTTGGGGACAACTTATACCTTCAAGTCAGTGGCACTGCTATGGGTACCCGCAGGGCTCCACAGTATGCCAACATTTTATGGCTGACTTAGAACAACGCTTCCTCAGCTCTTGTCCCCTAGTACTTACCTACATGCCTCCAGCTTCCTTGCAGGACACATCACACAATCCATTGTCTACCGCCAAGCCCTAAGATACAACCGAATTTGCTCCAATCCCTCAGACAGAGACAAACACCTAAAAGATCTTTATCAAGCATTATTAAAACTACAATACCCACTTAGGGAAGTGAGGAAACAGATTGAGAGAGCGAGACGGGTACCCAGAAGTCTCCTACTACAGAACAGGCCCAGCAAGGAAAATAACAGAACCCCACTGGCCATCACATACAGCCCCCAGCTAAAACCTCTCCAGCACGTTATCAACGATCTACAACCTATCCTGGAAAATGATCCCTCACTCTCACAGACCTTGGGAGGCAGTCCAGTCCTCACTTACAGACAACCCCCCAACCTGAAGCAAATACTCACCAGCAGCTACACACCACACCACAGAAACACCAACCCAGGAACCAATCACTGTAGCAAACCTCATTGCCTACTCTGTCCCCATATCTACTCTAGCGACACCATAGGAGGATCCAGCCACATCAGCCACACCATCAAGGGCTCATTCACCTGCATGTCTACTAATGTGATATATACCATCATGTGCCAGCAATGCCCCTCTGCCATGTATATTGGCCAAACCGGACAGTCCCTATATAAAAGAATAAATGGACACAAATCGGACATCAGGAATGGTAACATACAAAAGCCGGTAGGAGAAACTTCAATCTTCCTGGACAGTCTATAACAGATTTAAAAGTCACTATTCTTGAACAAAAAAACTTCAGAAACAGACTTCAAAGAGAAACAGCAGAGCTAAAATTCATTTGCAAATTTAACACCATTAATCTGAGTTTGAATAGGGACTGGGAGTGGCTGGCTCATTACAAAAGCAGCTTTGCCTCTCCTGGAATTGACACCTCCTCATCTATTATTGGGCGTGGACTATATCCACCCTGATTAAATTGGCCCTGACAACACTGGTTCTCCACTTGTGAGGTAACTCCCTTCTCTTCATGTGTCATTATATAATGCCTGCATCTGTAACTTTCACTCCATGCATCTGAAGAAGTGAGGTTTTTTACCCATGAAAGCTTATGCCCAAATAAATCTGTTAGTCTTTAAGGTGCGACCGGACTCCTTGTTGTTTTTGTGGATATAGACTAACATGACTACCCCCCAATACTATTCTATACAGTAAATTAAGCATGTCATAAGGCATAGGATTTACCATAACGGATCAGATCACCACTCCCTTAAATCTAGCATCCTGTGTAGAAGAATGATGAATCCCAACACCTCAGTTAGTGCATTGCCAGTTGTGTAGTTCTGTACCTGGTGGGGGTTTTGTTCGTATCTGTTATTCCCTGAAGCATATGAAATATGATCTTAGCATGTATAGCTGGACTTAGAATTGTCAAACATTTATTAAATTCCAGGTACAGTATTTAATTCTCTGACTTTCTGTAGCAGTGAACACCACAATCTGATGCAAAGATGTGGGCCTGTGTTGGAATTTGCCTGTCTGAGTTGTAAGAGGAAACTGGAAAACTATCTGGAAACTGGGGCTGGAGCCATCTGAGAGAGACTTTAAATCAAAAACCCTTTCCTCTTCTAAGCTCATTGACAGGATTCAAGGAATCCTAGAAAGAATACAGAATAAATATTTGGGAAGTAAAGGTAGCTGAAGCTCCCGGTCACCAGACAACCAGGCTATTTTCTACATCAGGCAGGAAGCAGAAACTGGAAAACAGAATGAGGACAAGGTGACCCTGATAAAATTATAAGAAGTCTATGCATCAGAAGCTTAAGTGAAAAGGTTGGTTCTTTATTTGTCACTGTGGTGTATGGAAAATGTGTGTTATACTTACAAGCTATCACTTCAAGTATAATGAGTGTCCTAGTCCTGCTTTCAGGCAAAAGGGCTCTGGGTAGATGAGCATGAATCTGGGACTTCAGCAGTTAGTTTGTGAAGAGCCAGCCTAGAGTCAGGTAGGTTGAATTGTACCTCTCTGCTTTAAGAAGCAACAACCTACTTCAGGGGTTGGCAACCTCTGGCACGTGGCTCACTAGGTAAGCACCCTGGTGGGCCGAGACAGTTTGTTTACCTGCTGCATCCACAGGTTCAGCTGATCGCGGCTCCCACTGGCCGCGGTTCGCTGCTCCAGACCAGTGAGGATGGCGGGAAGCCACAGCCAGCACGTCCCTCGGCCCGCACTGCTTCCCATAGCCCCCTTTGGCCTGGAGTGGCGAACCATGGCCAGTGGGAGCCACAGCTGACCAAACCTGCAGATGCGGCTGGTAAACAAACTGGCCTGGCCCACCATGGTACTTACCCTGGTGAGCTGCGTTCCAGAGGTTGCCGACCCCGGACCTACTTGGTCTCTCTCTGGTTTTGGTTCTTGTGTGTTTGAGTTGTGGATTTTAAGAAATAAAATAATGTTATGTTGAAACCTTCCAGCAGGAGTATTTTATGGTTTTTATCTAACTTCTCTGTTTGTGTGCCATAGAACATAAGCTACCTGATAAAGGAAACACTTTCGTTCAGACCAAGTTTGTTCCTGAGAGAAGAATCTGGGAAGCCAGCATGTGGGCCTAGAAAAGTCATTCTGGAATATGTGGTAGTAGACTTGGGATCTAGAATTCCCTCCTTGTAAAGAGGGACCATGGAGGAGGTTCTGCACCTGATGACACAACAGCAAGCTGTTGCTCAGGAGCAACATAAGCAATGGCAGGTCATATTGATCCAGCAACTCATGTAGCAGCAGCAACATCATGAGGCCTAACTGGCAGCAAATACATCAGCAGCAGCAGCCACTTCAGGACCCACTACTGACAGCATGCCCATCTCCACTCAAATGTAGGAGGTGGAGGGTAGTCTGGCATTGAAGTTTACAAGTTGTGTCTTGGCTATGACCATAAAGCATATCATTGCTGTTGGGGAGTAGCAATGGCAGCTACCTAGAAAAGAATATCCAAAACCATTCACGTAAATCCTTTTCTCATTGAGGAAGGTCAGGGTGCATGTTGGACCCTGGCAAGAATTAAGAAAGGAACAGAATTTCTGTTAAATACGCCATGTTAGACTGACAGAGGTAACAAAGGAGGCCAGTTTCTCTCTTTGTCTCTCTGCTGTTTCCCAATGTGATCTGTTATATGATCTTGACACTCAAGGCCAGGATGTTGGATGAAACTATGGAGTATGTGATATTTGACCTGTCCTTCATTCTTCCAAGAGAAGAGTCTGAGAATAGGGGCGGGCACAGAAGAAGACCAGTTCTGCTCTCGTTGAAATCTCTGTCAAAACAATCAATTGACTTCTATGAAAGCAGGATGTTGCACAGTGAGTAAGAGTATAGATAGTACCATACAGGAAAATATGCTTTCTGCTACCACAGTGTCACTGGTCTTATTGTCCCCCTATCTCCAAGTGCTCCAGCCCCTCCATGTAAGCTATTGGGTAGGGGCAGTATTTGTAGTCAGTACTGAAGACTAAACTGCCAGCTGCCCGATCAGGTATGTTGGATGCTGACAAGAATCCCATTGGGGGGCACACAGGAATTGTTGGCTCCATTGGTAATGTCATTTTTATAATTTAGTTTTCTGGTGTGAGAGTAATGTCACCTCCCCTTACATACCACACAGAATTAGGAGAGGGGGTTGCCCACCCTACCTAAGCAAAATAGATTTGGAATGTCTTCTCAAGATGGGTAAGAGAGTTAGTGAGACAGTGGGATGATGCAGCTATAAGATGTGGGATGACACTTCCACTTAGCAAGAGAGAGTCACTGAGCCCTTGAAGCTGGGCGTGTTCCAGGATGGATATGATAGCAGCAACAGCACTGCTGCTCTTGGCACAATGTGTATGCATGTGGTACTGTCATGGCAGAGCTGAGATGGTGGTGCTGAGATGTGGATAGTTTTTACTTTGATTTGTTCTAAAGTATTTACTATTTATTTCAAAAGAAAACCCTTGTTCTCAAATGAGAACAGCTTCTTGATTCTGTGAGGGGAGAAGGCTGAAGGATTATTGTGAGAATGAAATGTAGTAATGGACTTGCATAAAGAAGCTTGCATTTCCTATCTGACTATATTACGTTTTCCTTTAACATGTGTGAGGAAGCCACACTCTGGCTATGATGAGCCCTGACATATATGAAACTTTACTTTTATTTATGATTAATATTTTTAACCAAGCTTCTAGCTGTTATTAATTTCATTACATTTGATTTATTCAATGTTTATAATGTGTTGGAAAGCTGAAAAGTGCTGTATTGTAGTCAAACAGTAGTTCGCACTATTGTGGTGTCCTTATTCCCATTAACTTTAATAGAAGTTATGTCTGACTAAGGATGTCAGGAATTAGCCCGTTACTATTATGATTTATTAAAAGGAGAAGTGGTATTATGATGTCTCATTTGATACTATTGCATTGCACTATATGCTTATCACCCCCAATGTATAATAAACCATGGTCTGTTGTACACAGAGGAGATATAATGATGGAGTAGAACAGTGAGTCAAAGAAATTGGATGTCATTCTTTACACAGAAATGTAAGGGGCAGTGTGACAGGGTGTATCAACCCCACACTGGCAATGGGGGTTAACCAACTGTTTTTTGGGCCCAGGAGGCCATGGCCCCTCACCCTTGCTAGGCATGTCCTTGGGGAGGGAGCATATAAAAGGAAGCAGCTCAGCTCAGTCTGGGCTGGCTGAGGAGGAGAGTGAACGTGCGCTACGGGCTCTTAGTGAGGAGCTGATGGGACTCCAGATCACCAAGGCTGAACATGCTATGCAATGGGATACCAATCAACTGTGGGACTGAATGGGACCTTAAGCCACTACCGATAGGGGAGACGCCCAAGACAGGACTAAAGGTAGGAAGCAACCCAGGGAATGCTTTCAGGGACACAGAAACCTGAACACTGCAACTAGATAATTGATTTCAGAACCTGCTGGAGTAGAGTGGGCCTGGGTTCCCCTACCCTCCCACTACTGCCACTAGGGAAGATAGCCCCATAAACTCTTGCCATCAGGCAACACTGCTGTCGAGAGGGGTGACCCCATAGACTCTTGTTATTGGGCACACTGCCGCCAGAGAAAGGTCAGCTCCTTTGAACTTGTGTATCTAGGCACTGCTGCCACTGGAGAACAGGCAGCTCCTTAAACTCATACCACTAGACACCATGGCCGCTGAAGTAAGCAGCTCCTCACTGGACTCTTATTACTAGGCATTACCGCTGCCAGCGAGAGAGAGGGGGGGTGTTGGACTCTTACCATTAGGAGCTATTGCCACCAGAGAGGGGGCGGCTCCTCAGACCCTGCTGACCCCCTGACAGAGAGAGAGATGGACGTGAGAAAGAGGATTCTACCTGATCTCATCCTATACTTAGATTGCTCTTTGGGGCAGGGATCATCTTTCTGTTGTGTATATATCGAGCTTAGCACAGTGGGGCCCTGGTCCCTGATTCGGACGTCTAAGCACTAGAACCATGCAAGTAAACAAACCAATTAATAAAAATAAACAAGGCAAATGCAGCAGTGAGAATGAAATGTAGCTGACAGCAGGCACACTGTTGGGATATACAGCTTCCTCCTCTTATCCCCTCCTGCTCTCCTTTCCACATATCCCAAAAGAAAAAAATGTCATTGGTACCCAACTACCTGGTCATTTTTTGATCTCCATAAATAACTTGGCTGAATCCACCAAATATTCTGATGAGAGCAAATGGTTGCCGTAGGCTAATGGAAACCACCAAGAGCACTTACTGATTTTCTCCCTCCGCACCGGCTGTAATATATACAAACATACTTTTTTTCAATATTGATAATTTTTGGCATTGTTTAGTTTGTCATCAAATTGACTCTAGTGATGGTTTTTAATTGGGTATTTATGTTTCTGTCACAGATATACCAGCCAGGTCCTCAGCAGGTATAAATCAGCATAGCTCCACTGATTTAATGGGCTGCATCAGTTTACAGAAGCAGAGGATCAGGCCCAATGTACCGAAGTGAGAAACTGGAAGGAGTAAATCATACACCAGGGTATAAAACATCTATTGGTGGTCAGAACATCTGTTTATTCCATGTATATCATTAAGGTCTTGATCCAGAGTCTCTGAGCTCCCACAACTTTAATTGACTTCCCTGGGAATTGCAGGTGCAAAACACAGCTCAGGATCTGTCCCTAAATGCACTGAAATGATAGCAGCATTTTCCTCCTGTCTTATCTTCTCTTTGTTTTAGTAAAATTACCTTTGATTACGGAATGTTTTGTGTCAAATCTAATGCAAGATAAACAATAACAAATGTTTTCAGAAGCCTAAGAAATAATCCTTTAATAATACACGCATAGATATATTTAGGAAATATTATACTGGAACTCCCAGCCCCCCCTTTTTTTTCATTCTAGTCTGTAAGCTTAACACTGTGGTATTTTCTTCAGTATTTGGTTTCCAGTCCAAATGAATGGGCCCAATTTACTGTGGACATTTCCATGAAGATAATTGTGTGGCTATTTGTAAACAAAGAAAGAGGCATCAGGAGATATTTCTTGGTTTCACAATGGCTCAAAATGAGTTGTAGTTTTATTATATCTTGCCTCATATTTTTAAAGGTGGAAGGCATTGTAATTCCCTGTCAATGGAGAGCAGCCTTTTACTTCTGTAATTAACCATTACACAGTGGCAGTATTTGACAAAGAGTATTTTGTCCCCCAAACGCAGCTTCATTAAAATAGTCTCTGAGACCTGAAGGGCCTCGTCCTGCCTCCACTGAAATCAATGGCTAAATTCTTTTTAACTTTAATGGGAGCAGGGTAGGTCTCAATCTGTATAAAATACAATGATATGAATGTAGATGACTGAGAGCCAGATCTTCCCCCAGTCTGAGGCCATTTTCCAGTGCTCTGCCAGCCAAACCCGCCTTAAGCATGTGTGGAATTCCCACGCCACAGATTAGTAACAGCTCTACAAAAAATGCCTCTTCCCCCAGAATCAGCTGTGGGGTGGACAGAGAGGATAAGATGGCCTCTCCACTGCTTCAGAGCCCTGGTTAGCTAGAGATCTGGCAGGAGATCCCACCCTTACTTCCAGCCACCAGCTCTATGATGGAAGGATGGGGTTGCCATTGAAAGAGAGACTGTGCAGGTCCCTGAAGTGGCCCACATGCTGCTGCTGAGAGTGGGACACAGCAGGTTGAGATCCTGAATTTTGTAGAGGAAAGTCGGTCTGTGTGACAGCTATGTACCTGCACTGCACACGGGAATCTGTGGAACCTCAAAAGGAAACAGGCCCCTGAATGATGACTGAAGGCCCGATGCTGGAGGGGCACTTGGGGCTGTTGGTTTGCTGATAAATATGAATTTCTGCCTCCCTAAAGGCGAAGGGCTCTCCATCTCAAGGCGAGGGATGGGAATTTGTAGTTAACATACACCAGACTTGGGCTACGTCTACGGTACACAGCTTTTAGCGACAGGACCGGCTCTAGGTACCAGCAAACCAAACACGTGCTTAGGGCGGCACAATTCCAGGGGCGGCTGTGTAGCTGCTGTTTATCGGCTCTCCTGCTGACAAAAAACTTCTACTCCTGATGAGTGGTGTTTGCATTGTCGGCAGGAGAGCGCTGCTGCCGACAATGTGCTGTTCACACTGGCACTTGTTGTGGCAAAACTTTTGTCTTGGGGGGTAGCAGTATTAACACCTCTGAAAGACAAAAGTTTTGTCATTCATTTGCCAGTGTAGACTTAGCCGTAGGCAAACTTTGTGGAGGGGATTCTTGGCTGTCTTAAAGCTTCTGCAACACCACTCCACCTCCCTGTGACTGACACAGAGTGTGTGACTGGGCATGGTCAGGATATCCATGCACCTCAGAAATCCCTAGCTCTCTTAATAGCCTCTTAAAGCCATAAAGTGTCTGCATAAATTCTCATCTGTGCCAGGGAATAAACATTCACCTCTCCTGTGCTGTTGGCTAGAGCTCAGGTATGAAGTCTGTGCTTTTAAAGGGAATAGTCTGAACTGTGCATGGAGACATAAAAAGAGATGAGGATAGGCCTTCAGGTGTGCAATGAAATACAGAACTTACAAAAGAAGATTTCTTATAATGTGTATTGCAATAGTGCCTAGAGGCCGCAGATAGATTGAGGCCCCATTGTGCTGTGTGCTGAACATACATGTAGTAAGATACAGTTGCTGCCTCAAGGAGCTTAGAATCTAAATAGACAAGACAGACAAAGGACATATTTTATCCCCATTTTACAGATGAGGATTTGAGGCACAGAGAGATTGTTACTTGACCAAGATCACACAGAAAGTCGTTAGCAGAGATAGGAATTGAACTTAACCTAGTTCTCCTGAGTCCTTCCTAAGCCTTAACTATAAGACCATTCTTCTTTTTCTCTCCTCTCTCAGATTTTGTTGATATTGGCTTATTAGAAAAGGAGACATTATTTCAATTTCATTGGCAGCATTTCCAGAATTACAACTAAGAATGTTTCCTTAATGCAATGTTGTCAACTTTTGCAAATTTACCAGGAATTTGGCCCCTGCCGCAGGCAGTCTTGTGATGATGCAGAAATCTACAGCCTTCACGTGATTGTTTTGGAAGAGGGAGAAGGGCCCTCATCCTGCTCATTATAACTTTGTGAGAGTTGGTAACACTGTAATTGTCACGCACGCCTTGAAAGAGGGGGGCATTAAAATTAGAAAAGCAACCAGAAAAGAGATTTTTTTTAAAAATGTCATGATTTGAGGGGCCAATTTCATTACTGGAGAAGGGGGGCTGACATGATTTTTGAACGTCTAGAGTTGGTACTACTTGAACACACACAAAGATAATTCTTCCCTTCATTCCCATTAACATTTAAATGCAGAATTGGGCAAACTATGTAGAATATGTATTCAATATGGTATTTCAAATTCTCTTTATTACTGAACTTCAGATCTTATCCGTACAGAACTGAAATATCCATTTTCTTATTTGTAGGTATTCCCAAAATTTTGATGCAGGATTAACTACTAAAGGTCTTTTTATGCCTTACATTGTAGGGCATGGCCAGTAAGTGGCCTCTGTGAGCTGAACACAATCCTTTTTTTTTTAACCCTTTCCACTACCATTTCGCCTTATACAATTGATTTAATACAAATAAGTGTTTGTTGACACACTCTGGAAACTAGTTCAATTCCATGAGAATTGCAGAAAACAAATTTTTCACAGCTTCTGCAAACTTTGTGCATGTCTCCATGCATGAACTGGACATACCATTTTTACTGCAATGGCTCCTACAGCATATTTACTACAATTACCCTTATATGCACACATACTATAAGTGAGCCCAAAAGGAACGTGTGTGTATATATTGTATATTGTGTGTAATCTGATGGAACACCGACTGCATGAAATGTATGTCAAAGGAGTTGCCAAAAAAATCTAGATCATCACTTCTAAAAATATTTTCAACTATATATAGGTCTTTTGGGAACCTATAAAGAACACTTGTGTTTCAGAAAATACACCAGTGTAATCTGAAAAATACAGTAGTGATTCTGATCACTTATTGCACCAACTAATCAGACATAATATTTTGCTGTTTCTTGCAGCAAATCAGACAAACAAATTTATTTTTTCTCATGTTCCAAACTTGCACTGTTGTAGTCAAACATATCAAAATCAGGATTTTGCACTGGAAGGTGAGTTAACTTCCCAACACACTGGGCACTGATTTAATATAATTACAAACTGTTTTGCAGCCTTCTGTGAAGTTGAAATACAGTGTTGCAGTTTCTAAGCCTCTTGACCCCCCTTAGTCTCATACAGGTGAACAAGTCAAACATCTACATTTCTCTAATGAAAGCAGAACCTATTATGAGTCAATTGTGTTTATATCAGACAGAACATGTGCACACCAAAACAGTAAATTACAAGCTGTGTACATTGGTCTCCAATACTTTTGAACTGATTATGAAAATAATTAGGAAGGCCTTGTGATCCAAAGAGCCCCTCAATACCCACTGGCAAAAGACCCAGTACACTGTAACTCATATCAGACCCTACACACTCACTCCCCCCCTACACACTGCTGTCATAATGTGTGTCCAAAAGATATCTTATAAGTTATCATCTATAAACTGGTAGAGAATACTGGTCAGGAATATCATTGTACCATGTATGGATGGATTGTACATAAAGAATTATGTGTGCTGGAAATATGTTCT
Source organism: Gopherus flavomarginatus (assembly GCF_025201925.1). Taxonomy (NCBI): domain Eukaryota; kingdom Metazoa; phylum Chordata; order Testudines; family Testudinidae; genus Gopherus; species Gopherus flavomarginatus. The sequence goes on from NC_066617.1 coordinate 191,187,627, forward strand.
TAAAATATGTTTTGGAGGCAGGGCATAAATCAAACCTGCCATAGGCAAAGGAGTATAGATTTACCTGTTTGACCTGCTTGATTGCAGGTAAAGGACAATGAAAGAATAGTTACATTCAAAGCAGCACTGTTATATTGAATTAAGAGTGAGACTGTGGTTAAACCAACTGACTGTGTACACTGTTTACTTGGAGCCAGCAAACAGAAGTTCTGTGAGTATCATGGCAAGAGAGACTGGACCCTACAAAGAGATGTGTCTGAGAAACTTGGAAAGTGGGGTTCACTGATTGTAACCTGTAAGGCAAGATAAAGACTGGTAGAGATTCCAGGAGTTTGCTGGTGAAGTGGACAGATTGATGTGGCGGGAAGCTGGCACACAGTGTGGTCTCCAGCAAAGCTCATTCTTGCTGAGGTAGAGGGTTAATACGGTGGCTTATGGTTCTGGATTCCTTAAGGAGAGTGTCACAGCCCTATTTTTACTTGACTTCAAGAGGTACAGGTAAACACTGTGTATTTCTGAGGCATTCTAAAAAATGAGTTACAGCTGTCTTAGTGTCCAAGATTAAATTCAAAGAAGTTTACAGTGTTCAGAACTGCAAATCTGGTAAACAGCTTTCTTGTCCCTCACATGCAATAAAAACTATATACATTGGTAGAGATGGATGGTCAAACAGCAGCACACAGAAACATCATCAAAGTACTTCATTGGCCACTTGCCATTTCTCAATTGAATACTATGATAATGAATGACATCACTGCAGTTTAATGTCCCTTACAGACTTCCTACTTACACTGCCATAAAGTATTAAATTTCTACTTCTGAATATCTCTGTCACTCTCAATAATAAGTTGATGTTTAACTAAAAGTGACTCTGACTGTTCAATACCATTATTGTGTCACTATAGCAGGGTTAAGTGAATGTATCATCTCATGTTGTGTCCCAGAAAAGTTAGACAGGGAATTGCAGTCATGTTACCAAATTCCAAATTAACTGCACCAAAAGACTTCAGGTTGTGAGTTCAACTCTTCTGCAATTTCCATCCAGTTTATGCATGTTTCATTCCCTGCTCATGGAGTCATGATTAGTTTAATAGCAAAGCTTAGATTGAGCACAAGATACATTTTAGTGTTAAACTTTTGGAGGTTTCAGTCATCTCTCCAATTTTAATTGAGATATGTGAATGCCTTGAAATTGTCCGCAGGTACTACATTCGACAGTGCCCTATGTGTAAGATCATTTACGAGTTATTTTCACTTTACAAGTGGGAAAACTGAGGCATTGAGAAATTAAGTGATTTGTCTAAGGTCACATAAGAAGTTCCTAATTCCCCTTATAGTGTCTTGACCACAAGACTGTCCTTTGTCTCCCTGGTTGTTCTTGAAGATATGTTCATTTAATAGGTATTTTTAATCCATTTCTATTTTGTGAAACATATTTTGATTTGGGCCAAAGAAAATCTAATGCTTTTCTTCTCAGAGCAAATGTCTGTTGACCGGTATTCTTGTGTGTTGGAAGTTCTTTCTTTCACAAGTTTATTGCTTTGTTAGGTCTTCATTTTCAAAGGCATCAGAACATTCCTTTCTATTTTGGTTTGGTCTGTGAAAAGTATTCTTGGCTTCTGTAACGAGGCGGTGTGGCTCCCCTCCTCATCCGGGAGGGTCGAGCCCCGTCAATCATCCAGAGGGGCGGGGCCTCTAAGTGGAAGTCCCGCCCCCAGAGGGTCAAGCGGCGACCCAGAAGAATAAAAGCCGGCCCTCAGCCCTCAGTTGGAGCCCAGCCACCGTCAGGAGCAGACCTGTCTGCGGGAGCTCCTGACTGGGAAGCCGCTGAGGCCGCAGGCCGGTGTCCGGACTGGCCAGAACCTCCTCGCGCCTGCTACGACGAGGAGCTGCCGGAGCTGCCCCACGCCTGCTACGACGAGGAGTCGCCGAAGCCGCCCCGCCCCTGTTGCGGCCCCAAGGACCCCCCGGAACGGGCCTGGCCGAACTTCCCAGAAGAGCTGCCGGATCTGCCGCCCAGCCCTGGCCGTGAGGAGCCGATGTGGTGGGACGTCCCTGAAGGTGATCCCACAAGACAGGTAGGCTCGGAGGGGGATACAGGAAGTAGCCCAGGGAAGCCTGACGCCAGTCAGGCTGTAGAGCAAACCTTGCCGATGTCAGCGTGTTTCGGTCAGGACTCCCTTCCTCACTGACTGCTACTAGCTGCGTCAGCCGCTATTAGGGCCCCGGGCTGGAACGCAGAGGAGAGGGTGGGCCTGCGTTCCCCCTGCCACCCGTAACCGGGTGGCAGACTCCCCCTCTTCCCGCCGATTGCCACTGCTCTGCCCTGCTCCAAAGGGCCAGAGCTGTTAGAACTGTGTTTGGTGCCCCGCCCGAACCAAGGGCTGGGCCCCCTTTGACTTTGCCACTGCCCGATCCTATCCACAGGGACTGACTACCGGCGCGGTGGGTGACAGTCCCGAGAACCGAGACCCGCAGAGGACAAGTCGAGGCCGGTGTGGCTCCCCTCCTCATCCGGGAGGGTCGAGCCCCGGCGAGTCTCGCTTACAGCTTCATCCAAGGAAGAAGCACTTATGTCATCCTTTGGAGGTATGATATATATCCTTACTTAGGCATTTTTAGTGGGTGGAGGAATGCATCTTATAGAAACATTACCTGTTCAACAAGCATCCTTTACTATGCTTCTGTATAACATGATAATAATACTTAGTTCTTACATAGCAAAGCTCACTTGTAGATTTCAAAGTGCTTTACAAAGGAGAGAGAGCAGCATGATTATTCCCATTTTACAGATAAGGAAACTGAGGCACAAAGAAAAGGAAGTGACTTGCCCAGAATCATTCAGCAGGCCAGTGATGAGCTGGGAATAGAACACCAGTCTTCTGAGTCCCACTACAGTGCTCTGTGCACTACATAACAGTGAAATCTGCAAATGTGCAGAGAGCCACCCTAGGCTTATGTATCACTGCTAACGTTCTGCAAAGATGTGAATAACTCCCATCAGCAAATACTGGGTCAAACTCTGACCTCAGATTAAATCTTGGTCCCAATACTTTTGCCATTTACAGTACTTCAGTGGGAGTGGGATTTGGCTCTGTTACATTGTCTAAAATCCAAACTAATGCCATTGAAGTCAATGGAGTTACTGTGCAGAATTTAGCTAGTTTACCTTAATATTCTTTTGTTTTCATGATCAGAGCCCCAGCCCACTAGATGATGATGGTCATGAGGGTTTAAGGTGGTAATTCTGATCCATATAACAAAAAACAGTTGCAAATTGAGAATGCAAAGGGCGTGAGAAGTATTGTACCCTTTCACCCTAAATACATAATATGTTTCTCTTTACTTACATAATCGGAAATCTGTCTCTTTTCATCCAGATAAGCAGACTACATAAAAATACAATTGCAGGAATATAGTCCCTTTTCATGTGGAAGGTATACTCTGTAATTACTGTGGCAGCAGAAAATTACCCAGTGTTAAAGAGCTATATAATCACATTTAAGAAAGTCAGGTTTTGATTAATCAGAGCATTTATAATATGCGGCAATCACAGAGGGGAAAAAAATCTATTGGTAACTTATTAACATTTACATGGTAAAGGTGCAGATTGGACAGTCTCCATATAAAAGACACTTTTTTTTTTGTGATCCACCAAATATATTAACTCTGCCAATAATGAAACATCCATCCTTCTCTAATTAAGGGGAGAGTCGACAGAAAGGGGGAAAGTGTTTTCTACCTCTAAAAGGCAGAAATATTTTTAAATAAAGGGAGAGGGCATCCATTGTTCTTGTATTGCCGATTAAACTTGTGTTGTTTCAATTGTCATAGAATGTCATATTTCTGACTGCTCTCATACAGATATGACAGAGTAGGGGAAAGAACCTACTATTTTTATGAAGTTTATAAAGAGTTTATGAAGAGACTGCAATAATTATTGTGTCCTATTGCTTCTGTAGGCTAAGAACTATATATATATATTCCAAGTTTGGAAACAAATTCACAAGTTTTAAGGGGTAAAGAAGGACCCGAAGTTAATGGAGTGTCTATCAGTTGTCTTCTGTCCCACCGTTTTGTCAGTATTCCAAAAGAAAGCAGCAAAATGGCAGCTGCTTGTATTCTCTGAATATTGCTTGCTTCACATCAGTGCCAGATTTTAATTGAGTGTGCAAGTCTTTGCATGGACACAAAGGAGTATATCACAAAGCTTCCTTTGGATTTTTCTGCATGAATTCACATACGGTACTCGCCCCTGTCCCTGTTGTCCGCTCCAAAAATCTATCGTATGCCAGTCTTGCCTTTGTGCAGTGAGTACAGTAAGATGTTCTTCTGTGGTAGACACACACACAGGATCAAATCTCACACAGAATCTGCGGTGCAGTTCACAAAACTGAAAATCATGGAGAGCTCTACCCCACATATGACAATTTTCATGTGGTACTTAAATATTTTGAGGTCTGATCAGGACCAGCACCAGGGTTTCTCGCGCCCTAGGCGCACGGCCCATTTCACCGCCCCCCGCACTGATCCCGTGGCTCCGGCGGAGCTGCCGCAGGCATGCCTGCGGAAAGTCCACCGGAGCCGTGCGAGCAGCTGACCATCCACAGGCATGATTGCGGCAGCTCCACCGGAGCCGCGGACCAACGGACCCTCCGCAGGCATGCCTGCAGCTGGTCAACCGGCAAAATGTCGCCCACCAATAATCCTGGCACCCTAGGCGATTGCCTAGGCTGCCTAAATGGTAGCATTGGCCCTGGGTCTGATAGCAAACCTTGAGGGCATAAACCTTGAAGAAACCCAAAAGTTCCAGTTCTCATTTCATAGTGAATTAAACATAGATGCAAGGAATCATGTCTGTATAGAGCAAGTTTAAGGTTTTAAGAGCACCAGGGATTTACTAAAAGAAAGGAGGTAGATGAGGAAGAGAAAATTTGCCAGTGGGGGAGATAATGTCAAATGCAAATAGAATTTAAAGAATGTATGAGACTATTATATTTAATCTTAACTTATGTGTCATTTCAAGTCTGTCTGCAAATAAGTTGGTCGAGGGAAATACATTGTTATATGTATTATGTATGCCATGTGGGTTACATAGCATAACAGCTTGCTCAAGTTAGGAACATGCGTACTGAGGACTTCCAAGATGAAAACTGGATACTTTTAATATATTTCATCTTAGAACATCATGCTAATATTAATCTCTATCAATGCATAACTGAGGATGTTAAATTGTACAAATAAAAAGGAATAATTACACCACCATAAAAGGAAATGTAGATCTAACCTTACTTTAAATTAGAGGAACACAGTGTAGTCATGTTCGAGACTGATTAGAAGGGAAGCCAACTTTGAAATATTGCCAGATATTTTGAATGACCCTTTCTCTTTCTCTCTCACATCCATGACACACTGAGAAGCTTTGCTGCCTACTGCAACAATCTCTTGTTTCAGTATGAAGAAACTGTCAGAGATAAGGCAAGCAGATATGTAATATTATAACCATTATTTATTCTGGATTAATGAAAGGAAAACATAGCCCTTTTAGTTGCAACTCGCATGCAGAGAAAACATTCATCCTACAAGGGCCAGACTGTCTATTGTATTCACAGTATATTTGTAGTTAGCCGGTCTATCAGCTGAGATGAATTGTTACATTGGCATCCAGTGATATCAGTTTTAATTATAAGGCAGTCATCCAAGTCCTTTCCCATTCTGCTTCCACATTTTTATTATTTATTTTCCTTTTTCTTATAATCTTCTCATCAGGTATTTGGGATATACATGTACTTCAAATGTTGTATGTTTTGATTGTTTAAAAAAGCTGGAGGGAAAAACAAGTAATTAAATCAATGGGATGCCATTCAAGAAATCGGGGTCCAATTTCCAGATGAAACTTCTCTCTCCTTAGACTGGGAGGACCTTGAAGTTCTTGGTAGGCAGCTCTAGAAGAAAGGAGTGTGATTTTTACCTATATGTCACTTAGCAGTTGAACCCACTGGCCACTGGGAGTCCCATGCAGTCGTCCTCAACCACACATGGGTTGCTTCTGTACAGGTTTTTGGGCAAAGGAGTCTAAAGATGGGGGCAGAATTGGTGAACATCCTGAGGATTTGGTATTAAAGGGCCTGCTGGGAGAAAAAAATAAAATGAAAGAGGAGTGGTGGCAAGTACTATTTTCTCCACATTTGCTCTCCTTTTCTTTCCAGATGGAAGTCACTGTGGCTCTATGCAGTCATGTACATTTAAAGATGTATTTAGACTATGTGCTTTCTGGAGAAGGGAAAGTGCCTTATCTGTGTTTGGAGACCACATCATGGGCACTCCTATCCAACGAATGATGTTAAGGATTGCCAGCAGACAGTTGACACCAGCAGGCTATAGTCTGACTCTTCAGACAATAGGACTGGCAGCTTTGATATTTCCTGTGGGCCTGGCATACAGTTAGGCTGCTTGGTAGGCTTTCTGGATGCCAATTTTTTAATTTATTCCCTAAGCATTCTGAATATTTCAAAATCTGTACTTATTTATTAAAGAAAGTGCTGGCAGAATAGAGCACAGAATATTAAAACACAGCATGCCAGGGTGAGATATAGGATTTTCCAAACCATAAGCAGCAATCATAATAAAATGCAGATGCAATAATGTTCAGGGAGCATTGTGGTCATAAAGACTGAGGGAAGAAACAAGTGCATAAAAGGGAGAGCTATTGGAAGAATGCCTTTGAATTATGGCAGAGACATTATGTGAGGTGTGTTGCAATTACACAGGTTTGTTTTCAACATGTAAAGTCAATAGGCCACTTCCACGCCTGGTGCAATTCCATTGAAACTAATGGAAATACACCATGCCTGAATCTGTCCCATCTAAGCATAGTTAAGTCTATAAATATCAATAAAGCAGGGGGAACGATGTACCAAAAAAAATATATATATGAACATTTCTTAGAGTAAAATCCTTGAATTAATTTTTAAATTCATGATCCTTTTTATTCCTTTTATGTGAAATTCACAATTATTATATTTTGGTCATGGAAAACAATAGTCTCAAAAAGGCTCATTCTAATGTATCTGTACCAGAAGTATTTGTGTAGCCTTCTTGAAATTTACTTTATTTTTCTCCTGTTTATAGAAATTTGTCATCCTATCGGGAAGTAGAAACAATATTATGTGACTTAGGACACCAGTTGCCACCCATTAGCCGCCTGTTCTGTGTTTGTACGGCACCTATCACAAACGGGCCCTGGTCTAGAGCGGTGGCTCCTAGATGCTGATGCTACCACAATACAAGTACTAATAAATCTTGAAGTGTGCAAAATCTAGTCAAAGTATATAATTTGTGAATAACTGAAATATGTTTTCATAAGTGTTCACTAAACAAATATGAATAATGAGTAAACTTGTGAAATTCAGGCTCTGTGCAATTAACTGGGAACAGGAAAAAAAAGCAAAATTTGCCATATTATTACTTACAATTATTTTGCCCAGTTATAGCAGGACAAAAATGCATCAGTACTAAGAAAGTAGGAATACAGACAGGCTCTCTGAATTGGGGTGAATTTTACCCTTATTCTTCCTTTACTGTAGCATTGATGCATTTTTGCTTTTTTATTACTGAAAGAAAAGTGAGAGGAGTGGTTTAGAAAACAAAAACATGGTGACATTCGTTTAACCTCAAAATTAATTGAATTTTAAAAAAAAAAATTCCAGCTCTAAAGTATTAAGAAAAACATCTACAATTAGCAAAGAGAGAGTTGCTCTATCATGCAATATATGTATTGCATATTACAGGCCCAGATTCTGTGCTGCATCCAACTTTTGCTGGGCTCAGCAGACAGAAGGGCTGTCAAGGAGCTGACTTCTGATCTTTGATTCTTTCTTGGGCCCAGCTATGGACACAGCTCAGAACAGCCGAGGAATGCTGTAAATTTCACCCGTTGGGTATAGCCTCATAGGAGTGATCCAGCCTCTCCTCTTGCCTGATTGTCCTCATTCCCAAGATTCAATCAGAGATCCTTGTCCTCAGTAGTGAGTGTTTTGGCTAACCTTTGCCCAAGTTGTTAGAAATCTGAGGATACTCTAAGATCCAAGATAGTTTCCAGTGGCAACTACGGTTCCAGGAGCAAAGTGCACTTTTTCTACCACCATTTCACTAGGCATTTGTGACCTGTTCTTTCTGGCCTTTCCCTCACTACAGTAATCCAATTTGTCATGTCTACATTTTACTACTGCAGCGTATTCTACCTGAAGTCACATCTGAAGACCATCTGAAACACTGTTCATAGAGTGGTGTTAGCTAATGGAAATATATTGCACCAGTTCTACATGAGCTTCATTGGCTTCTTGTGTGCTTCTGAGTGCAATTGAAGCAGATGTCTTTGGTCTATAAATCCCTGTATTAGCTTGGCCTGTGGCAATCTAAAGAGATTAATCTCTCCTTTTGATCGGCCATGGCAGTTGAAGGTTTTTTGGGGTGTTTGAGTTTACAATTTCCAGATTAAGCATGATGTGCATGCTCTTGGGGGGCATTCTTTGCTCTAGATGACCTCACAAAATCAGAAGCCCTTCTCTTTTTTTAGATGTTTGTTTTGAGCAATATTGAAGGAATGGATGATTGGAGTGCAAGAGAAGTAAAGAGATTGACTGACTGTTCACGGGGATTAACCTTTTGTCTACTATACCTTGGAAAAAAAGGCAGATTTATTGTTTTTGTTCCACTGTGTACTGTACATGTGGTCTAAATTATGTAGAAGAGCATGCTTTTGTCAATCTATATATAACAATTAAATGGAAGGTGTTTTAAGTGTCGGTCATACAGATACAGTTAAATTAACCCAGTGTATGGCAATTGTATTATTATATGTTGCCAGTCACTTACAAAAAGACGACAATTTAAAAAAAAAAAGCCAAAGTCAAACACTGACATTCCGATCATGCATTGACCCAAACCAAAATCCTCAATCTGCACACTCTAGACCTTTGGGAAACTTGAGATCCAAACCTAAACTTTGTGGTTTCCTGCTGTTGCTGCAAGAGGGCTGAGCCAGAGCCTTGGCTCCAAGCACCTTCAAACATTTAAAAAAAGGCTTTTCAGCTTTCCTCTCAAAATCAAGAAACAAAATTTTAAAAGCTCAAACATCTTTAAAATTGTAATTTTTTTTTACACTTTTAATGGTTTCCACAAGGATGCAGATGAATTTATAAAGTGCCTGTTCTGCATAGCCAGACATGGTTTTTCATGGGCAGTGTTGACAGCTCTGAGAGAGAGGAATTTTTAAACTAGTGCTAGGTCATCCAAGGATGCCCAAAAACCAGGTCAATTGTTTGGCTGTTTATGGTGTCTGTGTGATCAGACTTCAGCTGGATGGCCAGACAGGCGATTTTCAAAACCTCGTGGTTATAAGAGCTCATATCATAATGTCAAAGCTCTTTCTCTGTTTTAAAATGTGTCTGACTGGCCATCTCTCAGATCTATTTCTGGGAGTCCTTTCTTGGTGTGCTGTCTGTTTTAAGGGTACAGATTGGACAACAGCCAATGAGGAGCTTTTACTTTAGCATCTTAATCAGTGACTCCCATCATGCCTCTGACACTACCAATTGTAGATCACTTGGAACAGCCAGGTGTTTGACCACATGTTTCGCAGCCCACTCCCTTGACACATGCTCGTAGTGTTCCAGCCCTTAGGTACTTGTGCAGCTTGTGGGCCGCTAAACACCAGATTTGAAAATCCCGTGGGTTCCTGTCTCCAGGTGGAGGCTCTAGATGGATGACCAAATGGTGATTATTTGTACCTGTAGGTCCACATCGTAAGTAGTAGCTGGTTGGCACTCAGCTCAGGAGGGGAATGGGGCACAAAGGTGCCTGTTAGTTCTCCCCACCCAAGTTCTACTGTTTGTGGCTTCCTTGTCTTTGAGACACCAGGCCTCACCTGATCCTGAGGAGCACCTTAGAGTAGACTTGGGATGCAGCAGCCCACAACAGGAAGTTCCACAAAGCTGATGAATTTCTGAATAAAAGGATAGTCTGAGCATACCCCTTTCTCCCCCATAAGCACACCTCTTACCCTGAGATATGAGACATGGAGGCAGTAGCACAGAGCCAGTGATGCCATTCCTTCACTTCTCAGGAATTCTTCTGGACAATTAAACCAGCCTTTTAAATTTACTCTGTGCTGCCAGAATGACGCAGAGTATCTTAAATGAGGGCAAAAATATGGCCCGTGGTCCTTTTGTACCTTGTTTCCCTGAGTTTCAGGTAAATGCATATATTCTGTCTGTAAATGGTATGGGAGACAATTACTCCCCCACCCCTGCCAAGAAAAGGATATAAGGATATTTATATTTATACTATTAAATGAACTCTTCGTAGCTTCCAGCCATGTTGCTAAAAACCTTTTTATTTGCTTATTGAATATGAAAATTCTGTTTTTTACAGGCACACTAGTCTTTTTCGCAACACTGGTTGAAAATTGGTTATGCACTGAGGTAAACTCCCGATGTTAACTCTAGAGGACCACAAGCTTTATGATGGAAGAGTGTGTGCTTTCACCTGATATCGATTTAAAGAGATAATCTGTTGGCTGGAAATTATTGTGTCATTATTCCGTTCAAACAGAATGAACTCTTCTTAAAATCAAAGGTAATATGTTTTCAGGATTTGCAAGGGAGGCAGGAGGAAGATAAATCTTCTCAACCTCACCTGTCCCCAGACCTCTTTGTTAACCCTTTGACCTGAGTAGCCAGCCCCACTGTGTTCTCTGTTTTTCAGATAGCAATAGACGTGATTAGGCAACCTTTTGGTTTATATATCTCTGAATAATGGTGGAATGATCCTGATGTAAAAGCAAAAGGTGCTTACATTTGTGATAGCAGCAATAGAGATGGTACAACATCACACAATGGATCCTGGAAGCAGATGAGTGTCAAAACAGCATGAAAAACCCATCTCACACTGTTAAGGCTTTCCAAATTCTCCCAGAATAACATACACAATCATTTCTGTGAAATCAAAACTAATATCCGTGTCACCCCTTCACAAAGGAAAGTAGATTCAGACAGGAACTAATCACCCTGTTCAGTTTAAAATAGAGAAATCATCATTTTGTTTTAGCAGATTTCCTCTACAATATGTTGTTGTTCTTGCATGAAAACATGCTGTGTATAAAATGGTTGCATTAAAGCGTTAGCAGTCTGAGATACAATGGTGGACATTGTTGAGGTTATAACAAACAGTACATTTAGTAATGGAAGAGTAGGGTGTGGGTGATGATATTTGGAGATCTAGCACACCTTAGTGGAAACAGTTAGTAATACAACGAACATAAGGATTATTTGTTTTGTTTTTTAATTTAAGACTGTGCCTAGGCAATGGTGGAGACAACAGCATTTAATTTGATCTAGTTTTTAATAATTTTATTGTGATTTATTTATTTTAAGAATGTATGATTTCCGTACATCTTTATTTGCATGGCAAGGGAGGTTTGATTATAGTTTTTGTTTGTTTGTTTGTATGAAATCAGAACATTCCCTTTTTTTAGGGCCATATCATGGAGAATAGCTCAAGTCCTTATACACACTTTATGCAGTATTCTGACAGAAGGAGATCACTGCCACCAGAATGGATAGTGGTTGAGGATTTTATTTGCCAGAGCTACTGAGCACCTAAAGCTCCAGTTGAAGCCAAAGGGATTTGTGGATGCTCAGCACTTCAATGAATGAAGTCCTGAATTTATGGGAAATTGAACTGTGTCCTGAGAGTCACTCATGCTGATGCTACTCATAATCTCCACTGCTGGTGCCAATGCTGATTTTTATGATCTGGGGGGTGAGGGGGTAAGGGCCCAAGCCAAATATCCACAGGGTATGCAGAGGGGAACTCCATCTCACTTCTGATTATAAAAAAAATTGAACCACCATTAGAAAAATATACTGCTTACAGTATTATCTGGTCTATGACATGGGACTCCAGAAAAAGAAAGAATGAGTAAGATAATGTATTACATCACTATGCAAGGTTACCATAAAAGAAAAACGAGGAACTCCAATACAAATAGAAAATTATATCTTCCTTGCAATTGTCACAATAAACCAGGCAAAGAAACAAAAGGTAGAAAGAGGAAATACGCTTTTTTCACAGATGCTCATCCTCACAGGAACTAGCTGGCTCAGGAATTTGGTAATTGGTATGAAGCTTTTCATCTCTATATCTCATTCTGTTCAGGTTCTTATCTCATGTCCATTAGTGGGGTATCTGAGTGCTTGGTTTCCAGTCCAGACTGATTAGTGACCCAGATATTGCCGTTTTATGGCTGTTCTATGACCTGTGTCAAATGAACAATTAATTTTAGCTTGTTTCCTAGTGGAGAAGTATCTATATCACAGCAAGAGCCATCCTAATTAGCATTAACTGGCACCCCTGTTGTCAGTCTTTCTATAGAAACAAAATATGTAATGGTCATGGCAGTTGAGACAGTAGTCCCAGCCCTAGAGAATCGACTCACCAACTTGTTTTAAGAGATTTGCAGGGCCCTTCTGAGGAAACTTGCATTGACAACACTGTGTCTGTTCAGTGGAGAAAGAGAAGATTTTGATATGGGATTTTCAAAATCTCCTAAGTGACTAAGCGCTAGTTTCCCTGACTTTGAAAGGTCTAGTCTTCCTAAATCACGTAGGTACTTTTTGAAAATCCCACCCTTGATTTCCAGAGCTGTCAAACTGACACTTTCCAGAAGGACTTAATTCACATTTTTTTAAAAAGATAGTTAATATGAAAATCTCTATCCCTCCCCTCAACACTGCAAGAGTAGTGAGATTTCTGGCAACATTGTACAATGTACATCACAGGTCACATGTAGTTGACTGATTTCACTGACAAAGGCAGATTTCTCACTTTTTCTAATGCATTATAAACACTTAGGAAAAATAGCTGAACAGGTCCATTTTCCCATGATTTCCTACTTTATTGATCCAAGTTTTTTTTTCCCCTATCCTTGGTAAGTGGCCTGAGAGAGAGTGCCACATTTGGAAACACTGAAACACTGAAGTTAAACTGGGGCATAAAAATGAGCACAATAGAGCTAGATAGGTTCTTGTCTTCATCTTGGTTGTACTGATGAGCTCAAGACTCAATATTCAGGTCTTTGGATCTTATGGAGATCAAATTCATCCAGGCTTATCTTTTCTTTCTTGGTTTTGTATCCTGTACATGTGCCTATTTAAAGTGAATATGAAAGTGTAGGCTTACTAAATATGCTATGTAAAATACATTTAGTTTGCATTACTCATTGCTGAAGCTTAAAATAAAATGTGGCTAATTTCTGCCTGCAACCCAATTGATCTCCTTGGTACAATGACTAGTTGACTGTTTCATGTAGTAATAATTATTGACAAGGGACAAAGCGTAGAGCAATCAGAATTTGCCCCACTGTTAGTTCCCATCATTTGGAGCTGCACCGTCTTTGAAATAGTAAAAGATATCCATAATAGATGTGATTTCTAAGATCTTCTGTAGGAGCTCTTTTCAAAAGCTTTATTGTTTCCATGGATGCCGCCATATAATCTAATTATTCCTGATGGGTTGCCTATTGTAACATAAGATTCTTCAAAGGAAAGGAAAACAGCAAGGTAGACCATCTGAGCAAAATTCTTTTATCTGTTTAGGACAATGTTTCACAAAAGCTCTAGCTAGGAGGGGAAAGAAATCTCTTCCGAGCCGCCTTTCTTTCAGAATTCAAGTTGCTATAATCACGTAAAGCAGCTCTGTGTACTGAAGGTTTTCTTGTTTCCTTTCATTGGATGATAGAAGACATTTCAGCCCCATGTCCTCTTTTTCCAGTGGAAAAATTAAATCATTTATATTTAAGATCTACTGTAGAAAGACAAGGGTATGGCAACCCCAAGCAGTCAGAGAATACAGCTTATGCACAACACCTGCAGCTTATCAAAGGGATAATTCCATTCAACCCAGCAGGAATTTTTTCTTGATAAAATCCACAGTGGTTGCAAGGGAGTTGATATTTACATCCACCTCATTAAAGTTAATCAGTTTCCTATTATAACTGGAGTCTCAAAGCCTTAGTCTGGATGATGAATATCACTTGGCTTGTGTAACTGCACTATTTTTGACCTTGGCCATTGTCCTAGCCAGGTGTAGGCTCTGATACCGTGTGATGTTTCACAAGACACCCCCTTGCACCTGCATATCTAGGCTTCTGCCACTATTTATCAAGGAGGCTTCTGAGGTGCGGCAACATATGATGGCAAGTAATCACACCACATCCTGTGCATGTGCATTCTTTTCTATTGCTTTGATCACATGGAATTGCTGAACTTTCTTTCACACACCTACCATTCCAACCCATCATAGTGTGTGCATGTGTGTGGCGGGGCGGGTGCGTGAAGGAGATGATGCAGAATCCCCTCATCACATGGAGTGGGAGGAAGAAGGAAGCCCCCCTACTCTATCTATCCTCATCTTAGCAGTCATTATGGTGCAAGTGATTTTTTGCACAATTATGCTGCAAGTTTTGCCATTTTTCCAGCCTGTTATATGCATGTGAAAAGATTTTTGCCAGTATTTAAGTGGGATGCTTCTTACTATATAGTCCATAAATGGGGATCACATTTGTATAAAGTTTTCATCCTATTTTTATGGGCATTAATGTCTATTTACAAATAATGCCCTAAAGTATAACTGATTCATCCAATTTTTTCCCATGTGCAACTTTTTCATCAACAGCTAGTCATATATTTTATTGATACAGGCTTTATAACATGTAAGCCACAATTAAAAAAAAAATATTGACAGCTGTGTTCTGTTCCCTGATTCCATATTATTATCAGGTCCAATTCAGAGTCCTAGTCTTAATTTTAAAGGTCTTCATGGGTCAGGACCAGGAAAGTTGGAAATTGTCTCACTATCTGTGACCTTGCTAAGCCATTAGGAGTAGTAGAACTAGAACTAGCCAGAGACTATTGGGACACTGAGGGAGGTATGTTAGTGCTGGAGCCTAAGCTATGGTCAACCCTGTCACAAGTAACCAGAATGTGTTGTAGCCTAACTGCCTGCACAGCACTGGGCAAATCCCGCCTTTTTGTAAAAGCCAACCCACAACAGAATGTAAGCCTAATAAAACCCTCAAAAATCCCACCTAAAATACAAGTATTATCAGAAACCGTAAAGGGAGACGAGGAGTAGAGTTCTTTTTTATTGGACTATTCTGCCTCTTTTTTTTTTAAGTGTACTTCAGTGAAAAGATGAATGGTGATGGCACTATATCTATACTATATTAGGTATTTAGCTAGATTCTCATACCTCTCTAGGGTGACCAGACAGCATGTGTGAAAAATCGGGATGGGAGTGGAGGGGCAATAGGACAGTGTATAAGAAAAAGACCCAAAAATTGGGACTGTCCCTATAAAATCAGGACATCTGGTCACCCTATACCTGTCCACCACTGTGGAACCTGAGAGGCTTGAATGTTTCTGAAAATCCAGTGTTTCTCCTAAGTAGAGGTAAATTGCATGTTTTGATTATAGGGCCTGAGGGGTGGTAATTATGGGGTTAGAAACATATTGAGGGAGTGTGAAATCAAAGAAATGAGCTTTATATTTAGTTCTGAAAGTGGCGAGGTCCTGGGGCCTGGGGAGGGAGAAGGAGTTCCAGAGTCTCGGTCCAGCTTCTGAGCAAGTTCTTCTTCGAGTGCTTGCTCATATCCATTCCAATTAGGTGTGCGCGCGCCGCGTGCACGTTTGTCGGAAGATTTTTACCCTAGCAACACTCGGCTGGTCGGCGGGGCGCCCCCTGGCGTGGCGCCTCTATGGCACCAGATATATACCCCTGCCAACCTGTCCGCTCCTCAGTTCCTTCTTACCACCCGTGTCGGTCGTTGGAACAGTGGAGCGCGGCTTAGCTGATCTCCACTTCCCTAGCTATTCACCGTTCTAGTACTTATTGTATATATAGTTGTATAGTTATAGTTGTAGTTTATACTTTATTGACCTTTATTAACGTAGTTAGTGTATATACTTAGAGGGTTGGGGATTAGCCCCTTCCCCTCTCCCGGTGCCCAGGCCCATGCCTTGTTCACCGGGCTTCAAACCATGCTCGACCTGCTGCCGGCCGATGCCAACGGGAGATCCCCACGACTCCTGCCTAAAGTGCCTGGGGGAATCCCATCTCACAGATAAGTGCTGGATTTGCAAATCATTTAAGCTGCGGACAAAAAAAGAGCGAGACTTTCACCTTAAGCAGCTCCTAATGGAGGCGGCGCTCACTCCTCCAGCCTCGGCACCGAGTGCCGCACAGTCCGCGCCGGGGAGAAGTGCCTCGTCGGCACCGGAGAGCGCCAGCACCGCCAAGACACCCCGGCACCAGCCGTCACCGGCACAGAAGACAGCCCAGCACCGCTCCCTCTCCCCACATGCCAAGAAGGCCAAGGCTTCTGCGGCTCCAATACCTGTGCCGCAGTCAGAGCATCAGCCAAGACCGAGTCGCCCGGCACCAACAACTGCCGCGGCACTGGCGATCTCGGCACCGTTGATTCCAGCCATGCAAGAGCCGTCGAGTCCGGTGCGTGACAGCTCCCCGGCACATGCCTCGGTAGAGCTTCTCGTTCCCACCACGCCAGACACCTTTTCAATGGCGAGGGAACTCATTGCTCTAACAGAGCCCACCCTCCCTCAACCCCCGGCACCACCAGTGTGGGTTGTTGCGTCAGCGAGGAAGCCGGCCCTGGTCAGGCCACCTTCCATCGACGCCACAGGCAGGCACCACTTGAGGTCAAGGTCTCGCCAGCGTTCCTGATCTCGCCGCCGGTCCCGGTCCAGGTGCTGCTCGCAGTCCCAGTACCGATCCCCTTCTCGGTACCGGTCGTACTCGCGGCACCACTCAAGATCCCGCTCTCCGGACTGGTACTCCAGACGGTGGTCCAGCTCCCGGCACCATTCTTGCCGCAACGCTCTCACCACCGAGCTTCGCTATCCCAGTCGACCTCCGGGCACTGTGCTGGTCGCAGATCCCGGTCGACCTCCCGGCACCGCACTGGTCGCAGGTCCCGATCATCCTCTCGGCACCAGTACGACTCCCGGTACCGCTCTCGGCACGGCACGACGTATGGTACCCTGCGCACGGGGCCCCTCCTCACGTGCACTCTGCTCCGCCATGGCCATCACGGCACCCATCCGAGTCTTCACACGCTGACAGCGCCGTGTATGGGGATTCAGACCCGCAGAGCCTTCTCCTTCAGGAGGCTCAGGGAACAGAACAAGTGCCTCAGTGGTCCTTCTGGACACCTTGGGCATATCATCAGGCCCAAGGCGAGCCTACAGTACCATCTCATTCCGCCCTGTTGGAACACCGAGCACCAGAGGCCACTGTTAGCCGCCCTCCTCCAGCGGGTACAGACGACTCGGCTCTGGCGCCGGACCCTCAGGTGTTCCCGAACCCTGATGTTCCTCAAGAACAGCAGTCACTGCATGATCCAGTCGTGCCAGGTCTGTCGTCCTCCTCATCACCAGATAATGCTGTCATAACCTAGTCCCAGATTTGGACCTTAGCGACCAAAATATGGGGGTTAGCATGAAAACCTCCAAGCTTAGTTACCAGCTTGGACCTGATAAAGCTGCCACCACCCAAAAAATTAGAGTGTTTTGGGGCACTCTGGTCCCCCCAAAAACCTTCCCTGGGGACCCCAAGACCCAAATCCCTTGAGTCTCACAACAAAGGGAAATAAACCTTTTCCCTTTCCCCCCTCCAGGTGTTCCTGGAGAGATACACAGAAGCAAGCTCCGTGAATCTAAACAGAGGGACTCCACCCTCCCCGTTCCCAGTCCTGGAAAACAGAATTACCGAGAGCTAATCTCTCTTCCCCCCTCACCCAGAGGGAATGCAAAGTCAGGCTAGTAAATCTAGCACAAAGAGATTTCCCCCTAACTTCTTCCTCCCACCAATTCCCTGGTGAGTACAGACTCAATTCCCTGGAGTTCCCCACTAAAGAAAAACTCCACCAGGTCTTAAAAAGAAAGCTTTATATAAAAAGAAAGAAAAAGTACATAAAAATGGTCTCTCTGTATTAAGGTGACAAATATAGGGTCAATTGCTTAAAAGAAATATGAATAAACAACCTTATTCAAAAAGAATACAATTCAAAGCACTCCAGCAACTACACACATGTAACTACAAAAAAACAAACCTATCTTTTTGTACTTACAACTGGGAAACAGAAGATTAGAAAGCAGGAAATAGAAAAATCCTTCCCATAGCCGACAGGGACAGATACAAGACAAAGGACTCCCACACAAACTTCCCTCCACCCAGATTTGAAAAAGTCTTGTTTCCTGATTGGTCCTCTGGTCAGGTGTTTCAGGTTACTTCTTTCCAGGTGAAAGAGACATTAACCCTTAGCTATCTGTTTATGACAGATACAGTGGCTGGTACCACCTCATCAGGCCCGCCCCCGATTGACCTCCGAGCCCACCAGGACCTTCTAAGGCGAGTTGCCTTAAATATCAACCTCCAGGTGGAGGAGGTCCCGGAGGTGGAAGACCTGGTCATAGACATATTGTCGGCAGATGCGCCAACTCGCATGGCTTTGCCATTCATCCGGTCTATGCAAGCCAAAGCAGACACCATTTGGCAATCTCTGGCGACTGTCCCTCCTACGGCCAGAGGTGTGGAAAGGAAGTACATGGTACCCTCTAAAGGGTACGAATATTTATATACCCATCCTCCGCCATGCTCTCTGGTCGTTCAATCTGTGAATGAGAGAGAGCACCATGGCCAGCAAGCTCCTGCCCCAAAATCACAGGAGGCTAGAAGGATGGATCTATTGGGGCATAAAATCTACTCCGCCGGAGGCCTCCAACTGCAAGTGGCCAACCAACAGGCCACTGTGTCAGCAGATACAATTATAACACCTGGCAGTCGGTGGGTAAATTCGCTGAACTAGTCCCACAGGACTCCCGCCCAGAATTCCAAACCCTTCTGGAGGAGGGGAAGAAAGTGGCATGGACTTCCCTGCAGGCCTCGCTCGACGCTGCTGATTCGGCTGCCAGAACAGTGGCCTCGGGCATTACAATGAGGAGTCTCGGGTTACCTCCCGAACTGCAACACACTATTCAGGACCTTCCGTTTGAGGGACAGGGCCTTTTCTCTCAGAAAACGGACCCTAGACTCCAGAGTCTCGACAATCGAGTCATAATGCATTCCCTCGGGATGCATACTCTGCAAACCCAAAGACAGTCCTTCCGTACCCAGCCTCAGCGCCCTTATCCCCCACCCAGGCCACGACAAGACATTAGCAGGAGGCGTGGTCATGGGAACCGCAGGAGACAATCGGGTTCCCAAGGGGGCCAGAATAACGCTCCCGCCAAACCATCAGCAGGACCAAAATAGAACTTTTGAAGGTGCGCCCGGAGCAGAGCACCAGTCCTTTCCCAGGATCTTCTTCAGTTCTCCAACCGCCTTTCCTCTTTCCTCCCTGCGTGGGCCCAATTAACCTCAGACCGTTGGGTCCTATGCAAGGTGGAATTTGGATACCGTCTTCAATTTGTTTCACCCCCTCCCTCCCACCCGCACTCCCCGTCCCTCTTCAGGGATCCCTCTCACAAGCAATTCCTCTGGCAGGAGGTTCGCACACTCCTCTCAATCGGAGCTATAGAGGAGGTGCCAGAGGAGTTCAGGGGCAAGGGATTTTACTCCCGATATTCCTAATTCCCAAAGCAAAAGGAGGTCTCCGTCCCATCCTAGACCTGCACAGTCTCAATGTCTTTCTGAAGAAGTTGAAGTTCTGCATGGTGTCATTGGGGACCATCATTCCATCCTTGGATCCCGGAGACTGGTACGCTGCTCTCGACATGAAGGATGCATACTTTCACATCTCAATTTACCCTCCATACAGACGGTACCTATGGTTTATGGTGCACCACCTGCATTTTCAATTTGCAGTCCTTCCGTTTGACCTCTCCACCGCCCCGCACATGTTTACAAAGTGCACGGTGGTAGTGGCCGCCTTTCTCCGTCGTCGGCGCATAAGCGTCTTTCCTTACCTAGACAACTGTCTGGTCCGCGGGACATCCGAGGCCCAAGTCACCAGGGATATGGCCGCCATCACGAGCCTATTCGAGTGGTTGGGCCTGATGATCAATCTAGGGAAGTCTACTCTAGTGCCCACTCAAAGAATAGAATTCTTTGGGGCCATTCTAGACTCCAAGCTCGCAACAGCCTGCCTTCCATTACCCCGGTTTCGAACACTAGTCTTGGCCATAGAAAGCCTTCAAACTTTCCCGATGACCTCGGCCCGTACCTGCCTCAGCCTTCTCGGTCACATGACGGTGTGCACTTTTGTAACCAAGCACGCCAAACTACGCCTGCGTCCCCTCCAAGCCTGGCTTGCCTCAATTTACCGCCCAGGCAGGGACTCCATAGACATGGTTGTCACTGTTCCTCAAGCCATCTTAGGCTCCTTCAACTGGTGGCTAATGCCTTCCCTGGTGTGCGCAGGGATGCCGTTCCAACCGAGACAACCCTCAGCGTCCCTAACAACGGACGCCTCGTCTCTTGGCTAGGGGGCACACGTAGGCCATCGCCGCATGCAAGGCCTCTGGTCAGCTCAAGAGCTGTCCTTGCACATAAACGTCTGGGAGCTGAGAGCAGTCTGCCTCGCCTGCCAGACGTTCCAACATCACCTACAGGGCCGTTGTGTTCTGGTGCTTACGGACAACACAATAGCAATGCACTACATCAACAAGCAGGGCGGGACTCGATCCTCCCCCCTTTGTCAGGAGGCGATCCAACTGTGGGAATTTTGTATAGCCCACTCTATAGACCTTGTAGCGTCCTTCCTCCCAGGAGTCCAGAATACCCTGGCAGACCATCTCAGCAGATCCTTTCTCACCCACGAGTGGTCGTTTTGCCCGGACGTTGTTCACTCCATCTTCCAGAAGTGGGGCTTTCCCCACATAGACCTGTTGCTTCCCGCAACAACCGGAAGTGTCAGAGGTTCTACTCCTTCCAGGGTCTCGCCCCGGACTCAATATCGGACGCCTTCCTAATCTCTTGGGCGAACCACCTGCTTTATGCCTTTCCACCCTTCCCGATGGTGCACAGGGTTCTCGTAAAGCTTCACAGGGAGAGGGACAGGGCTCAACTGATTTTGATAGCCCCTGCATGGCCCCAGCAACACTGGTACACCACGTTACTGGACCACTCGATAGCTGACCCAATCCCCCTGCCCCTCCATCAGGACCTGATAACACAGGACCACGGCAGGCTTCTCCACCCAGACCTGCAATCCTTCCACTTGACGGCGTGGCTCCTGCATCGTTAACCCGATCGCAATTACGCTGCTCTGCCCCAGTACAAGAGATACTCCTGGGTAGCAGGAAACCTTCTACTCAGTCTACTTACTTAGTCAAGTGGAAACGGTTCTCTTGCTGGTGTCACACGCGGGATGTTGCACCTACGGAGGTTTCCATCCCCACTATTTTGGATTACCTCTGGCATCTCAAACAACAGGGACTCGCGATCTCATCCTTGCGAGTACACTTAGCAGCTGTTTCTACTTTCCATCCCGGCGAAGGAGTTTACTCCGTCTTCTCCCACCCTATGGTTTCAAGGTTCCTCAAAGGCCTGGAGCGTCTATTTCCTCTTGTGCGATGCCCCGCCCCTTCCTGGGACCTCAATTTAGTTCTAACGAAACTTACGTCTCCCCCGTTCGAGCCATTGACAACCTGCTCACTCTTATATTTGTCATGGAACACTGCCTTCCTGGTAGCCATTACATCGGTTAGGAGAGTCTCTGAACTTCGGGCTCTGATGGTGGACCCACCATACACGGTGTTCCACAAGGACAAGGTGCAGCTACGCCCACATCTGGCATTCCTCCCTAAAGTAGTCTCGGCCTTTCATCTCAACCAGGACATATTCCTCCCGGTCTTCTTTCCCAAACCGCATGCATCACGTACAGAGCAGAAGTTAAATTCGCTTGACGTCCGTAGGGCGCTCGCCTTCTATATTGACCATACGAGGCCCTTCCGCAAAATGCCCCAACTCTTTGTTGCAGTGGCGGACCGGATGAAAGGCCAGGCCGTCTCTGCCTAGAGGATTTCGTCCTGGGTAACAGCGTGCATCCGGGTGTGCTACGATCTAGCTCACGCCTCTCCGGGTCGTATTACCGCACATTCGACCAGGGCTCAGGCCTCGTCGGCTGCCTTCTTAGCTCAAGTGCCTATTCAGGAGATATGCCGAGCAGCTACATAGTCTTCGGTACACACCTTTACCTCCTATTATGCCCTGGTCCAACAATCCAGAGACGATGCAGCCTTCGGCTTATTAGTCTTGCATTCTGCAGTTTCTCACTCCGACCCCACCGCCTAGGTAAGGCTTGGGATACACCTAATTGGAATGGATATGAGCAAGCACTCGAAGAAGAAAAGATGGTTACTAACCTTTTTAACTGTTGTTCTTCGAGATGTGTTGCTCATATCCATTCCAAAACCCGCCCTCCTTCCCCACTGTCGGAGTAGCCAGCAAGAAGGAACTGAGGAGCGGACGGGTCGGCAGGGGTATATATCCGGTGCCATACCGGCGCCACGCCAGGGGGCGCCCCGCCGACCCGCTGGGTGTTGCTAGGGTAAAAATCTTCCGACGAACATGCACGCGGCGCACACACACCTAATTGGAATGGATATGAGCAACACATCTCAAAGAACAACAGTTACAAAGGTGAGTAACCGTCTTTTCTGCCTCATGTGCTCATGAACCTCTCCTGTTAGCTACATTCCAGAGGAATGAAATTGTTTACTATCATGGGAGGTCATGGTCATGGAGAGAGAGGCATTCCCTTTGGTTACTAGGGCTATTCCCATAGAGGGCTCTGATTAGCAAGACAAAAGCTCTCCAGTTGACTTTGTATTCAGTAAGAAGCCAGAGCACTGGAATGATGTGTCCGTGGCAACCTGCATTTCTAAGCAAACAGGCTATTACATTTGGTATCCACTCAAGCTGCTTCCAGGTCTGTGCGGCTTCAGCCCTAGGTGTGAGCTGACATAACCAAGGCTAGAGGCGGCAAATGTGTGGCTCAACATGGCATGGATCTGAGTCCAATAGAATGGGTTGTTTCTAGACAGTTACAGGTGGGAGTGCGGGCTTTTAGCAGTTGTGGTTCATTGGATTGGCATAAGGAGCACTGGCGAGTCCAAAATGACCATGAGGCTTTACAGCAATGAAACAAGCTGAAGACAAATGTTGAAATATGAAGTGGAGTTTTCTAAATTCTAAATGGTTTTAGAACACTTCAAAACAAAGGGCAAAATGACGAGTGAAAAGGACAGCACTGCTGGGACTGAGGAACCACACATCCTGAAGCATCCAAGAGGAATTATAGCGGCATTATTTCCATGCCTGCCTAGCTGGGTTGGGCTGGAGGGGAGAAGGTTGTTCTCAGAGCAGTGCTGTGGGGCAAGAGATGAGGTTGCTTAGATTACCTTAATGGTTCATATGTGTGTTTGCCATGTTTCTGGATTCTCAGCTTTCAATGGGACAGAGAGCTTGTTCTAACCAGGCCAAACATTGCTTGTGAAGGTTTAAAAAAATATTAATTATTTTTTGTCCTCAAGCCCAGTACAGTTGGGCTTATGCCACTGTGCTGAGGGAGCACAGTATTACAGGTATAAGGATAAAAAAAAAAGCCTGAATAAATGTTTTTTAAAACTCAGAATGGGTTTATGATAAATGTATAATGCACTGACTATGTGATGGCATAGTGTGGTATAACACTTTTATAATCAGGGTGGATGTGGAAAATCCTGCAGAAATTGCCTGTGACCTTGCCAACTGTGAGTAATATGACATTCCAAATTAATGCAGTATTGCCAGCTCTTGTGGCTTGATTGTGCATCTAAAGATTCTGGGGAGGGGTTTTTTGGTTTTGTTTTCCTGTCTCCTGAAAATGCAATGAAAGGCTATGAACTCACAAATTTTCTCATTCAAAATGGCCACTATCTCCCATGACTGTCGATGGGGCTGAAGCCAGCAAAGATGGTCACCAGTGCTCTACTCATCTATGTGCATGTGGAAGTGAGGCTGCTTCTAATGAAAATGGCTACCTCTTCCCACTGTTTTCAGTAAGACTGAAGTCATGCCCACAGGCAAAACAGCTGGCATTGTATGGTTCAAAGGACTAGACAGGACATTATTAGGATACAATGACTGACGAGAGAAGTAAAGAAACGATGAAAGGTGCATAGGGAGTTTGGGGGTAGGGAGCAGGGTACTGTCGAGCAGGAGGCAGATTTAGGGGGAGCAGGGGTGTCAAGGTCTTATTCCCACTTTGAACTTCAGCGTCCAGAAAGTAGGGACCTGCATGTACCCCTCTAAACTTAATTCCTAGCTTAGATCTGATAACGCTGCCACCAACCAAAATATAGCGTTTGGTACACTTTCTGTCCCCCAAAAACCTTCCCTGGGGAACCCAAGACCCAAATCCCTTGGGTCTTAAAACAAAGAGGAATAAACCATTTCCCCTCCTTCCCCTTCCCAGATTTTCCCCTCCCTGGGTTACCCTGAGAAATACACTGATCCAAACTCCTTGGATCCTAAAACAGAGAGGAATTAACCTTTCCTCCCACCCTCCTTTCCCCCCCACCTATCCCTGGTGAGTTCAGACCCAATCCCCTTGGGTCTTACACAAGGAAAAAGAAATCAATCAGGATCTTAAAAAGAAAAGCTTTTAATTAAAGAAAGAAAAAGTAAAAATTATCTCTGTAAAATCAAGATGGAAAATGTTTACAGGGTCTCAGCATTACATAGCCCAGAGGGACTCCCTCCCCCCTAGCCTACGTATAAGTTACAGCAAACAGAGGTAAAATATCCTTCCAGCAAAATACACATTTGCAAATAAAGAAAACAAACAAAAAGACTATTCTGCCTTCTAGCTATTACTTACTATTTTGAACATGAGAGACTGTTTCAGAAAGATTGGAGAAAACTGGTTGCACGACTGGCTCCTCTTAATCCCAAGAGAGAACAAAGAACAACCCAAAAAGCACAAACAAAGACTTCCCTCCACCAAGATTTGAAAGTATCTTGTGCCCCGATTGATCCTTTGGTCAGGTGTCAGCCAGGTTCACTGAGCTTGTTAACCCTTTACAGGTAAAAGAGACATTAACCCTTAACTATCTGTTTATGACAGGGGAATAGAGAGAGGCCCTGAAGAAGTCCAGGGAGAAGGGGAGGGCAGAAGTAGACTAAGGGGAATGGTGTAATGGGAGGAGCAGGAAGGAAGCTGAGAGAGGTGCAGAGAATAGTGATGGAGTGGGAGAGGGACAGAATGGTTGAAGTCACTGACAAAACTCCCACTGACTGCAGTGGTGCAGGACCAGGACTCATATATCAGGGTGTATTTATTCTTTGTAGGGAATGTCGCCAGTGGCACTCGCGCTGTGTATCATTGGCAGGGCTGGATTAAGACATAGACTATTTAGGTATGTGCTAGAGCCCAAATTGTATGGGTTGGGCCTAACCTGAGCTCTGGCTGGTCTTGGTCAGATACTACTGTAGGCAGTGGCCACTCCACTGCTCACTGAGATTTGGTCATGTGGACCCACTGACTCAAATTGTGGGTCCAACCAGGTGAATTGTTCGAGGTAACACAACAAGTTTGTGGTAGATCAGGGACTTGAACCCAAATCCTAGATTAGTACCCAAACAACAGATCATCGTTCCACACAACACTGTGAGTTTCCATTTCCTTTTCCTAGTTGTACACCAGCTAACTCCAATGACTTTACTTGGTTTCTCTTGATTTATACTGAAATGAGAGAAGAGTCAGGCCCATCATTTCTACAGCTTCTATCTTTCAATCTCTGTCATGCTCTCATTTAATCTCACATAGTTCTTGCGGCAAAATTATGTAATTTAATGCTGAAGAACACTGAAGTAGAGTCACAAAGATCACTTAACTTTTCCATTTGTATATCCCAATCAGTTGCCCCACAATCCGATGTTGTATTAAAAGTATATCATTTCTTTGCCTTGTTAGAGGCAAAGTCCTTCTTGTATCTTTGAGGGGAAGGGAAAGAAAACTGTCCTCAAGACTTGCCTTCAAGACTTGATTATAGATCCCAGTCAACTTATTCTTAGCTCTCTTTGCTGCTTCTGTTCCCTGCATATATTGTGCAGTGGAATATGCTCTATCATTAGGTAAATGCTTGAAAAACTATGTGCTATTTCTTCCAGAGTAAAACTGACTCACCTCAGAAAAGACACCCTGCTCGATTTCTCTTTGTATGGATGCTCTGTAGTAACTACTTGGAACAATTCAGTAATTATATAACTGTATTGCCCCACTTAACTTTTTCCTTTTATTAACTCTGACTCTTCTAATGTGGCAAAAATGTTGATCTCCATGTTTTATGGGGTATATAAACCCCACACTGGATAATAAGTGGTTGTTTCTAAAACAGGTCCCCCCTCCACACCTGCAAGGCATGCACAGGCTGGAGAAGGAGTTTAAAAGGGGAGCAGAACAGCTCTCTTGTTGGCTGACCAGAGAACAGAACAGACCTTCAACCCTCAGCTCCTGAGCAAACGCTGACTGAAGGCAGGAGCTTCCCAGGCAACAACTGCCTGAACGCCCCTCTCTGCGGGAAGGAGCAGCCAGATCCTGTTACACCCTCAGAGGGAGTAATTCCACTCCATCTCTTAGCACAAATATACTGAGTTAGTAATTCCCCTTGTGTTTTGTTCATAGGCTACCCTGGAATGGGAAATACTTTGAAGTGACCTGGCTGGAAGGCCAAGTCACAGCAAGAGGAAGGCCACCACAGAGGCAGAGCAGCCACCAGCAGGAGACCCCAGTGGAGAGAGAGCCACCACACCATGCCCAGCCACAAGGAGGTGGCAGGAGTGAGCTGACCCCTTCAACCATATAAGAAAATGGGTACAGTTTTAAAGAATAAACATTCTGTTTTTTGTGGTCTCTCTATCTTTTCTTCTGCTGCTGCCTTGCCCCACTGATATACCATTCAAGCATTGGGCCTAGTCAGTTTTATGTTGGGATCATCAAACAAAGTTGTGCATGCTGGACACCATTTTGGAGGATAAATGGAAGATCCAGATTCATAGAGATGGACAGAAATACAGAACTTGTATAGTCTAGGATTGTAACAAAATGACCAAAATATTGACTAACCAATTCTGAGTCATCAGTGTTTTAACCTGAAGAGCAAAGAAAACTGAGGAAACCACTGAAAAATAAAATAGTATTACTTCTTGTGTAACTATTTGGTCAGCAGATTAATATGGCCATTGTTAATATAATCACTGTAGCTTTCTCTGTTGAACAGTTTCTGTATGTTGGACATCTTCCAAACCAATACCAACATTGACGTATTTGGTAACTCTTGCTAATGCCCTAGTTACCTTGAGAGTGTGCATCAAAATATTACATAATACTTTAGGATAAACCAACTATAAAAAATCATTAACAAATAATATGTTGTTCTGTGCCAAGCCATTGCTCACATGTTTGGAGTTGCTTATTCTGTTTTCCTTGATCATTCTTGTTCTTCTTTTAACAGTGCCAGTATTTGAAACAGACTTCCTTTGTGCTGGAGGCTTTGATAAAGAACACACATTAGCCAATGTACAGTATGTAGTCAGTTGGGTGCACAAATATGTACATTCTTTCTTCCCACTATTTTTTCTCTGGGCTACATTGTGTTCTGAGGGGGGAGAAGGGGTGAGTTGTTTTGGTTTTGTTTTTGTTTTGTTAATATATCAATGTGATGTATAATATGGTCATCAGAACAGTGGGCCAAAGACAGATCTAGATCTAGGTAATATAATATTACTTTGGGTTATTACCAGTTCCCGCAATTATTTAGTATCTGGACCAGAAGAATTTATAAACATAATAATGTATCAAACTTTTCAGACTCTTCTTTGTATCACATCACATTGATCTATGTGGTCTCATGTAATAACAAAGTCTGCCTCCTAAAATAACCTGAGTGATATAACAAATTATATAAGAGATTTGCTAGCAATTCCTTACACTGTTTATTCTTTTTAGCAATGATTTCATTCTAGGGGGAGAAGTGTTGTGAGTACGTAAGAGGACAAGACTGGGAGCTAAGACTTTTGTGTTCTATAAACTGTTGTTGTGTGGCCTTGGGTAGGTAACTAACATCTCTTTGAGTCATTACTATTGATATGTGCCTATTTTACAGAGGGAAAAAATATGAAGGAATAGTGGGCATGATCACCTCTCTTTAGATGAAAGATGTGCCTAGCTGTAAATGACCGTATATGGCCTGCCTTTTCTCTTCCTGATGCTCAAGGTCTGTGCCTGCCTTCCAACAGGCACTACAAACTTAAGTTGACCCAAGTTAGGTCAAATTACAGACACCACAATAATTACTGCAGTTTTCCATGTCTACACTACACTACCTTCCTTCTTTCGGTGGTGCGTGTCCTCGCCAGAAGCACTTACACCAACTTAAGAAGGGCAGCATGGAAGGCCAAAGTCAGGGCTCTCGGCTCCGCGTGGAACTCCCTGCTGGACTCTCAGCTCCGCGTGGAACTCCCTGTCAGGGCTCTCAGCTCTGCTCCCTGCTGGGAAACTGGGATCTCAGCACCATGCCCCTAATCTATACCCTCCTTCCTCCAGGCGGCCCCTGACATGCCCCTGCTCTGGCAACAATATGTCCAGTGCTGATGCCTTTTGAGTAAGTGGCATATGGATGACAGAGCTGGTTCTGTGTTTGGTAAGTAGGAAACCTGTGATGGTGTTGATCAGGGATCCTTTATTTCTGCCTCACTGCCAATCAGAGTGAAAGCATTTTATAATGGTGTAAATGACAAGACGTTGGGCAATGGTGAACCAAGCCCTGCATCTGGACAACCCTCTGGCCCCTTGATGCCTTTGCTCTAGCACAGGGTTGGGCAGTGTGGGGAAACCTGCACTGTCACTGCCAGTTTTGTACCCATACTTGGGAAGCAAGAGGATTTCCATGTCCAGTACTTAGTCCTGCGTGTCGCACATAGAGTTGGGTGAAAATCATCCATCAAAACTGTTGATGGAAAATTGAGTTTGGCTAAACAAAATTATTTTCAAAAAGTGCCTGCTTTCCATGGGAAATTTCCTTTTTTGTTTTGTTTTTGTTTTTTTAATATATAGGCTGAAAACTGCTGTATTTTGATTTGGGAATTATGGAATCTTAGGACTGGAAGGGACCTTGAGAGATCATCTAGTCCAGTCCCCTGCACTCAAGGCAGGACTAAGTATTATCTAGACCATTCCTGACAGGTGTTTGTCTAACATGCTCTTAAAAATCCCCAATGACGGAGATTCCACTACCTCCTTAGGCAGTTTGTTCCTGTGCTTAACCACCCTGACAGGTAGGAAGTTTTTCCTAATGTCCAACCTAAACCTCCCTTGCTGCAATTTAAGAGCATTGCTGCTTCTTCTATCCTCAGAGGTTAAGAACAACATTTTTTCTCCCTCCTCCTTGTAACAACCTTTTATGTAATTGAAAATTATCCTGTCCCCTCTCAGTCTTCTGATTAAACAAACCCAGTTTTTTCCACAATACTCTTTTCTATGCACTCATTTCCCATTTTGTATATGTGAATACTGCTGAGGTGCCTCATGGGATCTGTAGTTTGGTTGCCTCATGTCCTCATTCTCTTCTGTGGACTGGGCTCCCCAACCAGACTACATCTCCCATGATGCATTATATACAGGGACTCCTGCAGTGCACCACCTCCCCTCTCCAACAGGGGAGACTGTGATACATCATGAAGATATAATCTGACCTGGGAATCTGGCTTAGATGAGGCACATGAATTACAACTTCCATGAAGCACCACAGTGGCATTTCCGAATCAAAATATTTGTTTTCAGCTAACTTTTTGTCTCTAAAAATGTTTAAATTTTCCAGGAAGAGAACAATTATTTTATTAGCTCTGGTCACAAGCATTAAATTCTCTTTTTAAAATATAATTTTAAAATGCTTGCATTTGTGTGAAACTAGTCATATCTTAATGTCCACTGACATTTGTATATTGCCATGTGTCTTTCCAAACTGATTACCATTTCTTTATACATTGAATTCAGAAGACCAAAAATTGATTAATGTCAAAGAGTAACCCAATTAAAGTTCTTCACTGAGCACTGTGCTGAATGAATCTTTTTGACTGGGGCATGGGAGGAAGGAGGGATTGTTTGGGGTTTTTTTAGAACAGGACAAAGGGAATGCATTTTTAAAAGCAATATTTGTTCTCTAATTGTGACCACATTTCCTTCTGTAGAGCATACAAGATCAACCCTGATTTAGATCAGAATTCCCTTTCCTGCAATAAAATGGCAGACTGTTCTAGAACTTTTCTGGGTTTTATTTGCCTCGTATGGTGGTGACAATATTTTGGAAAGGAGAGGAGGAAGCTCTCGTCTGATCCTTTTTTCTTTCATCTCAGATTTTACAGAAGTGACTTGTTGATGAAAACTTATTACTGAGGAAGCTTTTTACCCTGATCTGTGACAATCGTAGAAATAAAACTAGATCAGATACGATAATCAGCCAATCAGTGAAGCAGAAAAAATATATATTTTCCAAATGTTATTATCAAAAGTTATGGATAAAATCTTATTAATTTTAGCTGAAAAATATTAATATTCCATGAGGTGCTAGTTTAAAGAGATTACCTAATTGTAGAATTTAACTCAAGATACTACAGCAATGTTACATTATATCAATTTGTTACATTCAATTTTGATGCAAAATGAAAGCCTATATTTTCAAAAGCGATGAGGGATTCTGGGCATCTCCATTTTGGGCTACCCCATTTTAAATACAGCAAAGTGATCTGATTTTTTTTCAGAGGGCAGATGCTCAGCACTCTTTTAGGTCATCTCAAGTTGGCCACCCAAAACTGAGGCATTCAAAATCACTGGTCATTTTTGAAAATTTAGGTTGGTGGAAACTCATAAAAGTAACCTGACGAAGCAGGAGGAAGGTGGTAATCTCAAACCCTTTGCATCTGATCTTAATGCTAAACTCTCCTCATTGTACAAACAAAAAACACTGCAAACAGCAGATTTCTTTTGAGATAAAACAGCTAACTGGGTTATAGCAGGTGGCACTTTGTTAGATACAGAAAGAGCAGGGCAGGCTCCAGCTTTTTTGCCTCCCTAAGCAGCGAAGGCCCCCCCCAAAAAAAAAATCAAAAAGATAAAGCCGCGATTGGCAGCACTTCAGCAGCAGCTCTACCACACCACTTCATTCTTCAGCGGCAATTCAGCGGCGGGTCCTTCCCTCTGAGAGGGAGTGAGGGACCGCTGCTGAATTGCCGCCAAAGACCTGGATGTGCCGCCTCTTTCCATTGGCAGCCCCAAGCACTTGCTTTCTTTGCTGGTGTCTGGAGCTGGCCCTGAGAAAGAGGCATTTAATTTACAAGAAGACTGGTGAGTGTTTGCACCATACAGCTCCAAAAACATAATTTGGTATCTCTTACTTATTTACATTTTTAGAAGAAATACTTTCATGTCAGAATGAGTGCCTTTAAAAACCAATGAATAAACCTGGTTGTAAATGTAAAAGGAGAGCTTTCAATCCTTCATTGTCCTGATCTTTAGATTTTTACCTTATTTTTGTGCTTAACAACTAAGAATGTTAACATAAAGGGGAAAAAATAACTGAAGGCCTGTTAGTTTATCAGCATATAACTGGCTAATATTAGGATCTGTTACTACATGTAAAGTCTCCAGACCATTTGTTCAGCCACAGTTCTAGCAGGTGAAAAACTGGTTGGGAACATTGTGGAGTTATCATTATTGAGAGTGAGGCGAGGGACTCTCAGGATACAGATTGATGGTAAGGGCACTGGCCTGGGATGTGGGAGACCAAAATGCAAGTCCCTCCTTTGCCTGTATCAGAATGATGGGGCTAGAAGATCTCTCCTTTAAGCCAGACTGAACAGGGCGTTGAATCTGGATCTTCTACCTCCTAAATCAATGCGGGTACGTCTACACTACCTGCCAGATCGGTAGGAAGTGATTGAACTATCGGAAATCAATTTATCATGTCTAGTGTAGACACGATAAAATTGATCCCCGATTGCTCTGCCGTTGACTCCGGAACTCTACCGCGGTGAGAGGCAGAAGCAGAGTCGACGGGTGAGCGGCAGCGGTTGACTCACCGTCATCCTCACAGCCAGGTAAATCGACCTAAGATATGCCAACTTCAGCTACGCTATTCACCCCCAGAGTAGACCTAGCCCTAATCCCCAGGCCACACCCCTTCTAGACACATGTGATCTTGCTTTCTCTCTGGCATTTTGACATCTCTTTTCAAATCACAACCCTGAGTTTTTAATTTGGAAAATAGACATTTTGACACAATTCCTGTGATGTTTTCCGGAATCTTTCTATATATGCAGGGGGTCTCTGGTATACGTCAGGGCTGCGTTCTTGAAAAGGGCAATGGATACTGAAACGATGGATACTGGGGAATTTTGGGCAGGAGAGATGGGAATGCTTTTGTTTCTGTTAACTGCAGAATCAGCCAAGATAAAAGGAAGCAAGTAGATTTGGAGCAGAAAGAAGGAGCAAGACACACACACACCATGATTCTGAAGAGGAGCCATAAACAAGAGGGGGAACTCAGACGTCTCAGAGGACTCTGCCCTAAGAACAAAGAACTCTCTAGAGGAATTTGAGGTAGCAAAATGCATATAGGAATCTCTATTATTTTGTCTACAACTGTGTATGTCTTGTGCTAAATAAAGAGTAATGGTATTTGGAATCTTATGCAGTGTGTCTGTTTGCTTCACCTAACATGTGCCTCTGAAGAGTTATACTGCAAACTTAGAGCACCCATATGGTTGCAGTTCTGGGACAGGGTGTGGTGAAGTTTCTGAGGAGTCACCACTGGTCCTGGAGGCCCAGGTAGCTGGGCCTTGTCGTCCCATTTCTGTGAAGAAGTAAGGGCCTAGTGCAAAAGAGGCCAAGGAAATAGACCATGTTGTAGCCTACTGAAGTCAAGGGAAGTTTAAGGCAGCTGGGTTCCAGTGAATGGCAATCCAATACAGAAGCCTGATGGATGCCCAGCCATGGGTAGCACTATCAGGGGTGTGTGGGTGACAACTCTTGTCTTCTCAAAAACCTTCAAAAGATTTTGACTTTATTCCGAATCAGAACAAAAACTAAATTTGAAAGTTTCTGCTAAATGGAATTGTTCTCCAGTCAGCTCTTGATATTTAGAATTGACTACACTATAGATGAATCCATGTTCTTTATTATCTCTATTTGTGACTGTTCTCTCACTCTCCTGAGTTTGAACTAAAAATTTTTATGGGGTTTTTAAAATAATGATTCTTCTAGAATTCCACTATTTTGCCCAGGCCAAATATTGTTCAGTGGTATAAGAAAAAAAGACTGTGCCCAAATGACGATCACGTAAGCAAATAAGACCATTCGCACGGAGGATGTTGAATCTTCTCTGATATAAATCAGCTATTAAAACTTTCTCAGAAAGAAAAGTATCAATATTTAACACTATTTCCTTCTTGAATTGTGGACACCAGAATTGGACATAATATTAAATGCATATTGTTTGCTTGCGTCCAGCTTACGAAGCGATCCAGATCATTCTGTATTAGGCCTGGTCTACACTACAAGATTAGATCTACATAAGCTGCCTTGCATCAATCTAGCTGTGGAAGTATCGTCACTTAAATTTGGCTCCAGCCAATGTTAATGCCTCTCTACACCAATTTAGTAACACCACCTCCCTGCACA
This sequence comes from Gopherus flavomarginatus, assembly GCF_025201925.1. Taxonomy (NCBI): domain Eukaryota; kingdom Metazoa; phylum Chordata; order Testudines; family Testudinidae; genus Gopherus; species Gopherus flavomarginatus. The sequence continues at coordinate 191,221,426 of NC_066617.1, forward strand.
GCAGAGTCACATTTGATGTAATTAGGTTGATGCAGTGTCAGGATGGACACTGTGTTGCTTACATTAACTGTTACTGGCTTTCATGAGCCGTTCTACAATGCCCTACACTGATAACACAGTCAATACAAGTGCTCCTGGTGAGGATGTGCACTGCCAACACAAGGTGCCAATTGTTGCACACACAAGCAATTTAATGACTGTGGTGGCTGCATGCCAACATAAATTAGGTCAACATAATTCTGTCACCTAGATATGGCCTCAGTGATCTTCCTATTTTTTATTTACCTCTCCCCATTGAAAGTATGAGCTGTAAAGGAAGGATTCTAGTACTTTGGGTTCTTTTAGCTCCCATTCTAGCTGTACTGCATATTCCAGAAAGAGGAGTCATGTCTCCAAATCCTCTCTCCTTTAGGCTTTTCAGATAAGCTAGTTGCTCCAGAACCATTGATTCTGTTTCTGGAAAGCCAGCTGCTTATGTTTATTTGTTTGGGTTTAGGGGGTTTTTTCCCCCAGAAAAAACTGTAACACAAGTGTCTGCAACAGACTAATGAGAGACCAGTTTTCCACTTGAAGTACAAGATCTCCTTGGTTTGTTACTGGGTTCCATGACAGTACAATCATTGTAATACCAATAGTACAGGAGGAAGCAAGTTGACAGCAACTCTGGATTCTTGGGCATCCTCTCCAGAAAATGTAATTTATCTCTCCACATTCATACCAACGCAGATTAGATCATGCATCTTAATCAGCCACAAGGTTAATAGGTAAAACTGACTTACAATGATCTTTTTTGTATTCTGGTACGAATGTAGTTGTTTTCTTCAAAGTGCCTTACAAACAATTGGCAGATTTTTGCCTCTAATAGTCAAATAACTGAGTATTGTGTATTGGTGACTGGACATTCTAAAGGTCAAATTGCACACTCAGTTTAATTAGACCCAGTTCCGCCGACTTATGAGAGGGCTAGATTTGAGCCAAATTCAGGTAATTGGGTTTGTTCCTTTTTCATTTCCTTTGGAATATGTCTTTATTAAACAGTAGGCAACCTTGCTATTTTGCACCATGTTGAGATGACTGTAAAGTTTTACAATTAAAACATTCTGCCAATTAAAACTTTATTTCTTTAATGTTTGTGTAATGTCATAATGTGTTCCCATATTTTGAGACCATACCTAAGACCACAGCCATCTTAAATTCTGACTCCTTAGAGGAACACACAGAGCACTCCCCACAAGTAGAACATAGACCTGGATCGTAAAACAAATGGGACAATAATGAAAGTCCATCCGGCTTGGTACACAACTGGTCACTTTAAAACTTATGAGTATTATTGAAAATTCTCCAGTACTGTTCACTTATCAGCACAGCCATGATGTGCAAAAATTATTCATCGTACTTTTTGCTTTAATAATAAAAACTTAAATGTGTATTTTACTTGTTAATTAAAAATATACAGTATCTTGTACTTTCATGAATTGCCACTAGGGGGTGCTTTGTCCCTTCTTATTTCCAGAGAACTAACCTTGCCGATCCATATTGTTTAATCTCTGAATGGAAACCACAAACCAATGTTGCTCATGGGAGTAAATGAACAAATACCTATGTAATTGTTAATTTCACTTCCCTGATCTGAGTGTTATTTAATGCTGCTAAGATTGTTTTTGTAGTGCTACTGTGTCTTCTCTTGGAGAGAATATGTTCAACTAGCATTAGGGGGAAAGAAAATGCATTACTCATGTGAAGGAAGGGAAGTTTAATCCTCTTTGAAATAAATTAGCTGTTGGAACTCTTAGAGAGAGATTTTTTGCCACTTACTCTCATGTGAAAGGAAACGTCAGAGCCTTCTGAATCAAAATCCACTGACTACAACAATGCACCCTCACTCAACCCAGCAAATAAGGCAGTCAGTATATTAAAAGAATCTGACTTCAACAAATGTCCTCTGGCTAGCTTTTCCCAAAACATTAGTTTCATTAGCAACTAGAAGATGAAAAAGATGTAGAGAGCTCTTGAAAAGAAAGTGCTCTTCCTCTTTTTCCTTTTCCTGTTTCCTTTCCACTGTCTCAGTAGGTAAAGTGGAAGAAGATATAAGGAGAGGGGTAGGGAGTTGCAACTATATGGTCCGTAGAGGGAGTGGGCTGATTGCTCTGTCCTTAGAACATTCTCTCAGGCCAAGTGTCTACATGAGAAAAGTGTATCAGTATAAGTGTAACTTAGATGGATTTTTAACTGATTTAAACTGGCACAAACCCAAGTGTTTCAGAGTAGCAGCCATGTTAGTCTGTATTTGCAGAAAGAACAGGAGTACATGTGGCACCTTAGAGACTAACAAATTTATTTCAGCATGAGCTTTCATGGGCTACAACTCACTGTGTCACTCGTACTCTGGTTTAAGAATGGTTTGTTTCGGCTTGGAGTATAACTTAATTGGTGAGTCAAACAAGTGCAACTTTCTCATGTAGACAAGGCCTCTCACACACTTGCCTGAATGAAGTTTCTCTTGGCAATCACAACTAAACCCTTTTGAATAGGTAACTGAGATTAGCCTTTGCCTATACCTAGCCTCACTGTTTTTTGTTGCCTTTTTTAATTTGTGTCTTCAAGCTCTTTGTGGCAGGGTCTGTTTTTCTGTAAGGTATTTGTACAGCACCTAGCACAATGTGGTCCTGGTCTATGGTGGGGCTCCTAGGCACTATGATAATACAAATAATTAATCCTAATAATCGGCTAATGAAGGAGCAGAATCAGAGCAATCTGGGTAGGAGAGAGAGGGCTGACTCTCTCCTGTCTCATCCAACGTGGGGATCTAGCTGGGAACATATAAGCCCAGACCCATAGTCTAAACTAAGCACAGCAGGAGACAGCAGGTGAAAGGTGAGCACCGCAATATAGAGGAGAAAAAATGTTTAAGTCCTGCCTGTTGGCAGAGAGTGCAATGTTAGAGGAGTGAGAGTTCGTTTGAAAAAGTGATGCGGCCAGAGATTAGAGTTGGACAGCCAGGCAGTCAAATGGAAAGGAAGTCCAATGAGTGGGAGGTAGACAGTGATCGTGCCTGGAGCTGGTTAGATGTTCAGTGAAAAATATTTGCAACAACTACAGAATTTTTTAACCCAGAAATTGGCATTTCTTCATTCACTAACCATGCTGCTGTGTCTGTTTGGAAAGGTGATGGAGTAGCACACAGAAGACCCAGTAACGCTGGGATAGGATGCCTGGCTTTCAGAGAGACCACTGGTAACATTTTCAAAAGTGCCTGACTTGGAAAGTCTAATTTTCAAAATGACTTTAGGCTTTCAGTGCCTAGACTAAATAAAAGCCAATGATGTTCATGCTCGTCAGTGCCTAAGGCACTTTTTCAAATGGCCTGCAGGCTCCTAAGTCACTTGGGGTTTTTTTGGAAACTTTTACCCCATATCAGGCCTATCCTCTTGCTGGTCAAACCAAAATCTGGATTATTCTCAGTACTAGGCATAGACAGTCACTGCTGGATGTTAGAATCTATAGAAGTGCCAAGTGTCAGTGATCATGGACTATTCCTGGGAATGATTAGGATTAAGTTAAGATCCAAAAACAAGGTGAGTGCAACTGGAGACGAATTTGATCTTGATAAATGAAAGGATAGCTCAGTGAGGGAGGCATACAAGGTGACACTTGGAGGGTGTTTCAAGCCATTAATTTAATGGGGCTTAGATGTCTCATGAGAACCTGCTCTAAATTATAACTGAGCCCTGTGGATTCTAGTGGCTTAGCTTAGCTGTGTCATTGCTGCTTGTTGTGGCAATATGGGTACTACTTTTTTTCTAGGGTAGCCACACCATAAGAGAAGATCGGTAGCAGAGAACTTATAAAGATTATGAAACAGAGTAATCGGGAGGGTCCAAAGAACAGGCTTACGCCTCTCGTAAAGGAAATTGGTTACATATTATAAACATAGCTGAGATAGATCATGTTCAACCCCAGGAGAGTGTCCTGGGCTGCATGCATCCAAAAACCAGTCAGATACTGGGGTATTATAGGTTTTGTACCAAATGCTTTCCTTTCCTTCTCATGATCTGTTCACTAAATAAAACTGTCTGCTCTAACGTGATTGTCATTGCAGTGTCCGAGTGGCTGTAAGGCAGGAATTAGTGTTCTGCACACAATGGAGATGAGACTCCAGACAGAATTGTGCCTTACAGAGACTTTCTAATAGTGACCTTTTTCTGACCTCCACCTCGTCAGTTTAGTTTTCAGTCAGTCTGGTGGTTGTGTGTGTAGGCTGTGAAAGACGGTCACAGGGAGTTGGCTTGAAACCAGGCTTCAGAAATTAGAAGCTAGAAGAAATTCTGGCATGCTGCAGGGGTATATCAGGCCAGCTGAGTCCGTGATCTCGGCCTTCGTAAATGAAAAGGGATTATGGTGGCAGGATGTCTAGGAATGTGGTTTTATGGGTTTGTCTCTTCCCTTCAAGGGAGCTATGGCAATTTATACCAGCTGAGTATCTAGCCCCTAGAACCAGTTATACATCCTGTTCATTGGCTGATAAACTATCTAATACCAGAGAACTCTACTGCGTTCCAGTAAGAGCTTTACAGTTTTAACTTTGCATATGAAATATTATTGCAGAATTCACATTATTCCCTAGTATAGAGGATGCTGCAAAACCTGGGTAACATAATTTGCAACATACATTTTAAATAGTGAGCACCGATATGCCACATGTGGGAGGCTTCCAGGAGATGGAACAATGGCTTCTGTAAAGTTTACGTTTAAGGAAGGACTCTCACAGGAAAAGAAAAGAGAGTGAAATCAGTGTGAACTATAATTTGTCTATGTAACTCCTCATCTGCTATTAGTAAAGCTTGTTTAGCCTGCTACATGTAGACAACTCAGATATTCCAGCTGTTGCCTCATTCCCATTTCGGATACTAAAGGCAGAGTTCAGCGCTGTGCTTGTGCTCTGACAAACCCTGGTACCATGCAACTACAAGGCAAATTCTGAGAGATACTGACCAACTGTGCCTCCTATTGGCTCTCTTTCAGTATAGCCTAGGGGCTAGGGCACTAGATTGGAACTCAAGACTTGATTTAATTCTGGGCTCTGCCACTGGTCTGCTGCATAATACTGGGAACACTGCTTCCTTCCCCGTGCCTTAATTTTCCAGTCTGTAAAACACCTTTGTAAAGTGCTTTGAGATCTATAGATGAAAAGTGCTATATTAAAGCTAGATATTATTATTTATTATTTGAAACCAATAGCATTTGAAGGTGCTCTCAGGAACTAGCAGGGTCTTGGAAATGACTTCTCATTACGTTCACTCCCAGACATTCCATGTGTATGAGAAGAAAAGATGGACCATGAAGTATGCTGGCAAGAGGGAGTTGCAACTGACAACACTATCTCCACCATTTATCAGTCTAACTCACTCAGGCCCATCTTAGCCCCCTTGGGCATCATTTGATGAGAGTTCAGGCAGTGTGAAACAGATTGTTCTGCTGAGAATGTGCTATTAGGTAACACTTACTGCTACATCAACCACTTATGAGCTGAGACAGCCTGCACTACATGTTAGCGTACTAAACCACTTGGCATTTGAGGGTTTTCTATTGTGCATCAGTGCTCCAATCAGTGTGGAGGGCATTGATGATTATATCCGGCCATCACTTCACTGCTGCTGTTTAGGGGTGAAAAAAAGATGAAAGAATGTCACTTTGTTTCTTCTTTGAATGCTGTTGCTGATAATGAGTCATACATAAGAAAGGCCTGGGAGGAAAAGGGTTTTGTTCACATGCCTTGCTTTTCACATTGCTTAAATTTAATCATCTGGGAATCAGTGTTCGAAAGTGCTTTGAGATGCTGTGATGCAAAGCATTAGACTAGCATTACAAAATTCTACTTAACTACATGCTCCGGGGCAATTGGTCTAGGGTTGTTAGATTGATGGGTTAGAAAGATGGTGGAAGGTTTTTTGTTACCTGTATCATAGTAAAAGGTGAACAAGGTCATTTTATGCCTGGGTAGTAAATTTTCGTAAAAGTTTTGCTAAGCTGCTTTTTTAATGTAAGATATCAGTACTGTGACAAATCTGTGATCTAAGAAAGTCATGGCTACACACCATGGCCATTTGGAAGTTCAAGGCAAGGTCAGAGAGAGAACTTGGATTCCCCTGTCCTAGAAAAGCAAGTCCTACACCTTGAGCTAAAAGGGAACAGTGGTAGCTCTCCCAATATCGAGGACTGTGAAATATAGCTAAGCAGCTGAGTCCATCCAATAGAGGTCATTGGTACACAGTTGCACGCATGTATATCAACCAAGACATTGTAGTATTATTTTATTTATTTTCAGTAATAGTTTACTTATCTTGATAAGAATATACTTATCAAGGAACTTATATACGATGCTAACTGGATATTTCCTCCTCAGTTAATTGGATGCCCAAATAACTATGGCAAAAAATCCTGCACCCACTTCCATCTGCAGTTGCCCAATGGGTCAACTCAATGAAGTCAATGGATCTGCATCATTTACAATCTGGCCTAACGTAGCAACTAGATTTACTAGATTTACTAGATTTATCGGTACTCAATGCTGTGCTTCCCAAATATTTCAAAATGGGATTAACGATTTATCTCTCACTTTCTTCTTTCCTAACTTATAGAGCAAATGTCCTGATTCATTGATAGGGATTGACGGGGGAGGGAATTGTCCATTGTTGTTTTCAATTAGCATGTAGCTATGTTGGTCCCAGGATATTTGAGAGACAAGGTGGGTGAGGTAATATCTTTTACTGGACCAACTTCTGTTGGTGAAAGAGACAAGTTTATGAACCATACAATGTTCTTCAGGTCTGAGAAGGGTACTCGGGACACATCTACACGTACAGTGCTGCAGTGGAGCAACTGTACTGATACAGCTGTACCGCTACAGCGCATGTAATGAAGATGCTGTATGCCATCAGGAGTGCTCCCATCAGCATAAAAAAACCACCTCTGCAAGTGGCATAAACTAGGTTGGCCACAGATGCTCCCACTGACATAGCGCTCGCCACACCATCGCTTATGTTGGTGTAACTTACATCGCTCGGGGGGTGGAATATTCACTCACCTGAGAGACATAAATTATACCAACATAAATGGTAGTGGAGACATAGCCTAAGGGCTTGCCTACGCTGGCACTTTACAGCACTGCAACTTTCTCACTTGGGGGGTGAAAAAACACACCCCTGAGTACAGCAAGTTTCAGCACTGTAATGTGCCTATGTAGATAGTGCACCAGTGCTGGGAGCCATAGTCTGAGTGCTGGGAGTTACTCCCCTCATGGAGGTGGCTATCTCCCAGCGCTCAGCCGACATGGCAGCACTTTAAGGTTGCCAGTGTAGACTAGCCCTTAGAGTGTCACAGTGCAAGACAAGGTGGAATAGATTGTTTAGTGTAAAGTAGTTAACACCTTGTGTAAGAGACCACTCAAGGTGTAGTGGCCAGTTAACTGTTATATCTCATCACTCTTGTTTATGTGCAAGTTAGAGACAGAGAGAGGTGTGTCAGTGTGAAGATTTTATTGCATAAAAGCCAGTTTTCATTTCATTCTGAATGTGGTCAGGTCTGTGGTCATTCTTTTGACTTGTGGGAGAGAGTTCCATAGTCTAAGACCACGTCTACATTACAGACCTTACAGTGGCACAGCTGGGCTGCTACAGCTGGGCCACTGTAAGGTCTTCCGTGCAGCCGCTCTTTGCCAGCAGGAGAGAGCTCTCCTGCTAGCATTATTAAACCACCCCCAATGAGTCTGCAGTCCTTAAAGCCTCTCCTGATGACATAGCACTGTCCACACCAGCACTTTTGTTGGTGAAGCTTAAGTCGATCAGAGGGTTGTTTTTTTCACACCCAGATGAACAAGTTTTACCGACAAAAATGCTTGTGTAGACAAAGCCTAGATCTATCTTCTGTGAAACTTGTGTCTCTTGTACTTACAAAACTCCCTAGTGGTCAGCAGTTTCAAAGTGGAAGCCAGTGGAGCTATGCCAATTTATGCCAGCAGAAAATTCTACCTTGAGACTAGTAGAGGAAGCCAGACAGACCAGTTTCTGAAATCATATAAACAAGGTAGTCTTACAGTATTCTGGAACTTAAAAGATAAGACTCGAGTCCTTAGGAAAGAGAGAAGATCCTTTCCGAGCAGCCATTCACATGCATTTAAAACTTCACTTATTTTATGTTTTCTCCCTCTTCCGCTAATTGCCTATAAATGCTTATTTTGTTTCATCTCAACTGATAGAGTCTTATATATGAGAAATGCCACATGATGGTGCTCTCAGGGGAAATGGAGCTCAGTGCTCCAGTGAAACAGAGAAAGTGTCACAGGACACATACCCAGTCTAATTCCATAAGGCCTGTAGAAGCCCAGCCCATAGAGAAGGAAAAACGCAGGATAAATGTTGTTCAGCCAAATCCACCCTGTGCAGCTACAGACAAGGGATGCATGAGAAATTGCTCTGTGCACCCACAGACACTCCTGCCCAAAGAATCAGCATGGATTTGGCAGCTAGGGCTTGGCTAGTAATTGTTCAGCCATCAAGAGGCACTGGTAGCTGAGAGGAGGACCTGGCCAGAGGCCTGAATACCCGCTAGTATCTGGCAGAAGCATTTCATTCACCTTTCGTTAGCAGGTATTATGAGTGCAAACGTGTGCAATGACTTTGGTCTTTGCTTAGTATTGAACCCAGGACCCCCAGGGTTAAAACATGAGCTGCTATAGCCAGACTTAACAGGCTGAAGCCCAGAGCCACGAACATTACAATACTGAGCATTGTGGTGCCTAACTTTTAGGCACCTAGAAAGTCACAGGACTAACACTGCATGCTTTAGATTTTGATAATGATGCAACTTGTATAAATCTTTGCCTCAGTCAAAACTATTGTATCATGCACGTTGTAGGCATTTGATGGCAAATTCATGTTTCTTAAGTAAAAGCTCTGGCTACAGAACTACTGATGGGTAGCCCATTCACATTGTGCCTTCAACGGCAGATTGTCTTGAGCCGTCTCTGCTGAAAACCCTAGCTATCCCCTCAAAGAAGTGTGAACAAAACAGACATCTGAAAGTCTTTTGTAGAAAAACAAAAACCATGATGTTTATAAGGTGCTTGCTAAACTCCATTGCAAAACAAATTTACTTTTTGTTGCAACCCATCTGTCTGTAAATTGCCAATTACGTTGTACTCGCTCAGAGGTACGGACCTGTCTCTGAAGCACCTGCCACACAATAACAATACTCTTCTGTTTACACACCCAACCTACAAAATAAAAGATAATAGAGTAGGAGAGGATATCAGAAACCTACATCCATTCCCTTCTCTCTGGGGGAAAAAACATGCCTCCTACTGCAACCTAATATTCTTTACTTGTCGACCAGGTAATGTTCTTTTGGACTGGCCATAGATATCATGGAACACTGAATTGGCATACAGAGCTGAAATGACATACAGTGTAGCTGCAGCATATGGGAGGTCGGTAGGGCTTCTGTTGCTCATTTTCTGATAACTTTTCTTGATGTAATCTGGACTAGGGCTGGCTGGGGTTGGATTAGCAGGATAATCCATGTGAGCAATATGCTTTAAAATCTTGTCTGCTGCAGACAACACATCCCTGCAGTGTCAGGGTAAAAAGGCAAAATCTTTCCACTCTCCCTCTCTATTGTTGCATTCGGTAATGGAGTAGGAATAAGGCATCTGTCAAACAAGACTGGCATGTCCCAGCTGGGCAGGAACAAATACTTGATTTTTTATGATTTTATTCTTATTTTATATGTTCTTTATCCAGCAAAATTCAGATACAGCTCTGCTTCTCTCCACTAGTCTGCTTTTGTCTCTTATTATGTTGCCTCTCACCCCACAGCCTCCCCAGCTCTGTTGTTAATGCCAGTCTTACCTGCTCATTTGTCAATGTCTTATTCTAACATCTCTAGGCTTCCTTCCTACTTTCCTTTAGGGTATGTCTTCACTGGTAAGCCTGGGTTATTGCCCCTAACCTCCTTTCCTTCCACACACAAACCCTCTCAGTCGAGTATGGTACTGCTTCCAACCTGGGCTAGCTGGCCAGTCTTGAAGTAAAGGCTAAAATGTGAGCGAGGCTTTCACTTGGGCAGGTAACACCACACAGTTTGCTGTGTATACACAGGCTAAGCCACTCGAGTGTTGATAGGCCTCCAGTCCCTTCCCACAATTCACCCTTTGTTCCCAGAAGGACAGATAAGTTCTCCCACAATTCACTGGGAAAGAATCATAGAGTGACTCAGCTTATTGCAAAAGAAAGAACCATGGAATATGCACCCAGAATTCCTCACAATATACGTAGGGGAGTGAAGCCCCAGTGTGGACTCAGCAGCTATCCAGTGTGGCTGCTTACACACAGGCTAAGCAAAGCCAGATGCTCAGACCCACTACTCTGTAGTGAAGACCTAGACTTACACATGGAGCTCCCTCCCTGAAATGATTTGTAAGGTCATGACTCTCTTTTTCAAATCCATCCTTGAGACCCCCCTTTGCCATGATACCTATAAAAAACAAGAAAATTAATGATGATTAGTTTGAGGAGCAGACAGGGGTTAGGGGGTTGTTTTCTTTTTATGTGACATCTTCATTATTGGAGTTTTGCAACCATGGCATCCTGATTCTGAATGATCTCTAATCTCTTGTGGATGAAAAGTCTTTCTGATCCACCCAGCATATCACATTGTCTGTCCAAGGTCTTCTTTTTGTGTCTTGTGTTCTTCTGCCATTAACTTTCCCTTTCCCTTCCAGTGCCCAGTGCATCTCCCACTGAAACTCTTAAAATGTGCCCTGCTAATTAGTTTTCTCTTTTCATAAGATTTCTAACTAGTGTTTATTGAGTTCCAGTCATCTGCAATACTTTTTCATTGGTTACATGGTCAAACCATAGTATTTTCAGAATTTTTCTATAACACCATAATTTGAAGGATTGTAATGTTTTTTATTATCTATTATTTGAGTGTCCTTGTTTCATATCTGTAATTTAACACAAACCAAATATAAATTTTTAAGAGTCAGAATAAAGTCTTCAGATTTCTGTCACTCTTCTCTGTTTAGAATAACTTTTAAAATGCAAATGTGTTTATGATAGAGTAACCTGCTAGTGACACCTATATTTAGGTTGCTTAACATTTTCCATTATAAAGATTATTGTGAAGTTCTAATACCTCCATTGTTAACAACATGCCTTTGAAATTGAATAGGGAGAACGTCTTCAGGCTAGAGAAGCACCTTTTCTGAGTCCTATGAAATTTCATCCCATTTGCTCCAATATAAATTGTTGGAAATCCCTGTTTCCCTTCTGCTACTTGTGTTCCTGAAGAAAGTGTTGGCAATCTATCAAAATAACTGAATATGAATATTCCAAGAGCAGGTTCATGCCATCACCAAGGCAGGAGTAGCAAAATCTGGAGTGGGAATGTCTGGGAGCTGCTGGCGTAGCTGTAAGTGGAGGAGGAGAAGGAGGCCAGTCTAGGTATCCTCAAACCAAACCCACATGTGCCCATAGCCCAGCAGCCCAGTCCACCCGACCTCTGGGGTTGCAGCCTTCTGCTGCCAACTAATATAGAGTCCTGTAGTTCAAGGGGTATAAGTCCATGCTGCAGTGCTGAAAGTACAGGTTGCACAAAATAGAATTTGTTTTTTTTTCCTTTTAACTTAAAAACACACACACGCATGCACACACACCCCTTGCACATTACATAGAAAAAACCTACATTAATTGTTATTTTGGTTTCAAAAATCAAGCACTCAAGAGATAGGAAATGCCAGAATGAAGCTTGCTTGTACAATCTGCATTCGGCTCCCTTGTGCGTATGCCTTAAGGACAGAGTCCTAATTGCATGATCATCTGCTGCTTTTTCCACAGGACCCCTGCTTTATTCAGTGCACAGGATGGATGCACAAGGAGGCAGAATTAAGGTTGCATGGAAACAGCCACAAGGGGTGAGAGATGCACTTCACCAATGGGTTTCAGAGCTATTTTCTGGCACCAGAGGAACAATGAGCTCTAGTGGTCACAAACCCTTCTGTCCCTGCTCTCTCAAGTCTCGCCCCTTTTGATCCTGTCCTTTCTTGCCTGTTGCTGTCCTAGTCCTATTTCCCCTGTCCCACTGGTTCCTGGTCCTTGTTTCAGTCCCAGTCTCCTTTCCAAGACACACTCAACCCCCAGGCTCCTTATCTCAGTCCCAGTCTACCACTCTGGACTCCCCATCTGAATCCCTCCTCAATCCTCTCCCCAATCCTCGCTCTCCATTCAAACTTTACCCCAGTTCTCCCCTGCCTCCTTGCCCAGCCAGTCCCACTCTCTGCTTCCCCAGGCTCCTCATCTAAGTCTTCCACCCCACTCTGCCCCTTGGTTCCTTGTCCCAGGCTCCCCTCACATCCAATTCTTCATCCAATCTCAGTCTTCTCCCCTGCTCCCAGTCTCCCCACATACCTCCTTTTCCTAGTCACCTTGCCCAGCCATTCCTGGACATTTCATCCAATATGTCTTAAGGCCTGCCCCACACTTGAAGTTTGTAGTGGTATAACCATTTCAGTTATTTTTTTACCTAAACAGTGATATCAGTAATATAGTGTGAATGCAGCTAAGCCGATATAAAAGTGACTTATACTGGTACAGCTGATTCCCCTTCCTGTATAGGAATAGCTATACCAGTATAAGGACCTTAATACTAATGGCATGGCTACATTTGCAGATGTAGAGTGCTGTGAGTTAAACCAGCCCTGGGAGAGTGCAGTAGAGAAAGCGCTGCAGTGTGTTCATACTCTTAGCTGAAAGCGCACTGGCGTGGCCACATTGAGAGTGGTGCATTATAGGCAGCTATCCCACAGAGCACCTCTTCCCATTCTGACGCTGTGGCTTGTGGGAAGGGGCTGGGAGGTGCGGGGCATTCTGAGTCTTGTCCTGACACCCTGTGATGCATCCCTTTGCATCCCAGCAATCCCTGTGCTTCCAGCCACATTTGGAGCCATCTTTCAATGTTTTTTGTATTGCATCTTCTGTCTTCCCTTTCGGTCTGTGGAAATGGAAACTGAAGTGCTGAGGAGTATGCTGATGGGTCTCACCAGCACGTCACATTTGGCAGTTGAGTTACTCCTTAAGCTACAAAGTGACAGGAGGAGTCCGACAATGATGTTGACTTGCGTAACGCATATGACATGAGATTGCTTGTGGCATTCACAGACATGATAACCACCATGGAACGCCACTTTTGGGCTCAGAAAACAAGCACTGAGTGGTGGGATCACATCATTATGCAAGTCTGGGATGACGAGCAGTAGCTGCAGAACTTTCGGATGAGAAAAGCTACTTTCATGGGATTGTGTAATAAGCTCACCCCAACCCTGCAGCACAAGGACACGAGATTGAGAGCTGCCCTGCTGGTGGAGAAGTGGGTGGCTATTGCAATCTGGAACCTGGCAACTCCAGACAGCTATCGATCAGTCGCTAACCAGTTTGAAGTGGGAAAGTCGACCATTGGAATCATGTTGATGCAAGTTTGTAGGGCCATTAATCGTATCCTGCTCAGGAGAACCGTAACTCTGGGTAATGTGCATGACATTGTGGCTGGTTTTGCACAAATGGGTATCCCTAACTGCAGAGGAACGATAGATGAGACGCATATTCCAATTCTGGCACCAGCCCACTTAGCCTCCAAGTATGTTAATTGGAAGGGGTATTTCTCTATGGTTCTCCAAGCACTTGTGGATCACCGTGGGTGTTTCATTGACATTAACACAGGCTGGCCTGGAAAGCACGCATCTTTCGGAACACTGGCCTGTTTAGGAAGCTGCAAGCTGGGACTTTCTTCCCAGACCAGAAGATCATCACAGAGAAAGTTGAAATGCCCATTGTGATCCTTGGAGACCCCACTTACCCTTTAATGCTGTGGCTCATGAAACCATACACAAGGAGCCTTGACAACAGCAAGGAGTGGTTCAACAACAGGCTGATATGGTGCAGAATAGCCATAGAGAGTGCTTTTGGATGTTTTAAAGGCTGCTGGCACCATCTGTATGGGAAGCTGGACCTGGCACATGACAACATCCCCATGGTTGTATCTGCGTGCTATACCCTCCATAACATTTGTGAAGGGAAGGGTGAAAGATTCACTCAGGCATGGAACTCGAAAGTTCAACACCTAGGGGCTAAATCTGAACAGTGACTGTTGCTTTCCTGGGCTAAGGTATCTTTTACTTAATGCAATAATAAAGAATGTTTTCAAAGCCAAAAAATTCATTTATTGAAAAGAAACACAACTGCTTGGGAAACAGAAAGGGCAAGAGGGTGTGGTGGGATGGGGAACGGTTCAATCACAGATTTGCCTATGTCCTGTTACCATAATCAGCCTTCCTGTCTGGAGTGCTGTGCAATCAGTGCTGCACTTCAGGCTGATAAAATGCATTGTGATGGGGTTGAGTGCAGTGGGTAAGGGTTGTAGTTTACAGGGCTGAGTGGTGAAGCTACAGGTGTTGAAGGCAGCTGGTGGCAATAAGAACCCGAATGTTGGGGGGAAGTGTGTTGGAGGTGAAATGGGGGCACAAGGGAAAGTGTTTGGGGACAAGGGCTGCCGGGTGGGGGCGGGGGGGGGCATGGTAGTGCTCTGCCTGCATTGCTATGAGCACCTGTATCGAGTCCACTTGGTGCTCCATAATAATTAGCAGCCGCTCCATGTTTTGGTTCCGGTGATCCACATTCTGCTGGCGGACCGTCTTTTCACTCTTCTGCCACTCTTGTGCTTTTTGATTTTCATTAAGGGACTGTTGCATTACTTCATGCAGCATGTCCTCTTTGCTTCTATGTGGCCTCTTCCTAGTTCTTTGGAGTCTTTCAGTCGGCGATAACAAGGACAGCTGAGATCTCAAGGTTGCATCTGTAAAGGCAAAATGCAATAGCTAACAGAGGCAGCATTGTTCACACCAGACAGAGCAATGATTCCCCCATACTTAAAGACAAGCACAGTCTACACAATAGCAGAATTTGCCCATCCCAAAGCCTGCAGACATAACCTACAGGAGCAGCAAAATGGTGAATAGGCACAGGGGCATGGGAACTGATTGTTTCACAGCCCTACTGTCCTCTGGGTTTCTGTGCCTTAGGGAGAGCTAACAGCTGCAGGGGGCCCCTATACTGAACACTTTCCCCACATTTTCCACAGGACTTCATCCTGGAAGATATCTCGCTGCTGAGGATGACCTGGGAAGCAAGGAAGGGTCTTCTACTACAGTGCAGCTTCCGCCCTGGCCCACATGCAGCTTGTCTGCGTGCAGCAATGGTTCCCCCGCCCCTCATGGCACAGTGGTGTGGACAAGTTAGCCTGACTGGGACAAGGAGAACAGTAGCTCTCCCAAGGAACTTGCGCAAGTGCATTGCCCAGCTTCTGCATGAGACCTTTGAAGAGATGACTTAGGTCAATTACTGTGATGTGAGAGAGCACATCAATGCCCTATTCCCCATCTAGGCATGCATGCAGCCCTAACCCTCCTCACTCCTAGATCCCACACCAAACAACTTCCTTCCCAAAATAAAAGCTGCTTACTGGGCACCTCCTCTGGTGTTTGTCCTTCCTCAAGCACTGGCCGCTGCGAGTGGCTACCTTCTTCCTAGCTTGAGAACAGCTCCTGGCTGCATGCATATAGGGATGCCAGGGTGTCTCCCTCCTCAGCACCCTTGCTCCCGTTTTGCTCCTCTTCCTTCTCTTGCCTTGTTGAACTGGGCTCTGAAGTGTCCATGGTGGTACTTGGAGTGGAGGTGATGTATTGCGTCCTGCTCTTTGTAGAAACGGCAGGTCGTGGGGACAGCACTGGAATGACTGTTTGCCTCGCGGGCTTTGCGGTAGGCATTCCTCAGCTCCTTCACTTTAATCCTGAACTGCAGTGCATCCTGGTCATGGCCCCTTTCCATCATGTCCCTTGATATCTGCCCAAAGGTATCGTAATTCCTACAGCTGGAGCGCAGCTGGAACTGGACAGCTTCCTCCCCTCAAACACTGATGAGATCCAGCACCTCGCCATTGTTCCATACTGGGGATTGCCTGGAGGCATGGTCACCTGGAAAGATTCACTGAGAGCACTCCACGCCTGTCTGAGCAAACAGGAAGGGGATTTTCAAAATTCCCAGAGAATTTAAAGGACAGGTCTGACAGTTGGTCACCTCAGGGCAGGGCAGTAGAGTTCAAAGTGATGACCACAGTGGCTAACATAGACATTGTGGGACACTTCTGGAGGCTGATCAGAGCACATTGACAGACCAGGATGTCCACACTGGCACTGCGGCGCTCCAGCTGGGGCGCAGCAAACGTTATTCCACTCGCCGAGGTGGAGTACCAAGAGCACTCTAGCCACGGAGTCCAGGCATTCTACGTGCCTTGCCAGTGTGGATACATCAGGAATTAGGGTGCTTGGGGCTGCTTTAATGTGCTCTAACTCGCAAGTGTAGCCATGCCCTAATATAACTGCACTCACAGTGTGGGATGAGGGTTGTACTGCTTCGATTATATCAGAATAGTTAAAGTGATACAACTTACTAGTGTAGACAAGGCTTCATTTGGCTTTCATCTTATATTGTAAAACATTTCAGAGCAGGGAGGGACTCTGTGAGTGTTTACACAACACCTAACAAAATGGCACCCCAGTCCTGACTGGGGCCCTACTGCCGCATAAATATTAAATAAAAGTCAAAGATATTCACGTGAGACGCCATTGTTTAAAAGGGATTGACACTAGTTCAAGAGATGCATAATCATAGAATAGGTCATCTGTTAAGCCAGTAATGTAAAGACCTTTAGAAGAACCATGATGCAGAGGGATGTCATCCCCCATTTCTGTACAGTAAAAAGACTTGAATCATTTCCTTTGAGGAAAGCATCTATATTCAGAAGAGCACTTAAGCATACGATTAAGTCACATTGAAGGTAATGGGACTTAAGCACCAGCAAGTTGAGCATGTGCTTAAATGCTTTCCTGAACTGGGAGATTGAGTTAGAGGCTGAAAATATGTCTAATTTCTTTTTTTTTATAAAGTACCTAGATGTTTTGAGGAGGATGAGAAAACTGTCAGATACCTAAGCCTGTGAGAGTATTTGGACCAGTACCTTTCTAGACAGGGCAGTACTCAAGAGTTGAAAGAGATCTACTCACTGACAAGGTTAATGGCATGTAATATATTTAACACAAGGTAGTTGATTAGCTGTGAGGGGGGATCTCCAACTTGGTTAATTGTAAAGGTGATTAACTGTGTTCTAAATAAGGCTGTGAGCCATGGCTTTTCCTCTCAGAATAAATGTAGTGATATATTGGTTAAATTTGGATTGGGGAGGCTGGAGGAAGTGGCATTCTGCCAGTGCTTTAAGAAGCTTTCTTTTTTTATTGATCCTAATATGTAAACTATCCTAATGACTTTGGATTGTGTAGGTGAATAACATGGGAAATGCAGCATCAGCTACAAGAGATTACTTTGTCTCTTTAATAAAGTTGCAGGTACAAGTATGTGTTCTACCGCAGGTTGAAAAACAAATTAAAACTATAATCAATTACATTGAGTGTAGAAGATTATGGATGCAAGAGAGTGGGATAATTGCACTGTCAGATGGCATAGAGGGTTTGCCACCTGTCATTTGTTTTTAACAATGGGACCCAATAATTCTCAGCATGGACAACAAAAAAGATGCTCAGAGCACATGGCCTTTGGTTCAGAGCTGAGAAATGAAGCTTGTTCATGACCATTCAAATTACAATTGCATCATTTACTAGATAAGCAAAATGCGCTTCTAACCTATTGCAGCTAAAAGCAGTTGCATTGTTAAGGATCCTACTAATTATATTTAACTGTCTTCTGTAAGAAATCTGTGCAGAATGTACCAAAAGGTGTCTGGCGCAGGCTGTAAGGGCTATAAGCTGCAGACAGTGCCATGTGTCAGTAAGTACAGTTGTGGGAAAGAGCTAATTTTCACTTTTCAAGTATTCACTGAGATTTTTATAGTGAAAAATTTGATCCAGGCTCAAATGTTAGCTTCTTCCACTACTGATGATAGTTTTACAGGGCAAAACGTCATGCTGTTGCCCATTTTTATAAAATGAGCAATTGGGGGGGGGCATATTTTACTTTTTTGTGATTTTTTTAACAGCCTTTTTTGACTTCTTTAATCTTTTAGTAAAATTTGATCCTTTAGTTTCTTTGGCTTCTGAAATCTCCCAAGCTTTCATCTCTGCCCCCCAAAAGTTACCTGAAGATATCTGTATTGCAGTCTGCAGAATCTAGTTTTACTTGCTGACTCCAACCATTTGTGAAGAGTTCTGTGAAGCTTTTTGTGAATGATGCTGTCACAGAATAAATAAGGGCCAGGACCTGCAAACACTTGCTATGAGGCACAGTGCTTGGTCCTGGGCCGGCTCACTGTAGTGAGCAATGTATCTGGTAGCAGATGTTTGCTATGGCATTGCACTGTATTCTAGTGTATTACAATGACACCTGAAATTAGGATAGCTAAAGTAAAATACTTTGTGCTTTTCAGGGAAGGTGAGTTATTCCTTTCTCTTGGAACCAAGCAGAGGTGAGAAGAGATCATATGAAACATACCTTTACCAAATGTTCTGTTGAAGTCTTTTTCATTACCTAGTAACATCATCCATCAATATGGTGGACAAACTACAGCTCTGATCTATACAACCACCAGACAAATGGAGATCCTAGGCCTTGGCTACACTCACACTTTACAGCGCTGCAACTGGGGTGTGAAAAAACACCCCCCTGGGCGCTGCAAGATACAGCACTGTAAAGCGTCAGTGTAATCAGGGCAGCAGCGCTGGGAGCGCGGCTCCCAGCGCTGCATGCTACACCCGTAAGGGATGTGGTTTACATGCAGCGCTGGGAGAGCTCTCTCCAAGCGCTGCTGCTCCAACTACACTCACACTTCAAAGCGCTGCCGCGGCAGCGCTTCCGCAGCGCTGCCGGGGCAGCGCTTTGAAATTCCAGATGTAGCCATACCCCTAGTGTTTTAGACAGCTCAGATTCAACAGAGGAGGATGACTTTCCAATACTACATGAAGAAGTGGAGACACCTGTGAAATCACTCAAGAATGGAAAAGCTACAGGTATTGACAACATCCCAGCCGAATTGATGACATCATCACTCTGCCAAAGAAAGGCAACCTGCAATTGTGTCAATTGTGTCAAAATTAGTGGACCATAAGCTTAATTAGCCATCCCAGCAAAGTGATGTTGAAAGTCGTATTGAACGGAGAAGCCGCAAGTAGAAAATATCATCGCTGAAGAACAGGCTGGCTTTCATGCTGGAAGAAGTACAACAGAACAGATTTCCAACCTTCATGTTCTATGTGACAAGTACTTATAACACCAGCAGGACATCTACCATGTCTTTGTTGCCTTCAAGAAGACAGTTGACAGAGTATGGCACAAAGCTCTCTGGGCAACCATGAAGAAGTACAATATTGGTCATAAGCTTATTCTTACCATTAAACAACTGTATGCCAAGGCCAGCAGTGTAGTTCTCATCAACGGCACAATAGAGAGTGGTTTCACACCACTGCTGGAGTCCGGCAAGGCTGCCTTCTTTCGCCCAAACTGTTCAACATCTACTTGGAGCACATAATCATGACCCTCTGTGTAGACAGTGCTATGTCAGAGCTTCTCTCGCCAACATAGCTCCCACCTCTTGTGAAGGTGGAGTTTTTAAGCTGATGGAAGAGCTCTCTCTCATCAGCTTAGATCAGAGGTGGGCAAACTACTGCCCACAGGACCATCCTGCCCAGCCCCTGAGCTCCTGGCCTGGGAGGCTGGCCACCAGCCCCTCCCATGCTGTCCCCCCTCTCCTGCAGCCTCAGCTCGCCCCACTGCTGGCATAATGCCCTGGGCGGCAGAGTTGTGAGTTCCTGGGGCAGCACAGCTGCAGAGCCAGACCTGACCCGGTGCTCTGAGCTGTGTGGTGATGGCAGTGGTGGCATGGCTGGCTCCAGCTGGGCGGTGTGGCGGTAGTGCTGCCCGCCACCGGTGCTCCAGGTGGCACGGTAAGGGGGCAGGGAGCAGAGGGGTTGGATAGAGGGCAGGGGAGTTCAGAGTGGTGGTCAGGGGGAGGGGGTGGGGTGGATGGGGTCGGGGAAGAACAGGGGGGTTGAATGGGGCAGGGGTCTTGGGGGGGAAGTCAGGAAGGAGGAGGGTTGGATGGGAGTCAGGGGCGATCAGGAGACAGAGAGCAGGGGGGATGGATGGGGCAGGGGTTCTGGGGGCAGTCAGGGAGAAGGGGTGGTTGGATGAGGCAAGGGTCCTGAGGGGGCCATCAGGAATGAGAGGAGAAGTCGAATGGGGTGCATGGGGCAGTCAGGGGCAGGGGTCTGGGGGTAGTCAGGGGACAGGGAGCAGGGTGGGGAAGGATGGGGCAGGAGTCCCGGGGGGTGTCAGGGAACAGGAGGGGTTGGATGGGGCAGGAGTCCTGGGGTGGGGGAAGATATGAGGTGGGGGCCAGGCCATGACTCCCTCCCCTAACCAGACCGCCATACAATTTACGAAACCCGATGCGGCCCTCAAGCCAAAAATTTTGCTCGCCTCTAGCTTACAGCATCTTCACCAGAAGTGTTACGGTGTGCTGTGCCAATGCAAGTTTCTGGTGTAGACCTGCCCTAAGTCTCACCTGTTCTCTCCCTGTGGCTCATAGTTTAGTCTCCTGAGGACTGAAATGCTTTTGTATAAAGCTATTGCGTTTAATATAGGGCTATCCAGGTGAAAATTAATGGCTTCTGATATATAGGAGGTCAGAGATGATCTAATGGTCCCTTCTAGCCTTATATTCTATGAAACTATGAAAAGCATTTCTTCATCTTTCTGCATGGCCTGAATTAACTTTTCCTGTTAGGCAGGTTTAAGTGGTGAGTGTCATCTTGAGTTATCTTTTAATCTTTCATCAGTGACTGAAATGCTGCAGGATGATGACCAAAACACATTCAAGAGTTCAGAACTGTATGGAGTGAAGAGTAGTGGTGGTTATAACAAGAGGCCAGAAATTAGGACAACTGGATTCTATTCTTAGTTTTGCCATTTACTCATTGAGCTTCACTGCGTAAATCATTTAGTCTATCCATTCCTCAGTTTGCCCATCTTAATACTGTGTGTAATCATATTTAGAGGTGAGAGGGGTGTTTTGAAAAACCAAGTAATATTTGGTAAAATGCTTTATTATCTTCATATAAAAATGCTAAATAAATGCAAGGGTATGTCTACACAGCAAGAGTTGTGCAGTGGCTAGCCTGCCTGAGCTCCTTTGAATCCAGGTAGTATAGGTAGCAATAACAGTGAAGTCAGTGCAGGGTGGGCTTCGGAGCAGACTAGTGAGCCATGTAAGTACCTAGGATCAGTGTCAGACTTGTACTATCCATTGCTGAAACCCACACTGTGATATCTTAATTGCTGCTCTTACCTGAGCTAGCTGGACTCAAGCCAGCTCTGATAAACTAGTCTCTGCACAGCTTTTGCTGTGTAGGCATAAATCTAAAGTCTGAAACAGTACTACATTACAGCATGCTAGGGAACTGTTAGTGCGCACCTCTTAAGGTCTACACAGGCCACTCAGTGCTCTTTAGAATTCACACCCCTGTAGTGTATATTGCCACACCATGTAGGCAAGTCCTAAGACATGCCCTCAGTAAGGAGGTCTAGTGGCTGATGACTAGCAAACAGCATTAAACAATGTATTTCTCTGCCTGCCTTCCTGTTTCGTGGTTAGAGCCAGAATTCTTGGATTATGTTTCCACCTCTGCCATCTAGTTGCTGTGTGAACTGGGCCTTAACTTCTCTCAGCTTTGCTTCACACACATGTAAAATGAGTATAATAATACCCATAGTGTGTTGTCATGAAGTTTAAAGCCAGAAGGGGCCAACAGATAATCTAATCTGACCTCCTTTATAGCGTAGGCCACCAACACCACCCAGCACCCACACACTACACCAAAGTATTACAAGCCACAGGAGACTAGACTATTATGTGCCAAGGGCAGAGAATAGGAGGGACCAAGATGAACCAATGCCCAAGGCCCCTGCAATGGCAGGGAAGTGATTAAGAGAGATATACCCAGATGACCCTGGCATTTGGCCTGCAACCACATGCTGCAGAAGAAAGCAAAACAAAACCCCATGGTCACTGCCAATCTGGCTTGCTGGAAAATTCCTTCCTAACCCCATGTATGCCAATCAGCTAGATCCTGAGCATCTGAGCAAGAACCAGCTAGCTAAGTCTTTGAGAGAGAGAATACCTGGTGCCAACTCAGAGCACTGTCTATCCCAGTCCAATGTCCCATCTCCAGCCACAACTATCGCTGATGTAGGGGGGCGGAGATCCCTTCCTGATTTCTGCAAGTGACTGGTTGAAACGCTGAAGCATGAGTGTTTATGAACCTAAGACATAAACCAAAAGTGAGCGCCAGGGCTGCTGAGCCCTGCCCCCTACCATCACAAGCCACCTCATCATACAATTGCACCAATACATTTGTCCAGCTATTAAAACTAATTAGGTTGCTTTCCCCCATAGCTCCTAGTGGGAGGCTGTTCTAGGACCTCACTCGCGTGATGGCTAGAAACTTTCAAATTTCTAGCCTGAATTTGTTCACAACCAGTTTCGTTCTTGTGCTAGCATTATCCTTTGGCTTAAATAGCTCTTAATCCTCCCTGGTATTTACATCACACACATACACCCCATGTATTTATAGAGAACAATCATATGCCCACTCATCCTTCTTTTTGGTAAGCTAAACAAGCCAACCTCTTCGAGTCTCCTCTTATAAGATAGGTCCTCCATTTCACTGATCATCCTAATAGGTCATCTCTGCACATGTTCCAGTTTAAATTAATCTTTCTTCAATGTGGGAGACCAGAATTGTACACAGTATTCCAGCCGAGGTCTTACCATTGACTTGTACAATGGCATTAATACTTTATTTCTGCTGCATATGCCTTGCCTGACACATCCTTTTTTCACAGCTGCATCAGAGTGGTGGCTCATAGTCATCCTGTGATCGACCTACACACCCAGGTTTCTCTCCTCCTCTGTCGCTGCCAACTGATGATCCCCCAGCTTGTAGCAGAAATTCGTATGATTAGACCCTAAGTGCATGACCTTGTACTTTGTGCTATTGAATTTCATTGCATTTTTGTCACTCCAGTCTTCAAGGGCATCCAGATCTCCCTGTGTAATATTCCAATCCTCTTCTGGATTGACAATGCCTCTGTGCCTCAATCTGGGCCTGTATTTCTCTGTCTCTTAACTCCAAGGCTCTTTTGTGGGCAGCTTCCTCCCTGGCTGCCTCTGCTTCCATAGCCCTTTTGTGGGCAGCTTCCTCCCTAAGTGCCTCTGCTTCTTTGAGTTTTAATTGAAACTCACGGTCCTTTTCCTTCTCTTCTGCTTCCAGTCTGGCCAGCTTTAGTTTAGTAACTGCCTCACTGATAGTCATTTTCCTGCTCTCTTGTGCTGGGCCACACCCCTCTGCTGTTCACTGAAACTGGGGTGCACTCAGCTCAGGGGCTTCTTAGTTAACAGAGACTTTCCCAGTGCCCAGTGTTTAGCCTTTCTGGGCAATTTGCAACTTGTACAACTCTAGCTTCTTCTGATTGTCACTCTTACTTATTTTGCTTCTCTTTGTGTCCCTACTTCCCTTACCCGAAAAAAGCAAACAGAAAATAACAAACCAGTAACCACTTTGTCTGTTCTCCAGTTGTGACACCTAAAACTCACTTTAAATCACTACCAGTATCTCAAAGCAATCAGCTGTGCACAGATCCTGCCGACTAGGCCACTGTGATGGGTTGGATCACAGAAACCCCCTTGGGACTGCCAACTGATGTGCTGAGACTACCTCTAGGTCCGTTTTCCCTGGCAGCTTGGGACTTCAGTGGTTTGAGCCAGACATGCTAGCCTACTACAAATTCAGACCCAGGTCTGAACAATGTCCCTCAAAAGCTGCAGGTTTAACTGAAAACAGCATAAGAAGTGTTCCCGTTTCCAACACTCAGATGCCCAGCTCTCAGTGGGGTCCAAACCCCAAATAAATCCGTTTTACCCTGTATAAAGCTTATGCAGGATAAGCTCATAAATTGTTCGCCCTCTATAACACTGATAGATATGCACAGCTGTTTGCATTCCCCCCACCCCCGGTATTAATACATACTTGAGGTTAATTAATAAGTAAAGAGTGATTTTATTTTAAAAAGTAGGATTTAAGTGGTTCCAAGTAATAACAGACAGAACAAAGTGAATTACCAAGCAAAATAAAATGTGGCCCACAGGACAATTCCCTCTTGCCCCAAGGAGGATGCTATTTTGTAGAAGAACATGGAGTCATCTGTACAGTGTGACCTCCTATGTGCAATGTCATGCATGGAGGACATCATTCTGGACTACTTAAGCATAGGTACTAACTTTCTCTCTACCCAGGAGGGGGTGCTCGAACCCTCTCCCTATGCCCCAGACTTTGCCCCCACTTCACCCCTTCCCCCAAGACACCAACCCTCCTCTTCCCGCCCTCACTCCACCCCTTCCCCCAAGGCCTCACCCCTACCCCACCTCTTCCCTGCCTTTTTCCACCCCTTCCCATGAGCACGCCCTGTCCCCTCTCCTCCCGCTCCCTCCCTGCACTTCCTGCATGGCGCAAAACAGCTGATCCATGGTGGGTGGGAGGCGCTGGGAGGGAGGGGGAGAAGTTGATTAAGGGGACTGCCAGCAGGGGGGGAAGTGCTAGGGGGAGGAAGAGAGCTGGCTGCCGATGGGTGCTAAGCACCTGCTAACTTTATTAGCACTCACAGAGTTGGTGCCTGTGTACCTAATGCATGCTGGTGTTTCACAGCACATCAGAATTTAAATCTGTCACTCGGTCTAGCAATGCTTATTTTTTTTTAGTTCAGTACAGAAAATGCCAAGTTCTGGACTTAACACAACTTCCTGTCCCAGAAAGAACTCACATTCCTAAATTACTAAATCACTTTTGTCTAATAATAGTTTTTATTTTGCCCAATCACACTTAAGTTAATTATCACAGGAAACTATTAAAGTTAATCAATGAAGAGAGATATTAGATCCTTCTTGTAGGAATTACAGGCTCACATGTGAACTGTGATTTTAAACTGAGTTTGGATTTTAGCACAAGTGATAGGCCCAAAACATGTGATCAAAAAGAATGAATTAATGAGAAAGAAAAGTTTATTTGTGTTAAATTTCCAGTGACCTGGAAATATCAGTGTTATCTTATTTAAGGTTTGCACAAAGCAATGGAAATAAAGAAAACATGGTTAATTGGGCATCTGGTCAGTAAATAATTGCTTAAAAATATTTAGACCAGTAATTGGGGGTGGCGGAAGAGAAATATGACAAAGTGAGAAGGGGCATAACCTTGAAAAGAGTAGAGTGCAGTCCTAAGCTGCATCAGCTAAATTCCAATAACCAGCACTGGCATCATTTGTTTGTTATAATGTAGGAATTCTTCATCAGAGCTTTTCCGTACCCTTCTGGAGTCACATCATATTAGGAAGGTAACTCCCAAGCCTGTGCCAGTTGTGACTATTTTGGCTAATGTTTAAAGCAGCATTGTTGTTCGGGTATAGAATATAAGGGTGCATATACTTATATTGATATTTTGGATGTAACCAACAGCAAGTGGTCTTTGGATTAATAAATACATGCTTTTGTGGAAATTGAGTCATGGTGAACCTTAAACTCATTGGGAAAATTATTTTCAACACTTCTGCTTTACCAAAGTAATATGGCAAAGAAGCTAAATCAAAACTTATAATTAGAGCCCTGCAAATCTGAGGATATCCACTTTATATCTGCGGACTATGTTTGTGGATCAGATGTGGATACAAAAGGCTTTACTTATAACAGCTTAAAATTATACACCATAAAATCTCTATGACACATTACTCCTGGACAGGGGCAGCCCCAGGCCCCAGTACACCAAGCGCATGCTTGGGGCAGCATGCTGCGGGGGGCGCTCTGCCGGTTGCCAGGAGGGCGGCAAGCAGGCTGCCTTTGGCGGCATGCCTGCGGAGGGTCCGCTGGTCCTGCGGCTCCAGTAGATCTCCCGCAGGCGTGCCTATGGAAGGTCCGCTGGTCCCAAGGCTTCGGTGGAGCCGCGGGACCAGCAGACCCTCTGCAGCCACGCTTGTGGGACGTCCACCGGAGCCGCAGGACCGGTGACCGGCAGAGCGCCCCCCGCGGCTTGCCGCCGTACTTGGGGCGGCAAAATGTCTAGAGCTGCCCCTGCTCCTGGATGACAAATGTTGTAAATATTAAGTGACACCGGACACTTCTTAAGGTCATATAGGAAGTTCAGATATTCTCACAACAGGAACTGACATCACATTTGCATCCCTCTGTTGACTGGTAGCAGACTTCCAAGGTCTTGCATAGAGGAGAAATCAATGTCATAGAATGTGATTGCATATTGTACAACTTTTTATTTACACACACATGCCAATCCTGGAACAGAAGTGGTCATTAACAATATGCAGGCAACCCACTCTTTTAGAAATCTCCAAACCACAAACCACTACCCAGTTCCTCAGGAGTAGTTGCTTTAAAAACTGATGCTAATAAAAGAGATTAAGGGACAGAGCAGCCTCCCTTACTATTCATCACAGCTCCCCCAAATAAATAGCGTTAGAAAACAAACACACAACATTTTCTTCCAAGACAAATCCCATGCTAAGAAGAAAAAACTTATAAGACTATTAGAGAGACAAAATGGGTGAGGTAATTGTGACACTGCATCCCATATTCTTCATAGAGATATTATGATATGATTATGGCATAATTCTGATGTATTTTATGCAAGATAGGTCATGTGAGATATCATTGGAAAGGTTATGATTTACTGAATATAACAATCATACTTGTACGCATGTATCATTTTCGTATCTGAAGTTAGGAATATGACTATATATTTGTGTTACAAATGTGTTTACACATGGGGAATGCCCACTAGGCAAAAGGCTCTCAGTCTAGATGGCTGGCTGGGAAGGGCCCATTCAAGGTAATGAGCTATTAGGAGAAAACAATAGGCCCCAGAAGGAGCTTATCTCCCACCAGGGAGCCTTCCTGAGGATGCTACAGACAGCCTCCAAGTCATGGCTGCTGTGACACTACAGGGACATGTGATCTGGTCAGGGGCAGCTCCAGGACCCAGCATGCCAAGTGCGTGCTTGGGGCGGCAAGCCGCAGGGGGCGGCAGGCAGGCTGCCTTCGGTGGCTTGCCTGCAGAGGGTCCGCTGGTCCTGCAGCTTCGGAGGACCTCCCGCAGGCAAGCCGCCGAAGGCAGTCTGCTTGCTGTGCTTGGGACAGCAAAATGCCTAGAGCGCCCCTGGATCTGGTCACCTGGTGCTGGACTCCATCTTGGAATATCAGTATTTTTCCAATGGCTGGTGTGGGAACCAAACTTTGAAACAAAGGGTTCCTGCAATATGAAAAAGCCATTTAAGGCAGGGGAGTGACATCATCAATGTTCTTCACTGACTCCCCACCCAAAGGGGATCCTGGTAACACCTGAGGAACAAAGACAGAACAGGGGGAAAGTGCTGGACTCAGGCTAAAGGGATTTTTAGACTGTGAATGGAACATCTGGGGTTTCTAAACTGCAAGCCAATGCAACTTGCCCCTTAAGAATCTGTAGCCTGCTTGAATCATCACATAGGGTGAGGATCTGCTATTCATATCCAATCTCTTTAATATATTAAGGTTAGATTGCTTTTTTGTTTATTTGCTAGGTAATCTGCTTTGATCCATTTGCTATCCATTATAATTATTTAAAATCTGTCTTTTGTAGTTAATAAACTTGGTTTTGCTTTGTCTAAAACCAGGGTGTATGGGAGTCGTAACTTGAGGCAGAAAGCTGTTGTATGTTCTTCTCCACACTGAGGGAGGGGGAAAATTTCATGAGCTTACGCTGTACAGTTCCCTGTGCAGTGCAAGATGGTATAATTTTGGGTTTACGTTCCAGAGGGGAGGGTGTACCTGAGTAACTGGGAAGTTCCTTAGCTGAAGCCTTCCCATGCAGAGCTGATCACAGTGTCTGCATGTAACTGCAGTGGGGTATGTCCCTACCTGTATGTGTGCTGGAGAGGGCTTGAGAGTTTGTCACAGGAGTACAATGTAAAGGGAACCCAAGCTGGTGGGTCAGGCAGGCCCAGTGGTACTCCTGTTCCAGGTGGCACCCCAGAGGGAACCTGTTACAGTAAAATATTGTAAATTGGTATTCTATTATTGTTTAACAGTGTGATTAAAACTGCAATTAATTTTTTTAATTTGTTTTGAGTTAATCGCTTGAGTTAACTGCAATTAATTGACAGCCCTCATAGTTTATTGGACCATCTTTTGCTGGTGAAAGAGAGACACTTTTTAGCTACACAGAGCTCTTCTTCAGGTCTGGGAAAGGTACTCAGTGTCACAGCTAAATACAAGATTGAACAGATACTTTAACAGAGGTAGTTAGAACATATTCTAAGGGACCATTCAAGGTGATGTGGCCCATTAACACCTCTGCATCTTAGGACAGATTGTAGTAATAAGAAGACTATGGCCTGGTCTACACTAGGAAACTGTCATTATAATGCTGTCACTCAGGGGACACAGTTAAACCGAGCTAATCCCCACTGTAGGCAGCACTAGTTGATAAGACAATTCTCCCATTGACCTAGCTACTGTGTCTCAGGGTGGTGGAGTACCTCCGCCAATGGAAGACATAGGAAATGTCTCCACTGAAGTGCTGCGGCAACACTGCTGGAATGGTGCAGCTGTGCTGCTGCAGCATTTTAAGTGTAGACAAGCCCTCAGCCATCCTGTGACTTCTACCTTAATATGTACTGCATCTCTTTAGACCATAAGCCTTTCAGGGAAGCATCTTTCTGTGTTAAATTACAGAGAGAGAGAATGTAGAATCATCATGTGCCAAGTTTCTAAATTAAGCAAATTTGAGACTATTGGAATTTCCAGCCCAGCCTGGAATTGGCTAACTACTATACCTTTAGCTAAACATTTAATGGAAAATCATTGTTATGCATGCACAGACGTGCTGTGAAGGGAGGGAACAGAGAGTACGACAATATAATTAACTATAATATGACTCCTTGCACTCCCTGAATGCTGGGAGTGAGGTGAGAGTAGGTGGGCAGTAATACATCATAGCCAAAAATGGAATGTGTCCAGGAGGCCTGTGGATCTGATCAGTGCCTTATCCCCCTGTGCAGCAACTAACACCAGGAAGGCAGCATAGGGAGTGAGCACCCACTGCAGCTTTTTTGGATTTGTTGACAATGTCCCTGCTGAGTATGCTCTCCTTAGGGGTCCTTGAGATGTTATGTCTGAACCAGACATTACATTTGCTTCCCACCAGTGCTTGAGCACAGCTATTTGTTTTCTCTCCAAGCCATAATTTAGCCCTTAATAACTAGACAATAGAAATCATAGAATCTTTCCTTAGTTAAGGACCTGTACTCTCCCTTGTTATGAATAATACCTTACAAAAGGGTTATATAGTCTTTAATTAACAGAATAAGCTCAACCATGTTTATTATGCTTTCTCTTTAAATAGTGAAACCTGATGTTGACAGCAGATGTGTAAGATTATCCCAAAAATCTCCTAGCTTCTTCTTGATCAGCTATTTTTTTTTGTTTTGTTTATTTTGGAATGTTAGTCCTTGCAAGAATGATTTGGGAGCATTCTACCTGTTTTTTTCTTATCCCCTATTCATAACATCAGAGTGGTTCTATTGGAGAGTTTGTAAACACTAGAAATCACCAGTAATTATAAGTTATGAATTTTACAAACAAAGAAAGTTCCTGTTGTGTTAAGAATAATAATATAGAGTCCAGAGATATAATTAGGAAGACAAGTAGTGAGTAAGAGATTAATTCAAATTGCACAGGCAACACTTCAGGAAACTTTATTAAGCAGAATAACCAGTTTTCACAAAACTCCACCCTTACAACGCTCTGCAGAGACATTAAATAAGCAGTAATATACAATAGAATATGTAGTCAGTCAATATGCACATCTTGGGTGTGGCTTAACATACCCAAGAGGTGTATCACTAACTTATGCACACCCAACCTTGCATTTGTTACTGCACTTCTAAGATGGTATCTTGACAAAAACAATATCAGTTGATGTAGTTACATTTCTATGAAGTACAAATCCATCAAACAAAACAGTGGTAGTCTGGTGCTTGTATTTTCTACAACTACAGACTTGTTTTAGCTTCGGATCTCCTAATGCAACAGATGACAAAACAGTGGAGGACAAAGGTGTCTGTAGCATCCCGTATTTTAAAACTGTAGAGCAGGGGTAGGCAACCTATAGCACACGTGCCAAAGGCGGCACACAAGCTGATTTTCAGTGGCACTCGCGCTGCCTGGGTTCTGGCCACTGGTCTGGGGGGCTCTGCATTTTAATTTAATTTTAAATTAAGCTTCTTAAATGTTTTAAAACCTTATTTACTTTGCATACAACAATAGTTTAGTTATATATTGTAGACTTATAAAAAGAGACTTTCTAAAAACATTAAAATGTATTACTGGCACACAAAACCTTAAATTACAGTGAATAAATGAAGACTTGGCACACCACTTCTGAAAGGTTGCTGACCCCTGCTATAAAGTCTGTAGTTGTATCAGATAAAACTACTACAACATCTATGAGATGTGACTTTTTAATTCCCTAAAATACTTCCTCCCTCTCTGTATCCTTCCCCTCCTTCCATTCCCCTTTTTGCATCTTTCTTAGGCTACCATTACTCTCTTTTCTTCTCCTGGTTTTGATAGCAATGGGGATTTAAAAGAGAAACTCTTGACCCCAGCCTTGCTTCTGCTGTGTGGTGCTGGTGGAGATATGAAAAGGGAATGCCTCTGGCTCCAGCTATGGCAAACAGCTGTGTTATTGTTAAACAGCTGAGTGGAATAAGCTGATAGTAGTGGCTTCTCTTTTGATGCTCCACTACTGCTGATTAGCTAAGAAAAAGGGCAATGCTAGTGCTTCATTTGTAATTAGGGTGACCACATAGCAAATGTGAAAAACAGGGCATGGGGGGTAATAGGAGCCTATATAAGACAAAGACCCCAAAATTGAGACTGTCTCTATAAAATCAGGACATCTGGTCACCCTATTTGTAATGAAAGAGGTGTGAGGGCTCAAGCAATTTTTTTACATTTGTAACTGATGCAGCAAGCCCGGAGGTGCCAGGGCTATGAACTACCAAGCCAAGAGGTACCTGGGCTTAGCCCTGGCACAAATGAAGCACTGAAAAAGGGGGTTACATCATTGCTAACACTAGTACAGGTATTGTTAATAACAGGTTGAAAAATTGTTAGATAGACACACTGTTAGTGATGGGTACTAAATATGGCTAGCATGGTTAATACACATTTAGTAATGCATAGCAGCTAACCTGTGCTGCCCTTGACAGTAGACAGAGGCTGTGTTTGTTAAATGTCAAGGCAGGCTGAAAAGCTTGGACATCTGAGGCAGGGAAAGACAGGACACAGAGTAATCAGATGTTGGGGTTACTGCTGAGGTTATTGTGGGTCAGCACTATTGTGGCTTTGTATGGGCAGTTCTGTATGCCTTTGTGATGTATGTGTTTTTCATTTTAGTAATTGTACCTTTTAATTACTATGAAAGCACTTACAGCCAAGGGTAAGCATCTGAACCTCAATGAAAATACACATATAAATACATAATTTTGATGGTCTGTGTGTGTGTGTGTGCGCGCATGCGTGCATGCCATTGTTTCATCCAAAGAGGGAAAATATCCCCAGAAAGCTGGTCCTAAAAAGTAGGGCATTTCATCCTGCTGTCAACTACCAAAGAAAACAGCATTGTTATTACATGAGTTGCACCTTTTCAATGACTGTATTACAAGCCTGAGGCTGTCTCTGGGTGTGGCAACAGGAGGGAGGGGATGTCAGACTGTCGTTCTCTAGTTTCAGGCTGTCAGTTGTTTTACCAGATGATAGTGCTTCGGCAGGCTGTTGTGAGTTTTGTCCAGTCAGTTTTATCTCACTTTACCATATATAGAGCAACCCACTGCTTGCCTGTGGGGGAATCCTTCTGATACTGGGCATAAAGGCTGTGAACAGCCTGAGCAATTATTGAAGAATAACACAGGATGCTCTGTTCAAGAGAGATCTCCTGAATATTTTTTTCCCTTTAGCTCTTCTTCCCCACGTTCTGCACTGGTCACTAGTTTTTTGTTTGTTTGTGTTTTCCCCTTCTCAGTCCCTGTGACCTATCATCTGAATAGTGTGTGATGAGATGTATCTGAAAGTTCATTTTGTTAAGCATTCAGCCTTTGACCAACAATACACATTCCAGGGAGCTGCAAATAGCCTGGCAGTGTCCATTTTCACTACCAAATTGCTACACTTCTGACTGGATTGTATTTTTCCTTGTGTTTGATTTTGCCAGGTGAAATAAATGGGTTGTTTAGAAAGGCTGACTTGACTCAGAGAAAAACAAAGGAAAAAAATACATAATTCAGCAGTTTTTTCTCTACTGATTTTTTTTCTGTTTACTTTCATTTTCAATCCTTGTTGATCCCTTTTTTTCACTTACCTTTAATAAATTAAATGTTGATTCTACTTTTTCTCTTCTGCCTTTGGCAGCTGGTAACAGGGCCGACTCCAGGCACCAACTCAGCAAGCAGGTGCTTGGGGCGGCCCGTCAGGCTCTTCGGAGGCAATTTGGCAGCAGGTCCCTCAGTTCATCTTGGAGGGAAGGACCTGCCGCTGAAGAAGAAAGTGGCATGGTGGAGCTGCCACTGATCATGAGCGTGGCTTTTTTTTTTTTTTTCTGCTGCTTGGGGCGGCAAAAACCCTGGAGCCGGCCCTGGCTGGGAAAACCCTCTGCACCAGCTCCCAGAGCTTAATTTTTTTAATTAAACATAAAAGTTAGTCCAAAAGACATCTTTTAACCTTCCCCTTTCCCTTATTCATATCAGCAAATGCTAGCACATACTTATAGCTTTGGGTACAGTAACTTCAGAGTCTTAAGAGCAAACTGCAAAGGTGTCTGTGAGGTTTTTTTAAGGGGGGAGGGAGCTTGTACTTTTGTTGTTTTTTGTTTTGTTTTGTATTTTTGCTCCTTTGTGATGTATAAAGAAAGTCTGAATATCTTTATGGTTTCCTTTGGTCATTTTCTACCTTAAACCTGATCTACCACTGGAAAGTTGTACCAGTATAACGACATTCAGTAGGGGTATGAGGATATTTTTTGTTGTTGTTTTTTTTTTTACCACGGTACTTATGGCAGTAGAAGTCATGGTGTGGATGCAGTTATAACAGTATGAAGCAGCATGGTTAAAGCAATATAACTTTCTAGTGTAGATAAAGCCTTAGCAATATCAGGAATGTCAAAATTGGTCTTCCCTAGTCCTATTTGGAAGACTACTAGGGGTAAAAGGGATGTTTACTGTGAACTTAGTGTCCTCAACCCTTCAGTTAAGGTGGTGTATCTTGAACAAAGGGGCTTCATTTATTCAAAATATCCATCAATCATTGAAATTAAATAGCTGTTAAGGCTACCTGGGGCCTGATCTTTAGGTAGTGTAAACCATCATAGGTTCATTTAAATCAACAGAACTGTGCTAATTTAAACCAGCTATGGGTCAGATACAATATGTCTGACTAAAAATCTCTTTCCCTACTAATAGACTATCTTTCACTCCCCTGGCTCACAGAATGTTTGTTATATTAGAAATTCAGGTTCTGTCTAGGTCGGAAGACTCTCTAAGGCCAGGTCCACACTACAGCGTTAAATCGATTTAAACAGCGTTAAATCGATTTAACGCTGTAACCGTCCACACTACAAGGCACTTAAAATCGATTTTAAGGGGTCTTAAAATCGATTTCTGTACTCCAGCTAAACGAAAGGAGTAACCCTAAAATCGATATTACTAAATCGATTTAGGGTTAGTGTGGACGGAAATCGAAGTTATTGGTCCCATTCTTTTACTGAGCTACCCAGAGTGCACCGCTCTGGAAATCGATGGTAGCCTGGGACCATGGACGCATACCACCGAAGTAATGTGCCCTAGTGTGGACGCGTAAAATCGATTTTATAAACCCTGTTTTATAAAATTGATTTTACTAATATCGATTTTAAGCTGTAGTGTGGACGTACCCTAAGGATCGGCGAACCAGTGAAATATTGACAATCAGATTTAAAAAAATAGATCCAGGCCACTTTAATCATAAAAGAAGAAATGAAAGCACAAGAATGTTGTCTTTGCTTTGCAAGTCACTTTTAAAACCTTAGTATAGTCAAACTTGGGGCCTAACATTTCAAAGAACTGTGGTGTCGTGGTTTGCAGGAAGAAGATGGGCAGGAGGGATAATTTGTGTGAGCTGTCCTGCTTCTTGGCAGTGTTTTTTCTTCCCCAACTTTCAAAGGCTGGCATCTCCTAGATTTTTTTTTCTCCTGTGTCTTACCTGTTTCTTAAACAGCTGCACTTACATTACAGCAGTGATTCTCAAACTTTTGTTGTGGTGACCCCTTTCACACAGCAAGCCTCTTCGTGCGACCCCCTCTTATAAATTAAAAACACATTTTTTATATTTAACTCTATTATAAATGCTGGAGGCAAAGCTGGGTTTGGGGTGGAGGCTGACCGCTCATGACCAGGGCCGTTGCAACTATTTAGGCAACCTAGGCAGTTGCCTAAGGCACTGGGATTTGGGGGGGTGCCATTTTCTTCGGCAGTGACCGTGGCGACCAGATCTTCAGCTACCCCGGTCTCCTCCGGCATTTAGGCGGAGGGAGCTGGGGC
Organism: Gopherus flavomarginatus; assembly: GCF_025201925.1. Lineage (NCBI taxonomy): Eukaryota > Metazoa > Chordata > Testudines > Testudinidae > Gopherus > Gopherus flavomarginatus. The sequence goes on from NC_066617.1 coordinate 191,256,267, forward strand.
AGGGGAGCGCGGGGAGGGCTGCCACGCAGGGGAACTCCTGCCCCAGATCACCCCTGCCCAGCTTCGTCCCCGAGCACGCCATGGCTGCTTCACTTCTCCCGCCTCCCAGCGCCAATCAGCTTAGGCGCCACAAGCCTGGGAGGCGGGAGAAGTGAAGCAGCCATGGTGTGCTCGAGGTGCTTGTGCTCGGAGCAGGGGTGAGCTGGGGCGGGGGAAGGGTGCCTCAGGAGCTGCCTCAAGGGGGGCGCCTCAGGGAGGGGGCACCAGGGGCGCAAGGTGGAAGTTTCGCCTAGGGCGCGAAACATCCTTGCACTGGCCCTGCTCACGACCCCCCAGGTAATAACATTGCGACCCCCTGCGGGGTCATGAAGCCTTGCATTACAGTGAGCAAGTTGCAGGTCTTAAGGGAAAGAGATTCCTTAAATGAACTAATCTGATATCTTTAAAAAGAGATTTTGGTTTCTCAGTATCCCTCCTGGTCATTAAAGACTGGAGCTGGCATCTGTGCTAGCTTGAATTTAAATAGTCCCTGCAGGCTCTTCTAGCTGAAGAGTTGTTTATTTTATTCATTTGGTTGCTTCCTAGTTATTTCCGTAAGGGTAACTCCAAACTGAGCTCTTATGTTTGTTTACTTGCCTCAGACTATTATTTCTTTCTCAGTGCTTGTGTATTAGTTAGTGAAAAGGTTGAACTCCATCCACTTTGCTTTTATTGCAGTTTTTTACCTGGAGTTTTTTCCTGCCATGGTCTCTCTTTACATATTATTAACAAACTGTGTGAATATAAAAATGTTCCCCATTAGCTCAGAATAGGATAAAGTTCAGAGTCAAACGTGCTCTTGTTTTATTCAATACTGTTACAGTGTTGCCAACCGTCATGATTTTATCATGAGTTTCATGATGTTTGTTTTCCTTAAAGCCACAGCTCCTGGAGTCAAGTGGATATGTGGTGATTTCTGCCTTCATTCTAAAGAAAAAGTAAGTTTCTAGCCATTGTGGCTGTAGAGGAAGTTTCAAAATGTGACCCCAGCACACCATAAAGGCTCAACAAGCAGAAGGCAAATAAAAAGAACACCAAATCTGTTACTTTTATATAATCTCCTCATTTTAAAGCCAATCTCATGATGTTTGGTGAGCCTGACTCATGATGTCTTTGAACATTTGGGGTTGGCAGTACTACTAATATACCATCCACCTTTATTGTTTCCAACAAACATTTACAAACTTGAGGGGCTAAAAGGAAGCACTCAATTCCGTAGTTAGGCCTCTTAAAAAAGGTGACCTGCTTTTTAGAAGGGCTGAGCATCTGCAATTTACTTCCTATCTTATGCCTCTCTATTCCATTAGGAATGTAGGGCCTTCACCACTGCCTTCTGAGAGAGCAGTAGAATAGGTTTCCATAAGCACCACAGGACCAGGTCATTAGCCTACACCCAGCCCCATACCAGGAGGGCCAGTTGGCTGCCTTTAGGCTGGTTTTGTACCCTTCAACCTGTCTGGCATGGGTGTGACCCTACCAGGAGTTATGATCCCTCCAGCATAGCTCTCACGGTCATAGGGGCGCAAACAGGCCTTCCCATCACATAAAGATGCACTTCCCAGAAAAGGATTTTACAATTTACTTCACTGGTGCCAAAATATGGGTGCAGGCTAACTCTACACACTCAGGTTTGAAAATGTTGGTCATGAACAACAGCACAATGCATCTCATTCCCACCTAAACTTATCTTTTAACTATGCTGTGTTGGGTGGCAACTGGGATTTAGTCATCAGATCACCCATATATTCTCACAAGTCTCCCTTCTTAGCCCCTTAACTTGTCTCTCTCTTCCTACGGGGGCATGTCATCATTTCAGAGTTTATACTCCAGTTCCAGTTCTGTGTTGATAACAGCCAGTTCTTTCTCTCACACTCTTCTTGTACTGCACTCTTTCAATCTTATTCTCAAGCACAGCTCCATTTTTACTTTTTTTCATTGAAACATCACTAAGGGTAGCTCCGCATACTTGGCAAGCAGCCTGCAATGCCCCACCACACACCTCATCCATTTCCATTCAAATGTCACAGACCTTCTCTTTAAGATCTTTCATTGCCATTTAGTTCTACAAGTCTCCTCTCATTCCTATGCTCTGCCTAGTTTGTCCTCTGCTTAGATCCTACATACTCTCTTCTTCTCTGTCAGGAGTCAGTCCTTTGCATCTGCAGCTGCTGACTAGCCACCTGGGAAAGTATCTCAACCAGCATATTGTACTGAGTCCCTCAAAGTTCAACTCTTCCATACTGTCTTTAAATAATAAGAAAGAGTCAATCTATATTACAAATTGTGGTGATTTGGGCAATTTGTGTTTCCATGATCGTGTCTAATTTATGTGAACATGACCAAATTATGTTATAACCACTTGCTACCACCCAAAGTTCCTTGTTATGTCTATAATATGGTTTTATTTTAATCTAATTAGATTCTTGTACCATATCCTCTCTATGGAATCTCAGTACTTTCCAAAGATAAAAACACAGTGAATAAACAGAGTGAACAAAGTGACAAGCATCTGTTGCATGTATTTTCCTTTCTGTTGATGTTCTTATGCATTATCCATATTATCATACTATCTAGGAGTCCCAGTCACGGACCAGGACCCCATTGTGCTAAGCACTGTACAAACACAGAATGAAAAGACTCCCAGGGAGCTTACAATCCAGGTATAAGACAAGAGACAACAAATGAATAGAGATAGATGGGGCAGTGTAAGGAAATAGTGAGACAAAATTTTGCCCGCATGATAGGCAATGGGCTCAGGACACCAGAAGCCTAACCGTTATCAAGTTTTTTGTAGGCATCATGGCAAAGGAGAATTTTGAAGAGAGATTTGAAGGTGGACAATGAAGTAGGAGAAATTGTATATGGGAATTGAACTTTTTTAAAATTTTGTTTTTTTTAATGTGTAACTGAGTTGTTGTGTTCTATACGTTGCTGTTTGGGAAGGCAGAGTTGAAGAAATTTGCTTTGCATTTGGATCATAAGGAGGTGAGGTTTGAAGGAGTCCTTGAAAGAATGAGTTCCACAGTGTTGGATTAGCTTCTGGGAACGCTCTCTTCTGCATGAATGAGCTTCACCCTGACAATCAACAATTCCAGCTGGGCCAGAGAAGAAGAGTTGTCAAGGACAGTGGAGGGCCTAACACAGGAGATGGCAAATTATGGCCATCAGGCCAGATCCGGCCCATCAGGGCTTTCAATCTATCCCGTGGGATTGCCAACCCCGTGGCACCGTGGGGCTAAGGCCCTCGGCCACTTCCAGAAACAGCTGGCACCACGTCCCTGTGGCCCCTGGAGGAGAAGAGGCCAAAGGACTCCATGTGCTGCCCTCACTGCAGGCACTCCCCCCACCCCCCGTAGTTCCAATTGGCAGGGAATGGGGAACCGTGGCCAGTGGGAGCTTCAGGGTTGATACCCACAGGTGAGGGCGAGGGCAGCCACTGCCCAGTTTCAGATGCAGTTTCAGTTTCGGAGTTGGGTCAGGTCTTAAGTACAGAAGCAGCCCAAGGATTGGGGGATGAGAAACAAACAGTTCCTTTGCCCTTCCCCTATCACTTTCAGTCAGCTCCATAAAAGAGGTTCTGGTCTTTATTCCAAGTCAGTTTGAGACGCATTTTTAAAACTGCTACTCATGCTGGATAAAACTTGATAACATCACAGCATAGTAAAACCTTTAAAATCCAGATTCAATAAGGTGTTTGTTAAAGGTAGTTAGGACTGTGTAATCTGTTTGCGAAACAATGAACAGGTTGGACAAGTTTCAATATCTTCTTGACATTATGCTAACTCTGGCAAATCTGCTGACAGTGTAAACAATACCTTATTCTCACAGATAAGAACTTTTTAAAAATGGCTTGTGTAATCATTTACAGCAAAACCTGTTTTAAATGGTCACCGAAACAATGAGCCTTTAACTAACTAAAAATATAACAATATTGTACTGGAAAGTTTTACAATACTTTAATGTGGGTATTTATTGGAGGTTGCTATTATTTCAGATTTCATTGTATTTAGGGATATTCTGGTGTTATGTATAGTGCTACTTTTGCAAGCAGTCATTAATAAGGAAACCACTTTTGAAAGCCAAATTTTACATATTTAGAATCTCATTATGGAACACTGGAAAGAATTCTCTCCCAAACCAGATTAGCAAGGATTTAGGGTTTTTTCTGCTTTCCTCTGCAGCATCGGGAATGGTTCACCTGCTGGGATCACCTAGTTATATCTCACCTAACCAATACCCTGCCATTACAGGTGCCTCAGGCATTGGTGATATCTTGGGCCAGGTGTACACTACACACTTACTTCGGCATAACTATGCAATTCAGGAGTGTGGACCATAATCCTCTTGTAGACAGTGCTATGTCAGAGCTTCTCCAGCCAACATAGCTCCCACCCCCTGTGAAGGTGGAGTTTTTAAGCTGATGGGAGAGTTCTCTCATCAGCTTAGAGCGTCTTCACCAGAAGTGCTACAGTGGCGCAGCAAATTTCTAGCGTAGACATGCCCTTAGGGCTTGGCTACGCTTGTGAGTTACTGCACAATGAAGGAGCCCCGTGCACACTAACTCACTCCCTGTCTACACTGGCAAGGCACGTAGAACGCTCTGACTCCACGGCTAGAGCTCTCCTGGTACTCCACTTTGGCGAGTGGAATAACGTTTGCTGCACCCCCGCTGGAGCGCCACGGTGCCAGTGTGGATGACCTGTCCTGTTAATGCGCTCTGATCAGCCTCCAGAAGTGTCCTACAATGGCTGTTCCAGTCACTCTGGTGATCACTTTGAACTCTACTGTCCTGCCCTCAGATGACCAATCATCAGACCCGCCCTTTAAATTCTCTGGGAATTCTGAAAATCCCCTTCCTGTTCGCTCAAACAGGCGTGGAGTGCTCTCAGTGAATCTTTCCAGGTGACCATGCCTCCATGCGCCAGGCAATCCCCAGTATGGAACAATGGCAAGGTCCTGGACCTAATCAGTGTTTGGGGGGAGGAAGCTGTCCAGTCTCAGCTGCGCTCCAGCTGTAGGAATTACGATACCTTTGGGCAAATATCAAGGGACATGATGGAAAGGGGCCATGACCAGGATGCACTGCAGTTCAGGATTAAAGTGAAAGAGCTGCAGAATGCCTACTGCAAAGCCCGCGAGGCAAACAACCACTCCAGTGCTGCCCCTGCGATCTGCTGTTTCTACAAAGAGCGGGACGTGATACTTGGGGGTGACCTTACCTCCACTCTGAGTACCACCACGGACACTTCAGAGCCCAGTTCAACAAGGCAGGAGGAGGAAGAGGAGCAAAGCGGGAGTGAGTGTGCTGAGGTGAAGGAAGGCACCCCAGAATCCCTAGAAGCATGCAGCCAGGAGCTGTTCTCAAGCAAGGAGGAAGGTAGCCAGTCGCGATGGCTGGTGCTTGGGGAAGGACAAACACCACAGGAGGTACCTGATAAGCGGCTTTTATTTTGGGAAGGAAGTTATTCAGTGTGGGTTCTCGGGGCGAGGAGGATTAGGGCTGCATGCATGCCTACATAGGGCATTGATGTACTCTCTCACATCACAGTAATCGGCTTCAGTGATCTCTTCAAAGGTTTCATCCAGAACTTGGGCAATGCACTTGCGCACATTTCTGGGAGAGCCACTGTGGTTCTTGTCCCAGTAAGGCTAACTTGTCCATGCCACTGTGCCATGAAGGGTGGGGGGACCATTGCTGCACACAGGCAAGCTGCATGTGGGCCAGAACAGAAACCGCATTGTAGTAGAAGACCCTCCCTTGCTTCCCAGGTCACCCTCAGCAGCAAGGTATCTTCCAGGATGAAGTCCTGTGGAAAATGTGGGGACAGTGTTCAGTATAGGGGTCCCCTGCAGCTGTTGGCTCTCTCCATGGCACAGAAACCCAGAGGACAGTACAGCCATGAAGCAATCAGTCACACTTGACCTTGTGCTTACACACCATTTTGGGGCTCTCTGTGGGTTTATGTATGCTCGCTTTGGGACAGGCAAATTATGCTATTGTGTAGACTGTGTGGGGGAATCATTGCTCTGTCTTGTGTGAACAATGCTGTCTTTGTTAAATGTTGCATTTTGCCATTATAGATGCAACCTTGAGATCTCAGCCGTCCTTCTTATCACCGGCCGAAAGACTCCAAAGAATCAGAAAGAGGCCACGTAGAAGCCAGGAAGACATGTTGCATGAAGTAATGCAGCATTCAAGAAATGAAAATCAAAAAGTTCAGGAGTGGTGGGAGAGTGAAAGGAGGATCCACCAGCAGGACAAGGAGCACCGGCACAAAAACATGTTGCTCCCGCAGCAAAGCATGGATCGGCTTATAAGCATAATGGAGTGCCAAGCAGACTCTACCAGGTGCTCGTAGCCATGCAGGCAGAGCACTATTGCGCCCACTTCCCCCTGCAGCTCTTGTCCCAAAATTCTTTCCTTTGTGCCCCCATTTCACCTCCAACCTACTTTCCCCAACATCTGGGTTCTTACCACCACCAGCTGCCTCCAACACTGGTAGCTTCACCACCCAGCCCTGAAAACTACGACCCTTACCCACTGCACTCAACCCCCGTCACCATGTAGTATAGCCATCCTGAAGTGCAGCACTCATTGCACACCACTCCAGACAGGACATATGCAAATCTGTGATTGTACCGTTCTCCACCTCACCCCCTTGCCCTTTCTGTTTCCCAAGCAGTTTTATTTCTTTTCAATAAATGAATTTTTTGGCTTTGAAAACATTCTTTATTATTGCATAAAGTAAAAGATAACTTAGCCCAGGAAAGAAAAAGGCACTGCAAGTCGGCGTAGCAAACACAGATTCCTACTAACATTGGAACCACTGCACTTCTCTCCCATGCAGGGCACCAGACATTAGTGGTGGCTTTCAGCCTCAAATTGCTCCCTCAAGGCATCCCTAATCCTTGCAGTCCCCTGCTAGGCCCCTTTAATAGCCCTGCTCTCTGGCTGTTCAGATTCAGCCTCCAGGGGCTGAACGTCCAAGTTCCATACCTGAGTGAATTGTTCACCCTTCCCTTCACAAATGTTATGGAGGGTACAGCACGTGGATTTAACCACGGGGATGCTGTTATCAGCCAGGTCCAGCTTCCCATATAGACAGCGCCAGCGGCCCTTTAAATGGCCAAAAGCACACTCCACAGTCATTATACACCCACTCAGCCTGTTGTTGAACTGCTCCTTGCTGCTGTCAAGGCTCCCTGTGTAGGACTTCATGAGCCACGGTATTAACGGGTAAGTGAGGTCTCCAAGGATCACAATGGGCATTTCAACTTCCCCTACGGTGATCTGCTGGTCTGGGAAAAAAATCCCCGGCTTGCAGCTTCCTGAACAGGCCAGTGTTCTGAAAGATGCATACGTCATGCACCTTTCCGGGCCAGCCTGTGTTAATGTCAATAAAACGCCCATGGTGATCCACAAGAGCTTGGCGAACCATAGAGAAATACTCCTTCCGATTAATGTACTGGGAGGCTAGGTGAGCTGGTGCCAGAATTGTAATGTGTGTCCCATCTATCGCCCCACCGTAGTTAGGGAAAGCCATTTGTGCAAAGCCATCTACAATGTCCTGCTCGTTACCCAGAGTCATGGTTCTTCTGAGCAGGATGCGATTAATGGCCCTGCAAACTTGCATCAACTCGATTCCAACAGTCAACTTTCCCACTCCAAACTGGTTAGCGACCTATCAGTAGCTGTCTGGAGTTGCCAGGTTCCACGTTGCACTAGCCACCCACTTTTCCAACATCAGAGCAGGTCTCAATATTGTGTCCTTGCGCCAGAGGGTGGGGGCGAGCTCCTCACACAGTCCCATGAAAGTGGCTTTTCTCATCCGAAACTTCTACAGCCACTGCTCGTCATCCCAGATTTGCATGACGATGTGATCCCACCACTCAGTGCTTGTTCTCCGAGCCCAAAAGCGGTATTCCACGGTGGTTAGCATGTCCATGAATGCCACAAGCAAATTTGTGTCATGCGTTACTCGAGTCAATATCCTCATTGGAGCTCACACTGTCACTTTGGATCTTAAGGAATAACTCGACTGCCAAATGTGACATGCTGGTGAGACTCATCAGCATACTCCTTAGCAGTTCGTGCTCCATTCCCACAGACCAAAAGGGAAGACAGCGCACGCAGTACAAAAATTTTTGAAAGGTGGCGCCAAATGTGGACGGAAGCACAGAGATTGTTGGGATGCAAATCGATGCATCACGGGGCATTAGGACAGAACCCAGAATGCCCTGCACCTCCTGCTCACTTCCCACAAGCCACAGCACCAGAATGGGAAGAGGTGCTCTGTGGGATAGCTGCCCATAATACGTCACTGCAAGTGCCACAAATGTGGCCACACAAGCAGCTGTCAGTGTGAACAGACTGCAGCACTTTCCGTACTGCACTCTCCGAAGGCAAGTTTAACTCACTGCATGTGTAGCCATGCCCTAAGTCTCTCCTGTTCTCTCCCTGTGGCACATAGTTTAGTTTTCTGAGGACTGGAATGCTTTTGTGTAAAGCTATTTTGTTTAATATAGGGCTATCTGGGTGAAAATTAATGGCTTCTGATATATAGAAGTGTAGGAGCAGGATTTTATAATTGTACTATGAGAATTAATGTATAATTTCATTTCATCCTATCAGCCACCGGCCACACTTTTTGAATAGCAGAAAAGAATGACCCTCTGGGACATTGGTAGAAATGCATCTGACAGACTGTCAGTGTCTGTACTGACCCTGGGCAGGGAAGACCAGAACAATCCTTATGACGGATTATGGTCACCCTTTTGTTTTAGGATAAATTATAATGTCTACTATGGTTTCCTATATGTATTACAAATTAGGTACTCTAGTTAAATATGCATTTCTTTGTTTTAAGGTTTAGTAAGTAAGAGACAGGATCTTGTATTGTGTCTATGTTAAGGAGATTAGAGGAACGTTGAAGGCCTGGGCTTCAGTTTGAATTGTTTTGGTTATGAAACTTAGCAAGGTTTAATTTACAATGTCTTCTCTTGCTCAACATAAAAACTGCTGTATACCTTTGAAGGTCTCTGTAAAAGATTGTGTGAATGAGGAATGTATGCATTAGGAAAAGATAAGCTGTGAAGGCCGTTGTTATAGCCAGATGGTCAAGGAAGAAGGAGTGAAGAGACTTAAGGACACAGAGAACCATCAGTGCACATCCATAATTAAGGAAGGGCAGATTGATGACCCTGAGGTAAGGCTGGCACCCCTAAAGACAGGACAATTGATTAAATCATAACCAGGACAGGATGACCTTCTGGAAGTGTATTGGAATGTTTACATCAAAAGATAGCACCAATTAAGAAGTAACTGTTCAGAAACTGACACGGCAAAATCCATAAACTTCAACAGAATAAAAAGACTATAAGAACAGGGTGCTTTGCTTTGGGACTTTGGGTTTGTCTTGCCACACTCCAGGAGCATCGGATTGTGACTGATAGAGCCCAGGTCCCCTCTCTGACCAATCTGGCTGGCCACTAGATTGATCCAGACTCCGACTGGTAACTATAAACATCAGTTGGCAGGACTGGGTGCATGGTGTGTATGTATGTGTGTGTGTAATTGCAAAGGATATGCTAACTGCTGTATTCTCAATAAATCTGGTGTTTTTGTCTTCTCCCCTACAAAGATCCCATGTGCTTCTATAAGCATAACAGGAGGTCAGAGATGATCTAATGGTCCCTTCTGGCCTTACACTCTATGAAACTATGAAAAGCATTTCTTCCTTTTTCTGCATGGCCTGAATTCACTCTTCCTGTTAGGCAGGTTTAAGTGGTGAGTGTCATCTTGAGTTATCTTTTAATCTTTCATCAATGACTGAAATGCTGCAGGATGATGACCAAAACACATTCAAGAGTTCAAAACTGTATGGAGTGAAAAGTAGTGGTGGTTATAACAGGAGGCCGGAAATTAGGACAACTGGATTCTATTCTTGGTTTTGCCATTTACTCATTGAGCTTCATTGGGTAAATCATTTCATTTATCTATTCCTCAGTTGGCCCATCTTAATACTGTGTGTAATCATGTTTACTTACCTGAGAGGGGTGTTTTGAAAAACCAAGTAATATTTGGTAAAATGCTTTAATCTCCTCATATAAAAATGCTAAATAAATGCAAGGTGTTTTTATAGGTACTATATTGAATCCCCCCTCCACCTTGCTTTGCATTGCAACATGCTGAAAGTTCAGAAATCTGGCTGTTTTACAGAATAGCAGAGTCTGAATACTAATCCCACCTAGCTCTTATACAGCACTTTTCATCAGCAGATGGGAAAGTGCTTTACAAAGGAGGTCAGTATCATTTATCCCCATTTTACAGATCCGGAAATGGAGGCACGGAGAGGTGTAGGACTTGCCTAAAGCCACCCAACAAGCCAGCGGCAGAGGTGTGAATAGAGAACCCAAGTCCCATGAGACCCAGTTGCTGCAAGTAGGTTGAAGCAGAAAGAATGCTGGACTGTCAATAAGACAAAAAAATCAGTTATTATTATAAAAAAATATTCTTTTAGGGAAAATCCAGATCATATTGATATCAATGACAAAACTCCACTGAATTCAATTGGGACGAGGAAGAAGAGAAAAATGAGACATCTTGACAGTGCTAAAGTTCACAGTGTTCATACCATTACACCTTCCTGAAGGTGGTGAAAGAGAAGGCAAAGGAGAAGGCAAGCACCCCCAGACACATTGGAAAGTCGGCGCTTGTGGCTACAATGGTGCAGCTGCACTGCCGTAGGGCTTCAGTGTAGATGCTACCTACACAGATGGGAAGGCTTCTCCCATCGGCTCCTCAAGAAGTGGTAGCTAGGTCGACTTAGCACTGTCAACACTGAGGTTTAGTGCTTGATCTACACTAGAAAATTAAGTCAGTTTAGCTACATTGCTCTCGGGTATGAAAATTCCACACTCCTGAGTGGTATAGTTAAACCAGCCTAACCCCTGTGTAGACAGTGCCAAGTTAACAGAAGAATTCTTCCATTGACTTAGCTACCCTCTTTTGGAGAGGTGGATTAACTACACCGACGTGAGAATCCTTTCCATCAGCGTATGCAGTGTCTATACTGAAGTGCTACTCTGGCGCAGCTGTGCTGATGTTGCATTTTAAGTGTTGACATACCCTAAATTGGGAATATCTATGTGACTCAGGAACATGTATTTTTCACATTCCTGATAGACATAACTATATGGATGTAAATTCCTAGTGTACATCAGGTCTTGGACTCTGACTCCATGTAGCTTTCCTGAGTCATACACAAAATAAATCACAGGAGACTTTGCTTTTAAAGGCAATATCCAGGTTAGTGATTGATCAATCAAGAATGTTTAATGAATAACTGAGTGAAATAGTTTCCTAATTGCCTAAGATAGCACAGAATCGATTCTGCATGTTTTATCATTAGCAGGAAAAAGGAAAGATTATTTCTATAATAAAGAGAAAGTGAGTATGCTGGGTCCAAATTTATGGAAATCTTAAATGTGTTAGACCAAAGAGTTGAATGTTGGGCCTGAATAAAGACTGCAGGTGAAAGCCTGGCCCCAATGAAGTTACTGGCAAAGCTCCCACTGAATTCACTGGGGTCAATATTTCACACTGCAAGTGTTACCTCCATAAGAGTCATGTATATTATAAGAGAGACAAAGTGAGTGAAGAAATATCTTTTATTGGACCAACTTCTACTGGTGAAAGACAAGCTTTCAAGCTACACAGAGCTCTTACATAAGAGGTACTTCTTTGAGGTATTTCCCCAGATCTTAAGAAAAGCTCTGTATAGCTTGAAAGCTTGTACCTTCCACCAACAGAAGTTGGCCCAGTAAAAATTTTAACCTCACCTACCTTGTCTCTCTCCTGCAGGGCCACTGAGAGCGGGTTTGGGCCCCGGTGAAAAAAATTTTTCGGGCCCCCCAGCAAGGGTGGAGTGGCTAAACAGGGCCGACGAAGCCGGGGAAGCCAGGCTCCGGGCCCCCTTACGGACCGCCAGACCCCAGTAATTTGTACCAGCTTCCCCCCACTCCATCGGCCCTGCTCTCCTATCCTGGGACTGACAGGCCAACAACACTGCACAATATTTATTATTCATTATTTGTGCTACAGTAGGTTCGAAAGGACCCAGTCAAGGATCAGGGCACTATTATGCTAAGCACTGTACACATGCGTAACTAACTCTCTCATCCCCAAAGGTTATGTCTACACTTTCCATACTGTATTGCTTAGACTCAGAGTTAGAATGCCATTACCTTGAGGTACTTACCACATTTTAAAGGTTTGTGTGGATGCTCCCCACACATTTGTACCAGGCTGTAAATGTTTGTTCTCTCAACTAGAATGATTCCTACAGTACTTTAAGAACAACTGTCTCTGCCTACAATGCACAGTTAACTTGGGAGATTGGCACCGTGGATCTGAGCATCCCAGCTGCAAAGCCTAACCACATTACTGCATCCCTTACTGTTTTTGCACTTGCTATATGTGTCTGGGAGCGTGTCCCATGGTTCTTTATGCTGAGGTGCTTTTGCATTTTTTCCCAGTCAACTGTGTCAATTGGAGGAGAACATGTCTGTCCTGTGGAAGGAATTGGGGGAAACAGCACTGTAGGACTATCAGTATTCAAGTGATTGAGGGTATGTCTACACTTACAATGCTACTGCATTGCAGCTGCACTGCTACAGTGGCACCACCATACCACTTCAGCTATACCGCTATAATCCATGTCCCTAAGAGACAGTAGCTAGGTCAACAGGAGAATTCAGTCAACCTAACACTGTCTACACCAGGGATTAGTTGGGTATAGCTATGTGTCTTGCGGGGTGGGGATTTTTCACACCCCAAAGAGACAGAGCAATACCAATGTAAAATCCTAGTATAAATCAGGCCTTAGTCTGTGTCCTCACTGCAAAGTGGATAGGTACCAGCTAGGGTGCCCAGATAGCAACTATGAAAAATAGAGACAGAGTGTGGGGGGTAATTGGCACCTACATAAGAAAAAAGCCCCAAATATCAGGGCTATCCCTATAAAATTGGGACATTTGGTCACCCTAGTTCCAGTGGTGAGTTGGAGCCGGTTTGCACCACTTCGCAAGAACCAGTTGTTAAATTTAGACATCCTTTTAGAACCGGTTGTTCCAGGACAACCTGTTCTAAAAAAGCTTTTAAATTTAACAAAAACTTGGGCAGCTGTCCACCTGGCCCCTGGCTTCAGCTTACGTCCCCCTCCTCCCCTGAACGCTCTGCCCTCCTTCTCCTCCCTCTCCCCTGCTTCCCGTGAATCAGATGTTCGTGGGAATCCTGAAACAAGGAGCAGGCAGGTAAACTGGGGCTGGGGGGTGCAAGGAGGGCTCCAGGGAGGCATGGCGTGGCCCTGTCTGGCTCCGGCTGAGCGGCTCCCCCTGGCCCTGGCCTGGCCCCGACCGAGCGCCCCAGCCCGGTCCCAGCCAAGCACCCCCGGCTTTAGCCCCAGTGGCTCCAGCCTGGCTCGGGCCCAGCAGCACCGGTCCCGGCCAAGCGGCTCCGGCCTGGCCCACAGAGTCGGGCCACATGGCGCCGGTCCTGGGCCCAGCTGAGCAGGCCCAGCCCAGCCCGGCTCAGGCCCTGCGGCCCCGGCCCCGGCCCCAGGCAGTGCGGTAAGGGGGCAGGCAGCAGGGAGGGGGTGTTGGAAGAGGGCAGGGGAGTTTGATGGGTTGTGGGGGGCTGGATAGGACTCGTGTGGTCAGAGGGCAGGGAACAGGGGGATTGAATGGGGGTAAGGGTCCCGGGGGGGCAGTCAGGAAGGAGCAGGGGTTGGATGAGGTGGTGGGGGGCAGTCGGGGACAGAGAGAAGGGGTGGTTGGATGGAGCAGGGGTCCTGGGGGGCCATCAGGAATGAGAGGAGGGGTTGGATGGGGTGGTGGGGGGCAGTCAGGGTCAGAGAGAAGGGGTGGTTGGATGGAGCAGGGGTCCTGGGGGGGCATCAAGAATGAGAGGAGGGGTTGGATGGGGCGGCAGAGGGCAGTCAGAGGACAGGGAAGGGGGGTGGATGGGTCAGGGGTCCTGGAGGGGGCGTCAAGGAGCATGGGGGATTGGATGGGGCACGACTCCTGGAGGGGGCACAACCCCTTCATGGGGTGAGGAGGAGGGAACCTGTTGTTAATATTTTGGCAGCTCATCACTGCCTAGTTCCAGCCCAAGTGAAAGTGGAACCTAGGTACTAACCCACTACCTCAGCCAGGTAAGCTAGCCTGAGTTTAACACCACTCTAAACCTAGGTCAGAGGTTTTCCTGTGTCGATGACGTGGGGGAAGGGTTAAGGCTAAAATCTGGGTAAGCGCTTGGGTTAACTGTGCAGTGTACACATACCTGTAGCCCTGATCAAGCATATGGGAAGTGACCACACCAGCCTCCACAGATGTTTTAAGTATGAGTTAATTGGTAATGGAGATAAACAAAATATAGTGTAGATCTATAGTCTAATAAAAAGTCTAGTGAAGAAAAGCCCAAACAGCTTAAAATCTCATATAAAATGGATAACAAGTGGATACAACAAACAGATGGGGGACCATACAAGGTAACAGTGAGATTATTCTGGTAAGTGTAATAAGCAGTGGTAACAGCACACTGATTGCCTTGCCATTGTTGAGTTTTTTGTAGGCATCAGAGATGAGTTTTAAGGGTAGATTTGAAGGAGGATAATGTAGTGGCATTGCAGATTTGTATGGGGAACTTCTCTCATGCATTTGCAGTTGTGGCAAAGGATAAAGCACAGAGATGCTTCTGGGAAAATGTGACTAATGGGCAATAAAGGGTGGCATTGTTGGCAAAGTCGAGGTGGCGGGAATAATGCATGGACAGCAGGACAAGAGATGATATCTAGGGTGGGGCTAGATCATGAATGGTCTTAGAAGTGAAGATAAATATTTTCTGTTTCATGTAGTGGAAAGGAGGAGCTAATGGAGCTAAGGTGGTCAAAGCAACAAGCTAGGAAGATGACCTTTGCAGCAGCATTTATAATGGATTTTAGGGGACATGACTGCATTTGTCAAGGCCATAAAGGAGGTCACTGCAGTTGCTTATCTACATTACTCCTGGATAATACAAGAAAGAAAAATTCTCTAAACTGATAACAGCTTTCTGTGAAATTGCCCTAATATTAACTTTTTACCTAGCTACATTTTGCTACTAATTCTAAGCTGAGACTGATCTGACCTTGGCAGAACTCAGGAAGATGGAGAAGAAAGGTGGCAGTAGAAATTTTGTGTTCTTCTGGATTTTGGAGGTGGCCAATGATCTATCTGATCAGTTGCATGAGTTACAGCAGCCTTGGGGTTCTGATGGTTTTGCTGTCCCTCTATGCCAGTGTAAAATGCAAGGAATGCGCCTAAAATCAAGCTCAAGCAATTCAATCTGCCGGTTACATACTAATGATAAGGTAGCCTTTGCAATTTTCAAATACTGTATTTCCTTTTTCACCACACCTGTATTTGCTGTAACAAGCTCAGGTATGAACTGGAGATGGGCTATTATGAATACAATACAGTTTAATATTACAATGCATAGTTTGTACAGCTATCTCACAGTGCTCAGCTGTTACAGCAATGAAAGTGTTATAATAAGCTGCAGTTGAGAGCATGAGGTAGACCAGGCATTGAATTGGAAGTAGCAGGCACTTGTGTTTAGAATTGGTTGATACCAGAAGGCCTGACTATACTCATTCCCTGCTTGGGGACAGCACGTTATGTCATGGTACATGTATTGTCTTGCCAGTGCAGACATCCTTAATTGTTAGGCAAGGGGTGGGCAAACTTTTTGGACCGAGGGCCACACCTGTGTGGGGAAATTGTATGCAAGGCCATGAATGTAGGGCTGGGGCAAGGGGTTGGGGTGCAGGAGGGACCTAAGGGCAGGAGGTTGGGGTGTAGGAGGGATGCGGGGTGCAGCAGGGGGCTCAAGGCAGGGGGTTAGGGGGCTTAAGGCAAGGCATTGGAGTGCGGGGTGCAGGAGGGGTTCAGGGTGTGGGCTGCAGCCTGGTGCTGCTTACCTCAAGTGACTCCAGGCTGGCAGTGGCACACAGCATGTCCAGCAGTGGCTCCTGGGGATGCGGAAACTGCATCTGAAACTGACTTGGAATAAAGACCAGAACCTCTTTTATGCAGCTCACTGAAAGTGATAGGGAAAGGGCAAAGGAACTGTTTGTTTCCCATCTCCCTGATCCTTAGGCTGCTTCTGTATTTAAGGCCTGACGCAACTGTCATTAAAATCTTCCACTGATTTGAATGGGAATTGGATTAGACTCCTACCTGATCTCCAGGATAGTTTAGAGCAGAGTATATAAATGATGCTACCTGCCAATTACTTCTCTCTGGACCATTTTAGCCACAAGGGATTGCTGTAGCACACAAATGGTCTGGCCATGCAATCTTTTCTTCCAGAACATCTCCTCTACCCAGTGTCTAGTAGTTTAGAGACAACTACAAAAGGTGTCTTAACAATTAACAAGGTGATAAAAATGCAGAAAGCCACAAAACCTTATCTACCTGTTTTTTTGGCAGGGTACTGTGATATATCTTAACTTTAGTCAGGCTTCTTATACTGTGTCACATGACCTTCTCATAAGCAAACTTGGGAAATATAGCCTAGACAAATCTACAGTAAGGTGGGTGCACAACTGGTTGGAAAACCATACTCAGAGACTAGTTTTCAGTGGTTCACAGTTAAGCTGGAAGGGCATATTGAGTGGGGTTCCACAGGGATTTGTCCTGGGTCCAGTTCTATTCAATACCTTCATAAATAATTTGGATAATGGCATAGATAGTACAGTTATAAAATCTGTGGCCGAGCTGGGAGAGGTTGCAAGTGCTTTGGAGGATGTGATATAATTCAAAATGATCTTGACAAACTGGAGAAATGGTATGAAATAAATAGGATGAAATTCAGTAAGAACAAATGGTAAGTACTACATAGAGAAAGGAATAATCAATTGCACAAATACAAGATGAGAAATGACTGCCTAAGAAAGAGTACTTCTGAAAAGGATCTGGAAATTATAGTGGATCACAAACTAAATTAGAGAGACAAGGTGCATGAGGTAATATCTTTTATTGGACCAACTTTTGTTGGTGAAAGACAAGCTTTCAAGCTTCCACAGAGCTCTTCAGCAAGACATGACATGTAATACTTTCACTTCTAGTCAGTGCTGATAAGGCCTCAACTGGAGTACTGTGTCTAGTTCTAGACACCACACTCTGGGAAAGATGTAGACAAATTGGAGAAAGCCAGAGGAGACAAACCAAAATGTTTTAAGGTACAAAAAACATGATTTAAGAGGAAAGATTGAAAAAATTGGGTTGTTTAATCTGGAGAAGAGAAGCCTGAGCGGTGACATTATAACAGTCTTCAAGTATATAAATGTTTGTTATAAAGAGGAGGGTGATAAATTGTTTTCCTTATCTACTGAGGACAGGACAGGAAGCAATGGGCTTAAATTGGAGCAAGGAAAATTTAGGTTAGACCAGGGGTTGGCAACCTCTGGCACGCGGCTCGCCAGGGTAAGCACTCTGGCGGGCCGGGCCAGTTTGCTTACCTGTCACATTGGCAGGTTCGGTGGACCGCAGCTCCCACTGGCTGCGGTTCACCGTCCCAGGCCAATGGGGACGGCGGGAAGTGCCGCAAGCCAAGGGATGTGCTGGCTGTGGCTTCCCACCGCCTCTATTGGCCTGGGACAGTGAACCGCGACCAGTGGGAGCCGCAATCAGCCGAACCTGCTGATGCAGCAGATAAACAAACTGGCCCGGACTGCCAGGGTGCTTACCCTGGTGAGCCGTGTGCCTGAGGTTGCCGACCCTGGGTTAGACATTAGGAAAAACTTCCTAACTGTAAGGGTAGTTAAGCACTGGAACAAATTACCTAGGGAGATGTGGAAACTCCCTCCTTAGAGGTTTTTAAGAACAAGTCAGGCTAACGCCTGTCAGGAGTGGTCTCTAGGCAATAATTAGTCCTGCCTGAGTGCAGGGAACTGGGCTAGATGACTTATCAAGGTCCCTTCCAGTCCTACATTTCTATGATTCTATGATTCAACATTAGTGAGCCCATCAGTGCAAGCCAGTTGTGGTTAGGTTTTTTTGTTTTTTGTAAAGGCTAATATATTAGTGCTGCACCAATCCATTTTCAGTGCACCTAACATCTTGCAGGACTACGCAGGATAGTATTAACATGAAAAGATCAGCCTGATGTTACTCTAGCAGAGAAACCACCATATAGTATTGCCAACCCAAAGTGTTATAAAAACATGAGTCAGATCCCCGTAAATCATGAGATTTTAAAAAAATAATAAATCTGGGATTCTTTTTATTAGCCTTCTACTTTTTGAGACTTTTCCAGGTTTTTTCCCCCGACATGAGGACTAGAATATTTTTTTTTAATGAACGCAGGAGCTAGGTGTTTAAGAAAAACATCAAATATCCCATGACTCAAGATAATATTGGAAGAGTTGGTAATATATGATTATATTGAGTATATGGATTTTTTAGTATTTTAGAGTTTGATCCTGGAAAGACTTATTGCCAGACATAGGACCCGAGACTGTAACTGAATTCATTCATGTGCAAGGATCAATTTCTTATTATTGGGCATTGACATATTTGCTTCAGTGGGACTACATACAATTGTAAGTGTTTGCTGGATCAGATTCTTAGGACTAACCTACATTACCACCACCAGTAAATTGTCACTGGTAGAAGCATGTTGGCAGTAAAAATGACTAATTGTTGGCTGCAGTACAACAGTCACGGTTGCTACCACTGGTGATTTCACCTATACTGTCAGTTAGTGAAGATACATAAAAGTACTTAACATGAATAAGGATGTTTTCCCACATCAGCAACTTAATGAGATGAAAATTCTTAAGAGTTTGTTAAAATACAATACTATTATTAATTTTATTCATTTTATAAATGTTATTAATGCGTATTGCATGTTAATGAACCCAGTCATTATTTACCCTGCAAATATGCAAAGGAATGTCTAACATGAATTACATTTGAAAAATACAAACCAATAAACAAAGTGAAAAATATAGTGTTAATATTTTTAAAAGGAAGAACTACATTTTTTTTCCTTTTCTAGACAAGCTTTCCAGTATTTTTTATAAAACTTTTTTCTGTTCCTCTTTAGGGAATATGGTGTGATACAATTTTCTTAATTTTGGGTCACACTTTAATAAACACCAGCAGACAGTATGGGCCTTGATGTTACTTGCTTTTACCAGTTTCAGTGGTTTTTATGTTCTGTTTTATGTGAGCCACTGATTTTAAATAAACATTTACATACAAAATTATTATTTTAAGCAAATTGTTTCCATATTTTACTATTGCAAAGGCATCAGACGGTAAAATGTTATCCTGTTAAAGCATTTTGCTGAAAACTGTCTCCAGACAAAGAACAGTAGTAGCAAAGTATGACCTATGACTCCCTAATAATTATCACCAGAGTGAGCTGTTAATTTTGAAAGCTGTTCATACTATTTATAAACTAACTTCAATCAATGGCAATATAAGAAAAACACTCAGCTGGAATTACTACACTTTTAAAAACAACAGTTGATTTTGGCCAATTTATCCTTTAAATTATTTCCTTTTAAACTTCCATTCCCCTCAATGAGGCATTGATTTAAATAGAACAATGTAAATGATGCCATTATAGAAGAATGGCCATCTAACAAAACACTGTTTTAAAAAAGAAGTTAGGGCTTATGCATTTTTGGGGTGTGGGTAGGGCGGGCAGTAAGAAGATATGGGAGAGAACAGACCCTTTAGCCTTGTCCATTCTGTTCTTGTCTACACATGTTCTTGTACTACCCTCAGTGCATAAAACTACTTGTCTAACATCTGTCACATATAGTTAGTTTTTTCTCTCATTCTCTCCCGAGGGGAAGAACTGTGAATGCAATGTAGACTTTTGGTTTGGGGGATTTTTTCTTTTCTTTTCCTTTTTTTACTAGTAAATATTTACCAAAGAATCCCACTGTTGCTAACACTGATTCAACCAAACAGGTGGTAGCAAAGTTGGGAAGCTCAGGCCTAGTCTACACTAAAAAGTTAGGTCAACCCAGCTACATCGTTCAGAGGTGTGAAAAATCCAATCCCTGAGTGATGTAGTTAACTGACCCAGCCCGCTGTGTAGACAGCGCTAAGTCAATGGAAGAATTCATCTGTTGATATGACTATCACCTTTCAGGAAGTTGGATTACATCAGGAGAATCCCTCCCATCAGCATAGGTAATGTTTATGCTGATGTGCTACATTGGTGCTACTGTAGTGTTTCATGGGTAGACAAGCTCTTGATGGACACAGTCCTCTGGTTCCAGCAGCCATTTTCAATGATGTGCTGGCTAGATTTGCTCTTAGGAGGTTTAACTGACATAAAGCTAGAAATGGCTGCCAGATCCAGAGAGCCATTTACACTAGAGCTCCCAGTGTTGCTAACACTAGTACAGTTGAGTCACAATTACTAACAGTGAGAATATTTTGCAAGAATTCTGTAGTGTAGAACAATGCCTCTCAACCTTTCCAGGCTACTCAACCCCTTTCAGGAGTCTGATTTGTCTTGCGTACCCCCAAGTTTCACCTCACTTAAAAACTACTTGCTTACAAAATCAGACATAAAAATACACAAGTGTCACAGCACACTATTACTGAAAAATTGCTGACTTCCTCATTTATACCATATAATTATAAAGTAAATCAATTGGAATATAAATATTCTACTTACATTTCAGTTTATTATATAGAGCAGTATAAACAAGTCGTATGAAATTATAGTTTGTACTGACGTCACTGGTGCTTTTTATGTAGCCTATTATAAAACTAGGCAAATATCTAGATGAACTGATGTACCCTATGGAAGACGTCTGCATACCCCCAGGGGTACAGGGTTGAGAGCTACTGGTGTAGACAAGTTTTTTACCCAATGTTCTTCTGAGCAGAGTTTTCCTATCATGCTACTACTATGGAATGAGATGGGAGTTTTCTTTGTCCTATCATCATTTGTATCACTTATCTATCAAATACTGACAATGTGCTTAATAAATAAAGTAAAATTCCATATTATAGAATATAAAGAAGGATGGTTCTGTAGGAAAGCATAGGACTAGGAGTCAGAGCTGGATTCTATTCCAGGCTCTGCCGCAGCAGGCTCTGCCGCAGCCTTTCCCGTGTGATCTAGGGAAAGTCGCTTTGGTCTGAATTCACAAAAGGACTTAAGACATTGCAATGCCTTTGAGCACACCTATCAGATCAGGCCCCATTTGAGTTCCTTCACATCATTGTGTCCAGGGCCATCCTTAGGCATAGGCAACATAGGCAGCTGCGTAGGGCACCTGAAAATTTGGGGCACCACTGGGTCTTAGTGTCCACCCTCTTGTTTTCCTATCCCTGTTTTGACTCTTCCTGCAGGCTCCCACAGATGGCTGCTCTAGCCTGGTGAGTCTTCCTTGGGAGGGAATCTAGTAGTTAAAAGTGAAAAAAACCTCCAGCCTGCCAGACCTATTAGCACAACATTGAAACTGTTAAAGAGACATTCAAGGGGTAATAAAGCCATTTAACAGGCATTTGCCAACCCCAAGGTATATATTGACAGGTTTCAGAGTGGTAGTCCTGTTAGTCTGTATCAGCAAAAACAAGGACGAGTCCTTGTGTCACCTCAAAGACTAACAAATTTGGGCATAAGCTTTTGTGGACTAGAACTCCATTTCATCAGATGTCCACGAAAGCTTATGCCCAAATAAATTTTTATACTGTCAGTTTCTGACTTTACTGACAAAAACAGTTGTGCATTAATGTAATATTTACACAGAACATGTCAGTCTACAGGACCTTTTTAAATTTTAAAATTTGCTTTAAAAATATTTCATTAGTGAGCTGGTGAAGATTATAAAATCACATTTCTAAAAAATGCTTGCATAGAGTTTTAGATGCACAATCATCTTTAGCCTTAAATGTGTGGATCTTCACACATAGTTTTTTAAATAAATCCTTCAAAAGACCTCCCTTATCTAAAATACACATTTTAATTACTATAGTTAAAAAAAAAAGTGCTTCCAAGTCTTCCTGTCCTTTCTGTCCATCCCTTCACCACCTCTCCCCCCACTCCCCACTGAAGAGAGCCCTTAAAGGGACAACAGTCCTTCCCTTCCAGATAGCTGGACAAAGAGTTCCCTTTCTTTACTTCTGACTATCCGACAAACTAGTTTTAAAAGAACCCTCCAGCAAAATCAGTACCTTAGTAAGACAAAATCCTTGTTATATCTAAAATCTTTGGAAACCTTTTTTTTTAAAATTGGTGAAATTTCATAACCATGTCTCTTGTTATGGAGATCACACAAAGTAAATTACTGTTCCTTTTTCTAAAAGCAGTGAACATTGTTATGAACACATTAAATCTCTCTGATTAATTTAAAAGAATGTCTTTGTTTCAGTGAGTTAAATATGTAGTAATCTGGAATGCTGGCTTAAGATTTGAGTACATTTAAAATATAAATTCAACTTAGAAATACTGATGAAGAAAATGTAAAACAGAGAAGAGCTGCATCATGTATTCCATTAAATGTAATGTTGTATTCAGCAGGACAGCTGACTCACCCTTACTATGAAGTTTTTGCAAATAAATCTCTGACAAACTTCAGGGCATATCAAAAAACCTGTGACTGACATTTTTTATTCCCAAATTTTAGTGCTTTTAATTAGGTACTTTCTTCATGTCCATTCTGCATGAGGGAGAGTGCATGGAAGTCTCTGCGGGGAACTGTGACTCTCCGCCACCATGAGGCAGGCTGGGCATCTCATTATCCTTTGCTGTCAAGTCCCTCCTCCCCCTCCTGCACCCCCACCAGGCTGTGAGCTTGGGCTGCCATCCGGCATAGGGGCACCAGTTTAATAATACTGCCTAGGGCCCCATAAATCCTAAGGACGGCCCTGATTGTGTCTCTCCCTGTGTGGTGTGGGGGCAGGGTGAGAACAGCTTGAGGGTTGGGTTAGAAGCTGGTGGGGAGGTGCTGCAGGTTAGAACTACACAAATCCTCAAAGGTGATGCTTTCTTGTTCCTTTGCACAAACCATTTGAACTATGCCTTTCTTCCTATCCCACCTGTTCCTCAAGTACTGCAGATTATTCAACAGGACAGAACACAAGTCAATCTCAAAGTGTGCAAATGGCCCAAGTAGTTCCTGTTCCCAGGTCTCCTGCATATGTCAGCCTAGGGACTCTTTAGTACTCTTTAGCACTCATTCCTGGGGATTCTTTAGCACTCATTCCTTTCCAGACTTATTGACTCAAGAGAATGGCAAGGTCTGTGTGACACTGCACACCATATTCTTCATAGAGATATTATTGATATGATTGTGGCATAATTCGGATGTATTTTGTGCAAGATAGGTCATATCAGATATCATTGAAAAGATTATGATTTACTGAATATGATTATCCTAGTTGTATGCATGTATCATTTTTGTATCTGAAGTTAGGAAGATGACTATGTATCTATGTTACAAATGTGTTTACGCATGGGGAATCCCCACTAGACAAAAGATTCAGTCTAGATGGCTGGCTGGGAAGGGCCATTCTAGTTAATGAACCATTAGGAGAAAACAAAAGGCCTTGGAAGAAGCTTATCTCCCACCAGGGAACCTTCCTGAGTACATTACAGACAGCCTCCGAGTTATGTCCGCTGTGACGCTACAGGGACATGTGACCTGGTCACCTGGTGCTGAACTCCATTTTGGGATACCAGTGTTTTTCCATTGACTGGTATGGAAACAAAGCTTTGAAACAAAGGGTTCATGCCATATGCAAAAGCTACATAAGGCAGCGGAGTGACATCACTGTGGTTCTTCATTGGCTCCTGAAAACACCTGAGGAACAAAGACAGACTCATAGACTCATAGGTCAGAAGGGACCAATATGATCATCTAGTCTGACCTCCTGCACAAGGCAGGCCACAGAACCCTACCCATCCACTTTTATAACAACCCCTAACCCAGGACTGAGTTATTGAAATCCTCAAAATTGGTTTGAAGACCTCAAGCTGCAGAGAATCCACCAGCAAGCGACCCATGCCCCACGCTGCAGGGGAAGGCGAAAAACCTCCAGGGCCCCTGCCAATCCGCCCTGGAGGAAAATTCCTTCCCAACCTCAAATATGGCGATCAGCTAAACCCTGAGCATGTGGGCAAGACTCACCAGCCAGCACCCAACAAGGAATTCTCTGCAGTAACTCAGTTCCCATCCCATCCCCCCAACCACAGAAGTGGGGGGAAGTGCTGGACCCAGGCTAAAGGGATTTTTAGCCTGGGAATGAAACACCTGGGCATTCCAAGCTGTAAGTTAGTGCAGCTTGCCCCTTAAGAATATGCAACCTGCTTGGATCATCACTTAGGGTGAGGATCTGCTATTCATATCCAATCTCTTTAGTATATTAAGCTTAGTTTATGTGTTTTGTTGATTTGGTAGGTTATCTGCTTTAATCTGTTTGCTATCCCTTATAATCACTTAAACTCTATCTTAGAGTTTGCAATTCTAAGGAAGGGTAGAAGGGAGTACAGCATAATAGAGACAATGGATTTCAAAGGCGGATTTTGGTAAGCTCAGAGAGCTGATAGGTAAGGTCTCATGGGAATCAAGACTGAGGGGAAAAACAACGGAGGAGAGTTGGCAGTTTTTCAAAGGGACACTATTAAGGGCCCAAAAGCAAGCTATTCCGATGGTTAGGAAAGATAGAAAATGTGGCAAAAGACCACCTTGGCTTAACCATGAGATCTTGCATGACCTACAAAATAAAAAGGCGTCATATAAAAAATGGAAACTAGGTCAGATTACAAAGGATGAATATAGGCAAATAACACAGGAATGCAGAGGCAAGATTAGAAAGGCAAAGGCACAAAAGGAACTCAAACTAGCTATGGGAATAAAGGGAAACAAGAAGACTTTTTATCAATACATTAGAAGCAAGAGGAAGACCAAGGGCAGGGTAGGCCCACTGCTCAATAAGGAGGGGGAAACAGTAACGGGAGACTTGGAAATGGCAGAGATGCTTAATGACTTCTTTGTTTCGGTCTTCACTGAGAAGTCTGAAGGAATGTCTAATACAGTGAATGCTTACGGGAAGAGGGTAGGTTTAGAAGAAAAAATAAAAAAAGAGCAAGTAAAAAATCACTTAGAAAAGTTAGATGCCTGCAAGTCACCAGGGCCTGATGAAATGCATCCTAGAATACTCAAGGAGTTAATAGAAGAGGTATCTGAGCCTCTAGCTATTATCTTTGGGAAATCATGGGAAACGGGGGAGATTCCAGAAGACTGGAAGGGGGCAAATATAGTGCCCATCTATAAAAAGGGAAATAAAAACAACCCAGGAAACTACAGACCAGTTAGTTTAACTTCTGTGCCAGGGAAGATAATGGAGCAGGTAATCAAAGAAATCATCTGCAAACACTTGGAAGGTGGTAAGGTGATAGGGAATAGCCAGCATGGATTTGTAAAGAACAAATCGTGTCAAACCAATCTGATAGCGTTCTTTGATAGGATAACGAGCCTTGTGGATAAGATAGAAGTGGTGGATGTGATATACCTAGACTTTAGTAAGGCATTTGATACGGTCTCGCAAGATATTCTTATATATATACTAGGAAAGTACAATTTAGATGGGGCTACTATAAGGTGGGTGCATAACTGGCTGGATAACCGTACTCAGAGAGTAGCTGTTAATGGCTCCCAATCTTGCTGGAAAGGTATAACAAGTGGGGTTCCGCAGGGGTCTGTTTTTGGACTGGTTCTGTTCAATATCTTCATCAACGATTTAGATGTTGGCATAGAAAGTACGCTTATTAAGTTTGCGGACGATACCAAACTGGGAGGGATTGCAACTGCTTTGGAGGACAGGGTCAAAATTAAAAATGATTTGGAGAAATGGTCTGAGGTAAACAGGATGAAGTTCAATAAAGACAAATGCAAAGTGCTCCACTTAGGAAGGAACAATCAGTTTCACACATACAGAATGGGAAGAGACTGTCTAGGAAGGAGTATGGCAGAAAGAGATCTAGGGGTCATAGTAGACCACAAGCTTAATATGAGTCAACAGTGTGATACTGTTGCAAAAAAAGCAAACGTGATTCTGGGATGCATTAACAGGTGTGTTGTAAACAAGACACGAGAAGTCATTCTTCCGCTTTACTCTGTGCTGGTCAGGCCTCAGCTGGAGTATTGTGTCCAGTTCTGGGCACCACATTTCAAGAAAGATGTGGAGAAACTGGAGAGGGTCCAGAGAAGGGCAACAAGAATGATTAAAGGTCTTGAGAACATGACCTATGAAGGAAGGCTGAAGGAATTGGGTTTGTTTAGTTTGGAAAAGAGAAGACTGAGAGGGGACATGATAGTAGTTTTCAGGTATCTAAAAGGGTGTCATCAGGAGGAGGGAGAAAACTTGTTCACCTTAGCCTCCAATGATAGAACAAGAAACAATGGGCTTAAACTGCAGCAAGGGAGATTTAGGTTGGACATTAGGAAAAAGTTCCTAACTGTCAGGGTAGTTAAACACTGGAATAGATTGCCTAGGGAAGTTGTGGAATCTCCATCTCTGGAGATATTTAAGAGTAGGTTAGATAAATGTCTATTAGGGATGGTCTAGACAATATTTGGTCCTGCCATGAGGGCAGGGGACTGGAGTCGATGACCTCTCGAGATCCCTTCCAGTCCTGGAGTCTATGAGTCTATGAGAAACTTTTTTGTAGTTAATAAATTTGTTTTTGCTTTGTCTAAAAGCAGTGTGGGTGGGAGTCATAACTCGAGGCAAAAAGTTTTTGTATATTTCCACTCCACACTGAGTAAGGGGGTAACTTTCTCTGTACAGTTCTCTGTGCAGCGCAGGATGGTATAATTTTGGGTTTAAACCCCAGGGGGTTGGGGTGGTACTTGAATAGCTGAGAAGTTCCTTAGCTGAAGCATCCCCATGCAGAGCTGATCACACATCCGTATGTAACTGCAGCAGGGTGTGTCCCTACCTGTATGTGTGATGGTAAAAGTGTAGGTTGGAGCCTGGCAGAGGGCTTGTCAGGCTGGTCACAGCAGTATTGTGTACAGGGAGCCCAAGCTGATGGGTCAGGGGGCTCAGTGATACCCCAGTTCCGAGTGGCACCCCAGTGGGATCCTGTCACAGTCTGACATCCCAGTCCCAAAGTTCTTCACTTTACAGCTGAGTATTTGGATGGGTGTTGGACCTAGAACATTCCTGTTCCAAAACTGTACAAGCCATTCGTACTAATAGCAGGAAGGACTCCAGCAGTCCTATGTGGAAGCATTTCTCTACCTGGGCCCAGCAGCACCATATGTCTCCTGAGACAATAGATATTCCAGCTACTTTGGATTACCTTCTTCCCCTCAGAGTAATGGATCTTTCCCTTAGCTTAATACGAGTTCACTCAGAGGCAATCAGCCCTCTAATGGACAGTCTTTACTCACTCAATCACCTCCAGAATTCTTAAAAGTGTTCATTAGAACTTTTCCACCAGTTAGAAGACCAGCCTCTTAATGGGACCTTAATTTTGTACTTTCAGCACTTACCAAGCCTCCTTTTTAATACCTGGCCACTTGCTGTCTTACCTGTCTATGAAGGTTGTCTTTCTTCTTGCTATCATACGTTGGCCAGACACCTAGGTGAAGTGGGAGCCCCAATGGCAGACACACATTACACAATATTTCATAAAAATAAGGTCTCACTAATTAACCCCTAGTTTCAGAATTCCCAGGGCCACCCAGAGGTGGGGCGGCAAGTGGGGCAATTTGCCACAGGCCCCCACAAGAGTTTTTCTGGGCCTGTGGAGTGGGGTCCTTCACTCGCTCCAGGGGCCCCGGAAAACTCTCATGGGGCCCAGGTTCCCGGAGCTTCTTCTGCTCCAGGTCTTCGGTGGCAATTTGGCGGCAGGGGGTCCTTCCACTCTGGAACCCGCCACCGAAGTGCCCTGAAGACCCATGGCAGGGGGTCCTTCCACTCTGGGACCTGCTGCCAAAGTGCCCCAAAGACCCGCGGAGGGGAGTCCTTCCTCCCCGGGACCTGCTGCCGAAGTGCCGGGTCTTTGGCGGCAATTGGGCGGTGGGGGTCCCCTGAATCCTCTGGGGGGCCTGAGAATTCCATATAAACAAGATTATTCACTTACCTGTGTTCTTCCTGAAGCACCAAGCCTCTAGTATAGAGGCTTCATTCCCTTGACATGAGATGAACTTTGCCATTTTACCTACAGAGAACAAAACAGATCAGAAAGTTATGGATGCCATAGCAGAACAAGCCCTAGGTCAAGCTGTTTCCTCCGAAAGGACTTCCAAGTTTATCTCTGTCTGTATCCTACTTTGTTATCAGCAGGCACTCCTTCCTCTCCCACATGGGATATGGGCTCGTTCTATGAGAGCCAGGCAGCCTCAGTGGCATCACTTCAAGAAGTATCTTGATATTTTCAAGGCAGCAACATGGACTTCCATTCACTCATTATGCCTTGGTCCAAGCCTCTACTGATGCACCCTTTGGAAAAGTGGTTCTGTGAGCAGCAATATACCTACATAATATATGGAAATATACTTATCTCATAGAGCTGGAAGGGACCCTGAAAGGTCATTGAGTCCAGTCCCCTGTCTTCACTAGCAGGACTAAGTACTGATTTTGCACTAGAACCCTAAGTGGCCCCCTTAAGGATTGAACTCACAACCCTGGGTTTAAGCAGGCAAATGCTCAAACCACTGAGGTATCCCTCCCCTCCATCTCTCTGAGTACTTGCTAGTCAAATCATCAGTCATTCACAGATCACATCCATAGTGATCAGTTGCAAAAGGTAAGTAACTTCCTTTTTTACTTTGAATTCTGGAGTTCTTTGAGATGTGTGCTTTCTATCTGTATTCCACTACCCACCCTCTTTCCCCCTCTGCTTCAGATCCTCTCTGATTTGTGTTAGCAGGAAAAACTGGAGAGACATCAGCCTGTACTGCCCCTTAAACCTTCAGCACAGAGTATGAGGAGGGCAATGGTGCAGGCAGGCATGGACTACTGGACTAGAATTCTCTGGTCTCAGGCGCATGGAGCACATATGTACCTGTAGTTGAATACAGATAGGGACCACACTTCTTGAACTCCAGTTACAAAGGGTAACTTCCCTTTCATACCTTACAGAGTTTTGTTTCAAGCTGTTTGCAAACTCAGGGTGACATTGCTGCACTGGTTCACATTTTAAAGATGATCTTTGTAATCATCTGGGCTAGACACTTAATTATTTTTTAATAGAAGTTTAGGTGCTGGAGCACAAGCTGGCAGCCACAACAAAAAACAAATAAACAAAAAACCTCATTTTGCTAAGCTACTGTGAGTTGGTGAAATTCAGCTCCTAGATTATAGTTCCTTGCTCCAATGTCTCCCTCTTCCCAATAGTGACTTTTCTTCCCATGCTGGATGCTCTCCTTTGATCCAAAGTTCAAAGCATTGACTTCAGAAGGAGCATTTCTGTTCACTTCAGAGGCTTCTGACTGAGGGTACGTCTTCACTACCCGCCGTATTGGCGGGTAGCAATCGATTGCTCAGGGACGCAATATACCAATCCCCGAACGCGCTTATATCAATTCCGTAACTCCACCAACCAGAACAGAGTTGCGGAATCGACAGGGGGAGCCATGGACATCGATCCTGTGCCATGAGGACGGTGAGTAATTTGATCTTAGATACTTCGACTTCAGCTACGTTATTCATGTAGCTGAAGTTGCGTATCTAAGATCGATTTTCCCCCGCAGTGTAGACCAGCCCTAAGAGCCTTTCTTCCTTCTTTGTCAGTAAAGTGCTTCCGGCCTCCTGTTTCACCAGATCTTATCTCACTTTCAGCAGTATAGTCACCTACACCTACTGCTTCCCCAGCTTTGTTAATCTCAGAATTTCAGGGTGTCGCACCTTGGGTATGGCTACACTTGGAGGTGTGCAGCGCTGGGAGTTACAGCTATCTTTGTACAGCTGTGTAGGGACAGCGCTGCAGTGTGGCCACACTGACAGCTACCAGCGCTGCAGTGTGGCCGCATTTGCAGCGCTGTTGGGAGTGGTGCATTGTGGGCAGCTATCCCAGCGTTCAAGTGGCTGCAACCTGCTTTTCAAAAGAGGGGGGTGAGGGGGAGCGTGGGGGAGAGAGAGAGAGTGGATTTTTGGAGCTGTCAGCTCCCTGCCTTGCAAGTTCTAAGACCTGGAACATACACATCACCAACCTGCAATCATTTTAAAAGTTTCGACCCTTCCCCCACTCTTCTCTTATTTACTAAATGCAAATTATGCACTCCGAGCTCCAACACGGACTCCCTCCTCCCCCTCCGCCCTGTGGCTTCTCTACTCAAGCAAACAGCTGTGAACATTCCAAAGCAATCCTCCTGCCTCTTCTCGAGCAAACAGGAGCTGTGTTTGTTTTTTAGATAAGCAGCTCCGGGGAGCCCGGTCTTCCGGTTTGTTGTGAACAGGCATTCTGGGATACCACCTAATACCCTGGAGGCCAATTACAGTGCTTTTGGTGGCCACACGTGCGGAGCAGCGCTGCATCACCAGCGCTGCAATCGTTATACCCCAAGCAGACCAGGTGTACAGCCCGCGCTGCAGCCAGGGAGTTGCAGTGCTGGATGTGCCTTGCAGGTGTGGACAGTTACTAAGTTGCAGTGCTGTAAACCCTCTCCAGTGTAGCCATGGCCCTCGTGATAAATCTGGCAGATTTTTGCAATTAATCACAGTTATGAGCTATGACTTTTCAACATGGATTTTAGTGATTTATTGAGATCCATTTAATCAAGAATATTTCTTGAAAAATGTAGATTTCTGACACATCATCTCTTACACTTAAAAACTTTCTGATTTAAGACCCAGTTTTTTAGCAGCGTTGATATAAACTTAAACGGGAGTAGGATTGGCCCTATGGAGACTAGACAGAGTGTGGACTTCAGGTTTCTAAATGCTATACAGTATTTCACTTAATTACTAGCTAGTGTTTATTCCACATAAGGGTGAGGATCTCCAGTCTAACAATGAATCATTTTCTCTTTCTGTAATACATATAATTACTTCATCATATTTTTCATGGTATATAATGTCTGTGTTGACACAAGAGGTGATACAAGAAAGACTTCACTCACCCAGTCTATGATACTAAAGTCCAGTTAACCTTTAAAGTACTAGTCTGCAGTGCATACAAAACAGAACAACAAATCAGAGGGAAACAAAACAAATATATTTCAAGGCACTATAAACACGCTTTATATGAAATCCACTGTATGCAAAGATTTTCAGTTTGTCTCTAGTATTTTAGATTGGTAAAGATTTTATTGCAACTCTCTGAGAAACTACTTAACATATTCTTTTCCAATTTGCTTTGTCTTGGAGATCTCACTAAAGGTTTTATCTATACCAGTTTAAATAAATTGATACAAAAATCAATTTAACCCTTACTGTACATACACTTAAACCACTTTAACCATTGCTTAAATTACAGATGCTAAATAAAGCAGTTTAAGCAAGGGTTAAACTG
Source organism: Gopherus flavomarginatus (assembly GCF_025201925.1). Lineage (NCBI taxonomy): Eukaryota > Metazoa > Chordata > Testudines > Testudinidae > Gopherus > Gopherus flavomarginatus. Next base: position 191,287,852 of record NC_066617.1, read on the forward strand.
GCTAAATATATCGACATTACATGTTCATACTGATTTACCTTGACACATTTTAAATAATCTTGAATTCAACAGATGCAACCTTTTTGTATAGACAATACCTAAGACTGAAAAATTAGACCAAGTTTGAAAACTGTTACATTTCTGAAAAATGATATTAGAAATTCTGATTTGTTTTACATGATCTGTTTTATTGACAGATAATTTAGTATGTTACAAAGAGAAAACATATTTAAGGTATAAACCAGGGATTGGCAACCTTCGGCATGCAGCCCCCATTGGTCTGGAACAGCAAACTGCAGCTAATGGGAGTCATGACCAGCCGAACCTGCGGACGCGGCAGGTAAACAAACCATCTCGTCCCATCAGGGGGCTTACCCTAGCGGGCTGCATGCCAAAGGTTGCCGATCCCTTGTATAAACAAAAGGAATAAAGTTGAGGGTTGAGCTTTCAACTTTAACTCTGAATTTTCTCGCTTTTATGCTCTTAATTTCTTGATTTCTCTGCTTTAATATTGCGTTAATGCTAGATGTTTTTCATCATGGAATAGATAATAGTTCTGATCTGTATAATTAAATAAATTGCAGGGAAAAAATCCTGATTTAAAAGGCTATGCTAATTATGCAAGATCATCTTGAAGGGGAATCTAAAGAAGTTTAGACAATGTGAATTGTCATGTATTTATCATGTAAATGTTAACTGTACTCTTGTACTCTTAGAGAAAATGACTTGCATCCGCTTAACCCTCTCTAACCTTACAAAGAACACAGAGACTCACCCTCGGCAGGTAAAAGCTGTAGCTTTATTTACAGTAACTAACCATTTCAAAATATGCCAGTGCATATTCATACAGTCATTATCCCAGCAGAAATGGAGACTTCATGGATCACATCAGTGATCAAAGCTATGGTCTATGCTACAAATTTATGATGGCATAACTACATTGCTCAGGATTTTCTACACTCCTGAGGAACATAGTTATATACCAACCTAGCCCTCGGTATAGACAGTGCTATGTAGATGGGAGTGTGATTGCTTCTTGCGTAGGTGGAGTACCAATGCCAATGGGTCAAATAAAAGATATTACCTCTCCTGTCTTCACTAGAACTACAGTGGTACAACTGCACCCGTGGCTGAATAACATGCCCTGTTAGCTAACAGGTAAGAGAAAACTCTTTTGAATAGTGGCCCATTAGATCTAGTAATATATATCCAGGGCAGAAATGACCTTGGTTTTTAAGGTCTTATCGGAAAGAGTCACACACAACAAATTGTATAATAATATGTTGAAATATTTTATGAAGGTGAATAAATATCTTTAGCTGAACTCCTGCCAAAATTCAAACCTGTGGTTCCTGGATGTGTAAGGCCTAGTTTACATACAGGTTTTATGCTAGCATAACTATTTCATTTAGGTGTGGGGTTTTTTTTCTCTCAGAAATAGTTACACTGCTACAGTCCCTAGTGTGGATGCAGTTATACTAGTATAAAGGTGCTTCTAGTTTATTCACCTTCCTGTTGGCTGTATGTGAATAAAGTACACCAGTAGAAGCACCTTTATACCAGAATAACTGCGTCCATACTAGGAGTTTATGTTGCTTTAAGTAAACTGATATAGTTAAATCAACAATAAATATTAATATGTATTAAAACACAGTTATATATTAGATGCTTAGACCACTGGACTATGGGTGAGCCACACACTGCACACCACTCTATCTTGTACTATATACAGCTATGTAACTGTGATGGTCTTGTTTCCTCTGGAGTACAAATCTTATTTTCTAGGAGTCACTGTCCACTGATTGCAGCTGCCATTTTGTGTTCAGTACAGATTAAGTGTATTACAGAAGAAACACACACTGTACTCTCACAGAAACTTTACTTTTGTTTGTTCTTATTTTCTAGTTTCCTTCAATCAAAAGTAAATCATTCAGAGTGAAAATATGAGGCTGTTCTATATATGGAAAATACATACACTATATATTTATGGGATTGGTGATGTCTGAAAGTCAATGGGGAAATGCTGACTGTAAAGGTATGTTTGTTGTTCAGTATCATTTCACAGTACTGGGTAATGATTGTCCTATATGGCATCATCTATACTGGCAAAAATGGGACCAACAATTTATTACCAATGGTAAAAAAGAGTTATATGACATGGATAAGTTTACCTGTGACTGATCTACACTACACTACACTACAGCTTCCCCAGTTGCCACCAGAGGTGTTGGTTATGGCTTCTGTTTTTACCCATGTAGACAGTCTATCAGATCTCCCCTCAGCCAAGGCATTTTGGCAAAAATCTCTTACCACTGCTGCTTCAGTGACGGTAACTATGAGAACTACTGTATATAGGGCTCCATGTTTTAACCAGTGACCCTGTCACCTAACCCTGCTCAAAGGACTTTTTAGATGCCACAGGGGGACCACAGCACTACACTAGTGCTCCCACCTGATCTGAACTGATGCTGCAAAATAATGGTGGGACCTTTTAACGGGGAGCGGAGAAGGCGGGAAACGCTGATGTTAACACAGCCCAAGTAATTTCAGTTGGAGTCACCTTCTGCTGCAGCCAGGGCCAGAGGGGTGAGTGGGTAGGTGACTCTGAAGGGGCTAGGTGAGTAATTTAGCGTGACTGAGTTGTAGAGGGTAAACTAGAGCAGTAGCTGGGCGGATTAGCCGTAGTTGCCAGGCTGCAGTGGAGGGGAAGCGTTTGTGTGTGGCTGTAACTGTGCTGGGACGCGGCGGGTGCCCCTGTCGGGGAGGGAGGCAGTAGAGGGTGCAGCTATCGAGGCTGTAGCTGGGTGTCTTGGGGCGCATGCTGGGCAGTAGCTCTGTGCACAGTAGCTCTGTGCAGTGGGAGGGATGGGTGGTGTACCGCTGGGTCTGGGGCTGTCCTGTAGCTGTGAATAATTGGTGGGACAGCGCCAGCAACTCTTTGTCTCTAGTTTCAAAGTGGTAGCGGTGTTAGTCTGTATCAGCAAAAACAACAAGGAATCCTTGTGGCACCTTAGAGACTAACACATTTATTTGGACATGAGCTTTCCTGGCCACCTGATGAAGTGGGTTTTAGCCCACGATGGCTTATGACCAAATATATTTGTGAGTCTCTAAGGTGCCACAAGGACTCCTCCTTGTCTTTGTCTCTAGTCTCTGCTCAGGGGGTGGGGAGTGACGGGAGGCGGTAGCCGCCCGTGTATCACGGGAGAAGGAGGGCAGTGCCTGCGCGGTGTGTGTGTCCTCGGAGGGGGAGGGCAGGGCTGGGCAGTGCCTGTAGTCTGTGTGTGTCCCGGGGGGAGGGGGTAGTGCTTGTGCGGTGTGTGTCCCGGAGCAGGGGGCAGCGCCTGTACTGTGCGGGGTGTGTGTGTGTGTGTGTATCCCAGAGCAGCGGCTGTGCTCTGTGTGTGTGTGTGTGTGTGTGTGAGAGTCCCGGGGGAGGGGGCAGTGCCGTGCGGGGTGTGCGCGGGGGCGGGGGGTGCCGGTGGGGCTGTGGCCGGCCGGAAGTGACGGGCCGTTGTTCACCTGCTGGGAGCGTCCGTTGGGAGCCGCCGTGTTGTGAGGAGGACGCCGAGGCGCTACCGCCGCTGCCCCGCCATGGAGCTGCCGCCACTGGCCGCGCTGCTGGGGAGCCTCCTGCTGTGCTGCGCAGGTGAGAGCCGGGCGGGGGCTGATGTGGGGGTGCCCCCCCCGCCCATTGTGTGCCCGGGCGGGCAGAGCGCGCCCCTCTCCCCCCTGCCCCGCCGCTCGGGGCCAGGCTGAGGGGCTGCCGTCCCCGGCACCTCCTCCCCGGGTGTCGTTTGTAGCACGATGCTTCCCCCCCCGGTACCCCCAGAGGCGGGCTCACTGGGTCCGATGTGTGCTGCGGGCGGGGACCGGAGGGGCCGGATTCTCACCCGCCAGCTCTGTGCCCCTGCCCGGGGCCCTGTCCCCTCCGTGCACCGCGTCCCCAGCCGGTGAAAGTGCCTCGGGATCCTTCAGTCGGAAAGTGGCTTTGTCAGCGGGGCAGGATGCGCCCGGCGCGGAGCCCAGACCCACCTCGGCGCTGATCCAGCCTGTTCCTCCTTAAAAAGCCGTCGCGTGGCGCCTTCCAGCGCATTTCGCTGGTCTTTTCGTGGCTTTCAGTTGGATCCGTGTAAAAATGTGGCTCCGTAACCTGCCATGTAGGAAATGTGGATTAAATGGGAAGCTCAGGGCAGAGCCAACTTTCTCAACGAGTAACTTTTACAACGTTATTAATAAATTCCTGGGGTGGAAGTCAAAGCAAAGAGTATAAATTAGTTGGAAATACTTTGATCTGTCCGCAGCGTATTAAGCAAAAGGAGCTGGCATGTTGCACTATGTGTTTCTAAAACAGCTCCTTGTTTTCACACCCTTTTGGTTGCTAAAAGGTGGATAAGGATAGTTTACTTCTTTCAATGTATTTGCAGTTATTTTACAAATTATAGAAATTTTAGGTAATGGCATTAAAATGTGTTCACTATAGTTTGCCTAAAACACTTATTTTCGATCCTGTGATAAATTTTATCAAAGTGATATGTTAATTTCACCTAATTTTAGGAAACTGCTACAATTATCTGTTGAAACACTTCCTGTTTTCAAAGCTTCCCGATATTTTGTACAATTTTGCATCAATTTCGATGTAATACAAAATAACTATGAAACACCTGGGGAGGTTAAAAGTTAGAAAAAATGCTTTTCAGGGGCATTAGGATGACTCTCTCTGTTTCCTGTTGAAATGTTAATGCCATTGTTGATGTCACAGCTGTGCTGGGGAATTACTCATGGGATCAAAATTTGTTATAATAGAATCTCCAAATCTAACCTTTTGTGTGACAATGCATGAGTAGTTGGAAACTTTCTTGTCAACTTCCAGTAAAAATACATAGCTGGTTTGCTTTTTGCTGTCTGTTTTACTGAATATATTACATTTGTTAATTAAGATTCATTTAAAAATATTTTCCATGTACTTAGAATAGGCACTGTGTATAATCTGGATTGATTGTTAATTTTGTGCATTTAGAAACTTTTTGTTTTCGTTGAGTTTCTTGGACAGTTCTGTCTAGAGTGAAGTTTGAGCACAAATTTTATATATAAACACAAAACACTTGATTCGGGTGAAAACTCTGTATATAGGAAAAAATACTTACAACTTTGCAAATCATTAAACTGTGCCAGTGTATATAATCCCTATAATTTGACAATTGTTAGCACATCATGTTGATATTTTATCATAAAATGGAAGTCAATGACCCAATGTGCTAGTGTTAATTTGAAACCGAGTAGCAGGAAATACAATTTATAGTTCAGATCCGTCTTTATTTAAAGGTGATTTGAAGAACAATTGCTTTCAAAATGAAATTTTGGAAAGGGCAGTAATCAATGTTCAGTACACCGTCTGTATTTAGATTTCATAAAGATGGTAAATTTTAGCTTTTTATTTTGAATTTTCCTTCTTCCAATATTGTGTCATGCAAAATATTTTATGTTCCTTTAAAAGAAAGGAATATTTAAATGATTATTTTTCAGTATTTGGATAGAGAAGTTTTTTTCAGATTATCTTTTTCCACTTATGACAATGATTTAGTCTTCAAGTATTCAGTTATCAAGTTGAGGAGATGCTGTAGTTATGGACACAGTATAGTTTTCAAATTCCAATCATCTTTAAGTGGACTTGCAAATATGTCTATTATCTCCACCTCAAATTAAAATATAAGTATTACATTAAAAATATTAAATGATGTTAAGGTTATAAAGTCAAGCACTCAAAAAGTTAGAAGATGACGGAATTAATGCTGCATATTCCAACTTTAATTCAGCCCATTTATTGTACGTGTTAGGATATCATGTCGTCATGTAATTAAAGACTGTCTTTTCAAAGGTCCCTGGTCTCATCCTGTGCTCGTAATGGGTTCTAATTAACTCCATGAGTAGCAGCTATTCAGTGTTTGGTTTTATCTTCACCATTTGATTTGTCTTCCCATGTCTAACTTATTGTACACCCTTGCTCTGCTTTGAATACAGAATTAATTTCCTCATTGGCTTTTCTTACAGAGCTCATCATTGTAATATCAATCTGCTTCATAAACATTAATTTATTTTCATAACACTTGAGTGAGGTAATGTGGTATTCTGTTGTCACTTTACAGATGAGGAACTGGTACAGAAAGAGATTAAGGTAGAGAGAGCCTGCTAATTTTGGGATCCCAGTTTGAAGCACCAGGGGACAGATTTTTATCAGAGAATTTGACGTTACATGTCCAGAAGAGAACTGTATTGACTTCCATTGTAGTTGTGAATGGTCATCTCTTCTGCAAATCAGGCCCCCAAATGTGTCAGATTGAACAATTAGGATTTGGAACAAACTGATTTAAGTCGGGGTAGTCAATTATTTTTTGTCAAGGTCCAGACTCTAGAGAAACATTTTTCACACAGCAATAACAGTAATGATGAAATGTATGTAAAAAGATTTCATGGTCCATTCAAAAGTATCTGGCGGTCTGCATTTGGCCCACAGTCTGCCTATTGACTACCTGGGGCTTAAGTGATTTGTCCAGCATCATACAGATACCCTGTGGAAGATGGGGGGGATAGAAGTCAGTTCTCCGGGGTGGCATTTAACTGATTTTTTCATGAGACTATCTTGTCTTTCTGTAGTCCTCTGCTTTATTCACTCATTCCAGCTTCTCTGAAACAAATGATGCAGAAGTCCTACAGATAATAGCCTCATTTTCTATGCAATCCTGGTTCATTTCTAGGACACTGCCTATCCGGTGCACTGAATTAAGCAGAGGTCATGTGAAGAAAGAAGTGTGTGATCATGTAATTAAAGGCTATCATAAGGCATACCCACAAGGGGTGTGAATTAAGGCTGTATGGGCAACCTTAATTCTGGCATTTCCTAACTTTTGAGTACTTGACTTTGGAACCTTAAATTGTCGTAAAATAGCTTTATTTTTTTTTTGGAAGAAATTTCCTAATTTATTTTAAAGCAAATGGGGGGGGGGGGAAATATCACAGAAAAGTAGGGCTGGAAAGTATCTTGAGAAGTCTAACCTTTTCTCCTCCCCACCCCATTCACTGGGGAAAATCCATAGGTTCCCTGATGGTGGCACCATTTCCTAGTCCTTTCCATAAAATGGAGCCAACGTTGAAGACTTGGTTCTCCTTGGGTACGTCTTCGCTATCCGCCGTATCGGTGAGTAGCAATCGATTGCTCAGGGATCGATATATCGCGTCTCATCTAGACGCGATATATCAATCTCCAAAGGCACTTATATCGATTCTGTAACTCCACTAACCCGAACGGAGTTGCGGAATCGATAGGGGGAGCCGCAGACATCGATCCCGTGCCGTGAGGACGGTGAGTAATTCGATCTTAGGTACTTCGACTTCAGCTACGTTATTCACGTAGCTGAAGTTGCGTATCTAAGATCGATTTTCCCCCATAGTGTAGACCAGCCCCTTGTTTAACAAGAAGTTGTTTCTGCTGAAATGTCTGTGAAACTGTTGAGGCTTTTATGAGGTGGTGAAGGGGGAGGATGTTTTAGCACTGCCTGTGGGCTGAGGCAGGACCAAGTCAGCCTCCAGCAATGGGGATTCCACAACTTCTCCTAGAATCTTATTCCAGAGCTTGACTACCTTTTAAAGTTTTTCTTTCATCTGACCTAAATCCCACTTGTTGCAGATTAATCCCATTACTTCTTGTCATAACTTCAGTGGACATGGAGAACAATTGATTGCAGTTCCCTTAATAAAAGCCCTTAATATATTTATTAATTTGACATCTTTTCTCAAGACTAAACATGCTCATTTTTTAACCTTTCCTCATAGGTCAGGTTTTCTAAACCTTTTATCATTTTTGTTGCTCTCCTCTGGACCCTCTCTGGTTTGTCCACATCTTTCCTGTGTTTAGGCATGGCTGGATTTGGTTTAAATCAACAAATGTTGGTGAACAGTTTTAGCTGACGCATTGAAAGAGAGAAATCCATCTGTAACAGTCAGCACAAATGCAGCTCTGTTCCTCTTCTCCACCCCCGCACCTTTTGCCTGCAGGGATTGGATGATGACACCTAAATTGGTCATTATTAGGGGGTTGGAATCTTTGGAGTTTGGCTCTGAAGCACAGACCTCTGCCACTTAAGCTAAGGGACTTAAGGTTGTAATCTTTTATGTGGACCAGACTGGAAGGAGGTGACCCACACACTTTGTCATGTATTTGCTGATTGGCAGAGGACTGTTGAGACAGTATAATCCTGGGTTCAATTCTGGATTGTACTTTAATAGTCACAGACCCTTACATCCTGATCCCTTAATCATTTTCTTCTTTCATAGCTCCTATCTCAGGGTATGTCTACACTATGGGATTATTCCGATTTTTACATAAACCGGTTTTATAAAACAGATTGTATAAAGTCGAGTGCACGCAGCCACACTAAGCACATTAATTCGGTGGTGTGCGTCCATGGTCCGAGGCTAGCGTCGATTTCTGGAGTGTTGCACTGTGGGTAGCTATCCCGTAGCTATCCCATAGTTCCGGCAGTCTCCCCCGCCCATTGGAATTCTGAGTTGAGATCCCAGTGCATGATGGTGCAAAAACAGTGTCGCGGGTGATTCTGGGTAAATGTCGTCACTCGTTCATTCCTCTCTGAAAGCAACGGCAGACAATCATTTTGCGCCCTTTTTCCCTGGATTACCCTGCCAGACGCCATAGGATGGCAACAATGGAGCCCGTTTTGCCTTTTCTCACTGTCACCGTATGTGTACTGGATGCCGCTAACAGAGGTGGTATTGCAGCGCTACACAGCAGCATTCATTTCTCTTTGCAAGATAGCAGAGATGGTTACCAGTCGTTCTGTACCGTCTGCTGTGCCACTGTAAATTGGCGATGAGATGACGGTTATCGGTTGTTCTGTACCATCTGCTGCTGTCATGGGTGCCCCTGGCTGAGGTCGGCCGGGGGCGCAAAGGCAAAAATGGGAATGATTCCCCGGGTCATTCCCTCCTTTATGGTGTATCTAAAAATAGAGTCAGTCCTGCCTAGAATATGGGGCAAGTGTGCTAGAGAACCAGTGTACCAAAGAGCACAGCCGCTCTATGTCAGATCCCGCAGAAATGATGAGCTACATGCCATTCTAGGGGGTGTCCTGCAACAACCCCACCCGTTGCTTCCCTGCTCCCCCGACCCTCCTGGGCTACCGTTACAGTGTCCCCTCCATTTGTGTGATGAAGTAATAAAGAATGCAGGAATAAGAAACAGTGACTTGTTAGTGAGATAAAATGAGGGGGATGCAGCCTCCAGCTGCTATGATAGTCCAGGTAGGACATTAGACGGTGCGGGGGAGAGGAGCCCAGCATCCCGCTGCTATGATAGTCCAGGCAGTAGAGCATCTTTTCTTTAGACATGAAAAGAGGGGGGCTGATAGAACTCAGCCCCCAGTTGCTATGATGAAGACAGTTACCAGCCGTTCTGTAACATCTACCGGGAATGACCGAGAGTCATTCCTATTTTTACCCAGGCGCCCTCGGCTGACCTCACCTGAGGCCAGCCAGGAGCACTCATGGGATGATAAGGGCGACTATCGGTCCTTTTGTACGGTACTGTCTGCCACCGGGGAAGGGAGGGGAGAGGATGCTGCTGTTCACTGCCGCTGCACCGTGTCTACCAGCAGCATGCAGTAGACATAGGGTGACATATAAAAAAGTCAAGAAACGATTTTTTTTTCCCTTTTCTTTCACGGGAGCGAGGGGGGTAAATTGACAAGATATACCCTGAACCACCCCGGACAATGTGTTTGACCCTACAGGCGTTGGGAGCTCAGCCAAGAATGCAAATGATTTTTGGGGACTGTGGGATAGCTGGAGTCCTCGGTACCCCCTCACTCCCTCCTTGAGCCGTCCATTTGATTCTTTGGCTTTTCGTTACGCTTGTCACACAGCACTGTGCTGTGGACTCTGTATCATAGCCTGGAGATTTTTTTCAAATGCTTTGGCATTTTGTCTTCTGTAATGGAGCTCTGATAGAACAGATTTGTCTCCCCATACAGCGATCAGATCCAGTATCTCCCGTACGGTCCATGCTGGTGCTCTTTTTGGATTTGAGGCTGCATCGCCACCCGTGCTGAACAGAGCTCCACGCTGTGCAAACAGGAAATGAAATTCAAAAGTTCGCGGGGCTTTTCCTGTCTACCTGGCCAGTGCATCCAAGTTCAGATTGCTGTCCAGAGAGGCCACCGTGGCGCACTGTGGGATACCACCCGGAAGCCAATACCGTCGATTTGCGGCCACGCTAACCCTAATCTGATATGGTAATACCGATTTTTAGCGCTACTCCTCTCGTCGGGGAGTACAGAAACCGGTTTAAAGAGCCCTTTATATCAATATAAAGGGCCTTATTGTGTGGACCGGTGCAGCGTTAATTGGTTTAATGCTGCTAAAATCGATTTAAACGCATAGTGTAGACCAGACCTCAGTCTCACTTCACTTTCCCTCTGTCTCATCATCCTTTTGCATTCCAGTCAAGTTAGTTCCTTTTCCATGCTGCCTGAGCACCAGCAGTGGAGGATTCAGAGCTCCCTGTTCATAGTTCTGGTGCCTGGCACAGCAGACTCCCAGCCACCAAGAGGAACAATTTCAGGGAGAGTTCTGCTTACTCTTGCAGCCTTGGAATAGATCATGCTTATTTATTCTGTGGGGATGGTACATGTGCAATCTGGTAGGAACCGTATGAAGATGGATGGTGAACATATGATAATGACAGAGTCTTTTGAAAATTTAACTGCTAAAGTACTAACCTTTTATTGAGTTTGTGTAAGCCAGGGGTCCCCAAACAGTGCCTGCGGGCGCTATTGTGCCCACCAGGACATCCATGTGCGCCCGCCTACTTGTCTGCCGGACAAGCAACCACCGAAATGCTGCTGAGAAGTGGCAATGTCAAGAAGTGCTACTGCCGAAATCCTGCCGAATTTCAGTGGCGACTCCTCTTGATGACACACCTTTACGGCGGCATTTCAGTGGCCGATTCATGGCTGCTTGCCAGTGGCCGTGGTCCTCGCCGGCTAGTCGTCTGGCGCATGCCCCATAGAAAGGTTTGGGACCACCAGTGTAAGCTATGGATTGCCCCGTATCTCCGTGAGAGTTTCATAGAGATCTCTGAGGCAGATTCCCATGAAGTGAGGGAGTCAATCAACATCCGATTCTGCCTGTCAGACGAGGCATGTGGTGGTATGCGCATCATACAGAGACACAAGCCTGCTTTCTGCAACCCTCCTGCCCCCAACAACTCGCTTCAGTGATTCCCGAAATCAAAGCTGCTTACTAGAGGCCTCCTCTCCTGTTTGCACTTTGCAAAGCTCCGTCAGCTGTGACTGGCTAGCCTCCTCCTGGGTAGAGAAGAGCTCCTGGCTGCATACATCTCTGACCTCTGAGTCATCTGCCTCTGGGTCCCCCACCCCCTCCACATCCTTTTCCAAGTTTTCCTCCTTGTGGCTTGGTCCAGTCTCGACTGGCATGCAAGCCAACAAAGTATCCATAGTGGCCTTCTCAGTGGAGGTTGGCTTGCCACTGAGTATCGCGTCCAGCTGTATGTAGAATTGGCAGCTTGTGGGCTCAACACTGGAGTGGCGGTTTGCCACCCGCAACTTGTGGGCATTCTATAGCTCCTTCACTTTGACCCTGCACTGCAGTGTGGCCTGGTCATGACCCCTTTCTGTCATGCATTGTGAAATCAGTCCAGAGGTATCATAATTCCTACAGCTGGAGTGCAGCTGGGACTGGACAGTCTCTCTCCAAATGCTGATGAGGTCCAGCAACTCAGCATAGCTCCAGAGGGGGGATCGCCTGGTGCATGGAGCAGGCCTGGCCACCTGAAAAGGTGCGCTGAGACCACTCCATGTGTCACTGAGGAAACAGGAAGGGACTTTAAAAATTCCCAAGCAGTTTAAGGGGTGGGGCTCACTGTTGGTCACCTGAGGGCAGGGCACTAAAGTTCAAACTGATGACCAGAGAGGTGAGAACAGCCATTGTGGGACACCCCTCGGAGACCAATCACAGTGCTGTAATTGACCATGGTGTCTACTCTGGTACCAAGGCGCTATACTTCTGGTGCAGAAAGCTGTATGCCTCTCATCGAGGTGCTTTTTTTTTTTTTGTAGCGCTGCAACTGCAGTTTCTGTGCACTGCGTAGCTTGGCAGGTACACACCTTGGGAGTTACACTGCAGAAAGCTGCTTTACTGCACGGAAACTTGCCACTGTAGACAAGGCCTTAGTGACTACTTCTGTTTCTTCGCTTTCCCAAGCAGCTGGTAGGTGGTTCATATCAGATTTGGGTTACTTTCAGGTTTCTGTAGAGCAGCAGTGAAATTGACCAAGCTACTAAATTTCACTTGCTGCTGTTTTCTGGATTCAAAGACAAGTATTGAATTGGTTCACATATGGAAACATATCTTTGCAATCGTAAGAGCTAGAAATGTTAAAATGAGAGCCTACATTCTTCAGAAATTGGTGGTTAGCTCCTTCTCCATGCAACCTACCTGGGAAAGCTTCCTACCTGCTACTGGTGAATGGGCGAATACTTTGTTTCAGTCACTGCGTTATCTCTGGTTTATTCGCTGGTAAAGGATTTAGTCTTTTCCAACCCTTGCTTTTAGCTGATTTTCAGGATTGTTGGCTGAGGGTATGTCTACACTATGAAATTAGGTTGAATTTACAGAAGTCGATTTTTACTAAACGATTTTATACAGTCAATTGTGTGAGTTCCCATTAAGCGCATTAAGTCGGCGGAGTGCATCCGCAGCACCATCACTAGCATCAACTTTCAGAGTGTTGCACTGTGGGTAGCTATCCCACAGTTCCCTCAGTCTCTGCTGCCCATTGGAATTCTGAGTTGAGCTCTCAATGCCTGATGGGTGGTTTTGGGTACATGTCATCAGTCGCCCCTCCCTCTATGAAAGCAAAGGCAGACAATCGTTTCGCACCTTTTTTCTGTGGAGATGCCATACTGCTTTCAGCAGACGGTGCAGTAGGACTGCTAACCGTCATCATCCAACCACTGCTTCTGCTGCAACTCTGCTCTCCTTGTGCCATGGATTGACCTTGCAAGTCCTCTCGTCATTCAGCATAAAAATCTATTCTCATGGCATCCTGTCGTCACTCACCACTTCTGCTGCATCTCTGCTCTCCTGCTCGTGTCTCGATACCTAATTTCTCCATGTTGTCATCATGGGCTCCCGGGAATGTGTGTTCTTTGGGAAATGTGTGCAGTGCTAACTCTTGTCCTCCACCGCTTCCGCTGCAACTCTGCTCTCGTGGTGCCATGAATCCACCTTGCAGGTCCCCTTGTCTTTGGGTATAAAAATCTATTATCGTGGCATCCATCGTCATCCACCGCTTCTGCTGCAACTCTGCTCTCCTGCAGACAATACCACGGCAAGAATGGAGCCTGTCAGATCGCTGCTGCTGTTGTGAGCATTGTAAACATCTGCAGTATGTGCAGAACCAGAACCTGCAAAAGCAGGTGAGGAGGCGAAGACAGCGCAATCATGATAGTGATGAGGACATGGACACAGACTTCTCTTAAAGCACAGGCCCTGGCAATTTGGACATCATGGTGGTAATGGGGCACGTTCATGCCATGGAACACCGATTCTGGGCCTAGGAAACAAGCACAGGCTGGTGGGACCACATAGCGTTGCAGGTCTGGGATGATTCCCAGGGGCTGGGAAACTTTCGCATGTGTAAGGGCACTTTCATGGAACTTTGTGACTTGCTTTCTCCTGCCCTGAAGCACAAGAATACCAAGATGAGAGCAGCCCTCACAGTTGAGAAGTGAGTGGTGATAGCCCTCTGGAAGCTTGCAGCGCCAGACAGCTACTGGTCAGTTGGGAATCAATTTGGAGTGGGTAAATCTACTGTGGGGGCTGCTGTGATCCACGTAGCCAACGCAATCACTGAGCTGCTGCTATCAGGGGTAGTAACTCTGGGAAATGTGCAGGTCATAGTGGATGACTTTGCTGCAATGGGATTCCCTAGCTGTGGTGGGGAGATAGACGGAACACATATCCCTAGCTTGGGAACGGACCGCCCTGGCAGCCAGTACATTAACCGCAAGGAGTACTTTTCAATGGTGCTGCAAGCACTAGTGGATCACAAGGGACGTTTCATGGACATCGATGTGGGATTTCCAGGAAAGATACATGATGCTCGCATCTTTAGGAACTCTGGTCTGTTTGAACAGCTGCAGGAAGGGACTTCCTTCCCAGACCAGAAAATAACTGTTGGGGATCCTGAAATGCATATAGTTATTCTTGGGGACCCAGCCTACTCCTTAATGCCATGGCTCATGAAGCCATACACAGCTACCCTGGACAGTAGTCAAGAGCTGTTCAACTATAGGCTGAGCAAGTGCAGAATGGTGGTAGAATGTGTATTTGGATGTTTAAAAGCTCTCTGGCAAAGTTTACTGACTTGGTTAGACCTCAGCGAAACCAATATTCCCATTGTTGTTGCTGCTTGCTGTGTGCTCCACAATCACACTGTGAGAGTAAGGAGGAGACCTTTATGGTGGGGTGGGCGGGGACCCCCTTAGAATTACATGCATCTCATCGTAGAAGTGGCATGTCTGGGTCTCTCACCCAGAGCAACCATTTGCCTCTTTGGTTTTTTGGTAGGCTTGCCTGAGCACCTTAATTTTCACATGGCACTGCCGCAGGTCCCTGTTGTAGCCTCTGTCCATCATGCCCTTGGAGATTTTTTTCAAATATTTTGGCATTTCATCTTTTGGAACGGAATTCTGATAGCACGGATTCATCTCCCCAAACAGCGATCAGATCCAGTACCTCCTGTTCGGTCCATGCTGGAGCTCTTTTGTGATTCTGGGACTGCATGGTCACCTGTGCTTATGAGCCTGCCATGCTAGCCAAATTGGAAATGAAATTCAAAAGTTCCCGGGGCTTCTGCTATGTACCTGGCTAGTGCATCTGAGTTGAAAGCGCTGTCCAGAGCGGTCACAATGGAGCACTCTGGGGTAGCTCCCGGAGACCAATACTGTCAAATTGCGTCCAAACTACCCCAAATTTGACCTGGCATGTCAATTTCAGCGCCAATTCTCTCATTGGAGAGGAGTACAAAAATCGATTTTAAAATGGCTTCGTCATGTGGATAGGTGCACGGTTAAATCGATCTAATGCTGCTAAATTTGACCTAAACTTGTAGTGTAGACCAGGGCTAGAATTGGCTCTTCTCTCAGTTGGCTGATCTTTTTCCCCTTAAAAACAAGCTTCACTGGCATGCCGATAATCTTCTTAAGTAACTTAACAGGTTGAATTCTTGTTTTTGAGGTAGATAAGAAATAATCTTTATTATAAGTAGCTATTTGGAACAAATCCATCAGATTAACTTTTCTTGTTTATGAAGGAGAAAAATATCCCACTTCAGCAAAAATTTGGAGTTTCTGCTTCAACTCTTCAGTTATGATATATACACTAATACAGTGTTTCCCAAACTTGGGATGCCGCTTGTTTAGGGAAAGCCTCTGGTGGGCCGGGCCGGTTTGTTTACGTGCCCCATCCGCAGGTCCAGCCAATCGTGACTCCCACTGGCTGCGGTTCGCTGGTCGAGGGACGAACTGGCCACCACTTCCAGCAGCCCCCATTGGCCTGGAGCAGCGAATTGCAGCCAGTTGGAGCCACTATCAGCTGGATCTGCGGACGGAGCAGATAAACAAACCGACCTGGCCCGCCAGAGGTTTCCCTACACAGGTGGCATCCTAAGTTTGAGAGACACTGCACTAATATCTTGGCTTAGTATTTACAGATAAATTTTCCCTTGACTTAGGGGAAATATAGAGAATTTTAGTTTCAAATAGTAAGCTTAAAACTGTTTAGTTTGTGATCTATACTGACCTTTCTCTGACTACTTCTCTGTTTTTTGTTTTTGTTTTTTCATCCCCTCCTCTATCTACCATCACCACAGGCAGTACCCTTGGACTCACTTTATCTCTTAGCAGTTCTGGAATAAGGAAACATTTTAACACCTCTGTGCTGTCATTCTTTCTAACCAGATCTGCTTGAGGTCAGAATACCACATTTTACAGAGTCTATACTTGGTTATTTTTGTACACCAGCACATTTTAAGGTTAAAATGATCAAAAGCAGGTTTTTAAAAACATTTCAGTAGGTTCACTTTTGCTAAATAAAATCAGTTCGTAAAGTAGAGAGGGTAGTTGCTTCTGAAATTGTGAATGTTAAAGGCAATTTAGTCTGATTTGCTTTTGTTTGTTTGCCTATTGCTTTTTCTTCCTCTGCCCTAGAGAGCAGTAGGCACCCATGTCAAAAACCCTTAGTGTACCTGCAGTTATATTGGCAAAACTGCACTTTGCTCGTATAGTTTTATTTTGCTTGGAGTTGAGGGCTGAGTGTAGTTGGAATAAGCTATACTGGCAAAAACATGCTTTTGACAATACAAACTGTGTCCATGCTAGGAGTGTGGTGTCGGTATAGTATACAGATATAGTGGCAAGCTGCTCCTAATATAGACCTGACCCTAAACCTATTTTGAGAATATGATACAGGCATAAGATGGTAAAGTGTGATCATAAACCACATGTACTACTAGCTAAAGGCTGACCCACAGAATCTATTAGGTCCATTAACACCCATTTGAAATGCTATTAATTCTAAAAAATGCATTGTATTCATTAGTTAGACATTCTGTAGTATAAATAAGTAGAAAAACTAGCAACATTTACACTGTAAAAAGGAGACTAATGTGGCTTTGCTCCTTGCTCTTGAAGACTAAGTTTAAGATTCAATGTAACTGAGTTGAAAATTGTGTTGGTTTGCAGATTTCCAGGTGACTGGGATACATGGGAGTAAATCAGAAGTGCTGCCGTATCACTATAGTGAGATACATTTCTAGATAAAGAACAGTGGTTTGAGGATTCTCTGTGTGGTGATCCTCTTGACTATTATTGTAGTCTTGTAAAATCCCACTTGAGCAGCACTAGTAATATAAGTATTTTTATATATTCAACAAGGTAAAGGTGGGTGAATGGATTGTGGGCTGGCAGAGTTGATTGTCTTGTACAGTTGAATTATTGGGTTATCTGAGAGAGTTTGTCCTGATTTTTTTTTGAGAGGGAATTGTGTGGGATGATGATATGACAAATGCAACATGTCAGGTATAACAGAATTTAGATATGTCTATGTGACATACAGATTAACCTAGGAATGCATGTTTCTAGTATCTCTTGACTATGTGATTTGAAATTACACTGGTAGTATGTATGGTTAAATTAAATTAAATGCCCTTGTCTACAATAGACTATGTAACCCTTTGTAATTGAACTGGTGAGATAGCATCAGTGTAAATATTAGCAGTACAATGTCCATGCTAGTTACGGTTTTTCAGGTGTAGGTCAGCTGCAGTTCTGCCCTAAACTCTCAGTAGTGCTGTACCATCTGATGCCAATTTATCTGCCCTTGGAGTACCTATCCCACAGATCCTGGCACAGCTGTCTGAGGCTGTGGGTTTCTGAGAGTTTCCAAAAGGCCATCTTGGAGCCAAGGTAAAGGTGGGTGAATGGGTGGGGGAATGTTGAAGTCTGACCTCTTCTCCCACTCCCCCCAATTTACTGGGGAAAATCCCATAGTTTCCCTACTTCTGGTACCATTTCCTAGTCCCTTCTATAAAATGGAGTCAAAGGTGAAGACTTGGTTCTCCTTGCTTAACAAGAAGAGTTTTTTTTCTGCTGGAACTTCTGTGAAACTATTGAGGCTTCTATGAGGTGGTGGATGGAGGATGTTTTAGCACTGTCTGTAGACAGCTTGAGAAGGAAGATTAGTTCTTGGAATTTGTAATTCACCAGTCATGCATTCATCATGCTTGGAGTAGACAACATTGCACTGTACTTGCAGATGGTGGTGTCAGTAGATAGAGCATCACTTTTGCGTTTGGATCATAACTCCAGACTGAGTTCTTGAAGTCTATGATGAGCAGCAGTGTCTGCATAACTTGAGAATGAAATGGGTTTTACAGTATCTTGCTTTGTGGAATTCCAGACCTTATGGATAAGAGCTCTCCTTTGTGTGGAAAAAAGGTCTAGTTGCCTTGTGGAAACTGGCTACCGTGGACAGTTGCTACTTATGTGGCACCATTTTGACAGTAGGAAGCCTATGATGAGTGAAGTTTGGTCATTTGTAGGGCATATAATGTGTTGAAGAGGTGCATGGTTAAGGATTTAAATATCTGGGACTCCCAAACTGAATGAGCTATTGAATTTATGTTCACATTTTATGGCAGCCTCAAATAAATCTAAATGCATAATATTGGAAAGAGGTTCAAACTATTCAGTGGTGTTGCAAGCCTTAATGGCTCACAATGGCAGGTTTATGGATGTTGTACATTGGGTGACCAGGCAGTGTACGTAATGCTAGAATTTTCAAAATGTGTTGATCTCTCAGGGGCTAGTATAGGGGAATGCTGCTCTTCCTGAACAAGTGGCATAGATGGTTTTTGTGTCCCCACTGATTCCAGGTGACCAGGTATATGCATTTTTACAATGGCTTGTAACCTTTTCCTGACTACACAAACCTGAAGAAATGCAGCTTCACTGGTATGCTCAGTAGGTTAAGGATGGCAGTGGAAGAGTATGCTGTCAGGAGACTGAAAGTGAGTGGTGGATGCTTGACCTGCAATGGCTTGTTTGTTGGCTAATATAGCAATTGTCATATGTCTGCTGCATTTTGCATAACATGTAAAAAGCAGAGAGGAGGTTTTCACTGAGTATTGAGTCTATGCACAGCTGGAGAGACAAGCAGTTGCACCTGAGACTGTTAGTGCAGACTACAATTAACACACTGCACAAATTAGAAATGCTCCATGTACACATTTTCAAAGTGAAAGTGTGAATTTGATTGTGGAGTCATGAAGTGAATCTGACTAGTAGCTGACAGAAGTTTCTTTATGCTGCGGTACAGCTGTTTCGGTACAAAAAATATCTTTATCATTCTTTTTGTGTGTAGTTTAATGTATAATGCCTAGATAACTTTACAATTGATTTATATTTTATAAGCGAGGGAGTTGGTTTTAAATGTTCATGTCTGCAAAACTAAAAACTCAATTCTAAACAAAGCCATGACAGTTTGCCTTCCTCGAAGCAAGCCTTTTCCAAATGGTAGTTGTAAAGCTTATACAGTCAAGGAGTGTCTTTGTGTGTGGAAGCCAGTGGGAGGGGAGGGGGCTAAATGGGAACTGGCCTTTATAGAACTCTGAAATGGATGGATAGATTTTGCCCCAATTTTCTCAGTTTTTAATATTTTGAGAAGAATGAAAAATTTCAACACAAGAGGTGACTAAAGAAGTTTACTATGTAAACCATTTTGTTACTTAACTGTGTAGCAGGCTCTAACAGGCATCCTTTATAATGTAATGTTAGACCTAAGACTGAATGTCAGTCCTCTGATTCTCGTGCTAATCTCTTATTTATGTATCTGAGAAACAATAATTAAATTGTGAATGCTGCTGCAAAGATCATTCTCTCAGCCTGTTGATTTTGATCCCTTGTCACAGATCAAGTCAAGTGCTTGCTCTTTGCCTCTCATTGGACTGCTGTGAGGGAATCCTGCTACTGAATCTCAGGGAGTTTGAAGCCCCCAGAATGTGAATAATTGAGGCACTGCTGTTTCCAGGGACACTCTTGAGGTGCAGATTTTCTATCTGCCAGACTCCATTGCTCACTTGTGAAATTTTCAAATGAGCACATTTATGTTTTCTCCCAGGTCTTCCTCTCATGCTTGGGAGGAGTTCCTCACAAACATACGAAAAACTGCCTCATTATCCTCTTTCCAATCTCTCCTGTGGTGCTTACAAAAATTGACAATTGTATCAGCACACAAGCAGCATAACACTGTCTCTCATACTGACCAATATTCTCTCATGGTTTCCTTTTACTCCCCGAACTGTCTGTACAGGTCTGTTGCATCTTACGCACATTTAACATGCACGATTTCAGCTTTACGCGGTTGGCAAAAAACAAAAAAAAGAGAAAAACAACAATTTTAATACTGTACCTGTAGTGCTGGCGATTCCTCTCGCCATTACACTCAATGTAATTTTGACTATACGCGATTTTCGCTTTACGCGCTGACTGCGGAATGTAATCCCAGCATAAGATGCGACAGACCTGCATTCATCTGTTGTCTCTTGTCTTGTATGTAGATTGTAAGCTCGTGGGGGGCGGGGAGAGGGTGCATGTTTTTGTTCTGTGTGTTCAGCCCCTAGCACAGTGGGATCTAAGACCAGGGCTTCTAAGCATGATGGTAATAGAAATAATGATTAATCAGGGAGGGAAGAAGCCTAATATAATCTCTCTCAAAACTCATAATTGTGACTTCAGAACTATATTTATACTGAAATTCCAGTATTTATTCTACCATTAGCTATCATCAGTGAAGCCCCATGGATGGTAACAATAGTGGAAATACTAGTATGGATTAGGACAGGTTTTAATCACTATGTCAGCTAAACAGTGATGGTAACTTTATCCTATTTTTGGAAATCTGCCTCCCCTGCCGCCCAGGGAATATCCTTCTCCTTTCCACTTGCTTGAGCATTTTCAGTGGGTGAGGTACAGGAGCCATTCTCTGTCTGGTGCAGTGGAGCTCAATGGCAGAGTGAGAGCAGGGGGTTGCAGACTTTCCTTGTGGCGCTTTCCTTGGTGTAGCCACAGCTGAGCCCCTGCTACTATCTTGTGGCAGCAGTGGTGACTCCTGAAAGAGCTTCTGCATGGGATGGGGAGGGACTTGGGTGCCTGTGCCCAGTCAGCTGCATGAGCTCCCACTTCAGTTCCTCCTGCTCCTATTCATTTGAACTGTGTAGGGTGAGGTGGGATAAGCTTGTGAGCTACAGAGAAGGATCCTGAGGACTGCTAGTTTGTCAGCCCTACTGTAAAACTTGTTGCCAGAGGACCTCTTCCCATCTAAAGAGTCAGTCTTCTGTTAGGAGAATGTAGAGGATATTCTTGGTTCAAAACTCTAAATGTATGATTTCTGTAGCGTGAACCTATGTAGATAACTTAACTTCCTCTGACAGGCTACTGAAGAAATTTTATCAGTTCCTCATATATTTTGTTCTTGTAATTAAAAGTGGGAGTGATCACCAGTCAAACTATTACTGTGGAACTTAATGAAATAAGTGGGGAAAACAGACCCTTTTAAAATACAGACATTTCTCTCTATGGCTGTTTATGCTGCTTAATCCTTCCTTCTTTCTGTTCACCTTGATACATCATAAAGAACCCCTTTTCATGTCACCTCTAAAAATAAGTTGTGTTACTGAATAAGTTTGGTAACACTATTGACATAGAGCTCACCACATGCTAAGAAAAATTCTATTGTCCAGTAGCTTTGGACAGCCAAAAACCTACTGTCCTCTGGATAAACTGCTACCTTACATTTAAAATTCTAGATGCTTTGATTGACAAATGTCTGACATGCCCAAAATGAAAGTGACTTGCTCACTTTTCTTGTAAATGTCAGCAAGGACTTAAAAAAGGAATATGGGATTTTGCAATGTGTCTCAAATCTCCTTAGTGGCACGGGAAACATGGAGCTGAGAGGAAAATCAGGATGCATCTGGTTGAATGAGAGCAAAAAGAAAAGCCGCTAAAGTGAACTAGAGGTAGAGACATTTGGGGGATGATGGGCACTATTTTAGTATAGTGTATAGCTGGTGCCACTATTCAGTTTTTTGTTGACACTGACTTTCCTGCTAAGACATAGGGAGGTAGTGCTCCTTCTGTTTCCAAGATCCCGGTTTTGTAACTCTGCTTCACACTGTCTGCCTCTATTAAATTTGTGTAGATTGCTCTACTGGAATTTCAGGAGGCATTTACTTGATTGCAGACTGACCCACACCAAGTTGGATCATTTAAATGTGTCCAAATCAAATCAAACTAAACTCATTAAACATGCATCTTGAGTAGTTGTCCAGAATCTGAAGATCCTGGATATTGGAATAGATAAAGCTCTAAACTTAAACTTGTTTTATTGATAAAGCTTTTTATAACTCTGTTGGATAGTGGTTGTACAAAAGGAATTGTAATCTTTGCTTTCCTACAGTAATGAAAAGAATACAAGTGTTCTGTGCTTCTGAACTTGATAACTATGTCCCTGTGGAGCAAGGTCATCAACTACTGATGTTGCTAGGAAACCAGCTCAGGAACAAGAGCTTCAAAAATGTTCAGAACAGTTTGTGAATACGGGGATAGATACAAACAGAATGGACTATTGGGTAAAGATTAAATTCATTTATTGTCCTTTCACTTTCAAATTTATTTTAATGATAGTCAAGCAAAGTATTTAGAAAAGGCCTTTGTTCACTTTGGAGTTACTTCCTAAGGCCCATATTCTGCAAACACCCATGTTAACTTTACTCACCTGAGCAGTGGAGACTACTAATGTGAGTAAAGCTAAGCACAAGTTAGCTGTTTGCAGGTTTTGAGCCTAAATTATCTATAAATATTTCAAGTTATTAATCTTTAATCTGAGAAGAAATAACTTTTCTGACAATTTCTAAGTGCAAGAGGGTAATAAGAAAAGCCAAAGAGGAGTTTGAAGAACGGCTAGCCAAAAACTCCAAAGGTAATAACAAAATGTTTAAGTACATCAGAAGCAGGAAGCCTGCTAAACAACCAGTGGGACCCCTTGATGATAGAAATACAAAAGGAGCGCTTAAAGATGATAAAGTCATTGCGGAGAAACTAAATGGATTCTTTGCTTCAGTCTTCATGGCTGAGGATGTTAGGGAGATTCCCAAACCTGAGCTGGCTTTTGTAGGTGACAAATCTGAGGAACTGTCACAGATTGAAGTGTCACTAGAGGAGGTTTTGGAATTAATTGATAAACTCAACATTAACAAGTCACCGGGACCAGATGGCATTCACCCAAGAGTTCTGAAAGAACTCAAATGTGAAATTGCGGAACTATTAACTAAGGTTTGTAACCCGTCCTTTAAATCGGCTTCGGTACCCAAGGACAGGAAGTTAGCTAATGTAACGCCAATATTTAAAAAGGGCTCTAGAGGTGATCCCGGCAATTACAGACCAGTAAGTCTAATGTTGGTACTGGGCAAATTAGTTGAAACAATAGTTAAAATAAAATTGTCAGACACACAGAAAAACATAAACTGTTGAGCAATAGTCAACATGGTTTCTGTAAAGGGAAATCGTGTCTTACTAATCTATTAGAGTTCTTTGAAGGTGTCAACAAACGTGGACAAGGGGGATCCAGTGGACATAGTGTACTTAGATTTCCAGAAAGCCTTTGACAAGGTCCCTCACCAAAGGCTCTTACGTAAATTAAGCTGTCATGGGATAAAAGGGAAGGTCCTTTCATGGACTGAGAACTGGTTAAAAGACAGGGAACAAAGGGTAGGAATTAATGGTAAATTCTCAAAATGGAGAGGGGTCAGTCCTAGGACCAATCCTCTTCAATTTATTCATAAATGATCTGGAGAAAGGGGTAAACAGTGAGGTGGCAAAGTTTGCAGATGATACTAAACTATTCAAGATAGTTAAGACCAAAGCAGATTGTGAAGAACTTCAAAAAGATCTCACAAAACTAAGTGATTGGGCAACAAAATGGCAAATGAAATTTAATGTGGATAAACGTAAAGTAATGCACATTGGAAAAAATAACCTCAACTATACATACAATATGATGGGGGCTAATTTAACTACAACGAGTCAGGAAAAACATCTTGGAGTCATCGTGGATAGTTCTCTGAAGATGTCCACACAGTGTGCAGAGGCAGTCAAAAAAGCAAACAGGATGTTAGGAATCATTAAGGGGATAGAGAATAAGACTGAGAATATCTTATTGCCCTTATATAAATCCCTGGTACGCCCACATCTCGAATACTGTGTACAGATGTGGTCTCCTCACCTCAAAAAAGATATTCTAGCACTAGAAAAGGGCAACTAAAATGATTAGGGGTTTGGAGAGGGTCCCATACGAGGAAAGATTAAAGAGGCTAGGCCTCTTCAGTTTGGAAAAGAGGAGACTAAGGGGGGATATGATAGAGGTATATAAAATCATGAGTGATGTTGAGAAAGTGGATAAGGAAAAGTTATTTACTTATTCCCATAATACAAGAACTAGGGGTCACCAAATGAAATTAATAGGCAGCAGGTTTAAAACAAATAAAAGGAAGTTCTTCTTCATGCAGTGCACAGTCAACTTGTGGAACACCTTACCTGAGGAGGTTGTGAAGGCTAGGACTATAACAATGTTTAAAAGGGAACTGGATAAATTCATGGTGGCTAAGTCCATAAATGGCTATTAGCCAGGGTGGGTAAAGAATGATGTCCCTAGCCTCTGTTCGTCAGAGGATGGAGATGGATGGCAGGAGAGAGATCACTTGATCATTGCCTGTTAGGTTCACTCCCTCTGGGGCACCTGGCATTGGCCGCTGTCGGTAGACAGATACTGGGCGAGATAGACCTATGGTTTGACCCGGTACGGCCGCTCTTATGTTCTTATATTCTAAATGTAGACACAAAAATAGTACATGCTTAGCAAGTCTTTGCCACTGGAGTATGCAACTTTTTAAAGAGATTCCTGTCAGTAATCATGATATCGACTGAAACTATTGCACCTTCTATTTATTACAAGTAGCACCCAAGATATAACAAATTAGAGGAGAACATATATAATTTTTTCAGTTTCTTTACTTTGTGCATAGACACATTTTGCCACTTTCATAGTTTCTTCTGTATGCATCCATTTCTCCTGTTTGTGTGATCCTTTAATACAGCCACAAGGGGAAATATTTCTTTAAAATAGGAAAACATGATTACATTTACTTTGGATTTGTATACAAAAATAAAAAGAGCCCTAGGCACCCCTGTCATAAATTGCAAAAAGAAAAGTAAAACTAACAGCCAGCAGAACTCTCCATCCACACAGACAGAACTTCATGCTCTATGGCAGCCCTTGCAAATAGATTTACCTTCCAGTGTGTCCTCAAAGTCAATGGACCTGGCCTATATTGGGGAGAGGGGAAGCTTGTTCCAGAACTGCAGTCCACTCACATAGAACACTCTAGCTCCCTCTGTTAAATTCAGAGGAATCCAGCTTCAGCATCTCCACTGTTCACAAGTGTGACAGTACAGTACAAGGAGAGAGGTAGTCTCTAAGGGCTGGCCTACACTACAACTGTAAATTGAGCTAAAAGTTATGCTATTTCAGCTATGTAAACTACATAACTGAAGTTGACATAACTTAGGTCCCACGCTGTGTTCATGGGAGACGCTGTACCACTGACTTACCTTATTCTTCTCAGGGAGCTGGATTACGGAAGTCGACAAGAGAGCGCTCTGCCATCGACTTAGCAGATCTGCTAAATTAACATTGCTGCATTGATTGCAGGAGTGCTGATCTAGTTGTAACTATAAACATGGCCTAAGTAAGGTCACAAACTCTAGAGCTTCATAGGTCAAAACCACTTCAGTTCAGTCCAGAAAACCCATAGGCATCCAATGTAGATCGCAAAAGAAAAGTGTCATGTGCTGCCATTGAGAATCACCACTTATTATAATCAGGCCATTATATTTTGCACCAATTTAAAATTCCAGGTTGAGGATATTGCAATAATCCAATATGTAACACAACCCACAAAAATTGACAGAGGGACCTGGTGGCAAATGAAGTAAAAATTTTTTTACCTCAACTTTTTACAAAATAGTGAGCTTGCAGATTGTGTGTATTGGAAAGCCTTGCTCATAGCTGAGTTTGTACAGCATTAGATGTACTTTAGAAATAATTTGTGCTAGTAATTTTATGATGATGATCTCTGCGCAGTAATACTTTGCCATTTAGAGCTGCTACTTTTCTTTAGTTTGCAGGGTTGGATATTAGAGAGACAAGGAGGGGGGTGAAGTAGTATTTTTTTTTTTTTATTGGGCCGACTTCTGTTCATGAAAAAGACAAGCTTTTGAGCTTACACAGAGTGGTGTTTACACTTACCAGAATACTCAATTATTGGATTACTGCACAGCCTCAAAATACTCTCACCAACATCATATAGCTTCTGTGCAGTAGTTCCTTTTTACAAGTTGCCATAAGCCATATATGATGTGTACTAGGCTCCTGGTGGATCTGTTTTGTTTCATGCTGAGCAGGAATTTAGGAGTGCCGCTGACTGTGAGAGGTTTTATAGTGTGATACTGACTCGCATTGTAATCCCTCAGCAAACGGCAAAAAGAGTTTGTGGAAGTTAACTTGTAAATCTCAGTTTTTAGCATTCATGCTGACCTTTAAGACTTTCAAATAGATATAGATAATCTTCTTTGGTAGCACAACTCGGTAAAACATGTATTAGAAAAACTCTTTTTGCCTACCAAGATTTAAATTAAGGGATTGGTTTATATCCTACACAATTCTTTAAAAATGTATATATTTTCTGCTACTGTAGTATTCAGTTCAAAAAAATCTACCTTATTACCCACAATAGTTGCATACCCTGAAGTAAAAAGAACGAGGAGTACTTGTGGCACCTTAGAGACTAATAAATTTTTTTGAGCATAAGCTTTCGTGGGCCGAAACCCACTTCACTGGATGTATGCAGTGGAAAATACAGTAGGAATATGTATATACACACGCAGAGGACATGAAAAAAGCCCATCTTAACTGATTAGTCTTGTTATTGTTAGTAGGGCAACACCCATTTTTTCATGTCCTCTGCGTGTGTATATATATATTCCCACTGTATTTTTCACTGCATGCATCCGATGAAATGGGTTTTAGCCCACAAAAGCTTATGCTCAAAAAAATTTGTTAGTCTCTAAGGTGCCACAAGTACTCCTAATTCTTTTTGCTGATACAGACAAATCAGCTACCACTCTGAAACCTGATACCCTGAAGTGTAAGCAGCAATATTATCTCATCTCTTCCTTTCTTGCCCAAGCACTCCAAACCTACCAAATTTAAGAATTCTTGGATGTTTTCCAGGGAAATTAAATTAAATATAGCTATGTAAATTAAATGCAGCCATAGCTTTTTCTTTTCCACTTGTTTTATTTTCACATTCTTTCCCTCAGTTTACCTTTCTCCTTTTTCTTTTTCTTTTTTGTGGATTCGTCTTCCTTGCCCTCTCAAATTCTCACTAATATTAAGTTTGGATTTCTTTAGTACTAGCCAAAGCAGTCTTTTCCTATCTGTTTCTTCCCTACTGCATCTTTGCCAGTTGTTTTCACTAATTCCCTAGTTGCTGCTTGTTTGTTACTACTGCTCCTTTCTCCCTTGTGTGTATTCTTTTTACTTTCTCTGAGCCTTCTAGAATAAATTAGGTTGTCTCACTGGTAAGGTAGTTTTCAATAATAGATGTTCTAAAAATTTACTAGGCCTTATGCACCTAACTAATATACATTTCAAACCTTGTCTTTCAGCACTTGATATTCAGAGCTTCTAAAATAAAATGGAGATGATAGTGAATTGGTCCATTGGAATTGAGTTTCTCTTTTTAAAAGAAAACAAATAATTTGAATTAAAGGTTACCTACAGAAGGGGGAAAATAGCCTGTGTTCTTTATCCTGTTTCTTTAAAGTGCATAAAGAGAGCTGGGACAGATTTCTTTGAATTTTTTTATTAAGAGTATCAGGTCCTAATTTCCCTGGTTTTGGTGGAAGACTATGCAAACAGTGGGATCACAATGTCATAAGAGTAGCTGATTACCAGTGTAGGTGAGAGAAGGAACTTTTGTAATTCTGCTTAAATTTATTATTATAATTAATGCAAAGTCCTGTCAAACTCTTGAGAGGGGAAGAGATTCAATATCCAATCAGCTATGTATGATGTGTTTGCTTGCAGAGTTGCACCAGTTTAATTTAGGTGTGAATTTAAATAGATTTTGTTAAGCATTTGGTGTAAAAAGCTATGTAGATACTTATTTAGGTTTAAACTGCGTTTATTTCTGTTGAGTTTAAATTGATTCAGAACAGGTTTAACCTAAACAGAAATAACATCAATTTAATTAAATTGGTACAAGTTTGTGCTTAGAGAAGGCTTTAGTACAGGGATTGGCAACCTTTGGCACGCAGTTCACCAGGGTAAACCCCCTGGCAGCCTGGGCCAGTTTGTTTACCTGCCGCGTCTGCAGGTTCGGCCGATTGCAACTCCCACTGACCGCGGTTCTCCGCTCCAGGCCAATGGGGGCTGTGGGAAGTGGTGCGGGCCGAGGGATGTCCTGGCTGCCGCTTTCCACCACCTCATGTGGCCTGGAGTGGCGAACCGCAGCCAGTGGGAGCCGCGGTCGGATGAACCCGCGGGCACGGCAGGTAAACAAAATGGCCCGGACTGCCAGAGGCTTTCCCTGAACAAGTGGCGGCCTGACTTTGAGAAGCACTGCCCTATACTAAAGAGTTTACAGTGCCGTTGCACCGCGGTAAGCTCTCTAGTGTAGCTGCTTTAAGGCGACGGGCAGAGAACTCCTCTGTCATCTTAATTACCCGATAGCAACATAATTTAGGTCAACATAAGCTGTGTTGTAGCCATAGCCTAAGGGCAGGTCTACGCTATGGCAGGGATCGATGCTCTTAAATCAATCCACTGGCGGTCGATTTAGCGGGTCTAGTGAAGATCCGCCAAATTGACTGCAGATCACTCTCCAGTCGACCCTTGTACTCTACTCTGATGAGAAGAGTAAGGTAAGTGAACGGGAGATTTTCTCCCGTCAACCCTCCTTGGTGTAGACCCCATGGTAACTCGACCTAAGGTACATCGACTCCAGTTATGTTATTCGCAAGTAGCCTAAGAAATGAACCTCTGAAAGGGTGACCAGGAAATGAGTAATGTGAACAGGACATGAATTTTAATGACAGTCCCTTTGAAGTAGCCTTGCCTCTTCCTGCTCTGCCTTCCCTTTCATCATCAGCCTGTAATGTTTCTTGAAAAATTATGTTTGGTGTTATATTATTGGTTATTTTACTTTAAAATGAAAGTCAAAGACTCTAACTTCACTAACACTGTATTCACTAACTTAAAAACACAGTTTTAAAATCAAACACCTGAAAACTATTTTTGCTTTATTTACCTGTCAGCACAAGGTTCTGTTTCTCTGGTACAGTGGATGTCAACAGCATAGGCAGTACGAGAAATGTAGGTCTGGTACATGTTAGGTCTGGTCCACTTGCTGAGAACATGACTATATGGAAATCCCACTAGTGCTATGATTGCTTCAGCTGCACTGGTGGTAGCTTGCGTGGGACAAGTGTAGGGAAGAGTGTAGCAGATTGTAAAAATTTTACCACTGTCAACTAAATGTGCTTGGTGATCAAAAATGCTGGAAGTAGCAAGAGCCTTGCCTACTTTATAGCTCCTACTCAGGCTTTCACTGATCCAGCTGAATCAGTGGTTGCACCAATGGGAGATTTCTTAAAATTAGAGACCTAATTGTGTTAGAAGTGCTGAACCCTTAATTTTAGTCTTGGTGGTTTAAAAGCTTTTTGGTTTGTAAAAGAAGAATCTTCAGACATTTCAATTAATTTTCTGCTTTCTCCCTTTACCTGTGTTGTCTTACTAGTCATATGGAGAGGCTAGGCATATTGCATCAGGAGAACATCTTCACCTTCAGTTCCTAGGAAGTGGGCCATTAACTCACTATATCAGTTGAATTCACTTTAGCATGAAGTCTGTATTAGAGCAATAATTCTGCTGTAGTTAAGGTTAAGAACATCTTTCTGTTTAGAACCCAGTTCCTCTAAGTGCTCTAAAATCTATACCAATTACTTGGATTGCCTCATGGGAGTGTGAGGTTCAGTAAGGTGCTGTGCTCTTATGACCCCTACATTACTGATCTCTAGATTCTCTTTGCCCTCTTATATTACTCAAAGTTGATTGTGTCTGTTTCAAGAGCCAGGAACCTTCCTGGGGTTCAGACTCTGTACCCTGGCAAGATTGTTTAACGGTCTTCTTTCCTGCTTGTTTAGTTTAATGGCTTTATTTACTTTATATGCAAATGTGTTTCTATTGTCCTCCGCCTGTAATCAGGTCAGAAGAAATACACATTCATTTGTCTCGGGCAGGCTGGGTTCTTGCTCTGCCTCCCAAACACATTTTAAGAACATATTTCAAGCACACATCTATAACTTTTTGTATACAGTCTGTACATACATAGCACACTGATTTTCAGGATGAGCATATCAACAGTTTACATATGATATCTTACATGACACCTTTATGATGTATGTTGGGGCACTGTGTGTATCAGGCCTGATGGGATATGGTGGCCGTCTACCAACTGGCATTGAGGGACTCACGGACACCCCCGCCCCCAGTAGTAATATCTATAAAGTTAATCGTGGAAGGATTCTTGTATGTTCAACAAAGTGCACAAGGGCTTTTTTTCTTAAGTGCTATTCAAGCTGTAATTGAAATTATTCTTAAAAGATCTTTTGAATCTTGTATTGCTATGTAGAATAATTGTAGTTTTAACAAGTCCTTTACTGCTATGTGATCTCTGATGGATGGGTTTGTGCTTATTTTTTCTTGGCTGTATTTACTGGCTGAGACTGGAAAAAATGTGGTAACAAGCAGCCAGAAACTGGATGAGGCTGACACATAGGGTATGTCTACACTATGGGATTACTCCAATTTTACAGAAATCGATTTTTGGAAACCAATTGTATAAAGTCAGTGCATGTGGCCACAGTAACTGCATTAATTTGGCGGTGTGCATCCATAGTACCGAGGCTAGCGTTGACTTCCGGAGCGTTGCACTGTGGGTAGCTATCCCATAGTTCCCGCAGTCTCCCCTGCCCATTGGAATTCTGCGTTGAGATCCAAATGCCTGATGGGGCAAAAAACATTGTCGCGGGTGGTTCTGGGTACGTGTCGTCAGGCCCCCTTCCCCTCCCTCCCTCCCTCCCTCTGTGAAAGCAACGGCAGACAACTGTTTTGCATCTTTTTTTCCTGGGTTACCTGTGCAGATGCCATACCATGGCAAGCATGGAGCCCGCTCAGCTCAACGCAGCAACCATAAACATTGTAAACGCCTCGCGCATTATCGTGCACTTTATGCTGAACCAGAACCTGCAAAACCAGGCGAGGAGGAGGCAGCAGCGCGGTGATGAGAGTGATGAGGACATGGACACAGAATTCTCTCAAACCGCGGGCCCCGGCGCGTTGGAGATCATGCTGGTAATAGGACAGGTTCTAGCCGTTGAACGCCGATTTTGGGCCCAGGAAGCAAGCACAGACTGGTGGGACCGCATAATGTTGCAGGTGTGGGACAATTCCCAGTGACTGCAAAATTTTCGCATGCGTAAGGGCACTTTCATGGAACTTTGTGACTTGCTTTCCACTGCTCTGAAACACCAGAATACCATGATGAGAGCAGCCCTCACAGTTGAGAAGTGGCGATAGCCCTGTGAAAGCTTGCAACGCCAGGCAGCTACCGGTCAGTCGAGATGCAAATAGCCAAAGCAATCATTGAGCTGCTGCTACCAAAGGTAGTGACTCTGGGACATGTGCAGGCCATATTGGATGGCTTTGCTGCTATGGGGTTCCCTAACTGTGGTGGGGCAATAGATGGAACCCATATCCCTATTTTGGCATCGGAGAACCAGGGCAGCCAGTACATAAACCGCAAGGGGTACTTTTCAATGCTGCTGCAAGCACTGGTGGATCACAAGGGACGTTTCACCAACATCAACGTGGGATGGCCGGAAAGGGTTCATGATGCTCGTGTCTTCAGGAAAACTAATCTGTTTAAACGGCTGCAGCAAGGCATTTGCTTCCCGGACCAGAAAATAACCATTGGGGATGTTGAAAGGCCTATAGTTATCCTTGGGGACCCAGCCTAGCCCTTAATGCCATGGCTCATGAAGCCATACCCAGGCAGCAGGGACAGTAGTCAGGAGCTGTTCAACTATAGGCTGAGCAATGGTGTTAGAATGTGCATTTGGACGTTTAAAAGCTCGCTGGCACTCTTTACTGACTTGCTCAGACCTCAGCCAAACCAATTTTCCCATTGTTATTGCTGCTTGCTGTTTGCGCCACAATCTCTGTGAGAGTAAGGGGGAGACATTTATGACGCGGTGGGAGGTTGAGGCAAATTGCCTGGCCACTGATTATGCGCAGCCAGACACCAGGGCAGTTAGAAGAGCATCAGGAAGCAGTGTGCATCAGAGAAGCTTTGAAAACCAGTTTCAAGACTGGCCAGGCTATGATGTGAGAGTTCTGTTTTTCTCCTTGATGAAAACCTGCCCTCTTGATTGACTCATCCCTGTAAACCACTCACCCTCCCCTCTTCAGTCACAGCTTGCTTTTCAAAGGAAATAAAGTCACTATCGTTTAAAATCCATGTACTCTTTATTGATTTTAAAAATAGGGAGAGAACTGACAAGGTAGCCCGGATGGGGTGTGGGAGGAGGACAAGAGGGAAGGAAGGAAAAGGCCACTTCAAAACTTGTTGCATGACAGCCTTTTACTTGGGCTGTCCACTGGGGTAGAGTGGCAGGGTGCACGGAGCCTCTCCCTTCCCCCCCCACGTTCTTGGGCATCTGGGTGAGGAGACTATGGAACATGAGAATGGGGGAGGGTGGTTATACAGGGGCTGAAGCGGCACTCTGTGATCCTGCTTCCGTTCCTGAAGGTCCACCAGATGCCGGGGTATGTCTGTTTGATCCTGCAGTAGCTGCAGTGTTGCATCCTGCCTCCTCTGATCTTCCTGCCGCTACTTCTCATCTCGAGCGTCCCTCCTGGCCTCGCATTCGTCCCTCCTGGCCTCACGTTTGTTGGACACTTTCCTGTACTGTGATACTGTGTCCTTCCACTCAATCAAATAATTTCTTTCACTGCGGGTCGATTGCATGATTTCAGAGAAAATTTCATTTTGCATGCGTTTTTTTTGCCACCTTATCTGAGAGAGCCTTCGGGATGGAGGAGGGAGGCTTGAAAAATTTGCAGCTATGGGAGGGGAAAAAAGGGAGAGAAGTATTTAAGAAGATACATTTTACAGAACAATGTGTGTACTCTTCCGTGGTGAACAACATTATTCATATTACATAGCATATGTGATTTTGGTACAAGGTCGCATTTTGCATCTTAATATTGTACAGAATTTTAGTTTTAGTTACTACTTCAGATAATAAATTACCATTTTTAAGCACTTAACCTACTAGTCTATCACAAATGTTGACTTTCAGCAAGATGTTCGCATCCAGCAAGAGATTCAAAACATCAAATACTTTTCTAGTTCATCTCACAGTTAACACAGTGAAATGTTCCTTTTGGAACATTTCCTGATTGCTAAACAAATACTGTGTGATTTTGCTCTAAAAAACATGACAGATTAACACATGTTGTAGATATAAGATAGCTTCCGGCTGCTTACATAAATCTTCTTTTTTTATGACAATCCTGTTTGGTCATTGTATAGTTTCTTGCTTCTTTCGAAGCATTGGATTGAGCAGAAACTGTCACTTGGAAACACATTCTTCTTTGAGCATACCATGCAAATGAGGATTATGCTGATTTTTCCAGGAGGAGATCAGGCAGAAAAGGCTGACACAAAAATTAAATCTGAAAACGCAGTAGGATTTTTGGAAAAGATTAACCCACCCATTCCTTTAAAGCAAAATGATCCTTATGTTTCAAGAACAAGTAATTTAACGTCAAGATTTCACAACTGTCCTGTCAGACTTAACTGACCTTAGCAGTATGCTATATGCCCTTATCTTACCAGAGAGGTAGCATTAGGATTGTGGTATGCATTTAGTGTTGTGAAAAGTCACTGTTAACTAAAACCCTTTGATATGTATGCTTTTTATAGGACTTACGTTGCGTAAAACTAGGGTGTGTTTGTGTAGGATATGGAAATTGAGGAAGAGTGTAGCTTTTCCTTATGCAAGTGACTATTTATAGGACTCCCAGGTTGAACTGATTAACATTATATCCAGTTTGTTTCATTGTTCAATAACAGAGTATGGCACAGGGTTTGTTGGGTAAGCGCTGCTAAAAATGTCTGACTAGACAATTTCAGTTCTGTACACTTAACCGTGTATTATGGCCAAGATTTTCCAAAGTGAGTGCCTGATGTTAGGCATCTGTATAAGCAGGCTGACTTTCAAAGATGCTGAGCTCCAAGCAGTTCCTATTGCAGTGAAGGGAGCTATTGGGTGCTCAGCACTTTGGATAATTGGGCAAGTTATTTATCCACTTTTGAAAATCTTGCCCTATGTCTAATGGAAAGTTTATCATAAAAACTGAATGTTTATCCATAGATTTGAATTATTGTTTGTTGAATTAGTAGAGGTTTAACACTTGTTATACTGCCACTTTTTTTTTTCTAGGTCTAACAAAAGGCCTAAAGATAACTTCAACTAACCAGCCTATGGTTGAAAAAGCACAAGGAGAGAAAGTTACATTGCCATGTACATTCACTGTCTCACAAGAAGATCAAGGCCCACTAGATGTTGAATGGGTCTTAATACCAACAGATAATCAAAAGAAGGAACAAACAGTGAGTACAGACAGCTTTTTAGAGACCTTTTAATTCCTAGTTGTTGTAAGAGCTCTGAATGTTGAAGCTTTCTGCCCATAAAGAACCTCTTGCTCTCTGAATTTTGTTCTTTCAAGTCAGGGAACTTGTGATCTTGCATGTCTGTGAAGCACCATGCACAGAAATTGTAAACAATGAATGCCAGTTATATAAACATCATTAAGATCTAGAAGGACGATTGATTGCTCACTATAAGTTAGTGAATGGTAAAGAGAAAATAACTCCAGGATAATTTTATTTTAATTTTTTTTCATTTCATAGAATCATAGATTATTGTTACTGATAAAGACAATGCTGTGTTGAACCAAACAAGTCTGCTTTTACTAAGAAAATATTAAAAAAAAATTCTTAGATCTTAAAATATTAGTCCCTTTCCCATTCCATTCTTTAGAAGCAATACCAGTAAATTTAGATAAACCCCTTCATGCAGAGGTTTACAGTATAAGTATTAGCACACGGCAATTTTAAACAGCTATTAATAGAGTTTATTCATTTTTCATCAGATAAATTGCGTTGGATGGGGTTTTTTAATTGTTCTGATTAGAATTATTTTTACACATGAAAAAATGTCTTCCAAAGAAATAGAACGGTGGTTCATTTGAAATATTCAAAGTGCTATGCAGATTTGTTTGAAGAAAATACCTGTTTTTTCTTTTCCTTTTAGATTATCATGTACTCTGTAGACAGGATTTATAATGATTACTATGAAGCTATGAATGGACGAGTACAGTTCACTAATCCTGATCCCAGATCTGGTGATGGCTCCATAGATATCCTGAATCTAAAGTCAGCAGACACAGGCACATACCAGTGCAGAGTGAAGAAAGCTCCTGGAGTTGAAAGCCAAAAAATACAGTTGACTGTGCTTGGTAAGATAATTTGTACAGATGCTATATGCTATATATGTTTTTGAGGGCAAATCGTTACATGCCATATTACATTTGACACTTAAAATAAGAGAGATGCTTGTGTAAAATAAATTCATAATCTAATACTAAATTGTAAGTGGATAAATTGGGCTGTCAAACGATTGTTTTTAAATCTCGAGATTAAAAAAAATAACCGCAGGTTTAATTGCACTGTTAAACAATACTAGAATACCATTTATTTATGTTTTTGTGGGTTTTCTATATTTTCAAATTGAGGGTCAAGGGTGGGGGTTCTGGGCTTCAGCCTTGCTCGGGGTTCCATCCCCTCTTGGTGCATGGGGCTCTAGCCCCCCTCTGCTGCTGGTGCCTTCCACCCTCACACATGTAAATGATAAACGTGTTTAAAAAAAATTAATACCATGAAGTTTGATGTCAGTTAGTAGCAGGTGTTACTGTGATTAATTGACAGCCCTATTATTTAGTGCTCAAAAATTAGAGGATTGATACCCCTCCTCCCCCAGTGGAATGGAGGAGGAGGAGGACAAAAATGTAGAAATAATTAACATTTCTTGAAAATGGCTCAAAAATTGGTTTGCCCTTTGTATGAAACATAAGAGTTAAAATGTAGGCTGATTTCAAGTTTTGTACAGTGAAAAATGATTTATTTGCTAAGTCTTAATTAATGGACACCATAACTGACTTTTAATTAATTTAAATAATACTTTATGTATTAGTGAAGCCAGCAAGGACTAAATGCTACGTTGAAGGATCACAGGAAACTGGAAGAGATCTCACCCTGAAATGTGTGTCACAAGAAGGTTCCCCACTCTTGTCCTACAACTGGAGGAAATTAACTGGCACAGAGGAACTTCCGGCGACATCGTTATTAAGTAATGTTTATCCTTTGCTATTGTAATATATTTAAGATGGATAATAGGCTTTGTGGTCTTGTTTTTATTTCACCTTGAAAAGCTAAGTTTTTTTAATGCATAGGCTTACTGTCTTAAGATCTGTTACCTCACAGATTACCTGTGTTAGACACATCCCTTACACTCTTGGCAAGGAAGTATTCTCAGCAGACTAGTGGTATGGAGTACCAAGACCGAATACTGAAATTAAATGCTATGGAATAAGCTTCCAGTTATTCATAAAAGAATGATAGTATTATATTGACAGCTCTTTGCAGCTTGACAAATATCTCATTTTTTTCAAACTGATGTCAAAATAACTAAGACACTGACTTTTTAAATAAAATTTGTTGTAATGGATTAACACCTTTTGAAATATTGAATAATCATGAATGGAACATTTTAATTAGTTTCTTCAATATTTTTAGATAAAGATACAGGTGAACTGTCTATGAAAAATGTCTCTGAGGACTACTCTGGTACATACAGTTGTGTGGCTGCAAACAGAGTTGGCACTGATGACTGTTTCGTTGTGCTAAATGTCACTCCCCGTAAGTACTTGCTGTATAGTAGTTTCTGCAAAATAAGAAATGTTGATGAATGAGTTAAAAAAATAAACTCATTTGATCCTTTTGTAATCTATAAAAGAAATTATGGTGTAGAACAGGTAGCTGACACCATTTGTAATTTTGTCATATTTTTGAGTATTGAGCATTCTTTCAGCTCCAATAAACAAGTCAGTCTTTTGACCTGTCTTTTCATGTTTGTGTGATACACTTTTTTTTTAATTTAAACATAAATATGCATGTATCAGTTCAGTAATATTTCTCAGTATAGGGAATATTTGTTTTTATTTTAAGGTGTAAACGGAGAATTCTCTAGTTATGCAAATTCAGTTAAAGGCCAGTATTGTAGTAATTTGTGTTAATCTATTCTAGCTATAAATACAGCTGGCACAATTGCTGGAGCAGTTATTGGAACTCTTCTGGGTCTCTTTTTATTGGCCTTTCTCGTCTTCTGTTGCTGTAAGAAACGTAAGGAGAAAAAATATGAAAAAGAAGTGCATCATGATATTAGGTAATGGCCCATTGTCTTTACCCTTTGAACTGTAATACCTGAAACTAGAAAATAACTTCCTCTTAATGTTTTCATATGGGTAATATATTCATTATGGCTGATTAGAATTCTGCATTGACCTAAGCCAGTACATTAAGCCAGTGTGACAGCTAAGCCTAAAACCTTATACTTTTAATGTCATATACATTAATATGCTTGTATCCTATTTTCTGATGTTTCAATATTTTGTTCCATTAAAAAGGATTCTGAAAGTGGCAAATATTTGAAACATTTTTTTAAAGTAATAAACAGTATTACTATTTCTACACTTTTATTTTTGTAATAGAAAAAAACAGTAGAAATTTTATAAATCTCTCAAAACACTAATACATTCTTGATTTAAATCATTTTTATTTTTAACTATTTTCAGAGAGGATGTTCCTCCTCCAAAGAGTCGTACTTCAACAGCCCGCAGCTATATAGGCAGTAATCGTTCCTCTCTGGGTTCAATGTCTCCCTCCAATATGGAAGGATATGCCAAGACTCCATATAATCAAGTACCAAGTGAAGACTTTGAACGTTCTCCTGGTCAAAACCCAAACTTTCCACCATCAAAGGTAGCTGCACCTAATCTAAGTAGAATGGGAGCTGTCCCTGTGATGATTCCAGCACAAAGCAAGGACGGGTCCATAGTATAGAATGGTGTTAATTTATGCTTTTTTTTTTTTAATTCTATACAAATTAAAAAAAACAAAACACAACCTTGTTCCAACCTACATTTAAAAAGTGCACAAAATTGTCGTTAAAGAAAATGAACAGTTTGTTTGAACAGCCATCACTTTTGCTTATTAATTTTGAACTGTTGTTAAAATATATTAATTAATTGCTTCAGCAAAAGCATTTAAGTTCTGAATGAAACATGAAACAATGGAGGTATCTGAATTTTAGATGAAAAAACACCATGTCAGCTAGATGTGGAATTCTGAATATGAAACACAACGTTGTATGTTTTTGACAGTGAAAAGACATTGCAACTGTACTCCATTAAATTAGATTTCCAGAGACTTCACCCTCAAAATTTTGAATGACTTAAATATTTTGTCTCCTTTAGCCATTCTGTGATAATGACCACAGTGGCTGAAGTACTTGAATGATCTGAATATTTTACTGAAAGTCTGTGGAAATCTTTAACTTTTGTAATGTGCTTTTGAGGTATCTTCTGAATTGCTGAGAACTTGTATATCATGGGCTACCAGTTGCAGTTAATTGAACCCAGTCAGCTAATAAACTTTATTTTGAGATTAAATGCAACAAGTGGAAATGCTACAGGAGACCATGCAAGCTTTATGAGACCCCAATTTTAAGAGAAGAGCATTTTATTATAGTCATGCCAAGCAATCCAAAACTGTTCACTGACATTAAAGGGACATCATCAAGTTGTTACTAATGGAACCTAGTCTTCCAAAACTTCAGATCAACTGTTGTTTTCCCATGAAAAATGGATGTGTGTTTGTGGACAAATAGTTCAGTTATGCGAGATAGGTATTTATCTGTCAAGATTTTCAGAACCTTGCTTTAATTTTCTAAATCTCACTGTAGGTTTCTAAATCCATATTTTGATTCCAAAGAGGTAAGCACGCAGAAGCTCTATCTGCATTTAATGGGAAATAAGTGCTTGTGAGTTGGTAAAATCTGCTCACTTATTCTGGAAACTTATTTTTGAACCTGGTGTGTATAGACACAGTACAATATTAGTCTGCTATTTTAGGGCATTGTGTAAACAGTTTTTATACAAAGAATTTGTAAAGGGGTAAAAGAACTTGGTCCTCGATGTCACCATTAAAAACAAACTAACCTCTAAATATTGGTACCAAACACTTAATTCCATTTACTTTCTCATAACAAAAATAGAATTTCAAATAGTTTCTCTTCTTCATGCAGTGTGGTTATCCAAAATTGTAGATATGGAACTAAAATTTATTGTTGAATTAAAAAAAAAGAAAAAAAAAACTTTCACAGTTTACAAATTTAAAAAAAAAAAGCTTTCCAGTGTGGTTTCTGTACTAGTTTCAGACTTATTAAAGTACTGTTGATATCTTGTGATGATAGCTATTACATTGTTGTGGATAGTGTATTTGAATTTTGCATCAGTTTGAGTCTTTGTAAATTTAAAATGTCAATAGTGGATATTAAACTGCCAAATATTCTTCAAACTGAAAATGAAGATAGAGTGCAACACTGATCTTATTTAAGCTAAATGTCTGAACTGCCTGTGTGAAAGATACTAGGTATATCTGTATTACAATGATGTGAGACAAAAGTTTTTCTCAAATGTTTAGGGAAGCTTTAGGCTATAGTGTCTGTTTTTTCTATAGCTGACTCGGGGCTTGGCTACACTTGAGAGTTACAGCACTGGTGGTGGCTTTATAGCACTGTAACTTACTCCCTGTCCACACTGGCAAGGCACATACAGCGCTGTATCTCCCTGGCTACAGCGCTGGTTGTACTCCACATGGACAAGAGGAATAAAGAGAACAGCACTGGTGCTGCAGCACTGGAGTGCCAGTGTAAACAGTGATTAATCTTACTACGCTGTAACTGACCTCCCAAATTTTCCAATAATGCTTTTAACTAAAGAACTCTCTTTGTTTTGTTGTGATGCCTCTCTTTGTTTTGTTGTGAACTCGGCTCCCAGAGCTGGTTTATCTAAAAAACAAACACAGCAATTGTTTGCTCCAGCAGAGGCAGGCAGGGAATGTCCACAGCTAGTGTTTGCTTGAGGTGAGAAACAGCACCGCGGGGTGGGGGAGGGAGTCCATGGGAGCAGCTACTTATCTGGTCTGAAGGCTATTTGCATTGAAGAGTGAATGAGAAGAGGGGTGGGGATGTTGGCTCCAAAAATCCACTCTCTCTCTCTTTCTCCCCCACGCTCCCTGTCACACTCCACCCCACTCCCCTCTTTTGAAAAGTACGTTGCAGCCACTTGAACGCTGGGATAGCTGCCCATAATGCACCACTCCCAACACCGCTGCAAATGTGGCCACACTGCAGCACTTTCCCTGCACAGCTGTACGAAGACAGCTTTAACTTCCAGCGCTGTACAGCTGCAAGTGTAGCCAAACCCTCAGTCTGTGAAATTATTCAGGTTGCTCTTAGATGTTTGTCCTAGTTGTAGGTAGGTACACAATTTTTGATCTGGATTATTATGTAGAGTATATAAACCCTTTTCATTCTGAATTTAGAGAATGAAGTAGATATTAAGTATTTTAGATATGTATAAAACTTTCCACATTTTGGGACATCTTTTTTTAGATTGTAATCAGATACTGTTAGAACTAAGATACTTTTATCTTTCCTCTGTGCCTTTCCAATAAACTGTTATGCCTGATTGTAACTTAAGTTTTTTAAAGAAATTTCTGGTGCCTAAATTACTTTTTTTTTGAAAGGTGCTTCTTAAACATGAAGGTATAGACTTTACAAAACTGTGACCTGATTTCGTCTTACATACTTTTTATATTTGTACCTCTTCCTGCCAATATTTTGGATGTGGCTTAAGTAACTCTGCATAATGTTCTGTATTTCAAAACGCTTTGGTTTTGCTTGAACTTCTCTTTACAAACTAGTGAATGTTATGTTCCTGAAAACATTCACTTTCACTGTAGTACCAGATTAGATGATTAGACCCCTCACATGTTATACGTAATACTTTGTAGTTATTTTCCAGACACATGAATACAATATTCTTTTTTTAAAAAAATCTTAATTTTAAGAAATTTTTGAAAGTGTACGGCAGCAGTTCTCAAACTGTGGGTGGGTCCCTCAACGTGGGTCGCAATCCTAATGGGGTTCCCAGGGCTGTCTTAGACTTGGGGGCCATAGCTGAAGCCTGTGCCCAACCACCCAGGCCAAAGTCGAAGCCAGAGGGCTTCAACTCTGGGCAGCGAGGCTCAGGTTACAGGCCTTCTGCCTGGGGCTGAAGCTTGCCCTCTCCTCTCCCTGGCCAGCGCAGTGGGGCCCCGGGGCTTGGGCAGACTCAGGCTGTGGGTTCTCCCCTCTTTCCCCCCCACCCCGCCTGGGGTTGTGTAGTCATTTTTGTTGTCAGAAGGGTGTCGAAGTGGAATGAGGTTTGAGAACCCCTGAAGTAGGGAACAAAGACAATCCCTTCCTATATCCAGTTATAAACACTGGAGAGAGATTGTCACAGTTGATTGATATATTAGTACACCAAAATTTTGCCTACCCCTAAAGTAAGGTGTTTATTTTAAAAATGCTGTTATGTCAATCTTGAAAACTGATCTGCTGCGCAAAACAAGTAAAGCACAGATTAAAAGCCAGCAGTAGGACTGGGCAACTAGCTAACAGTCTAAAGTGCTTCATTAATCCATCTGTGGACATGTTTGTGAGATGGGCACTCGTTGCGTTGTCCAATATTCCATACTCCGGTCAGGTAAACAGGCATGATACTGAAGAACATAAATATATTACACCAAAGCAGGTGTAGCTGCATTTGTGCTTATTTAATGCCCTGTCAGCTCACAAGAAAGGAGTAGATGAGAGGGAAAGGACAGCATGATGT
Organism: Gopherus flavomarginatus; assembly: GCF_025201925.1. NCBI lineage: Eukaryota > Metazoa > Chordata > Testudines > Testudinidae > Gopherus > Gopherus flavomarginatus. Next base: position 191,329,813 of record NC_066617.1, read on the forward strand.
GGCCTCAAAACATAGCTTTTAGACCTTGCAGCCTTGACAATGTCTGTTTATGAAATTCCATGGAAGACAAAGTAACAGGAACTGACACTGTCCTCTGAAATACATAGGGCTACCTACTTGGGATAGACTTTTTGTCTCAAGTACCTAACATCCAGGCCTATTGAATGGACAAAGTATTATTATGAAGGCCACCTTATTACTACTATAAATCTGATTAATATCACAAAATAAATATTGTTTTTTTCTTTAAATTCAGACTCTAATTTACTTAAAACAGATACTAGATTAACAATGTATTGTCTATTTAGAAATGGAATGGATGGGACCAAAAAACTTGTCCCAGTACTTCCCCTGCCCTTCAATTAGAGTGTTAATTGTTACAGATCAGACTTCTAAAGAAAACTCTTACAGGAAGCAAGCACAGCTAGTTCACTGATTAAAACACACCATCCTCAGTGCCTCATTCATGAAGTCTTATAGTTGAAGATAAACTCTTTTGTAAATATTAAATCTAAATGAACTGAAGAAGTGATAAGTAGTTAATTGGATGACTGAAAATGTAGTTTTCCATTGTCAGTGGGGCATACTCTGATTTTAGTTTGGGATGAATAAAGTGTGACAGCTTTATGTAATTTGAACAAACACTACATTAGACCAGATATCATAAACTTACTTTCTGAAACAGATATTTAAAGATTTTTTTGTGAGGTGTTATTTTACACTGAAATTTCATGAGTAAATTTTTTAAGCATTTACTGCATTAAAAATGCCTTTTTCCAATTCAGCAAAATAAATATTCATCATATTTTTGTAAATGCCATTAACTGTGGTATTTTGTCTATTCAGAAACGTACAAAAGTACACATTTAATCTAATGTTGTGTAGTATATTGTTACATTCAGATTAGATGTCCTCATACCTCTTGTTTAGTAACAATACAGCTAAGTGTTAAAGATGTGTTTAAAATATCTGTCTGTAAATCAGGGCTTTTCTGCAATAGAGGAAGCCAACAGTAATAGACAGTAGTTTTCATGGCAGACTTTTGTTCTTTGTACTCTTGCCACGTAGGAGGAAAGTCCACATTAGGTTCATCATATCACTTAAACCCTACTGAAACACTGCATTAAGTGTTTATAGGACCTTTGGGCTTCTCCATGATGTGGCACATTTCAACTTAATTATACTAAAGCAATACTGCCTAACGGAGTAAAGGTCTGCAACTGGAAAAAGGTATACAGTACTTCACGTGCACAAAGCATAGTATTTGATATTGGTATGAATTTCAGCATGAGGTTTTATATTTAATTTCTAAGAATTTAAAGTAGAATCATGGACATTTGTAGGAGTCCATTTGTTAAAAAAAATGCTGGAGTTTCATGACAGACTTGTGTACTTTTTGAAATAAATCTGTTAGAGAAAACAGTAGTCTGTCTTTATTCTAAAACAGAACTTGTTTGTGTCTTTTAGTTTTCTCTTCCTCTTGTACTTTCTTAAGTGTACTAATAAATGTGACTGTCCCTACCATGCTGGTGCTCATCTTGTTCTTACTTATTCCTCCTTTTGTTACCGCTTTCAAATTGAATGACAAATAGCAGTTTAAACTGGATATTTTAAACTTTTCTGTGGATATAGGCATGCACCTTCAGATTCTGTAACTTGATTACTCATTACAATATAGATTATAGCTTAGATTGATATTTAAGTTGGGTTGATTATCCACTTTCCATTGCAGGAATAAAATATTTGAATATAAACTTGTTCCCCCAGGAACTTAAGCATTATTACTGTATATGTCCAAGTGAGTGCTATTCCCTGTCATTTTCCCTTTCTTAACCAGTCAAACACGTTCTGTTACAATAAGATTTGCTACAGGTCGAAGTAACCCCCTCAAGTTGCTTATTTTAAGTGTTGTTTAAAATATTTTATTAATATTTTTATATGATAAACTTGGCCTGAAGCCTGTAAACATGGCAAATTCTTAGTGCATGTGTACAGTATTTCTAGTGGTATTCAATTCCTCAAATTTTGAATTTAAAATTTTATTGATTTCTATACATTTATCTAAGTTAAATTTGTGTAATTAAAAATTGTTCTATGCATATGAGCACTGGATATGTATTTATAATAGGCATGAATACCACTAAGGGCTTAAGGAAGTAACATACATACATACATAACTGATTTTTTTTTACAATTTGAAAAATACTCTGAAAAAGATACATAAGTTAATGCATGTTTAATTAAATCTGTACAGTGCCAAGCACATTTTGAACTTTGCTTCCATATATATAATTAATGGTGGATCAATGGAGCTAAGAATTGAGCACACTAATGAAAAACCCGTAATGACAATACCTGTTTTTCCCCTATATAGCTGTCCTTTGCTGTCCTTTCAGTACAGAAGAGTTTTGTTTTAATATAGCCTGGAAATTAAAATAAGGAATAAACTTAAGGCAGAATGCAAGGAAACAGAGATCAGCATTCTAAATCTAACAAGTTTCAATTGAAGAAAAACTGATCTGATTTTAAAATGTTCATAAACAGGCTAGACATATATCCCTTACCAAGTGTCATGAGCCATCTCCTAAGTGACTCGGTTTCTTCAGTTGGGAATGAGGAATACCTCTGAAAAAAGTAATACCTGAAAGGAGGAGCAATCAGAAAAAAGGTCCAGTGAGATTAACAATTCTAGAATACATATCCTGCAATAGAAATGAAAGATTGCTGACACTCATTTAACAATCTGGATCAAATGGTTTCCCTCAATGGCTGAACCTGGAAGGAAGAGGGAGCAGTCATCACTTATGAGTTTTTTTCCTGACCAGCTGCATTTCCTTCACTCTGGATGCCGTGTTTTCATCAGTTAATCTCCTGCCTCAACTCCAGGCAAACACCTTCTAGGAGGCAACGAGATGGACAGGCAGAAGATGCACAGGTACAGCAGTGCCCAAATTTCTTCAGTGGCAATTGTGACATCCATTTTTGCTCTTCCTTGAGACAGAGTACAGCAGGCCCAAACTTAGTCTGCCTCCTTTCTGAGCATAAAGGCCTTTTCCATGGCAGTGGAAGCAACCTTGAAATTTCTGAGTACCCTGGCTTCTCAGTTTTGGTGACTAATACATCCCCCTCTGACTGAGTCCTCACTGGGCAGCCAATGTTAGAAGCTGAAACTCACATTCCTCTTCCCCTTTCAGGACAGGCAGTCTTGAGCTATGCTATGTTTTACTTTCCCCCGGGTGGTGGGGTCCCTCCCCACACTCCCCCGGTCCAGTTTTCATCACTCTTGTCCCCACTTCAGGACTTCAAGGAGAGGGGGTGAAGTCCAGATCCACTACAGCTAGATGGCTAAAAGTCCTTTGTTTCCACATAACACTGCATAGTCTTCTTCCCCTGAGCCATTTATAGCCCACTGTACTAGAGCCATGACTTATCTTATGGGCTGAAAGGAAAAGGGCTTCAGCAAGGAACTTGTGTAAAGCTGGCAAAAGATGATCCTTACGTACCTATATGCTACTACAAATTTGTTGTTTCAGCTTTGGCAGATACTATCCTTAGAAGGAGCATCTTGACCACCAGAACTAGGGGGTCACTGTGCACTCTTTATATCTAATTGATCCAGATTGTCAAATGAGTAGGAACAGAAAGAGATTCTGTACTGAAAAGTTGGATTTTTGTGAAGAAGCATTTGACTATTTGGGATTCTTCCAGACCGTAATTACATTAGTGCTGATAGTTAATTAGTTATTAGTCTTGCTATTTTGAAAACATTTTAGTCACTTTAGGTTTGCCCTTATCTAATTTTTTCCATAAGCATCTTTAAAGGCTAGGGAATAATCCACCTAAAGAAAGTGTGCAAAAGCAGCCTGTAGATAGTGTTGCTGTGTAAGGAGGATAAGTAGTTATAAGTTGATTGGTCACTAGCAGACTCAAAGAGAGGAAAGTCCAATAGTCTAGACCAGGGGTCGGCAACCTTTCAGAAGTGCTGTGCCGAGTCTTCATTTATTCACTCTAATTTAAGGTTTCAAGTGCCAGTAATTCATTTTAACGTTTTTAGAAGGACTCTTTCTATAAGTCTCTAATATATAACTAAAATATTGTATGTAAAGTAACCAAGGCTTTTAAAATGTTTAAGAAGCTTCATTTAAAATTATATTAAAGTGCAGAGCCCCTTGGACTGGTGACCAGGACCTGGGCAGTGTGAGTGCCACTGAAAATCAGCTCATGTGCCGTCTTCGGCACCCGTGCCATAGGTTGCCTACCCCTGGTCTAGAGACTGCCAACTACCTTGTGGCAGAAACTTGAATTACAGGAAGGGAAAATGTCGCTTTCTAGGAAAAGCAGTTGTTCAATAAAGGAAAAAATAGAAATGTCTACGTGCCACAAGCTCTGATTTTTCCAAAATTTTATCTTTTATTTATATAACATACTTAGAACCATAAGTTAAATCAAAATTGACACAGACTCTGTTAAAACAAACTACAAACTCCCTAGGAAAGAATACCACCACCAAACTCCCATTCCCATAAACTAATTCTTTGTGCAAAAGCCTGTCTAAATAGACAAGGTTTTCTGAACACCTCAATTAGGATCCGTGAAATAAGTTGTGACAAAATCCCTGCTTCCAACCTTGTATGGACAAATTTAGTGAGTGCCACCTCTACTTATATCAGTTATGTTGGGATGGAAGACTAGGAGAAAGGTAATCAGAGCTAAAATGTGTAATATTTCATGAATCTCCAGCCAACAATATTAAAGCACATAATTACTGGAGTTCAGTGACAGAAACCACTAGCTGGGCCTGAGTGTTCTGTGGAATAGATTAATAAACTATGGGATTATTCCGATTTTACATAAACCGGTTTGTAAAACAGATTGTATAAAGTCGAATGCACGTGGCCACACTAAGCACATTAATTCGGTGGTGTGCGTCCATGGTCTGAGGCTAGCGTTGAGTTCCAGAGTGTTGCGCTGTGGGTAACTATTCCGTAGCTATCCCATAGTACCCGCAGTCTCCCGTGCCCCTTGGAATTCTGGGTTGAGATCCCAGTGCCTGATGGAGCAAAAATCATTGTCGCGGGTGGTTCTGGGTAAATGTTGTCACTCATTGCTTCCTCCGGGAAAGCAACGGCAGACAATCATTTTGCGCCCTTTTTCCCTGGATTGCCCTGGCAGACGCCATAGCGCGGCAACCATTGAGCCCATTCAGCTTTTTTTTTTACTGTCACCATATGTGTACTGGATGCTGCTGACAGGTGATACTGCAGCGCTACATAGCAGCATTCATTTGCTTTTGCATGATAGCAGAGACAGTTATCAGTCATTCTGTACCGTCTGCTGCCATTGTAAATTGGCAATGAGATGACGGCTATCTGTCGTTCTGTACCGTCTGCTGCTATCATGAGTGCCCCAGCTGAGGTCAGCCGGGGGCGCAAAGGCAAAAATGGGAATGACTCCCCGAGTCAGTCCCTCCTTTATGGTATCTAAAAATAGTCAGTCCTGCCTAGAATATGGGGCAAGTGTACTAGAGAACCAGAGAGCACAGCTGCTTCATGTCAGATCCCGCAGATATGATGAGCTACATGCCATTCACGGGGGTTGCCCCTGCAACAACCCCACCCATTGCTTTCCTCCTCCCCCAACCTTCCTGGGCTACCGTGGCAGTGTTCCCTCCCATTAGTGTCGTGAAGTTATAAAGAATGCAGGAATAAGAAACAGTGACTTGTTAGTGAGTTAAAATGAGGGGGAGGCAGCCTCCAGCTGCTATGATAGTCCAGGCAGGACATTAAGCAGTGTGGGGGAGAGGAGCCCAGCATCCCGCTGCTATGACAGTCCAGGCAGGACATTAAGCAGTGTGAGGGAGAGGAGCCGAGCATCCCACTGCTGTGATAGTCCAGGCAATACAAAACCTTTTCTTTACACATGAAAGGGAGGGGGCTGATTGAAGCTCAGCCCCCAGTTGCTATGATGAAGACGGTTACCAGCCGTTCTGTACCATCTGCTAGGAATGACCAGGAATCATTCCTATTTTTACCCAAGTACACCCCCCCAGCCGGCCTCACCTGAGGCCAGCTAGGGGTATTCAGCAGCTATCAAGCATATTGTACCGTCTGCCACCGGGGAGGGGAGAAGAGCGGATACTGCTCTTTACTGCTGCAGCATCGCGTCTATCACCAGCATTCAGTACACATAGGGTGACATTTAAAAAAAGTCAAACGATTTTTTTTCCCTTTTCTTTCACGTGTGGGGGGGAGAGGTACATTGACGAGCTATACCCTGAACCACGCCGGATAATGTGTTTGAACCTACAGGCATTGGGAGCTCAGCCAAGAATGCAAATACTTTTCGGAGACTGCTGGGGACTGTGGGATAGCTGGAGTCCTCAGTCCCCCCTCCCTTCCTCCATGACCGTCCATTTGATTCTTTGGCTTTCCGTTACGCTTGTCACGCAGCACTGTGTAGCCTGGAGATTTTTTTCAAATGCTTTGGCATTTTGTCTTCTGTAACGGAGCTCTGATAGAACAGATTTGTCTCCCCATACAGCAATCAGATCCAGTATCTCTCGTACGGTCCATGCTGGAGCTCTTTTTGGATTTGGGACTGCATCGCCATCTGTGCTGATCAGAGCTCCATGCTGGGCAAACAGGAAATGAAATTCAAAAGTTCGCGGGGCTTTTCCTGTTTACCTGGCCACTGCATCAGAGTTCAGATTGCTGTCCAGAGCGCTCACAGTGGTGCACTGTGGGATACTGCCCGGAGGCCAATACCGTCGATTTGCGGCCACACAAACCCTAATCCAATATGGTAATACCGATTTTTAGCGCTACTCCTCTTGTTGGGGAGGAGTACAGAAACCGATTTAAAGAGCCCTTTATATCGATATGAAGGGCCTCATAGTGTGGACGGGTACAGCGTTAAATCAGTTTAACGTTGCTAAAATCGGTTTAAACATGTAGTGTAGACCAGGCCTTTATCTCAGAGTTGGAGACATTTGAACAAAGTAAGAACCTTTTTTTGCAAATTGTCTTAAGAAATTGGCAGTTTCAGAACATTAGTGTTTCTGCTAAATTTGCATGATGTCAAGACCACTAAGATGGGGCTTTGTTTAAACTGCATAGTGTATTAGTTGTGTTACATATGTTATGTTTCTATCAGCATAGTAACATCACCTTCTCGAATGTCATTGTCTATGGCAACAGAAGCACTGTTCTTTGAGCATAGCTATGTCTACAGTGAGGATTTTGCTGGAATAGGTTTGTCAGCCAGAAGTGCGTGTGTGTTTTTTTTTTCACACCCAGGACCAACATAGCTATGCTGACAAAACATTGTAGAATAGAATTGGCCTGACGCGTATCCCAGATCTTCATCTCCACTATACAAACTGTTAGTGCCTAAGAAAATGGAACTGGGCCAGTGTCACTAATTTCATTAAAATATACTTGTTAGTCAACCCTGACGGCAGATAAATATCAGTCCCCATTTCAAAGCGTGCACTTGTCAAGATAGAATTTTATTTTTTATCTGCTCTCCCATTAATATGGTTTCAATTTACCACCAGTCTAGCTCATGTGAGAATTGAGCGACTTAACCCAGAAATTGTATGAGATGAAGCTAGTAACTAAGCTGAATTTTGACTTAAACAAGGTGACAAATTTTGGGACACAGCTGGTGGTTTGCGGAGTGCTGTCAAAAGCTTATGTTGTGGCTGCCAGTACTGTGCATTTTATGAGAGTAAATAGGATGCCTTTTCCCATCACTTGTAATCCCATAACTGCTGAAAGAAAAAATATTTCTTCCAGAATATAAAATAACTTAGATGATGGCAAAAGCCTGGTTTTAAAATATATTAATGTTTATGCCCTTTATCCATGTACTATAGTTTTCCTTCAATAAAAACGAAAGGCGGCACTCTCAGATGAACCACCATGAATATAAAACAGCAAGGATGAAATCACTCATTTCAATTTTTTTTTAAAAAAAAAAGGGTGGGTACTAATGAGCCCAAGCTTCTCTCTGATTCTTTTCTTTAACCTCTTTACACTTCTCTCCATGTTATGCATTGTAGAAGTATAATTTAAACACACAAGGATATGGCCACTTCTGAGCTGGTGCCCCTGTTGATCTCGTGACTATCACAAAGTGTTGCTTTGTCCGTCCTTAGTTTAAGGTTGCAAGGGTGGCAACAGTATGTATTAATATACCAGGATGTCTCAAAGCTAGGACACTGTTAAAGACAACAAGAATGTGATCTTTGATGTATGTTGTTAATGTTTAAAGGTAACCTACAAAGAGGTGGGGTCATGGAAATTGGACTTGTTTGAGAAGATGTGTAATATAGAAGGCTATTGGATGGTCAGGCTACAGGAGAAAGATACTGAACAGGTATCCTCTGGTGACAAGCATTCCCAATCCAGCACTCCTGACTGCTAAATCCTGCCCCATTATGAGTGGTCAGCACCCCATTTCCTTTCATATACAGCCACAAGAAACTCTCCTAAAGCAATCTTTTCCCAAACAATTTTGCATCTCCCACCATCACCAATGAAGGGATGTTATTTCACTACTTTACTTGTGGCTCTCAAATATTATTTATACAGTACCAGGGAGGTTCATGATGCTTTACAAATAATGTGGAAGGGCTCTGTCTTTAGTATGATCTCAAAATATTAACCAGTCATTTGACCTCTGCGCTTGTCAGTGCAGTATTAGTCACTCATGTTCTAGAGTAACTGTTTCCCCAATAATTATCTCTTCTCTCCCCACCCCCTGTTAAAGGACACTGGCTAAATAATTAAACATTTCCATCTGTAACAAATAGACCACTTCAGGTTATTAAACTGAATTTTAAAAACCTGATCTAGTGTTCTCTATTTATGCTTTGTTTACTAGTTGCCTGTCTTTGTTTTGGTCAGTGAAAATAATTTAGACTAGATAATTTTAATTTTTAGTCAAGTTTACTTTCTGGTTTGCATGCACTAACAGAATGGTGCAATATCTGGGTTCCAAACATTGCATTTGTGAGAAGTTCTAGATTGCATTACTTTTATTTTAAAGTCATTATATTAACTTGTGTATATGCACGTTGATGCTTTTTGTAATTGTGGGTGTGTTTTATAAAATCAAAATCTAAATTTTCAGACAAATTGTACTTGAGTGTCTTTTAAAAGGACACTGTCAGGTTTGTTTTTGTTTTGCTTTTTCTTAAAGACTGAGACTTTAAAAAATCCTAGTTTCTAGCAGAGAATGTTTTAAATAACATGTCCTGATTTTAGGGAATAAATAAATTTGTTTTGCTAGTCTTATCAATTGTTTTTAAAAAGATTAATAAATAATTAGTAGATGTTTTTAAAAAATGGTCATTCAGTTGTTAGCGTCCAACTGAGTTAACAGATTGCTTATGGTAATGGCATATAACCATTTATAACATCTTCTGCTGATGTACCTATAATCTGTAACATACTGATCATGTCTCTAAAAGCTTTATAGCTTCTATTAATCGTTTACACACAGAACCTTAATATAAAGTATGGCCAATTTTTTTATAATGTGGGTTGGTTTTGTTTTTGTTTATATTTTGTTTCTCTGATATTTTAAAAAGCTCTTCTCAGGGAAGATATTAACTAGTGCTGAACTTCATGCTTATGGTCTCCTGCACCTATTGAGAGTTCCACTGACTTCCCTGGGACTCCGCTCAGGCACTAATGTCTGCCTGCCTGCAAAACAAGTTGTAGGATTGGAGCCTAGCTGACTGGCTATACATGGAATGCTGTGAGACCAATTTAGCAAATTGAATAAATAGATTTTTCCCTCCACAGACTTATTTCAGCTATGCCAGTCGTGTTACCTTGACTATAGTATGTATGCAGTGTATTAGCTGTGTCGGTCCCTGGAAATTAAAGAGACCAGTTGGGTTTGATAGTATCTTTTATTGGACCAACTTCTGCACATTCACCAAAACGTGTACGTGTGTGTGTGTATAAAAGCAATAAGACAAAACAGAACTTTCAGGACCTGATCTTAAGTCTATGGAAAGAGTCCCTTCTGCCTTGAGTGGGCTTTGGATCAGGCCCCTTACTTGGTACCTTAAATAAATATTTTTTACTTGGTACCTTAATAACCTTTATAAGGTATTCTACTGGCATGGTCTTGACTAATGGTTTTTTAACAGTAACTGAAACATACTACACATTTGCTTGTGACTTGCTATGATTTGTTAATTCATAGTAAATCATTTTAAATATTGTTATGTGCTGTATGGTAAAGCAAAAAAAATTTAGCCTAACTTCTTGGATTCCAGAAAATTATATATGCTACTGCAAATTATAATCCTGAAAAACAAAAATGAAAAAATAGAGTAAAAATTCTATTGTAATTCATATCAATTGCAAAAGCAATAAGTTGACCTTTCTGCATAAACTTTGGAAGGAAAGCTGAATTATATGAAAATAATTTAAAGGAAATGTACAGCTTGGTATATAAACTTTCTCTTTTGATCTGGTTTAACTGTTATAAAAACTATTTGCAGACTTTTTAAACGTAGGAAGCCTTTAGGCAGGTGTGCATCATACCATTGCATAAAATATTTGGAAGTATAAATTAAGGAGTTGCAATGGAAAAAATAGTTTTGAAAAGCACATAGAAGTTGACTGTGTGGATGTAAATATAATAAGGATCTTATTAAAGTTAAACCTGACTTTAACTGAAAACTGATTAACTCCAAGAGAGCGGCTCTACACTTTTATATTGAAGAAATGTACTTCACTAAGACATTGAAATATCAACTGTCCTCAATGCAGCTGAAGCCATCTAAGGTCCCTGGAAATAACGTTTCCTGGTTCACTGCTCTTCCAGGGGAGATGTAAATTCCTAAGACAGGTCTTAATGTATCTGATGAAATGGTTGTACTTAGGAAAATGAAAGTACATTTTTCTTGTATTGGGACGGTTGAAAGTACATTTTTCTTGTATTGGGACGGTAGAGTCTGATCATGCCAGCTCTCTCTGTTTACAGAGACATCAAGACTGCACATTTTCAACAATGTTTTTAAAGATGAGAGGGTGAAGCTGTCTAGTTTAGCTGAGAAACTGACAGTAGATTCCAATTAGTTAATTGTAAATCTTAAAGTTAGCTATCAGTTGGAGTAAATTCTTTTCCTTGTATTTCTTGCTCAGCCCTTGCGTCGATCAGGACAGAATACATATGTAATATCATACATCAAAGGATCTTTTTTGAGCACATTTAAGCTTTGTTTTTTATGACATATATATACCCATCAGTAAAAGGCATGGAAATGCTCTATTTTAGCTGGCATTTGTCATAAAGTCCACTAGAATTTTTTACTACTAAGGTCAAGAATTGGGGGAAAAAACTTATGCCTTTCCTCACTTAGTGGCTGGCTGAATTTCCATTATTCCCCTGTGTCTTGTTATATCTGGTTAGCGTAGGAATTTAGTCAGCACTTGGAACAGGCATAGGGGGTAACGTACTGACAATGAAAATGGGATCATTTCAGTGTGCACATGAATTTTTGTTCAGACAGCATCCTATATCTTTGTTAAGCCACTTTAATACCTACCTTGCATTCCAGTTCTGCAATTTGGAAGGCAAATGGGAGACTGATGTAACTATATGGAGCCCCACTGAAATCAATGAAGCTCTGCATAAGCACAGCAGAGTGCTTGTGCGCAATGGATTTCATGTTCTGAAATCCCACCTCATATTCAATGTCTGATCAATATGCTCTTGAGAGACACAACAATGCCACATAAGGTCTGGGTTTTTTCAATTTTTTAGTCCCACAAAGCTTCCAAAATGCTTTGATTTAAGCTAGCTGTAAATTTGTTGTTACAAAGAACTAGATAAATATTCATCAGTATGAATGCTGGTTCAGTTTTGTAGAGTTAAGGTTAGAAGAGACTAATTAGTTTGACCTGTATGTCACAGGGCATTCAATTTTACACAGTTGCCTCCGTATTGAGCCCAATAACTTGTGTTTGACAAAAGCATAAATTGTGTTTGGCTGAACGTATCTTGCAGATACATTCCAGAATACTGAAGAAAATGTTGAATAGTATCAGGCTCCATGCCAAGTCCTGCAAAAACCCCATTAGAAACATCCCCACTTGATGAGGATTCCCCATTGATTACTACATTTTGAGATCTGTCATTTTAGTCCATTTAACATGTGCTTTATTGATATTGTATAGTGCCAATTTTTAAATCAATGTCATGCAGCATATTAAGTCAAAGTATTATATCCTACACAATTATCTTTATCACCTAAACTGGTAATCTCACCAAAGAAGATGAAATCATGATCATTTGACTAACTCTTTTCACAAAATCATGTTGTTTGGCATTAATTATACTCCTATTCTTTAGTTCGTTGTCAATTGAACCCTGTATCAGCTTTTCCATTGTTTTGCCCAGGATTGACATCAGGCTAACTGACCTATATATCAGTACAATATTAGCATGCTTCTAGTCTTCTGGAATTTTCCTAGTATTCCAAGATTTATTTAAAAATAACTTCAGTGGACCAGAGATCTCCTGAGCCAACTCATTTAGGATTCTTTGTGCAAGTTATCCAGGTCTCTTGATTCAAAAATGTTTATCCCTACTACACATTGCATAACATTATTCCTAGTTACTAATGGACTGGAAAGTATTTCTTCATCATATGCAATACCAGTACATCATCTTTCTTTCCAAATACAAAACTGAAATATTAATTGAACAGTCTTTTCTGCATCACTATTTAACAGTTTTGCCATTCCATTTAGTAATGGGCCTATACCATAGCTGTGATGTTTGTTTGGTTTGTTCCTAATATACTGTACAAACTAACTCACTCCTTCTTTGAGTGTTAGTCCCTATGTGTATTCCACGGAGGATACAAATGTGCCTGAGACCAGAAGATTCTTGCTGCTAGAGTCTATTGGTCCATACCTGCACTCTTTCTTGTGTTCTGATCCAAGAGTATAAGGGGCCATGCAGATTGACCGTCTCTCCAGTTCCTTCTTACTGTCACATGGTCTGGGATGAAGCCCCCCAGTGTTCACGACCAATCCTAGACTCTGTTTTTGTAAGTATTATATAACATTTATATACAAATCTGTAAATATTGGAGAACTGTCTACAAAAGTTGATAAAACTTTCTTAGTAAATTAATGCCCCCTACCCCATCCCCACACCCACCCCTCTGCTTCTTCCCCCCTTTCCCAGTCAGCGATGAGCACTAGAGGTCCCTGTACTACCTTAGAGAAGCTCATATCTCCACTCAGTGCAATATCAGCCACTCCTTTTTGTCACAGACCTCTCACGTTGGGGTGTTCAGGCTTAGGAAACACTTCCTGGAGGAGGCTGAGTCCCCAGTGAGATCCAGGCTAGGCAGACTCTTGTACAATGGGCTGAGGAGTCAAGGAGCACGTCAGCCAGCACTGTTTCCTCAAGGAAATGAAGTCCACTGTGGAAGATTTGACCTTTCAGGGAAACAACTTATCAGTCTTTTGACTGAACAAGGCCTTGCACTTATTAAAATACTAAAGGGCAACCCTCCATTCCTTGGGGATATACACCTTAGCTGCCAAGAGGAATTACACAAGACAATCTTCTTTTACCGGAGAGCTTATGAACTGCTGCAAAAGTGTCAGAGGATGCAATGAAATAAATATAATGCTCCTTCTGCCTCTTCTTTCCAGGAGCCACATCTACCAAGAAGTGCTTTTGGTGGGATCTGTGAGAACCACTAACCTACCCAGGTGCCAGGTCCTCCCTGCTCCAAGATCCGATTTGGTGGCTGCCTAGCCCAGTTTTCCCATATATCATGGATGATTACAAACAAACAGATTCCTGATACTATCCACTTTGGTTGTATCATAGAGTTCCCCTCTTCCCTTCAAAAACCCCCTTTCTCATTCCTTTCAGGGACTGCTCTCTTACTCTTATAGGAGATTGACTCCTTACTTCTACCAGGACCCATAGAACCCATGTCCTGATATTGAGGTGGATAGGGATTTTATTCCCAATATTTTTCAATTCCCTAAGAAGAAAGAGGATAGAGATGACACTTTAATGCCTTTATCCTAAAATAAAGATTCAGGATGGTCATACTGGTATTGATAATCTCACCCCTAAACAGATACAAATGATAAATGGATCCTGACCTGAAGGATGACTCCAGCTGTACCGTCTACAAGCTTGGCTTTGATCAATATATGTATCAGGCACAAAATAGAAAAAATAGTTCTGTTCCCTCCTACAGTGTGAGACTCTTTAGCTTGGGGGGGCAGGACAGGGAACGTGTGTGTGTAAGAGTCCCATTTGCTGCACCTCCTCAGAAGATGTTAATTACGGATGTCTCCCTTGTAGGCTAGGGCATTCATCTGGCCAAATACAGCTCAGGGAACATGGACTCCTCAAGAGTCCAGGGTATAAGTGGATCTCCTGGAACTCAGAGCAGTCCAAGAAGCCAGCAAAAGATTCTTACCATTCATTCACTTGCAACTTATTCAGCTGATGTCATACAATGTGAGAACTGTGTTCTACATCAACAAGCAGTGGGAGTAAGATCACTCTTTTGCACAGAAGCAGTCCACCTATGGAACTGGTATCTTTGTCATCACATTACCCTGTCAGCTGTTCACCTGGGAATACAGAAAACAAAATCCTTTAGGAGATCACCTAGACTGTTTTGTAGCCCTTGTGGAACACATGAAAGGCCAAGCAATATCTTCACAAAGACTATCAAAGTGGATCTTTGGCTATATCTGCTCAGTTACTGGATGCTCCTCCAGCTTAAGGAGTGAAGACCCACTCCACTAGAGTAAAAGCTCTTTGAGTAGCTTTGCTTTGGGAAGTGCTATGCCTTGAAATGAATAAAGTAGTCATTTGGAGTTCTATTCATACCTTCACACAACACTCTCTCAGTGAAAGCCTTGTCAGCTGATGCATCCTTCTGAGTCAGTCATCATCAATACCACAGAGATCTTCGCACTCTCCTCCATCCCGAGCAGTGCTTGTCAGTCACCCACAGTGGAATACACATAGAGACCAGCACTTGAAGATGCAAGAGAGGTTACCTACCTTCCATAACCACAGTTCTTTGTGATGTGTCCTCTCAGTCTGTACTTTACTACACACTCTCTTTCCCCTCTGCTTCACACCATCACTGTTTCACGGCAACAGAAGCAACTGGAGAGGGAGTTGGTCTGCACCACTCCATATATCCTTGGATCAGAGTACAAGAAGATAAAGAGCACAGGAGTGGACCAACAGATGCTGCTTTTCCAGTTTCAAGTGCATGAGGGAGGGCATGCATACTCACAGTAGAATACAGATAAGGACCTCACACCTCAAAGAACTCTGGTTATGGAAGATAAGTAAACTCTCTTTATTATCCTTGCCCTGACTGCCATGGATTTTTTCCCCTGGTGTCTTTAGCTTCCCTTATCAATTTTCTACACTTTATAACTTCTGATTAATATTAATTTCTATTTTCCCTTTTGAATTCTAGTTGCTGCTGTCTCTTCTGCCACTGAACCAGGATGGTCCCTTAGCCATAGTTGTTTTCTTTATTGATTGTGGCCATCTAATAAACTCTTCCTAAAGAATTCCCAATTTTAATTTACTTTTCTGTTTCTTTCCCCCAATCAATTTCATTCATAATTTTCTTCATCTTCAGGAAATTAGCCCTTTTGAAGTACCGTGTGTGTGTGTGTGTGTGTGTGTGTGTGCGCGCGCGTGTGTTTTACTGATTTGGGACTGTCCTTTGTTTGTCCATATTGAATGTAATCAGGTTGTCGTTGCTTGTCCCTAGGCAACAGGTAACTTAGAGGTCAGTGATTAATTCATTTTTATCATTATGAGGTCCAAAATAGCATTACCTTCCGTTGGTTGTTGTACTGTTTGTGTTAGAAAATTGTTTATAATTTTTAGAAACTCTGATTTACTATTGGTTGCATGAGACTGCCTGCGTTTCCTGAATCGAAGACCTATGTTGGTTGTTGATTTTGTTGCCTTGGGAATGAAAAGACATTTATTTTATTATGCTTTGTTTGCTAAAAAGATTTACCTGCAGAGGAAGGATAAACTGAGGAAAATAAAACTTGAGGGTTTCAGGATTGACAGTACTTTGGACAGGTTAATATGAACTGGAAAAACTGGAGTGTACCAAATGAAAACCCAGATTTGAATAACAGATCATTGCTCCTCCAGATGTCTGAGAAGATGTGTGATTGTTTTGTTTTATTTTATTTTAATTTTTGCATGTCAAATAAATACATCTTCTGGTGAAAGCTGCCCTTTTGGGGCAAGTATCATCTGCATGAGAAGCCTGGGTTGGAACAAAGGGCCTAATTTAGACTGGTAAAAGTAGATGTCATTCTTCTTCAGTTGATGGAGTTTGCATCTGTTGACATCAGAGCTGAATTTAGCTCAATACTTTTTCTAGCCCAGCCTTTTCATCATGAATATTCTGACAGTTACAGTGTGCAACATAACAGAGGTTTTCCAAAACTGAGGTAATATCTTGTTAACTTGCCCTAGATTTGCTCGTATAAGGAATGGGGACAGAGCATTCCTGATACAGGCCCTCAACTCTGGAATCTACATCCCTACCCTATTGTTTGACAGAAACTGAGTTTGACCTTGAGGCAGTCATCATCTTTGTGGCACAGGAGAAGGAAAGTTATTTTTTGTTGGGAAGTGTTCTAAATTAAAATGATAAATAATAGAGACAAAAATCTAGATGCACAAGCATTAACCTGAATGTTTATGAAGAACGATGACAGATCAAGCTAGATTAATCTTGCAGCTAGATTTACAAAACTAGTAGGCAAATGGCCTAAAGCAGTGGTCCCCAACCTTTTCCAGGTGGCGAGCGCCGGACGACAAACCACCAAGGATCGTGGCCAGCGGACAAGCATCCGCCAAAATGCCACCGAAGTAGCATTGTCAAGAAGCGTCGCCACCGAAAATCAGCGACATTTCAGTGGTGGCGCCTCTTGGTGACATCGCTTTTCAGTGGCATTTCAGCAGATGCTTGTCCACCAGCCAGTACATGGGCACACCTAGATGCCCCTGCGGGCACCATTGCACCCATGAGCACAGCGTTGGGGACCACTGGTCTAAGATAAATGCAGTTATCAATTATCACTTTCACATGGATTGAGTAGCTGGAGTATTTTACACAAAGGTTAATGCTAATCAGCAGAGTGTCAAGTTATAAGAAAGTGTCTATAAGAAGTGTTATAGAAGTTCCAGTCTGACTCAACATCTTCATTAATGATCTGGAAGAGAAAATAGTGTGCTAATTACATTCATAAATGCTATGGAATTGAGGCATGTTATGAACAGTAGTGAAAATGAGAAATAATACGAAGGCACAATTTTGGAAATAGGGTTAGACAATAACAAAATGCAATGCTTCCTGGACAGTTGCAGGCTTCCATGATATACTAAGAAAAGAGATTTTCTGTATATTACTGGAAATGACTTATGCTGACATACAGCAAGGGGTGATAGTAGACAGCGTATGAGATGTATATGATCTTTCAGCAAATTGTGACAGCCAAAAAAAGCAAATTGTTGTTTTGAGTTGTGTCCTTGAACAGCAATTTGGGGCATCATGTCACAAAGAAGGGAGTTTATAGTTCCTCTTTATACATCATTTGTGAGATGAAGACTGGAATATTCTATTTAGTTTTGAGTACCTCTATACCAGAAAGACATGGTACTCAGAAGGCGGGTGGGAGGGAAGGATCAAGGGACTGGAAGAGCTGATTAATAAAGAAACATTAAGAATGCAAAATAAATATGACTAAATAGCCAGTTGCAGTGGAAGGGACTTGATAACTAAGTACTTAAAGCTTGTAAACACAAAAGAGGAAAAATAATTGTAGGGTGAAACAATTGGTAACTAGGAGTGATGGAATAAAATTAAGGAAAGGATATGTTAAGTTGAATTTCACAAAAATATCTTCATAATAGTGATGGTGGAAGACCCTCTGCTTGTGATTTTAAACTAGACCAGATAAATACTAGAAAATATGCTGCAGATAACTTTACACTAGCTGATAGATGAACTAAGGAGTCTGATCCTGCAGGCATAGGAAGCAATGGCAAAACTCTGACTTCAAAGGGAGCAGGTTCTAGATCGGGGTGGGCAAACTACGGCCTGCGGGCCGAATCCAGCCCACCAGCTGTTTTTATCCAGCCCTTGAGCTCCTGCAAGGGAGCGAGGTCTGGGGCTTGCTCCGTTGTGGCGCTCCAGCTAGGGAGCAGGGTTGGGGGCCTGCTCCTAGAAGCAGCGGCATGGCTTCCCTCCATCTCCTATTCGTAGGGGCAGCCAGGGGCCTCTGCTTTGCACGCTGCCACCCCCCCAAACGCCACTCCTGCAGGTCTCATTGGCCAGGAACCCCAATCAATGGGAGCTGCAAGGGCAGTGCCTGCAACAGCTCATTTCTATTCTAACATATTAATATTGGGACTTACTCTCCACTACATTACACTGATTTAATGTAGGAGTAACTCCATTGATTTCAGTCCTAATGATCTGCATTTTAGTATAATTAGGATGAACCTAATGGTGTTTGACTTAATTACAAATTTACTTAAGTGATCAAATATCCTAGCACCTCATATAGATTAATGGTATTCTCTTTTTTATAGTATGACCTCGCATACAAGATTCATGATATCACAGTGGTATAAACATGAAGAAACAGGCTGCACTTGTCCTATGAATTTCAACTGTGGAGAAACTGAAGTATATTATGAAATGAAGTACTGTTTGTTTCGTCTATACCTATTTTCACTTTAGAGTCAAGATTACATACTAGACTCTGCTCAGTTTTTCAGGTAGCATTTTCTTTTAATCTTACCTATCTATCGATGATGCAAAGTTTACAATGTGACAGTTAAAGGATTTTTCTCCACTAGTTCTAGGTTTTAAGAATTAAAAAATAAAAAATAAACTCTTTTCATAGTATGAAGATAGCAATGCCTCTGGGTAGAAGTAAAAACTCAAGATGAAATTGACAGAAATCAACTCAGGTGGCAAAAAATGTAGCTTGTTATGCAATTTGGTGCTGAAATTATTTCAGTCCAATCACAAAGGAATTAATGTGATTAAGTTTTGATTTAGACTGAATTTTGTTTACAGCTAGTTAATTGCCTTATTTCTTGATAGGAAGTGTGCCTTTCATACTGTATATTTAAATGCTGTGATAATATTGTCTTTTTAATACTGTTATAAAAATGATTTCTATAAACATTTCTTTTAAAACACTTTGCTATATTGTGTTCCAAGACTGTAAATCTTGTAACATATATTTAATAAAACATTACATTATAATGTGTATAGTACAAGCACACTTATCAAAATATGGTAAAATATATGCTGCAATAAGTGATGTCAGTTTATGACCCTACCTTTCCTTTTCATCATTTTATCATAGAAAAGAGGGGCAAAGAATATGCAAATAGTGATGGAATTGTTTAAACAAAGAAATTTGGATATATTAGATTAGATTCTCCCCAGTGTTAAGATGGCTTTGAACAGTTCTGAGAGTGCAACGTGGCCATAAATCTGATGGCAGATAGCAAATCCACACACTGTGTGGCTGGCATCAAGACTGTGGCCTGGAGAAAGAAAGCATGGTGGGATGAAGAATTCCAATGCACCAGTAATCCCCAAACACTGGAGTGGCTCCTTGTTACCATACATAATCAACATAAATTAAAGCAGCCGGAAGGACTAGGCTGACATGCAGTGGCCTACTGTTGAGGGAACACAATTGTCGTTAAACCATTTTGTGCGCACAGAGAGAGACTCCTGAGGTACACTGTGTGCTCATCAGTGACTGCTGAAGATCTCATTTGACTGTTGAGTTAGTGAATCAGTGTGAGGTAATGTGTTTGTATTATGTAAGGCTTAATGCAGTGATTTCTACCATGCTGTCTCTCTGAAGGTACCCATGTAATCTGATGATACAGGCTGTTATTCCTTCCCTGATGATGGTAACCAGTGAAAGTGAGAGTGCTAGTTGTTAGATTTGTACTATCCTGATTTTGTCTGTGCTAGGATTATACGCCAAAAAAGACCAAAACATAAAATCTGACTAGAGAGAGAGAGAGAGAGAGAGAGAGATGCATATATTTGCTTTAGTCAATACACATGAAAAACTAATCAATATTCCATAATCAGCTTTTTAAAGTAAACACACACACACACTCTCTCTCCAGTGGTATAGCCCCTGTACTCATAGCAGATGGTAACTGGCTGCTCACAGAGAGAGGCAAGATTCCCTCTCACTGGACAGAGCACTGATAGTCTCCTGAACTGTCAATCCACTATGTTTGATGAAGCCATTGACTCACTCCCACTGTGTTCTGTCCTGGATGGAGCTGTCCTCGTATCCTTCTTTAGGCGAGATTACTAAGGCCAGCAAGCAGCTGTAAGGGGCAAGCCTCCGGACCCAAGAGCATTCAATCTGAAGTGTACAAATGTGGAGGTGCACACCTGGCAGGAAACTCACCAGCCTTTTCAAGACTATATGGGAATAGAGTACTATGCCCCAGGAGTATAAGGATGCTTTCATAGTCCATGTGTACAAAAGGAAGAGAAGCATATCAAGCTGTGACAACCATTGCGGAATCTCACTGCTGTCCGTAACTGGGAAAATCTTTGCCTGGTTGTCCTCAACAGGCTCATCTCTCATTTAGTGGACCTGGTGTCAGAGTGGCTTTTGTGCTGGTTGTGACACCATGGACACGATTTTTGCAGTCTGACAAATACAAGAGATGGCTCATAAACAGAATAAGGACCTATATGTGGTATTTGTTGCCCTGACCAAGGCTTTTGACAACAGTGAATTGCGAGCACCTGTGAAAACTCCTTCATAAATTTGTGTTCCCAGAGAAGAGGATTGTTGTCATCTACTCACTTCACAATGGCATGATGGCCAGGGTGATGGAATGTGGTGACTCATCAGAAACCTTGCCTATCACCAGCAACTCCAAACAAGCATGTGTAGTGGCTCCAGCCCTCTTTGCCGCCGTTTTTTTCAGCCATGCTCTTGTTCAAATTCCAGGGTTTTGGCAAAGGGGTACACATCCGGTTTAGATTGGATGGTGGTCTATTATCTACAGTGACTCAGGGCCTGCACCAAGGTAATCAAATAGCTTTTTAAGAGAGCTCCTGTTTGTTGATAACTATGCTCTCATTGTACGCATACTTGTCATGTATCACTTTGCCTAGGACTCAAAATGCTTTGGTTCACAGTCAGCCTGAACAAGACAGAAGTCATGTACCAGCCAGGACTAGACCATGAGCATCACAAGCACCATGAGTCCATTGTTACAACTGACAACTCACCCCTCAAGTCGATCAGGAATTCTGCTGTCCGGATTGCACACTTTCCAATAACACCATGTTGGAAAATGAGATTATTCAGCATCTCACAAAGGCCAGCATGACATTTGGCAGGCTCACCTTCAGGCTCTGGAGGGAGCATGGAGTTTTGCCTCAGAACCAAGATAAAAATCTACCATGCTGTTTTTCTCACCTCACTCCTCTTCGGTTACGAGATATGGATTCTATACTGACAGCACTTCAAACAGTTGGAGAGCTTCCACTTTCACTGCCCAAGATCCATCTGCAACATCAAGTAGTAGGACAGGATGCCCTACACTGAAGTCCATGAAAGGTGCCAAATCCGTGGAATCGAGAGCATACTCAGGGCTTAGTTTTGCTGGGTCCAACGCATGGTCCCTACTGAGGTTTCTGTATACTGAAAGTGATACTCTACAGCCAACTGTGCACAGGAACCCACTGTAAGGGTCAGCCCAGACTCAAATATAAGGACATTTTGAAGGCTAATGTCAAATCATTCAAGATAGACATTAAAATCTGAAAACTCATTGCTCTGGACCAGTGGTGGGCAACCTGTGGCCCGCAGGCTGCATGCGGCCTGTCAGGGTAATCTGCTGGCGGGCACTCAGACAGTTTGTTTACATTTGTACTGATGCCCGTAGCTTCCAGGGGCTGCAGTTCGCCGTTTCCAGCCAATAGGTGCTGCGGGCAGCAGCGCGGGCTGCAGGGATGTGCTGGCCACCACTTCCCACAGGTCCCATTGGCCACCACTGCTCTGGACAGCCTCAGATAGAGAGGTCTGTGCCATAAGTCCGTGTCTACTTTTGAGGCATGGTGTGTGAGATCACAGTGGGGGAAGATATCATGTCGTAAGGCCAAGACCTCAAACCTTTCCCCGAACAACTATGCTTGCTAGAAATGCAATTGCATTTACAAGTCCACAACAGGACTTGCTTCCCATGTAAGAAGCCATAAAAGCAAGTATACTGAGACCTCAAATCAACACCAGCTGAACACTCATCTGCAGAGAGAGTGAGTGTGAGTGTGTGCGTGTGTGTGTGTAAGAGAGTAGTGAAGACATATCTAAAGTAAGTTTAGGAATTTGGTAGGGTCCTAAGAGTCTCTGATATGGGACTGTAGTGATGTTTACAATGGAAAGAGTTCTTATTTCTAGTTGGAAGAGGAAATGGTCTGACCAGAACAGATGATTTAGGTGTTTCTTATATTGATATCCTTCCTGAAGATCTAGGCAGCTCTGTGTTGATCCAGAGAGTATGAGAGCCCTAAACTTTCTTCTCATGTCAGAAGCACCATCTGTGTAGATGTTGAAGTCTCCCAAGATGATGAGGTTTGCAAATTTAAGAAGGCTTTGTTGAGCAGAAACTTAGATTAGCAAAATACCAAGGAAAAATGTACTGATGAGTGACACCAGAAGATGAGTGCTAAATAAAGACACTCAAATCATTTGTGGCCTGAGTGATTGCTTTTATACTAGTGCAAATCTGGCATAATTCTATTTAAGGTATTTATATGGCTCCTATTACTATAGTATCTGAGCACCTCGCAGTCCTTCACGTGTTCATCCTCTTAATAGCCTTGTGTGGTATAGAAGTTGTCATTATTCCATTGTACAGCTGAGGAGCTGACACAGAGGCCTGGTCTACACTACGCGTTTAAACCGATTTTAGCAGCGTTAAACCTATTTAACGCTGTACCCGTCCACACTACGAGGCCCTTTATTTCGATATAAAGGGCTCTTTAAATCAATTTCTGTACTCCTCCCTGACGAGAGGAGTAGCGCTAAAATCGGTATTACCATATCGGATTAGGGTTTGTGTGGCCGCAAATCGACGGTATTGGCCTCCAGGCAGTATCCCACAGTGCACCACTGTGACCGCTCTGGACAGCAATCTGAACTCGGATGCAGTGGCCAGGTAAACAGGAAAAGCCCTGCAAAATTTTGATTTTCATTTCCTGTTTGCCCAGCGTGGAGCTCTGATCAGCACGGGTGGCAATGCAGTCCCAAATCCAAAAAGAGCTCCAGCATGGACCGTACGGGAGATACTGGATCTGATTGCTGTATGGGGAAACAAATCTGTTCTATCAAAGCTCCATTACAGAAGACGAAATGCCAAAGCATTTGAAAAAAAAATCTCCAGGCTACACAATGCTGCATGACAAGCGTAACGGAAAGCCAGAGACTCAAATGAACGGTCATGAAGGGGGTGGGGGGGACTGAGGACTCCAGCTATCTCACAGTCCCCAGCAGTCTCCGAAAAGTATTTGCATTCTTGGCTGAGCTCCCAATGGCTGTAGGTTCAAACACATTGTCTGGCGTGGTTCAGGGAATAGCTCGTCAATTCCCCCCCCCCCCCCCCATGAAAGAAAAGGGAAAGAAATTGTTTCTTGACTTCTTTCAATGTTACCCTATGTCTACTGAATGCTGCTGGTAGACGTGATGCTGCAGCAGTGAAGAGCAGTATCCACTCCTCTCCCCTGCCCAGTGGCAGACGGTGCAGTAGGACTGGTAGCCATCCTTGTTATCAACCCGTGAGTGCTCCTAGCTGGCTTCAGGTGAGGCTGACCGGGGGTGCCTGGGTGAAAATAGGAATGATTCTCGGTCATTCCCAGCAGATGGTACAGAACGGCTGGTAACCGTCCTCATCATAGCAACTGGGGGCTGAACTCCATCGGCCCCCTCCCTTTCCTGTGTAAAAGAAAGATTTTGTCCTGCCTGGACTGTCATAGCACTGGGAGGCTGCCTCCCCCTCATTTTATCTCACTAACAAGTCACTGTTTCTTATTCCTGCATTCTTTATATCTTTGTGACACAAATGTGGGGGACAGTGCCACGGTAGCCCAGGAAGGTTGGGGGAGGAGGGAAGCAACGGGTGGGGTTGTTGCAGAGGCACCCCCCATGAATGGCATGTAGCTCATCATTTCTGCGGGATCTGACACGGAGCAGTTGTGCTCTCTGATACACTGGTTCTCTAGTACACTTGCCCCATATTCTAGGCAGGACGGACTCCATTTTTAGAAACCATAAAGGAGGGATTGACTCGGGGAGTCATTCTCAGTTTTGCCTTTGCGCCCCCGGCCGATCTCAGCCAGGGGCACCCATGATAGCAGCAGACGGTACAGAACGACAGATAACCATCATCTCATTGCCAGTTTACACCAGCAGCAGATGGTACAGAACGACTGATAACCGTCTCCACTATCATGCAAAAGTAAATGAATGCTGCTGTGTAGCGCTGGAGTATCGCCTCTGTCCGCGGCATTCAGTACACATACGGTGACTGTAAAAAAAAAAACAAAAAAAAACAAACAAAAAAAAAAAACCTGAACGGGCTCCATAGTTGCCGTGCTGTGGCGTCTGCCAAGGCAATCCAGGGAAAAAGGGCGTGAAATGATTGTCTGCCGTTGCTTTCCCGGAGGAAGGAATGAGTGACAACATTTACCCAGAACCACCCGCAACAATGATTTTTGCCCCATCAGGCACTGGGCTCTCAACCCAGAATTCTAAGGGGCAGGGGAGACTGCAGAAACTATGGGATAGCTACGGAATAGCTACCCACAGTGCAACGCTCCGGAAATCGACACTAGCCTCGGACCATGGACGCACACTGCCGAATTAATGTACTTAGTGTGGCTGCGTGCACTCGACTTTATACAATCTGTTTTATAAAACCAGTTTATGTAAAATCAGAATAATCCCATAGTGTAGACGTACCCTGAGGCTAGGTCTACGATGGTGGGCCAGGGGGAGGCTGACCCTAAGATACTCAACTTCAGCTATGCAAATAGTGTAGCTGAAGTCAGCGTGTCTTAGGTCAATTTACCTGGCCGTGAGAATGGCAGCGAATTGACTGCTGCCACTCCCCTGTCGTCTCCGCTTCC
The DNA here is from genome assembly GCF_025201925.1 of Gopherus flavomarginatus. Classification (NCBI taxonomy): domain Eukaryota; kingdom Metazoa; phylum Chordata; order Testudines; family Testudinidae; genus Gopherus; species Gopherus flavomarginatus. The sequence continues at coordinate 191,355,083 of NC_066617.1, forward strand.
ACCTTTCACCTTGCTGGAGTTCCAGAGTCGACGGCAGGGACGTTGGGGATCGATTGATCACTACCCGTCAATCCGGCAGGTAGTGTAGATGTACCAACAGACAAAGTAATTTCCAGTCCTGTTTTTCAGCACCATTGTGATCCTGTTTGGCTGATGCCTAACCCTGTGTGCACCTAAAGTCACTCTGCTCCTAAGTTTTCCTAAACCTCATCTTAGGTGCCTATATTTCTACCACTGGGCATGTGCACTGCTGCCTCACTTTAGGCACCCGGGTGCCCATCTCCTGCCTAAACCCTAGTCCTATTCATGAACCAGGGGAAATGTAGGTGTTCAGCTTCCTAAGTTGCGTGATCTGGCTGGCATGCTCAGAGGCCACCTAACCACAAAACATGGGGGTGGGGAGTGGGTGGAAAGGAGGAGGACTTCCCTTACACCCTTTAGCCTGCTGATTAGGATACTCACCCAGGATGTGGGAAACCCCTCATTCAAGTCCCTTCTCCTCATCAGGCTGGGGGGGGGGGGGGGATTTGAACGGGGATGTGCCACCACTCGGGTTAGTGCCTTAAACAGTAGGCCTTGGGATATTTCAATGTCGTTCCCCCTCAATCTCTCTTATTGAGGTTGTTCCATTTTAATTAAATATTGGGCCACAAAGTATTAGAATGACTTTCTAGCCAAGGGATTAGGGCACTGACCTGAGGGACAAATCCCTGTTCAAATCCCTTTTTGTCAGGCAGAGTGGAGATTTGAGCCAGAGGTGTCTCCTATGCTAGGTGGGTATCCTAGCCAGTAGGCTAAAGCTAAAAAATAGCCTCCACTGCCCCTCACCCCGCCCCCTAATCTTTTGTGGAGTTAGGCAGACCTCTGAGCATGCTTACTGGATTGGGCCCCACAAACAACTTAGGCAGCCAAACTCCTATCTTCCCACAACTTTGTGACTCTCAAACAGATAAACATCTCTCTGCAGCCTGGGCTTAGGCACAATATGCAGAGCGAGGCACAGTGCTTAGGATATACCCCTCCGGTCAGCATCTCCGTTGGCTGTTTTAGACCTGCTTAGTGTGTAAACTTCATAGATTGCATTGTAAGGTGCCTATCTCTCCCCAGTTGTGGTCTAGGAGCCTAGGCTTCTAACTTACACGTGTGTGTTAAAGTGTTGTACCTGTGATTTTTTTTCTAGATGCCATGATGCTAAGTATCACATCTCCTAAGTCTCTCTTGAGGATCCTACCCTTGGGTACTGAGCATTGAAATGAAGGGAATTGAATGTGGGCCTCTGATGTCCTAAACACTGAACCATCTTTTTTAATTCTGTGTCTGCACACAAAAGTCATACCACTATACCGGTATATGTGGCACAACTTCCCTCACATGGATACAATTATACCAAAATAAAGATACTTATACTAGGATAGCTTATTCCCATACAGGAAGGGAAATAAGCTATCGTGCTTTAAGATTTATTTATACCGGTATAACAGCATCCATACTAGGCATTGTATAGGTGTAACTAAATGGATAAAAAAATCACGTCCCTCATCTCCATAGTTATGTGGTAGAAAGATTGTGTGAACTGGACCTATTTGCTCATTCCACTGAAGTCATTGAAGCTGGTGAAAATCAAGAATCAAGTCAGCATCTTGCCGCCATAGTTTGGTATAGACTCTGGGTTTCATCCATTAAATAATTTGAAATTCCTAAACCACAACATTTCTTCCATTATTGTTTGCCATATTGTTGTAGCCGTGTTAGTCCCAGGATATGAGAGAGAGAGAAAAGGTAGGTGAGGTAATTTCTTTACATAAGAACAGCCATACTGGATCAGACCAATGGTCCATCTAGCCTAGTATCATGTCTTCTAACAGGGGCTTTAGAGGGAATGAACAGAACAGAGGCAAATTTATGAAGTGATCTATCCCTTGTCTGGTAGCTTCTGGTAGTCAGAGGGTTAGGGGTACCCAGAACACGGGATTGTAGCCCTGATCATCTTGGCTAACAGCCACTGATGGGACCTGTTCATCAAAAAAATAATGGCTCTGGCTGGGAATCTTCTTCACATTCTCTGTAGTGAAGACTGATGCAAAGAATTCATTTAGCTTCTTTGCAATGGCCTTGTTTTCCTTGAGTTTGGTGGCCCCACTGATTCTTTGGGAGGCTTCCTGCTTCTGATCAGCTTGACATTAGCTATCTGCTAGTCATCTGGTACCGACTGAAGAAGAGCTCTGTGTAGTTCAAAAGCTTGTCACTTCCACCAACAGAAGTTGTTCCAATAAAAGATACTACCTCACCCACTTTTTGTCTCAACACTGACATTCACTTTAAAAACAGCACTGTGAGATCCAAGCAGAAGTCAAATGTAGTTGTTTTTAAGAAGGAAAAAACATTATAAAATACTAGATGTTCAGGCTATTATCCTACAAATATCAATATACTTTGGCTCAGCTTGCATTATATTCTTGTTTTCACAAGATGTGCTCATTTAGTCCTGTGTAGTGCAATAAGTGGCTCACGGTGATACTTTGATGCTTCAATTACTATGCAGAATTACCTATCTGAAAGCCCATTTAAGACAAAGATTCTGTTATGCTAATGCAAATAATTGACCAGTCTGAGATCGAGCCATTGTGTTTCTTTCCTTGTCAACGGCACCCTCTCTGCTGTTAAGTGTCACTGTAATGTGACTCCAGTCTGTCTAGTAATTCAGACAAGAGATTCCTTTGTGACACTAATTTTAACACTACCTAAGCAGTCAACTGGCACAGATGATTGTTTGTTTGGTATTGGATGTTAAACTGGCCTATAATCTCTTTAGGGGAACTGGGCTAAAGTATCAGCTTCGGCCTGTAATGTCCATTTCTAAAACTCTAAGTTGCTTCTCATAGCAGTAACCACTGCATCTTTTTTCTTTTTTTTTTTTTAAAGAATTGACATAACCTAGGGATCAGCAACATCTTTTATTATTATTGATTATTTATTTGTATTACCTTAGCATCCAGGAGCCCTAGTCATGGATCAGGACCCCATTGTGCTGGGCTCTGTATAAATACAAAAACAAAGAAATAATACAGGCTGCCCCTAGTTCTTGAGCTTAATTTCATGATCTAGTTCTAACAGTGTGGTACTGTTCCATTTCATCTAAATAACATCATCATCACAAGGGCACATTTGTTTTCCTCTCTGATACAAGGGTGACCAGATGTCCTGATTTTATAGGGCCAGTCCTGATTTTTTGGTCTTTTTCTTATGTAGACGCCTATTTCCCGCCTCCCATCTCGATTTTTCACATTTGCTGTCTGGCCATCCTATATGATACTCCCACTGGAGCCACCTGTTGTAGTAACTAGAAATTAAACATAATTACTACTATTTATGGTACCACCTTGAGGCCAAACAAGAATGGGGCCCCATTGAGTTAGCATTGTACAAACTGAGACATAAGGCAATGTCTTCGCTAGAAATACTGCAGCTGCACCGCTGTAGTGTTTCATTGTAGATGCTCACTACAGGGACTGGAAGAAGAACTCTGTTGCTGTAGTTAATCCACCTAGAGGTGCTAGCTAGGTCAACAGAAGAATTGTTTCCTCAATTCAGCACTGTCTACACCGGTGGTTAGATTGGCTTAAATATGTTGCTCAGGGGTGTAGATTTTTTGTACCTATGAGAGATGTACCTGGGTCAGCCTAACCTAACCTTTTCATGTAAACCTGACCTAAGTAAGCGAAACAAATCTCTTTACCCCACCCTGTATCTAACACTCCAGCACAGCGAACAATAGGACACTTTGCACTACCCTTCACGTTAGTGCCATGATTTTTGGAGGAGAGAGTGGGTGATGTTTGTTCTTTTAGTTCTTTGAGTGGGGTTTTATTAGGAGGGGATCAGTTAAAGAGAAAAACAAAGGAAGTGAGAGGGACCATAGCAGGGAGTAGAGAAAGGGGGAGAGGGCAGGCAGGGGGAGCAGAGAAGGCAGGTGGAGTGAGGTTGAGGTGAAGAGACTGTGAGGGAGAAGGGGTTGGGAAGATCTTCAAGCAAAAGGCCAATCAGTAGAGTGCAGCGTGTGGACACTGTAGAAAGCAGTCTGATGACATTGTCAATGTGCCAACAGTGCCTGCCTGCTGAGGTGCTTCTCGTGTCTGCTCCTGTTGGTTTGAGTTTCTGTAGTCCTTGGGACTGGCTCTTCCCTGAAATTTTTCTTCTCCAACCCCACATAAAAAGGATGAGGGGGTCTGTGCGTTCTAGTGCCCTCAAACAGAGGGGGTGGGTCACACTTGCACTGTCCTGGATTTGGGAGGTGCTGGGAAGAGGCATTCTTTACTATTGGGCTGGGAGGCAGTTGCCCTGCCCCCCACACCTTGGTTTGCCTTGTGTGCTCCCCTCCCCCCGAATTTTTCATAGCTCCTTTCCAGCTGATGGTGCAGGGTCTCTCAAGGGCCTGCAGGGGTAACTGAAGTGGGCTTGGCAAGGGTTCTAATCACTGCATTGTCAGCAACACCTTCCTCTCCCCACTGGCTGGACAGGAGAGTACCAGTGGTGTAAGGTGTTAAGTGTGGAATGAGCTCTGCCCCAATCCTTGCCCTGGGCCTGCAGTCAGTGAGACAATCCCACAGTGTCCACCACCCCCATTTCTCCCCAGGTTAGAACTGGCATGTTCCGTCCTGCTCCTTTTAGGACAGGACAGGCCCACTAACCCCTCATGAGCAAGCTGCAGCCCTAACAGGGAGTCAAAATCAGGAATGTTGACACAACCTGGCCTCCCATCCTCTTACATTTTTTTGAAAGATGCCTCTGGTGCTGGAGGGGTGGAGGCAGTGTGAGGAGAAAGGGATGGCCTCAGCTATAGTTTTGGCAAAGTGCAATCCAATCAGTAATCCCCCAGACACAGCCAATCCTAGCAGTGCTATGTATTGTCTATGCATCCAGAGAGAGAGAGAGAGAACTGCAGCACCTGAGTGGAGAAGGGCAGGACTGCTACTGAGATCATCCTTATGGGAATGGGTGAGGAGCAGCCAGAGCAGTGGTTCTTTCCCCATTTTTGTTTGGCCAGCCAGCAGAGGGATGCAGAAGCCTGGTGGGCGGGAGGAATGTAGGATAACCCCCTTAAAGGGGTGTAGTAGTGTGACACTTTGGGAAAGTTGTCTATGTACAATTTATGAAATCTGTTTAAGATTATGAACTCTCTGGATACGTCTTCATCAAACTGCAAACTCCATTCTGAGTGCTGTCTGCCTTGCCTGTTGTCCTTTTACCTACACCCTGGAATGCAATTCCAGGGAGTGGTGACACAGGGGTAAAAATGGAGGATTGTCAAACCTTGATAACCTCCTATTCAAACGGAAGCAGCACTGGACAAAAGGTGGCTAAACCAAGAAAACTAGTTCTGAAAGGTGGGCTAGCAACAGAGCACCTAGTGGGGACTTTGAACACCTGATGAGGCTAATCAGAGGGTCACATGACAGGGGACTTGCAACTTTATAAAAAGAGGATTCTCTCACCAGCCATTTTAGAGACAGAGAAGAGACCAGCAGCAGAAAGTAATGCTGTGCAAGAGAAGGATCCTGGACACTCTGAAAGACTCTGATCTAAGCCCAAAGCACACTCCACTGAGGTGAGGAAACTGAGGCAGGTAATGGTGTGTGGGTGTGTGTTTTGCTTTCCCTGGATCTGTATATTTCTGTACTGCCTACTGTAAAGAATAATTGTTTTAGAATCCCTTTTGCAAAGTCTCTGTGTTATGTGCTTTAATAATCATGTGTCCCTGGAGAGGTAAACTGTAAAACAGTACAAACAAGGGTTGAAGCTCTGAGAAAGCCTATACTTAAGCAGCTGGGTGTCCTGGGGGCCTTGGTCAGCCACACTGAGGTCCCATCTCTGTGACAAGATATGAGACAGAGAGTCTGTGCCCATGTAGTATGCCAGAGAGGCCAAAGAAAGAGACAATGCTGGAGCCTACCAGTACCAAGAAGAGCTTAGGAGCAGGCGGGTCCAGTGTACAATTCCCCACTCTGAACCTTAGCGTCCAAAAGATGGGGTACCAGCATGAATTCCTCTAAGCTCAATTACCAGCTCAGTACTTGTAGCGCTGCCACGAACCAGGAATTCCAGTGCCTGGTACACTCTGGTCCCCCCAAAACCTTGCCCGGGGAACCCCAAGACCCAGACCCTCTGGATCTTAACACAAGGAAAGTAACCTCTTTCCCTCACCGTTGCCTCTCCCAGGCTTCCCCTCCCTGGGTTACCCTGGAAGATCACTGTGATTCAAACTCCTTGAATCTTAAAACAGAGAGGAAAATCCACCTTCCCCCCTCCTTCTCTCTCCCCCTCCCAGACTTTCCCTGAGAGAGAAAGTAATCCTAACACAGAGAGAAAATTAACCTTTCTCTCCCTCTTCCCTCCTTTCTCCCCACCAATTCCCTGGTGAATCCAGACCCAGTTCCCTGGGGTCTCACTAGAATAAAAAAACAGTCAGGTTCTTAAACAAGAAAAGCTTTTAATTAAAGAAAGGAAAAACAGTAAAAATTATCTTTGTAAATTTAAGATGGAATATGTTACAGGGTCTTTTAGCTATAGACACTGGGAATACCCTCCCAGCCTAATTATACAAGTACAAATTAAAATCCTTCCAGCCAAATACACATTTGCAAATAAAGAAAACAAACATAAACCTAACTCGCCTTATCTACCTAGTACTTACTATTCTGAGCACATAAGAGCCTGTATCAGAGAGATTGGAGAGAAACCTGGTTGCTTGTCTGGTCACTCTCAGAACCCAGAGAGAACAACAACCAAAAACTAACAGCACACACAAAAACTTCCCTCCCTCAAGATTTGAAAGTATCCTGTCCCCTGATTTGTCCTCTGGTCAGGTGACAGCCAGGCTCACTGATCTTGTTAACCCTTTACAGTCAAAAGAGACATGAAGTACTCCTGTTCTATTAACCCTTAACTATCTGTTTATGACTGATCCAAACCCAGTAGCTTGGTGAGTGTCCAGCAAGGGGATCTCAACCAGGGCCGTGACAAGCAGCTAGTGCAATAATTTCCCTGCATGCTAGGAAGCTCTGGAAGACTTCTTGTACTTTAGTCTCCTCACCTCCCAGCATACTGTGGCCAAGCACACTCTTATCACTGTAACATTTATCTACACCTATTAATACATGAAGGCTTTGAAGAACTGTTTCCACTGTCTTGTCTCCTTATCTCCTGGGTATCCAAGCCACTCCAGGGGGCTGCAAGAAGATTTTGTGTTACTCCTTTAATAAAATTCAGTCCACCTTCTACTGGTTTGGTTCTGGTTTCTATTTATATCTACTGATCACCTTCCCATCTTCTGCCCTGCACTGGTCTTTCCATCCCTTGCATTGTAGAATAACTTCTGTTGGCCCTCTGATGTTATATTATCATGACTCTGCACAGCTGAATTGGGGTTGCTTGCTCTGAATTTTTTTTGTCTACCTACAAAGTCTCTACTGTTGGCCCTCACATAGCCCCAAACCTGCAAACACATGTGTGTCTAGCTTTATGCATGTGAGTAGCCCACTGAACTCAGTGAGACTCCTCTTCTGCATAAAGTGAAGCGTAAGTGTAGCTGTTTGCATGATCAGGGCCATAGTTTCAATGAGAGCTTTTTCTGAAGAAACACTGTTGGAATGGGCCATTTGCTAACAGGCAAAGAGCTCCCCATTGTGTCCAGTGTCCAGTGAGACAGGAGCTGCAACTTAGGGACATAAGGAAGGGAATAAGAAGAACTGAATTTGGTATTTAAAACAGTTAACATATGTTCAATACCTATTAAAAAAAAAAAGGTAAAATGCTTTTAATTAGCATTGTGCTCTAAAGGGACTTTTTCAGAAGGAGATATTCTATGGTGTAGTGCAGTGATCTTGTTAGCAAAAGGTTTCAGAGACATTTGTTCAAAGAAGTTACATGAGTCCAGAATCCTCTTCCCCCAATAACCGGGCATGCTGGGAAAGGATTTTGTAAGATTAATGAATATTGTGTGACCACTCAGTTGGATGTGATCAGTAAAGCTCGTACTATGTGTATCTCTATCAACTCTTAGTACTTTTGATTTTAAAGAGCTCCTCCTGATAACCTGGGGACGCAGTTCAAATTGTGACAATTCACATGTTGTTTTGACATTTAATCAAGAGATTTAATTTTATTCATTGCCTCAGAAATTTGATACGGACATTTATAAGGCTACAGAACTAAATGAAATGCAGAATCAGATCCATTACTTTATTTTTTGAAAACCATATCAAATTCCCCAATCTCATTTCCATCTCCATAGGGCTGAGCTGCACATCAGTTACACACATTTTTTAATATTTTAAAGATGAAAGTATTTTTACAATGTATATTTTGGTTGAAATCCCAAACCTGCTGAGTTTTGCCGTTGACTTAAATAGGGTCAATATCACCTGTTATTTTTAAAGCATTCTGCTCCCTACTGAGGGAAGTGGGACACTGTACAAAATAATAAAAACAATATAACTCCCAGTAAACATTTAAGTATAATCCATCCTCATAACTTCACATAAATTAGTAAAAGAGGTAAGGGGGGGGAATATAGAGAAGAAATGACTATTGCAGATTTGGTGCCTTTGTGTCTGCTCCCACTCCCATTAAAGTTATAGGATATTTGTCCAGTGAATTCAGTGGGACATGATTGGGATCTGTAGTTTTTCCTGAGAGAGGTATCAAGGGACCTTGTTTTTCTTTACTTGCTTTAAATTTTCTCAGCGTAGTACTCATCATAGCAAAGGCATCATCATCTGCCAGCCTAAGGTTCTGGTCCTGCCCATCTCTTCTGCACGGAGCATGATTTGACCTCACTCTGGGACTCAGTGTGGAGTTTAATGGTGGCTTGCTGTGTAGATCAGGTGGAGGATCAGGGCCAAGGATATTGTGGAGGGATCCCTAAGTAGTCTGTCATGGTGCCTGAGGGTGTGCCTACTCTACACTTCAGTCAGAAGTGTGACTGCAGCATACCCAAGCTAGCTTTGATCTAGCTAGCTCGAATAACAATAGCAATGAAACTGGCAGCAGCGTGGGCTAGCTGCTCCAGTAGGTACCCAGAGTCTTGCTGCCGCTTCACTATTATCTCTGATCATGGAAAAAGAAAGGGGTGGGCAGATCCCCATTGACTGCAGTGAGGCTCTATGTGGGACCCTGCCTTTGCAGTTCTCTTTTCAGGAACAGGGCCTGAATTATTAATAGTTACAAAATGTGCATGAATGAAATAAAAACGATTCACTAAAAAGGAAAGCAGGGGAGCACTGAAGAATTAATTTGAAATTGGATCTCTAGCAGCCCCTGCAAGCAAAAAGTGAAATCAGAGCCTTTCAATACACAGGGGCAGAAGTGCCAGTTTAATGTGATTCAAAGAAGCCAAACTGCACTGGCAGCAGGAATTTAACTTGCCTGACTTTTAACATAAATATCTGAGATCTTGATGTGTGCTTCACACAGGTGGTCTGCACTGCTCCATGTGGCAGCTGTTAAGCAGAGAAATCGAACATGTTAAGAACATTGTCATTTGGTCTGGATTGGTTGCTTATATCTTATAATGCAGTGTTTCTCAAACTAGGGTCACTGCTTGTGCAGGGAAAGCCCCTAGCAGTCTGGGCCAGTTTGTTTACCTGCCCCATCCCAGGTCCAGCCGATCGCGGCTCCCAGTGGCTGCAGTTTGCTGCTCCAGGCCAATGGGAGCTGCTGGATGCAGCATGGGCCAAGGGACTTACTGGCTGCTGCTTCCAGCAGCCCCCATTGGCCTTCAGTGGCGATCCATGGCCAGTGGGAGCAGCGATTGGCCAGACCTGCAGACGGGGAAGGTAAACAAACCAGCCCGGCCCACCAGCGGCTTTCCCTACACAAGCGGTGACCCCAATTTGAGAAACACTGTTATAATGCAAATGTGTTGATGTTCAGTAACCTGACGAAGTGGTGCAAAGCCTCAGTTACTTAGCGCCGAAGACATAAAGTGCTTACAATACATAGTGTATGCACAGTGTACATTATAATTCACTCTACAGGCACTCAAAGTATGCTGCATGTATTAAAATAATTTCAGTGCTAAACGCCGAAAGCATTTCTAGGTAAAGGAAGTGGATGGAATAGTTCTGCTTCCTGCAGCAACATGATATTCTCCTGTCACCACTTTTGAGATTGCTGCTTGCCAATGTTATTTCCCCTTGTCCCTGTTACAACTGTTTGCCAACCATAAAGGCTCTTGATCTCCATGCAGAAATATCACTGTATCCTCACCATTCTCTTCACATCCTTCTAATGCTCTCCTCTCTGTGCTGCCTTCTGTGCAGCCTTCAACACTTGGAACCCCCTCCCTGATATTTACAACGCAACTTTCCAAAAGCCATATTAATGTGCCTCTTAGGGGTAACAAGGCAGTAGTAAATCTGATAAACCTCAAACCAAAATCATGAAACTAGCAATTCACTCGCCCAACACTTGGTTAACAAAGTGTTAAGGTTGTCTGGCAGTGCTTTTTATCCTTCCATAATGGCAAATCTTTTTGTGTAAACCTCTGAAAATCAGAAAATGCTGAGTTAAGGTATGCCTCACCCTCTTCCCACAACCTTCCTCAGTGTGGTACTCTGTCCCCCTCTGGTGTTGGCTTGGCCACATATGAAGGTTATGAGCTTGCTAGAGCCTTGGCTAACAGATGTGGAGTTTTCTGCTCAGGTAGTAGAGGCTTAGACTTTCAGATCCACGCTTTGGTTCCCAGTGCTGATGACCCACCCAGGGGCATGGTGTTACAAGTAGTGGACACACTGGACCACCTAATTGCTTGACAACTTCTTGTGTCTCAAGTTACTCTCTGCAGGTGGACTCCTGTGCTTATATGTAGCTCCATTGACTTACATGGGACTGACTCCATGGTGGTCCAGGCATCTGCTTTTTCTAAAGTATTTGCAGGACCAGGGCCTTCCAATGTAAACTTTCTGGTGCAAGGACCTTTTCTTTTTTAACAAAACACTTGTTTGGAAGATCTGCTATTGTTAAGTAAGGATGTGGCAAGTGGCTGGAAAGTTCAAATGGACGCCCTTCACCTAGTTGCAGGGCTCAGTGACTGCTGAGCAAAATGGAGAGCTTCAGACTAGTTCTGCATTGGTATAGGGACGTAATGATAAAATAAAACAACATATTTGCTGAACACAATCTCTCCTTGCATTTGTGTGAAGAGCAATGCAACACATACCATGCAATTGGCACAATATAAATCAGTAAATGATAATTATTCACTCTTGCATTTTAGAATTCTTAGCATGTGAAAAAAGAGAGACTCCTCAATTATTGCAGAAAGGATTTTATTATCAGTTTGGGTGAACTATACATTCACTATGCCCAGATCCTGAATGGTATTTGGGCATCTGGGAGTCGGGCAACCAAATACTTTTGAGACTGAGTCATAGGCACTTCTGAAAATTGTATCTGGTATCTGATATTTATTTACGTGTTTGAAGCAGTTATTTTTATATTGTATCTATGTCACAAAGTGAAGGCCATGCCAAATAATAAGAATGAGTGAACTGAAACAAGATGTCAGACTTCTATTTTTTTTCCTTTAATTCTGTTATTTATTCAGTCTTGGGAACAGTACCAGAGTATACTACTTTATATTGGTCAGTAAACAGTTTCACTTCATTACTGTGATGAACTCTATTAGACTGGGATCATTCGTTGTAAGTTGTACGTAATTTGTTTTAGTAAAAGATGTGATGATGCATGCACCAGTTTCGTATTTCATCTTATGAGACAATAAATGTACACTTCATCAAATCACTATTAAAACCAACCATTTACCAATAAACCAAAAGATACACAGACTTCATGAAGCCTAAACTAAACAATGATGCCAAAGGAGGTAGTGGAAGGGTAGCCAACCTGTCCAAATAAAGCTGTGTGACAGAATGGGCTGTGTCTGTATCAAATTCCAGATTTCCACACAACACAAGTACACTTGGAAATGTAGGCACAGTAATATAATATTTTGCAACAAGACTGTACAGATTGACAATGGTTGCTCATCTTCTGTGTGTTCCAGATGTATTTGTTCGGCATTGCTCTTCCATGTAGAAGAGGGTCATTTATGAATGAGTTAGGCTTTTCCCTGTGTGAGATGATTCATGTACAGAAAATGTGCATTTTCAGGAAGGTTTACATTTAAAGAATAAATCACTAAAGAAAGGCCTGCAGTAAAAAGGCTATAATGCATAGAAATCTGAAGCACCAAAGAAATGTAATTAGTTAAAGCCAGTTAAGATAGGGCCCACTTACTGGGTTGAATACTGCAGCAATTGTGATGGATCATCTGATCATTTGTTTTAAAATTACTCCTCCTAATATCCTTAAATATAAAAATCAAACTCTTTTAAAGGCATATGGCATACAGAACATATTAAAATGCAGACACTTTATATTTGATTTTTTTATGTATAATATTCAAATATCTACTCTCTGAAGCATTGTACAATGTAAAAGCCTGTCATGATTGTATATTAGTAGTGACAGATTGGAGAGTCATGACTATATTGGTGTCAAACCATTACTTCTTAAACTGGAAGTATCTAATGGAATGTCTAATGCTTAACAAAATTGAAGTCTTTTCCCATTTTGATCATTTTAATATTTTTCCACGGATGCTGATGTAACTTGATAATTAGTACAAATTCAGTCAAACAATGGCATTTGCAACTGTTGTATCTTATTTGGGTCCAGTGAAGATTTATAGTATGGAACAAGATTTGCATTTGTGTACATCTGATTTTTCTATTGCATCTGTTTACTGTGAAGGGAAGAGAGGAAATCATGATAAATATAGTTTAAAATATTTCTCTTTTATGAATCAGAAGTAATATATTCCATATTTAACAAACCGTCCTAGAGTATGAGACACTCAGAACAGAACTCCTCACAAAATACTTGGGACTATTCTGAAAGATTATTCAATTGGTTGAACATTACTGTTTTTGCAAACAGGATGCCCTGTATGTAGATGGAAATGTTCAGCAAATTTAGCTCCATCATATAGGTTTATTTTTTCCCCAAAACTACTTATCAGCATAAATATATTCCTAGGAATCTTTCTTCTATGGAAAAAGTTGTTCCGCTGGGATTTCAGCTTTCACCTGCATTGTTTGCAAGCTACACATTTGCAGTGTTCTAGTGTATGAGTCCCTAAAAATAAAATTTACAAGAAATGCCTGCAAGCAAGTAGGAAACTGGGGGACTAGGCAGCTCAGAGGATTGGTAATTTATCAGTCTTTAGTCCGATTGTCAGTTTGAATTCAGCCCAAATTAATGATGACCATATGTTATTACTGACAGACAGCTGCTTTGGGGCTTATGTGAAACGAGTTGAGCGTTCTCGTTTCATTTCCTAGTGACCAAGTGTCTTCGTTACAAGGATACCACAGTCTCCTAGCACAGCAGATCTTTCAGTTTTGTCCTCACTTTGTAATTAGATCTCAGTGAGAGTCCCAAGCATGCAGAGTGGGAGGCTGTACAACTTTTGGTCATGGGACATCAAGAGTCAGGGTCTGATGGAAGGGGGGAGGGGGAAGGCTTCTAGAACAGGTCATTTTATGTGCTGGATAGGCCTATGTGCTTGCTGGGATTTTCATAGCTCTTCAAGTTGTGGAGATGTGGTAGTGGAATGCCTTACATTCTTGTGTAATTAATCTAGCCAAAACAAAAGCTCTGTAATTTCAGGAGCAAGGGTCATATCCACTGATCTGTCAATGAGTTTTCCAGCTGAAGAGTGGAACAGGAATGTGGTGTTCAATAAGCATGTAGTTAGGACACCCGCCTATCTCAAAGGCCTGAGATGCCAACCAAGGAATGTGGCTATGCTCTTGAATAGCTTCACTTTTGAAATGTTGTTTCTGCAAAATGAGTCATATGGCTAATGATTCAGGACTTCTGCAGAGATTACCTGATGATTGCCTGATTAGGAGTGCTCCTTAGCCAATTACATGATGGAATAATTGAAAATAAACGATACAGAGAGTTTAAAGCATCAGTTATTGTTTCATCGGGGATAGCATACAGACTACCGGGGGGGGGGGGTTCAGTATTTTGGTATTGGGCAGCATATACCATATACAGTCTGTCATGTCCCCAATGTGGGGTGAACGGTGGGTGAGATCAAGATACAGTCGAGAGGCAGTGAGGGTACATCGCTCATACAAACAGGTTACAGACAGTCGTGGGAATAAAGGAGTGAGCTGGGTGATGAGGATAGGGCGACCCTCACATAGTGGAGTTTGGTTTGGTGGGTTCAGGGCTCAGGGGATAGAGTCCAACGGGGGAGTGTGAAGATCTCCTCCCCCCTTCGGGTGCACGGAGTCACGCCCGCTTACTCCTGGTATTGGCGGTGACCGGTGATGTGCTCCGTGTAGATGTCTCTGGACCATCTGATAGTGTCCGACACCATCAGGCGTCTCATGAGCTGCGCGTAGCGATGGCCTACCCCGCAAGCCCGAAGCACGCGTTCATTACAAGGGTCCCAGGCGCCCAGGGCCCCAACGATCAGGGCGTCAGTATAGACCTCGTAGCCCTTTGACCTCAGAGTGTCCACCAAGGGGGTGTATTTTTCGAGCTTTCGGGCCCGAGCCCGAAAGCTCGAAAAATACACCCCCTTGGTGGACACTCTGAGGTCAAAGGGCTACGAGGTCTATACTGACGCCCTGATCGTTGGGGCCCTGGGCGCCTGGGACCCTTGTAATGAACGCGTGCTTCGGGCTTGGGGGTAGGCCATCGCTACGCGCAGCTCATGAGACGCCTGATGGTGTCGGACACTATCAGATGGTCCAGAGACATCTACACGGAGCACATCACCGGTCACCGCCAATACCAGGAGTAAGCGGGCGTGACTCCGTGCACCCGAAGGGGGGAGGAGATCTTCACACTCCTACTACTATGAACAGCCAGAAGCCAGTCAAAAAGGAGAATTGGCTAATGTCAATTTGTTGTTTTCCTCACTTATTTCCTTGCTATCATAATAAGTATTTGAAACAGAAACCCTTCTTAAAATAGGACAAATACTTACTGCAATAGGAAATCTCATTTAGAATCACAGTTAATTTGTTTTTAATGTCTGCACAGATATAGTTCTTAGGCAAAAATAGATTCTGAATCAAAGGGAGCAAAGACATGCTGTTGAACTCAACAGGGTATTGATTTTGTGGGGGGAGTCTCATTTGATCAAGTAGAACTGAACAACAAAGAAATCCAAATCCAAAGGATTCATCTGCTCAGGCATCATCAGGATGTAGCTGAGAATGAAAACTGTTGCTTCATTATGAATGTGATAAGTGCTGAATGCTGGCCCTGTTTGGGGATCAATGTGTTTCTGATTCTGAAACTGTCTCGGGAGCACTATGAAAAACATCCACTTCTGCAGACTGGGAAATCCATCATGCTCCAGGAGGGTCTCTAGGAGGCTGTTTATGAAAGGCAGGGATTTATAGATGAGAGAAAGAAAATGTTAATGGACTTCTTATAAATGCCTATTATTGTTATGGCATCACCTAGGCATCCCAGTCATGGATCATCTTCCCGCTGTGCAAAAGTGTTGTACACCTACCTACACACCCACACATATTTACCTATCCATGACTTAAAGCTTCCTCTGAAACCTGAAAATATTTCTCCCCTCACCAGTCTTGTGCTCAGTTTGTAATTATGACTCGTATCATTTCTTTAAATGTAAGTGGTATTGTCTTGGTTCTTTTCTAGCTTCACTTATATAAAGCCAAATCATGCCATAAAGTTTGCCTATTTAATTATTTTTCAATTTAAAAAGTATCTGTTCATTCTAAAACCAAATATACAGAGACATTTACACAGGGTTGCCAGATCTCGCAATTGTATCATGATTCTTGCCATATTTGATTGTTTTTCTTAAGGCCCTAGGTGCTGGAATTCAGTGTGTGTGAAAAAAGGCAACTTTCATTTATTAAAAACAAACAAACAAAAAGTCAACTTTTAGCCTTCATGTGGTAAGGCAAAGAAAAAGAATCCCAAAAGTATTATTTTATTAACAAAAAGCTCTTGATTTTTAAGGCAATCTCATGATTTTAGGGGGCCTGACTCATGATTTTTTAGTACTTGAAGTTTGCAATACTGTTTACATATATGTGTTATATGAGGAAAGGAAGTATTGTCTAGTCCATTGCAGGGACGTAGGAGCCAGGAATCCTGAGTTCTGTTCCTGGATGCACTACTGACTGACTCACCACATAATCTTGTGCTAGTCACTGAGATTAGACTGAAGTCAATGGGCTGTGAGTCAGGGCCTTAGCTGTGCAAAGCAAACACAACTCCATGTTAAACTTTCCATTTTTTGGGCTCTCTCTGTTTTGGAAGATTAGGAGACTCAAGGAGAGAAGATGAGTTATTCCTATCTCTTTTTGATGATGGGCACCGAATATAAAGTTAATGGAATAGAACCATATAATTTTCCTCTTTGAGGACCCAGTCCAGCTAAGCACTTAGACCCATGATTAACCTTAACATTTACTAATTAACATTGCAATTACCATTATTTATATTGTGGTAGTGCCTCTAGAGCACCAGCTGAGACTGGGGTCCTCTTGTGCTACATTCTGTACTTACAGAATAAGAAAAAGTCCCTGCTCTATAGAATTTATTGTCTAAATACACAAAACAGACAAATGGTCAGAGAAAGGGCACACCTACTACTATCCCCATTTTACAGATGGGGAACAGAGGTACAGACAGATGAAGTGATTTGCCCAAGGTTGCACAGAAGAGACTGTGGCAGAGCCAGGAGCTGAACCCAGATTGCCCAAATCTCAGTCCAGTGCACAAGGGCATCTTTCCTTCCTAATGTGGTATGCACTGTATACAGACAAACAGAAAAGGTATACTAATAAATGGAGGCATCAGTTGTGCCAATGAACTGAATTATTTAACTGAGTTGGGAGAGGAAGGAAATTGAAGCCCCGTGAAGCAAAGGGTAGGATTATGGAACTGTATCAACATTTTTAACCTATGAACTTTTCTTTCATACACTGGGTGCCTGACTGCCAGAACTCTGCACTGAGAGGTGTTTATAGAATTCTTTGGTTTAGTTCCATGGGGAGAGTCTATAAAAATGGTATGAATCTCTTTTTGTTTGATTTAATCTGGGTTGTTGCAAAAACAGTTATATCCGTTCATTTCTGGAGATAAAAGTGTGTACAATGGAAAATAATGTACTGTGCCACTTGAAAACAATTCACAGCAGCAGATATTTCCAGTGCAGATCAGATGGTGAATTTCTGATCTGAAATTTGGATTAGAAGCATATACTTTATATAATATAGCAGACAGCTCAAACTGAAGCTAATTCGCTATTTGAATATTTGTATTTAGAATCTTGTGTTCCTTCAAGAATTGCCACTTGATGGTTACTTCACACACTAATTGAGATTAATTTGGACAGTATTTGTGGCTAGGCAACAGATTGTATGTTTTATAACTAAGCAACTGAAAATCAATAGCTAGCTTTTCAGAGGAGTTAGTATTTGAAATGGGAAGTAGTCCAATTTGTGGTTTGGATTTATGGTAGTTTTGTATGCTTTTAAACACTTCTGCGATTTGGAAGTTACTGCATTGAATGTCCATTGCAGTTTACATTGTCTTGTATCAGATGGTGTAAAGAAAATCAGAGTTACTAGTATGTCTCTGGCCATTGTACTGTTACATTGACGCTCTCACTGTGAGTTATCTATGTTTTACCTGTATTGGAAGTGGAATTTTGTAATACCGGCAGTGCAGATTGCTAAATAAATCTGTTTCTACTTGGAAAGCATATAGCGGTGTTAGTGTGGCTGGGGCTTAGAAACACTATATATCCGTATATGAATGGTATATTAGTTTTACCTAACACATTTTAGAACATGCCTAGGGCCCTACCAAATTCAAGGTCCATTTCGATCAATTTCACAGCTAGAGGGTTTTTTAATTGGTCAGTTTCACATTTTCAAATGTTTACACCTGAAATATTGGTGTTGTTTGTGGGGTCCCAAACCAAAAGATACCTAGAGGTGAGTCTGATTCCCCACCCCTGGAGCAGCTGTGCAGGGGAAGGATCAGTCCTTCCATCCCTAGTCTGGCCAATCTGGCTGGGGCGCTCAAAGCAGCCCTGAGGGAGATCAGATCTCACGAGGAAGGGCTTATTTCACGGTCCGTGGTATGTTTTTCATTGCCGTGAAATTGATAGGGCCCTAATTATACTTATTGCTGTGGCACTAGCGGTCATTATGCTACATATAAAAACAAGTATCAGTTAGGGCTAGTCCTGTCTCATGAATAGCTCAATAGGCACTGTGACCCTCCGAACCATAATTCCTTCCCTACTTCCTCCTTGTTCCCTGGCGGTAGTCATCTACTGCTAGCCTGAAACAGCATGAAACTACTCCTCCATCGCATACTGGCTCAGATACATTGAATAGTGGAGATGAAGCCAAAACTCCATACATTCTCTGCCTCTTTAGGGGGAGTGCAGATGAATATTAGTGCCACTTAGTGCTAATCACCCAGAGCTAAGGTCCAGGTGGCTTGTGTAACAAGGAATTAAAGATCCCACTTTCACACTCTATTTTCAAAGTGTGGTGATTTGTGGTCCTTGTCGGTATAGGAATCAATTAAAGCTTTGGAGTGGAAGGAAGGCAGGCATCAGTGGGAGTCTTAAATTTTTCAGACAGTGAGTTGGGAGTTGAATTTGGGCAGGAATGATGAAACTTGGAGACGGACAAGAATTAAACCCCTGGAACCAAACAGCCTTAAACGTAGTGAAGTCCAGATCTGAACTTCACTGCTAGCCTCCCTCTAGAATAGGCTGATTCAAAATGTTGGGTACAGACATCCCCACATTGTGGACAAGCTTGAATGCAGATAAAAACTTTGAGCCCAGACCTGTTCCCTTTAAAATCAATGATACTTGCCACTGAGTGCAACTGGAACAAGAATGAACTTGTTTGACGCTTAGTCCCAAGTTCAGTTAAAATGCAGTTGATTGTAGATGAAAATAATTAGCCTTTGATTCAGTCATACAAAAATTCTATGTCCCATCCCAGCCTCTCTGCCTGAATCCCCAGCTAGGACCTATTATTTGGGCTTTGCGGGAGGTTAATATTATATAAGAGGAAGAAAAGTACATAGTCAAGTTTAAGGTTATTATTGAAATAGGCAAAAAATGTTTCTGCGTGCGTGCTGTCCTAGGTCAGACACCCTTTTCAGCAATGAATACAGTAATATGAAAAGTGACAGGGAGACTTAGACCTCCAAATTGCTTAGATGGAATGAGGTCAAGTTTGGCAAAATGCATTAAAATCAGCTGGAGAGGTCATTTAAAAAATAATTGATTATAACATGCCACATGGTAGGTATTACATCACTCCTTTTTTGCAACCTTTACCAGTGCCCTAACACTAATTTGTATCTCTGATGCAACGACAGCTGTTGAGATGTGTTTTCACTGCAGATAATATAAATATCTATTTTCACTCTCTCTATATAATCTAATCACTGTGTTGTTGATGTCTGCCAATTTGCTTCTGTGGGATGGGTGGAGGGGAATCAGTAATATTTTTGTCAGGAATATAAAACAAAACATAACATGAACACCAGACTTCGTATCTTTCGAACACAGAAGGAGCTATGTACAAAAGACACAGTTCTAGAAAATGTGTTGGCAGGTCCTGATAAAAGGACTATGGGACCTCAAGGCCACAGATATTTAGGGAGCCCTGAAGTCCCGGGACACTGCTGCTACATATTAAAGGTGAATTCCAGAGCTAGAATAAAAATTGAGTTATTCACAGATTTGGTTTCCAAATGAGCCAGCCAGCCATGCTCTCTGTGTGCACATGACAGGTGGCCAGATATAAATAATCACACTTGAACTTTCATAAAACAAATGTTCTTTTCTTGAAATCCCCTAGCACTTCATGGTTTGCTAAAGACATCCTAAAACTGGTATGTGCAAGTGTGTGTTTGTAGATAGCCTGTAATAAATCATATAATGAATAGCTTTCCTTATGAAGTCTTTTGGTCCCCAGTGCTCAGTCCAAGGTGTTTAGGTCCAGGCCCAGACCCAGGAAAGCACCTAAACACATATTTAGCTTATGCATATCAGCAGTTCCATTGAAGTTAGGTGCTTAAAGGTAAGCATGTGATTTGCTAGATGAGGCCTTGGTGCACTATATAGAGAAGTAAAGGTAAAATCTGCATGCGGCAGTACACAACCAGAATGATGAGAGAGAGATTCTATTTTCTGTGATAACTTATTTGGGGATTTGATGAATCCCTGAAATGGAGTTAATGTGTACAGAATTCCAGTCTCTCTGAGGCTCTTTGGAATTAGATGTATCCTGACACATCAAAATGTACAACAGGATCATTTAAATTAATAAATGATTCTGCTCACCACTGCACTCCCTTACATCATGGTTCACTACAGCTAAAAGACAGGAGGGTAAAGTGAAAACTGACCAACAGTACACCTAATAGGGAGATGGTCACAGTATTCATAGCATGTCTCCTTATAGGGGTCAGATGTAATTGTATAGTAGCCAACAAAAATGTGTTTACATACACGTGAGGGGACAGTATTGACGGTACATGGCTTGGGTTGTGGCTTAGGGAAAAGGGGCTGATCCACAAAGGGACTTAGGCTGAGTGTTGCAATGCCTAACGACAACGTATAGGCACCATACTGCTTAGTGGAATTCACAGCCATCAGCTAAGTGTCCAGGCTCCTTATACAATATATGGGGAAAGATAGGTGCCTAAGAAAAGGATCACAGAAGCCCGCATGCTGAGTAGGGAGCTGCCTAAGCTAGCCAACAGGAAATGCTTAGGAGAGAAGTGTGGCTTGGGCCCTGCTCATCTCAGAGAATTAGGTGCCTATCTCTGCTTAGGATTCACAGCCATGAACCCTCTCCTGGAGTTAGGTGTCTAAGCCAGGTCAGCCCTTTCTCATGGAAAAACTGAGGAAGAAGCGGTGATGATGGTGTGTCCCCTCCCCAATCCCCAAGTGGTTAGACCAATAATCTGGAGTGTGGGAGACCAACTAAGGTTCAAATCCCCACTCTGCCTGACTTGGAGCAGAGACTGGAACCTGGGTCTCCCAGACAAGTGTGCTAACCACTCAGCTATTGTCATTTTCTTTTTGGACCAATGAGTATTTTATACACAATGGAACATATTCAACAGGAGAGACCCACCCCAGAATACCCCATAGCCTAGGATGCTCACTTGGGAGATGGGAGCCCTGGGTTCAAAATCCTTGGGCAGAATGGGGGTTTAAGCCTGGGTCTCCCACATCCTGAGTGAGTACTCTACCACTGGATTAGTGGGGATAATGTCACTGCCACCTGCAAGCTAGGCTTGGGAACACCTAGTTTGAAGATCCCACTGAGGTTTAGGCATGAGCTAGGTACCAAGCTGCTTTGTGACACCAGGACTTAGGTCTCTTTGCACATGGCCACTAGCAGAAACTTAGCTGCTTATGGGGTTAGGCAGCAGCTGAGTAGGAGTTTTGAGGGTCTAAATTTTGGATTTAAGTACCTAAACTAGCAGGTAGGCACCTAAATCCCTTTGTGGATCCAACCCAAGGATGTTTTTGTAGCATCATGTGTTTGTGACCTTCCCAAACCTGTTCAGGTAGGTAAAGTAGATGGTAAGAGAGTATATATATTTATAAAACATGGAATGAAGGGAAGATCTATTTTCTTACACATGATTACTAACTTCCATGTTACTATTATACACTACCAAGGTAAATTGTCATGGCTCCATTGAAATCAATGGAATGATGACAATTTACTCCAGCTGAGAATCAGCCTCCAGATCTTTACCTGTATTAGCTAGTTATGTGGCTATGGCAGCCAGGTCTATGGATGGATCAGCAAACTCGGTTGGAAGGGCCTAATTTGGTAGCTGCTCCGAACTCTCTCTTTTGTGAAGGAAATCCAAGTACTCTTTGGTCTTTAGCACTTTTTTGCTCCAAGCATCATCCGATAGAAGAAAATATGGAAGAATGATATATTATTGTGTTAAGGAAAAGTGCATGTGGCATTACTGTGGAAATCCTATTTCTTTAAAGGTATGAGTTTCTGAAAGCCATGCTCTGACATATCTTAATGCTTAATATCTGCTATGAACCAGTCGATAGTGATAATATATGGTGATCTTTTATAAAATATTTTAGTTGGTTACATTATGAATTTGCAACTCTACTGCTTAACTGCTTAAAAACAAAAAATAAAATTGTAGTTACTGAAGTCTACCACCAGAGAGGGCTTTTGCTCTATAAAATATTAAGGGCTAAATGTCAAATATATCAAAGGGAAACGTACAAAGAGCAGGGCTTACCTTCTTCTGCTGGTGTAAATGTCAAATTGGTAGTTTGTGCAGTAGTTATAATTGGATTTGGTTTTTATTATATTTATTCTACTTGTGAGTATTGAGTTGTCCTTCTTCAGATACCAAGAGGAAAATAATGCATTGAAACGTCAATCGTTCAGAAAAAGTGCAAAAATATAAAATTTAGTCAAATCCTTCTAATTTCAAGGATAATTGTCAAGATAGTTTAGAAAATGGAAACAATTGAGATAAATTAGGGATAAACTATTCTACTGGATAAATGACAGGAAGCTAATAAGGGTCAGATTCTGATACCTTTTCACTGAACAGCACCTGACTTCACAGGTGGTCTCATGGGAGTCAATAGCTGTACCCTTCGTGTAAGGTGCTACTCAGCATTGGCAGGGCTGTCAGAATGTGGCACTATGGAACACTGCACTTCTCATTGATTTTGAGGCTGTATAAAGATCAGGAGTTCTATGGGGATTACTGGGTCCAACTGATATTTCTTCTACTCTCCACCAAATGGCATGTGGCGCACTAACCAAATATTGCTTAAATGCACAGAAGTGGCCATCCTTTTTAGACTTCAGATCATGCTCTATTTAAGCACTCAGGTTTCTGAAGGGTTGCTTAAACGTGAAGGACTCCTGTCCATACCTTAAGGTTTATTTTTAAATTGACATCATATTTATATTTTCTGAACATGGAAGTGCGTGGACTTCTTGTTTTGTTTTTCTGTGCCTAAAAAGAGCTTGGGCAGAGTCTGTGAATGTGATATTTTTATATCTGATGGCTTATGTCCTATAAGACATGTATCTGCTCTGCAGGTTTCTGGTAGATGAGGAGGCCTGGTACAGCAAATACCCAGGAGTGTAACTTCATTCATTTCTGCAGTCCCTTTGACTTCTGCGAAGATTTCTAAGCGCAGGCCCTCCCCCAAACCCAATCTTTCTTCTCAGAGGAGTGTTTGGAAATGTGGAGTCAAATCATATGTTAGATCTCTGCTAATAAAAATATAGGGATGAGTAGATAAAGCGAGCCTGGCCGGTTATTATTTTAACCTATTTAACGTGGAAAAAATACATTATGTTCTACAAACTGCAAGGTTTCCAGTCCTCTAGAGCTATTGGGCCTCATCCTGCATTCCTTGCAGAGTCAAAACTTCTGTGACTTCAGCAGAGCTTTGAACATACAAGAAATATGGATTCAGATCCGTAATGAAATCCTGCTCTAAATGTGGAGGTGCACTAGTTAAACACACTTTCCTAAATCATCTGTCTTCTCGTCTAGATTTCCAAGTGTGTCCCGTCCTGTTTGTCTGTCCTTTAGATAGTTCCCAGGACACAGACTGTCTTTAATATTGTGTGTTGCACACTCCACAGCACATTGTTGGCACTAAACAAATCATTAACAGAACTACCCCCCACAGGGTAATGTTTGTTCCTGAAAATTAAGGCTTTGATCTTGCCTTGGGAGCTACAAAAATCAGACTTGTGCCTTCAGCAGGATTCTGCATGAGTGCTGGTATCTGTGCTACAGGCTCCCGAGGCATGATCAGGGCATAAATTGGTTCAGTTACTGGAAACCTCAATCTTGGAAACATATCCCTTCAAATGTGTTTAAACAAAAACCTAAATTTGGGACCTAAATTGACTTGAATGTGATTTCTTCCTCTGCTGGCATTCAGGAGCATTACATTCAACATTGGGAGAGCGATTCTCGGGTCCTGTTATGACAGAAAATAGGGACCGACTTATTCACAATTATGTGTGATCAGATATGGATTTGGTGCTGAGCACTCACAACTCCCGTTTACTTCAATGGAGCTTGTAGATGTGTTGTGTTGTCTCTCAAGATTGTGCCACTAGAGAGGTCCAGGAGAGGAGTCAAATTGCTGTGTGAAATAAAACTAGGCCCAACTCTGTGAGAAGCTAAAAACCTCTGGCAAGGGGCTGAGAATTCCTGTGTCCCATTCACTTCACACAGGATCAAGTGCTTTATTTTTAAAGAACATTAAATAAGTCTTTCCTCGCTCTATGATATTCGCAGCCAGTGCTTTATACTTTTCCATGGTCTTTCCTCACCATTCTGATAATTGCAGGAATGTGTCAGACGGATGGTGCAGAAGGCTTTCTTTGCTTCTGTCATTCACTGCTCAGGAGTCATTAAGGCCCCAGTTCAGGAAAGCACATAAAAATGTGCATCAGTTCATCCTTAATCAGGAAAGCATGCCAGGATGTACTTATAACTTTAAGCATAAGCTTAAGCTCTACCAACTTCAATGAGACTTGAGTACTTGCTTAAAACTACACATGTGCTTCCATGCCTGAGGGCTGAGTCACTGAAGGTTCTGTTTATAGGATAAGTCAGTGCAGCTGAGTGAGTAACCTTGGTCTGGCTGCAGGGTTGCTCACACTGGGCATGTTTTCCTGAAGCCTAAATGAACAAAGTAACACGTTTAAAAGGTTCAGAAGCCTAATTATCCACCTGCTTATACTGTGAATACCAGGAGCTGCTTCTCTTCTGTAAAACTCAGGTAAATCAGAGGAAGATCAGGTCCCAAATGCACATGAAGGCTCCAAATCTAAGGATGTCTTTTCAATTATGCTTTCATTTCCTGACCCTTAGATCTGCCTTCATCTATTTTGACTCTCCCTGGCACAGCACTAAGCCATTGTTTCCACTATAATATCAGCAAGGGACAGGAAGAAAATGATGCAATACAGTAGCTATGCTGCCCTTCTCCAGCACACCCCAATGACAGCTTTGGGGGATTAAACTGGGAATTCCAGGTTTAAAGTAATTGCCTTGAAAATGTTTGGTTTTATTTCTCTTTTACTAACATTTTAAGACAGGGCTTCACATTTTAGTGGTGTTAGTCCACAGTCTCCCACAGGATAAAAAGGGAGTTTGGATTCGAAGAAAGGCAGCTCAGGATAGGAGTGGTGTAAAGTTTGTTGTTTGCAAAATGTTTAGCTGCAATCTAATTCTGGGGGAAAGATGTGTCTGAGTTAAGTCTTTACAGTGTCTGGAGCTTGAGGAAAGGGGAAAGACTTCAAACCACAGATCAGCAGAAGTGGACATGTGTCTTTTCTTAATGCTGTGAACATTCATCCTGCTATGTGTGACCAGGCACAGAGCTTGCTCTCCATTGTTGACTAAAGAGATTGTTTTGAACTGTGGACATTGGACAAGATTGCCATTAGATCCTAGCTATTTCAGAATGTATGGAGGTAAACTGCAGGGAGCTTCTTTTGTTCAAGTACCTAGCATTGTACTCTAAGCTTCATAATCAGGAAATGAGAAATTTCACCCTGCAGGCCTTTTCAGTGACCACATTTTTGCGTTAATCCTCTTTCTGAATGAAAGGTGATAATACTATTTTATACATTCATAGCACCCACCCTCGGAGGATCTCAAAGCACTTCAAAAACATTAATGGATTGAGCTTGATAATAACACTGCTTATTATTTCCAATTTTCAGATGAGGAAACAAGCACAGAGAGGGCATCGGGAAGTGGCTTGCATGAGATCATGCTGGAAGTCAGTAACGGATCTGAGAGCAGAACCCAAACATCAGGTCAGATTCTCAGCCCTGCTCTGACTGGTTTGTATTGCTCCAGTGGTGCAGAGGGGTACTGACTAAAGCCAGTGAAACTAGTCAGCTGTGGACTCCCTGGATATGGTACAAAAGGAGCAGGAATCTCCCACATGATCCTATTTGTGTCTTCCCATAGTGGGAGGGTGTCCCAAGGAATGTATAGTCACTGCCACTGCCACCCCTGCTGTCTTCTGCTTAGAGGCATTGCTGGATAGGGAGAGGTGCATTGGGGTCAAAGTCTGAGCTCAGTGCATTCCAGAAATGACCAAGCTGTTGTTTGGTCCCATGGTCTAGGTAAGAGCGACCCCTAGGCTGTTGCAGGTTGGTCCTGAGAATCAGGTAGCCATGACAACTCCACGATACCCCCCACCATTGTGCCCACAGCTTACGTAGAGGTACCAGACTGGGAGCATCAGATAATCAAAGCAGATGATGATTCTGGCCAGTTCTATCAGCATTCCCTTAACAGAGAGAAGAGTGAGATGAATTAGGGGAGATATCTTCTTTTTTTCTGTTTAAGTGCAAAATGTTAAAGATGCCCTATCTATGAGACATAACATACTACACACAAAAAGCTACATTAAGGTTGTAAAGTCAAGTCCTCAAAATTTAGGAAATGCCTGAATTAAGGTTGCCTTCTCCATAATTCAGCTCCCTTGTGCGTGTGCCTCAAGACACGGTCTGTAATTACATGATCACCTACTATTTTTTCCATAGGATTCCTGCTTCACGAAGAGCACAAGAATGAAGGGTATTTGCATAATGAGTGGCTATTCAATATTTTTCTCTTCTTTGTTCAGTGTGGATCCCTAGAATTAATTTGCTGCACTCTATTCAAACCCTGCTCTGAAGACAGAATTATTAATTTCTTCATGGGCGGCTCTAGGGTGCTCTCCACTTTAGTATCTGAGTGCTGCACAAATATTAATGAATTAATTTTCATAACCCCCTTGTGAGATGAGGTGTTATCTCCATTTTATAGATGGGGACCTGAGGCAGAGAGTTAAGGTCTAAGGGATCCACTAATTTGAAATGTCTTGGACCGGTTTTTTTTTTCCCCCGAGAATCTAGCATTATATACTACTTTTAAATGGTCAAAGCACAGATTTTGATGCTTAGGCCTTATTTACTGCATGTTAGTAAAATCCTTCTCTGAAGACATATATATTAATCTCCTCACTATATACCACCTGAAATGCTCAAAGCACAGTTCCCACTGACTCTAGTTGCAGCTGTGAGTGCTCAGCACTTCTGCAAATCGGACCGTGGGTCTCAGGTTAGACACCCAGAAACTGAGGAACACAAAATTAGTGATCAACTGTGGGAAAAGTCTGGTTTAAATGACTTGCCCAGCATCACACAGGAGCTCTGTGGCAGAGGCAGGGATAGAATCCAGCTCTCCAAGGTAGCCTTCAACTGCCTTAACCAAGAGGCTGTCCTTTCTCTTCCCTCAGTTCCCTACCTCATTCACAGTAGGCCTTCCAACTTTTTCAGCAATTGAGGCAGGAGTCCTACAAACAACAGCCTCCTTCACTATTCAGCCCTGATGCATCTCCAGAACAGGACCATCCTGTGCTTTAAATAATGCAGGTAGTCCAGTGGAAGAAAAAACAGTATGTGATCATATAATTAAAGATTGTATTGCATGTGCTCAAGGGGGCTTGATAAAGGTTGCATAGGTTACCTTAATTCTGTCATTTCCTATCTTTTGAGTGCTTGACTTTGCAACCTTAATAATGGTGTGTGTGTGTGTGTGTAATTTACTAGGTTTAAAAAAAAAAGCCTAGGAATTCCATAATGTGGCATCATATTTGTTATGTTCACAACAAACATAAAAAGAAGTTAGATTAAAAACACAAGTATTCTTGCTGGAAGGTTGCAGCATAATTCTACTTTATTTTTTTTTGAATTCAGATCAATAATACTCAAGGACTCAAAAACAAAGAGGGACAAATCAGCTGCTCCCTAAAATAGTGCCACAACTCACCCCACCTGATTGTTAATCTCAGATGCTTCATTACAGAGCTACCTACCTTGTAAGCAGAACTAGGAACAACACCTGATCCTGCCCCCTTGCCTTCTCCCTTAAAGTGATAGCTTGCAATTCCAACACAGTCCTCAATACACCAAAATACTGATACCTACATGGGTCAGCAGCAGAGCTCGAACCTTAAGCACATAGATCTCTGCCACTTGAGCTAACAGAGTAACTGATAGCAGTAGTAGGTTGTCATTCTCTATGTGGACCAACACTAGAAGGGTATTGGACACTGGCCAGAGGGTTTCACAGATATATGCTGACAGCAGAGGAATGGTGATACTCTGGTTCCATTCTAGCTGGCACAGAATTTTCTTTATTCCTCTCAAGCTCGATGCTTTTATTCCCATCCCCTCAAACCTGTCTTTGTCCCAGACATGTCTCTTCTCCACTCCACTTCCTCATCCCAGCCCCGTTCTCCTCACGCAGTCAGTCTAGTCTGCACTCTGCAGGCTTCTCATTCCAGTCCCAGTCTCTTTGCCTAGCCATTCTCAGTTTGCCCTTCTGGCTTCTCTTCTGATTTGTCTCTTTCTATCCCACCCGGGCCTCCAGTTCCCTCCTGTCCACTCCCATTTTCCATGCACATTAGCTCCTAGCCTCCATAGCCTTCCCTGAACTTCTCATCCAATCTCTGCCCCCTCCCCTCATGGCTTCTTGTTCCAGTCTCTTTGCCCAGCCATTCCTAATTCTCCTACTTGCACACCCCACACCTCTTTCTCCCACCCTGCTGGTTCTTAGTCCCAGTCTCCTTACCCAGCCAGTCTAAATCTCTATCTCTGGCTCCTTATCCAGTCTCAGTCCCTACTGTTTCCCTTCCCAGCTCCCGGTCACTTTGCCCAGCCAGTCCCAGTTTTCCTTTCCCATCCCCTCCACCCTCAGGATCCAGTCCCAGTTTTCTCTCCACTTGGCTTCTTTGGGCTAGATCCACAAATGGAAGCTGTCCCCTCTGTTTTCAATCAGACGAGCTGGATTTGCACATAAAACAGAACTACAATTGCTGTTTTACAATTTAACTCTGGAGTCAATAGGATTTGCCTCCATAATAATAATTTAAAGAATACTAAATTTGAGCAGATAAAAACAAGAACTGACCTTCAGTATTAAGGCAAAATGAAACACTCCCACTACTATTCCTTAACAGGGCCTGATAAAGTCTTGTTAAAGATGAGTATGAACTGTGAATTCCTTGTTGTTACCAGCCCGTGCCACTACTGAAACATTTTTGAAAAGCAACTTTGGTTGGTGAATGCAATTAATGTATGGTTGATGTCCATACATAGAAAACTTTATTCTATTCACATCCAAATGTTAACTATTAGTGAGTTTAAAATACTTTTTTTCTTAATGAGATAAGCAGAAGTTTTGTATCTCCTGTGCCTTATGGCAGCAAGAGAAAAATCATATAATACAAAGCATGAAGAGCTGTGAGTTCTGTTTTGAAGAAAATTACTGTAAGGATTATAAGAACAAAGGAAACAAAAAGAAATTAGGTTAGAACATGATGTACCAGTAGGCATGCATTGTTTATACCAAGAAGCACAAATTGTAGCTAACATTTTGAAACCTGAGTAACTAAAGTTAGGCAGCTAAATATGATATATGTACTATACAAAGGCACAACTGATTACAGGGCAGAACCAGAACCCAAGATTTCTGGCTACCACTCTTATGGTGCAACTGTTAAAAGACATACCATCACAGTACTGGTATTGATGATGGATGGGATTTTCACAAACATCTAAGTAACTGACATGTATGTGACTTTCAATGGGAGCTGTGCTCCTAAGTTACTGTGGCACTTTTGAAAAATCCCACACACTGTTCTGATCTAACACAATTCCAGTTACCTACATTGATGTAGCTGAATGTTCTTCTGTTCAACAAGAAAGTAGAAATTCTGCTACAAGATTCTTTTCTTGATGGTGATTTACCAGTGATCTGAATAGGATATTCTTTTCCTTTGGAGTGAGTGCATTTGCATAAACCATAGTCCAAAACTCAACATCTTTTTAACTTTGATTTGTTCGTTATTTTAACAAGTACAAAAATATATGACCGGGTCTCACACAAAAACCAAATTGCTTTGAGTATTTGTCATAATGAAGGCAAAAATAATTGGCCATGAACAATAGGGACAATAGTACGGATTTGTGCAGAGTCTCCATGGAAAATCTTAAGTGATTCAGCTGTTTCTTTTGAAGTGCTCAGTTATTGCATATTTGAGATCTCAAATTCTGAGAGTTATTGTGTGGCTCTCATTTCACAGAAAAACACATCCTTATACATTGTGATTCATGTCTCCAGCCTTCCCTATGAGTAAATCCTTCAAAATGCAGCTGACGTTATTAGAGATAACACTTAAAGGCGATGAAATTCTCTGTGTACATGGCTGTCACCTGGAAGGAAATGTATGTCTTTGTGTTTAATTTTGAAACAATTGTTGTCTGGTATTGGGCAAGTTCTCTTTCTATGCCGAGTTATTTCAATTTAAGGCTATGTCTTCACTGCACAGTTATAGCAATGTAAAAACACACCTTGTTATCTCCATTTAAAATCCTAGTGGAGACAAGGGACAGTAATTTTTTCCTCAGTGTGTAGCTAGGAGAGGACAACGCTAATCCCCCCACTTTAGGTTGACTGTGACAAGCTACCTCAAGCTAAAACCTCTAAAGTGCCTTGTCTCCATTAGGATTTCACATCAAAATAGCTGTCTTGGGGTAAAAACACACTGTTTGTGCACTGAAGACAAAGCCTAACTGTTGAAGGCAGAGAGCGCTCTATTGGACTGTAGCTGAACCCTCTTTTTTTCCAGCTGTTACTACTGCATGTGGCAGCTCAGCGTCTGCAGAATTGTAGTTGCCCTTTCTCTCTGGTTTTGGTTACGCAATAGGAATCAGGATTATGCACTAGGAGACAGTCTCAAGTTCCAGCACTCAGAGCTGGTCAAAAAACAGGAACATTTTACACACACACATTCACATGCACTTTTTTTAAAATGTTTTTGACCAGCTCCACTCTGACTCCCCAGTAACACAGGCTCTATAGAAATGCAAAAGCATCTTTTGATGTCATTTATAAAATAAGTGGCCCCCATACCATTTGGGCTGAGCTTGAACTGCTGGTTGATCACATGCTGATGTGCAGCTTTGATTCTGCAGTATGACTGCTCAGCTATTTTAAAACCTTTGCTTTTCAAATAGCTGCGGGCATGTGACTTTCACAGAGCTTGTCCATTACTCTTAGGGCTGACACTGGCAGCAGCCTAGAACAATGGAAACTGACAAGCCAGGAATATTCTTGCTTGTTGAGGATCAGGATAGAATCTCTGCTCCAGCAAGCCAAGCAGGAATTTTGTTGATGGCTGCAGCAGCTACTGGGAAGGCTCAGCTACAGCCATCTCCTGGTAGATGACGTGGTTATCATTAAACAGATGAAATGTTCAGTCTTTGCTTATATTAGGGCATTTCCCAGATGCCATTGGGAGGATTCGGACCTGCAGATCCAACAACATTGGTAGGGCTATTACCAAACTCCTCTAACCCTGGGGATTTTGCATGTTCCAAGGTTAAGTACTAATTCAAATTTACACAGCTTTCCCCCATTGAAAAAGACTTGGAAATTACCACCATCATTCCTAAGGCCCATCAGTGAAGCACTTAACCACACACAGAACTTTAAGCAATGAGGCTGCTCATGTGCTTAAAGTTACACACAGGCTTGCCTGTTTTGCTAGATTGAAGCCTGAGGAAAGATGTGTTCAGTATTAGTCTCTGAAACCATCTTGGCAAGGAAGCTTTGTGTGTTTTATTGCAGAGTCACTGCACAGCTATAAACACAGTAAATTGCACTCCATGCTATTTTTAATTCAAAGTATGAACATTTTGGAATTTGAATTCTAATTAAAATAGCTACTGGAGTCCCATAAACTGCTAGGAAAGAAATGCTAGCACTGACTTTTAGTGAAAATCTGACAGTCCGTGCTAGACTTATTTTTTTAGCTTGAGCAGATTAGCATGAAAGGTGGGAAAACTGACTCTATTTCCCAATAATTTCTTCTTTCCTTGGAAGGAGGATTAGGAAATGTCTTATTTTATAAGCTGGTATTTGCCTTTACAGTTTACTCATTTTTGTGCTGCATTAGAGAGCTGGAGAAACATTTTAAAGGGAAATCATTACACAGAGTGCTATTCTGCACAGGAATTTGTACCAAGCAAGAGTTACTAAAAGTTTAGAAGTTTGGCAAATTGCATCAACTCCTAGTCTGTTGAAATTCCAGATTAGCCACTGCCAATATAATATACTATTTAGTGCTTTGTAACATGAATTTGCTTTGACTATATATCCTTTTAGGTGACAATCACATATTAGTTGTGCTCCGGGAAAAACAGCAATACCAAGAATCATTAGAAATACTGGCTGCATATGCTCTTATTGAGGCACCCTCCCCCTTCCCCGGCCTTTTAAGGCATCAAAAACATTGAACTGTGTGTTAGTCTTGTGTCTAAGGTCTCTCTAGCCCTCCTCCAAACATTTGGCCAAAAAAGGGAGGGGAGTAGCAAGTATTTAAATATTTTCCAATAGAGTACGTCATTTAATAAAGAGGAGTTAGAAAGAGATCTTCACCAACTTGCTGTATTTTCAAGCATGCTTGCACGTGTATCTCACATTGTTAATATATAGGCACACACACCTGCACTCACACAAATGTGTTGGTAAGAGCCATGTGTTAAATTACAGAGCCCATAACCAATACAAATGTAGCAGATGGCTCCAAAACGTATCATGTACCTTTATAGCACCACGTGCCTCTGCTCACTAATCTGTGTCCATGGGGCCTTCTTCCAGCATTCCACCCCACCTTTTAAAATAATTAACTATTATTCCTTTTAAACCTTCTTTTGTTAAAAAAAAAAATGGTACAAGAGCTGTAAGGCTGCATGGTTAAACACTCAAACATTAGCCAATGTAAAAGTTAAGATCATACACTACACTAACTCTTCCCCTTCGTGTCTATGAACTGAGGACGTTGCCTTTAGCGATATGATCACATGCTATTGCAGATGAAGCATCATCATTTTTCTACAACCTGAGATGCAAGAGTGACATCTTGCAATTTTTATTCTTGTATATTTACATAGTTTTCATTATAATAGTCCAGTATATCCCTGCTGATAGATTTTTAAAGTAATTTCACGTTAGGATATATAGCACCTTCAACTATGAACTAATATACATTTTCTCACCAATCAGCAGCACTGCCTTCCCTTCTTATTTAAGTCTTATTGCAAATTTTGTGGCCTGAAGCTCCTTAGACAGCAGAGAGCTTATTGTTGACAACTGTTGAACAGGGAGAAGGCTGCTTAAGAGCTCCAGATGGACAGACTACATAGGTGAAGGGGATCTCTGCTGACATCTGTTGGTGAGCAAATGATTGAAAGGGCCAGGCCTTATTTGCATTTCTGTTATGTGACAATTTGGGGCATTTTGGTCAAAATTCTTTTTAAGTTAACTTTTTAAGTTTGGGGAACTAGAACATTATTATCCCTGTTGTGTAATGAAAGGGCATGAGACCTGCATCAACTGTGCAGGGGGAGAGGAGTCACCTTGACCAAAACGTCAGTCTGGTATGGTTGTGTTTGTTTGTGCTTTGTGATAAAGTGTATTTCTAGTGGTAAAGACTTGATCCTATATGCCATTGCTCTGTCTGAAGGGTGTACAGACACGTTTTCATGAACATGAAGGGGGTAATGGTGAAAAGGTGGTTTTTGCTGAATTTGCAAAGGGTAGCAGCTGAGTTCTGGTGTGGGTTCCATTCCCAGCAATCATAGCTGTAATCACTTCAGCTGGGCTAGGACCAGACAGCACTCCTGTTTGGGGCTGGAAAGGGATCTGCCTGGAGTCTCCTACGGCTGGAAAACAAACAGCGAGTGGCATTGCAGCAGAGGAGGGAAGTGGCTATTTCAGAAACATATTGCCTTATTGGATACTTACAGCGTGAGCGGAGGTCTGAGTTTAAAACTGTTGTCTAGACCAGTGGTTCTCAAAGCTGGTCGGCCACTTGTTCAGGGAAAGCCCCTGGAGGGCCGGGCTGTTTGTTTACCTGCTGCATCCACAGGTTTGGCCAATCGCAGCTCCCACTGGCCGCAGTTTGCTGCTCCAGGCCAATGGGCGCTGCAGGAAGCAGTGCAGGCTGAGGGACGTGCTAGCTGCCCTTCCCGCAGCTCCCATTGGTAATTCTAAACAGTGTTCCCTCCAATGTATGTCCAGGTGCAGAATTAATTTTATGTGCACCAATATGGAGGTGATGTGTGACACGTCACCTCCATATTGGTGCACTTAACAAAATTCATGTGGTGGTGGTGGGACTGAGGGGGCACTGGGCCGGGGTGTGGAGGGAATGAGTGTTATGGCTGGGGGTGCAGGCTCTGGGATGGGGATGGGGATGAGAGGGTTAAGGTGTTGGAGGGGGCTCAGAGCTGGGTCAGAGGGCTGGGTGGGGAGAGGGGCTTTGGGGTGCAGGCTGCACTGGGGCTGCAGTGGGGAGAGAGGACTCTCCACAGCCCTCTTGCTGCAGCAGATTGGGGCCAGGGGAGGGGCACTTCTTTCTGCTGCAGCCCTGAGTCCCTGTGCAGGGCTTAATAGCTGCATGGCCACACAGCTTAGAGGAAACTTAGTGGTCGGCTATAAGAGTGATAGTCTCCTCAATGCAAAACTGTCAAAACCTGATCGTCTCTTGCCAGAGCAGCCTGGACTGTGCTCCTCCTCACTTGTTCACATGATACGTTGTAGTGGTATTGTCAGTAAATATGTGAACAACTAAGCCCCTGATATGGACCTGAATGGCTCCAAGCACCAGCATATTGATATGCAGCAAGGACTTCTGCTCTAACTACAGACCTTGGTCTTTCAGCAATCTCCCCAGCCCATCACAAAAGCATTACAGTGGCACAGCTGCATCAAAGAAGAAAATGCTGATCTATGTGTCCCTATCCCCCTTTGTTGCCAAAGAATGGACACTTGAGAGATGAATGCCAGTCAGTTTTGATGACAGATGGTTAGAGCTGTCAGTTTGTGCTTTGTCTTTGAGAAACACATTGTATTTATAACTCTTAATATGCATTTCATACATACATTATACAAGAATATTAATGATCAGTGTGGTAGTTTTTGTAGGATACCTCACAAGGCATACCTTGCACAAGCATTAATGTGTAGAGTGTGAATACAGCAGTGCTTTCATATGAATCTAATTGTTTTTGGTAATGGGGAAAACAGGATTAAAGACAGACCAGACCTGGAAATAAGCATTCAAGCTATACAACATGCTATATAGGCTCATGGCTTCTTTCTGGTCCTTGCTGGATTCAGCACTGTGGTGATGAATTACGAGAAGGTAAAATCAATGGAACTGTTGTCTACTTACTGTGTGTGGAACACTTACCCCAATGGGATCCATCTCTGGGCTGCTGCAGTACAAAACAAAGCAGCATCATAATTTTGAACTGCAATGAATTTAATCTGCCTGGAAGACCTGGCATCTTCTGGCCACACACCATTAGTCTCTCTTTCAGCTCTCCCTTTGATTTTTAACTGTTAAATAGTCTCAGCTTTTTAAATGTTGATTTTGTAAGACTTTACTAAGACAAATGTTTTATTGGTGCAACATGGAGTGAATAGAAGCATATACAGCCCACAAGCAATGAACAGAAACTGGAATTTTTAAAAAGATAATTAAATAAAAATTACTTCTAGTTTTTCTGAAACTGACATGTTCTTATAGTGATCTAATTTTGGTGACCTTCTGTGACACTTTCTAAGCACAAATTATATATGTTTAAGAATTTCCCTTTGGGGAGAAACAATATGGTCTCATCTCAATTTTATGCAATGGGAGCCTGGAGTGGGTGCCCTTGCAGGCAACTACAGGTGCAGTTGCATTGAACTATGACCTGTACCAGTCCAGCAGCATCGAATACCTGACCAAAATATTCGTGTTTGTGTGTCCTTTTTTGCTTCCCTCTCTACCAAGATCCAACATGGATCAGTGGGGGCAGCTTTGATTTTTGTAAAGTCTTTGGGGGTGACCACTGCAGTCTAAAGATAATTTTATTAGTGAGTGAGACATAATTGTTAGTTGAAGTTCACTTCTCTAACCTCTCATATTGCTCTAGTCCACCAGAGGGTGTGTTTGTGTGAAACTTATTGCCAGTCCTTTTTTTGGTTCATGACATCTGTATTAACTCTTGGGGGGGGGGGGGGTTCATTTGAACCGCATACAGCAATAACTGCCCACCTAAACAGTATAATACTCTACTACATTTGAGAAGGCCAGGTACTTCAGAAAGTGCAAGTACTTCCAGGCTGAATTCTGAGCAGAGCAGATGATGGCTTTGAGTATTTGCAGTGTAGTGAGATAGCAGTATAGGGTGTGGTTTTTGTCCTCAGTTATTAATTAGCTATATATTATACAGCATTCCATTTAGTTTTACTACATTAACACGCTCAACCAAAGCAACTCTGCTGAAGACTATTTCAGCAACTAGGCCTAAATGTTCAAAGATAGTAAGGGACCTAACTCCCATTGAAATCAATGGGCATTCAGTGCCTAAGTACCTTTGAGGCTCTAGGACCTAGCAATTACGCTACCAGATGTTCCTCTGAGTGGTATGATATTGCAGTTGGATTGATTTAATAAAGCTGTCCTGGTTAGGTATATAACAACCTGCAGCAAGAATCTTTGCATCACTGTTTATCAGTGAAATGAGCCTGTAACTTATACTGTTGATGGGTGGCAAAGATACACAGCCTCATCAAAGAATTCATTAAAAGCTTCCATATGGGCTGTGTGTTGCATGGGGAAGGGCATCTGCTTTGTATAATTCTGAATAAAAAATATGGAATTATTAATGTCCTCCATTGTTGTATGTATTTTTGAGCATTATTACATAGTAAGTATATTTTATCTGTAGATTTTTAGTTTCAGCTTCTGTAAGAAGAAGTTGCCCACCCTTACCCCTGGACTCAAATCATCTCGTTTAAGATCTCTCCTTTCTACCAGGATTTTGTCAGGAGTGGGTTCTTTGGCATAGCCTTAGTCTAAATTTGTTTCTTAGGGAGAGTTTATTAGCTATTTTCTATAGTACTGTGGTTGATGAGGCTGCAGGACCATTAGTTTTGTGAAAGGTCTCCAGCTCACTGGTGAAATCCACAAAGGTGGCATTGGTCAGGAGCGAGATGTTAAGTTCCCATGCCTCTTTATGAGCCCAGGCAGAGACAGGTTCAGCTTGTACATTCACCTGGTTTTGCAGGTGAGTGCCCTAACCATCAGACTATCGAGAAGTTTTCTTTCATGCTCTGACCCTCTGCATATTTAGAGTGAAAATATCTCTGTAGCCTAACACCACTCATCTAAGAAGTGGGAGACAGATGAGAGAATTGGGTCACCCATACATTTCTGGAGACTACCCTAACTCCTGGGCTAAAGATTATGGGGAGGCCTCTTTCTTCCCACTCCCAGGCATTTTGGATAAAGTTAACGTTGTTTTGCCACTCTTCTTGCAGGAAAGGGTTCAGGGCTGTGAATCTCAAGCCCTTAAGTCCTAATGAGGGACAGAGCTTAGGACATACCCCTCTTAACACTGCCTGCTGTTGGCTATTGTAGATTTACTTCCTGTTCTGGCTTTTGTGGATCTCATTCTCAGGCACATATGTCTCCCCACATATTGTATAGGGAACCTGTGCACCCATCTCTGGGTTTGTGAATACAAATTAGGTGTTGCAACACTTAGCCCTTTAGAGTACAGATATGCAATGGCAAAGTGTGATTGCAGCTTTAACTGACACAGCTTAGCTAGCTTGGGTCCCAGCATTGAAGTTGCCTTAGTGTAGGCTTGCCCTGCAAGCCCTTACACAGGGTTCCAGGTTGGCTTGTACAGCTCACACAGCCACAGCTTCACTGAGCTGGGATCCAAGGTAGCTAGACTAAAAGCTTGCCCTCAGCTATGTCAACTCAACCTGTATAGACATTCTAAATAGAGGCCAGAGCTCTCCTCCACCTGCTGTGAATAGGATGGGGAGGCCACACCTGGTTAGCACTGGTAAGGCTAACCACTTACAGCATCAACATGGGTACTAAGTGTGAGAGAGGAACAAAGAGGGCAACTGGAGTTAAGTTTTGGGCAGGTGTAGGTATCCTTCACCTATTAACAACCCACAAACTGGGTTATATGTTAGACTGCAAATTAAAAAGATGCTTGGCTTCTCAAGCAGACAACTTTTCTCTCTCTCAAGTACACAAGAAGCACATACATCTCAGAAGGAGCAACAGCCTACTTTCATAGTGGTTATTAATGCCTCTCAAATCTTCTGCATCATGCTGATGAAATATTTCAGACTGGTCAGTCTATATCAGGGATTTGCAACCTTTGGCACACAGCTCAGCAGGGTAAGCCCCCTGGCAGGCGTGGCTGGTTTGTTTACCTGCTGCATCTGCAGGTTAGGCTGATCGGGATTCCCAATGGCCACAATTCGCCATCCCATTGGCTTGGAGTGGTGAACTGCAGCCACTGGGAGCCGTGATCAGCTGAACATGCCAACACAGCAGGTAAACAAACCTGCCCAGGCCAGCAGGGGGCTTACCCTGGTGAGTCATGGGCTGAAGGTTGCCAATCCCTGATCTACATAAAACTAACTGCAAAACTACTGCTTTGATTTAGATGAAGGCATAGGCTAAAACTGTTGAATTTAGTCTGCTCTAAAAGGGGAAATATTCCAACATGTAAACAAGTTAAGTAACCAGAGACCTTTATCAATACACTACCAAAAAATCCCCTTGCTGAACATCCTATTCATGTTTATAAGTCTCAATATTACATTAAAGGAGGTTTAAAGTGATCTTGTCTATAGAGAAGCCATAGTGTCTGGTAGTTTTAGATACTCATGGATAGCTAATGCACCACTGTACTTCTGGGCCTCATTTTGCATGCAAGCCATGTGATATTACAGATCTTCCTCCTTCCAATCACAAAATACCCCAGTGACACTAAACAATTCATAAGTTCCTAATGTGTAGTGTTCAGATTTAGCAGTTGTTCCTTTCTGACAGGTGAAGGCCTCTGAACTACATGCGACAGTCATATTAGTATTCAAACCCTAGAAAACAATATTGCCCTCGAGTTTGTTCTGACAAGTATTTTCTCCCACCTCTTTCCTTTGCCCACGTAGATTACTTCTGACTATGAAAGCCAGCACCATGCCATCTTAAATATGTGTGCATCAGTTTCATTTATTTCAGCTCTGGGAACAGCCTTTACTAGTAACTTTTGCTCATTCTGTTGCTACTGCAAAAAACAAAACAAACTACTTCATGTTTAGATGTCTCAGAAGAAGGGATCTAATATGTAACATCTAGGTAAAGAGAGACTGTGCCTTTTTAATAGTGGTAAGCACAGTAGTATTGGTGCTCCCAGAACTAGTTCCTCTTTAAGATACACAGTTATACTACAACCAAATCTCTTCCATTCCTAGACTATTTAAAACACTAGTATTGAGACAGTTAATGAGGTATTTCAGGTTTATTCAGTTTCTTTGAAGCCATATACTTTTATTAAGCATTGAAAAATATTTCACATATACAAAAATCAACTCCATACACTAAAACCATAATATGGAATTTCAAAAAAGAGGTGCTGTGCTTAAGTTTATTCTACCAGAAGATACAATCCATGCCTGATGAAATCACCTTCTTGAATTATAAAGTGATACACCATCACAATTTGTTTAATGGGAAATAAATCTGTCTTTAGAAAACAGGGTTTTTTTTAAACATCTGCATCATGAAAGTACCATACACAAGGCATAAATGTTACACAGAATCATTCAAACATTTTATAAAGAGATTTGAAAAAGTACCTAAAATAGTAACTTTTGTTCAGTATAAAATTTCAATAATAAAATATTGCTCATAATAAATAAGGAATTTCATGAATACTGCTATCCTTGTAAAGCTCTCTTGGTCATTCTGTTATTGAACAAATATTTCTGTATCAGTAAGACATGACACCTGCTTCAGGGGACACTGCCAATTGTGCATGAAAAACTATGTCCAGAGTGAACAAAAGCAGTAGATTTTAACATCTAAACACTTGCATTTGTTAGCATCCAAAAGCTGTTGCATACAAATTTTATTTAAGTTTGAAGAAAAAATTTGTTTATCATCACTTCCCCAAAAGCTCCTAGAAGTCTGTGCAGCTTTATTTAATGGAACTGTTAAGGAAAGTTAATACTTGTAAGATCCTCATTCCATTTACATGGGGACATTTGATTTCATTCCTGCTCTTCCCACCTGTAGACATGGTAATTTGGAACAGTTCTTAAGCAGCTGCTCAATAGCAATGTGGCGGACGTTGAGTTCTGAGGCCAAAGAATCCTTTTCTTGCACTTCCCGAGTCAGCTCTTCAAAAACATCTGTAAGAAGGTTAACAGCTTAATTTAAGGGGCAGTTAGATTTAAATGTCATTACCTGAAAATGTAGTATTAAACTTGGTTTTGGAATATACAGTGTGATATTTTACAGGTGCACAATGGAGAGCATGTGAACTGGGAAAACATTCAAGTACTTTTAGCTACAATACTCCTTGGTACACAACATCCCAGTAGATGTTAACATCTAAACACTTGCATTTGTTAAATAACTCCATTTAATGTATTTGTAATTTTATTTAAAGTTAAGCTAGATGAGCTTGTTACTTTAAAATAGTTAAAACTCTTTGCACAAATACCTTACGAGCAAATGAAACAGCTCCTAGAAGATGTGCTGCAACCTTTTATCAAGGGGTAAGTGCATTATAAAATGTAGAAGTGTCTTTCCTTTCTCTGCTCTGGAATTCAAGCTTATGTAGATTTCAAATGACATTTTGTGCACTATAAAAAAAAAATCAATAAGTATTTAAAAATGCTCTCTCACCCTGGATTTGCTTGAGGAGTTTTTCATTCAGTTGCTCTACCTCTTCAGAAGTCATCATATTCACTGCAACATAAACAAAATCCATCACCAAAACCAGGGATAACAAAAAAGGATCTATGAACTTTCCCAATCCTCAAGGTTTTTTATTTGTACCCTTTAATGTTAATAGCTGTGTTAATGTTGATTAGCAGCAATTTGTCATGTTTGAGATTTTTCTAGCATGATAACTGCACTATTAAGACAAATATCTATTTCATACAAAACCACTTAGTTCAATGCTAGAAGTTGAAGAGTCAAACATTCAATGTTATGAAGTGCCAGAATTAAAGCTGCAAGAGTGGATATGCAGTTTTTAACTACATGATCACATTTACACTCCCCCTCCCCCCCCCCCACACACACACTTAGAAAAACAGAATTTTCATTTTTTTAGGGACCTCCACAATTAGATGGTGAACGTGAATAGGAAGTGCTATGAAGTTTGTGACCCTGCAGAAACTGCCTCTAGCCATGATACCTTCAAGGTAGAAAGCATCTGTCAAGAGCCATGCTGGCCTATGATGACAAACAGCTCAATGGCAACATTTTTTCAACCCTTCAGGAACTCAGAACAATGTCATGTATTTCTTTCTCACAAGCACCTAAGACAAACCCTGTACCACCTTAGAGTCCTCTGAAGTGCCAGAAGGCTCTTTTCTATTATCTACCCATCTTGCTTTTCAACTACCAGTACCATGCTTCTTCCCTATGCAGCTTGACTGTCCTCAGGGAGAG
Organism: Gopherus flavomarginatus; assembly: GCF_025201925.1. Lineage (NCBI taxonomy): Eukaryota > Metazoa > Chordata > Testudines > Testudinidae > Gopherus > Gopherus flavomarginatus. Next base: position 191,396,862 of record NC_066617.1, read on the forward strand.
GGCATTACAAATAAAGGGAAGGGTTTTCAAAAGTGCTCAGTGGTGCCAAACTCTGCTTCAACTGAAGTCAATAGAAGGAGAGCGAGGCCAAATCTTAGTATCTGTCTGAAAAGAAAAAGGAAAAAAAAAACCTCACAAGAAAGTGTTTTATGTTGTCACAAGTGCAGAGCAGGCTGGGTAGGGGCTGCTGCTGCTGGTGCTCAGATTTCAGAGGCAGCAGAGTGAAAGTGACAAACCTTGTCATTAGCACAGATGCCCATAGGGTGCTGTATAGCAGCAGCACCAGAGGGTATGTCTACATCTACAATTTTGCAGCGCTGGTTGTTACAGCTGTATTAGTACAGCTGTATAGGGCCAGCGCTGCAGAGTGGCCACACTTACAGCAACCAGCGCTGCAAGTGGTGTTAGATGTGGCCACACTGCAGCGCTGTTGGGCGGCTTCAAGGGGGGTTCGGGGAACGCGAGAGCAAACCGGGGAAGGAGACCAGCTTCGCCGCGGTTTGCTCTCACGTTCCCCGAACCCCCCCTGCAAACCGCAGGGAAGGAGACCTGCTTGCTCGGGGGTTCGGGGAACGCGAGAGCAAACCGGGGAAGGAGACCAGCTTCGCCGCGGTTTGCTCTCACGTTCCCCGAACCCCCCTGCAAACCGCAGGGAAGGAGACCTGCTTGCACGGGGATTCGGGGAACGCGAGAGCAAACCGGGGAAGGAGACCAGCTTCGCCGCGGTTTGCTCTCGCGTTCCCCGAACCCCCCTGCAAACCGCAGGGAAGGAGACCTGCTTGCTTGGGGGTTCGGGGAACGCGAGAGCAAACCGGAGGGAAGGAGACCAGCTTCGCCGCGGTTTGCTCTCGCGTTCCCCGAACCCCCCTGCAAACCGCAGGGAAGGAGACCTGCTTGCTCGGGGGGCTCGGGGAACGCGAGAGCAAACCGGAGGGAAGGAGACCAGCTTCGCCGCGGTTTGCTCTCGCGTTCCCCGAACCCCCCTGCAAACCGCAGGGAAGGAGACCTGCTTGCACGGGGGTTCGGGGAACGCGAGAGCAAACCGCAGGGAAGGAGACCTGCTTGCTCGGGGGTTCGGGGAACGCGAAAGCAAACCGGGGAAGGAGACCTGCTTGATTACCAGAGGCTTCCTCAGGTATGCTGGGATACCTGCTTATTCCACGGAGGTCAAGAAAAGCGCTGGTAAGTGTCTACACTTGATTACCAGCGCTGGATCACCAGCGCTGGATGCTCTACACCCGAGACAAAACGGGAGTACGGCCAGCGCTGCAAACAGGAAGTTGCAGCGCTGGTGATGCCCTGCAGATGTGTACACCTCCTAAGTTGCAGCGCTGTAACCCCCTCACCAGCGCTGCAACTTTGTGATGTAGACAAGCCCAGAGTTGTTTACTGCAGACTTATCACTACAGAATATACCCATTTAAAAGATTAAAAAAAATTTAAAAAAATTCTTGCACTTGTTTGAAGTCAAGTCAAAGTTAAAATCAACCTCGGCTGAATTTAATTTGCCTGAGAAGATGACTGTTATGCATCATAAAAAGATTTTTTTCTTGCCTCATTTTTAGTTAATGTCTTCTTCACACTGCCCTGCCCATGAGGCCAAGTGAGGAGGCACAGGATATAGAGGGGACAGAGCAGGGCACACAGGGTTGCTGGTCTGTGTGTGGCACACAGACTGGGGTTTAGAAGAGCTAATGGTGGGAGGGAGTCATGGAGGTAATGGGGTGACATTGAGCCAGAAGCTGAACGGGGGTGTGTGTGCGCAGGGACAAATAGGGACAGGGTCAGATATGCCTGACTGAATGGAAGAGGTTAGGGGGTCAAATAGGTCTGCATGTGGAAGGCTCCCTAAATCCTCCTCCCCACCCCCTGCAAAAACCCCTGTTCTATACTTCTCCCATCCACACCCAACCCCCACTCCTCCACTTCACTCTCTGGCTCCTTCCCAGCAATTACTTCCCTCTCTTTCCGCTCCTCTGTTGCCCCTGACTCCCTCAAGTCTTTGCACTGTGGGAAGTATGTTTCTGTATTGTAGTTTAAATGAATTAACAACCTTCAGTAATATGCCCAGTAAGAAATCTATCTGTCAAAAAATTTCTTGAATCTTTTTGGTCTTCTGTATTGTTACTGACATACTTGCTGACAGGTATTTTGAAATGAATGACCAAAATAACTGAAATTGATTATTATTATATTGTGTTATTTTGACAAATAAAATATTCAGAATTTTAAAACAGTGTGCACAGAATTTTTAGGCACAGAATTTCCCCAGGAATAAATTTTAAGAAAGCTACTAGCCAGAAGCAGACAAGAGATTCCCTAAACAGACTCCAGGTACAGCAATGTTGTAGAAATCTAACTCCTTCCCAGTAGCTGGTGACAGGCTTCTCACATGGACCTTGCTAGTGGTATTTCAACAACCCCTCCCACCTCCCCATTTTTGTCTCTACCCTCTATGCTAGCAGCTGGAGTCCAATGGCTGGTAAGTTTTGTTAACATTTTCGAGCCCCGTCTGCAATAGCCCAATAATGTCCATAACAAACATATCCTACTGCAGAAAAAACTACGAGAAAAGTTAGTTGAGAGTGACAGTATTCTTATGTAATCCATATCTGAAATAACAGTGAAAACAAACATACCAACAGGCCAAGCAACCTGTATTTATAAATCCACAAAAAAGAAATCTGTAGTAGGAGTGCTGACAGACATAGCTATATTGCTACTAGAGGGCAGGTGACCCTCTGAGACCAGCATACTTCAATTTTGACAGACGGCATTTATTTTTTTAACAAAATGTTTAGATTTAATTACATTAGTATCTACTAAAGTGACACAATCAACATGCAACCTCAAAACAACTGGTGACTTACAAACCAACAGTAAATTGTGAGTATGGAAATTTTGTTGCAAATGGAAAATTAGATTTTAGTATTAATTTTCTTACAGTTTAAAGCCCTTTTAAGCCTCCTGCTATACAGAGCCATCAGGAAGTAAACTATTTTTAACACAAGAACTGCTTCGTACCTTTGGTTTTGTTTCAGCAGGAGGAGGTCAGACATGTAAGTCTCAAGATGACTAACTTCAGCCAGACTAACCCACAGGCCAGGTCATGCTTTACATAATTCCTTATTTGCTGTAAATTGTCAATTTGGTATTAAGTGAATCAGGATTCCAAAACACAGTTGGGTCAAATAGATTATTGCCTGCTTTGAGATTTGTTGCTTCATTAGATATCAGCAATATGACACACTGCAACAGTTAGGATTATATACTGGAACCCATGTCTGAAATTCAGAACTTCATGAGCATGGTGCTTAATTTATTCACATTTAATACTGTGAAGAATACTTTTAGTTTTAAGGGGAAGGTTTTGTTTGGATTTCTTGGAGAGCAGTAGCCCAAAGAAACAGATACCATCTCCCCTTACAGCCAGACCTTGATATGAAGACACATATCTGTGTCCACTCCTTCCATTTTGAATTCTACCTCTGTCCTCTCCCTTTGTTTCTTCAGTTCTCTTCCACACACTTAGCTAATCTCTTCTTTCACCACACCTTCCCAAGAGCCAAAAACCTTCCCCACTATTTCATTAGTCCTCAAAAGGGTAGTTAGTATATCAGATCCTAGCGAGCATCCCCTTCCAGCAGTCCTAGCGGGCAATCCAAACTTCTGACACTCTGGAACCTGGCGGTGTTTCCAGCTCCCAAAGCTGGAACAGAATCCAATCACTGCCCCAATCTCAGGGTCTGGAGGCAACCTCTCAGGACACAGATTAACTTGGTACCCACTTTGAGTGTTGGAACCTGCTATCCAGCTGCCTAGTCCCTCTGGGCATAGTACCCTTCAGATTCTGTTGTTTAGATATGCCCCATCCCACAACCCACGCAAAAGGTGTGAAGTTTCTGGTTTACAGTTCAACTCTCTCAGGGGCAATGTGGTGATTATGAGTGCTTAACACATACTAGTAGACAGACTTGCACCGATTCTAGCATCACTGCTCTTTCCTGAAGAGAGAAAGCAAGGAATACAGATCACTCAGAAAACACCAAATGTCCCATGTGCAAAGTCCCTCTCTAGCTCACTCTTCCACTGGGGGAAGGGACAGGAAGGGTAATCAACTGTGTTGCATCAGGCAAGCAAGATCCATCCCCTTGTTCACCCTGCAACAGCTTCCCCTCATGTTAACTCATGGTGGAGACAGGTATGCACACACTTTTACCATGACATTAATCTCATGCTGCAATTTCATAAAATCTGCAATTCAGAAGTAGTAAAGACAGAACCTCCAAATTATCTCAAGGACTAAATACTGCTCCTTGTTCTCAATGGAAGCAGTACTCTGACTGTGGAAGTCATACCCTGTACTGCTTCCCAGTGAATCCCCTGCAAATATGCTCTACTTAGGCTGAAGCAGCAGCATCAATAGATACCAGAGGGATCTATATCCAGCCTTCCATGCATTAGGGGCCTCTGAACTATCCCTTCCCTCTTTTTGTTTTCCTGTGCTTGAAATGCCTTCAGGGTCAGTTTAGTCACCTATGCCAGCATAGACAGGAACAATTCTCCATACATCTTAATTTTGGAATTCAAGTGACACGGGAAAAATCAATCCTAATTAGATCATAGAGCAAGTGAAAAATAAGACTCATTTTTAGGAAGCAAAATTCCATTTTTCAAAGGGCATTTTCTTCAGTTCATTCCCAAGCATACTTTCAGACACTTCAGATTGTTTAAATGGATGTGGAAAGGACAATTAGCAGTGACAAGTAGCAATGTGATGGTAGCAATGACCTACATTCACCATAAGTAAGGCTACAATTTAGTCATAGATATTTTTAGTAAAAGACATGGACAGGTCACAGGCAATAAACAAAAATTCATGGCTGGTGACCTATCCATGACTTATTTAGTCATAAGAACGTCCATACTGGGTTAGACCAAAGGTCCATCAAGCCCAGTATCTTGTCCTGACAGTGGCCAATAGCAGGTGCCCCAAAGGGAATGAACAGACAGGTTATCATCAAGGTGATCCATGCCGTGTCACCCAATCCCAGTGTCTGGCAAACAGAGGCTAGGGACACTATTCCTGCCCATCCCGGCTAATAGCCATCGATGGACCTATCTTCCATGAATCTATCTAGCTCCCTTTTGAACCCTGTTATAGTATTGGCCTTCACAACACCCTCTGGAAAGGAGTGGGGTCATCCACACTGGCCACTGCAGAAGTCAGAGTCCATTACTACCATGACCTCTGTGATAAACACAGTGCCCTAGCTATAAGCATTAACTTAAAGCTGCACAAAGCTTTCACCTGACCACTCTGGACTCAGCATTTCTCTCCCTGTCCTATAAGCAGCCATTAAAAAAGTTCTCTTCTGCTAGAAAGTGAGAATGCTCAGGTTTCTTCCACATCAATGCAATGGAAGATTTCTATATAGTTACACAAACCTGAAGTGATATTGAGCAATATGCCAACATTAACCACCTTATTTAGGCACCTGAATTATATCATCTGCTGATATTGCATAGTATACGGAGCACCATCAAGAGAGAACACCTGAGGCATTCATATTATACTGTGTGGTCACACTGTGTATGTATGTATCACTCAACCAGAATACTACAGCCACAGAGTTCTTGCTGTTCACTTCTGATTTGACTAGATCAATCAGAAGCACAAATTAGCATTTCTCTATACTACAAGAATGACAAGAATTATACTGCAGTTGATTAAAAGGCTCTAGTCAGAGACTCCTTTTAAATAAAGTACCTTCCCTCCCCAATAAACTGGCCATAGTGTAGTGTTATACTATATAGCAGTGTTTCTCAAACTGGGGTCGCCGCATGTGTAGGGAAAGCCCCTGGTGGGCAGGGCCAGTTTACCTGCCCTGTCTGCAGGTCCGGCCGACAGCAGCTCCCACTGGCCATAGTTCACTGCTCCAGGCCAACGGGGGCTGCTGGAAGTGGTGCAGGCCGAGAGACTTGCTGGCTGCCGCTTCCAGCAGCCCCCATTGGCCTGCAGCAGGCGACCTCAGCATGAGAAAAACTGCTATATAATAGAGTGCTTGTGTGAATTTACCAGATTACTTCCCATGCATATGAGAGTTATAGATCTTATGCTGGAAGTTAGCTTCACTCTCCTAGTCAATATGCCTTTGAATAAGACCAAGTCCAAGGGTGTTTGAAAGCTTTAGTGCATAAGGGCTTCTGTATATACCTATGTCATAAACGGATAGTTAGGAGTTAATGGACTAGAAGTACTTCATATCTCTTTTGCCTGTAAAGGATTAAAAAGGATCAGTGAGCCAGGCTGTCACCTGACCAGAGGACCAATCAGGGGACAGGATACTTTCAAATCTTGAGGGAGGGAAATTTGTATGTGTGCTGTTAGATTTTGGTTGTTGTTCACTCTGGGGGCTCAGAGGGACCAGACGTGCAACCAGGTTTCTCTCCAATCTCTCCGATACAGGCTCTTATAAGTTCAGAATAGTGAGTACTAGGTAGATAAAGCGAGTTAGGCTTATGTTTGTTTTATTTGCAAGTGTATATTTGGTTGGAAGGAGTTCAAATTTATATTTTGCTGAAAGGATTTTAATTTGTACTTGAATACTTAGGCTGGGAGGGTATTCCCAGTGTCTATAGCTGAAAGACCCTGTACCTATTCCATTTTAAATTTACAAAGATAATTTTTACTGTTTTTCCCTCTTTAATTAAAAGCTTGTCTTGTTTAAGAACCTGATTGTTTTTTTATTCTGGTGAGACCCTAGGGGACTGGGTCTGGATCCACCAGGGAATTGGTGGGGAGAAAGGAGGGAAGGGAAAGAGAGAGGCTAATTTCTCTCAGTATTAGGATCACTGTCTCTCTCAGGGAGAATCTGGGAGGGGAAGAGAGAAGGAGGGGGGAAGGTGGATTTTCCTCTCTGTTTTAAGATTCAAGGCGTTTGAATCACAGTGATCTTCCAGGGTAACCCAGGGAGGGGAAGCCTGGGAGAGGCAACGGTGAGGGGAAGGGTTTACTTTCCTTGTGTTAAGATCCAGAGGGACTGGGTCTTGGGGGTCCCCGGGCAAGGTTTTGGGGGGACCAGAGTGTACCAGGCACTGGAATTCCTGGTTGGTGGCAGCGCTACAGGTTCTAAGCTGATAATTGAGCTTAGAGGAATTCATGCTGGTTCCCCATCTTTTGGACGCTAAGGTTCAGAGTGGGGAATTATACAACCTATAATACATGACAACCTATAATCGTTACCAGTATATAATTAAGTACTTTGGGATACTTAGAGTGTAATCTCAACTATTTTACTTTGCACATTATTTTGATTTCTATGCAAAGATTTCACTAGTTTCCACAAATTCATTCTACCATTCAAGGCAGTTTGGTCTCTGAATTACATATTTTAGGAACAATAATGAGAAAAAGTCACTGTCAGAAATCTGCTAATAACCTCCACTGGCAGGATTGTGTGTCATTGTCATGTCTGAAACATGAAGAATAAGCGAAGAACTCTCCTCATATAAGTTTAGGAGACACATGATATGTGATGGCTGGGTTAAGACTAGCATGGAAATATAAAATGAACACATCACAAAGATTCACTTGGTTGTGTAGATTCCTGAAAGCTAGTTTTTATAGACATAAAATAACTGTTTCAGTAGGTTAGACACTTATAGCTGGTATGCGGGAGAACGTAACTGTTAAGAGACTACAGATGGTTTTACAGAATATACAGACCATAGTGAGAAGAAGAAGTGTACCCACCTAATTCCCCCTCTACTTACATTCGTCCCTGCTGTATCGGGGATGTTGTCTTTGGACATTGGCATCTGAATCACTTTTAGCTTTTTCTGTCTTCGGTGCTTGGTTGCAACTAGACCATAAAACACTCTTGCAACAGAATGTAGCTCCTGTTTCTTGCAACATATCAAGTCTGAAATCAGTAGATTCTTTTTGTTCCAAAATACTTTCCGAACACTTTGAGATACTCCCAGAACTTCCATCTATCCATTTTGCAGAGTACCTGGGTACTTGGGAGTCAAATTGTGGAAGCAGTTTTCTGTCTGTCTGATGTCTGAAGTTAAAAAGCTGGTGTTGAGAAGTTTTTGTGCTGTCTGAATCAGAATCCAAATCTTTGTTTTGTGCATACTGTATAATCCTGTTAATTTTTTTGCTCAGGATACTTTTTACTTCTGCATAGGTACTTTTGGAGAGTTTTGACCGCGGGCAGTCCTGATTTGCTATTAAATGGAATTTTTCAAAGCAGTCTCTGTGCCCCCTTAATGATCTTGTGTGTAGAAGACTGGACTTTGGTACCCCTACAAAGACAGAAATGACATTGACAATGTAAACTGTGTTATTCCATAATACCGTTAATACTTAGAAAGCAAATGCTTACATTTTAGAAGTTAAATTTGTGGTTCTATATATTGTTTCCAGGACTCTCATACAAAATGTGTTGGCAGTTTTCCATGTAAGTGGATCTGAAGACAACTGAGGCTTCAATGAGCACAAAAAGGCCACAAGTATATGCTGCATCAAACACTTAAGTATCAGACTATTAGACTTACTGTTTTTGTTTTGGAGAGAAGGTGAGTGATGTAATATCTGTTATTGGATGAGCGTCTGTTGGTGAAAGAGATATGTTTTTGAGCTACACAAAACTCTTCTTTAAATAGTTTTTACCACAAGGCTTGAGAAAGCTTATTACCTATTCATCTTTGGTGAGTGGAAAGGCTGAGTGCTCTACATCAACTTCTTGAGTAAAAATCCAAGCTTTTACTCAAAACTAAGTTTCTAGCCCTTACAGTTTCAGAGATAACCTTCTAAGCGTGAAGCTAGTGCACAACAATGCACTGGTTTCACCCTTAGTCCCTTTATTGCCAGTTAGAGATTCCCAAGCTGCAGCAGAATTAAATTAACAAGACTCAGGTTAGTTTTATTTCTGATTTTGAACTTTCGGGACAGCAGTGAAACTTAAGAGTGTCAGTTTCATACTGTGGCTTAAGAAAGCATGTCCTGCTGAAACCGTTTATGAGGAGAGAGGAACCAAAAGAACAGAAAGCTAGGGAGAAAAATGAGCAATGGAGATCTTCTCTCCCTTTTTTCTTTTCAGCAGCCAGAAGGCTCTGCTGGAGGAGAAACAAAATTTCTCACCTTCCAGGAGCTACATAGGTTAAAAAGACACTACTAGCCAGATACAGGAAAGACTGACCTTCCAAGTAAGGTCCAAGGACAGATCCCTACCCAGCAGCTACAGGTTGGGCTTCTCACCAAGATACTGCCTCAACTCTTCACTGACATCTTTCCACCCTCCATGTTTCATATTTACTACTGGCTAGTATGTGGCAGAACAGTTTTTTTTTCCCTGAGCTCTGGTTTAGCTACTCTATAGTCTTCTAGTGTAAACCAGAGAAAGGCAAACCATTTTTCTTTTCAGGACTTTCCAATATAACCTAAATATAGCAAATCTGCTTAACTCAAGAGGCAACAAGCCTTTCCTGCAAGTCATTAGATCTGTAAGCCATCGGGTAATAAAAAGATCTGTAAGTCAAAGTTACAGTGAATACACTGCTTAAAAGCCACCATGTTTTTTTGAGAGATTGATTTTTTCAATACAGCCCCCCTCCCCTGCCCCTTTTCAGCATGAAATGCTGATGTTATTTTATGCTTATAAAAACTTCAAATCTCTCATATCTTTAAGGGAAAGTATTATACAAGTAACTATATTTTAAGACTCTCTCTTTGGCCAACAGTGCTACACAGAAAAGAAGCTACTAATGTTCTTTTTGTTGGCTGGACAAAAAACGTCCAAAGTAGCAGTAACTAAGGATGCCCTGAAGGTCTTGTGTAAAAAAATGGGGAGGGAAGACAGAAAATGTGTTATCATTAAGTTCAGAATAAATGCAAGTTTCAGTATACAATGTCTCTAAGTGATTAAGTTTTTGCCTAGTACCATGGTGACTGTAATATGGAATGATCAGTTTAAAGAGTTATGCCAATACTTACAATATACTCATTTGTTTCCTCCCTTGCAAAATAAGGAAGTCATTAGTCGATAGAGAATGAATTTCTTGTCGCCTTCCCCACAAAGTTAGTTTCTTAACTACGATTGTTCGGGGGATGGGGAGGACGGATGAAAGGAATTTTAAACCCACAGCTTGATGTCCCAAATCTATTTAGATAATACTTTAAAAAACGAAACATCATGTAGTCCGCACGAAGGCTGAAAAAAGTCTACCAGACACAGACTAACTATAGGATTTTTGAGCAAGGACATCAGTCCTGCAAAGTAGTTAGTGTGACTGAGGGCTTGGCTACACTCGAAACTCCAAAGCGCTCCCGCGGCAGCGCTTTGAAGTGCGAGTGTGGTCGCTGCGCCAGCGCTGGGAGAAAGCTCTCCCACGCTGCAGGTACTCCACCTCCCCGTGGGGATTAGCTTACAGCGCTGGGAGCCACGCTCCCAGCGCTGCGGCACTCTTTACACTGGTGCTTTACAGCGCTGTAACTTGCTGCGCTCAGGGGGGTGTTTTTTCACACCCGAGTGAGAAAGCTGCAATGCTGTAAAGCGCCAGTGTAGCCAAGGCCTCCATCTCACACAAAAGATTCCAGATTAGGCAGCAGACTCCATCAATTTGCTCACAGATGGCCACAGACTAGGTTGCACAAATGGATTTGGACACTGTCCAGAAAAAGCTATTCCTTAAAACTACTCAAATATTTAAGTGACAAACTTATGTCCATGACCTCCAGAAATCCTCACAAGAGAGCTAACATGAGAACAGTCAAACATCTGCTGCAAATAGGGACAGAATCCTTCACTCAGAAAAAGCCAGGGCATATGCTGTTTTCTTTCCCAAAAGACAGAGAGAGAGATATGGGGTGGGGGGTGTAGAGACCATGCTGTACCTCAGGGGTTATCAAACTGGGGGTCAGGACCCACAGGGGATCGCAAAGTTATTACATAGGGAGTCACGAGCTGTCAACCTCCTCCCCAAACCCCACTTTGCCTCCAGCATTTATAATGGTGTTAAATAAAAAAAAAACTCATGTGCTTTTTAATTTATAAGGGGGGGGATGTCGCGCTAAGAGAAATGTGTCACAGACCATGAGATCTGGTCTTTTGTGAACTTTTACCATATACACCTCTACCCAGTTATAATGCCACCTGAAATCACACAAATTTGGATACAATGAAGTAAAGCAGTGCTCCAGGTGGGCGGGGTGGTGAGCTCCAGCAGAACAAATCCGTTCAATATAACACGGTTTCACCTATAATACAGTAAGATTTTTTGGCTCCCCGAGGACAGCATTATATTGAAGTAGAGGAGTACTATACAGATTTCATGAGGGAAGCCAGCATTTCTCAAACTGAGTGTCCTGACCCAAAGATGGGTTGCTGGGGGATTGCAAGGTTATTTTAGGAGGGTTGCAGTATTGCCACCTTTACTTCTGTGCTGCCTTCAGAGCTGTGCAGCTGGAGAGCGGCAACTGTTGCCCGGGTGCCCAGCTCTGAAGGCAGCACCCTGCCAGCAGGAGAGCAGAAGTAAGGATGGCATGGTATGGTATGGTATTGCCACACTTACTTCTGCACTGCTGCTGGCAACCACTCTGCCTTAGAGCTGGGCTCCTGGCCAGCAGCCGCTGCTCCGCAGCCACCCAGCTCTGAAGGCAGCACCGCCAGCAGTACTACAACCCTGCTACAATAATCTTGCAACCCTTCAACAACTCCTTTTTCTGTCAGGACCCCTACAATTACACCACCATGAAGTTTCAGATTTAAATAGCCAAAATCCTGAAATTTATGATTTTTAAAATCCTATGACTTTTTGATCAAAATGGACTGTGAACTTGGTAGCACCCTATTCATCAAGTAGTTTAGGCATGGTCACTACGCCTAACTTTCAGGGGTCTGGGATTCACAAAGCCTGAGTTTGTCAACTATGCTACATATACAATGAAGGGGGACAGACAGGTGCATTAGAATGGGATTCATAAAAGTCAGCATACTAGGTGGTTCCCCACTTAAATTACTCAATAGGAAATCCCAAGTTAAGTGTGTGCACTAAGCCCTTGGCCTGTCTCAGAGAGAGGTGCCTATGTCCAGGCTGCAGGGAAGTGCCTCTATCCGCTTCTAATTCTCAGCTGCAAACCCTGCTTTAGCATTAAGTTGTTTTTGTAAGAAGCTAGAGTAAAGAAGGATAACTTCTCTCACACACTAACCTAACCAATGTGGTAAAAGTTATTTGCCTGGAACGTGAGACACCTGGTTCAAAACTCGCCTCTGCCTGAGGGAGAGAAGGGATTTGAACAGGGCTCTGCCATCTCTCAGGTCAGTGCCCTTGTTACTGGGCTATGGGACAGTCTGAGGCGGGTCTCCTTCAGTCTCCCCTGCTGAAGCGGTTCCACTGTAGATATACCATTAAAAAATTCACTGGAGCAGGGGAACTGGTTCCTGGGTCTCCTGCTTTCCAAGTGAGTGTTCAAGTCACTAGGCTACAGAGTCTCATGCTTGCTTCCCCCCCCCCCTCCCCGCCAGCCAAAGTATTTACCCTCTGGAACAGCTTCAATATCAGGCCAGAGAGTGCACACAAGCATGAGAATGACCCTAGTCCCATCATTTTATATAGTCAATTCAGTCAGGCTATTGCAACAACCTTCCAGGCTGATAACTTTACTATTCCAACAAATACAATCTTATGCATTACTGATTTTCTTGCTCTGGACTTAAAATAACTATCACACTGACCAAATATATCTATTCTGTGTCAGAGTATGATATAGAAGTTGTAAGCTTCAGACAATTGTTATATAAGCAGAAATTAAAGAGAAGAATTCAGAATGTGTTCTGCACTATGCCAGTTGTGAAACCACATAATTTTAAACCATATGATCATTTATTTCTGTAATAAATTACAGAACCGTTTGTTTTTCGCAAGCACAATGTTGTCTATGAAAAAGCCAAAGACAGACAAAATTTAAATTTCTTATGTCAGTTAAAAACTTTTTTTAAAATTTGGAATTTGAAGTAGTGTTTATACAACAAAACAGAAAAAAAAAAAAGGTGCACAAATCATTTGAGGTCACCTTTAAGCTACATAAATGCTTTGCATTCCAAGATTTCACACATCCACACTCCCAATCTTGCTACATGATTTTGGTGCAACAGTTTCTAACTATTTTTTTAATCAGTTAAGTGATAAGTTGTGCTTTCCTTCACAGCAGCTCTGTCTAAGGTCTAGACTTGATGTTCTTTGGCATTTTCGACTGAAAACTCAGAACTTACAATTGCCAGCCAACACAGGCTACCAACAGACACTCATCCAGAATCAGGCCTACAGAAAAAAGTACTCTCCTTGCAATAGATATTGTAGTCCAAAACACTGGCCATCTGCTTTATATGGCAACTGGAATGCCACTCTTGGAAACACACATTCCACACAGATCCTTAAGATTTATTTTTTCCTTTTATGGTATTTCATCAAAAACTTTTTGCAAACTGAAGAATACCATGGACCAAACAGCTTAGTCAGTTTTATCAAGAAGACAGGTATTCGGTCCAGGTAGCAATTAAATTAGTTCTTCCTCCACTCTATGGAAAGGGACAAATAAGCAAGCAAAGCAAGGCTCGTCAAGGTAAAGGTAAATTACAGCATAAGTTTATCTTGCAATAATGCAATATTCACTAGCCAACTTTTTAACCGGAGTTTCCCTGGCTAACCTTGTCCCGGGGTTTCTTTATTTTACTGTTTAAAATATTAGTCCTTGTGCCTCAACATTCCTACATGCTAGCCTGCTGCACTTGTGTCCCCAGCACGACTTGGCTTTAGTGGCCAGGTATCCATCAGTAGTTGCTTTTACATGTATATGTATTACACTTGCCTATTTGCCCTTTCTCCAGTTTTCTGGGAAGGAAGGAATGCTGTAGCAATTAACACAGAATACTAGTAGCCAAACCCTGTACTATCACCGGTATAATTCATTAAGTTGTACATTTAAAAACAGCCAAAAATGGCTGACAACTTAAAACCAAGGCAGTAACAGATCACAAGCCCCTGTGATGATTAAACTTGGTGATAATCTAAACAAAAAGAGCTCTCAGCCATGTTTGCAGGTGTTTTGATCACTTCACCTAGAGGGGGGAATAGTCATCCAAAATTCAAAGGATGCAAGATTAAATCCATTCAACAGGTGTAAATGCTGAACACACAACAGGGTGCTTTTGAACACCAAGACTATTTCACATGCCTACATGACCAAGTTTCAGTGATCAGTAGCCTGCTTTGCTTAACTTCTGTTGCATTTTACTTTGTTAGGTAGCTGTTAAGACACTTTGGTCTTCCCACTCTATCAATTTAAATTAATGTAATAGAATAAGCTACTGCCATTACCTTCAGATCCCAGCAAGCATCTAATAGGACTTCTCAGTTCTAATTGCTTTTACAACTGTGAACATCAATTTATTTCATCAGTAGCTGGAAAGGAAGGAACTTTTTAGTCATAAAATGCACTTTTCAGATACATGAATGCTATAAAGCTCACTAATCCAGTTAATGAAGGTCTGTACTGCAATGTTTCTTAATTAAAATGTTTACTATAAGGTTAGTAAGTTTGGCACTCGCCTCCACTGAAAAATTAAATTTACAGGTGTAAATTAAAAGTGATAATTTAGTTACAAATCAATTTAAAGATGTCCACACACTTAAAGTGTTAATGGAGACAGTTTGAAAGCACCTTGTTAATTAAACTTTAATACTCCTGAGGGAATTCTGCACCCTCTGTGTGAGTGCAGAATTCATGTCCCCCGCAGAAAAATGACTTTCTGACAGGGAAGCAAAGAGAAGCTGCAAGAGCAGTCATGCACCACTCCCTAGCAGTGCAGGTACATCGTTTCAGGTTCCTCCCCTGCTTCCTGCCCTATCGCTCTTCAGCTGTGGACAGAGGGGTCCCTGTGTGGGGAGCTACTCCCTCATCTGCCCAAGCCCTATGCACCTGGGCTTCCCATACCCAGACATCCCCCCAAAACTTAACCCATAGACCTAGAACCCACCCTAGCCCTCCATACCCAAACCCCACCCCACTGAACTCAACCCCTGCATCTGGAGCCCCCCACACCTAGCCACCCTGCCTCCAGATCCCTGACCCCTGCACCCAGACCACCCCCCATGAGTTCCCTGCACTTCAACCCCCACACTGATGATCCTCACCTCCCCTGCACCATCCTCATCCCCTACATCCAGACCTCCATGCCACTGACCCCCCAACTAGCTGCACTCAGATCCCCCCCACCAACCTCCATTCCCCCAGCATCCAGACTCCCCTGTTGAGCCCCCCACACCCAGACCCCTCTGCTGAGCCCCAAACTTCTTCACCTGGAACCCCCTGCAGAGTCCCACTGTCCCTGCCGCCCCCCCAAAATGAGCCTATGTGCATTCAGATCCCCCCTATCTAGACCCCACACACACACACTGAGCTGCCTGCGCTGACTGTCCCACACAGAACCTTCTCACCTCACACCTGGATCCCCCTTCATACTTGGATCCTGCATGGTTGAGACTGCCTGCCCCACATATGGTGCACCTGGCACAGAGGGGCAGATCTCCAGGGTGTTTCTGGGGCAGGCCCAGTCCGTGTCCCCGGGTGGGTGGTGGGAGGCTGCAGGGTGATCTCACACCATCATGCAGCCAGCAGCCTGTGCTCCCCACCGTCATCCTGGAGCCTCTGCATTCATTTATTGACAAATAAAACTCCCAGAATTTTAAAATATTGTGCACCGAATTTTTAATTTTTTGGTGCAGAACGCCCCCAAGAGTATTAAACTGATGCAGTTTAGTGTGTAGACCAGGCCTAAGATCTAAAGAACCAGGGGAGGGAGTATAAGACACTGCTATCTGGGTATAGTGCTGGTGCCTGTGCTATCCCCAACTTCCATTAATTCAGGATTTTGGGGTGAGGTTATTTATCCACAAAAGTGTAGGAAGGAGGGAAACTGCATTCCATGGTCTTCTGGATACATTGGGACAGTGCTGGGACACCTGTGTTACCATCCCATTAATCCAGTACTCTGGAGCACCCAAACCTTCCTACCTCGCCTATTAGTTGGCTTTAGGCACTCCTTTCTGTTCACAGCTGTTGAGATGCTTCAGTCACTTAACAGCTGGTCTGCTTCTGCCTTCCCTGGGAGATCTAGCCCTAGCTATGACATCCATGGGATACCAACTTATACTGAAGTTAAATCCATATAGCACTGTGCTGTGTAAACATAACACTTGAAATGTATGTTAAATTGGTTTAACTACATCAATGTAACTATTCCCATGTAGCTTAAACAAGAACTAATGTGTTGAGGCCAAAAGCCAGCCATTACTCAATATCTAGTTTTCCTGGGCTGGTGATGAAGCTACAAGTAAAGTGCATAAAATTCTTTTAGATAAACCCCTACATGTAGTCTTCTGTAGGAGGAGAAAAAAACTGGCAAGAGTGGATGAAGGAAACTTTCACTGCACACGTCCTGTGGTTAAGTAACAAATTTCAATCTGACGCTGTCAGATTTTATATTTTATCATGTAATATGGTATAGCTTTTATTTAAGACATTTTTTATTTTTAAAAACAGACTTGTCAAATGTATTCAATAATTCTGCATTAACGAGATTTTACGTTAGTACATCTTGAACAGTTATTGTCCCTCCCACCAAAACATATCAAGTGATAGGAGCATACAATGGACTACCTTGCTGGCAAGAAGTAAAAGCTTTTTTGAATTACACCAGAACACCACACCTATTTTTGTATTGCTTGTCTTTAAAAAAAAGAAAAACAAAAACCCACATCCAACTTCTGGAGGAAAAATGCTGGAAGAGACCTTTATTGCCAAATCTGATCTCTTAATAAGCGCATGCAGATGTCTTAGGCTTCTGATATTAGAAGGTTCCCACGAGCATCCATCAGAGAGGCAAAGCAGAGCTCAGTAGTAAAGTAGTCTTCAAACTAGTTTACAAAGGATGTGTCTGGATGGATGGGAAGCAACTCAGATCATGCAGGGTTTCTACTAAAGTTAAAGATCCAGGCTAGCTAAGGGGTAATACTGAAAACAGCTCAGTTAGCTTCCCTCCCTACCCTACAGCCAACACAGAGTTATAAAGCGGGGGCGAAGGGTGGGGGGAGAAAGTCTGTAGAACTGAGATAGCCAGGGAATTATGACTTAAGTAATCTAACCCTTATAAGTTAGAAACAGGAAATCCATTTTGAGCTCAGTACAATCCATAAATCTTCTGTTTCCTGTAGTTGTGAAAAAGCAACTAAATTGTGTGTGTGTGGTTGAGCTCTGTGTTTTTCTTCTTTTTAAAGCCATAGAAAAGTTGATATTCAACACCCAGTGAGGCTCTACATGAACAGAATTCACCTTTTATAGTTTTCACAGACATTGTTCAGCATAACTAACATTACATGGTTTTAAATGTTATCAGATGTCTATTTTGAAGTAAGTGTCATGGGACACTATCAGTTACTTCAGGCACAAAATTCAGAATTGGCAAAAAACTTTTAAAAATAAAAATGGTTTATATATAGCTAAATACACCTCTTTCCCCTAAAGAAGAGTTTCGGATACAAAGGTTCCCTTACAGTGCACATTAACACATAAGAACTAGAAAGTGAATCTGACTACACAAACTGAGCGAAGTGTAAGACAGGTGAACAAATGATGTGAGATATATTAAAATGGAAATAATGTTTGAAATTTATCAATACCTTAGCACAAGTATAGAAAAATTAAGCTGTGACTTAGTCCAAGTTTTTCTTTAAATAATGATGGTTTATAACCCTCCTCCCTTCAAATAAATTATATAGGTAGGTATCAAGAAACAGGGGCAATCAAAGCTGCAAATGTAATATTTTGCATATGTTATGTCTATTCCTGTGTCTTCTGTATTTCGGCCCAACCCTGCCAAGAGCTCAAAGCAGGTAGACCCCAAAACCTAAGTGGATCCCTACTGATTTAGACTACAAGCTTTTCATGAGACTGACCATGGATGAAATTCTGGTTCCATTGAAATCAATAGCAAAACTCTCCTTGCCTTCATATGCATTTGTACAGGACCTAGTCAATGGTCTGAGCGTGATTTAGTGCTTATGGTATTAACTCAGTACAAATATTGACCAACAGTTTAGACAAAGCATGCGTTTATATTTCAATCAAAGGCTAAAATCCCTAGTAGTTCAAAGGAATTCTTTTAAATGAGCAAAAATGCCATTTAATATGAACAAGAACAGTGACTGGGGAGGGGCGTAGACTAACTCGCCTGCTCACTCACAGAAGGTTGTGAACGACATTTAAAATTTGAGTACAGATATCCTTGTGATTATGTACTGCCATCTGAGCTAATGTCCAAACACGCTAATAAACATTTAATTCCTAAAAACAGCCTCAGAAAAGCAGAAGTTGAAACGTACTGAAACCCTAGCACCAATCCAGGAAACAACCTAATGACAGACTGGAAAGTTCCCAGCCTACGAGCTAGATGAAAACAAACTACGTTTTTAATTCTACTTAACTAAGGCCCAAGGATGCACTCATTATCCATGCAAATGAACTTCTACGGTTGTTTGGAATCTCATTTCAGTTTTAGGGCTCTGCATGAGTATAATGTTCCATCCATACTAACCAACTGGTTTATGGTTAATTAAAAAAATCAGCCTATCTACATACATTTGATGTTCTACAATAATTCTGATTTTCTTATTGTTTTAATCTCATGCCAAATAAGTTTAGTTTTGCTTAAGATGTGTGGAATTGGTACAGGCAGTTTTAGGAAAAAATGCTGTCAAATACTCACCAGGGAAGACAGAACTCTGACCTTAAAGTAGACCAAGTCAAGCGAGAAAGCTTGGGTCCTTTGTGAAATATGAGGGAAATAAAAACTCATTTCCAGAAAGCGTTGAGGGGAAGCTGACATGGGCTACTGTGGACACTGGAAATGCTTATTACCTTGCAAAGGTACTAAGCACAGTTACATGTATTGAAAGTTTGTTTTAAAATACAAGTGGCTTATTTGTTTTATTGAGAGGGAACAGTTTATACATAAACTGCTTATCTAAATATAAATTCAGATATTAAGTTAAACCATTGTATACAATAGTTAGAACAAATATCTCTTTCCTAGCTATCAGTTTCGTTTCTGAAGAACTGTAAAAGTGCTTGCTTACTTTCCATGCTGAATAGCTAACACTCACACAGAAAAAACACCCAATAAACTAAGTCTTTGCAAGTTTAAATCTGAGTGCCTGATGCCATCCAGTTCAAATAAAAAGCAGCAACTAAATTTTAAAAAAAGTCTTGACATTTCTGACATTCTGTATCATAATTTATAACGATTCAGTGCAAGAAAATTAGCAATTACAAATGACTGCTGATTTCTTGTGCAAGTAGTGACTGAGGACAGAATGATACAAATGTAAAACTAGTAAGAAAATTCCGGATGCATTTTGTTTTATAGAAGTTTGTGGATTACTCAATGTGTTCCCTGCCCAAGTCTTGAACAACTGAAGACCACTACTATTTGCCTACATTCCAAATGTCAGACTGTTCTGAAAGCCAATGGTCTAAGAAGTGGTAGTGAAAGTAACTTAATATCACTTCAAGGTAGAAAAGATCTAGTGATCAGGGCACTGGGCTGGGACTCAGGATACCAGGATTCATTTTCTGGCTCAGCCACAGACTTTCAGTGAGGCTTCAGAAAAAAAAATCACTTATTTTATTTTGTGCCTCAGTTCAGCTTCCCCTCTGTAAATATGTATAGTACTTCCCAAATTCATAGGGGCATACTGAGGGCAAAAGGCAGTAGTTATGAAGTCCTCAGATTCTATGGTGATAAGGGCATCAACACTTAAATAAATATTTCTAGATTGATAAGTAGATGAACCTAAACACATCACACTTACCTTAAACAAAAAATAGTTTTAAATAGCTGTTTCTTTAGGCTTGTTGTAAAACAAATCTTAAAAATAAAGGCTATATATAACAAAGACTTTTGTGCAGCAATCTTAGTACCTCTAATTACCAGAAATAAATGCATTTTGTTGCAATCATATTAAATGAGTGTTTTTATAAAGATATATTTATCCACTACTGTGTCAGATTCAAGCTCACCTGCTCAAAACAAAGCATGGAGAGACAAGTGCATACAGTAATCTCACAATAAAAGCAGAAACATTTTTATATCAAGGCTCCTACCAGCAAGAAGCAAGCATCTGAATATCAAAGTCATTTATGTTCACAAGTCATGCACAGCAGTTACACTGCAACAAAAGCACTAAACTGCCAATAAAAGTATTTGGTGGATTATGGCACCAGGTTTTCTTTAATCCTAAAGTGTAGGTGGTGGCATTAAAATATAACCAGAAAGAGAAATCTGTAAGTCTATCAGTTATTTTAAAAACTATGAAAAAAATCCAAGGTTTTAAAGTACACTGACAATATCCTTTAATTCAAAGCAACTGTCCAGTTTCATCACCAAAAGATGAAGCTACAGTAGGAAGCCCTTTCCACATAAAAAGGGAAGGCGGATGGTGCAGTGCTACTGAAGTATTAAACACAAGTGCTTGCTAGATTAAGATGTGTACTACATTTTTTACTGAATGAGTGACAGTAAAAGCTGTTTTATTTTAATTTTTACCAAAATGAGCTGAGAGTAAGCACATTAAAGCGACACAGACTGACCGACCAATATATTTTCTGGATTCTAAGAGATAGGAGTACAACTACCATTCTTTAGTATTATGTACGTATTAAAACTACAATTAGAACTGGAAACAGAGCGTATTTTTATATACACAGCTACCTCGATATAACACGAATTTGGATATAACGCAGTAAAACAGTGCTGGGGGGGGCACATTCCAGTGGGTCAAAGCAAGGTTAATATAACATGGTTTCATCTATAATGCGGTAAGATTTTTTGGCTCCCAAGGACAACATTATATTGAGGTAGAGGTGTATAATTATAGACAGCAAGCAGTCACACCAGTTTCACTCTTCTGGCATTCAATAAATCTTGAGGAACAGCAAAGGCATTGGAGACCTTGATCTCAACTTCAACAGTGCTCCTTGACCCTCCCAAAAACTCCTCTAAGGCCTTTACAAGCTCGGTCAAAAACTCAACAGCATTTCTTTGTAATGTGGTAACTTTTGAATGCAGCATCTGACTAATACAAATATTTCAGGGAACATTCTATGCAGACTGGAACAAGATTGATTTAGGATAAACTGCAAGACGAATGGGAAACACATGAAGCTGCTGCCAGCTCGTAAGCAAATCTTCAATCACCTTTACAATTGTCTATAGCAGGGATCGGCAACTGTCGGCCTGCGGCTCACTAGGGTAAGCCCCCGGCAGGTTGGGCCGGTTTGTTTACCTGTGCAAGCGGCAGGTAATCAAACCAGCCCAGCCCACCAGGGGGCTTACTCTGGTACACTGCATGCCAAAGGTTGCCGATCCCTAGTCTATAGATTAAAAAAAACTTTGGTTGATAGCATCCATCAACGTCTTCCAACATAACAATACCCTATTTCATCTCCGCTCAGCATCCCAATAGTTTAACTCATTGATACCATGAATGACTTATCACCCAGACAGAAATAAGAAGGGGGGGGGGGGAAGAGGAATGGATGCACATGGAGGCATGTGCACACAGTCCTTCATCTGAGTGAAGAATGGGGACCCAGGTATGGGGCAGCAGAAAGTGCCCATCGCATGGGGGAAGAGGGAAAATGAGCGTTTATTATATACAGCCCTTGCTATCTAGGGAGGAGGAAATGGGAAGCAAACCACTAGCCATCGTAGGGCGTATGGGGAACTCATAGAACCTCTGGTGGGGGGAGGAGATTGGAGAGGTGCAGGGAGTCCCTGAAAGGGAGACCAGGAATATGGCACACTGGGATTTTTGGCCTACATAAGCTATGAAGTTTGTGACCCTCCACCCCTCCTTCATGTTAAATGCAATCAATTAGTTCCTACCTATATCAAAAAGAAAGATGAAGGACGAGATGCTACTACTTAGTGTGCCCTTCGTGCTGTTCTAACTTCATACATTGCATACCAATGAACTTGTTCTCTTTCAGTCGGCCATGGCTGATGCAGGCCAAATCTACACTAGACTTCTGCCGGCATAGCTATATTGGTCATCAGCTTGGCATGCTGTAATCCCTGACCAACATCGCTGTGCCAGCAAAAGCCCACACTGTAGAAGCAGCTTTACTGGAAAATCTGCACTTTTACAGGCACAGCGTGTTTCACTCTTTGGGGGTTGCTTTATTGTACCGGTACTAAGTGCACCTTTGCCAGTACAGCTGCATCCAGACCAGGAGCACTTCGCCAGCATCGTATAATGGTATTCTTATACTAGTAAAGCACTCCTAATTCAGGCATAGCCTGGGATCACCCCTGCTAAACAAGTACTTCTGGGATGGGTAGATCTATCCATTATATAATCAGACTGGATTACTTTTGTTGTTCAAGTCTGTCAGCAATGTGATGCTACAAAGCATTTATGGTGTATCAAAATGGAAGAGTTCTAATTTGCAGCACTCTCTTTTGCGGTGCAATTTAATTCATACACAGAAGAGTACAATAAAGTAAAACTTGACACTTTAAAACAAGGCTGTTCAGTCCCACAAAAACATCCACATACATGGAACCTTGAAGCTGCAGGCATTGTCCCTGCCCTCAATGTGGTTGTTTAGATTATTCCTATGAAATCTGATGTTTTAACCTATCAGGAAATGTGTTGTGCTTACACTTTACAATCTGATAATTATGTAATTAGGTTAGTTCATTTGTAAACTCTTAGGGGCACAGAGTGCGTTCTGAAGTACACTTCTGTACAGTGCCAAACACATGAGATTGAACAAATACTATTGCAATGGTTTGGACACCTGTCAGCAATGAACTCGGAAAAGATAACATACATGATGATACATACCAGAGGACAAGGAACTAGAAATAGATGAAGACCAAAGATGTGCTGGATAGACACAGTGAATGACAAGGAACAAAAAGGTTTAAAGATGAACAAAGCCATGAAGCCACAAAAAGACAGGAAGTGGTGGAAAGATTTAATTCAGCCCAATCACTGCTGCTGAGCTCATGGGCAGGAATCAAAGAAGAAAAGACCATGCTTAGCATAGGCGGCCACCCATCTCTGACTGGGAACTTGAGGCGCTACCACTCTACAAATATACTTTCCCAAAATAAATAGGAAAACATCCATTATACAATTTCTCTCGGTATTCTGAAAAGCATTTCCTGTTATTAGATACTATTTATCACTGCAAGTATAAAATATTATTCGGAAAAAATGATTGTATACTAAAATTTTTGTTTATCCAAAAGCCTAGCCAAGGTGATTTTTATAGTACATAAAGAAATCTAACTGAAACATGAAAAACAAAGGGTAATAATGGAAGTTATCTACTCAGGAAGAAGTTATTTAGAATGGCAAAAAAGTATGTTAAATATTCAGGGTGTGGAAGCCTTGAGGAAGTATGTCCATAAAATTATAACACAGTTACTTAGAAATAGTGTAAAATTATGCATTACATCTACAAATTTACTGATAACTATTTATAAACGAAGGGATACAGACAAGAGTTTGTTTCTCACTGGCTTCAAGCCACCAAGTCACTTCCCTTTTTAAAATTTTGTGTTAGAACTTTCTTTTTCTCTTTAACTCAATGCAAGGTATTCTGGGACATTTAGAATGAAGTACACTATTGAGTTAAGTTGTACTGATTTCTTACCTTCAATGTTTAACTCAAAACAGACGTGGCAAAATGAAAGTGTTTCTTTTTCTGTTCCCAGTTTACACACGCTGCAAACATTATCATCATTCAAGTCAATGTTAACAAACTGCTCTTCATTCATAGTGCCCCTAGGAGAAAGGCAGAGGTGATAACATTATTTTAGAACATTATACTACCCCTTTTGTCAAAATGAGGAAGAAATATATTCTGCATTTCTTGACAAGATAACAAAACCCAATATTCAGTCAATATGAATCCACATTTGCTACAAAAACCCTGTGGTTCCTGAAAGTGGTTTGAGTTCTGGACACAGATGCACTGAAGAAAATAAAGGCTACAAACTCATTTATGCAGTATTATTGTTTTATGCATCAGAGTGTAACTTCCAAAAGCAATATAAGCAATCGGGTGTCTGTCCCTTTTCATATTTCATGTGTTCACATAATTTAAACAACATGAACACACTGGAAGGACTAAAGCGGCTTCTATATGCGTTCTGTTAACTCCACTGTATAAACATTTTAATGAAACTAATTTACATAAATCACGTCCTCCTTCGTAACTCTCCAGTCAGACACCAGACAACAACAAAGCATTTCCCAGCACACGCGATGGTGTCCCCCCCACCCCCGGTGTCTGATGGCACAACGAGTTCACGCAGGTTTCCTCTGGCAGCCCCGGCAGATGCTGCAGCCAGGAGCCTGCCGGGACGGAGACGATCACGAGCCCCAGCTCTGAAACCAGCGCCTGGAAACTTCACAGAGATTTCCAGCAGCAGGAAACGGACCTGCGGGCAGCACCCGCGGGTGAGGCGGGCAGGGAGCGACCCCCCCTCGCAGCGAAGTGGCCGGCACGGGGCGCAGCAGGTTCCCAGAGCCGAGCCCCAGGGCCCCGGCTGGACTCGCGGGGGCGGCAGAGGAACGGGACCAGGCCCGCCGAGCGCGGCCGGGACAGACAGACAGAGGCCGCCCGCCGGCAGCCGCCTCCCATCCCGCTTCCTCTTCCTCTTCCTCTTCCCCGCCCCGCCGCGCCGCGCCGCGCAGAGCCCCTCACCGCTGCGCTGCTCCCCGCGTCTCTCGGGCCGGCAGCTCCCAGCCCCGCTCCGCTCCCCTATTGTTAGCGGCGCGGCCGGGCTGGCTCCCCGAGGCCTCGCCCGCGCGCTTCCGGGAGAGACCATCGCTCTATAGAGAAAGGGGGGGAGGGTCGATTACCGTGGTCCCAGCTCTCTACCTGGCTCTCGTCACGCCCGCCCCGGGCGGGCTCGAGGACAGAAAGCCCCTCCCCTGCCCTCCTCTCTCGCGGGCCAGGTATAATGTGGAATAACGCTCCCCGTGTGCAGCAGTTGGACTCGCCCAGCACATTGTGACGTTGCTTCCCACACACGGGAGAAACCAGGACGAGGGGGAGCGCGAACTGTCTGACTGTAGACTGTACCAGTCAGTGTGGGTGCCAGGACTGACCCAGGGCAACCTTAACGCTGCCCTTCCCCTATGCACACTGGTGGCATGGCTCCCATTCATAGGGCTAGCAGCATTTTGTTCCCAAAGTTGCCTGTGTCTTATACACATCACATCTCCCTTCACTTTAGTGATTAGAAGTTATCTACATCAGAGCTAGCCCTTGGGGAAGTTGAAGTTGCAGGGAAAGGCATGCATTGTCTGTGAAGGGGTGACTCCCACAGTCTTCTCAGTTTCCTATGTGATGTTTCTGTGTCCCTCGTTTTGGGGTTTTGTCACATATTGTGTTGAAACACACTTAGGCCCCCGCAGGTTGAACATTGGCAAGACAAAGTGGGTGAGATGTTATATTTTATTGGGCCAACTTCTATCAGTGAAAGAGACAACATGGTTACAACACCACTGCAAACATCCCTGCGTTGGGGTCATTCCTCTATAGTCTGGAATTATATTGTTATGTCTTATTTCCAGAGGACACAGTGTGCTAAGTGAACAGGTTGGAGGGTGATTCAAATAGGGAGAGAATCCATACAATTCCAGTCTCAAGTGGGGCCTAATACCATATGTAATTACCACAGTCTAAATTTGCATTTGGCTTATGAAAATTACTGCTCTTATTCCAATGATACACCAGTGTAACTGAGAACACATTTGGGACTCACCTTGATTAGGCCAGTGGCTCACAACCTTTCCAGACTACTGTATGCCTTTCAGGAGACTGATTTGACTTGTGTACCCCCAAGTTTCACCTCACTTAAAATCTACTTGCTTACAAAAACAGCATAAAAATACCAGTGTCACAGCACACTATTACTGAAAAAATTGCTTACTTTCTCATTTTTACAATATAATTATA
The DNA here is from genome assembly GCF_025201925.1 of Gopherus flavomarginatus. Classification (NCBI taxonomy): domain Eukaryota; kingdom Metazoa; phylum Chordata; order Testudines; family Testudinidae; genus Gopherus; species Gopherus flavomarginatus. The sequence continues at coordinate 191,422,966 of NC_066617.1, forward strand.
AAATAATGAGAATATAAATATTGTACTTACATTACAGCATATAGTATATAGAGCAGCAGAAACAAGTCATTGTATGAAATTTTAGTTTGTACTGACTTCGCTAGTGCTTTTTATGTAGCTTGTTGTAAAACTAGGCAACTATCTAGATGAGTTAATGTACCCCCTGGAATAACTCTGTGTACCCCCAGGGGTACACGTACCCGTGGTTGAGAACAACTGAAGTAGGATAGGTAGTAAATACAGCAGTTTTATATAGGGAGGGAGGCAGGGGTCAGCTTGTTGAACATTGAGAAGAAAAATAAACAGAACTCAACTGCCTTAACCATTTGTGAAATTGGTACCTCTGTAGTTTATGCACGAGTTGTCCCATAGACTCCACTGAAGTCAACAGTACTATAGGCATGTGTTCAAGTACTTTGGTGGATCAGGGCCAGCGTGCCCTGCCACTTGCAGAATTAAGCTTTTTGGAAGCAAAATTTGGTCCTTTACAAGGTTGTTATTTTCACAACAGCACCTCGTGAAGTTAAGGAAGGAAGGGTGTTTTTACTAAAGAGGGGTAAAAAAAATTATGTTTATGTGGAATGTGAAGAAGTGAGGCAAAACAGTGAGAGAGGACGGTAGGGTTGAGAGGGAGTAGGAGGGTTAGATAAGGTGGGGAGGGGGAGGAGGGCGACAGGGTGGAAAATGCCAAATATGGGTTGTGTGATCCAAACTGAAAGGAAAACCAGGTCTGCTCTGTACTTGTACTTAACCTGAGTGAGTTAAACTGTTAGGCGTAGATTATGTCTTTCAGAAGTTTCCACAGTTCAAAAAAGCTATGTACGTCACAGTGGCTGTATGTCAAAGCGGGATTTTGTCTCCCCACACTCATCACCAAGAAAGAGGCTTAATATTATAGGAAGATATTTGCTGCATCATACTTCCTCCTTAGAAACACTTGTTTCTACAGTACTTAAATTATGTTTATTATATTTTTTCACTGCATTTTGTGGGGAATCTGATTCCATGCTGTCAAGAATAAAAATTACAAGGAACCTAAACCTGTATTACCACATTAGATTATAATAGTGAAAGATTTTTTTAAAATGTCATTTACTTTATTATCTGTATAATTGATAATAGAATTGATAGTTGCCTAACACTTTACACTATAAAGCCCTGTATTCAGTTTCTCCTAACTTTGCTAAACTTAACATGTTTTGAGATAAAATTTTCCTTGCATTTTGCCTGCCACAGGCTGATTTATTTTTATTAAAGTTTCAATAAAAACATCTTAGCTGTTTGCAAGAATAAGATTAAGGAACAATTGCCTATGTTATATTCTTATAGTGAGGTGCTCTAGTAATTCCACGTTTTGGAGCAGACACTTGAAATTTGGTGTCAGGGATATGCTTTTTGCTGTTCCTGTGAACATCCACTCAAATGTGGCCATGTTATGAATGCTGAAAAATTGGTTCATAGCTGCTCAGTAGAGGTTTGTTAGAGGATTGCAGTATTATTCATCAGAGATTCACTCTGTACTGAGCATGCACCCAGTGCCGGCTCTAGGCATCAACATGTGCTTGGGGCGGCACGTGGCACTTTTTAAGGGGCGGCACTCCGGTCCCTTTTTTTTTCTTTTTTTTTGCTTCGGTGGCATTACTCTGGCTTTTTTTATTATTATTTTTGCTTCGACTTTTTTTTTTGCTTGGGCAGCAAAAAACGTGGAGCCAGCCCTGCATACACCACCATTCCCCTCACATCTCCTATGCTCGGGCCAGACTTCACATGCATTAACACCACAATGCATGTGTAATCCACACACTTCCTGGGTGTGGTGTTCTGTCCCATCTAGTGGCACCAAGACAACTTAGAGAGAGAGATAAAAAATGAGTCTGCTCTACAGCCTTAGCTAACAGCCAGTTGGCTTTTAGCTCATGTGGTAGAGCAGGGGAAGGCAAACTTTTTGGCCCGAGGGCCACATCAGGGTTGCAAAACGATATGGAGGGCCAGCTAGGGAAGGCTGTCCCTCCCCAAACAGCCTGTTCCCCGCCCCCTATCCACCCCCTCCTACTTCCCGCCCCCTTACTGCCCCCCTCAGAGCCCCTGATTCAGCCAACCCCCCCACTCCGTGTCCGCTGACTGCCCCCTTCCGGGACCTCCCGCCCCTAACCATCCTCCAGGACCTCACCCCCTATCCAACCTCTCAAGCCCCTTTCGGAATGTTGTCCTGCGAACATGGGCAGAGAACTCAGGAGGGGCAGAGGCAGCTGTGCAGCCGGAGAGAAGCAGCAGTTTCCCCTTCAAAGCGCTGCTTCTCTCCATCTGGTTGCGCGGCCGCCCGGTGCTCCTACTCAATCCTCCGCTCACTCCTGGAACCTGCTCCCCTGAGGCTGCAGAAGAGCCTCCCTCCCTGCTCTCCCCTGCTCTTCCCCCTGCAGAAGGGTGCGCCAGTGCTGAGCTGCCCGGAGGTGCAGTGAGGGGGAACAGCAGGGGAGAGGCCAGAGGTGAGCCTCCCTGGCCAGGAGCTCAGGGGCCCATGCGGTAGAGGCTCATGCACTAAGCTTCCAGGTTCGATCCTGCCTGCTGCCAGCCAGGGTCTGTCAGTGTTATACATGCCCCAGCCTAGGGCTGTAGTAAATGCAGGACTTTTCCTAGAATTGCTCTGCTGTGGTGGCAGGCACTGGAACAAAGGAGAGAGACTGTCTCTTCTATGCTTTCAGTGCTCCTCTTGCTGACACCTGTTACCACATGATGGTGGAGGGGGAATTGCCTGACTTGAATGGAAAGGGGATAGGAGCAGAGGGAGACATGAGTCTGGGGTAGTGTGTAGGTGAGCTGAGAATGAGGGAATAGCCTGGGGAAAAAGGGGTAGAAGGGTCTATGACTACTAGAGAACGCTCCCCTCAGAACCTGAAATAGGACCTAGGAGTCCAGAGTCTCAACATTCCATGGGCAGTGTATCTCAGCAACTGTGAAACCTGTTGGCAAAATATGTTTCTCTTCTGCTGCTAGTGGCTGGTCCCCATAGAGGACAACAGTCTATTATCGCAAATAGCTGTTCAGTTAGCTCAAGCAGTAGGTGTGGCTCTGCTGTGGCTCTAAAGATCCAAACCCTGCTGATGAGCTGTCATGGTATAATCCCCACTCTGAACCTTAGCGTCCAAGAAATGGGGTACCAGCATGAATTCCTCTAAGCTCAATTACCAGCTTAGTACTTGTAGCGCTGCCACCAACCAGGAATTCCAGTGCCTGGTACACTCCGGTCCCGCCCAAAACCTTGCCCAGGGAACCCCGAGACCCAGTCCCTCTGGATCTTGACACAAGGAAAGTAAACCCTTTCCCTCACCGTTGCCTCTCCCAGACTTCCCCTCCCTGGGTTACCCTGGAAGATCACTGTGATTCAAACTCCTTGAATCTTAAAACAGAGAGGAAAATTCACCTTCCCCCCTCCTTCTCTCTCCCCCTCCCAGACTCTCCCTGAGACAGAAAGTAATCCTAACACAGAGAGAAATTAACCTTTCTCTCCCCCTCCCTTCCTTTCTCCCCACCAATTCCCTGGTGGATCCAGACCCAGTCCCCTGGGGTCTCACCAGAATAAAAAACAATCAGGTTCTTAAACAAGAAAAGCTTTTAATTAAAGAAAGAAAAAACAGTAAAAATTATCTTTGTAAATTTAAGATGGAATATGTTACAGGGTCTTTCAGCTATAGACCCTGGGAATACCCTCCCAGCCTAAATATACAAATTAAACTCCTTTCAGCAAAATACAAATTTGAACTCCTTCCAGCCAAATACACATTTGCAAATAAGGAAAACAAACATAAGCCTAATTCGCCTTATCTACCTAGTAGTCACTATTCTGGACATATAAGAGACTGTATCAGAGAGATTGGAGAGAAACCTGGTTGCGCGTCTGGTCACTCTCAGAACTCAGAGTGAACAACAACCAAACACTAACAGCACACACAAAAACTTCCCTCCCTCAAGATTTGAAAGTATCCTGTCCCCTGATTGGTCCTCTGGTCAGGTGACAGCCAGGCTCACTGAACTTGTTAACCCTTTACAGTCAAGAGAGACATGAAATACTCCTGTTCTATTAACCCTTAACTATTTGTTTATGACATGAGCCATGCGGGAGTCAATATGGTTGTGCACGATTGATTTTTTTTCCAGTTGGCTTTATTAAAAAAAAGGAAATTACATAAAAATCTGTTAGAAAGGCAAGGGGGCTGAGGTAATATCTTTTACTGAACCAACTTCTGTTGGTGAGAGAGACAAGTGTTCAAGGCACACAGAGCTCTTCTTTGGGTCTGGGACAGGTTCTCAGGGCATTACAGCTAAATGCAAGGGGGAGCAGATTGTTTAGCATAAGTAGTTAGCACATATTCTAAGGGATCATTCCAGGTAGAGTGGCCTGTTAACACCCCTCTAGTTATAGGACAAAAAGAGGGAGGGAGTGGGTTACAGATTGTTGTAATAAGCCATAAATCCAGTGTATCTATTCAGTTCATGATTTTTAGAGTCGAGCAGAGTTATGAATTTAAGCTCCAAGGTTCAGCTTTTGAAAGTGCTGTGCAGGTTTCCTTTGAGCATGAGGACTGAGGTTAGACATAGACCACTAAGTTCTATAATGAACTGGAGGGACACAGGGCCTGCACTTCCATTTAGGCGACCTATGCGGTCGCCTAGGGTGCCAGGATTTGGGGGGGTGGCATTTTGCCACCCTCGGCAGCAATTCGGCAGCGGGGGATCCTGCCGCGCTCCAGGTCTTCGGCGGCAATTCTGCGGCGGGTCCTTTACTAGCTCTGGGACCCGCCTCTGAAGTACCCCGAAGACTGGGAGTGCAGAAGGACCGCCCCCCGCCGCAGAATTGCTGCCGACTGGGAGCGCAGAAGGACCCTTGCCTACGATGCCAAAAACCCTGGCGCCACTCCTGGAGGGACATTAAAAGGAAGAAATTAATCGTTAACTTCAGTGCCATTGACCTTATTGACATTGCCGGCTCCAGGGACCAGCTTAGCAAGCAGGTGCTTGGGGCGGTCACTCCGGAGAGGGGTAGCAGGTCCAGCTATTCAGTGGCAATTTGGCAGAGGGTCCCTCACTCCCGGTCGGAGCGAAGGACCTCCCGCGGAATTGCCACAGATCGCGATCGGCTTTTTTTTTTTTTTGGCTGCTTGGGGCGGCAAAACCCCTGGAGCCGGCCCTGCTTATTGACAGTGTCATCATCTCGCTATTAAATACAAAATTTTAGTAGCAGAGATAGTGGGGGGTTTTTTGTTTGTTTTTTTACTTTAGGATTTCATCTGAATTTCAACATCCAGCAGATTTTAAAAAAAATGTGTGTGGTAGCCTGGAAACAGATATTCTCCTGAAGTAAAAAGTGAATCCATAAGCTTGTACATCCATCCAGTGGGTCACAGAAGTGAGATAGCTAAGCCAACCTGCAATTACTCCTCTGAGTCATATAGGACTGGGGTGGAGCAGCAGCTACTCCATTGTGTCATAGTAGCGAGAGGGTGGCAGGTGTTACAGTGGATTAGAGACATGATGAAACAAAGTGGAGTTATGGCTACTCCAGCAGCTGCTGGTGTGAGGCAGAGGAGTGGAATGATTCTACTTCCTTCCAAATTCTCGTAAAACATTGTTCCAATAACCTAATTAAGAAAATTACCTGAGCAGTCTCGATGTTTACTAGTTTACCTAGTTCTCTGTTTTTCCAGGAAAAACTTTGAAAATTCCTGACTCCTATGAGTAAGATTCTAGTTTTTAATAATAAGTCTTAGCTCTTAAGCAGTGCTTATGCAGCATTTTTCATCTATAGATCTTAACACCCTTTACAAAGCCACTGCCACTTCGAATTAATTGTACTTGCTGTCTAAAACTGCTGCTTTTGAGTTTCTCACTTCCAGCTCCATCCTTGACCCCCAACAATCTAGTTTCCACTCTGTCCAAACTAATGAAACTGTTCTCACTAAAGTCTAATGATCTTCTCCCGGCCAAATTCCAGGGCTTCTATTCTATCCTTTTCCTCTTTGATCTTTCAGAGGCTTTTGACGTGACGAGCCACTCTCTGTTTCTTAAAACCATGTCCTCATATTGGTTTTTGTGACTGTGCTTTCCTGATTCACCTCTGACCTTTCACCTATCTCTGCTTCAGTATCTGGTTTAGTGGGTCCTCTCCCTCCTCACTCCCTTTTTCATTGTGCATCCCCTCAAAACTCTCTCCTTAGCCCCTCACCTCACTCTGTGTCCTATCTCTAGGTATTCTTATCCACAAACTTGTCATTGACTATTATCTTTATGCCAATGACTCACAAATCTACCTCTCTACTGCTGATCTATCTCCCTCCATCCAATCCAGCACCTCAGCTTGTCTTTCTGACATCTCCTAGTCACCCACTTACATTTAGCATGGCCAGAATTGAGCTGATCTTGCCCTCAGTAGCCTTCCCTCACCCCGTTTTCACTATACTGTGGATACCACATCATCCACTCAGTCACTCAAGCCTGTGATCTAGGTATCATCTTCAACTTGGTTCTCTCTCTAGATCAGCACATTCAGGCTGTATCTAGATGCTGCTGCTTCTTCGTATAACATTTCAAAGATCCAGCCTTTTCTGACTGTCATAGCTTTTTTCTAGGCCCTTATTTCATGCCTCAATTAATGTAAACTCTTCCCTTTAACCATGATTACTGCAATTCTCCTAAAGATCATTCAAAATGCTGCTGATAGGATCATCTTCCTAGATGGTCATTCTGACCATGTTATCCTCCTTCATCTTTGTGGCTTTCCCCCAGTGACTTCTTCCTCTCCAGTGCACAAGCTTGTTGTTCTCTTCTTCTTTAAGGACCATCGTTATTTGGCTCTACTCTATCTATCAGTTTTATTCTCTTAGCAAGCAATCAACTCCCACTTTCTCTCTGCTGCTAATGTTGGTCTTTACTCCTTTACATTACTTCTCCCACAATCACCTTTGTGCTTTCTACCAGTCTGCTTCTTCCTTATGGGAAAAACTGTAAAGCCATTTTTTGTCCTCTTTTAATCCCTCCCGTAGTCTTATTTCTGCCATGTTGCCTACAGAGCACTGTCACATGATAACTGGGCAATAGTGACCCGAAACTACTGCTTAGTATAACATGCTTATTTTACTCATACTTTGACCTCCCACCATGCCCATTTGTCCATTTCATCTACCCGTTGTGTCTTATTGTAAACCTGCATTGTAAACTCTAGTCTTTTCATCACTTGTGTATACAGTACTTAGCACAATGGAGCCCTGATCTCTGATTGGGATCCACTAAGTGCTATTGTAATACAAATAAATTATAACCACAGCAATGACAATGTGGTAAAGCTAAACTAAAAGATGCACAACCTTTCATTTATAGCATCATGAAACTGCAGTGCCCTTTCAGAGATCCGAAAGAGCTATGTGAGCCAAAGGCAAATCCTCTCCCTTCACCCTGAAAATGCAAAACTAGACTGATGTCCGTTTTAACAAGAAAGGAAGCTTTAATGACATGCCAGTGTCTTTCCACGATAAACATCTGAAAGACTTTTTTTCTTTTATGTGCAGAATTCCCCTGAAACCACATACAAATCTGAAAGAGCATTCTGACAGATGTGCCACTGCTGAAGTATGTGGATGTCTAGGCTCTTAGCAAATGCGCTGCATTTACCTGGAAAACTGATAACACAAGCTGCACCAACAGAATATAAAGTAGACTATGCCTGTCTTTATAGTACTGCCTCATGTGACAGGCTTCAAAGCTGTAATGTAGTCCTGATGTTAGTGTGCTCCTGGCTCCTTATGTGCTCATGTGCACATTGACATGATATCAGCAGGGGCTCATCTGTTCCATTGTAATTATTTCATCTTTTCCTAAAGAAAAAAAACAAAACAACAGAGACACAAACAATCAAAAAATCTTAACACTTACTAAAAATGCTTTAATTTGTTTACCCTGTAGAAAGAGAGAGCCACATCCTCCATATGCCCTTATTTAAACTAGTGCTACTCTACACCCTTGACATCACACCAATAGTTAAGTTATTCTGATCCTACTGTGTGTCTCGTTTTGAGGGGCATGAGGTCATTGTGGGGCTAGTACTGGCATCCCGGTACATGTGCATGAGTCAAAGTGCACTGATAGAGCACTGTGATGCTAGTTCTGACTGCTAGCATCATGGCTTATTGTTTATATATGCAGTCATCCCGTAGCACCAAGAGTCAGCGCTTGTGCCATATCGCAGTGTGACAGACTGACAATATCCTGGATAAAACTTCTGGAATTAAAATAAACTTTATTCTCTTAAATTAAACCTGATTAAATTAGGGTTAATACCTTTGGCGGTCCATTGTATTAAAAATGTTATTGTGTGTGTTATTGTGAAATTATATGTACCTTCTCTAGGAGGAGTGTGATGCTAATGTACTTCCTCTGTTACCAGCCCTTTGAAGCCATCCCCATGAAGAGGTGCACGTATACTGGTTCAAACTGGATTCTGCAGAGACCAACAGACAAAGAATGGAGTTTTGAATAAATAGCTCAGTTTTAAACTGGCTCAGGGCCTTCTTTCTGATCAAGCAAATGGACAGGACTTCTCATCACCGGAGGGCCCCAATCCTTAGAGAAGAGTTGGAACATCTTGGCCTACTGAGGCCCCATAAGACTATGTGCTTGTTCTGGGTTGGAGCTGTGATGAACTTGTAGCACAAAGAAAGACTTCTCTTGCCAGAGTCCATGTTAGAGTTGGAATGGTGTCTGGTAAGCTTATTAGCATGCGTCCAGGTTCTTTCATTGTTTTTAATATGCTTTCTTTGTAGTGCTTTTACCTTAAGAATAAAATAGGCTTGCAAGGAAAGAGCTGTGTGGTAACTTATAACTATTGACAATCACTCTGTTATCAATCTCTGAAGCAAAACAAGCAGGTGTACTTAAGCAGCCTGTCTCTCCTGGGAATATCACAGTGAAGCCAGGGAACTGTGTAGCCTGGAAATATGCTGGTCAGAAGGAAGAGGGATGAGAGTCTGCACCCAAGAAAGGCACCAGCTGTGGAGCTGGAAGCCTGAGACTGGGTGCCTTTGCGGACCACTGAGGAGAAATACAGAGGCAGTTGCCCCGAACGGTACAATATTGCCAGATACCACTGTGAGGAAGCACAGTTTCAATGCTGAGCTGAAGTAGGCAATGGAGAGAGAGAGAGAGATGCCTCATGAAGATGGACAGTTCCTATAAAATATGTTGGCTTTTTGACCTTGGGGACCTTAAGGGGCACAGTATAAATATATACTCCAACATTTCTAAACAAAAATGTGCTATATTTCTAGCCATCTTATAGAAACCATCATATAGAACCAATTTTTCATTATGTAAAAGCTGCGGACAGTGCCATGTTCAACTGCTAAATACATGTGTTTTCTATACTGAACTAAATGAATAGTGAAGACTGTGTTTAGCTCTGCTTTTTACTTAATTAAAGCTAAAATGACACATCAATGTATGTGCAAGCGGAGCCTTAATCTTTAAAGACTGTCAGAAAGTATTAGGCTTATTGTTGACAAAGGCCTAGTTTCCATTGATGGGTTCATTAAAAGTTTTAGCTAGCAAAGTCAGGAAAAAGTACTGACTGACAGTCCTGAATTAAATTCAGAAAGAGCCACCCTGTTTTGTTAATCCATTCCGGGTACTTGAAAACAACTCAGCAGGATAGGGAACTAATCCTATTTCATTTCAAATCCTGCTGGTTCCATGTAATGAGCATCATGTCTGGTTCTTTTTAAATCCAAAATAACACTTAAAAATATTTTGAGTCACCTTTTTGGAAAGTGAAAGTCTGGCATCTGGAGATACTTAGGGCCTGAATGTCACCTTCATTTGGATTAGTGGAGGGCTTCCAAAGAAAGTGCAAATGGGATGTGTAGTGGGAGGGGAGAAGTAAATGGTCTCCCCTTCTCCAGATCCCGTGGAAGCTCTGCTGCAGACACATTGTGGACTTGGAGTCCAGATACAGGAGTAGGGGCTGTGAGTGAGTGAGGTGTAGAGAGAGATGACTGCTCTTCTCAGCATCACTCCACTTCATAGCAGAGAAGTATTTGCCAGGTGAGAGAGTACTGACTCTTATACTGCTTACACCTTTGCACATTGGAATGTGCCCAGATGAGGAGAAGAGGCTGAGCATTTGGAGTGCAGCCCATCTCCTGAGAGAGCCACACTGTCATGGTGGGAAAGGGGCCCAGAGATTAATTCCAAGGTAGTGCATCTCCATAAAAATACTCTTGTCTCCCCCAAGTATTGTCAGATCTGTGAAATTTCCTTGTGGGTCTCAGAACATATGAGGAATAGGTGGGTCACATGCCTGCCAGTTTTAGTGGACCAAACCCCAGGCCCCTATGACAGAGCAATCTGAAGGGAACCCCACTAGTTTCACTGTGCTAGCTTTCACAGTTTTCCTACACAACAGGTGATAGAGGAGCCTTTAGAATGCACTATATCTCCCAGTTGATAAGGACTGAGGAAATCACAGTAGATACCACAGTGAACTCAATTTTTAGTTGAAGGGTGGGAAGATCATAAAGAGATAATATCACACAGGAGCAAACTTGGAAAAAACAACATTAATAGAAAATGTAGTATAGTCAGTATTTGTCTGTTACTTCTGATAGTATCAAAACTATCTGTGCTCCATTAAGCTCTCCCTCAAGCCTATTCCAGCCTTCTGTTCTACTATAGCCAACCGTGGTATCACAGTCTGGTGTGTGACATAGTAGTGCTATGGAAATTATGTCTCCATTTGAACATAATCTCCCTCTAGGATCATCTAAAACAAAAAAAGTGTTAAAAGGGTGAAAACTATTCTTTAAACATGGGGCCCCAGATCTTTTAGTGCAGTGTTTCCCAAACTTGGGATGCCGCTTGTGTTGGGAAAGCCCCTGGCAATTTGTATAGTGCGGCTGCTGAGAGCCATTGAGCCAAACTGCAAACCCAAAATATGATGGAAACCACTTCAAGCGGGAGGTGCAATAGCACCCACAGTACCCCTAGTTCCAGCATCTATGGCTCATGTTGAAGAAATCTTTGCCCCAAAGGCCCGTTTTTTAAAATGGGCAGGCTATGACACTGAGCCAGCTTCTCCTAGCTGAAACAAAACCTCCACAACCAAATATTCCTTTCTCCCCAGGCATGTCTGCTGTTTCTCCAACACTACAGTTTGGAGACAGAGTCAAACAGCTCCATGTTATTCTCTCTTGCCTGGAAGAGGTTAGCAGGCAGCCCTCTTCCAACATGTGTCTCCCTCCTAGCAGGAAAGAGATGGAACATTTTCTGTTCTTCTTTCCAGAACTTGTCCTGATTAGCTGAGGGGGAGTTCTACCCCATCCTACATTACAAGACTCCTTCTTGGTTCCAGGCCCTAAAGAGAGCAATTGCCTTGGGTTTTTCTAGACCCCAGCTGTTATCCTGGTACCACTTATCTTCTCAAAACATTTGTCATTCCTAGATTTCTGTTTGCTGCAGAATTACTGGAATGAGCAGCCTGGCTCCTGAGACTTCTCCTTCTGGCCGTAAAGGTCGATATACCCCATTACAAGTGTATTAAAAATGGGAAAAGACCAAGTTTTCATAAAATATATTTTCATCTTTAGCAAGACTTCTATGTACCTATCTCTGTCTAGGGGAATGAGGATGTCCTCAGCAATGGCTGGTTCAATGTCCTCCTCCTCCGCCTCCTCTGTTGCTACATTTCTCGAGACCTCCAGTATTGGGCAGACTCTTCACACACACCCACAGAGCCAAAATACCTGTTCTGGTGCCATGCTGACTACAGCCTTGGATTGTTGTAGCAACAGAATTGCAGCTATCTGATGTCACAGTTACATTCCATGTTGACACAAGTGGAAAATTTGAGTCCCTTACTCAAATAAGGTGCTTCGCAATCACAGCACAATTCTATAAGGGCAGTGCACAAAATCACTTTCCCCTATAATTCTAAGAATAAAGCAATTATTAACAAATATGTAAAGTTAACTTTTCATGACTTGTATTTTTTCATACATTTTATACTTCCTGTGATGTCCATGGCAAATTATCCATATTATCAGTTCAAGACAGTTATGCATCATAATCCCAATCACTGCTATTCCTACATGTTACATAGTTCGAGGCATAAATACAATTTCAGTGACCACAATTACCTCCCATTCACTGACAATAGTCCTATATCCCTATTGCATACAGAGCAATATGCCATTCGCAGTGTAAATTCTGCAAAAATCACATCAGCTAAGAAGAAAAGACATATAACACACATAATGTTAGGTAATAAAGCAAGTCCTCACTCACCTCTCCAGCACCCGAGTTCGTGCGGAGTTGGTATGGGGCACACAATTCTGTCAGAGACCAGACACCAATGCGTTGATCAACGGGCTCACACTATCCTTAGCTCTAAAAAGCTTTAGATTAAGTGTGGCCCCTTTATTAGGGGTGAGCATCAATATTTATACACAGAAGTAAACAAAGTGATTAACAAAAGATAATGGTCATGCATAATTAATCAAGATTTTACAGGAAAAGCAAGTTAACAAGTAAATGCATAGAGATAAAGGCTAATGGCTACTAGGGAAAGGGGGTGTCATGAGTAGTTTGCAGGTCAGTGCTTTGTTCAAAAGGGTTCAGGAAGGATTATGCAGAGACAGTCAGTCTGGGTGTGTTTTGGCTCCCCAAAGTTCACCAAAAGTTTAGACCCAACATTCCTCCATTTGTAGCTTTGAGATAACTATTAATCAAAAAGCTACACCCTATTTTAAGATCTCAAGGGCCGCTTGGCAATTTTAGCCTGGGCCAATCTGAAGAGAGTAAGGCTTTTAGCTGAAGTGGGAAAAGAATAAACTGACTTACATGAGTTTATGAGGGAGGGGACACACTGAATACAGCAACACAGTATTATAAGGACTACTATGGCCCCAACAACACCCACCAAGAGTTTTTTTTTTTTAACCCACCCAAATCCGGGCAGCCAATTTCATAAGGCTCCCCACCAATCATAAGGTGGCTGGCCAGAGGAGTAGTTATTAGCCATTTCCCTTAGGTGTTTGGTACGTTGAAAAGTGTTAGAGTAGGTGTCATTTACAAAAACACAGCATTCTTCATAAGCAGAAAATAAACTAAAAAAGCATAAAAAAAAACCATACAGTTGTCAGAATAAAGGGTCCTCTCATTTTTTTCGAGTCAATTTAAGTCTAATGTCTGAGAGAGGTAAGCTGGTCCACTGGTCGAAGGCAGTGTCCTCAGTGGTGACAAGAGCTGCTGGTCCGTCACTGTGGTCCACTACGGCTGGCTTGACGTGGGAGTGGTGGATCCAAGATTTGCGTCCTTCCAGGAACACTGCAGTCTGGGTTGTCAAAAGAACCTGGTGGGGTCCAGTAAACCTTGGCTGGAGGGTGTCGTCACGAACGAACTTTTTGGCCCAGACGAAGTCCCCTGGTTGGAACGGGTGGATCTGTTCCTCCAGCGGCACGGTCTGGGAAAACTGCGAGGCTTTCCAAAGGGTACGGAGGCGAGCCTGTAGGGAGAGAAACTGACACGCGGTTAAATGATCCCCTCCCAATAGTGAAACATCAGCACGTGGTAGCGCCCCGCCTTTGAAAGGGGGGGTGTTCATAGAGCAGTTCAAAGGGGGATAATCCCAATGCGCGGGTTGGGCGAGTACGAAGGTGAAACAGGACCAAGGGAAGTACCTGAGGCCACTTTAATCCTGTTTCCTGACAGTATTTAGCCAATGTAAACTTAAGTTACCTATTTATACGCTTAACTTTCCCGCTAGACTGGGGGTGGTAGGGTGTATGAAAGGAGTGTGAAATGCCCAGTCCTTGTTTTAAACGGCCAAGGACATGACCAGTAAAGTGAGGTCCGCGATCTGAGTCGAGCACAAGAGGGATGCCAAAACGGGGTACAATGTCTCTAAGGAGAATCTTCGCCACTGTGGCAGCAGTACAATTAGCAGTAGGAAAAGCTTCGACCCAGGAAGTCAGAGGGCAAACCAAAACAAGGAGGTGTTTTTTTTTTCAAAAGCCTTTGGCATATCTGCAAAGTCAATTTGAAGATGTTGAAATGGAGCAGCAGGCGGAGGTCTTCCACCCTTAATTTTGTTAAGAGGTGGAGAAGGTCCATTACGCTGACATGTGCTGCATGCTTTCACTATTGATAGGCAATAGGGTTGAATGCCTGGAGCATACCAAAAGCGAGCGATGGTGTTCACGAGGGCGTGCGTGCCGTAGTGACCCCCTTTATCATGGTGCCAGCGAACTGCCACGGGGTATGTGGAGCGAGGAAGGCAGGCTCGGCCATCTGGCATAAGCCAGGTCCCTTTGACCAGAGTGGCCCCGAGGCTCTCCCACGATTGTAGTTCAGCAGCGGGTACTGGTACGGGGTGCGGTGGAGTAAAGGAGGAGGCTGCAATAGCCAATGTGGGCATGGCTAAAGGTAAGGTGGCAGCCTTCTTAGCGGAGGCGTCAGCCAGGGCATTCCCACGGGTAACGGGGCTACTATCTTTAGTATGGGCCCGGCAGTGAACTACAGCCAGGACAGAGGGTTTTTGGAGGGCGTCCAAAAGCTTGTGGATGAGGGGGAGGTGCTGAATGGGTTTACCGGCAGCTGTCTGGAAACCTCGAAACTTCCAGAGGTGGATATGACAATGCACAACTCCAAAAGCATATTTGCTATCAGTAAAAATGGTAACGGTCTTACCAGCGGCCAACTGGCAAGCTCGGGCCAGGGCATAGAGTTCAGCGGCTTGGGCTCCCCAGTTGCCTGGCAGTGAGGCGGCCTCTTGAATGTCCCATTCAGAGGTGACAGCATAACCAGTGAAACGCTTGCCATCAACATAGAAGGAGCTTCCGTCCGAGAAGAGGATGCAATCGGGGTTGTCCAGTGGCACGTCAAACAGGTTGTCTCTTATCTGTAAGATGCTGTAAACTACTTCCACACAGTCGTGCTGATCCTGGAGGACTGGCAGGTCAGGAAGCAAGGTAGCTGGATTAAGGGGTCCACACCTTTCAAAAATTAGGTTAGTGTCTTCTAAGAGTTCGGCCTCTAGCTGTTGCTGACGATGGGCCGAAAAGACTTGGGTTGTGCCCCTACGCAGAAGGGCTGACAAGGCATGAGAGGTCCAAACCGTGGTAAAATGACCCAGGGTTAGGCTCTTTGCCTTTGTGATCAGCAGGGCAGCTGCTGCCAGAGTCCGGGTGCAGGATGGGGTTCCCTGAGCGACAGGGTCGATTTGCTGAGAGTAAAAAGCAAGCGGGAAATGGTGGGGCCCGCTCAGCTGGGTAAGGACACCACTAGCAATTCCGCCCCTCTTGTGGACAAAAAGGTGAAAGGGTTTGCTGTAATTGGGGGGGCGGAGAGACATGGAGGAGGCCACACTGTCCTTGAGTAACTGAAAGGCTTGAATAGTGTCCGGGGACCACTGCAAAGGGTCAGGAGCAAGGTTAGCAGTGAGTCGGTGGAGCGGTTTGCTTAACTCCCCGCAGGATGGCAACCAGGGGCGACAGAAGCCAATTAATCCTAAGAAACCTCGAAGTTGTTTCTTGGTGTTCGGTAGAGGGCAGTTTTGAATAGTCTTTATGCGGGCTGGGTTCATCTGTCTTCCCTCTGGGGTTAACAGGAAGCCCAGATATCGGACCTTTTGTGAGACCCACTGAATCTTTTTAGGGTCTACCTTGTGGCCTCTGGTGTGTAGGTATAATAAAAGTGCCTTACCATCGATGCGGAGGGCAGCTTCTTCGCGATTACCTAATAGGATGTCATCTACGTATAGGACCAATGTGGATCCCTGCGGACTGGTGAAACCTTCCAAGTCGTGGCGGAGGCACTGGCTGAAAATCGTGGGGCTGTCTCTGTAGCCTTGAGGAAGTCGTTGCCAGACATAACTTTGTCCCTCCCAGGTGAAACCAAAGAGATACTGAGAGTCTGGGTGCACAGGAATGCTGAAAAAAGCTGATTTTAAGTCAATAACAGTGAACCACTCAGCATCCCAGGGGATTTGGCTGATGATAGTAGCTGGGTCAGGAACTACTGCATGAAGAGGGACCACATACTGATTAACAACTTGTAGATCCTGTACAAAGCGCCAACGAACAGGGTCTCCGTCCTTTTTAGGAGGCTTTTTGACAGGCAGTATAGGGGTGTTACAGGGAGTGCGCTGAGGGCGGACTAGCTTTTGTGCAATGAATCCCTCGATAATGGGGCGGATGCCCTCCCGGGCTTCCAGCAACAGGGGGTATTGAGGGACTGACGAGGGGGTTAAGGAAGGCTTCACCTGAATCCTTACGGGCTCTGCCGAAAGGAGCAGGCCAACATCAGTGTCAGAAATTCCCCAGAGGGTTGAAGGCAAGTCAGTGAGGTCAGGGGAGAGAGAGGGGGGTGTTTCCCAATTACCCTGAGTAGGGGCCGAATCTCCTAACACTGTCATCAATAATCCTACCCCTTCAGGAGTGCAGATTAAAGTAGCCTCAAGCTTACAGAGTAAATCCCGGCCCATCAAAGGGATCGGACAAGCTGGGGAAAAAAGAAAACGGTGAGGAAAACATTTATCAGCATAAATAACATTCAAAGGCAAAGTGAGTCCCAGAGACTGTGGGTTGCCCTCCACCCCAGTCGCAGTTTTAACCTCAGAGGATAGCCAGGGAGAGGGGGCATGATTTAAAAGAGAGAAAGTAGCCCCAGTATCAATGAGGAAAGAGACAGGCAGTCCCTGGACTGAAAGGGTTAAACGAGGCTCTTTGCTGGGAGGGGAGAAAGTGAGAAAGGAGCCGGCTAAAGACATTAAGGAAATAAGACCATCACATTGTTTGTCTTCGCCCCCGGGGTACCGTCATTGAGGAGGCTGAGTTTGCTGCGGCTGCTGCTGTTTCCCGTAGTTGATCCAGGCCTGGGGAATGGGCTGAGCTGGTGGTGCACCTGTAAAGGCATCTCTCTAACTATACTTTTATTACTCGCAAGAGATTTGACGAGGACATCCTCTGGGCTATCCTCAGGGGGGGGCATGCACCCTGCTGTATCTGTTTGGACATTAGCCTAGTAACTACTCCTCCCGAGGTTTGCCCCTCCATTTCCTCCTCATCCTTCTGCAGAAATTCCAATTTGGGATTCTGCAGATTCCCCTCTGCTACATGGAGAGAGTCCCCCTGCGGAGGAATAGGGGCAGGTGCAGAGGGGACCAGCTGACGAGTCAAAACACGCCGTGGTCTACACCCTTCATCGAAATAACCTGGAGGGGGTTCACTCTCGGGAGAGTACCTGACTGCCATAATTTTTAAAGATTTCCACAGCTCTGCTGCTGTGTTCCAACAAAGCCAGTAACATAACTGTCCCGGATGGTCTTTTTCGATCTGGCTCTTTACTCCTCTTAAGGCAGCCTGTTCGAAAGAGCCATACGAAGGCCACCTCATCTCCGGGTCGGCCAATACCGCGGTATACCCAGTCCAATTCCTTACACATAGTGTGTACAACTTCTTCCTAGACATTCCTGTCTGTACTGGGAGTTTCCCTTCGTTCCATAACTTATTTACAATCCCCAACGGACTCTCAAGAGGCACGCTAGTCCCTTGACCCATGGTGTCTGACAGGAGCCCTCCAACTGGCGTTTACCCTGCTGTCCAATACACGACCCCTCAATATTGAATTGGCTGGGAGAAATCTCCTGTGGCGCCTTGCCAATTCATATATGAGTGGTCTGACCACTGGACAGAGGTACCGCACCAGAAGGAATCCCGGACGAGCCCCCAAATTGTTAGGTAATAAAGCAAGTCCTCACTCACCTCTCCAGCACCCGAGTTCGTGCGGAGTTGGTATGGGGCACACAATTCTGTCAGAGACCAGACACCAATGCGTTGATCAACGGGCTCACACTATCCTTAGCTCTAAAAAGCTTTAGATTAAGTGTGGCCCCTTTATTAGGGGTGAGCATCAATATTTATACACAGAAGTAAACAAAGTGATTAACAAAAGATAATGGTCATGCATAATTAATCAAGATTTTACAGGAAAAGCAAGTTAACAAGTAAATGCATAGAGATAAAGGCTAATGGCTACTAGGGAAAGGGGGTGTCATGAGTAGTTTGCAGGTCAGTGCTTTGTTCAAAAGGGTTCAGGAAGGATTATGCAGAGACAGTCAGTCTGGGTGTGTTTTGGCTCCCCAAAGTTCACCAAAAGTTTAGACCCAACATTAACAACATCACACTATTTACTCATATCCCTATTCATAAATAATAACTGAAAGTTTAAACAGCAAGTAATTAAGTCATCCAATTTCTGATGGTCAAACAAAAACATTCACACATATAACATTAAGAAAAAATATCCAAAGCCTGTAAATACTGTCATGTCACAGTTTTCAAAACTATTTTCTCAGATATAAACTGGGCACACAGGAAAGAAAGCCAGAACTCTAATAGATTACTTCCCCTGTAACAGATTAACAGATTGCAACCATCTAACTTTTACATTATCGTTCAGGAAACAAATAAAAACATGAATCTGTTGCAACTAAATTTCTTTTGAGTGAAAATGTGAAGTGCTTCCTTAATCAATTTGTAATCTGAAACTTAAAACTGACCATATACATGTTATTGCAATTCAGTTATTACATACAATTAGATTTAACTACATCGAGTGAGGCCACCTTTTACCAACCACAGAATGATGCTGTGACAAACGCTATGTAATCATGGAATATTCAGACTATTATATTAACTTAATAAATGTTATATGTATCTGTAAGGTCTTGCTAGTGATTATACTCCTGGCTAAATGGGTAAAATAAACAGTGCTTCCTGCAGGAACTAAAGACAATAGGAGGTAATTAATGCAAATCCTCAATACAGAAACAATGCAAGTAACATGTCTTTTTAAACTGCTCACCTCTTCTCCCCCAACAAAGCACAGAGAATGCTTTGGTCTGGTGGTTCAAAGAACTAAGAAAACAAAGAACTCAAAGATGCATAAAATGACAGCCTGTACCTGGGAGACACACCATCTGAGAGTGTATAAGCATTAAACAATGACCAACAGAAACAGGCCCTGTGGAAAGGCTGGAAATATTTTAAATCTGCCAGGGTCTTCATGTGAAAGATGTGTGACTATCTTGGAAAGCGGGGCATGCATACAAACTATTTATTGTTTTAAGACATGTTTCTCTACAGTGCAAATTTCTGCCTTGTATAAGGAAAAGGAACAGTGATATCTGAGATTATTCTGTACTTTTCAGATGTCCTCCAGACTTTGGGGAAATTTGGATCTTCATCTAGATCTGACCTTCATGACCTTGGCTCATCTCTAAACTTTAGGCTATAATTGAGGCACGGGTCCATCTAATTTTTAGGGTCTAATGGCAGATATATATGAAAACTCTGCATTTTCTACAGCCTTGTTACTGACTGTGATGTAATCTAAACACAAAGTTCAGCAAATGTAGTGTTAACATGAAGTAGAGGCTGCATGACTTGAATACTGAATGTTAATGAAACTGAGTTGTGTCATATTACCCTCATTTGCTTCCCATATGTTTACTCTCCTTTCCTCCTCAGAAGCAGCAACTCCACATTTCATCTTCATTTGTATACCCCAAATGCAGCCAACTTAATTACCACTTATAACCGTACTCATTTAAAAACAAAATCAAGTGGAAACAACTCCAAAAAGTTTCTCCCTTGAGGAGAACTAAAAACTTCATGTTAATTTTCTTCACATATTTTGATTAGTATAAAGCACTGTGTAGCTTAGAAGTTAATCTCCCCAAATGGTGTTAATTTTAAATCAAGGTGACACACTGATCCTTCTGGGAAGAAAGTCAGATCAATACTTCAGCCTCCTTCTCCTCCTTCACTCCTGACCTGACATGAAAACACATTCCTTCACAGGAGACTGACAAAGCAGCACTATTGTAACCTGCTCAGCAGGCAGCCTTTTATTTATTTCCACCATTTCTTGACTTATTGTTTTCCTGCCTGGCCTTTGTTATTTCTTCAGGTTTAGAAGTCCCTACAAACAGGCTTGTTGGTTTATCCTAAGTGTAATTTCTCCATCTCATGTGAAACAAGAGCTCCATCAACTTCGTAGAAGGCATATTAGCTACTGGGTTTGATATATTTGAGACCTCCACACAAAGCATTTTTCCAGCAGTGCAAGTGAATTTTACAAAACCTATCTACTGATTTTACAGCGGAAGACCCTGAAAAACAGAGGCACTGCTATCTGATAGAGTGTGTGCTCCCTCTGCATTCCTCAAGATATGGCCCCTCTCCTTTTCGGGAGCTCTGCACTGGCAATGGCATGAGGGATCACTCCTGCAATGAACTCAGCATTCTTTCAGATGCTGATCAACTTCCTCAATGTGATTTGAGCACTCAATGCCTTCTAAGGTCAAGTCTTGGAAGCACAACAATCAGGATGGTGCTCAAACCGTGCACAAGGGTTGGGGAGGAGGAAAGGCTTTTTGTCCCCCGCACCTGGCCTTGTATCTCCCAAATGACTTAAGACACAATTGTCCCTGTGAATGCAATTAACTGTCCTCATCTTATTTTCCTGCAACTCTACTCTCATTCATACATAAGACTGGTCTACATTACACTGTTAGGTCATCTTAATTGCCTTGCTCAGGGCTGTACATTTTTTTCAAGGTCTATGCAATGTAATTAAACCAATCTAAGCCCCAATATACACAATGCTAGGTCAATGGAAGAATTCTTCCATCAACCTAGCTTCTACCTCTGGGAGAAGTGGATTTACTACTATGACAGAAGAACCCCTTCCATTGCTGTAGTGTCTATTGTACAGTGCTATAACATGTTGCAACTGTACTGCTGTACTATTTCTAGAGTAGGCATAGTAGCCTACATCTTCCACCAAATACTGCAGAACACAGGGACATAATGAATATTCTTTATGGACGTGGCGTTCTTCGAAGAATAAAAAGTTAATTGCCTCAGAAATGCCATAAGTGATTAGATCAAAATACTTCTGTTAAAATAACCTTTAATTTAAATCCTCAGAATTCAAGGAAATTCAGAGCTGAAGTTTAATCCTACCAATACAATTTATTTATTAATATGATTTTGCCACGAGGGATAAATTCATACTAAACAGCATGAGTAAAAAGGCAAATAGATTCAGCAAAACAGATTTGCTGCCCAGTACAACTCAGAATCAGTCATTAATTTACAGTTCATGAGCACCCATCAGACATCATATGGTAAGTTATAGCAGCATCTGGAACAACTCCCACCACATTTCTCCTTCTAAATGGGGAAGTGTGGTCTAGTGGACTGGGATTGAGACACAGGAGGCCCAAAATCCTATTCTGACTCATTGTGTGACCTTGGGCAAGATATTGAACCACTCTCCACCTCACCTTCCCCACCTGTAAAACAGGGCTTTTTGGAGCCCTGGAAGCAGAGAATAGACAAAGTACAAAGGAGGGGACTCTGGGGGTATGTTGGAGATACTGCCAATCTGCTCCCTACACAGAGGGCTGAGACTAGGGCATTGTAGAACCTTTAAGACAGTTCAAAATAGGCAAGGAAGGTCCTCTATGTAGGGTGGGGAGGTTTGCATGGGGGCCATTTTCTCCCCCTTTGGGGCTCCTTTACACTACCACAGCATCACAAAGAGGCTTCAGTTTAACTGAAAATCAGGCCTACTGTTTCAAGCTGTCTGTTTTCAGAGTAGGGAGAATTAAGACTAAATCAGTTAATACTTGGTTCACATTTTGGAATCTTTCTTCACAGCCAGGAGGGCTAGAAATTTAATTTCTCTTTGATGAAAGCTTAGATGCTGATTCCTGATTCCGCAGTAGGGAGTGAAAGCTTCAGCAAACATCATTGCTGCTGAAGTTTAGGAAACATTGGGTCCTGTCTTTTTAAACAAAGGCATAATCCATTTTCCCCTTCCCCCCATGGCAACATAAAATTTACATTTCAACAGATAATGAACTAGACCTTCCTGCTGACCCACCCTGTAGGGACTCCTCATAGCTTCAGTGTTATTATTCCTTCCATCTGCTCAACATGGAGCTTGGGTAAGCTATTCGGCGTGTCTTATGCAGATAACCCTTTCTTGAAAGCAAAGGCATTTTTCATTTTCTTTTTTAAACAGGAAAGAGCTTATTACTTAGACACACCTGTCATATCTTCTTGACCGGCGATATCATTACTGCTGCTTTTAACTGGCTGTTTATTAGTTTCCAAAATCCAAATTGTCATGGTCCGTGGGAAGCTAGCTCCTGTTTTGAATGTAATATAATATCAGAAAAGGTTATTCACATTTCACAAAAGCCCCTGAAAAGCACAGTCTGGGATATTTAGCAAATTAAAATGGTTGCATGGTCAATTTTTATTTATTCTAACAGCTACATTTATTTCCTGTTTTTCAGCTCATAAATACACTCCTGTTAGAGCATGAAATAAACCACCTAAAAATATTCTTTATTCTCCCGCTTCCCTGCCCGCAGAGAGCTCCCCTCAGTCAATCCCCCAGATTCCAGCCACATGAAGAGTTTGTACAACAATCAAACTCTGTAAAACATTAGGATGACATCTTTATTAAGGACTGTAACTGTTCTCTCCTCCACTTGTGGAAATAGGGTGGGTAAGAAATCAGTGGCTTACAGCTATGTGGCCTGTTCAGAGATCTCTCCAAGGGCCTGGACATCCACAAACAGGCAGGAGTGGATAGTACAGCGGAGGTGATCCTGACTGGGGCCTGTTAGCCCAACAAAAATAAGGGATGAGGTAGGTTGGGGTGATCCGTCATGCTTTGCCACAAAGTTTTATCACCATAGCTCTTAGCTCTCTTTTATTATAGAAGACACTCTTGTTTTTAGGCACAAGCTAACCTTCCACCCACACTAGTGTTAATTCATTTCTCTTATTGTAAATTACCTTCTTTAAATGCAGCATCATGGACCTGCTGTTAGAGAAAGTGTGATTTACACAAAAGATGTTTAATTCTGCCTCCCTTTAATTTTTATTTTCATAGGAACATGCAGGGGTTACATACTTACTGTATGCAGTCTATCAGCCTGATCTAAAACCCATTCAGGTTAAGGGAGTTTTCCCATTGACTATAGCGGGCTTTGAATCAGGTTCTATGTAGGCAGAAGTTCAAAGTTCATCATCACAAGATAGTCTTTTTGTTTACGATATAGACTGCATGGATCAAATTTTGTGCAGAAAATTCATCTCTATTTTCATTAAGGACAAAAGTCCATGGAAATCAGTGGGAGCTTTTCCAATAACTTCAAGGGACTCTGGATCAGGCTCTAATTGCTTGTATGAGATGAGTCTTTTTATTTTGACATATGAAAATAGTTCTGTGATTCTTAAATATAATGTAGTGGCAACTAACGAGACATTGCAGCAAGGATGTTGAAGAAAAGGCTTTTTTTCTGAAGTGCTGGTGAGTGCTCCAATTACTATAATTTTTGTAATATTTGTTTCCCTCTTGAAACTGAAGTGGGAACAGGGAGAGAAAAACTCAGAGCAAGGATAAAACTCTCTCCTTACATCTGCAGGATGATTCCATAGCCACAGTTTGGATCTGAGGGGAGAATTTTGCTCCAAAACTAGAAATGACATTGGAAACATGTATAACTTTATGCTACAGTAGATGGAAATGGAGGACATCTAATAGAAATCTTGGGCATTGGTACCTATCAGAAGTCAGTTGCAGGATCAGGACCTGAGTCTATAACCTCCTGCAATGGCAGGGTAATGGGTCTCATTTAGCCAATGATTTCAATAGCAGCAGGCTAGGCTCATAGGCCCTCGGCAGAAATAGATATTTCTATCATTAACTCAGCCACACAGCTTCAATAGTTTCCAACAGGGATAATCTTTCATTCAAGAAAGGTCTTTGTATGAATATAAATACTTCTCCATGATATTTTAGGGTGGGAAAGGTTAATGATACACACACAAACTTAATCAATCTATTTTTTAATTATAAGAGGTCTGATTCTACTCTCACCTGTACTAGTATAAATCAGAAATTGCACAATTGCAAAACTGCTAGAAATGAGAGATTGGACTGATTCTCCTCTCTATGGAATTGGTTTACATAAAGCAGTGTATTTATAGTATTATTGCTCTGTAGGGTGGAATGTTGTTCGCAGGTGCTGCTGATAGAACTAAATCATATATCAGCTACTCAGGTTCCTTATATATCCACTGTGGCCTGTCATCCAGTAATACGTAGGAGCTAATAATAATTAAAATATCTACAATTTGGGGATTAATGTTCACTGTCTCTAAAAGGCATTACGGACTGTGCACTTGTTAAAAACAAATGGCTTTGTTACTGCTAACTAGGGGATATGAAACAACCCATATGGTCCCAATTTGCATTGGGCATGACTAATATTTTCTGTACCTATATAAGTATTAATTTGTGGCTCTACTGATAGAAATGGGCAATAGGAAACAGTTCTACAATTATGCTATATTTACATCTAATTGTGTTCTTTGGGTATTTAATTTTAAAATGAACTTTGTATTATTACACTTGTGCCCACAAACCCCTAGTAAGGTTAAGGTTCCGTTGTGATAGATTCTATAGAAACATAGGATACTGTACCTTCCCCAAAGAGTTTACAATCTAGATGTGCAAGACAGACATAGGATGGTGAAAAGGGATGCACCTTTTTTGATACCATGGAGATCAGCAGCATCTGCATACTGGAGGTGAAATCCTGGGCCTACTGAATGGCAAAACTCCCATTGACTTCAATAATGTCAGTAGCACCTCAGAAGCAGAGACAGAGGAATGTTGAAGAAAAGTGACTATCAGTTCAGGAGCAAGTGTAATTACACCAATGCAGGCTGCTTAGGCTCTTGCTTGCACTAACTCAGATGCATTTGGAAGTTTACTCACTGCTGTAAATTAGCTCTGAGTGCACCTTGCTGTGTCATTTTTGGCCTATTTTCATATATCATCCAGAATACTGTGGTCAATGCTAGTCACCTCATAAAAAAACAAAAAAACTCAACAACACAGCAGAGATAGACAGGTACTGAAAGGCAAAAGAAATGATCAAAGGAATGATGACCTCTGCATGAAGGGACACTAACAAGATGCAAAGGAAATGAATATGAGAGGTCAGAAAAGAGATATATGAAATAATAGTGTAGGGTACATAGAAAGTAAATCAGGCACAGGGAACTCCCCCTCTCAGAATTCAAGAAAGAGGGTACAGTCAATTACATGCAAAGGCAAGACATTTAAAACTGCTAGATGGAAATAGGTCTTTTACAGAGTGCATAACTAACTTGTGAAACTCATTGCCATAAGACAATTGTGACCAAGGGCTTACCAGGATTCAACAAAGGAACAGACATTTGTATGAATAATTAGGAGATGTACAGTTACATTGGATAAGATGAAAAAAAACCACCCTTTTTATATGGGATATAAAAGTTCATGCTTCAGTGTATTAATGACCACTAACTGCCTGGAGTTAGAAACCTCCCCTATGGAGAAGTAACTCATGACCATCCATTATAGGGATTCCTCTGAAACCTCTGGTACCAAGCACTGTCAGAGAGAGGTCATCATACTAGACGGACACTAATCTGATCTAGGATGGCAGTTCCTATGTACCTAAAGCTATTCACTGACATTGTAATATAAACCCTGGGGGGATTTTGGTTGGCTGTTTTAATGAAAGCATCAGCTTTCACATATGCCAGAGTGCACAGCAAGTACTGGACAAACAATCTTTGACTTCTTTATGGACTAATTAAAAAGGCTCTGCGCTCCTCAAGCTAAGCTTGTTGCATTTTCCACTGTCAATGTACCTTCAAATGTTGTTGTCCAAACTAAGAGATATGTGCTGCCTGCAGCAAGATTGGGATTAATGGTGTCTCAACACCAGTTAGTATGCATCAGAAATTAATACTCTGCTAGTTTTCTTCTAGTTCACAGGCAAAAAAAAAACTTCTCAAAGGTTATGTTGTGGTGGTGCAGAGCCACTGAAAAAAAAATAGAAATCTATTCCTACAATGGGACCAAATCTGCAGAATAATAAAGCAAATTGCAGGACACCTCACACACCAACAACAATCTTTGACTACCACAGCGGAACTTCTGCATCAGCAGCTACAGAATGAATCCTGAGCAGTGTTCATACTCCTGAGCTTTGCACTGGATCCTCTGTTAGTATAATATAAACAAGTAAGTAAGGGAAACTTAGATGATGACTTTGCATACTGAATTATGAAAGAGAGTTCAGCTTTTTTCTTGCATGTTGCTGAAGCCTTTGAAAAATGCTGTAGTTAGAAAAATTATCTTTGATGTTAAAGGATCAAGAATTATTTTTGCCATCAAAATAAGATGTGTGTTGGGTCTGAGTGGAAGACTGCTTCATGAACTATAAGGAAGGCACAATTGGCATGTTAATTGAAACAATGCACATAATCCCTGCCTTTTTTTGTTCTAAGCAAAATTATTAAAAGATTATCACTAATAGGTTGTTTCTGAACCATTTTACCATGCTTGAACTGTCAGCCAAAGCTAAAGCCAATCTGGCTTTCTACTTGTGAATAAAGAAGCTTGTTAATGAATGGATGAGTTCTCCATATTCCAGATTGAAAGTAAGGATGATTTTACAGCTGAATTATCAAAGGGCTGGAATTCTGCAGAATTTATTACTCTTTTGGACATGACACTTTGAAAGTGACTTTAAGGCCTGTACTGCATTTCAGTGCTGGGCCGGAATAGGCTGTAAGAATGGTAAATAAAGGACTTGCAACAGACATAAAAACCTTGGAGACTTTCCCTGTTTGCCGTAAAGATGAAGATATTCTGTCCCAGACTGTACTGAAACATTGCAACCTAACAAAGTCCTGAATTGCAACTATGGACATGTGAAAGGTCACAGCTCCTCCTTGTTTACAGCTTCTATGTCTATTCCAGTCCAGTCCACACTCATTTTAGAAATATATTGTTGATATAGAACAATACTTCATTTCTAGCACTTGTTATACTGTACACTTCCTGACAAATGAGCTGTTGACAAATGAGCTGAAATGTTGCAGTATCAGTCTCTTCATGAGGATTTCAGTACTTTAAAGCCTTTGGGGTTCATACAAGCACACAACAGTGTGTGTTTCCTTTATACATTGATATGGATGAGAGAGAATAATGCTTGAAAGCTGACCTTGCCATACTAAGGAACAGCCCACCACATCATAACCCAACTACCACATGGTGTTGTAACTACTTTTCCATTAAATGATACTACATAAAAACAAAAATTATATGTACTAGGCAATGACTAGAAGTTTGAACCAAACACATACAAATAAGAAATATTAGACAGGCATGGGATTAAGTACATGGATTTTTAGTAGAAGATTCTATAATCCTGGAGAGATGAAACCGTTGTGACTCTCAGCTGTGTTAACAAATAATGAGTGAGTTGTAAGGCAAATGCTAACAGCTCAGAATTTATGCTGGGATTTTCAACTGACTTCAAAGGAGCTAGACACGCAGTTCCCATTGATTTTTAATAGGAGTTGCGCTTGTAAAATCCTTACATGCTCTGGAAAATCTCCCCACTATTGTCTGTAGCCTGCTTTCCGCAGGGTGAATGCCCCTGCTGGCACAGCAGCCCCTATGGCATGTGGTGAATCAAGCTCTATAGGCTTAAACATTTTACTCATACTTGAAGGTTACTGGGTTCTCATTTCTGCTTAGGAGAGACTGGGGGGAAAAAGATGAAGAGAGGATAGAAAAACTGACATGAAGAATAAAATCTAGTATATTTCCTGTATACAGAAGGTCTATTTATATCAAACTAGTTTTTTGGGAGTGAACATCTGATTTGTTGCACCTAATTTGAAACATTTCATTGAAGCTGATTTTATATTAAGCTGCATTTGCCTGAGCTGCTGCAATGCCTCATGGAAGTTATAGTCTGGGTGCCTTGTACCCCAATTATCCTCTGTGGGCCAGGCTCCCTAGCTACACTACATCTCCTATGATGTACCATAGTCTCTCCTGTGATGATGCATCATGGGAGAAGTAGCCAAGATGCCCAGCCCATAGAAGAGAATGAGGGCCTGAGATATCTGAACTACAATTCCCATGTCCTGATGATTGCTCAGGGGGACTGTAATGGGATGTGCTCCCCAAACTCACCTGGGAAGGGTTAAAGTAGGTCAGATAGACCAATTAACCTATTAGGATACAAACTGGGGGTATTTAGGCTGAGAGGAGAGCCCTAATTAAGGGAAGCTGGACTGTGCAGGAACACGCAGGGCTTCTATAAAACCAGGCAGAGGGTAACAGAAAGTGGGCTGCAGTCACTGCCCCTGGGACAAGGAAGAGAAAGAGATTGTAACCAAGAGGAAGGGTTTGTCCAGCAGACCCAGGAAATAGGGGTTTAGCCAGAAGGGTGGAGAATGAGAGCATGGGATAGACAAGTAGAGCAGGGAGCGTCAGGAAGGTACATGGTAGTACAGACCGCAGCTGCTAGACTGAGGGTCCCTGGACTGGAACCCAGTGTAGGGGTGCTCCTGGGTTCCCCTACCAGCCACTGAATGAGTGACACAATCTGGGCAGTGAACTTGGAGACTGTCTGAGACCATTCATTCTAGTCACTGACTGAGTGGCTCAGTCAGGGCAGTGGACTTAAGGACTGCCTGGGACAATGTGGAAGAATTTGATAGTACTGCAGAAGGGATGGACTATTAGCTGGTGGGCTAATACACAAAGATGAGGTGTGGCAGCTACTGAGGAACAAGAGAGGGGCTGCAGGGTGACAGAGTGAGACAACAGGCCGAGAAAGAAGGTATCAGGCTGGCAGAGCTAATCCCAACACATGGCCAGAAGGAGGCACTCCAGCAGTGAGATGAGAGAACCCCGTGACAGGGACAAAGATTAATTTTGAACCAAGCCAAAATGGAATATTTCAACATTTCCAAACCAAATTTTTCAGATGTTTCCATTCTGCAAAAAATTTCAATACTGTTCACTCTGATTTGAGATGAAAACAAATCATACAACTGGGATTTCCCAGGAAGGAATTTTAGATTTTCTACCAGCTCAATCTGCAATTTTAAATATACTTATCCGCTCTCTAATTTTATACTTTATGCTGCCCCCAGGGGAGGGAGGGAGGAAATAAAATGAATACTACTTTAAAAAACAAGAAAACTTGAAAAGTAATTTTCTTTTACTGCCCTAGCCAAAGGCAAGTCTTGAAGTTAAGTTACAGAACTGATAGTCGGTGGCCCAGGTTCTAATCTTGTTCTGCAAAAAAGTTGAACCTTGGGCATACTATTTTAACCTCTCTCACATACCTCATCTGTAAAATGTAGATTATAGTTAAGTAGCTCATAGGGGTGGTTGTGAAGTTATGTTTATAATGTACTTGGAGATCCTCAGATAAAAAGCACTATAGAAATGCAAAGCATTTGTATGGTGAAAACTGGAAGTTGGGCCAATTTGGTGGTCTTGTAACAACTCATTGCACTATGAGAGGTGGGCCTTAGCTCCTACGCTAGAAGGAGGTAACATATAAAGCTCTGGAATGAAGGAAATGCCTTTAAGGTACATTTGGGAGCAGCACAGATGGATGCTGTAGGAGTTATTTTCAGTTCTTCTTTGTTGCCTTCATGACAGAGGATGGATGAGTGAATAAAAATACCCACACATGGGCTCTCTGAAGCTCAGAAAGATGCTCAGAACACCTGTCACATCATCTTGTCACCAGTGGATGAAAGAGGAAAGCAAGCTGCAAGTTATGGGCCAAAACTAATAAAAAAAAACTCAGTAAAATCAAACCCAGTTAAAACCTTAAATTAGAGTGCATAAATGAAGACTCGGCACACCACTTCTGAAAGGTTGCCTACCCCTGCCCTAAAACCACAACCCTACATTTATTTCTCACCTTCCAGCGTGATACATCATGTCAGGCAGCATCAATCACATTGTACTGCATTATGTGATGAGACAGGAGTATCACATAATTAGGATGATCTGTCCACATCGCCACACAAGGCAGCACTTATGAAATTAAGAAGAGTTTTTCTCAAAATTGTGACCCCTCCCCCCGGAATAATAAGGGATAGTTTCAAAGTGCCTAAGGGGCTTAGGAGCACAAGTCCTGCTATAAAGCCAATGGAATTTGTGCTCCTAAATCTGTTGGGTACTTTTGAATGTCTCCTTTAAAGGGGACAGATTCTCAGCTGGCAGAAGCTGATGTAGCTGTATTGAAGACCATGGAAATACATTAGTTTATATTAGCTGAAGATCTTACCCAAGAAGTTTAATCATCTGTTTTTAACAGAGATGGGCCTGACCCTAAGCCCAGGATCTGCACAGTTCTGATGGGAAATTTGGGCCCCATTGAAGTTCATGGGAATTTTATCATGGACTTCAATGGGACCAAGATTTCACCCCTGTATCTGAACTTCAAAAATCTGGAGCCAAACTGACTTATCCCTTGTACTATATTGGGTTGATCCATAGCTCCAGATCCAAACAGTTGAATTCCAGAGAAGCTCAGGTCTGAAGTTTGTAGCTTGGGCTCATTTCTAGCGTATAAAGACACTTCTCTTTCTTATGGTGGGCTTCCGAATCCTACACAAGCAACAATATATACTCAAGTGAGAAATAAGTGAACTCACATGCTGTGGAGCAAACAGAGTCATAAATGGGTTAGTCAATATCATCTCAGACTTTCATGCTGTATTAAAATCAAATGCCATTCTTACAGGAATTTGTCAGATATTTAATTGGGAGCCCACATGTCCCATATACATATGGAACTTTGAAAGGAAGATGAAAGAGAGATTTCTTATAAGAGATACTGATTTGCAGCAAAATGCATTCTCTGGCTAATTTGCATGCCTAAAACAATGTGACGAGAATCTTACATAGGGCCTTTCACCCAAAATGACACCTAAGGCAAAGGGACTACTCAAGTGCTTAAAGTTAAACTCATGTTTAAGAGCTTTGCTGGATCAGGGCTGGAGCATTCAGTACCTCACAGGATCCATCCTATAAAGAACCCTTTAAAGAAAAAAGTATGCTGCACCTAGACCATTAATTTGTCAAGTTAATTGCTGTGTATTATTTACCCCGTTGCAATACTTACTGCACCCATCTTTCTAAAGAGTTTAGAGGCCCTCCGATGAAAGGTGTTATAGTATCAATATAGATTTTCTAAATTACTATGTAGTACCAATGCTGAGAATGGCATTTTAAGACTAGTCTACACAGTGCCTTAGTGAGCACAGGTGTGAGTTCTAGTCTGCACTCACATGCTGTGCACTAATTGGGTCAGGTGGCTTCCGCAGATGTGCACTGAAAATTCATAGTGCACATTGCCATAGTCCCAAACAGTACTATGTTAATGTGCACTAGGGAAATTCTAGTGTGCTCCAGCAGGGTCCACAAGAGCTAGTGAGTGCGCAACATGCTAGTGCAGACTAGAATTCACACCCCACTGGCATGGACAAATGCACTATGTAGACAAGACCCTAGAGACAGATAAGAAAACAAGGTTCCTGACTTCAGGAGTTTTCCTTTGACTTCAGTGAGAGCTGGTTGGGGTCTAGACAGATTATCATGCACTTGCAAAGAGATCATGGAGGCAGAGATAGAAGACTACAGCAAATAAGAGGTGAGGGAAAACTGTACTTCATTTCATGTGGGTCCAAAAGAATTCAGGTCAGGTATTGCATCAGAGTTTGTTGAGTTTTCTGGGAGGGATTTTTTGTTTATTAATTGGCCTGTGTTGCTTCTCCTAAAAAGCCTCAAACACAAAACAAAAATACAGAGGCAAGTTTTTGGTCCTAAGGATTTCTTAAAAATACATTGTTGTTGCTGTAATTCTAAATGACCATAAATTAACTGCAGCTGATCAGAAAAGAACATTAGAAAAAAGACACAAGATCAGCTGAGCAGTTAAACACAACCACTTGCACTAAAATTCATTCACTGTTTAGTGTGAGCCTCCATTTAATCTGATCAATATTTCTGCAACTAAATCACTGGTATTTAAAATAACATAGCTTCCATCCTTTATTTCAGTCCATTGTGTACATTTTAGGCACACATCTGGCAGCTCAGTAAATAGCTAAAGAAGAATGTCATGTAGTTATTAAAGGGACAACATTCTGAATGAGATAAGGAATAAAGAGCCCCAAACCCTCAGTAATGAACGACTGCAACTAAATAATGCAGTACTCACACACATTTATTGCCATTATTAGCCCTACTATTAGCTCTGCAAGTTATGCTATGCCCTCTGGTGGCTGCATGGGTAACAAGTCCAGTTAATTATTTCATTTCAGTTAGACTAAAAAAAATATATATCCAAATAGTTGTAAGTACTATAGCAATTTGCTTTCTGAAAATTTGACCCAAGCATATTCCATTTGATTCAAGCAATAGAATAGTTTAGGACACCTTTTGACATTAGATGTCAATGACAGATGAATATTCATGTTGTTTAATATTTCTATTATGGTAGTACTTAGTATTGGGTTCCTGATGTGCTAGGCAAATACAAACACACAGTCCCTGGCCATTAAAGTGTAAGGGCCCAATCTTGCAAATAAGCACAGGCAAGTAAGTTTATCTAGTTAAGACACATATATGACCCCCATTATCACTGTATCTGACTGCCTCACAATTTCCAATACAGGTATCCTCATAATACCCTTGTGAGGTGGGGAATTACAGTTATTCCCTTTTACAGATGGGAAAATGAGGAACAGAGAGGCTAAGTGGTCAAGTGACTTGACCAAGTTCACACAGGAAATCTGTGGCAGAGCAAAGAACCAAACTCAGGTCCTAGATTATCCCCCTAATGAGTGGACCAGAGGCAACCCATGTCTAATAGTGGGGGGTGGGTGAAGTGAGGGGCAGCAGACCATCTTTCCTCTCTAGCCCAAAGGAGACTATTCATAGATTCACCAATTCCAAAGCCAGAAGGAACCATTTTGATCATCTAGTTTGACCTCCTGTATAACACGTACCATAGAACTTCCCCCAAAATAATTCCTAGAGCAGATCTTTTTTAAAAAAAATCTGATCTTGATTTAAAACTTGTTGGTGATGGAGAATCCATCACAACCCTTGGTAAATTGTTGCAATGGTTAATTACTCTCACCATTAAAAAAAATATGCCTTATTTCCATAAATTCACATACATAAAGTTATTCATGTGTTTGCAAAATTGGGCTCTTAGATATCAAGTGGCATACTAAAGGTGGGGCAGAGGGATGGAATCAGATCTGTAGATCTGTAACTTTTATAAAAAAAAAATAATGGAGAGAGTGCCAACTAACCTCATATGGCCCTCAAGCTATTGTTAATTAGCATACTTCAGATAGGCATCACAGCAGGAACCAGCCAACTAATATCCATTCACTAACAAATACACAAAAGTTTTAGAGCATCTGAGTCTGATTCACCAGAGTTCTGGTGATATAACTCCATGAGATTCAATTGTCAGATAAGCTTGGAACAGTTTCATTGCTTATACAGACATCTTTGGTCTGGAAGTCCCTTGAGAACAAAGTTATCTTGTGAAGTTTCCAGTGGTGCCTGGTATTGCCCAGCTCAAGATTATCTAGACAACTGTGTCTCATAGTATTTCAGTCTGGGTCCCACATGGAGCCAGAAAATGCAGAGGCACATTGTGATAGGGTTGCAGGAGACTTCATCCAGTGCAGGGCAAGTGCACTCCGGCTCCCTTAGGATGTAGGGGCAAAGTATATGTCACCTGCATCTATAGCTCCATATCCAGAGTCAATATACTGGCCTCTGTTAGAGGGGCAATGAGACCTAATTGCCAAAGTCAATGTATTAGCCCTGCTTAGCAGGGCAGTATGGACATAATGGTCAGAGTCAGTATATTCCTCTTCTTGGCAGGGCAGTAAGGCCTAGCGGCCAGGGTCAATGGGTTTGTCCCTGTTCACTGGGCCGCAAGGCCTGGTGACTAAAGTCCTGTATCCATCCCTGTTAGCAGGGCAGTGCGGCACAGTGGCCAGAGTCAATAAGTTCACCCCTCTTAGGACAGCAGTAGGGCCTCAGGGCCAAAGTCAGTTAGAACAGCCCAGTTTGCAGGGCAGTAAGGGCTGGTGATCAAAGTCCATGGATTCATCCCCGTCCGCAGGGGAATAAGGCCCAGTGACCACCATCAATGAATTCACCCCTGTTCGCAGAGCAATAAGGCCTTGTGGCCAAGTAGCCTCAGTCAGGGAAAGGGGCCAAATGCAGAAAGGGGAGTAGCAACAGCCCAGGTAGGGGGGTCCAGGCCATCCCTCTCCACTGGGCCTCAACCCATGGCCCTGGTAGTGGCAGGAGCACATGCCGCTGAGTCAGCACGGGTGTGTGTGTGGGTCTAATTGAAACACACTGACGCAATATTCCAGTTCACTAACTGGGCCACTATTTGTTTCCCCTGGGCTGCTTCCTATCGTGTTTCTCACTGCTGCAGTCTGGGTGTTTCAGCTGTTTCTGGGTTCCCCGGCTGCACTGTCCTCAGTGACTCTGGACTCTGCGGGACCTCTGTGGGTAGCCTGGTGTCTGCCTGGGTTATGGCATCTCCGGCTCCCACAGCCTCTGGCTTCGGCTGATTCTTGGCTGAAGCCAGCAGCAGACCTCCTTCCTCTCCACTGGTCAGCCCCAACCGAGTTGAGCTGCTCCCTTTTATGTTGATGCATTTGGAACATGCCCAGTAGATATGAGGGGCATAGCTTACTCAGCCCACAGTGTAGGGTTAACCCTTCCCAGTCCAGTATGGGGCAAATGCAGCCGCTCACACACATGAGCATTGAAAGGAAAAATAATGGAATTTTTCTGAGCCTCCAACCATGTTGAAGTTTGAGTCTTACTTTATCTGAACAAGCTCTCCCCCTTTTAGTGCTAAAGGCATGGATCTTCGCAGTGGTAATTGGATTAGATATCTGGGCATGTGGTTTCCACCCTGTGTGGCAGCCTTTGGAGTTTATTCAGGCCAGATGCCTGCTGAAGTCTGGGAAACTTCTGCTTGAGCAAGGCCTGCAGAATCAGATACCATGTCATTTAAAAGGACACCATTAGGATAACAATAGCAGTTACAGGAGAATGTTTAACATTAATTTTGTTACTAATATCATTAAGATGTGTTTTAATCCCGTCCCCAAATCATGTTAGCCTTAAACATTTGCAGGACTCTCTCACAATCTAGGAATACTGTTAAAATGTGGCTTCCAGCTGAACTTAAGTAATGGACCAAGCTAAAACACTATCATAGAAAAACAGAGCATAGTAAAATTTTAAGCATGGAAAAATTACAGTGTAGACAGAGGGCTACAGGTTTGTTCTGTGCTGACGTGTGCTAAAATTTCCATATGAAAATCTGTGTGTTTTTAAAAGTGACATCCCATGTGAAAAAAAAATACTTAAGTACAGAAAGTAGATCTCTCTTTCTTCTGTGTGGAGTATTACCAAGCCCACGCAATAATTCATAGAGCTGAAATAAGTGATGTACTGCAGTAATGCCTATTTGTCCACAAGAGGGTAGCAAGATTGCATAGTTAGCTATAAAAGCTTGTTAAAAAATCACAGTCATTTGTAGTGGATCAAAGGTGTATTTAATGATCTAGGGCCAGATCATTAGCTGGTCTAAATCAACTTTCATTGACTCCACAGAAATATGTCAATGTACGCCAGCTGAGGATTTTGCCCTTCATATTCCAAAATCATGGGGCAGGTACATTTTCAAAGTTTGGTGTGTACGTATAATTTATGTATGCAGAAACTCAATGTAGTACTCAGAGAGAGAGGTTAGTTAGGCACCTAAATGGCAGTGTGTGTGTGTGTGCGTGCGCGCGCGCACATACATGTACGTGCAGTTAATCTGCATGCACACCTTGGGTATTTACATATGTAAATTAGGCATTGCACACAACTGAAAATCTGGCCCTAACTATCTGCAAGCTTGTTATTAAGAAAAATGTCAAGTTATTGCTATTTTAGTTTTAAAATAATGCTTTGAAAAGGAAGCTCTCAATGAAGATAAACATTTTGGAAGGGATATTAAATCTCATGCTTCAGATTTTCAGCCAATCTCAAACTAGCATAGACTAGCTTGAGACCTGGATAGGGAGCAGAGTATCCCACATCTGCCTCCTGCAGAGTTCTGACACCTTCCTCTGAAGCCTCTGGCCACTGTCAGGGTATATCTTCACTGCATGGTTAAGCCAGGTGATCCACACCCAGGTGAGCCTAGCACAGGTATGAGTATCCACACTGCAAAGCTCTGCTCACATTACTGTGTCCTCACTGTTTCCGCACTTGTCCATGTGTATCCAGGGGCATATTCCTTAGTTCTTTGTACTGAGCTGCTCTACAATTTTCCCCCAATCAATTGCGTCAAGTGTGGGAGAACTTGTCTGTCCTTTGGGAGAAGTCATGGGAAGAGGACTGGAGGACTACCAGCACTTGAGTGATTTTGGTTGTATCTTCACTGCAAAAGTGAGGTGGACTCCATCTGAGTTAAAACAGAGCCTGGGTTCTAACCTGTGTACCCAGCCAGGTAAACTGGTTCAGGCTTCAAGCACCTCCAAACCCAGCTCCGTCTTCAACAGCTCCAAACCCAGGTGAGCAGTTTTCCTGTGTGATGGTGGGGCTGGGAGTGAGATGGAGTTGGGCTAAACTCTGGGTTAGAGCCTGGGTTAACTGTGCAATAAAGACATACCCTTAGAGAGAGGATATTGGACTAGTACAGTAGATAGAGATACTACAGAATGTACATCTGCACATCCATACTCTCACCCTCTCCTGTAGAACAACCTGAAATGTGAGCCATCATCTTCCTCACCACCATCACCTTCCCCATCATCACCAGTGGCCATCATTCTGGCACCTCCCAAGAAATACATCTCCTTTTCCTACTGCCCCTGTGCTGAGATGCCACTTTTATAATATGTTACACTGACGCAGTTATGTTTGATGCATATTCAGTAGGGTATTTCCCTCCTTTTCCTTATTTGTATTTCTTCACCTTACTAATGTTGGAGTGTCTTTTTTCTAGGTTAGTATATCAGTAATTTCAATTTATTATCATATACATCTATTTCTTACCCAGGCCCTTTTGTGATTAGGTATCACATTTTTAAAATTTCTATCCTAACCAGTTATTTCATTTCTTTCCAAGTTCCAAGTTGTGGTAGATCTTTTAAGTTTAAAAAGATATGAACTTAGGCAGCCTCCTATGCCAACCTACGTCAATGCATCCTCTATGTTATGAGTTGCAGCCATACATAGACCTTATGCTTTAGTTCATCACCATCTATCTAGGTGAAAGGTCCCAAACATATGTATGCTAACTTTGCCTTAGCTCAACATACAGGATGTGGCCTGTAGGCCCCTTGCATGACAGCCAAAATATACTCTAATATAAACCTATAAACCTATTATAATAAAACAAATAATCAAACCCATAAGAAAATAAGCTTATAAGAAAAAATATATAGGCAAGCAAGCAGGTGAGCCTTAGATGTATCTCATGTACCTGTTACGTACGTCAGTTCATTGCCAGGACATGTCTGTGGTTAAATCATGTACCTGTGGTGAGAACTTTCCCTTAAACTCTATTTTCAGCTCCCCAAATACTTGGGATTTTCCATTGGGCTGTTTATCTGTGCAAAGTTTATCTGTTGAAATTCATAGGCCTCAAGCCTTATGCTAACTTGCTGAAGCTAATGTCTTACAGGATATAGGCCTGTAAGTTTCTTGCATTATTGCTGAATATAATGCAAAGCAGTGAATATAAGAAAGGAAAGCTAGCCCACTGGGCTACAGTTCAAAAGATTCATCTGTCAGGCACACAATGAACCCCAGAAACACAGATCCAGATGACATGGCTTTACCTGTTAAAAATGCAGACCTTGTTGAATAGTCAAATGGGAACAAGTTTCTATTGATCATTGTCCAGAGTCCTCTGTGAGCAAACACATCATAAACATAAATCCCATGCTAACTATCAGATTGTGTTTAAGCAAATGGGGGATGCAGGATGGTTATGGGTGAAGTGAAAAGAATCACACTACTGGCTTACGTTTTCTCACCGTCAACAATGCATGGGAAACTTGTTTCATGACACCGGCTGGTTAATATATCATGAACATAACTCAGATGTGCCCTGTTACCTCACGTACATCAACTCCCATGAAAGCACTGCTGTTGAAAATACTGTGTTGCTCTTCTAGCAGGTTTTTTTTTGACAGATTCAGGTGATAAATAACATTCCATTTGTGATGACTTAGAGTACTTCCTCAGTCAAATGGGTTGAGCCATCTACAGAAACACTGAAAACATGCTCTAAGAAAATAAAAGAAAAAGTGTGGCCTACTGATTTGAGATGTTTCCCCCTTGAGTAGGAAAAGATATTGCATTAGTTGCTGTTTGGAATAAAACCAGAAGGCATCTCTCTGAATAAATTTAATAGAAGACAAAAAAAGTAAGGACATATAGACAAGATATGTGGCAAATGAATGTCTCCATAATGTCTCAGATAACAGATAGAAAATGGGGTCAAAGCAAAAGATATATTTCACAGGCAACCTGCATTCTTCATCCAAATGGCTATGAAAGGTGTGTGCACCTGGGACAAAGGGAAAAGTCACATCTAACAAACAGTGGTGTTGGCATATGGGATAAGTGATCTGGCAAGTGAATTTCTGAAATTCTGTAACTTCTATTCTCAGCCCATTGCTTGTTCATTTAAATCATCTCTATCTAAATAACAAGGAAAAATATTCCCATTGTGGCACAGCCAGGTTTTGGAGGGGTTGGTGACAAGATCCGGAGTGTGTGAACAGTGGAAGTTTTGCATCAGATTAATCAGTTGGGGCAGACTCTGTCCTACCCTACTCCTCCCTTGTTCTCTCACTCTCCTTCTGGAAGGACACAGGCTCTGATCCTCAAAGGGAGTTATGTACCTAAACACTTTTGAGGATCTTGGCCTAAGACAGGACAGCAAACCTACCTCAGCCCCCACTAGCTCTTTTAACAGAACTCAGTGCTGGGTTTGCCTCTCTGCTCCTCTTCCTCTGATCACACTGGAATTCAGTCAGGAGATGACTGCTTCTCCACAGCAGCAGATGGCATTGAGGGTGGTGACAAACTGGAAAATAGTTGTATTATTTTTTATGAATATTGTGCATACATATGTGGCATTATGGTGACTTGCTATGAGGAGAGATCAAAAGGGATTGTTGAAAAGGCAAACCAGTGACCTAGATCAGAATCATCCCAGCAAACAGTCCAACATAATAGCCACATTGTTAGCTGTAATGAAACTATTTTCTCAGTGCCAGCAAAGTTATACAGTCATTTTTCCCAGGGCTGAGAAGAGAAAGAGCAAAAGATACTGAAAAGTTACAAGATTCACCAAGCAGAAAGGGAAGGGGAGTATGGATTATCAGTAGACTGAGCCTGATACACAATCGGAATGAAACACAGAGACAGGGTCTGCAGAGATGAAAAGTATCCCTCACACTAAGATAGGGTGCAGGGTGAGGGGGGAGGTGTGGGATATCTGGAATAAGCTGGACTTACCTAAGCTATAGATAGGGAGGTGTCTTAGGAAAGGCAAAATGCATATAGGACTCTGTTATTTTAACCCATTTTCCTAAATGCTGTGTTCGCTTTGGCAAATAAATAATACTTTGTTCCGAAGAAGCTGTTTCTGTGTTACTGCCCACTTAAGCCATGTCTTCACTTACAAGCTGACAAGAGTGCTTGTGTAGCCGCGTTATACTGATGGACGTAATAAAACCAGCTCAATGAGTAGCGGTAGCTATGTTGGTGGGAGAGTGTCGCCCCCTGAAATAGCGCTGGGCACATGAGCACTTATGCCAGGAAAACTTATTTCACTCAGAGGGGGTATTTTTCACACCTTTGAACAACAAAAGTTTTGCCAACATAAGTGCTAGAGTAGACATCGACTTATTCCGTCACAGCCCCGCCAACCCTCCGCAGAGGAAAAGAGCTTACCAGTGTTAAACGTGGTTGGGTCGGCTGAATAAACACTATTGGTAAATTAGGGGCCATGGCCCAGAGAACCAGTCTAAGAGTGGTTGGGCTATAGGGTTCCTCCCAGAGTGAGATGTAGGAAGACAGGTCTGTCACCTCAGGGTGTACTTGAGAGGGACTGAAAGGGATCTAAATTGCATCTTGTCTAGTAAATTGTGACAAGTGGTTTATGGTGACATCATAAAACATGAGAGATATTTATATGGTGGCAGTATATTTAACATTACTATTCATGTTTTGTAATAGTTTTGTGCATGATCTTTGCATGTTCATGTGTCAACACATTTTCACCAAGAACTCTATTTGTGCAAATATTTTAAAAGGTTATGCTTTTACACTAGCAAGGCTATTGTTTTGTAGCAAGGTTTTCCAGTTACTGAGAAACTGTTTAGAAATATAGGGCCTGACCTTTAGCTGGCATAAAATGGCATAGGTCCATTGACTTCAGTGAAACTACCCAGTTTACATCTGTGAGAATCTGACCAACGAAGATTTGTTTT
This sequence comes from Gopherus flavomarginatus, assembly GCF_025201925.1. Classification (NCBI taxonomy): domain Eukaryota; kingdom Metazoa; phylum Chordata; order Testudines; family Testudinidae; genus Gopherus; species Gopherus flavomarginatus. The sequence goes on from NC_066617.1 coordinate 191,463,543, forward strand.
ATTCCACACTCCTTACATTTTTCAAGTTAGAAGGCAGCAGGCTGTAATTGTCAGACAGGACTTGAAGATTAATACTAATTATGTTTCTAATTGAATATCATTACTATTCATTTATTTTAATGAGAGCTTTCATGGAAAAATACAATGGTGATTTGATTAATTACTTAGAGTCCATTTCTTTGATAAACATTTCAGCAATTGTTTTGTAAATTTTCCTTACTATCTCAGAGTTCCATTGCCTTTTTACAGTATTAGATTGTCAACTTAATTGTGGTAGCTATAAAAAATAACAAGTTAGTATCTGATCTTGCCCCATTCAAGTCAGTGGGACTTTTACCATTGACTTCAATGGGCACAGAAGCAAGCCCTTAATGGACACTTGCTAGTAAAGGAAGGACAAAGCAAGAAAGAATTAGGAACTGGCTACTCAAAATTCCAACAGAAAAAGTCCAGATAATTAACCATAGCTGTTCCCCTTTGCTGAAAGGTATCTTGGGGTCCTACACAGGGGTCTGGCAGTCTCTGCTAGAGCAGCTGTAAATTGTGTACAATTTGGGACTATACTAGGTTGGGAAAGGGAAAGGAATTCTGAAGCCTCTCTGACCCACAGCTTGTCTATGGCTCAGACTTTAGCTGAGATGTATAGAAGAGGTACTGCAGCTTACCTCTTTAAAAGCCATATGCTCTTCTAAACAGATATGTTTTTCTATAGTGTCTAAATTCAGGACCAGACTTTCTTCAGTCACATCCTAAAAAGAGGCTTCCTTCACCCTCGTTCAAATGAGCACAGAGGACAGGCTTTCTTCAGTCTGGTGCACAAGCAGTCCACAGCGCCCAGGACTGAATGCTCAGGGAGCCAGTGCAAGGCTCCATGCACACTACAGGGAGCAAAAGCAGTCTTTCAACACCTTTCTACCCCCCTTCCCTGATCAGCAGGGAAGCTAGGAACTGTTTTGGTCCCCAATGCACCCTATAACAGCCCTAAGGCTGCTCTCAGTCGCTGCGGCTTGTAATGTCTCTGTTTCCTCAGCATGCTCACGGAGTCCAGAGTTGGGAACTGTTCAAGTGTAGCATAAAGCTAACTATACTCATGCTGAGGAAATCTTCCGTTGCTCACTTAGCACAGCTTTAAGCCCCTTTGCATCATCAGAGTGGCACAGAGAGTCCTTGCTAGGGGGCAGAATTTAGCACATTACATCTGTTTACAAAATAATCGTTGCTGAATATCCATAAAGGAACCCATCCTGCAAGCTCCTAACACACAGAATTCCCATTGTCCCGAGTAATAAAATAATTTCATTTCTTGCATTACTATTCAATTTCCCCTTGATTTGGCAGATACTTTCATTACATTTTTCATTGTTTGGAATTCAAGGGATGGACAGGAATGTTGGGATACATCATGCTGGATGTTATAAAGTTGTGACCTCTTCTCACAGTGTCTGTTTGTTGCTATTGTTGTTTTTAAACTACAGTGGAAAATTCTGAACTAATATAATTAATCTGAGTTGTCTGTTATTTGTGAGAAATATTTGTTGGTTTTCTTTTCTTACAGAATGTACTATTAAGTTTCAATCAGAGAGAGGCAAAATCTAGTGCAGCAATTTTCCATCGTCTTTTCACCTGATTGGGTGAGGAAAAAAAAGGGGCGGACAGACAGATGTTTTAAAGTTATACATGGTGAATACAGTCCATATTGCTCTGGAGGATCTATATGAAAAATGACAGGCTTCTATTTACAATTACATTATAAATGACTATTTGTGAGTCCCCTCTATTTCCCTGATGGACAATGGTTTGCTGTTCTTTAACCTAAAGATGTTTCAATCAGACAGAACATTAGAAAAAGAAAAAGATTGCTTGCCAACGTGTAAGAATTATATACCTATTTCGTTTCAGCCCATGAGACTGTAGAAATACAAAATTGTTTTTCATGCTTTTTTCAACGGAACGGGTGAAAATAATGACCAGGTGAGAATTACTCTCCTGTTTCCATCTGGAAAGCTTAGAATGTAGTTTAATTTAAGGAACTTACCAATATTAATTTTATTCTTTCCTTCCTTCCTTTCATATTGGCTATGCTTTCTATTAGTATACAGTTTTTATAGAGCCTGAGTTTGAAGTTAAAGTAATAGCTTACAGATGCTCACATTTGAAATTAAGATTTCAAATAAAATATAGGAACCAATGAACTTTTAAATGTGTATTATTGCCTTTCAATATGGCATGAAGTGAGAAACATCATTGCTTTTCAATGTTTCCATTAGATGCTCTGTGCAAGGACAGCCACATGTGGTGAGAAAAGGATGTTTGATGTTCTCTGATCTTGACTTGAAGTATGTGCTGACCAGGGCCGTCGAGGTCATTATACTAATGCATTTGGCCCAGTGAAGGAGTACATCCCTAGGATGGTGTCATAAACAGATGGTTAAGGGTTAAAGCCTCTTTTACATGTAAAGGGTTAAAAAGTTCACCTAGCCTAGCTAACACCTGACCAGAGGAACAAGATGTTTCAAAGGAAGGAGGGAAGTTTTTCCTTTGTTTAGAGTTTCAGTTTCAGCCTAAGTGAAAAAGATCAAGGAACCAGCCTCTTATCAGAGTAGTAAGTTTTAGAAAGCAATAAATAGATTTATGTTTATTTCTTTGTAACCTGTCTTATGCAAATAGAGGAAGAATCAAATTGGGTATTTTTTTTTTTTTTGTGTAACAAAATTTGTGCCCAGGGGAACATCATCTGGTGTTTTGAATCTGTTGTCTGTGAGAGTAGCTGGTAAGCTAATCTCTCCCAGAGGGTTTTCTTTTACCTTTCTTTTCTTTAATTAGAAACCTTTTCTTAATACCTGATTGATTTTTCCTTGTTTTTAGATCCAAGAGGATTGGATCTGGACTCACCAGGGAACTGGTGAAGGAGTCTCTCAAGGCTACCCAGGGAGGGGAAGGTTTTGGGGAGACAGGGAGTGATCCAGACACTGAAATTCTGGATGGTGGCAGTGGTACCAGATCTAAGCTAGTAATTAAGCTTAGAAGTGTTCATGCAGGTCCCCACATCTGTACCCTAACGTTCAGAGTGGGGAAGGAACCTTGACAGATGGTCTGCAGCTTCTCTCTGGATAACACAACAGGTAGTTTCTAATGCATCTCAGTAGATCACTCCTAGTGTGACGAGAGAGCCTGGAAAAGTCCTGTTTCAGAGATGATAGGGAACCATCAGGTAGAGACTTGTTCTCCATGAAGTTTGATGATATGATACAGCTACTCTGGTGTAAGCAAGTTAGGGATTTTTTTTAGGGGAAAAATACACACTAGTATAGAAATTTTTTAGGTTTTGTCTACACTTCAAGCTGAGGGTGTGATTCTCAGCTCGAGGAGACATACCTGATCAAGCTAGTGTAGTAAAAACAGAATGTAGATGCAACAGCATGAGTGCCAGGAGAGGCTAGTAGCCCCAAGTACATATCTATGGTTTCAGACGTGATTGTATTCTGGGCAGATAGCCCCTCCCATTGCTTGTGCTTCTGTATCTACATCCTATTTTTAGCATGCTAGCTCAATCAAGCAAGGATGAAACCAGTTTAAAGGCACCTGCATTAGCAGTTGCACTGGTATAACTAGATCAATTTGAAATAGCTCCCATTAAACCAGTGTAACTTTAATCTCTATTAAACAGTCATAAATGCCCGATATCCCTAAATACATCCCTTTGCTGGCATGGTCTAACTTTATTTATTACAAAATAATTAACCCATTTACTCATTACTCAATAGTTTTATTGACAAGAGTTGCCAAGACTTTTAAATACCTTCCATTCCCATTTCTTTTTTCTTTATTCTCATCCCATTTCTCCATCTTGTCTGTGAAACATGTTAGTCCTACTAAACTCCATTTTAAAGGCTCACATAGGATTTATGTGGTGCATTTACATTGTGCTGACCATCTTCACTGGCTGAATCTCACTTTCCGTGCCTACCTGGTTCAATTAAGTATGGGACCGCCTTACATCGAGGAAACGTACTGCCCTAGAATATTAAAAAAAAAATATAGTCTTGCTACCCCATCATCCTTTGTTTTTTAAACTAAGTCTGATATATATGCCTCATAACCAGAAAATCCATTATCCAGAGAGCCCTCTTAACAACTTGGAATGTTATTGTCACAACTTCTGATTTTCTGCATAACTGAATAGTTATCAGAGATAATATTCTATATATTTCTGAATTTTCATTTTCATTTCACATCTACTTGTATCTAAATGCCTATGTTAGTACTTGCCTCTATTTGCCAACAAATATCCCAACATTTGAAAAAATAGCCAGGATACTATCTTTCTTTTGAAAATATGTGACCCAAAAGCTTTAACAAATTTCAGGAAGCTCAATTAGTGTTGGTACCCACACTAGCTGGGGCCTTGAAGGCATTTGGCTGCACACCAAGAAAGAATAATTCACTTCTGGTAAAAGGAGGTCCACTGAGGTCACCATAGTTGAATTTGTACCATGTCATTACTTACATAATTGTGTGAAATAACATTAGACCATAAACAATAGTGCCGGTCTATATAAATAGCCACATCAACGGTAATGCCCAAAGAACAAATCATACTCACTTTGATGTTACGACTATCCTCACTGAAGGCCTGGGAGGTGCAGAAAAATGAAAATTAATAAAATATGTCAATCAATATTTTCTCAACTTCAGAAAAGTTCAGCTCAGATTCAGTTTCAAGTTTAGCTTCAAGATTTTGCATGTGAGGGAGAGAAAGGGAGAGAGAGAGGGAGAGCGCATACATTTTGAATAATATTAGCTGGTCGAAAGATTTCAGCAGATGAGTTTTCAGTTGGAAAATGCTATTTCATCAAAATTGAAACCTTTCAAAGGAACATGTTCATTTTGATGGAAAATTTTTGAAATGATCCTCAAACCAAATCAGAGAATTTTTTTCAACTCTTTTGTTTTATTTTGACTTTTTAAAATAGAAAATAATTATTTTATTACATTAATATATGTTTAATCTTTCATATTTTGATGTTATCAAAATGTTTCATTTTGATAAAATTGTTTTGATAATTCTGAAAATAAATATTTTGGAATTTCTGTTCCACCTGCAATTCTGAAATTTCTACTTTTTGTCTTGATTCCAGAAGAAAGGAAATGATTGAAGTGTCAGAAATTCCCTTAGGATGGAAATTTCATTTTCTGACCAACTCTAAATAATATTCCTTATGAATTTAGACATATTTTTCACAAACCAATCTTGATTCTGCAAATATCAGTTATGTGTAAGTATTGTAAAAACAAGCTTCAAAAATTAATTTTCAGCCATTAGATTTTTCATAAAGGCCTTGTTTCTACTATTTATTATATGTGTTCTCTGAATGATCACCAGTATCATATCTACTTTTTCACAACTCAGATTATTCCTACTTTTTATTTTCCTTCAGGTAAGAATTTTCAAACATTTTTACTCAATTTTTCATAAGAATAGGGGAGGAAGGAGGATCTCGTGGACAATACACTGGACTGAGATTCAGGAGTGCTTTACAGTAAGTTTTGCACCAATTTAACTAAACCAGTAGAAAACCCACTGAGTATAGACAAGCCTTCAGGCTATCTGGATTAAGTCACAGTTCCACCACAGACTTCATTGGTGGCCTGGGCAAATCACTCAGTATGAGATTCTAAGCCCTTTATTAGTGCTGAATAGTCCCTAACTCCAATAGTTCACTGAAGTTAATGGGACTACCTGTGGAGGAAGGTGTTATCCTAGATAAGTAAAAGTCCAAAGCTGACCCTTAATCTCTTTCTGATTCAGTTCCTCAATTATAAAATGTGAATAGTAATATTTCCTTGCTCCCTGTCTTGCCTAGTTAGGGGGAGATTTCAAAGACCATTTGGTGGAAGAATGGCCAAGCAGTTAGGGACTTAGTCTGGGATCTTGTAGATACAGGTTCAATTTCTTGCTCTGACACAAACTTCCTTGTGAAATCATTTACTCTTTTTGTGCTTCAATTCTGTTTCCTGACCTCAGAGGAGCGTTGTGAGGATGACTGTATTAAAATAAAATTGTGAGGTGCTGCTACACTGTGGTAATGGGGGGTATCTTAGGGTATGTCTACACTACAGGATTATTCCGATTTTACAGAAACTGGTCTTTTAAAACAGATTGTATAAAGTCAAGTGCACGCGGCCACACTAAGCACATTAATTCGGCAGTGTGCATCCATGTACCGAGGATAATGTCGATTTCCTGAGCGTTGCACTGTGGGTAGCTATCCCATAGCTATCCCATAGTTCCTGCAGTCTCCCTTGCCCATTGGAATGCTGGGTTGAGATCCCAGTGCCTGATGGGGAAAAAACATTGCCACTGGTGCTTCTGGGTACAGCCTCATCCATCTCTCCGTGAAAGCAGCAGCAGCCAACCGTTTCACACCTTTTTTCCTGGGTGAACTGTGCAGACTCCATTCCATAGCAAGCATGGACCCTGCTGAGCTCAAGACTGCAATCATGGACGTTTTAAACACCTCACACATTCTCATGCAGTAAATGCTGAACCGGAAGCTGCAAAGCCAGAAAGGAGGCGGCGGCTACGGCAGAGTGGCGACAAGAGTGATGAGGACATGGACACAGAATTCTGTCAAACTGCGGGCCCATGCGCTTTGGAGAGCCTGCTGGTAATGGGGCAGGGTCTAGCCATTGAACACCAATTTTGGGCCTGGGAAACAAGCACAGACTGGTGGGACCGCATAGTGTTGCGGATGTGGGACGATTCCCAGTGGCTGTAAAACTTCTGCATGCGTAAGGGCACTTTCATGGAACTTTGTGACTTGCTTTCCCCTGCCCTGAAGTGCCAGAATACCAAGATGAGAGCAGCCCTTACAGTTGAGAAGCGAGTGGCGATAGCCCTCTGGAAGCTTGCAACGCCAGACAGCTACCGGTCAGTCTGGAATCAATTTGGAGTGGGCAAATCTACTGTGGGGGCTGCTGTGATGCAAGTAGTCAAAGCAATCACTAAGCTGCTGCTACGAAAGGTTGTGACCCTGGGAAATGTGCAGGTCATAGTGGAAGGCTTTGCTGCAATGGGATTCCCTAACTGTGGGGGGGCGATAGATGGAACCCATACCCCTATCTTGGCACCAGAGCACCAGGGCACCCACTACATAAGCTGCAAGGGGTACTTCTCCATGGTGCTGCAAGCACTGGTGGATCACAAGGGACATTTCACCAACATCCACATAGGATGGCCAAGAAGGGTTCATGACGCTTGCGTCTTCAGGAACACTACTCTTTTAAAATGACTGCAGCAAGGGAATTACTTCCCAGACCAGAAAATAACAGTTGGGGATGTTGAAATGCGTGTAGTTATCCTGGGGGACCCAGCCTACCGCTTGATGCCATGGCTCATGAAGCCATACATAGGCAGCCTGGACAGTAGTCAGGAGCTGTTCAACTACAGGCTGAGCAAGTGCAGAATGGTGGTAGAATGTGCATTTGGCCATTTAAAGGTGCGCTGGTGCACATTACTGACTCGCTCAGACCTTAGTCAGACCAATGTCCCCATTGCTATTGCTTCTTGCTGTGTGCTCCACAATCTCTATGAGAGTAAGGGGGAGACCTTTATGGCGGGGTGGGAGACTGAGGCAAATCACCTGACCGCTGATTACGCGCAGCCAGACACCAGGGCGATTAGAAGAGCACACCAGGAAGCGGTGCGCATCAGAGAAGCTTTGAAAATGAGTTTCATCACGGGCCAGGGTACGGTGTGACTGCTGTGTTTGTTTCCCCTTGATGAACACCCCCCCTTTGATTGACTCGTTCCCAGTAAACAACCCACCCTCCCCCTTCGATTACAGCTTGCTTAAGGAAATAAAGTCACTATCGTTTAAAAATCATGTATTCTTTATTAATTCATTATAAAAAGAGGGAGAGAACTGACAAGGTAGCCTGGGTGGGGTTTGGGAGGATAGTAGGGAAGGAAAAGGCAACTAAAAAAATGTTATAATAATGAGAGCCTTTTGGTTGGGCTGTCCACTGGGATGGAGTGGGCAGGTGCACGGAGCCTATCCCCATGAGTTCTTACTCGTCTGTCGGGTGAGGAGGCTAAGGAACATGGTGAGGGGGGAGGGTGGTTATACAGGGGCTGCAGCAGCACTATGTGATCCTGCTGCCGTTTCTGAAGCTCCACCATACGCCGGAGCATGTCAGTTTGATCATGCAGCAGCCTCAGAGTTGCATCCTGCCACTGCTGATCTTCCTGCCACCACCTCTCATCTCGAGTGTCTCTCCTGTCCTCATGTTGGTCCCTCCTGTCCTCACGGTCACTGGCATCTTTCCTGTACTTTGCTACCACGTCCTTCCACTCATTCAGATGAGCTCTTTCATTGTGGATCACTTCCATGATTTCCGAAAACATTTCTTCTCGCGTCTTTTTTTCCGCTGCTTTATCTGAGATAGCCTTCGGGACTGTCATGGTATAATTCCCCACTCTGAGCCTTAGCATCCAAAAGATGAGGTACCAGCATGAATTCCTCTAAGCTCAATGACCAGCTTAGTACTTGTAGCGCTGCCACCAACCAGGAATTCCAGTGCCTGGTACACACTCTGGTCCCCCCAAAACCTTGCCCAGGGAACCCCAAAACCCAGACCCTCTGGATCTTAACACAAGGAAAGTAAACCCTTTCCCTCACCGTTGCCCCTCCCAGGCTTCCCCTCCCTGGGTTACCCTGGAAGATCACTGTGATTCAAACTCCTTGAATTTTGAAACAGAGAGGAAAATCCACCTTCCTCCCTCCTTCTCTCTCCCCCTCCCAGACTTTCCCTGAGAGAGAAAGTAATCCTAACACAGAGAGAAAATTAACCTCTCTCTCCCCCTTCCCTCTTTCTCCCCACCAGTTCCCTGGTGGATCCAGACCCAGTCCCCTGCGGTCTCACCAGAATAAAAAAAAAAACAATCAGGTTCTTAAACAAGAAAAGCTTTTAATTAAATAAAGGAAAAACAGTAAAAATTATCTTTGTAAATTTAAGATGGAATATATTACAGGGTCTTTCAGCTATAAACACTGGGAATACCCTCCCAGCCTAAGTATACAAGTACAAATTAAAATCCTTTCAGCAAAATACAGATTTGAACTCCTTCCAGCCAAATACACATTTTCAAATAAAGAAAACAAACATAAGCCTAACTCGCCTTATCTAACTAGTACTCACTATTCTGGACATATAAGAGACTGTATCAAAGAGATTGGAGAGAAACCTGGTTGCACTCTCAGAACCCAGAGAGAACAACCACCAAAAACTAACAGCACACACAAAAACTTCCCTCCCTCAAGATTTGAAAGTATCCTGTCCCCTGATTTGTCCTCTGGTCAGGTGACAGCCAGGCTCACTGATCTTGTTAACCCTTTACAGTCAAAAGAGACATGAAGTACCTCTGTTCTATTAACTCTTACTTATCTGTTTATGACAGGGACGGAGTAAGGAGGCTTGAAAAATTTGCAGCTGCATGAGGGAGAAAAAAAAGGGAGAGAAGTATTAAAAAAGATACATTTTAGAGAACAATGGTCATACTCTTTCACGGTGAACAACACTATTCACCTTACATAGCACATGTGTTTTCACTACAAGGTTGCATTTTGCATCTTAATATTGAGTGCCTACGGCTTTGGTATTACAGATCACAGATGCAGGTCCTGGCAGCAGAATTCGGCTTGCATGCAGCCATGGTAAGCCATTGTCTTTTGTCTTCTGCAGCCTTCATCTATTCAGTGCCCTCCTTTCCCAAATAGCAAGCAAAGCCCGTTGAGTGCTGCTTCTTTCCTGTTAACGTGCAGCAGCAGAAACCACCCTGTGCCTGGTATCATGGAAGATGAGTGTTAAACACTCCCTTTCCGCCCCCCAACCGCATGGCTGGTATCATGGAAGATCACTGGTAAACACTTTCCTTCCTCCCACCCACAACCGTGTGGCTGGTAGCAGGGAAGATTCCTGCTAGCCAAAAGCGCAAAAGCTCAGCACCAATAGCCACCACCCCCCCGCTTGGCTACCTGCAGGGAAGGATTTCTTTTAACCCACAGGCAAACAGCCCAGTAAGAATGGCCATCTCTGTCCCCTTACTTAAATTCCTGAATTTCAACCAGGTTACCATGAACGATATCACTCTCCTGAGGATAACACAGAGAAATAAAGAACAGATGTTGCTTGAATGCCAGCAATCACCGAGACCATAAGCAGCTAGGCTTTGTCATGTAATGATACCAGATTACTTGCTACATGCATGGCGTGGTCTAGTGTCTTACCATGGAGGACGGAATAAAGCAGCACTGCCCAGAAATCTTCTGCAAAGGCTTTTGGAGTACCTCCAAGAGCGCTTCATGGAGATGTCCCTGGAGGATTTCCGCTCCATCCCCAGACATGTTAACAGACTTTTCCAGGAACTGTACTGGCCACGAATGCATCCCAAGTCCTCAGGGCAAATTAATCATTAAAAAACTCTTGCTTTTAAACCATGTCTTATATTTACAAGGTACACTCGCCAGAGGTCTCTTCCATGGCTTCATTGTCTGGGATAGTTGCTTGGGGGGCTGAGAGGGTAATTCTGTCAGGATGAGAAAAAGCTCCTGGCTGTTGGGGAGAACAGAATGCTGTGTGCTCTCTACAAGCTCATCTTCCTCTTCCTCCTCATCTTCCCCGTCCGCAGAATCCTCAGCCATGGCTGCGATTACCACCTCCACCTCGGAATCCACGGACAGAGGTGGGGTATTAGTGGCGGACCCCCCTAGAATTGCATGTGGCTCAGCATAGAAGGCATGTTTTCGGCCCTGCCCCAGACTTTCTGTCTGCTTCTTTGGTTTTCTGGTAGGCTTGTCTGAGCTCCTTAACTTTCACTCTGCACTGTACTGAGTCCCTGGTGTGGCCTCTCTGCATCATGGCCTTGGAAATTTTTTCAAATGTTTTTTCATTTCGTCTTTCGGAACGGAGTTCTGTTAGCACGGAATCCTCTCCCCATACAGCGATCAGATCCAGTACCTCCCGTGCAGTCCATGCTGGAGCTCTTTTTTGATTATCAGGAGACTGCATTGTTACCTGATGAGCTCTGCGTGGTCACCTGTGCTGATGATCTCTCCATGCTGGGAGAACAGGAAATGAAATTCATAAGTTCACAGGGCTTTTCCTGTCTACCTGGCCAGTGCATCCTACTCCAGATTGCTGTCCAGAGCAGTCAAAATGGTGCACTGTGGAATAGCTCCCAGAGGCCAATACCATCGAATTGTGACCACACTAACCCAAATACGACATGGCAATACTGATTTGAGCGCTACTCCCCTCGTCGGGGAAGAGTACAGAAATCAGTTTTAAGAGCCCTTTAAATTGATATAAAGGGCTTCGTTGTGTGGACAAGTGCAGAGTTAAATCGTTTAACACTGCTAAATTAGTTATAAACGCGTAGTGTAGACCAGGCCTTAGATAGATAAAGGCACAAACAGCAGTAAGGTGCCTCACTGCCATTCATGTCTTTGAAAATCTCTCCCTTAACTTCCAAGCTCTTTGCAGCAGGGACTGTTTCTCACGGTGTGTTTGAACAGTGCCCAGCACAACGGGGTCTCAGCTGGTGCTACTACTGGTACTAGCTTTTGGGATTCATGGAACTTTTTCATTAATACTCAGTGGTTGTTCACACACCATCATCTATAGATTACTTTGACAGTAATAGTGAATTCAACTCAGTGCTTTTAGCTCATAGACTTTAAAGTCAGAAGGGACCATTATGATCATCTAGTCTGACCTCCTGCACAATGCAGGCCCACAGAATCTCACCCACCCACTCCTGTAACAAAACCCTAACCTATGTCTGAGCTACTAAAGTCCTCAAATCATGGTTTAAAGGCCTCAAGCTGCAGAGAATCCTCCAGCAAGTGACCCGTGCCCCATGCTGCAGAGGAAGGTGAGAAAATATTTACAATCTTTTACTTTTACTTTTTTTTTTTTTACACTCCTTGACTCGTTCTGCCCTTTGTTGGTTGTATGAAGGACAAAGACAGTAAGAAAAGCAATCTCAACCTCTGCTCATTTGCAGTTAAAACATATTCCCCAAGCTGTTCTAAGCAGACAGCGCTACTACATCTTGCTCTGCAACATGTAACTGTTTTTTAATTCATTTACCATAACTCACTGCCATTACACAGTAGATAGCATTGTTAACACATGGGTTCAGTTTAATTATCATTTATTTAGCTTTTTGAAGTTCTAAAGTACGAGACAAGTCGTAGAAATGATCAATAATAATAGCTATCAATGTGCTCTCATTCCTTTTTTAGGTGCATGTGGAAACTTACACTTTCCAAAGGCATGCCAGTTAACTTCCACTGGTGGTGGCCAGCAAAGAAGAATATACACCTGTGATGCTACATGGCAGTGTGTTCTTATGGGCTGCCCTATGCCATTCCCTTAAGATATTAGGGGCTCATTGATCCTTTGAGCTCTCACATCACAGAACTTACATTTGTAAAAAAACTTGAGTCACCTTCCTCTGTATTAGAAATGTTACTGGGTTCTGTTTCTGATTTAGAACGGTGTATTTCTTACCAGCTAACTTCTTTCCTTGAAATAGCATTTTTCCCTCAAGCCCCAGTCCTCACAAGCGAGTTGTCTTCCTCTGTTAGGATACCAGATGCAGTCAATAGTTTTCAAGCTGGGACAGAATTGGAAAGGTTAAGACACAAATTGAGTTACACATAGCAAGGGACATAAAAATGATAAAAAGAGGTTCTATAAATACATTAGGAACAAGAGAAAGATGAAGAAAAGTGTAGATCTACTACTTTTCAGAGCCAGAGAGTGTAGAATGGATGACATCAAGGAGTCTGAGGTGTTTAATACCTGTTTTGCTTCAGCCTACATTAAACAGGTTAATGGTGACCAGACACTCAACACAATTAGTATTAACAAGGGGGAAGAAACACAAGCCAAAATGCGGAAAAAGCATGTTAAATAATATTTAGATAAGTTAGATCTATTCAAGTTGGCAAGGCCTGATGAGATTTACCCATTGGTACTTAAGGAAGTAGCAGAAGCAGTCTCAGAATGGTTAGCAATTATCTTTGAGAACTCATGGAAGATGAGTGAGGTTGCAGAGGACTGGAGAAGGACAAACATAGTACCTAGATTAAGAGGGGGAACATAGGGGATCTAGGTATTTTTAGACCAGTCAGACTAACTTCTATACCTGGAAAGATGCTGGAACAAATTACTAAACAAGTAATTTGTAAGCACCTATAGAATAATAAGACAATAAATCAGTAGCTGACATGGATTTGTCAAGAACAAATCATGTCAAATCTACTTAATTTCCTTCTTTGATAGGGTTACTTGCCTAGTGGATGGGGGAAAGCTTAGAGGTGACATATCTTGAATTTAATAAGGCTTTTGACAGCCTTAAACTAAGGGAATGTGGCCTAGATAAAATCATGATAAAGTGGGTGCATAACTGGTTGAAAGACTACACTCAGGTTTCAAAGTGGTAGCTGTGTTAGTCTGTATTAGCAAAAACAACAAGGAGTCCTTGTAGCACCTTAAAGACTAACAGATTTATTTGGGCATAAGCTTTCTTGGGCTAAAACCCACTTCATCAGATGCATGGAGTGGAACATACAGTAGGCAGGTATAAATACACAGCATATGAAAAGATGAGAGTTACCTTACTAAGTGGGGGGTCAGTGCTAACGAACCAATTCAATTAAGGTGGAAGTGGCTATTCTCAACAGTTGACAAATTGGGTGGAAATCACTTTTGTAGTGCTAATGAGGCCAATGTAAACAAAGTGACCCATTTCAAACAGTTAACAAGAAGGTGTGAGTATCAGCAGGGAGAAATTAGTTTTTGTAGTGATCTATCCACTACCAGTCTTTATTGAGGCCTAATTTGATGGTGTCCAGTTTGTAAATTAATTCCAGTTCTGAAGTTTCTCTTTAGAATTTCTTTTTGAAGTTTTTTTTATTGAAGAATGGCCACTTTAAGTCTGTTATTGAGTGTCCAGGGAGATTGAAATGTTCTCCTACTGGTTTTTGAATGTTATAATTCGTGATGTCAGATTTGTGTCCATTTATTCTTTTGCATAGAGACTGTCTGGTTTGGCCAATGTACATGGCAGAGGGGCATTGCTGGCACATGATGGCATATATCACATTGGTAGATGTGCAGGTGAACAAGCCCCTGATGGTGTGGCTGATGTGGTTAGGTCCTATGAAGGAGTCAGTCCTCAGTCCAGTACTTGTCAATGTTTTTGTTAATGACTTGGATAAAGGACTGGAAAATATGCTTATCAAATTTGCAGAAGACACCAAACTGGGAGACAGTGGAACTGGGAGACACCAAACACAGTGGAAGACAGGATTAGAATTCAACAAGATTAAATTCAATAGAGACAAGTGCAAAGTAATACACTTAAGGAAGGAAAATAAGCAAATGCACAACTACAAAATGGGGGATAACTGGCTAGGCAATACTACCACTGCAAAGGATCTGGGCATTATAATGGATCTCAAATTGAATATGAGCCAACACCACAATGTAGTTCTGAAAAAAGACTAATTCTATTTTTTGGTATATTAACAGGTGTGTTGTATGTAAGAGATGGGAGGTAACTATTATGATTTACTCCCCACAGATGAAGTCTGAGATGGAGTATCGTGTCCAGCTCAAGGCACCACACTTCAGGAAGGATGTGGACAAACTAGAGAGAGTCCAGAGAAGAGCAAGAAAAATGATGAAAGTTTCAGAAAACATGACTTATGAGGAATGGTTAAAAATGGGCATATTTAGTCTTCAGAAAAGGTGACTGAGAGGAAGACCTGATAATAGCCTTCACAGGGTAGCTGGCTTCAGTAAATGAAATTAGTCCCGCTCCCTGTTGCCAAAGCAGGTGCTCCCATTTGTCAGGTTAATGGGAGAAGAGGGGGAGACAGCACCAAGGGCTACAAAGCATCAGGGTCAGACCTGGTGATAGGGTGAGTCCTCGTGAGTCAGAGCAGACTGGTTCAGTCAGGAACAGCAGGTGAAGAGACTGGAGAAGTCTCAGAAGGAAGCCAAAAGTGGTTCCTGGGAGAAAGTTGAAGGTAGGAAAGCAGCAGGAGGTTTGTTAACTAGGGTCTAGAGAGCCAGGGCTGAAGGCAGGAGGAGCAGCAGAGGGAATTCTTTGCTGGCTGTAACCTGGAAATCTGGACTAGAAAGGGCTGAAGCCAAGGGAGCAGAGTTCTAGCCTATGGAATTTTGAGCATGTGCAAAATCTTGGGGGTGGGGGAGGGGACAAATGGGTGTCACTAGTGCAGACTTGTCACATAGTTAAAATTATAGTAGCTCAAATATGATGGGTACCATATGTGAATTTTATGAGAGAACACAAATTATATTTGATATTCCTTATATTTCACTGGGTGTTACACCATGAAATACAATTATATTTCTTCAGACCTGAGAGAGCTTTCCCACCCTCCCTACCCCCCCAAAATAGAATTGAATTTAAAATGAGCATTCCCCCCAAAAAAGTAATTGAATTAATTTTAATTCTATAATCATTAAAAGGAGGTCAAACAAAAGTCATAAATTTATCTTGCTTTAAATAACATCACCGTAGATACATCAGAACCATATAAAATTGTGTTCTGTTTTTAATAACCAGATCAAAGTCATTAAGCGTCATTATTATAATTATATTCTTAGCCTAACTCACCTAATAGTTAAGTCAAGTATGTAAATCAATTTTTAAAGGAAATAATTTATTTTTATTCTTTAATAGAGGGGTCAAAGATCCTTGTCAATATTCATTGGCATATTTGATTCATCCTGTATTACCCTTAGAGATTTTGGCTAAGTAAATGGTCCAACAGCATTCAGAGACATTCAGAAAATTTTTTTTGACTCTTATGATTGCTAAAGCAGCAGCAATGTGCCCATGATTGTATCAGTATCAAACATTATGTTAAAACAATATTAAAGATTTCATTTTAAATGACAAATACAAAGACATTCAGAGTTAAAGTTGAAACAAACTTCTTTTCCTGCCATTTCTCTTAGATGCAGGACAATGCAACACTTAGCTAAAATGGGGTAAGTTAAAGACGAGGCTTACTCCTGAAGTCTTCCCTCAGATGAAATTCTTATTGAAATCAGTCACTTTTTTTCATAGTTGAGAGTAGGATTGTCACTGATCATTGGGGGTTAATGTAAGGAAGTAAGAAAGCTTGAGTCCCTCTCCACTCACCAATGCCACATACATGGATTGCTTCTCCAGACACACGTGTGGAGAGGAGATCAGACTCTGATATCATTACTCCCTGTGCAGTGGAGTGCTCAAGGACTTGCTCTGCCCCTCTAAGGTGCCAGTCAGTAGATCTGAGCTGCCATAAAGGGTGAGGTAGCCTGCACTCAGGAAAGGACTATAGTAACTTATTTCACTCACAGAGTTAGGGGCAGCCAACTCAGAGTCACACATGCTTCTCAGGACTGCTCCTAGGGTAGCACAGCGACATGCCACTCCTTAGGCAGGGCTAGATATAGGGTCTCAATCTAGCCCTGAGATTAGACCTGTGGGCCAAATTACTAATTTTTCAAAAGAGCTCAGCTTCCATTTAGGCACCTAAACAAGGGCTAGATTTTCAAGAGTGCTCAGCTTCCAACAGATCTCATTGGGAAAGAAACTCCTGCCACTTATGTAAATACTTAAATGGGAGCTGCTAAATGCTAAGTTTTGTTGGAGATTTGGTCTGTCCTGTTTTGCCTTTTTTGTGTTAACACAGAATTTCACTTTAGTGGGTGTTAGAGGAACAGAAAAACATAAAAGCCTGGCTTATTTGGCCAATCTGAATGAGTTGCTGCTTCAGCTGGGGGTGGGGCTTGATTGTAAGGGAGGTCATTGGGCTCTATTTTAACACAAATGATAAATAATAATACAGCAAGAGAATCATCAGTGCTTATGATCAAGACTTTTCTTTTGTCCCACACTGAGTATAGATAAGGGACCTCACGTGGATATCTCCCCCCTTCCCTCAAGTCTGAATCATCCTGGCCTACTGTATACGTTTGTGAAATATATCTAATTATGGAGCTCTTGAGTTTTTTAACACAATTGTATGTCATGATATGACGTGAATGATATTGTGTCATTATATAAAAACATCCAGGCAGATTTTTTAATAGACTGGCTATGTCAGTGAGTCTCTCTAGATAAATGATTATTTAATTACAGTAAATAGATTAACTTCAAAAAGGTTATTAGGAATAAGCAGAGAGACTATAGGGAATGGAAAAAAGGAATTGATCAGCAAAGAAAGCTAGATTGCGGAGTTTAGAAAATGTAGGAATAACGTGAAAATTGCTAAAAGCCAAGCTGAATTAGCACTTGCCAAGGAAATTAAAATTAATAAGTGGATTTTTACTTATATAAGTAAACAGAGAATAAGGAAGAATGAGGTTAGGCTACCATGCAATGTGTTAGGAAGAAGATTAAAAATAACCTTGCTTAAAACCTAAAATGCCTCAGTTTTCAATAACAATGCTAATATGGAACATATACATGAAGGCAGGATGGCTGATAGAAATGAATGTCTAGAAATGGAAATGACCACAACTGAGGTGACAGAAAAAATTAGAGCTTATTGTGCTCAAATCAGAGTAACCAGATAATTTCCATCCCAGAATACTGAAAGAACTGGCACATGAGATTGCTAGTCCGGTAGCAAAGATTTTTAATAATCTGTTGATAATGCAAAGTTGGGAAGCATCATAAATACAGAGGAAGATCAGAATATTACACAGGTAAGATCTGGCTGACCTTGAGAACTGGAGTGACAGAAATGGGATGAAATTCAACAGTACACAATGCAATGTCATGCATTTAAAATCAAATCGTAAGAATTTCTGCTAGAAGTTGGGGGTTTATACAGTAGTTGGAAGCAACAGAGGAGGAGAGAGACCTGGGTGTATGGGTCAATAACAGGATGATAATGCATCACCGATGTGATGCAGCTGTTAAGGAGGCAAATGAAATCCTAGGATGTATTAGGCAAGGCATATCCAGTAGAGATAGATAAGTATTAATGCTATTGTACTGGTGCTATTAAGGCACTGGTAAGACCTTATTTGGAAAACTGTGTACAAATTTTGGTCACCCATGTTCAAGAAAGAAGAATTCAAAATGGAAGAGGTGTGGAGAAGAGCTATGAGGATGATCAGGGGACTGGAGGACCTACCTTATGATAGGAGACTGGAAAAGCTTAGCTTGTTTAGCTTAGTAAAAGAAGGCTGAGAGGGGATATGATTGCTCTCTAGACATACATTAGGGCAGTAAATACCAGGGAGCGTGAAGAGCTATTTAAGCTCAAGGACAATGCTTGCACAAGAACAAGTGGTTATAAACTGGCCAAGACTAAATTCAGGCTGCACATTAGACGGTTTCTAACCATCTGAGGAGTGAGGTTCTGGAACAGCCTCTTAACAGGAAATATTGTGGGGAGGGAACAAACAATTAGAGCTGGATGAATTTATGCGTGCAACTATATGATAAGGTTGCTTGTGATGGTATGGACAGGGCTCAAATAGCCTTGGGGCTCACTTCTGGTTTATGCTCCTAAAGCTCCTGCTTCAGGGTTTCAGTCAGTCACATGCAAGCATGAGGAAGGGTTTCCTCACCCCACCTCAAATGTATTCTGTCAGGGTTTTTTATGTCCTTCCCCTGATGCTTTTGAGATAGGGTAACCAGATAGAAAGTGTGAAAAATAGGGACAAGGGGTGGGGGGTAATTGGTGCCTATATAAGAAAAAGCCCCAAATAAATATCGGGACAGTCTCTATAAAACTGGGACATCTGGTCACCCTGTTCTGAGATGGCCACAGTTGGAGATGGGACATTGTGTGGGATGGGCCAGGGCTCTGAGGTGGCACTGAACAGTCTCTCTCTGAGGTGCTTGGCTGACTGGTTCTTGCTCACATGCTCAAGTCTCACTCAAGAGTTCCCAAATTTTGCCTTAATGACCCATTTTGAGCCAGTTTTCTGTGATTCTAATCAACAACAAAGCAACATAGCGACCAAGGAATCCAAGGAAATTGCACATTAATTATGTTATTTAATACTCTAAAATGTGACACTTGGCCTTGCATGTTGTGACATAGCTTGTAAAAGACTGGAAGCATGGTAGAAATTACACATCTAATCTCCAGTATATCAATGAGATTTGATGATGCAAATGCACTGAATCCAGCTTCACTCAAATGCTCGCGAATGGCACCATGAATTTCAAGGCATATGTTGAGAGTGCAGGATGTTCATTCTTGACAGTCAACCAGAACTCGGGAGAGAAAGTTGGGCATATGTTCCTTGCAAGAACTGATAGTAGGAAATTTCAATGAGCTGTTTGATTTCAGCTTCTGGCAAATCCATGGTATCAAGTTTGCACTGACAGGAGTTTCACACCCAATCATACTTTGTTATGCCCAGGTTGGGGGAAAAAGGATGCACACTGTTTCTCCATCTGGTTGAGATGCTCAGCCATCACCTGTGTGGGAGGCTGAATACTTTAATTGTCAGCCAGGAACTTGCAAACCTGTGGGAAAGATACATTCTTCAAGAAAATTTTCTTCATAAATCCTGTGATTAGATCACTCAGCTGAAAGATGTGAGTGTTCGTTCCTTGCAGATCTGTATTCAATTCATTCAGTTTTCCAAATATTTCTGTAACATAGGCAACAAGGCACATCTTCCTTTGGCCACACACAAAAATCAATGAATTCACTCTTTTTGCAGTCCATTGCATAGCCACAGAGCTTGTCTCTCAGTTCAAAAAAATCATCCCAGTGCTTTTCTTCTCAGGAGCCAATGATCTTCAGTGTGCAACAACTCCCCATCATGGTAAGTGCCTATGTTTTCACACAGTTTTGAAAACAAACTTGTGCAAAGAGACTGAGTCTGGATTTAGTTCACAGTTGCAAAATTTCTTCTAGCTGTAGATTCAGAGCTTTAGATGCCAATTGCTCCCCATGAATCATGCAGATAGTCCACACAGCAGATGGTGCACTTCTCTTACCAATGTATGCAGACTTGCTTTGTGGAGTTCCCTAGACAGAGCTCCATGTGTGCAACCCCTCCCCCCATGTGATCACACAGGATATTCTTGTTTTGCATGACAGTCCATGCTGTCTTGTGTCTGAGAAGAGAGAGAAAGAACAAAATGTCCTTGAGCATTGCTCTGTCCCATGTGTATGTCACAAAAGCCAGGAAATGTGTATCACAGTGTTTCCATCAACTTGAAGAGCAAAAGCATCCATGTTTTTTAGATGCTTCACCTGTGTGTTTTCCAGATCTGTTGCTATCACCTCAATCCTTCACTTCACTATGTTTCTGGAGAATGGTATGGCTTTGTTTGTTTGCCTCAGTTTCCCCACAAATTATCTTCATGATATTGATTGCAGCTGGCAAAATAAGAGTCTCTCTCCAATTGTGTGAGGCTTCTCGGCCAGTGTGATGTGGTAACTTACCTCAAATGATGCCTTTTGAGCACGGTCAGAGATACCATGTAGACCTGAAAGTTCTTCTTTCTGGCACTACAAAAATGACCTTAGTTTTCCTATGTGTTCCTTGTGAAGGGTTTTCAAATGTCATGTAAGTTTATTAGGCTTCATGCTTTTGCTAGATAACACCTTGTGAGCCAGCAGGCATTTTGGGCTCTCTCTGTTCTTGACAAAAATACTGATAAAGCCATATTCAAAGCCTTATCATATTTGAGAATATGTTTCTTGCACTCATTTTTCATTCATAACTGCATCACTAATGTCACTGATGAAGGTTGAAGAAGAAACTCTGCATAAAAATGAGTGCATTGTGCCTCTTATCACAAATCAGAAAGGGAAATTCACTATTAAACAAGCGAGACCAAGACTTTGAAAGGCCCTATGTGGAAATACAATGATTTTTTTATCAAGTACCAACAGGATACTCAGGCTGGCATAAAATTTAAGGTTGTTGTTGATAAGGCTGATGCCCACAGATAAGGATCTCCTGGATTCAAGTCTCTCAGCTGGATGCTTGCACAGCCCAATGGTGAAAATGGCAAAATGACATCTACACAGCCACCTCTGCACCACCAACATGTCTAGAACTGTTCCCATAAATGCTGTGCTAGCAGACCACTATTTTACACAATGGTGGCCTCTGTACAGCATGATCTCTCATGCACTGTACAAAGTTATACGGTGTGTGGAGGACACTTTGTAGATCAAAATGGCAGCCTCATGGTGCAATGTTTGTTGTGCAGGTCCAGACATATTCAGGGCAGATGATGTTGTCTCAAGGGCTGAATCAGGCCTATTGATGCTGCAATCCTAGTGGGGATCACAACCTACTGATTGGGAATGTTGATCTGATTGCCTTATATTGGATTGGAAAGAAATTTTCCCCAGATCATATTGGGTTTGGGTTGTTTTTTTTGCCTTCTGCTGCAGTGCATGGGTGCAGATCATATGCCAGGATTATCTTTGTATATCTCATTTAATCATTTCTGTGCCAGTACAGGGGCCTCGCTCACTGATGCACGTGAGTCCATCTTGTTCTCTTCCTCAAGCATATAATTATCTAGTCTCATGTGGATTGTAATACTTTGGTCTCATTTTGGTTCTTGGGTTTAGCATTCAGGTGCTGGTGGCCTGTGATATATAGCAGCTCAGACTAGATGATCGAAAGGTCACTTCTGGCCTTGAACTCTATGATTTCAGATGACTGACACAAAATGTAAGGCAGGATGAATAATTAGGAAAAAGGGAACTGGACAGTAAAATGCATACTTTTTAGTGAGGTTAAAAAAAAATTCCATACCCTCAAAATGAAATGGTGTTCCTTCTCTTATTGACCCTTTGCATTTTATGCATGAAAATCTGTCTTCTTGACTGATTACCACTAACCAATGCAATCCTTCCTTCTTATCAATAATGACTGGCATCAGGCCTCTTTAGTTTATCCTGGATTACTTTCAGTTGATCAGCAGTAGTATTTCTTAGAATGATTTATTACTGTTCTGACTAGTTTTTCCTCAAATTCTTCCTTTTTATTTAGCTGGACCAGTTGTTTCCTACTCATCCTAACACCTCCTCCTTTTTTTTAAAACCGTATTTATCTGGCAATAGCAAATTGACAAATCTTAGCCATGGAACTATCAGAGATAATTCAATAATCATTACAACAGTGAGCTTTTGTTTAGGGAAATATTATACGGCAATACAATAATCAGATCTCTCCAATTCTTGTTAACCTAAGGTAGGTTTTTTTCATTTGGCCTTAGTTTACCCATATGTTGTCCATTCAGGACATTGGATAGGAATTGAATTTAGACCTGACATTAACCTTTTTGAAATCAATACACAATTTCCATTCTAGGAACAAATTCTGAAATCAAGACAATAATTGAAATGCCAATTTCCCCCAGGACAGGAATTCTGAATTTTGCTCAGCTCTATTGCTAAGCAAATAATAGATTTTTCAGTTCAGAAGCTGAACTGAGGAATGGGAAGAGGAGGGAATCACTTAGTTTTGAATCACAACTGATTTCCTCTCCCCCCCGCCGCCAGTTTCTCACTGGAGTGAAAAAAACTGAAAAAACAAAACATTCCAAATGCCAGTTTGAATCTACATTTAGTTTAGATAATATCCTTTCAAATTGATTCAAATGTCAGTTTGATATGTCTGAATTTTTTTTGCAGTGTTTTTAGCTGACACTCTTTACCAAATTTGACCCAAATTTGCTAATACTTTCAGTGCCTAGAAAAATTCATTTTTCAGCAAATTTTCTATTTATTGAAAATTTGCAAGGTGTTACTGGATATATAACATCTAATCTTGCAAACATTATACTCACATGACCAGTCCCTTTGACTTCACTGGGCTTGTGTGGTTAAAGGATGAAAAACAGAGCTCATGGTATGAAGATGAAGCAACACGTTCACACGTTTTGAGATTGTGAGAATACCAAATATGGAAATCTTTGCATTTGATATGGTGAGTATGCTGAAAAGTAGGATATAGTCACATTTTTTCATCTTTTAACTGACTAACCTTAATCAGAGTCATTTTTTTAATAATAATTAAAGGTTGATAGATGATTTATAGATGTGTTACTTTTCCTACATATTAATTCCTTAATAAACTATAATGTACTAGAATTTTCAGGTTCTGAAAACATTTAGAAGAAACAAATGACTTTATAACTTTATATTATTGCACAAAAACAGCTAAAATATGGCTAGTGCAAGGTAGTGACTTTATTGACAATATAAACTGTTCTGTTACAAGTACTAGTACCCACACTAAAGCTGAATTCTTGCTGAATGGTAAGATATGTAGCCAGAACTGGTTGAGAGATTTCATTCATATATCAGAATCATATAATAGGCTTTATATGGGATTCCTCACATAGAAGGATTTCAGCACTGGGGCCAATATTTATTTGTCCTGTCCACTTATTTAAAAAAAACAACCACCCCCTGCTTAAAACGTAGTGCAACAGATTATTAAAAAATTAAAATAATAAGCATAATAAGGAATCTATGTCAGAGACTCAAAAGGTAAGGGTACCCTAAAGCCAATCAAACAAATAGGGCAAGGATTTGTAATTAAAATGATTTAATCTCCGTTGCTGATCACTGCACAGCTTCAGCCTATTTTCCTTAAACTAATTAACGACAGATGGGAGATAAGATTATATCCACACATTATTGCAGGGTTATACAAAAATATGCCTTTTTCTCTCCATTATGAGTACTGGAAATGCAGAATAGAAGTCTTTCCTTCTTTCCTAATGCACAGTAAATATTTCTTACTATGATTTTAAGGATTTAATTTTTATTCATCTAGTTTGCAAAAGTTTACTATGTTGTTATATTTAAGAAAATAGATTTTATAACAACATTTTTGTCATTGATTTTAGATATTTAATTTTGAAAAAAAGTGATTAGACATTCAGTGTATCTGAGTTGGTAAAAATATGTACATAAAATCTGATCTAAAACATTTCACACACAAGAAAATGAGCTGGAAAAGACTTCAGCCACAGAAAGACAAGAGTATGTCCATTCTTGTTAATGCTACAAAACAGTTTGCATTACAATCCCGGCTTTCACATGTAGATAACTTTCTGAAAAACTGACATGTTAGGTTGAGTTTTTCCATGTGGCCTTTACATGAGGCAATTTATTTTTGAGCAACATTGCTTCAGCTGTTTCTGAGATATGGAAAAATGGAAGCAAATGTACTTTTCCAGCTGTAGAAAATTCTAACTGCAATATTTGAAGAGGTGACATTGGAAACATGTAGCCAAGTCTTTTAGCTCCAGAGAGCCCCCGTGTGTTCAGATGTGGTATTGCAGGTTTATTATTATTTTATTATTGTTATTATTATTTTACAGTTTAGTGCTCCTTTAGCCATCCTGGCTCAAACCACTAGACCTGACCACTTACATACCAGTCCATGACATAAGAATGCTGTGTATATATTTTCTGTGACCTAGCCCTGCTGCCAGGTTACTCAGTCCATTTCCATTTCAGGGTGATCAGAAAAGTCTCAAAATAGTAAATTCAAAATCTAATGGCCTTCAAACCTGTCTCCCAACATGTATCTGGAACTTTTCATTCTTGGCCTCTTTTACTCTTAACATCCATGCTCTCTGTCTTGGTCTGGCAGTGAGGTAAGGGAATCAAGACCCACCCGCACTTTCCTCTGAGTTCCAGCTCAGGGATAATTTAGCCAGCTAATCCCTCCATGATTTTCCCTGGGATGCTTCTATCTTTGGCCCACTTGTCCAAGTCTTTCCCCAGGTCTCTGGATTCCACTATCCCCACCTAGGACCAGGAATTCCTCACTTCTTCTTTGCCAGCTACAGAAGTACCTTCTCAGAACTGCTCCTAGCCTCTCCTGGAGTTGCTGGGCTATGATGAATAAATGCACTGTCTCTTGCCTAAGAGTCAGTCTTTCCCTCCTCTAAGCAGGAGTTTCTTCCTCAGCCCTCTTCCTGGAGCTAAGTTGGAGAGTCTGACCTCTCTTTTTCCTTCTTTAAATAGGCATTCTCCTCTCAGCCCTCTCATTCTGGGGTTGGGAATTAAGTTCCATGCAGTCTCATGCAATACTTTCCTCTTCCAGACAGGAGTTTCCCATCAGCCCTTGTCCTGGAGCTAGGGTTTTATTTCAAGAAATGTCTCTGTTCATTGCCTTAGGACAGTGGTCAATCCTTTCCTTTAACAGTGTCCCTCCCACCCCTCATCTTCGGGTTGGGTTTTTATTCCAGACAGCCTCCCTGCCTCAGAGTAGTCAATATTTCCTTTCTTCAGACAGGAGTTCCCCCTCAGCCCTCTCTCTGGACTAAGCATTTCAGACAGTCTTGTCACTTCTGAGGGCAGGAGTCCCCCATCCAGCTCTCTTCTGTGGAGTTGGGCTTGTACTGTAAGCCAGCTCCAAGGCTTTTGCCTTCAGCTGTGAACCTTTTCCAACTGATCCCTAGTTTGAAGGGTTTAGCAGGCAGCCTTTCCTGCTGATGTGTGCCCTTGCTGTGAGAGAGGAGACACCCTTTATGCTGGCTCCCTTTTCTCAGTTCATCCCTTGATTTGGGAAGAGGGAAGCCTGCCCTATCACTCTTCCAGGCTCCTGGTTTCAGGCCTTTAAGAAGCTATGGCTGAGTGCCAGTTTTTCTCCCTACCACTACTTATTTCTCTCCCTTATCACCACTTTTTCTCTATCCCCATCTCTCCTTAGGTCCTTGTACATCTTTATTGGGTCTTGCAAAAGAGCCATGCCAGGTAATGAGGTGGACTGACTATTAAGTACTACTGTCCTTAAAGGCAGACTACCCCATCCCTGGTTGGGCCTGGACTTGCAAACAGTTCTGAAATAGAGGGGAAAGGTTCCACTGGTGATGGTGAATATCATCACCAGCATTAATGACATGTAATGACTCACAGATTATAGACAACTTCAGAAAACTTAGAAAGGTGCTGAAGGAGCGGAATCTCCATGTGATTTTCTCAGAGATACTTCTGGTCCTGTGAGCAAAGGAAGACAGAAGGCAGAAGACTCTGGAAGTGAACTGCTGACTATGTAAGTGGTATAAGGTAGAACTTTGGGGTTTGTGAACATTGGTTCCACTTCTACTGATCTGGAGACCTTCCAAACTGTAGACGCCCCTCACCCCATAGAAAGGGGACCAATCTCCTCGCAGCTATGCTGGCTAGAGTTGTCAGTTATTAAACTTACAATAAAAGGGAAGGGTGAAAAGAGAACAAATGAGCATTCAGTTAGCACAAAGTCAAGATGTCAGCAATGGATGCAAAGAGAATTTTTTTCTAAATTGTCTACACATCAATTGTAAGAGCAAGAGGAATTGGAATTGCTCATTTAAGAGAATAACTTTGACCTAGTTAGTATTACTGAAATATACTGGGAAGCTTCAGATGATTGGAATGTTAAAATCAATGGATATAGCCTATTTAGGAATGATCAAATGGGCAAAAGGGGAGGGGGAATGGCACTCTGTCAAAAATGGCAGTAACTGTTTTAGTTATGACAGCTTGGAAAGAAGTGATCTTGAATACTGATTGGTCAATGTCCTAATAGATAAAGTGCAAGATATGGTACTAGTTGGTGTCTGCTACAGACCATCAAATCATACTAGAGCACAGCATGACCAGCAACCTATATAATGTGTGTGTGTGTGGGGGGGTGGGGGCAGACAGCCTGATCATGGATGACTTCATTTTAAGTGACATATACTGGATGTCTCATCTGCTAGTACTAAACAGTCCTTGGAATTTATAAATATTATAAATGACAATTTTCTAACTCAAGAAGTGTTACATCCAACACAGAGAAATTCCTTGTCTTAACAGATAAAGCGGAACTGATCACAGAGCTACAAATTAATGGTGGCAGAGATGCAAGTTGTCACAACTTGATTACATTTATTATGTACAAAGAGTATGAAGTCGAAGCCAGTAATATATCTACCCGGTGTTTTAAACGGGCCAGTTTTACAAAGCTGAAAATAATTGGAACCAAATCAGCTGGCAATTAAACAAAAAAACTAGCAAAATGTGAATGATAATTGGGAACTGTCTAAGAACATTTTACTAGATACACAAAAAGTGACAACCCACAATCGAGAAAGAAGGCTACAATGGTTAAAAAACAAACAAGATAAACACTAGCCTGACTTAGAAGGGAATAATAATTTGTATATATTAAAAAGGGAAGTTGATAACAATGAATATAAATTGGAAGCTAGGAATTGTAGAAAATTGATAAGAGAAGTAAATGATGCATGAGGACGTCTATGGCCAGCAGAGTTAAGGAGAATAAAGAGCTTTAAAAAAATATATTAGGAACTAAAGGGAACCCAACAATGTTATTGTTTTATTGCTAGATGAAAATGGTAGAACTGTCAATAATGAATGAAGAGAAGGCAGAAGTGTTCAATAAATATTTCTGTTCTGTAATGGGAAAAAGACTGATGATGTAGTCATATCATATGATAATGATCAAGTACTTTCCATTCAAGCAGTAACTAGGGAGTAAGTTAAACAGCAACTACTAAACTTAGACATTTTAAAGTCAGCAGATTCAGCTAACTTTCATCCAAAAGTTTTTAAAGGGCTGGTTGAGGAGCTTGCTGAACCATTAATGCTGATTTCTAATAAGTCTTGGAAAACTGAAAAAATTCCAGAGGACTAGAAGAAAGCTAATGTGCCAAAGTTTTAAAAGTGTAAATGTGATGATTTAGGTAAATGATAGGCCTGTCAGCCTGAAGTTGAACCTGGGCAAAATAATGAAATGACTGATATTGGACTCAATTAATAAAGAATTAAAGGAGGGTAATAAAATGAATGTCTATCAACATGGGCTCATGGAAAATAATCTTGTCAAAGTAACTTGATTTTTAAAAAAAATGAGATTACAAGTTTGGTTGATATTTGCTAAGACTTCAGTAAGGCATTTGAGAAACTAGACTGATACAAAATCAACTTAACACATTAAATGGATTTAAAATTGTCTAAGAAGTCTCAAAATGTAATTGTAAATGAAAAATCATCATCATCGAGTGGATGTGTTTCTAATGGGATCCCACAGGACTCAGTTCTTAGTTTTATGCTGTTTACTATTTTTAATCAATGACATGGAAGAAAATAAAATCATCATTGATAAAATTTGCAGATGATCAGGATTGGGTAAGTGCTAAATAATGAAAAGCTCAGAGCAATCAGGATCGCTTGGTGAGCAGGGTACAAGCAAATAATACATGTTTCAACATGGCTAGATGTAAAGCCAGGTGTTCCGGAGCAAAGAAGGTAGGCCAAACTTACAGGATGGGGGGATTCTATCCTGGGAAGCAGTCACTCTGAAAAATATTTGCGGATCACAGTGGATAATCAGCTGAACATGAGCTCTCAATGTGATGCTGTGGCCAAGAGGATAAATGTGATCCTTGGATATATAAAAAGAGGAATATAGAGTAGAAGTAAGGAGAGTATATTACCTCTGTGCTGGCGCTGACATGACAACTACTGGAAT
The DNA here is from genome assembly GCF_025201925.1 of Gopherus flavomarginatus. Classification (NCBI taxonomy): domain Eukaryota; kingdom Metazoa; phylum Chordata; order Testudines; family Testudinidae; genus Gopherus; species Gopherus flavomarginatus. The sequence goes on from NC_066617.1 coordinate 191,492,121, forward strand.
ACGATGTCTCTTTTTGGTGTCTACACTTCGTGGATGTTGAAAATGTAGAGAAGGTTTAAAGAAAAATCACAAGAATGATTAAAGGCTTGGAAAACATGTCTTATAGTGACAGTCTCAAGGAGCTCAATCTATGTAGTTTATCAGAGAGTAGGGTAAGGGATGACTTGATCACAGTTTATATTAGAAGTACCTTCAGGGGAAACAGAATTTTGATAATACAGGGCTTTCCTTTCTAGCACACAAAGGTATAACATGATCTAATGGCTGGAAATTGAAGCTAGACAGATTCAGACTGAAAATAAGATGCATTTTTTTAATAGTGAATGCAATTAGCCATTGGAACTGTTTCCCAACAGTTGCAATGGATTACCTGAGCAACCTTAATTTATCTGCTATTGTGTATGCATGAGAATCTTTAAAAATACATGCTCACACATTTTTTTCACTGAACCTCTGCTTGAGTTACTGCATAGGATGGACGTTGCTCAGTTAATGAGCAGCTGTTGATCATTGTTTTGTTCTCATTGAATATGTGGCCCTGTGCCTTATTTATGGCACATTATTCACATCCTGCTCTGAAGACAGAATTATAGCACCTGAGTGCTCCAAACATTAATTTATTTTCACAACAGGTGAGGTGATGGTATTATTCCCGTTTTACAGATGAAGAGCAGAAGAACAGAGAAATTAGGTAAAAAAAAACATCACTTATTTTGGGTGCCCAATTTGAGACACCTGGGAAATGTTTTTTCGGACTAAGCCCCAACTCAATTATGTTAGTTAAACAGCAACTAGTTGTTGTCATAGTGGGGACTAAATAATCCTTAAAAGTGCCAGTAGGGTGACCCGATATGAGCCATTTCCCCTCAATCCAATTAAGCCTTGGAGAGAAAAGAGTCTGCCTCCCCACCCTCTTACTCCACATCAGCAGTCTATGACTGCTACAGAATTGTCTCAATGGACTCTGAAGCACTGACTTTTTCCAAAAATATTATAGGTATTTGTGAGGGAAATTATGGATTCTTCAGCTTCTGTTCTGAGCAGTAATTAAGGAAACCCTGGGATTTCCCTAGCAGCCATCAAAGAGTTTCTAGGTTGTTGCTGAATGCCATTTCTGGTGCTATTCCTGCCCCTGTTGTATCAAATAGGGGCAGTTCCAGACACTTACCAACCCCCTAAACCAATTCTTGATTGGGGAGCTACAGCCTATACAAGCAGCAGTCCTCTCAGATAAACCTGCTGCAAGGGAAAGAGTCCACCACAGCTGGCCCGCAAAGAATCTGGTAGGTGGAGATGGCACAAGGCACCACCCTTCCTGGAGACATTTAAGATAAGGAAATGATGTGGTGTGTCTATGGGGGAAAGATGTCTCAGTGCCTGTGAGGAATCCACCAGACCCTTTGTTCTTCCTCCCTTTGGACTGTTTAAAAGATGTTAGGAAGATCCATGAGGTGACTCCTTTCCACCTCCATTCCCTCTGCCAGTGAGATTGGGCTTATCATGAACCAGAACCCCAAAGTAGAGCCTTGTAGTTTCTATTCGACACCAAAACCCAAACTGCTGGAAGGGGGGTTGGTTCCAGCACCCTTTTATTTAAACCAGCTTAATTTGGGTTGGAATGTTCAGGAAAATCAACTATATTCTACATCAATGTTCTTGGACAGGAATACCTGGCCACGAGTGACAGAATAGTTTCAAGTACCCAACATACATACAAATGTGCTAAAAGGGTAAGGATAAAACCAGAATCATTCATCTGAAACCTGCCACTACATTTTGTTGGTTGGAGAAAATAGGACCTGGATCTGAACCATACCTGATTTTGTTTTAAAATTTTGTTAAACCCAAACTTACCTGAGGAGATCTTGCTAAACCAATACCCCTAACAGCTATGCCCAGCATTACTAGGACAACTTGTTTAGAAGCAAATCCCAGAAATATCAGCTTCCAAAGACAAGGCTTTATGCAAATGACAGCAGGCATCACTCTATGATGCCATTATGTCATTTTACTCATATTGCTTAGAGTGGTGATTCTGTTGCTGCAAGTGAAGAACAATAATGAAGCAATTACCAGTTCAAAATTAAGTTTAACTTTCCTACATCCCTTCTAAAACCTACTGGGACAAATTGTCTCCCACTGAACTGACTTGGGCTGCTCAAGTGTAATAGAGAGAAGCATTTGGAGCAGTGCATTGTAGGATGATTGCACTGAACTAGGCATGTTTGGCATATCTCTATTTGTTATCACTAAATGACTAAAGCCATTCATTTACAGAATCCTCCATAACTTATTGTTTGAAGTGTATTAATAGCCAGCTGCCTCAGAGAAAGGTATTGCTAGACAGGTCAGATTGAGAACATAGGATATTACAGTTTTAATGAAGTTACATTCCCTAGTGATTTTTTTTTTCTGCTTGGAACCTGTCAGTTGCTGCTTCCCAAAGACCTTATCCTTTCACACATTGTTAGCTTTATAAAGGGGATGAGACAATATATAAAATCCACTTACGTAAAGGTCTGCTTCATCCAGTATTACCGCTGGGAACCTAAACTGGCAGCAGTTTACCAAAGCACAAGCAAAAATCAATTTTAATTAGTATTTTTGGCTTTAATGAAAAGTGATTACAAAATTGGCATTTTAGCTAATACTGTTGAGATTTATGGTGGAGTGATGCTAATTAATTTTCTGTTGAATTGCTCTGGGCCATGAATAACTGCAATAAAATGGCAGATCTGCTGATACCAAGACTCTAAGCTGCCTTTTGTTAAGAAGCTCCAAAGCGCTGATAATGGGCTGCAGGTATATTTTACATTACTTCTCATAAACTACACATTATTACTCCTTTATAAAGAAGTGTTTCAGGTAGCCCAAGTTTTTGCATTTTATAATTAGAGCAATGCCTCTTCATATAACTTGATGTCAGCATATGAACGCTTTCTTTACAATGTAATGCTATTTTAAGAATTGCTACATAGGGAGGATGTTATTGGGTCAGAATTAAGCTTACCTTAAATTATTTCTTGTTTACTCCCTGATTAATTGTATTGTTTTACTTATTAGAAAGATACAATTTAATCCATCCGCTTGCATTTAGCTTGTAAGCTCTTTATGGCAGGGACCATCTTTTATTCTGAGTTTGAATAGTGCTAGCAAAAAGGGACGCTGAACCTGATGGGGGCCTCCAAGTGCTACCACACTCCAAACAACAGAGCATTTGTCTTATTTAATTTGGGAATATGAGGCCTGAATCTGACCTAAGTTACACACAGCAGTGCAAAATTGATGTAACTCTACTGACTTCAGGGGACTCACTTTATTTACTATATACCTATGTGACTGAGATCAGAATGAGGTGCACATTAGGGCTGCCAAGTGCAGATGAATTAGGGGGAGAGGTGGTGTGAAGGCACAGAAAATACACAGGAGGCAACCCTAATGCTAGTTAGCTCTCCCCAAGTGTAAGAACTGCCAGATGTACAGAATTGCAGAAGTGGAAATTTGGATGGGTGGGCATCAGAAAGTTGGCAGTGGAATGAATGGTGTGGCAAGAGTCATTGTTCTGTCCACACTAGCCTCTACTATCTTTAATGCGATAATTATAACACATTAAAACAACTAAAAATCCAAATGAAAACATACTCATTATGAGCTTTGTGTTTATATTTCTGATGCCTTGTTACAGGAATCTGAAGAGTATTGTAACAATGAGCAAAATGTGATAAACACATACAAAAATGAATTAAAAAAACTTCATGTGGAGCCTCTGAACAATTTGTCAATCAGAGTTTCCTACAGTGCCCATCACTATAGTATCAGAGGGCATGGATCAGCATTCATGTCACACTCCCCATCAGTAACTGGCCCAAGCCAGGAAGGCTAATGATCCAACCAGCAGACCAAATTCAGTGATGAATCCTAGTTATGTGCCACCTGGAGCACGTTGCACATATGCTAAGATGACTGTAGCATGTAAGTTGTTGACATGAAGCTGAAAAGTATGAGATGTGTTTTAGATTCTCAGGCTTTTATGGAAATTAATTCCCCTTCCCCTCCCCGATAGCCAATGTAAACAAATATCTGGCTCTGGGTTGTTTTCTGCTTTGCTTAACCAATAACGATTTACAAGATTATCTGACACATGAGTCTCCTGTACTAATGAGTGACTGCTGTTAAAATCTTTTGGGCCAGATTATGGCTAGTTTGGCCCAGATTCACAGATGGAGGATAGTATACAGTTCCATTGTGATACTTGCCATAGAGCAGCCCTTACCCTCCCCATACATGAAAGGCTGTTTATCATCCCCATGGAAAAAGGAAGGAATAGGTGAGGTCACAGCTTCCAAACCACACAGGCTTTAGTGGTGAGATCCAGTTCAGAATGTTGGAAAATAATTAATTGAAATACCAATTGTAAGGATTTTAATGGGTGTTTATTGTATGTGCATATAGACAGTACTTTTTTTCTGCAGAGAAACCATACTGAAGTCCATGAACAGATTCTAATTCATGAATGAACTCTTGGAATGAATCAAAAAATCAAAATATTCCTTAGACGTATGAAGATTATCAGCAATTTGAAACATTCAGAATGTTACAGAAAGATGAAAAGTACAAAAGAATACAACCAGAACAGAACAAACAAACAAGCCCTCTCATTACCTTGAGTATTAAGCTGAAATGTTAAATTTAATTACACTAATATCCCTTACTTAAGTGGCTGGGAGATAAGATGAAGCTGATGTACTTAATGGTTCAGACTACAATCCATTATCTTCTCGGTGTTCCAGGCACATATATCCATCTATGACGAGATGGGGAGACCCCATCCAGTGCGGGGCAAGTTCACCCCATCCTTCAAGCTGCTTTCTGTCTCTAGGCAGTGAGACCTAAGGGCTGAAGTCAATAGAGTTGCCCCGATCTGCAGGGCTGTAAATCCCAATGGCCAGAGTCTATATAATCACCCTGATCCTCAGGGTGGTAGAGTCTTGTGACCTACATCAATAGGGTAGCCCTTCTCCACAGGGCAGTGAGGCCTAGTGGCCAGAATCCATAGAGTTACCCTGGTTCAGAGGGCAGTGGGGCCTAGTGGTCAGATTCAAAAGAGATACCCTGGGTTTGCAGGGCAGCAAGGCCTAGCATCCAGAGTCATTAGAGATACTCCAAGTTTGCAGGGCCATAAGGCCTATCAGCCAGAGTCCATAGAGTTACTCTGGTTCATGGGACAGTGTGGTCTATCAGTCATATTCACTAGAGCTACCCCAGGTTCATAGGGAGGCCTAGTGGGCAGAGTCAATAGAGTTGCCCTCCAGGCAGGACTGTATAGCTTAGCAGCCAGTTTCAGGGTGTGGGTGGTGGCCAGAGCAGGGGGAACCAGGCCCTTCCTGCTCCACTGTTTCCCAGCCCAGGGCCTGTCAGTGGTGAGGGTGTCTGCCACAGAGTCAGCAGGGATCCGTCCGCAACATGCTGACTAGCACTGGGACAATGGCTAGTCCCTCCCTGGGCTACTGCCTACCAGGATACTTGTGGTGGTGGTCTATGCATCTTCAGGGTTTTCAGGTTCCTTAGCCGGTGCAACTCCCTGTAGCTCAGACCTCCCTGGGGCATCCACAAGTAGCTGGGCACCTGCTTGGGTCTCGGCACCTCTGGCTTCCACAGTCCGGGTTCCACCTGCTCCCAGGTGGGAGCCAGCAAGGAGCATCCTTCCTCTCCTGCAGTCAGCCCAGACTGAGCTGGGCTGCTCCCTTTTATAGCGGTGCTACACTTGGAGCATGCCCTATAGGGATATGGGAGCGTGGCTTCTTCTGCCCACAGTGAGGAGTTAACCCTTCCTTCCAACCCATCCAGTGCAGGATGAGTTAACCCGGTCACTCCATCCAACCAATTACTTCATTAATCTCACAGCTGCATGTGATCCATAGTAGAAAATGGGCCCATGGAAAATGCTAATGAAATTTCTGACTCTTATATGTGGCCTTTAGACCTGGCATGCATATGTTAAACAAAAAGACAAATACTTTACTTCTTATGGTTTTATCCCAAAATTTGCATATAAACAGAGTTTACTAGATTGAGTTTATCCAGTGGAGAGCAGGCCACCTGCTGCCTCTGGAGCTCTATAAAGTGACCTATGACTGCTCTTGCCTTTCAATTCAGCCAGCAGTGTCTGTGGGTTCCAGCATGCTATTCTCCAGCTTGACCCAACTAGACTTGTTAGTTGGATTAAGTTCAAACGGTAAGATCAATGAAACCCATGCACCACACCCACAAAAAAACAGCCTCAGGGGAAAACAAACCCAAAATATTCATATTTTCCAAAGCTATTGAAAATGTCAGCTGTTCTCCACTAGGGCCTTTCTATAGGGCCTTGGATCATTGACACCCAAGAGTTGTTATTTTTAAGCACTAGCTTTGTGTTAAGCCCTGTACAAGACATGAATAAAGAGTTTGTTCCTACCACTGGGAGTTCATAATTAAAAAAGGCATCTAAGAACAACTGTGCCCTATCAGCCTCCTCCTCTTTATCCATTCTCCCATTGGCTTACTCCCTGTGGCTTCACATTCTCCTTGTTCCAAGAAGCAACATTAAGCTTCCAATATATTTTCCACAAGAAAAAAAAGCCATTTAGCCAGGGGAGCATGTTACATAGAGGAGCTGCTCACCAGTTCTGTAACCCTCCAGCTGGCAGTTCTTCTGTAGTCTCATGATACTCTAATGTCATGCAACCGTGGCCAGATTTCAGGGGAGGAAGGGAAATCATCCTTAGTGTTACACCTCATTTTCTTGTTTTAAAACCACATGGTTTTAGAACCTGCTTGCTCCCCACCAAAAAAACAGCAGAAGGAAACAGGAGATCCACAGGAATTAGAGATGGGTGACCATATTTCCTAAAAGGGAAAATGGGACACCATCTGGGGCTAGCCTGAGGCCTCCCCACGCCCCGACGGGGTTGGCCCAAGACCCTCTACCCCCCATGTGGGACTGGCCTGAGCTGTTCCCCCGCCCTGCTTAGGCTGACCATACCACTTGCACTGCTTGGCCTATGCCACTGACTCCCCCCTCTGCCCAGCCCGCACAGGATTGGCCTGAGCTGCTCACCCCCCAGGCCCACGTGGGGTCAGTTTGAGCCACATGCCCAAGCCTTCCCTCCCCCCATGTAGGACCCCACCCCCCATACAACCCACACATTCCTTCATCCCCCGCTAGGGGTTGCATCCCAGTTTTTTTTTCAAAACTGGGCATTTGTTCCATTTGCTCTTGCCAATTGATACAGTTGGCAAGAGCAAATGGGACAAATGCCCAGTTTTGCCAAAAAAGTTGGGACAGCTGGGACAGGGCTTAGAAAAGCAACTGTCCTGGCCAAAACGTGCTGTATGGTACCCTACCTATTAGGCAATCGGATTTACACATGTGCTTAAAGTTAACCCAATGGGATTTAGGTATGTGTTTACATGCTTTCCTGAATAGGATGAATGCTTTCCCTGATCAGTTCCTTGATCCCAGTGTATTACTTCTCTTTCTTTGTTGATGTTCACAACCTTTAATTTAGTATGGTCTGTGAAGTTCATTAATGTGAGGTTTCCTATGTTTTAAATAAGAACAGATTTAGCACTGATCCTGGAGTACCACATTAAAAAAAAATGTCCTCCACCCTATATTGAGTTCACTACATTCCTGTTTATCAGTCTCTTCCATTTACAATCCTTCAGCCAGTTTTTGACCCATGTGACTGTGCCTATCTAAGCCAATTTGAATTAATTCTGAGAGTAAGATTTCATGGGAGACGGCTTTAGATTCTTTCATGAGAGCTAAAAATAACATCTATCACTTCTCTTCTTCTACTAATTTTGTAATTCTATCAAAGAAACCAATCAAATTTTCCTCATACGATTGATTCTTTATAAATCCATGCTGCTATGCCCACAGTCCTGTTCTCCTTTTAATGTTTAGAGCTTGATTTTGCAGTTACAGTGCATAATGTCCTATGTAAAAAGTGGTATATAGAAACTATTCTTCCTCTCCCATTGCCCCAGGGAGTGGCAGTGTGCCACTTATGCTTACCAAGGGCAGATTATTCCCCCTTCCATGTCATCTCCGTTGCATGACCTGACATTGTGGGAGAAAATGTGGGGACAGGGGAAGGAGCAGAACCAAATGCTGGCCCACGTGCCTCCTCTCCCTTACATCCTGCTCATCTGCTTGGGGAGAAGGGGAAGCAGCAGCTTCCTTGATCCTTGGAGCCTTCAAAAACTCCATCCACAAAAAGAGCATCAGCCCCTCCATCAGTAGAGGGGATAGACCATAAAAAAAAATACCACACACAAGTCAACTAAGTTTGGGGAACAAAAATGCAAGATGGGAATGGGAATGAGAACAAAGATTTAAAATGACGGATGCAAAAGGGGACATGGAGCAGATAACCAGGAACAATGCCCACTTCCCCACAAATGTCAAGAAAGTCAGTGGAGATCAGCCAAAGGAATTCTGCCTGGATGCACGCTTGACTGAGTCTAAAAAAGCCCCACAATCACAGCCAGCTTTCCCCATCAACTTTTCCTAGACTGGCCATTTTGATCAGCACCAGGAGGTGGAGGGTGAGGAGGTCTCTGGACTTTATGGAGGAATAGATGAGATGAGCACAAACTAAAAACAAAATAAAACAAAAACAAAAAATTCCAGGGGAATGTGCAGCCAATACTTCAAGAATATATTTTGGAAGAGAGACTGTAATCAGGTCTACTGCAGATAAGCATTCACCAGGATCTTTCTTCTGCCATAAAATGGAGGAATCTGTAAACTGTGCTAGTAGCACACCCATGCTCATGGCTTCAAGGAAGAGGAAGAGGTGCCATCAGATCTCTCTGACAAGCCGCAGAACTAATGTGGAATATATATTTTCCCACTGGGGACATTTACCCTCAGATAGTGGCAGAAGGTCCTGCCACTAAGAGTATGTCTATACTGCAATCAAAAGGTGTGATTACAGCTCATGTGGGCGTACTGAGCTAGTTGTTTTCTAGCTAGAAGGACAATAGTGATATAACCGTGGTAGCTAGAAGGGTGAGACTCACAATAAAATTGTAAGCGTAGGCAAAACATTAGTTTCTGTTGTAGTAGTTATAGTTTGTGAATGGCACTTCTATTTTAAAGACATGGGTAACTTCAATGTGCTTCATTTAATACAAGTTAAGTACAATCCTCAGTCTTGGCAAGTTGTCAGTGGGGTCCTTATCTGGACAAACTTTGAGTTCCCCATATCTCCTAGCAGTGCCGTCGTAGATTCATGCTGATGCTTTTATTCCTGTATTTTTCTGTGTCATCTCTCACTGAGAATTTTGGGAAAGATATTGCTCTACTGCAGAATGAATGAATGCTAACTACCAGCTAGTTAAGACACCAGGCAATTTATAAAACATAAATCATCAAACACTAAAGAAAAATATTCTGCTAAATTTAAAATGAGAGGGATTTCTTTTTATGGCTAAGTTTTAAATCCAAGACAATAGCTATTCATAATGACAATGGTGATTGATTTATTTGTTATTGGCCTTATTCTCTTCTCCTATTATCGAGTGTTAGAGTGGAGAAGGCATTTGGGTGACATGGGTTTGTTTATGGGCCTCATGGAATGAGAGTCTTTCAGAGGGACTTGAGTTATTATTTCAATAGCTTAGGGTCTAAGTTAACGTATTCCTCTGGATCTCCCAATGAATCTTGTCTCACCTTGGTCTGTCTTGTAGTTTCTTGAGGTAAGGGCTGTTGAAATTTATAAGTTAGATAGCACCAAGCACGTCACCAGTATAAACAACATGACAATAATTTACCGTCATGTGACAAATGATTTGAAAATGGAAATGATGGTTAGTTGTGGGGACAGGTTATCTTTGAGCAGCATCAGTGTGGATAGCACTGCAAATTCTGAAACAAAAAGTATTCCTGGATCCATTTTGTATATTGTAATTGTGGTACATATGGGTCCAAACCCCATCTGGGTATAAGTAGGTGCAACTCCACTGAAATCAATGCTCACATGAAGTCTAAATTTGGCATGTGGTATGTACAATCACATGTTGTTTGCAGTTCCTGGAAAACACTGATGGACAGCATGAGAGATAAAGAAAGAGCATGACCTTGCTCACTTTCTTAATTAAGTTAATGGGAGTTGTGCAAACTCAGTACCACTGTGGATCAGGCTGTTGAGGTTTAAATGGGATTTTACTCTTCAGTCTCTCTTTTTTGGAGGGGTGGAGGGGAGACACTCTAAGACATTTAACATTGCTGTTTGTGTGTGAAATATGTCATTGTCAAGTACCAGTAGTGATAATGCTGGAGTTGGTTTATACAATTCCCACCAAGTTATGTTTTATGCTGAAATTAGTCATGCTAGGTTTCAGCCCAGAGATTCATTTTCGGGAAAGTTTGAAGAGACCTGATCATCTGTTTCTGAGTCATCCATAGTAAAGAAATAGTTTATAAAGCTTCCAAATTTTGCATATGCATTTTTGCACTTGGATAACTCCAACAAATATGAGTCAGACTTGGCACATACATAAACCTAATGGATACTGCTTAAATTTAAAATAAATAATTAAAAGATTGGCCCAAACCCCAAACACCGGCTCCAAACATCTCCATACTTTGAAGTGTTTGTAATCTAGATATGAATTTAGCAGCTTGGGCCCAAGTTTGGTTAAGAAACAAAAATATGAATGGCCATACTGGGTCAGACCACTGAATTTATTAATTCTTTTCTGAACCCAGTTGTTATTCTTTTGGCCTTCATAACATCCCCTGGCAACAAATTCCACAGGTTGATTGTGCATTGCATGAAGTAGTACTTATGTTTGTTTTAAACCTGCTGCCTATTCATTTCGTTGGGTGACCCCTGGTTCTTGTGTTATGGGAAGGAGTAAATAACACTTCCTTATTCACTGTCTCCACACCATTCATGATTTTGCAGACCTCTACCATATCTCCACTTAGTAGTCTCTTTTCTGAGCAGAACAGTCTCAGTACGGAGGCTGTTTGATACAACTAATAATTTGTATTGCACTTCTCTGCACCTTTCCCAGTCCTAATATACATAACTTTTTGAGATGGGGCAACCAGAACAGAACGAAGTATTCAGGGTGTGGGAGTACCGTGGATTTGTACAGTGACATGGTGATACTTTCGGTCTTATCTCTTTCCTAATGGTTACCACATTGTTAGTGTAACCCTTCTGCCCCTCTGAGTTGGCAGCAACAAGGGCCGGGTTCAGTATCCAGGGGTTCCGTTTTGATAACACAATGCATAACTGGCTCGAGCCCCCACCCAGCGACCTGGGACACTTACATACCACCCCCCTGGGTGCCTCTAGGAGGCAATACTTTACCACTCACAAGCCTGGAGTCTGAGTGTAGCAAAATCCTTTTAATAAAGGAGGGAAACAATGTGGCATCACATTGGAGAAATACCACAAACAGGATTATAACACAAACCATAAGCAAAAAATCCACCTCCAAGTACGTCTGGCAATGTCCTTTCCCCCTTGGGGTCTTAAGTCCAATCACCAGAAAGTCTCTGGTCAGTGCCACGCCAGAGTTCAAAAGTTTATCTGTAGAGTTTTACCCCCCGCCCCAGCCTGGGTGGAAATGGGGGGAGGGGAAGCCCACACAGGGTGTTAAGGGGCACCTTACTTGGGCCAGGGCCAACTGCTCCGCCTCTCCGTGGAGTTCTGCTGCAGCCTTCACCACGACCAGCTCCACTCCACCAGCTGTGCCGCTCCTCCAGCCGACCCGTGAATCACTCCAGCCATCCCTGTAAACTGCTCCACTCCGCTCACTGTTCCATGGACTGCTCCAACATGCTGCAAACTGCTCCTCCCTGCCAGCCGCTTAGCGATAGGTCATCAGGCTCGCCCACTAGCTAACACAGCACTCAGTGATCCCAGATCAGCTCTTTTAGTGATTTCAGCTCTTAGCAGGGGAGCCCTGATGCTGGTGCACCATTGGCCCAATATGAATTCAGCTCAGCAGTCTCTAGATGGACTCCTAATGGAATCAAAATTAGCTCTACTCTTTAACAGTGGAGAGAGGAGGATGTGCAATTGGTGTTCCAGGCCCTCAAAAGGGGCCCATACCATCAGGTACACACACCAGTCCCCAACCTCTCTCAATTCACTGGGCTTTGGAACCCATGTCCCTTGTCTAGCAAGTACTACTTAATTTAAGTTGAGACATTTCTGTCATAAAGCAGTCTCATAGCTCCTCATTCACATAATTAGGGTGACAGCACTTTTTTTTCCTCCTGCCCCAATAACAAAGAAATTGGGGATCCCAGCTGTCAAAATAACCATCCCGGGCTGCCGTGGGCTTATGCTAGGTGGGCTGGGTGTGCCAATGAAAATACCTGAAATTCCTTTCCACACTCCCTGAGAGTCTTTCCACACTCCCCATAATTCACCACCAGATGTCAAGGTAGAGCTCATCCTGACTCTGCTTACATCAGCTTTTTTTGACTGCCACTGTACACTGAACAGATGTTTTCAGATAACTATCTGCAATGAATTCAAGATCTTTTTCTTGAGTGAAGAAGCTAATTTAGACCTCATCATTCTATATGTATAGTTGAGATTATTTTTTCCCACAATATGTATTACTTTGCACTTATCAATGTTGAACTTCACCTGCCATTTTGTTGCCCAGTCACCCAGTTTAGTGAGATCTCTTTGTAACTCAGCACAGTCAGCTTTGGTCTTAACTATCTTGAATAATTTTTGTAAAGTCTGCAAAAACAAAGCCAGTTATGATCTGCAGTGCATATTATTGCTTATATTTTAAAACAAATTAGAGGTGGGATATTGTTATTTAATGTGTATGAAAATGTGCATTACTTCAAGTGAACTTCACTTTTTGCAGTCAAATTCCATCCTGGGAAAAGCTATCAATTCATCCCAGGTAACAATTGTGCCATTTTTGGGAGCAAAAATAGCTTTATTTGGAAAATGAATATTTCATCTGCAAATTGCCTTTCCAGTTCACAATACAGCTCTTTTTGTGAGCCTGTGTAAGTGTGTTTACTCAGTGATGTTGGTGGCAGAGAACATTTTTCTGACCATCTTAAACTAGGGTATAGGTAAGGGGATATTGTGGTTTTCCTATCTAGGTCACCATTTTACACCTGGTCTAGGTATTAGTTACAAAGCACTTGCTGAGGTTCTGGCTGCACTTTTCCTCACATCTTTTCCTTTATGCACTCCTTGTCTGTGACCCCTCTCTGTTGTGAGATCTGAGCTTCCTCCTGAATTTGGCCAAGATTGCCATATCTCCATCCAGGAGGAGAAAGCTGAATGGAAGTGCTTTGCAAGCATGGGGCCATTTCCTGGTTATATGTATCTGGGCAGAGTTCATTTGGGCAGCATCCACTGACTTCCTGGACTCAAGGAGCAATAAGTACTGTATGTTGTTTTCTGCCGGGTGCCCCTATCTGGTTCCCTCATTTGAAATATTTGATTGCCACTCCAATTCCTGTTTTATCTTTTATTGTCCAACAGAATCACTTGTTTTCTGGTCTATACGGCCCTTCACTGAATTGAAGGGTTGGGCATTTAGTTCAAAGTGGGTGTAGACTCATGGTCCCAGAATTCAAAATGGGCTGAGACCTTTCGTGAGTAATAAATTAATGGTTAGTTAAGATGTGTCTTTTCTTTTTAATCTTAAAATTAAAGGTGAGGCGAGGAAAACTACCAAAATACAACAATCAGTTTGGCTAGGGAAAAAGCAGACAGATTCCAGGTCCAGAATAATAAATACTAGATCACATCTTCCTTGAAACCTTTTAGATAGAGGACTCTCATTTAAATCACTGAAATCCAATTTAGATAGTAAAAAAAAAACCAAAAAAAAATCACAACTACCTACTGGCATATCTCTTCCTAGTGTCACTAACAGTAGAAGTGGATTTTTTTCTAATTAAGTGGAAGATGGGAAGTTAGATGTAGATCTATGGGTAAGATCCTGTGGATATAGGGTGAAATCCTGCTTCCATTGAAGTCAATGAGAATTTCTCCACTGATTTTAATAGAACCACAATTTGATAATGTTCTAAATGAATTGTCCAAACTGATTCTTACCCTATAAGAAAATTCAACCATATTCACTGAAGATGCATTAAAAAAAGCTGTTAGACAAGCAGCAAGACATACTTAGTTGAGGGACTTGGTGCCAGAGCGCATGTCTGTGAGCTTTTGGATGCACACTGTAAGGTCTATATGCTTACATGGGCCTCCTGTGAACCATCATGGCAGAACCACAACTCATTGGCTGACTGGTTATCATCAACAGATTATTTCACAATTGTTTGAATTGCTGATACAGAGTCCAAATGTCACAGTAATGGGAACTACATAAAATACGTAAATAAAAACCTCAATACCTGCAAGGTGAGCAACCCTACTGTCATTTCATTTTCTACAGTCACATATTCATTTCCATTAGAGTATGTCGCACCTTTAATGTAAATTCCCCTCATCTCAGATTTCTCCTACTTTCAGGCACACAGTGAGACTATTTGCTGGCTTTTCCCGCCCCCTACATTAAAATCTTGGTGGAATCTCTTTGTATACAGTACAAGCTAAATGCAAAAGTGTCTAATTAGTCTCATAGTTAGGCTCAACCTAGGTAAAGTATCATTTGTGAGTAACATAGACCAGACATTCCCAAACTAGGGGGCACGGAATGTATTCTGGGTGTGTAAGAGAAGCTTTGGTGGGGGGTAAACCACACACATTTTAGCCACAAAAAAGAATAGCTAGCAAAGCTTATTCCTCTAGATATGTCAGGTCTTCAGATAACACAGGGTTTCTCAAACAGGGGTTGCCGCTTGTGCAGGGAAGCCTCTGGCGGGCCAGGCTGGTGTGTTTACCTGTTGTATCTGTGGGTCCAGCCAATCGTGGCTCCTACTGGCCGTGGATTGCTGCTCCGGGCCAATGGGAGCTTCTGGAAGCGGCAGCCAGTACAGAGCAGTGTTTCTAGTTCTCAGTCAATTGCATCTGGAAAGGAGTGCAACAAGGTGTGGGAGGAATAGAGTTCCTTCAGCCCTCTCCCCTTGCATGCCCTTGCAGTGCCAACGATGATCTAGCACTCAGTGTACCCAGGCAGCTTTGTAAAACCCACCCCAATCTGAAAAGATGGTAATCAGCTAATCCATCAAAAGCAGTGACTGTCATGTGGTGCTCTAAGACTGGCTCCCTGGGACAATGGTCTTGGGTAGATGCTGATAGTTGGAAAGAGTATAGGAGGGGTGAGAGCAAATAATGGTTGAATCATGGGGCAATTGGAGGGGTAGTAAGACCAGTGAACCTCTGAGTGGGGTTGAATGTGCTCCTCAGCTGTGGCTGGGGCAGTGTGTCATTTGCCTCAGCACAGAACACCAGTGCACTTCACTCCAGGCTCAACCTTGTTGTTTGTAAAAGGGAAAAACAGGTTTTTAACTTTTCAGAGTTAGTCTGCGATTACTGTAATTTTTATGTATAGCCAAGTGTGTCAGCTGCTTTACAGACAAATGTGAGGACTAGGTCTTTTCCCTGAAGAGCTTAAACTCAGGGTTGAGTCTAACAATGCCCTATGGCTAGGAAATCCAAAAGGGTCCAACGGAGTAAGGTGCCCATTGAAATTCAAAGGGAGATGGCCCTTAGGCCCTTCAGCCTATATTTTTCACTTATTGTTTGATATATTCATAGTAGTTTGTATTTTGGAAACAGCATTTTAAAAAAACAAAAGCTCCAAATCCATCCAAAGTGTTAGATTTCAGACTCTATTTGGACTGTGCATGTCTCTAATAACTACCTGATAAGTTATTCCAGAGACTAGGATAATATAATTAGTGTTTAGATTCTGATTTTAATCTCCTACTTCTCTACTATGAACCGTAAGCAAAATGATGATCAGATCTGCATTTGCACACAGAACCTGGCAAGAGTCTTATGAAATCTTTGGTCATTTTAGATGTAGAGATTCAGGAAATCCCACTTTATGTACAGTATTTGTTAAGATTTACTGTCTAAACTTCTTTGAGACTTGAATGAAATACAGTATATTATTGATGGGGACAGATTTTTGTTTTTCTGTAAGTAAGTATTAGTGAAGTGTACATTCAAACCTGTGTGTTTGAAAGGGTAAAATGGTGTCCCTGGATTTGCTTGTGGAAATGGTCTCTCAGCTTCTTAGAATTAGTTTTATCAAAAAAAAAAAGTTTTCAGGAAGCTAGACTACAGATTTTTACTGGCAAACACAGCCTCAGGTTCTGGCAGTAGTTGTGTTTACTTAGCATAGCTTAAAGATGTGGTTAGTAGTCTACTTCCATGTCTCAGGGGATTCAAAAATAAAATGAGATTTAATTTTGCATGCTGTAGGTTTTCTGGAAGCCAGTGTTTAAAATAGTTCACTGCAGTTCAATTTGGAGTGGAGATTTTTCTCTTTGCGTGCTCTAAAATTCTAAGTGGACAATACTTAACTAGTAAACTGTTTGTTGGGGGGGTTCTCTCAACCACCAGGGCCAAGTATCATTTTCCATTATTGCACACAATATCTCCAGAAGGTATCTTCATTGGACATCCTAGAGCTACTGGGGCAGGTTTCCAGGATCACTCCCTTTATTCCTCCAACTTCTGCACCACATATGAAACAGACAGCTTCTGGCAGAGCTAGACATGGCTCTCTTAGGAGTCCAAGATGAAATGTTCCTTCACTCCAAGTCACTCCAGTCCTTGTTGGCCAGAGGAGTGAGGGAAAAGTGATACCTGTGATTAATTCCAAATCATTTTGGCATGATCTGGAATTAATGCATGTACAGCTGATTGGGCAATTGCCCACAAATCATACGTAAAATAAGTCAATCTAGAAAAGGAATACATAAAGCTGCAAGAGCCATAAAAACAGCCACTTTCTCATCTAAAGATCTTAGCAATTGTTAAATTGGTCCTAACTGTATGTTGTGTAATTTGACCATTTAAATGAGCATGAATCTTTCCAGCTACTATGGCTGTACTCCATGTATCATAGTTGTTTATAGATGAATTTTTTTAAATGACTTGGATGTTTTTACAGCTGAAATGGTTAGGGTTACATTAACTCATTAAATTCATTATTTTTAGTCTCTATTTTACTTGTCTGCTTGAGCTTTTCTCAAGGGTAGATGAAGCCTAAATCAATACCAAGGGAAGACACTAACAAAAAGACCATATCACCTTTACAAAAACTGGCATGTGAAGCAGGAGCAGACAGGGAGATACTACAATAGAGAGCTGATTCCAGGGCCTCAGCTCTTTCTGCCTCTAATGCTTCCTCTTTGAATTTAGTGCACGATAGTTCTATGCATTATATGCCACAATTGTCATTCTCCATAATTCACAGAGTAACAACAGTTCTAATTTCAATGCATGGCAACCACCAGACAATTGAGTGGCAGCACATGCAGCAGACCCAGAAAATAAGACAACTAGGACTGCCCGATAGGGAGCTTTAAAGTAAGGGGTGAGGATCTGGTATAGAGGGATCAAGATAGGAGGAAACTGCACTCTGGGAAAGTAAGATATATGGGAAGGAATTTGCACAGCAGAGTGAGAGGTGTGAGAAGCAGGATGTGGGAGGGTATGGGCATGGAAATAGGAAGGGTAATTCCAAGTTAAGACAAAAAAAATCAGGCTCTTGCTTCTAAGGTGCAGACCACCTGGATTTCCCATTGACTTCCATTAGAGTTACAAAAAATGAGGCCCTTCTATCTAAGCTTGGTATTTCTTTCTACAAGGAGCATCTATCAATGAGGGAGACAAAGGTCAGATGATAGAAAGTGTGTCATAAGGTTTACTACTCACCACTGAGGCACCTCTTTGTGGCTCATCTAGGGATTATCTCTTCCTGGGCTGACACCCCCCTCATTCAGTTGCTAGCCCCATGGTGCCTCTTTGGATTTGACTGCTCCCTCTATGTGACCCAGGGTGCTCCCTTTTCATGTCTTGGCCATCCAGCAACTGTAGCTTTCCCCTTCCAAGGTATCTAAATACCTCTGGCCAAGCTATCTCAGGCAGTCTTCCTCTCAACTATTCAAACTATGCTACTTCCTAAGTGGCCTGTAGGGACCCAGGCCTGCCCCCTATCAGAGGTGCCAGCCCAGGGACCATATGCCCCAGCAACCATGGCCTACCCAATCTCAGACCCTCTCACTGTTTCTCTGCGCTCTTTCCTTCCTTCCTCTGGGTTACCATTTGAGCCTCCTCCACTCCCCTGTGGTTACATCACCCTGTTCTGAGTTTTAGCCAGAGTCTGTTTTCCCAGGTTAGATCCCAGGGTTTACTTCTCCCACTCTCAAGAGAGGAACTGCAGAGTTCCTCCTTGGAGCTCCTTCTTGTGTGCTACTGCCTGATTTTATACTCTCAGCCTGCTCCTGCCCAGCTGGGCTTCATCATCAGTTAGACCTTAACAGTCCTGATTGTCTTCCAGATGCACTCTGTCATAGGGCTAATTGGCCCTTTCTATCTACTTGGGCTTTGTATGAGGTGGACAGCCCATCACAAGGTGCTATCACCAGGGAGTGGGAATAGAGTTGGTGATAATATTTTTAATTCCAGGCTCCAGCAGCCCTTAATCCAGCCATACTTTCTCTAATTATTCCCCTTGTCCTCCTAGTCATGTTGTTGATCCCACTGGCCTTGTGCAAGCCACTGAACCTCACACAACACAAACCTCAAAAATACAAATTAAAACAAATGCTGGGAAAGTTAACAGAGCTACCTTATAGGGCCTCATTGCAGGTGACAAATACACAATGGTAAAACCACTATCATAGAGTTAGGACATATCTACACTGAAAACAAAAACAAAAACAAAAACATGGCAGTGATTCTCAGATCCTGGGTCAACTAACTCACAAGGCTTCTGCTATGGGGCTAAAAATAGAGTGTAGATGTTCCCTCTTGGGCTAGAGCCTGGGGTCTGAAACACCCTCCCCACACCTTGCTATACCTCAGAGCCTGGGCTCCAGCCTGAGTGGGTGCATCTACACTGCTATTTGTATCCCCATAGAATGAGCTTTGTGGACAGCAGAGGAATGCTGACACTCAGAAATCTTGGGTTCCCTATCAGGTTGTGGAAGGTAGTATTCTCTAGTGGGCACAGACCTCTTTCTCCACATTCCCCCAAGCTTCGTTCTTTCTTCTCCTTCATCTCCAACCTATCCCTCTCCCAGCCTCACAGCACCGACCTTCTGATTTCTCCGGGGGTCCTTGACCCCTGCTCCACCCCAGGCCTCATCCCCACTTCACCCCTTTCCCCAGGGCCCCACCCCATTCCACCTCTTCCTGCACCCACTCCGCTCCCACTCCACCTCTCCACTGATCTTGCCCCACCCTCACTCTGCCTCTTCCTGCCCCCACTTCTCCCCCTGCCCCCCAGTGCCTCCTGCCTGCAACTGATCAGTGGTGAATGGGAGGTGCTGAGAGGAGGAGGAGCTGATCGGTGTGGCCTGCTAGTGTGTGCTGAGCACCCACTATTTTTCCCTTGGGTGCTCCAACCCCGGAGTACCCATGGAGTTGATGCCTATGGACATCCCCACACCTGGGTCCTCATTCCAGTCAAATTCTCCTCACCCAGGCTTCACACTTCTCAGGCTTCTGATCCCATCCCAGTCTCCCTGCCCAGTTAGTCCTAGTCTTCCCCACAGACTCCCCATCCCACTTCTAGTCTTCCCTTCCAGGTTCCACTGTCCTTGTCCAGCAACTTGTAGTTCCCCCTGGCCCTTTGTCCAATCTCTCTTTCCCCATCCAGCCTCCAGTCACCCCCATGCCCATTTTCTTCATAATTACTCCCAGTCCCAGTGCCCATCTCTCCCCTTGGGTTCTTCATCTAACCTCAATGTTTCCCCCACCTTGCTCTTTGTCCCAGTCTCCTTGCACAGATAGTTTCAGTCTCCCTTATGGATCATCATCCACTCTCAGTCTCCAACCACACCCACATGCTTCTAGTCCCTATTTCTCCTCTACTATTTCCCTGTCTGGATCCCAGTCTCCTTGCTCAGCTAGTCCCAGTCTCCAGATCTCAGTCCTAGTTTCCCTCTCCCGCATTAGCCTCCAGTCCCAGTCTCCCCTCCTCTACATTCCTTATCCAAATCTATTGTCCCCCTCACACACATATGAAGGTCTGGCTCTTGTCCCTCTGCGTTTGATTTGGGTGGCTTCCTCCTACCTGCTACCTGGGTGTCAGTGGGGGATGCATGGACAGCATACAAGACAAAAGCTCCAAGTTTCATTGTCTCAGATCTGGCCTGGCCTGCAACTGCAATTTCAGGAGAAGTCCTTAACGTAGAAGGAATATTTGGAGAACTTAGCTGCTAAACTCAAGTATGTCTCTATTGAACATGTGCAAACTGTGATTTTTCAAAGGCTTATAACTTGGCCAAGTTTGTGTGGGTTTTCACAGGTACAGCAAAAGGCATACACCTGGACACAAAGGCCAGTCTGCTCCATTTAAAGTTCCTGCTCCAAAGCATGAGGGCTCTAGAGCGACTCAAAAGAAAGGTCACCAGAATTCTTTAATATGGGCAAAACAACTATTTTTCCTTAGCTTTGGTCTCAGAAATGCCTCAATCATTTTGGAATAAGCTTTCCAAAAGATTTAGTCTAAGGCAGAAAGCAAGCATGGAAACTGTAAGCCAAAATGGTTAAAGTTTGGCAAAGTTTTCAGGGTCTTATAATGGGAAGTGTTGGGCAACCATAATAATAGATAATGTTACCAGTTCCACTTATAATAAAATATTTACATAACAGCTCCACACCAGCAAGAACTCTCAGTAACTTTGTTCTTGAGGCATATGGAATTCTTTTAATGGGTGCAGGACAGGCACCACCAATGCTAGCTGCACCATGCCAACCAGTGCAGAAAGACATGGACCCATGACTTCCATCCATTCATATCCTGTGTGGACCATTTGGTGATGCTAGAGATACTGGATATCACAGGTCTGATTGTGATAGCCCCTCTTGCACAGTGTAAGAACAGATCCTCTTGCCCATAGCTGAAATGAGTTCTGCTCCTCAAGGAGCTCACTGATTGCATGGTGTCACCTTATTGATTTGAACTGGGACCATATGGAACATGGTTGCAACCAAAGTCCTATAGTGGCACCAAATCTTGTATAAAGGGTGTCAAATAGGTTGTTGAAGTCAAGCTTATGGTTCACTGGTTATGATTATGCTATCTGTATGCATATATCATTTTTGTATTTAAAGTTATAAGTATTGGCTCTATAATATCTGTATTTCAAAATTATGTTGTGCTTCTGGGTGACACCCCAGACAAGTTGGTGTCAGCTCTGCCTAGCCTGCTTGATGGCCCATTAAGGACCATCAGCTATACAACTGACCCATTGAGAGAAGGCAGATAAGCCTTGTAACTCAGCAAAGTATGCAGGAACTTGCCCATGTGACTCCAGACTCCATTTTACTATAATTTTCCACAGTAAGAACAAAGAGGTGTTCTTAGACCTGGAAAAGAGTACAAAAGGCTGATGCCTCATCTCCATCTTGTCTTCAATCCTGCTTCTTACCTCTGGAGGGACTTTGCTACAAATGGAAGCTCTACACAAAGGACTGATGATCCATCCCAGCTGTGGATGTACCCCAGAGACTTGATTTGAACCTGCAGTTTATTCTATCACTGCTACAAACCTGAACTAAGAGCCTTTTCTTTTTATGAATAAATCAAACCATTAGATTCTAAAGGCTTAGTAACAGCAGGGATAGCTCAGTGGTTTGAGCATTAGCCTCCTAAACTGAAGGTTATAAGCTCAATACTTGAGGGGGCCATTTGGGGATTGGCCCTGCTTTGAGTAGGGGGTTAGACTAGATGACCTCCTGATATTATATGATTTGTGGGTAAGATCTGATTTGTATATTGAGCTGGGTCCTTTTGGATTGAGAGAACCTTTTTTTTATTTTACTGGGATATTGATTTTCATAACAATTTGTCCCCATAATGAGTGGCACTGGTGGTGATAGTGGGAAACTGGAGTGTCTAAGGGAATTGCTTGTGTGACTTGTGGTTAGCCAGTGGGGTGAGACCAAAGTCCTCTTTGCCTGGCTAGTTTGGTTTGCCTTAGAGGTAGAAAAACTCCAGCTTTGGGCTATAACTCCCCTGTTTTAAGCAATTTGTCCTGAATTGATACTCTTAGTAGGTCCTGCCAGAACCAGCATCATTACACAGGTCTATCAAGGTGAACAGTATTTGCAGAGGAAAACAACAGGAACAATGCTATGCTATATGCTAGAAAAAAATGTGGCAGGTACTCTCAAAAATAGATGTAGATTGTTATTCAAAAGACTGGATCAGGACCACTACAATGTATTATTAGAGATTTTAGCTGTGAGTTATATATTGCCAAGGAAATCACATCTCCCTCAAAATAAATTCATCATGTTATAACAAGGAAGATGAATACCAGAGTACCAGCACAGCAAGAAGATGTTTATCATCCAGATACACTCTTATTCTAGAAGGGAATTAAACCTAATATTAGAAGATAAATCAGATTGAATGCAAGAGTCTATAACATTTTCAAGTTCTTTAGCTGGAAAACCTAGATGGATATTGGTTAATTGTTTGAAAGCACAAAGGAATCTAATTTTTAACAGGAGTGCAATAGTAGCAGTTTTAAGTAGTTGTAAGTCTATACTTGATAAAGATACATTGTTATTTAATATTTGCAACCTAATCATATCCTCCTGAAGGAAAAGAATTCAAGGAGCACATTATAAATTTCTTTGATGAAAACAAGCTGCATTAAATTTATGACAAAATTAATAAAGGAAAGGCCTAAACAGACTTGTATGTACTGACCACTGAATCCAAAGACTTTAATCAAGTGAAACCATTAATTTTGCCTTTTAATGTATTTCTTCTCATTAAACAAATCAACCTGTATGTTGTCAGAAGCAATGAAAAGTAACACATGACAAGAGTTAGTTATAAATAAAGCTGGAAGATTTATGTTAATCTAAAAAAAATACCCCCAGGAAATTGCTTGATTTTATCATTGCTGATCTCATGCTGTGAAAATGCAACCAGTTCTTGCACATGCAGCGATATCATGGCCAATATATATATATATATATTGACAAGGCACCAGTCATCATAATATCTGCACAGACTTCCCAAAATTTAGATCAAGGGATCACAACATTGTCTGAAAAATGGAGAGCATGTGCACAATGTTCCCTTCCACGTGACCAGCATGCTGTCTGTGAAACAGATCAGAGCCAGAGGATTTCCAATACTTACCGTACATCTAGTAAAAAGCCTAACCAAGGAAATGCTTTTTGCATCATGCTCTAAAGGCCTGATCCAATGCCATTTGAAGTCAATGGAAGGACTCTCATTAACTTAATTGGCCATTGTATCAGTCCCAAGAAGCTGGCAGGCTTGGACCTAGATAGATTTCCAGTAAGAGTAAATTTCAAAGTCAGGGCATTCCATTCAGAGCACGCTGCCCCTTCCTAAGACCCTGCAAGTACCACACTGAGGACTGAGAGCCTGAAATGTGATACTTAACAGAAAGAGCAAGATTCTGCTCTCATTACACCATGCAACCATATTGAAGACCTGGGTTTGCATTACTATGACTGAGGGTAGAATTTTGCCAAGAGTGCCTAGGTTCTACTAAAAGTCACATTAGCACTATTGATTATAGTTTATATCAGAAGAAATTAAGTAAGGATTAGGGACTTTCTCCTATTCTACAGTTCAATTTCTAGAGAAGGGTTCCAAAGATTGCAATATGATATCTGTCTTTACTGTCTTGCATTCAGTTTAAGAATTGTTATACGACTAAATATAATCAAATAGTCTGAAATGTGACACTAAGAAATTTGAAGTGCAAGTACTATGATAATGCCCTCTTGCAAACTATGAATCAGTACACTATATGTGAGACCACATTCAAATACTTGTGGGTCTAGGCTTCCTTTGATGTGTTTCTCTTACTAATGCTAACAATTATTTATTCATGCACTGAAAAAAGTCTTCCAGAGGGGAAGGATGGTCTTGTGACTAAAAATCACAGGACAGGTGTCAGAAGAGCTGAGTTCTCCCATTAGCTACTATAAATAACCACCTCATCCAGGTAGGCAGCCGCTTAGTCCCAGTGGGGCTGGAGGTGGCGGTCCATCAGCCACTGAAACGTGGCCGGGGCCCCATGGAGGCTGAAGGGCATCCGGGTAAACTGATAAACACCCATAGGGCAGTGAAAGCAGTCTTCTCCCTGGAGGCCGGCTCGAGGGGGGTCTGCCAATACCTCTTGCTCAGGTCAAGGGTGGTGATGGAATGGGCCTCTCCCAACCGGCCGAGTAGCTCATCTACCCGGAGCATCGGGTATGCATCAAACTTCGAGATGGCATTGACGCGTCTGAAATTGATGCAGAACCGTTGGGTGCCATCCGGCTTTGGTACCAGCACTACTGGGCTACGCCATTTGCTTTGTGCCGGCTTGATGACTCCCAAGTCCAGCATGGCCCATACTTCCTCCTCGACGACGTGTCGGACGTGATACAGCAAGGGCCTGGTCGCACCTCGGACTATCACATCGAGCTCTGTTCTGAATGGTGTGCTGGACGAGGGTGGTATATCCCGGTTGGGTTGTGAAGGTGCAAGGGAATGCCTGTAGGAGACACCGGGTCTGTTTAAGTTGTTCTGCTGTCAGCGTCTCTCCAAGCTGGGGTCCTTCGGAGTCCTCTGAACATGTTACCTGGAGGCCCAGCTCAGGTTCCGGCAGGTAGGGGTGTAACCGGGCGGCCTCACCGCCGCGGCGCCTCCTACTGGTCGTCCTCGGGAATTAGCTCAGTCCAGTGTCCAGAGCTCCCTCTGCCAGCCGGTGATCCGCCTTCCAGCTATTGGCCCCATGTCCCTCCCTGGACCCCGGTGCCCTTTTAGATAGGGTGCTTCCCCCTGGCAGTGACCCCTTGTTCTCAGGGTCTCCCCTCCCTAGGGAACCCCCGCCTTCTATTCCCACCTTGCCTCAGTGTATGGCTACTGCCAGTCATTGTCTAGCCCCATGCCCTAGGGCAGACTGCAGTATCAGCCAACTCATCACTGACAAGGAGGGTTTGGACCTGCTGCCCTGGCCTACCCCTGGGTTGCCTCCTGCAACCCCCAGCACCTCTTGGCCTAAAGCTAGGTTGCAGCCTGGGCTCCAGGCAGGAGCTCCCCAGCTCCTCTGCCTTCCCCTAGCCCTGCTCCACTTAGGCACTCAGTCTCCAGCTCCCCGCAGCCAGGTCCATCTCCCTCTACAGCTAGAGAGAGAGAGAGTGATTGTGCTCCTGGCTTCTCTGCCTTATATAAGGGTCTGTTGCTCAGTTTGGGGCATGGCCCCAGCTGCTGCCACTTCCCCCAATCAGCCTAGCCTAAGAGGCTGCTTTCTCCAGCCTCAGCCCTTATCAGGACTGTTTTAACCCTTTCAGGGCCGAGCAGTAGTCCACCCTGCTACAAGAGGTTAATTAACAGCCCTTCTCGCTCCTACCACGGTTTGAGAAGGTTCACATGGTAGCGTTGCCTTTTCTTGCGCCTGTCGGGCTGGTGGATCTCGTACGTGGCAGGCCCGATCTTTTGGACCACCTCATAAGGCCCTAGCCACTAGGTCAGAATCTTTGATTCACTGGAGGGGAGAAGGAGTAAAACCCGATCTCCGGGTTGGAAGTCGTGAGTCCGCGCCTTGTGGTTATAGGTCTGGGCCTGAGTCTCTTGCGTGGCCTTCAAATTCTCTCGTGCCAGGGCCCAGCCTGCTCAAGGCGCTCCTGGAGCTGGAATACGTATTTTAGGAGGACGGGGCTTGCTCCCATGTCTCCCGCATTAGGTCCAAGAGGCCCTGTGGGTGTCGACCGTACAGTAGTTCAAACGGGGAGAACTTGGTAGATGCCTGTGGAACCTCCCGAACTGCCAGAGCAGAGGTAGAAGTAACTGGTCCCAGTGGCGGAGATCGGCTTGGGGAAACTTGCGTAGCATGTTCTTAAGAGTCCGATTAAATCATTCGAGCAACCCGTCGGTCTGGGGATGGTAGACCGACGTGTGTAGCTGCTTGATTCCCAAGACCTCACACACCTGCTGCAATAGCTGAGAAGTAAAGTTGGTGCCCTGGTCCGTAAAGATCTCCCGGGGCAAGCCTACGCCTGCGAAGATCTTCACGAGCTTGCCTGTAATGCTGTGGGCTGTGATGTTTCGGATGGGTATGGCCTCAGGGAACTGGGTAGCATAATCCACCATGACCAGTATATAATGGAACCCAGCAACACTTTTGGGGAGTGAGCCCACCAGGTCCATGGCCACATGCTCGAAGGGGGTTTCGATTAAGGGCATGGGGATCAGGGGTGCCTTGGGCGTCTGGGCAGGAGCAGCCCATTGGCAGTCTGGGCAGGACTTACAGTAGTTCCTCACCTCCTGGTGTAAGCCTGGCCAGAAGAAGCGCGTCAAAATCCGGGACGTCTTCTCATGGCCCAGGTGTCCAGCTGCCGGGACATTGTGGGCTAGTTTCATGACTGCCCGCCGATGGTACTGGGGCACGAGGAGTTGAGTCTGGGACTCCCTCGTACAGAGGTCCCTCTCTACCTGATAAAGGCATTCCTGTCGTAGTTTAAAGTGTGGCCACTGTGCCACCTGGTGGGGATCAATGACGGTGCCATCGACAGCGGCCAATTGCTCGTACGCTTGCTTGAGCGTGGGATCGGCCCTTTGATCTCGGCAAAAGTCAGTCTGAAGCGGGGGCTCCTCAACCACTTCCGAGAGAGAGTCCTCTGATTCTCTCGTCAGTTCGGTGGGGTCGGATGCTTCCCCTTCCTCTGCCCCGATCTCAGGGGGATCTCCTTCCAAAGCTGGCGTGACCCTCGGGTGTTCCCCAGTGTTGCAGCGGAGGACTTCTGCGAACTCTGGCCAGTTCTGCCCCAGGATCACTGGGTACGCAAGGCGTGGGCCTAGACCCACCACCATTGGTCGGGTGACCTCCTCCACTGTTAGCTGGGTCCGAGTACTGGGGTATGGCCGGACGTCCCTGTGGATACACTGCAGCCGGATCACCCCCAGGCGGGTACCGGCCTGGGGGCCTAAGTTTTGGTGGACCAGCATCTGGCCGCAGCCTGAATCAATGAGGGCCACCGTTGGGTAACCCTCCATGACCCCGGGCACTGTGATCTTGGCCGCTTGGGGACGTCGGGCGTGGGCTTCCCCAGAGCAGACCTGGCCAAAGTTGCACTCCATTGCTGGGCAGTCCCGCCATAGATGGCCATACTCCCCGCAGGAAAAACAGGGCCCAAGGTCTGCTCGTCCCAGCTGGGGACGTGTCCCTGCGGCTCCCCGGGGAGGGCTCCGAGTGGCCCCCCGTGCCACTGGAGAAGGGGCTGGAGCTTGTCGCCCCGCGGCCTCCGCGGGTCGGGGTTGGGGCTTGGGACCCCGGTAGGAAACTCAAGAATCAGCCGGAGTGGGAGCCCCCCTCCTCTCGGGGTTAGGGCGCCCCACCTTGGGGGTGGCTACTCGAATGGTCGGACCCACTGGTGTCTCAGCAGCCAGGAAGTTCTCCATCAGGATGATGGCAGCGGCTAGCATTGTAGGCTGATGGCGGAGGACCCAGGCCTTTCCTCGCGGTGGGAGTATGTGGATAAATTGTTCCAATACGATCTGTTCTGTGAGCTCCTCCGGCGTTCGGCTTTCGGGCTGCAACCACTGCTTGCAGGCTTCTCTTAGTTCCTGGGCCACCATCCGGGGCTGGGCCCCAGTAGGGTAGGCCATGCTCAGAAACTGCTGCCAGAAGATCTCCGGACTCACATCCAGGGCATCTAAAATTGCCGCCTTTACTTGGCTATAGTCTTGGGCTGCCTCCGCAGACAGGCCTCGATAGACTGTCTGAGCGGTCTTGGTCAGGTACGGGGCCAGGAGGGAAGCCCATTGGTCCTGGGCCCACCCCGCGACTACCACCACCCTCTCAAATGTTACGAGGAAGGCTTCTGGATCATCACTAGGGCTCATCTTCGTTAGCCGGATAGGCGGGGGTAGCCGCAGGGTCCCCTCCGGGCCTCCCGGCTGGGGTTCCATGGGTCGGGACAGCACTGTCGTGAACTGTTGTAAGCATTGCCGCTGGAAGTCCTGATGCTGGGTGGTCAAATCCTGAAGCAGCTGGTGTTGCTGAGCTCCTAGCTGTTCTACCAGCTGCTGTTGTTGCTGGAGCTGGGCGGCCCACTGCTCCTGCTGCTGTTGCAACTAGGCTGCCTGCTGTCGGTCTTGGCTCTCTGTCAGGAAGGCGAAGAGATGGGACAGATCCATGTTTCGGGGGGGGATTCTCTCCCCCCCAGCCTCTTTCTTACCAGGGTCGAGGGCTCGTGCCCACATTATGGGCAGAAGCTCCCCACTTCTGGTACCACGTGTAGAAGTCTGCTGTTGGGCGAGGGGCTTCACCCCTCTCTGGGGCGGCTGGGAGCCAGGCCGCCTCACTAACTGGGGTGACAACAACAGTTCAGGGCTCAGGCCCTCAGACCAGGGCTGAGCAGGTAGTTCAGTTTATTAAGCCCAGGCCGTGGATCAGGGCGGGGCAACAAACAGCGATGCAGAGCTCAGGCCCTCAGGCAGGGGCTGAGCAAGCAGTTCAGTTTATAGGAGGTAAGAGGCCCAGGCTTCTGGGCCTGAGCGTTGGGGCAAGGGGGAGACTACCATCCATGAGTGGGGTGGCAGGGGGGGTGCAGGCCTGCCCACTCCTCTGCATCCCAGCCCAGGGCTCTAACAGTGGCAGGCAACCTGCTGCTGTGTCAGTGAGGATCCTGGCTGCAACACACTGACATTGGCTCTGGTTCAGCTGCAGCCAGACTAGGGTCGGCTGCCCCTAGGCTACTTCCAGACTTCACCTCGAGGCTTACCTGGATCCTGGGGTCATCCTCGCAGGGTCCAGGTGCATGGGTTCATCCCAGTCAGGGCTGGAGGGCACGTCCGGCAGCTCCTCAGGGTAGTGAGCACGGGGAAGCTCCGGCAGCAACTCTGGATAACGAGCATGGGGAAGCTCTGGCAGCTCCTCTGGATAATGAGCACGAGGAAGTTCGGGCCACTCTAGGCGGCTGCCCTGGGTTGCAGGAGTCTCCCAGCCCCAAGCTCCCAGAGGGATGTCAGCTCGCTCCTGCCACTGGGGCCTCACTGAGCTCGGAGCTTGACCGGGTCGGCTCTTGACTCCCTTTATAGTTCCCGGTCGGCTCTTGACCCTTTGTGGGGCAGGCTCGGAGCTCTGTAGCTCTACCCAGTCTGGCCTCTGGCTGGGCTCTTCGTCCTCCAGGGTGGCTGGGAGCCAGGCCGCCTCACTACAGGGACGTTTAGATTGGATATTAGGAAAAACTTTTTTAATCAGAGAGTGGTGAAGCACTGGAATGGGTTACCTAGGGAGGTGGTGGAATCTCCTGCCTTAGAGGTTTTTAAAGTCAGTCTTGACAAAGCCTTGGCTGGGATGATTTAGTTGGGAATTGGTCCTGCTTTGAGCAGAGGGTTGGACTAGATGACCTCCTGAGGTCCCTTCCAACCCTGATATTCTATAATTCTATGAATGACTCCATTGTGGTTGGCCCCTTGTGACTGTAGTCCTGGGGAGAGGGCATACTGAGGTTGCTCAATCAGGGCAAACTGCAAAGAATGGGGCAGAAGATCTTCAAAATTGGTGGTTATTCCAATATTTAGATCCATTAAGCCAGCAAAAAAACAGCTTCCACAATGCCTTACTGATTACCCAGAAGTCAAAAACACAGCTCCCTTAAAGCAACCCAGCCCTGGGCTCCCACCCAGAAAGCCAAGTCAAATATGATAGGGATTATTGAAAATCTTGATCATATGAAAAGTTCTACCAATCCCAAAGGATCGGAACATTTTCTCCTTCCCAAATTAATGAATGTTTCAGATCTTACTCAAATACGCACTCACAGCCCATTCTTATTAACTAAGCTAAGATTTATTAAAAAAAGAAAGTGAGAGTATTGGTTAAGAGATCATTAAACATACAGATTTAAATATAATTCTTAGGTCAGCTTAATTGTAGAGATTGTGGGCTTCAGAGTTGCATAGAGTTTCTGAATTAGTCCATAGGTTATAGTCCAATGTTCATATTCAATATCAGAGTGATCCGGAATGGCACTGGAAAAAACAGTCTTGTGAGTCAGGCTTCCCCTGATGAAGCTTAAGCTGGTAAAAAGGATCAGGTCTCAAAAGCCCTTTATACTTTTCTGGGCCTCTTGACAATATGCAGTCCTTGGGTGAAGAATAGTGGCTTTGAAGTAGAATTACCCATTTCCTATGTATACGTAGGTAACTAGATGCATTCATTAGCCTAAGGTAATTATTTATTGAGCAGTTTATAGACAGTTCACTACAAACTTTGAAGAGAAATATAGACTTCATTACACCTAAGTTTCATTTAAATGTTAATATTTCCTTTTGATCTCTGAATGAACAGAATACAATGATAGACAGGAAACATCTGTTTGCATGGTTAACATCTAACAATATATAAATAAATACATCAATTAGTATTACCTCCAATTCTCTAACAATACAAGTTTGCATTTCAAAGCTTTAATCTAGAGGTAGGCAATCCCAGGCACACATGCTGAAGGCGTTACGCAAGCTGATTTTCAGTGGCACTCACACTGCCCAGGTCTTGGCCACTGGTCAGGGGGGCTCTGCATTTTAATTTAATTTTAAACGAAGCTTCTTAAACATTTAAAAAAACATATTTACTTTATATACAATAGTTTAGTTGTATATTATAGGCTTATAGAAAGAGACCTTCTAAAAATGTTAAAATGTATTACTGGCACATGAAACCTTAAATTAGAGTGAATAAATGAAGACTTGGCACATCACTTCTGAAAGGTCGCTGATCCCTGCTTTAATCTATTTAACATGGATAAGCTAACTATTTAAAAGGAATAGCTCTAATTACCATGTCGATACTTCTCTAATATGTCTTTAAAGGTTGATTTTGGGTCATTTAGCCTGCAAGTTACTTAACCCCTTCTGGCCATGGGTAACACCCCTGCATGCCAATTTTCTGGTAGGGAAAGCTATTTGTACCCTGTGCCTCTTTGCACAGCCACAGAGAATGATTAGTTAAGGCAAGAGATCTATGATAATCTACCCCTGAAAAACTAACTAGTTAACTAATCGATGGAGCACAACAGCTGTGTCAGAGCAGACAGCACTGCAGAATAGTTGAAATCAACAAGTGAAGAATACTATTGTACAAAGTTACAATTGGAGGGGGAATTCAGGTAATAAGAATCGTATTATTGGAGCTGGAATTTGGCCAGGATATAGGAATTAACACCCTTATTGGTATGAAAAGTGCCATGGGATCTTCAATGAACATAGTGATTAGGACCTTAGATCTACATGTCTTCTGAAAAAACAGCATCTTCAGCAGCACAGTGGCTGCTAGCCGCATGCCAAGGCATCGGTTCTGAAATGATTCAGAGGAATGAGTATCACCTATTGAATCACCTCTTTCTGTAGCACCTAGCTGTTCCCTAGAGGTTGAGGATTGGAACAAACTGACCCTGTGTAGCACTTGAGATCTCAGGTGATCACAGCACAAGGTAATATGGCTATTAAATAGTTCAAGGTATTTCAGCAGTAATGGTTTTTCCAAATATGTATAGGATAAATTATTTTTTAGAAATCCAGTTAAGAATAAATGATGAATTATTCATAAAAGATAAGGAAAAATAAGTCATTATTGTAGTGGTCTTAAAAATGAAGGTGAAGACTGGTTTATTTCAGGAATCAGATTACCAAGATCATAAAAAGAGGGATTAGGAACAGAGCAGATAACATATGAAGAGGTTATTAAAAGATTACAGACTGCAGAAACTGATATAGTAGAATAAAGTCTACTCAACCCATTTATCACAGACTTCTAAAGAAAGCTAGGAAAACTTTAGCAAATTAACTTACAGGGGAGATTTCCCAAGAGCACAGACTATGCCATTATTTAAAAAAATTCTAAGGCAATATCAACCAATTATATAACCAACAAATTAAAAACTTTGCATCCCTAAGGTGGAAAGTTTTTGAAATAGTTTTGAGAATCCAAATGAAATAATTCTGGATATTGCAAGGAAAAATAAATCTTATTTCCATCCACTGAGACATCACTATATATAAAAGCACTGCATGCTTCTCTCTGCAGCCTTCTAGAAGCAAATCCCTACTTTATGCTAAATCCTGAAGTCCAGTGGCTTGTGTTATGCAGGAGGTGAAACTAATCAATCACAATGGTCCCCTCTGGCTTTAAAATCCATGAATACATACATTTGAAATGTGTAAAATAGAATGTAATGCTTACATTAAAGTTAAATTTCAATGCTGACTAAGGGTCTCATGTCTTGTGCACCATAAAGCATAGTACTCCAAGGGCTTGTCTAGATTAGGGACACTAGTTCCAGCGTAACTATACATTGACACAGTTATATTAGCACAAACCCAAATGCTGCACTGGAACATTATAGGACTGGTGGTTGTGCAACTTACCCCATCTACAACGGGCAGTCTGCACTGATGTACCTCCACCAGCACAGAAAATAAATAAATAAATAAATAAATACATCCCAGCATAGCCTGGGTCTAAATAACACACCTGCAGGGCCGTCCCTACCTATACGCAAAGTACGCAGCTGTGTAGGGAACCAGGGAATTTGGGGCACCACATTGCCTGGTGCCCTGCACAGCTGCAGGCTGCTTCAGCCCCTGCTCTGCCTCTTCCCCATGGCCTCTGCCTCTGCTCCACCTCAGCCCCTACACTTCCCACCCCTGCTCCATCCCAGCCCTGCCCCCCATTCCACCCCACCCCTTCCCCAAAGTCCCTGTCCCTGCTCCGCCCCCACCCCAGCCCCGCCTCCACTCCCCTGAGGACTGCAGCAGGGCCAAGTCTGCACTTATCGGCGGCAGGAAGTGCAGCGACCTGGCCCCAGCCACGCCACCAGTGAGTTCTGGGCGGGCAGTTCCCCTCTGTCCCCAAGCCAGCCCCCCTCCCCGTGGAGGCCTGCCCCCCTCCACTGTGGGGGGTGGGGCTGCGTAGTGCCCCAGAATGGCTAGGGATGGCCCTGCACACCTGCCTCAGAATCCTGCGCAGAAATCCATAACTCCTAAATGGTACAATATTGTTGTAATATGTATCAATTCACAAAAGAAAAGAGATTCCATGCAGAAGATCTTCAAGCCCCCCCCCCCCCACACACACACCAAAAAAGAGGGCATGGCATCAGGAAAAGTGGGAGAATCCAGGACACAACCAAAGTGCTATCTATGTTACTGTACTTGGAGCTGGCTGGAAAATGAGATTTCTATTCTCAGGGAAATTGCAACATTACAAAATTTGTTTTCATTCCAAATTTCCCACAGAACAAAAATCCTGAAAATTTTTTATTTGGAACCACTGAAAGATTTCATTTCGATAATGTCTAAACAGCTAGGTACTATCAATATATTATTACATGTGACATATACCAGGGCTCACAAACTTTGTTGCTTCTGTAGATCGAGCTCATTGCACACAACAAAGGCTTCTTGCATCCCCCCATTCCTCTACACACTCCCTGAATGCTACCCTACCATCCCCCTCTATTTCAGGAACTCCCTGCAACTTCACCCACTCCATTCCTTATGCCTGGATTTATGTATCCTCCATATTCCCTCCCCCTCATATAATTTTCCTCAGACATGCTAAGGTCTCTGTGTGCCCCTTCATTCTGCATTACACCACATGCCAAGGGCTGATATGGGTGTGTGTTATACTGGAAAGTGTTAGTGGCTGCCATCATCTGGTTCTTTGGTCTGTTGACAAGTGCAGACATGGTTGAAACTGATGGGTCCGCTAACCAGAGGTCAGGGGCTTCCTCAATTCCCCCTCCCGTTTCTCTGATTTTCACCAAAATCAATAGGGTTCTGCCCATTGATGCCTAGAACAGTCTCTTAAATTTTGGAATTGATCAGATGCAGCATTGAAAAGTTATTTCATTACATCCAGCAAACAAGGTGTATTACAAACAAAATAATGCCATCTGGGGCCTCTCTTTGCTTGGCCAATTATACTGAATTTATATAAATATTAAAATTAATATTTTAACTTAATAAAAGGTCAGAATGAAATGAATTCAAATGATAAAGTTGAAATGATTCATTTAGATTCTTTTCCATTGAACATTTCATTGAAATCAACAAGTTGCCTTGAAACATTTCAATTAAAATGCAGTTTCCAATGGAAAACTGTTCCATAGCCCTCTCTCCTAAAACATATAGGTCCATTTTGGGCATATATAGGGTGCAAATAGAGAAAATAAGGTTTGCTTTGTGTCTCTGATCAGATTGATAGCCATTTCATTCATGTGGAGCAGGAATGGCCAAACTTACTGACCTTCCAAGCCACATAAAGCAATCTTCAGAAGTTCGAGAGCCGGGGTGCGCCTGCCGGGGCTCAGGGATTCCACTTTGTAGGAAGGCGAGTCTTGGGGCTGAAGCTCTGAGACACTCCTCCCCACTGGGCAGAAGAAGCCCCTAGTCCAGGGGAGGCAACCTATGGCACGAGTGCCGAAAGCGGCACACAAGCTGATTTTCAGCGTCACTCACACTGCCTGGGTCCTGGCCACCGGTCTGGGGGGCTCTGCATTTTAATTTAATTTTAAATGAAGCTTCTTAAACATTTTAAAAACTTTATTTACTTTACATACAACAATAGTTTAGTTATATATTATAGAATTATAGAAAGAGATCTTCTACAAACATTAAAATGTATTGCTGCAACGTGAAATCTTAAATTAGAGTGAATAAATGAAGACTCAGCACACCACTTCCGAAAGGTTGCTGACCCCTGCCCTAGTACCACCACCCACTGCAGGGAAGAAGCCCTGAGCTCTCCCCTTGAGTCTGCTAGGCAGAGAATGGGATGGGGGCATGGAGGGCTCTGCAAGCTGCACTTTAACAGTAAAGGAGCCAGATGCAGCTCCCCAGCTGCAGTTTGGCTATCCCTGATGCAGCGTATAGGTTACAGGAACTTGTCGTTCCTAATGGAGTCGGGGAGGGGCACAGAGAAGGCAGGACATGAAACAGATGAAAATAATGTCTTGCTCTTGCTACAAATTCAGGGGGCTCTAGGAGGCATTACTCACACTCCAGGAGGAATGGCTTCTGCTGGGATAGCAAAACCCAAAGGCACAATAAAGCCCATAATAAAATTCATATCTAGTAGGAGGATACTGAACCAAGAAAGAAAAAGAAAACCTTTTTATCTTTACCTATATGAACATCACGGATTGCAGATTTATTTTTGTTTATAAATTTGCCTGGAATTCCTTCTTCTATTGCAGAAAATTTAGAATTTGCACCAGCATGTATTTCCACAAAGATCCATTATAGTCAAGAACACGGGGAAGGCCCAGACATCTGACGGTGGGCAGAGATTCAGAGATTCTTGGACTATTTCTACACTACGAGCTAAGGATGGAAATACCAGCTCACATACACTTACTGGCACTAGCCTGATGAGAACTAGTACGAATATATATACACATGCTTGGCATGTGCGCCTCCTGCCCCACCCTTTCCAGTTGAGGCCATGCCTCCATCCGCCTCCTCCCTGCTCTCGCCCACCAGGGCCAAAAGAGCCCTGAGCCCACTACCACGGATGGAGGAGCCCTGGCCAAGCAACCCCAAGCACCACAAGCCCGGGCCAACCCGCCATAGCCACTCCGAGCCCTGGCCTGCCTGGAGGAGCCCTGAGCCCCAGCCACCCAGAGGAATTCCCAACCCCACTGCAGCCTGGCCCTGGGTGGGGAGCATTAACAGAGGTTTGCGGAGGCTTAGAATCCCTCAGTCTCCATTACACGCTTCCCATGTATATATAGCAGTGTAGCTGGGGTAGCCTGGATAGCAGCAAGAGGGCTTAGCTACGCTGAGTACATATCCATGGGGTTCAAGCAGGTTTGTAGTTGGCACAACCAATCCGTATTGCTGCCCATGTTACTGCAGCAACACTACTATTTATAATTCCTCTAGTGCTCATTGAACTATAGTGAATATGTCTATGTGAGCTGAGACTCAGACCTTTAGCTTATATAGGGCAGATGTAGCCTTAGGCACAGGGTTCTCTGAGATGTTTATGCATACTGCCTCTGGAATATGAGAAATGGAGCTGGAAACACATCACATACAACTGTTGCTGTAGAGTACAAAGAGAGTCTATTTCTGCTGACTGTATCATTTGTGGAGTTTCCCATAAGGGATGTGTACGGAGGAAATCCACACATATTTTCATGCCAAAGAGTGTTAATGGGCTGCAGTGTAGCATCTTTTATGAAAAATGAACAGGGTCCATGTTTTTTTTTTCTATAGAATGAATGCTATTTCATTTGGAAATGAGCCAAATAATTTTAAAAATTAATGCAGACCTTTAATGTTAATGTTAGTGGAAGAAGAGAGCCAAAATAATTAAAGAATAAGAGAAGAAAAGAGTGAATCTGAAAATCTATTTAAATAAAAAAAATGCAAATATAAAACTCTGTTAACTCCATGGAACAAGGAACTGGGCTCATTTAACAAGATACACCTTTAGAATGAAATGCACATTACTCGCATAGAGAGCTGTTACTCTTCTTATTACTGCAGTGCAGTGGAGGCTAGGGAAGTGAAATCAACCCCTCAATCCAGAGTTAGGATTCAGGCCTGAAGTACAGACCCTCCATGGCCACTACTACAGCCTGGATTGGAACACTGTAAATCATCTGCAAAACTTATATGAGGTTCTCAAGCCACATAGATCAGGTGTACTGATGCCTCTCGCCTCCCACCTTCCCCTCCCTCCATTATGTGCTATGCAGGCTGGCACAGAGACCCTGCATGATGGGGATATATAGCCATCTCTCCCAAGTTCTATGGTGGAGAAAAGCTTTAATTATGCTCAGGGTCATGCATGGGCTCTCAGCACCAGAGTTAATTTCATCTTTTTACAACACAATGGTGATCAGGGCTCTGACTCAGCAAATCACTTAGGCTCAGATTCAGCAAAACATTTTAACACATGCTTAACTTTAAGGGACTTAAGTACATGTCTAAATTCTTTGCTGAGTAAGAGATGGACTTAAATTCATGCTTAAAGTTAATCCCATGCTTGAGGCACTGATTCAGAAAAGTGTAATTGTCCTGGAACACACTTAAACACATACTTAAGCTATTCCAATTCAGGAAAGCACTTAAGAACATGCTAAATCAGGGATTGGCAAACTTTGGAACGTGGCTCGCCAGGGTAAGGCCCCTGGCGGGCTGGGCCAGTTTGTTTACCTACCGCATCCATAGGTTCGGCCGATCGTGGCTCTCACTGGGCATGGTTCGCTGCTCCAGGCCAATGGGGGCTGCGTGAAGCGGCGCAGGCCAAGGATGTGCTGGCCGCTGCTTCCCGCAGCCCCCATTGGCCTGGAGTGGCAAACCGCAGCCAGTGGGAGCCGCATTCGGCTGAACCTGAGGATGCGGCAGGTAAACAAACCGGCCCAGCCCACCAGAGAGCTTACCCTGGCAAACTGCGTGCCCAAGTTTGCCGATCCCTGTGCTAAATGCTGATCTGAATCAGAGCCTTAAACATGCATAACATGAAGCACATTGAGTTGTATTGAAGTCAATGGAACTATTCATATGCTCAAAGTTAAGCACGTGCTTAAGGGATTTGATGGAACAGGACCTTTGACAAGAGCTGCAAATCCCTTTCCTCCCATTCAACCTTCTTTCTCCTCATCAGTCCATGGACAAAGGAGCTACTAAAAATATAATATGGAACAAATATTCTTGGAAATTTTTCTGAAGCATAAAGGAGTGCTAGTTATTGCATCTCAGTGCAATAAATAAAATGCAAAATATCTCTGGACAAAGCAACATCATGTTATAATGAATTATACATTTTTAGGGATCTTTAAAATGTATATTTATTATGAATAGCCTGGAAGGAACGATTGAATCACTGTTAATCTGAATTATCTACTATCATACATTTTCACTGTATTTACATTCTAAACATATTGGAAAACATAAAGAAAGAAGTAGAACTGAACTACACCTCTGACAAGCTCCTATTAACATTAGTTTCTTTGGCAATAGCTCTCTTGTTTTTAAATTAAACCTCTTTTTGGCATTATAAAATAGCATGAAATAATAATAAAGAAGCATCCTATACTTCTATATGCAAGACATAGGGTGGGGAGGGGGGCGTGGATAAGAATAGTTCCAAATATTTGGAGTTTAAATCCAGATATTCCATGGCTTATGATTTAAATATATTTTAATAATAAATACAAATGATAAAAAGTAAGTCTGACTTGTCTTCTACATGCTTATATTTTTTTCTAGAACTGTGTATACCTTAAAGGAAAAAAAAAACCCTGAGCTTTCATAAATGTAAAGCTCCTATCCTGTAAATTACTGATGGGGCATCAATGCGGCTCTTTGTGGGTGCAGAAATCTGCCTGAATAGAGTATCTTAATGGATCAGGGCCTAAATGTTCAGCTGGGCTAAAACATCATTTTTTGAGCTTTCACTTCTGAAAAGCTAAGCAAGCTGAAATGTCAATGCAGGTCAGTAAGCCACTGGTGGAAGGAACTCCTCCTGCTCCTGCTAAAACAACCCACTAACCCCTCCACACATATACTTCTTCCATGGGCCAATGAGGGGCTTGGGGTTTTTTTTTGGTTTTACATGTGTACACATAGTATCTTTACTCCTTCTTCTCTGCATTCATTTTCTTTTCACACTTCCCATTTTTCTGTTTTTTTAGAACTATAAAATACTCTTCCAGGAAAAGGGCACATCTCCTGCCAGCACTGACACTTATCTACTTTAGATGTTGACAAATTTAATGTAAGTGGGGCCCATATTTCATAAAATTGCCTGACATCATCACTTTGAAGAAGAACTAGCTCAAAAATAATTGAACATTTGTGCAATATACTAGATCCAGGTTTGCCAAATATTTTTTTTACAAGTAAGGCATAAACAGGAGCCAAAACCCAGTGTAAAACAAAATCCCCAATTAATCAGACCCTGAAGCTTCTTTATTTTGGATTTAATAGGCCAAAGAGTTAATAAATTTTGTTTTTCCTCACGGGTTCTAAACCATGCTCCAGCATCATCCTCAGGTGTGCTAAAACCACTATACTATATGGAAAAATGGTCCTCAAACTATTTTTTGTTGTAATAGAGTGACAGTAGAGAAAAGACTGAGAATAAAATTGCTTTTCAGAACTCCTGTACATACATTGTTCTGTACTCTTTGGGTATGGCAGTGAGGAGAAGCAGCCCCCAAGTGTGAGACACAGGAAAAATAATACATGGAACACAGTACTACTCAACTTGATTGGGATGGCAGAGTATAGTCAGTAGGGGTAGCTAGTTAGGATGGCATTAATGGATGAAGTACAGTGTGTCTACTTGATTTGTGTACTGCTGGCATAATTTACACAGCAGAATCCAGAAGGATTTATATGAAAATAAAATATCCAATCCTACAAATTGCTGCATGTCCTCAACTCCCATTGGCATCACTGGAGACTGAGGGCATTCAGAGCATCATGTCCATCATTACACTATAACAAAGGACTAGGAAGGAGATGTGGGAAGGACTGAGAGCCGCTAGGTTAAGTTTTTTCTTTGGAGTATTAGGGAAGTGAGACAATGGTAGGAATTCTTGGCACAATGATTAAGCAGTCACTTCTCACTTGGAAGAAATAATTTAGTGAGTTTGAAAAAAGAAACCAACTACCTAACAACCCCCCCCCAACCTTCACATCTTCTTGGAGTGTGGCTGAATCCAGATTTTAAAGTCTATTTTCATAACCATCAGTTTCTCTTTACTTAGCCAGCTTTAGCTTTTGAAGCACAGTATCCACATCTAAAAGGTAGACAGATACCTTTGAAGTACACAAAGACTGAAGCTAAGTGAAAGAAGTGCCAGTTTCCCGTGATAGTGAAGATATTTAGAAACCTTCAGGACCCTGGAGATGTGCTATTTACATACAGGAATCCATTAGGAAAGCAATTAAAAGTGGACACAACATTAGATTTTATCCTAATGGCTCCCTGTAATTAAATGTGAAATTATAGCTGTGCAAAATTTGAGAGGCTTGCTTTATAAGGCTCCACATGAGCATTTCCTGCAATTTCAGTGTGTGTGTGTGTGTGTGTGTGTGTGTGTGTGTGGATGAGGAGTGTTACCAAATCAGTTTTAATTGAACCCAAAATCACAAACCAAAAATCCATCAAAACTACTAAGTTGCACCTGTTTTTTGCATATGAAACCATACAAAACTCCAAATTTTTCATGATTTCAAGCCAAAACCGCTGATTATCCAACGTTCACTTGATATCAGGACCAGACTGAAGTCATGAATGCTTAGTCAAATCTGAGATAAGTTTCAGGTTGTTTTGGTTTTCATTTAAAAAGCTTAACATAGCACTACTTTACAAAGTATACTGATTACATATTATGTACAGATAATACATCTTCACTCCCCTCTGGGAGTGTGCTCACAACAATACACAACACTTGCCTTACTACACATAAGTTATGTACGTAGATGTGATAGGTGATCTAAGGTCTGCCAGTAAATTCATGTTTTATACTAAGATAAATTAATGAAAGAAATTTAAAGAGAGTCACCTCCAAAGCTCTCTCTGTGTTTAACAGGAATAGAAACTGAGTGTTCTCACCCAGACAGTGTGAACTGGCTTCCACAGAGAAGAACGACGGAACTGAGCTAAAGCTGAACAGCCTATTTACCGTAATGAAAGGAAATCACTGGGGTTTTGATATACCGACCTTTGGAGACTGGAAGGCGAGGGAACTCTGATGCCTGATCTATACCTAAACTTTAGGTTAACCTAACTGTGTTGCTCAGTGGATGTGAAAAATTCACATTCCTGAATGATATAGTGAAGCCAACACATGCCCAGGTGTAAACATGGCTAAGTAAACAGAAGAAATCTTCCATCCACTTAGCTGCTGCCTATCGGAG
Source organism: Gopherus flavomarginatus (assembly GCF_025201925.1). Lineage (NCBI taxonomy): Eukaryota > Metazoa > Chordata > Testudines > Testudinidae > Gopherus > Gopherus flavomarginatus. The sequence goes on from NC_066617.1 coordinate 191,533,200, forward strand.
GGGTGGATTAACTACAGTAATGGAAAAACCTCTTCCATCACGGTAGGAAGTGTCTACACAATGGTGCTACAGCAGCACAGCTGCAGGGCCATAGCTGTGCCACTGCAAGCACCTGTAGCACAGATATAGCCCAAGAGGTAATCTGGAGACATAGATATGTGATCTTCCTGACGGATTTCTCTGTGTAACTGTTAATGAAGCGTCAGTTTGATAAGTTAGTAGCTCACATACCTGAGACTCATGGACAACCAGAAGAGGCATATCTGGACCTAGAGGTGAATTTTTGACAAACAGATCTTGGAGTCAGGAGAGGATCTGGTATCAATTAATCCAAGAATGCCTTACCTGGTGTAGTTTATGAGACGTGTATCACAAGAGGACCGTGACATGTTAAGCAAACTTCTTTTGTTTTAACCTCATTGTTTCTGTTTTTAATAAATCTTAGTTTTGTCAACATTACTGTTGTATAGCTAATTTCATTAAGATAACCCTAAGGAAAAAAGAACCCCATAACCTTTAACGATAGATGCTGAAGGGAAAAAGAGTTACTGGAAGTTAGACCCCCATCCCAGCCTCATGGCTGGTCTACATAGGGAAATTTTCTGGCATTATTATACCAGTATAGAATACACCATTATACCGGTATAGTTATACCAGTATAACTCTCTGTATGGTGTCACAGGTTTACAGGGTCCACGCTATGCCCCATCATTTAAAGAGTATCCTGGAAGCAACCCCTTTAGTGTTAGATCCCAGAGGTCTCCACTTTTCACCAGGGCAGGCCCCATGTGGCTTCAACACTTTAGAAGCTGACGACTGTGCTACTCTGAAATGTTACAACGGTGTAGATACATCTGTCAGCTGTGTGAAAAATCCACAGCCCTGAAAGACATAGTTAAGCCAAATTAATCCTTTCATAACCACCAGTAGACAGTGGTAGGTTGAGGGAAGAATTTTTACATAAATCTAGCTACCACCTCTCAGAGAGGTGGATTAATACAGCAATGGGAGAACCCTTCCAATCACAGTATTGAGTGTCTACACTGAAGTGCTACAGTGGCACAAAATGTTACTGAAGCACAGCTGCAGCACTGCAGACATATCCTGAGTCTCTGGGTTGCAGCAACCCCTGTTTCTCTCTGTGAGCTCTTAACAGCAAGTCTGATTGAGCTGGGGGGTCTACTGTGAATGTACACAGGTATAACTACATCACTCAGGGGTGTGAAAAATCCACAGCCCCGAGCAATGCAATTATACTGACCTAACCTGCAGTGTAGACAGCACTATGTCGACAGGAGAGCTTCTCCTGTTGACATAGCTACAGCTGCTCACGGAAGTGGATTAACTGTGCCGACAGGAGAAGCTCTTCAGTTAGCACAGTAGTGTCTTCACTAAAGTGCTACTGTGGTGCAGCTGCAACCCTGCAGCTTTTTAAGTGTAGCCCTCCCCTCAGACTCCTACTTAGAGACTTTTTACCCCTTCAGGGAGTAATGCAAACAGTGAGAATCTGCAGGGAGGCAAGGCAATCTTTTCAAAACAAGGTAGTATTTATTAGTTCCCTGGAAGACAGCACTGGAGAGTCCTTAGAATAGTATGGGAAAGATAAGCTAAAGGCAGAGTCCATACTGGTGGAAGCCATGGACCAAGATGCCATATTCTGCTGATATCCAAGTCCTCTGCCTGTTCTGTCCTGTGTTCCTGCTCTGTTCATGGCAGTAACCTTAAAACCAATCTGTTTTTGTTGTTGTTGCCAGCTGTGGTCTTCCTCCATCTGCCTGCCTGCAGAATGTTGGAGGAAGTTGGCAGCTTTTGGCTACCCCTGTAGATAGTTGTTAATGTCCTTGTGACAGAGTGCTGGAGGCTGACAAGTTAGTCAGCCATCTCATCACTTAGGGTATGGCTACACTTGAAACTTCAAAGCACTGCCAGGGCAGCGCTGCCGCAGCACTGCCGCAGCAGCGCTTTGAAGTGTGAGTGTGGTCATAGCGCTGCACGTAAACCACATCCTCTACGGATGCGCGGCTCCCAGCGCTGCGGCACTGATTACACTGAGGCTTTACAGCGCTGTATCTTGCAGCGCTCAGGGGGGTGTTTTTTCACATCCCTGAGCGTGAAAGTTGCAGCGCTGTAAAGCGCCAGTGTAGCCATGGCCTTAGGCACCAATTAATCCCTGTAGAGAAGGTTGATTGGGCTATATGCGGCTAATTAGCTGATCAGTCTGGGGGCTGATGAACCAATTAGCCATCAGCTGAGGACTATAAAAGAATAGGCAGGGAGGAAGTAAAGGAGACAGGACTGGGTTAGCTGAGCTGCCTATGCTCTGAGATCCCAAGGGAGGGATCTCTCTGTTGCCCTCTGCCCCAGTTGGAAAGGACAAGAAATCACAGTAAATTCTTGGCTGCACAAGGCTGTGTTGGTGGCATTGTTGTTGATGGAAATATAAATCAATAATGTGGAGATGCCACTCAGTCTGCCACCCAGCCCCCATTCCCTTATATACTCTACGTACAGCTGCACAAAAGTGAACAGGGAAACTGAGGTGAACATAGATGTCATAAAAATATTATCAAAATTCCCACATTCATCACAAGTGGACACGCTTATCTAGAATAGCCATAGCCTTTTTTGACTTAATGTACTTTGAATTACGCTGAACTGAAAAAAGGCCACTGTTATTTGAAAGAAGTGTCAACACTGAAGTTATGCCCATGTAACTATACCGTTATAGTAGTGCTGGTAAATTTCCCTGTGAAGACTAGCCCTCAGTAAGGGACTAGACAAGGGTTTCCTCTCCCATTGAGCTGAACTGTGATCAGGCTGTTGTGGGTGAACACAAAGGGAAAGGCTGAAACGCCAAATAGGAGACAGGAGTTGGTGTGAAGTTAGTCCATTGGGTTATAACCAAAAACCCTTTAACAATAAGGTCTAGTTTGTAATTGGATGGCAATATTCCACAGCTTGGAAGTAAGTGCTGTGAAATATTTCTTTCATGAGGTTTAAAAAAATGTTTTAATAGTATTGTTAAACCAACAGGAATGCACAATGCAAATAAAGTCCAAGGGCTAGATCCTCATCTGGTGTAAATTAGCATCGCTAAAGGTTAGAAAAGCCAATATTTAATTTTTAAATTTAGTGAATTTGATATGAATGTCACTGAAAGAAAATAAATATCAACCTCCAGGACCCTTTTTATAGTCAGTTTTTAGAGTAGGACAGAACTTTAATATTGGATACCATCATTTGCTTTTTGAACAATGATTGATGAATTCAGATTACTTTGGAGGATAAAGATTATCCTTCTCTTGGATACATATAAGTAACTTCCATATGTAGTGGAAGTTGCAGAGCATAGCAAATAGAGAATTTGGCCTCATGAGATTAAAACAGTTGAAGGATTTATAAAGGAAAATATAACTTCTCCCTCCCATAAGCTGGTCAACACCCTTTAAAATAAAATACAGATCAGGAATTTGCCTACATTTTAAGTACACATTTTTTCATACCTGCACTTAAGAGATCAATTTTGCCATCTTTACTAGATCTGAGTAGTATCTTACTCAACTCCTGCACCATTAAAGTCAATGGGAGATTTGCCACTGATGTTGATGACCATAAGATCAAGCCCTCTGATTTCAATAGGACTATGCATAATGGGACTATTGGCATAGTATGGTGCTAGTCAAAGTGAGCTATGAAAATAGAATTGTACCTAAAGAGACATGGATTATAGCAGGGTTTCTCAAACAGGGGTCGCTGCTTGTGTAGGGAAAGCCCCTGGTGGGCCAGGCCAAGCAGTTGTGTTTGCCTGCCTTGTCCACAGGTCCGGCCGATTGCTGCTCCCACTGGCCGCCGCGGATTGCTGCTCTGGGCCAATGGGAACTGCTGGAAGCGGCTGCCAGTACGTCCCTCGGCCTGTGCGGCTTCCAGGTACGTACTGGCTGCCTCTTCCAGCAGCTCCCATTGGCCCAGAGCAGCAGTCCATGGCCAGTGGGAGCTATGATGGGACGGACCTGCTTACAAGGCAGGTAAACACACTGGCCCAGCCCACCAGGGGCTTTCCATACATAACTGATGATCCTTGTTTGAGAAACCTAGGATTATGGCATTTAACAATAATTGGGTGTGTACACAAACAAAGAATAAGGTTTGCTGCCTGGTCCTGTCAGAGCCCCTCCCCCAGTTGAGTTCCTTTATACAGCTAGTGCTATAGTAATGTTAGTGCTCTTTACTACCTTGCCTCAAATCAGTGACATGACAATGTAGTGAACTATAAATACAGGGCCAAATTCCCTGGTGAATCACCATTGAAGACAATCACATTCAATGAGAGATTAATTTGCCCAGTGATTTAAGGCAGGTCAGAACAATTATTTAGATTGTAAACTCTTAGAGGCAGAGAACATCTACTGTGTTTGTACAACGCCTGGCAGTTGGGGGCTCCCTTGTTGTTTGTCCCATAGACACAACCATAACAAACGCAATTAACAACAACAGACATATAACGGATAGCCTGTATGGTTGTTTCCAGCCTTATTTAACAAAGTGGAGGTTGACGGCCTCAACTCATTAAGCCCCTTCTTTGTCAATAAGGAGCATTAGAAAGAACTCATTATTGATTAATTATTGTTAGGAGTTACGTAGTACTTTTCATCTTCAAAGATCTTTTTAAAATATACCTAATTAATCCTCCCAATACCCTGTGATGTAGGGAGGTATTATCAATATTTTTAGAATATGGGGAATCAGAAAGAGTGGTTAAGTGACTCAACCTGAAGAGGGAGTCAGGATCAAATCTTGCCCATCTCTGTGTTTAATATATCCTTCATGGAGACATGGTCTTTGATATTGTAGAATAAGTCTTCTACATCACTGGCTGTTGTGATTGTATATGGAAAAGAGAACTTGAAGAAACAAAAAGAACTACAAAATATGTATTTTTTTACATTGCTTCATTTGCATTTTCTGCCATGCCCGTATTAGCTATGGAAGTTAATATAAACATTGTTTAGTAATAAAAATTAAAAGCATGACTTTTTAACAACAGAAGCACTCTTCCGAAGATAAAGAATAGTTGATCTGGGCAATGTATACAGAAAAAATGCAAGAACAAATAAAGATAAAATATTTTTTGCAAGTAATTAAAATACTGTGTCAGACTACAGTTAAAGGAGCAATTCATGAAATTCTTTTACTGCTTGTTTGTTCAGATTACAACAGGCTTTGTTGAAGCTTTAGAGGTATGAATGAGTAGCTGGAGTTAATTCCATGAATGAGCTGAAAAATTTTGAAAGTCTTATTGCTAAGGAGGGTTGAAGACATGACTGAGTTATAAAGGTCTAATTCATGAGAAGTAGAAAAGAAATGAATACTGTGTGTTGACTTAGTGCACAGGCAAAGCATCAAAACTTATTTTTTCATCATGTGGAGTTATAATATTGTATTTTACCTTCTGCTTTACTGGAAGCTTATTAAGTTTAACAAGTTTATTCCTTTTTCAGATATTCAGGCTTCTGTTTATACATTTTGCTTCAGTGCAGGATAGTTAACATTTATAGGCACCTCTATGTTTATTCTATATTATTAACTATCACTGTAAAAAGAGAGATTTACTAACAGTTAGTCATGCCAAAAAAAGAGCCCCAAAACAACCCCCAACTTAGTAAACTTACGTCTTACATCTTTTGAAAAATAGGGCATTGGAAATTAATACAAAAAATAAACGATTACTCCTGAAATAATCTTACATGTTTGAAAATATGGAAATGCAAACAAACACCCTCAACTCCGCCCTTGTTCTCTGGTATCTTGCAAAGTCAATACAAATTAAATACTGCTTTAAGCAAATACATCTATGACAAACAGACGTAGAATGGAACTGGTCATCATCTGGTGCTTTGATAAGTGTCACAAATATCTATGTATTTTTCCAAAATTGTTATTAATGCCGTATATTGTTTTTAAGGTCCACTCTCCTCTCTCTGGATTAGGTAAACTCTTAAAGTCTGTGCTTGACTCATCTTCAAAAAAGGGCTTGAAAGAAGTTAAGACATCTTACAACCACTTGTATACCTGACTGTAGTTCCTGGATATTCTAAAAATCTATGGAATAATTTCAAATAATTAACTCAGCAAACTTTACAAAATAGTCAAATGCACCAGTTTTTTGAAGGAGGTTTTCTTTTTTTAAACAAATTGAACCAGTTTTGACAATGATAGCAAAATTTTTTTCAAAACTATTTAAAAATGTAAAACACATTGGGCCAGATCCTCCAGCATGGTGGGGCAGCGTTAGGTTACTTTATGGGCCCTAAATTGCCCTAATGCTAGCATAGCTGGCCATTGGAGAAGTCTACCCCAATAGGGCAATTCTTATGTAGCACTGAGCTAATGTAGATGTTCCTTGGCCTTTCTCTTTGTGGCCATCAGCAAAGGAGATGATGGCCAGGGTCAGGGCTGGCTCCAGGCACCAGCATGCCAAGTGCGTGCCCGGGGTGGTAAGCCATGCCTGTGGAGGGTCTGCTGGTCCCGCGGCTTCGGCAGACCTCCCACAGGCTGCCGCCGAATCCGCGGGACTGGGGACCTCCCACAGGTAAGCTGCCGAAGGCAGCCTGCCTGCCATGCTTGGGGCTGCAAAATACCTAGAGCCACCCCTGGCCAGGGCTACTTTAAGCCTGGCCGATCTCTAACCGCTGGGGCTGCTGGCAATCAGTGAAAATTAGGTCATATCTGGGGGGTGAACCAGTGCCAGAGCCAACCAGTGTTGGGAAGGCTGTAGGATTGGGGGATTGCAAAGCTATCTTTAGGCTCTTCCTTGGCAGTAAATCTGGCTCAGATTTTTCAGACACACATAGTCATCCATACACATATATATGTTAAGTTACAAGCATTGATTGAAGCTGTAAGAGAAGGAGGACCAACATGTCCGAGGCCTGTAAAGTTGTTATTATTAGTTATGTCTGATGTAACTAATCAAGGTCTAAGTCTAACATAAGCAACTAACAGGCAAGTGACCCCTGTCACAAGATGGAGTATAGTGATAAACAAGTGTAAGAAGTCAGAAATCTCAGACGTGGATTATTGATATTTTAAGATAAGTTAAAGGAATATATGTAACTGAAACTCACAAGCATTGACCACAGAAGTGCTATGGCAACTAATTGGCGTATATGGTAATGATTATGAAGTAAGTGGATAATAAACCAGTTAGCAAAGGATACCCTCAAAAGAAGTAGGGTATGGAACTACAACTAAAGAAAAGAGGTCAAACCCATTCTGTATATACATAAGATAAAGATAATGTTAGCATAACACAATATAAAAGATGTTTCCTGGCCTTGGCGAGGTGGGAGGTGCCATATGATGACAACACACTGACTCTCTGGTATCCCAGCAAAGGATGCTGTAAGGAATGCAAGCCCTGGATGTTTCGCATATTCTTTCTATTGTCTGCTATATTGAGAGTGTGTAGTTTTGCTTGGCTGATTACAGAAAGAGTCAGAGT